>NC_060143.1:510161958-511513208 GCF_021461385.2 Schistocerca piceifrons
AACTCCACAACGTGGCGAACAACGTCACAGTGGGCAACAGGTGTAATTTTTTGGTTGTTCACTGTACATCAGTTGCAAATGGAATCGTTTTCTCCACCAAAGCAAAATAAGAAAGAAAAAATTGAAGCAAGAGGGAAGAGAAGCATAGTCGCCATTTAACATGCAGAAACAGAGTTACAGATTATTCATTTAACTGGCGTGGCGCCATGAAAACATGTCAAATGGCAATACGAGGACAGCAGACAGTGAACGATCACTTTACAGCCTGTTTAATGTGGTATTTGGCGGTTCACTACATTAATCTACGATCACTGAGTGTGAATCGCATTAGACACAAATAATCTATCACGGTCATTAATCAATAAATAAATAAACAAAAGAGTAAATAAAACTTGGAAGTATTTAAGCAAATCTATTAACATGGTGAGATGAGAATTTTTATACCTGAACAACTATGAGGTATGGGGCAGATTCCTCACACTAAAAGAAGAAAAATTTCAGATATTTATTTCAAAAGAGTTTATTTTTATGTTATTATGAAAGAACGTTTCGCATTTCCAACAGGTAAAAAATTCCAAAAAGTCTTCTGTTTGCTTCTGCAAATGCTTGAATCAGTAGCATCACGGACTTTTGTACACGTTCATAGACTCATGGTACTACGGTCGCTGGTTCGAACCCTGCCTCTGGCATGGATGTGTGTGATGTCCTTAGGTTAGTTAGGTTTAAGTAGTTCTAAGTTCTAGGGGACTGATGACCTAAGATAGTGCTCAGAGCCATTTAAACCACTCATAGTGGATATTAAATAGTTTCACAGGCGTACATGACACGTTCATGAAGTGTCTTTACTTTAAGAATCGGTGCTCTGCATCACAGTTGTCTTACGTGGCCTCAGACATCCAGAGAATTGTAGAGAAACTGATTTCTCCTCCTCCCCCATCCCCCCCCCCATCCTCCCGATCTATCCATCTGTCGTGGTAGATATCATCTATCCAATGTATTTCAAAATAGTTCGACTGAAATGCGCTAGAGCCTCTTCAAGCATAAACAACGTGCTCCATTTTATTGGCAGGGGTAAATCTTGTAGCGTGTCTGGAAAATGGTTTCGAAACACCGACCGAGGCGGCACAGTGTTATCATACTGGACTCGCACTGTCTAGGACGATGGATCAAATTCCTGTCCCGCAATCCAGCTTCAGGTTTTCCGTGACTTCCCTAAACCACTTAATGCAAATGCTGGGATGATTCCTTTGAAAGGGCACTGATGAATCCCTCCCAATCTTTCCTTTATTCGATCTTGTGCTTCGTCTTAAATGACCTCCTCGTCAACAGGAGGTTAAGCTATAATCTCCTTCCCTTCCTTTGTTTTGATATCTAAACAGTTCTTGTGAACAACACCTTTAAGACACACTCGGAGAAAATGTGAATTTTCCAGACGGCCCCCTACAGTTTCAGTCCACACATCAGCCTTAAATAGCTACTGGTGTCTAGCCTAGTTTTAGCAAGAAGATCTTCATCTACCTACAAACGTGTGTCGTGAAAATTTTATGCGGACACTCTTCCAAACATTGCCTCACCCGCAGCCGAGACTGGACATGCAAATATTGAACTGCATTTGGCGCAACAAATCATAAGTAAACGTTTTCCTATGCTCAGCGTCTCTGAAGTGAAACAACATGAACACTGAAGACGATAAGGATACGAAAACAGCCCTTACCACAACATGGTACTATGAGACGTGTCACATGTTACGGTAACGTGTCATCTGCTTATACCGGCATCACCTACGACAGCCTACACAATACGTTCTTTCTGGTCAAGTGCACGTGCAGATATTGGAGTGCCTAGATCCATTATCTGACATGCTACGGATTCTGCCTTAGTAATGCAGACTCAGCAGTCTAGATGACTCAGCAGTCTGCTCTATGGAAAAGAGTATTGATGCAGCTGTGCGTCCTTGCATTCGTCACCACTTACACATTTTTAAATGCGATTCTTTAGGGAGGGGGAAGGGTCACTATCTTTCTAACATGTTTGATGAGGCACGCCACTCTCATCGTCTGAGGGTACAACTTGCAACCAGTATCCTCAATTATTTGCTTCCCTTACAGTTTTTACACTCTACAGCACCCTCAAGTTGCATCGAAGATACTCCTTAATTTTGTCAGGTTTTTTCTGTATGTTCCTCTCCTCACAGACTTTGCACCGAACCTCCTCATTTCTTATCTTATCACTCTAAACACATCCATACAATACTGTGCTCTTAATGCACATCCTCTGATATTTTTTCCTCAAATTGAGTGCTATATTTGATGGTAGTAGACTTATCTTTGCGAGCAATGCCTTCTTTGTATATGCTAATCTAATTATTATATCCTCCTTGCTTCGTTCGCTATAACTGCTAGATAGTATAGTTGAAGTCACTTTGGATTCGTAATTTGCAAAAAAAAATTTCGTAGTATCTTCAAAGTGTGTTTATTGGCAGTTTGGGCGTGTGTGTACCAGGATCCACAGTTAATCTTCTGTTTTCCCAAAGATTATCTGGCCGCCCCCAAATAAATGCATTTTTATTGACCGTCCTTTAATCAGTTTTTTAACATACAGATTACGAGGATGCTTTCCTTTCAATGTACAACCACCTGTATGCTGCCTTAATCCAGCGAAACTGGTCGTTAATAGATCATCACTAAACAGCTGTTTGCGTTTTTTTTTTCTCAAATTCAATTTATCATAAATATCAGCGGCTGTGGCACAGCACATGTTACAAAGTTGTATGTGAAATATAAGAGTGCTTAGACTTTTCTAACATCCTATTTTAAAACTATAGTACTCATCTTTCCATTCTCGTGAGATGCTGTCAGTGTAACATTATTCCTCAACCAGTAAGGTATCCATAATTGCTTTCAATCTTTGATTTACTAATTTTACATAGATGTTATAGTCAGTTATCAAAATAGTAATTCCACTGTAATTAATTCAAACTGTTCTGTCTCCCTCCTTAAAGACTGAAATCACTTTCATTATTGTCCAGCCTTTTAGTATCTGTTGCTGTGTTGTTGTTGTTGTTTTCTTCAGTCCTGAGACTGGTTTCATGCAGCTCTCCATGCTACTCTATCCTGTGCAAAAATGGTTAAAATGGCTCTGAGCACTATGCGACTTAACTTCTGAGGTCATCAGTCGCCTAGAACTTAGAACTAATTAAACCGAACTAACCTAACGACATCACACACATCCATGCCCGAGGCAGGATTCGAACCTGCAACCGGAGTGGTCGCTCGGCTCCAGACTGTAGCGCCTAGAACCGCACGGCCACTCCGGCCTCCTATCCTGTGCAAGCTTCTTCATCTCCCAGTACCTACTGCAACCTACATCCTTGTGAATCTGCTTAGTGTATTCATCTCTTGGTTTCCCTCTACGATTTTTACCCTCCACGCTGCCCTCCAATGCTAAATTTGTGATCCCTTGATGCCTCAGAACATGTCCTACCAACCGGTCCCTTCTTCTTGTCAAGTTGTGCCACAAACTCCTCTTCTCCCCATTCTATTCAATACCTCCTCATCGGTTATGTGATCTACCCATCTTATATTCAGCATTCTTCTGTAGCACCACATTTCGAAAGTTTCTATTCTCTTCTTGTCCAAACTATTTATCGTCCATGTTTCACTTCCATACATAGCTACATTCCATACAAATACTTTCAGAAACGACTACCTGACACTTAAATCTATACTCGATCTTAACAAATTTCTCTTCTTCAGAAACGCTTTCCTTGCCATTGCCAGTCTACATTTTATATCCTCTCTACTTCGACCATCATCAGTTATTTTGCTCCCCAAATAGCAAAACTCCTTTACTACTTTAAGTGTCTCATTTCCTAATCTAATTCCCTTAGCATCACCCGACTTAATTCGACTACATTCCATTATCCTCGTTTTGCTTTTGTAGATGTTCATCTTATATCCTCCTTTCAAGACACTGTCCATTCCGTTCAACTGCCCTTCCAAGTCCTTTCCTGTCTCTGACAGAATTACAATGTCATCGGCGAACCTCAACGTTTTTCTGTCTTCTCCATGGACTTTAATACCTACTCCGAACTTTTCTTTTGTTTCCTTCACTGCTTGCTCAGTATACAGATTGAATAACATCGGGCCGGCCGCGGTGGCCGTGCGGTTATAGGCGCTTCAGTCCGGAACCGCATGACTGCTACGGTCGCAGGTTCGAATCCTGCATCGGGCATTGGTGTGTGATGTCCTTAGGTTAGCTAGATTTAAATAGTTCTAAGTTCTAGGGGACTGATGACCTCAGATGTTAAGTCCCATAGAGCTCAGAGCCATTTGAACCATTTGAATAACATCGGTGAGAGGCTACAACCCTGTCTCACTCCCTCCCCAACCGGTGTTTCCCTTTCATACCCCTCGACTCTTATAACTGCCATCTGGTTCCTGTACAAATTGTAAATAGCCTTTCGCTCCCTGTATTTTACCCCTGCCACCTTTAGAATTTGAAAGAGAGTATTCCAGTCAACATTGTCAAAATCTTTCTCTAAGTCTACAAATGCTAGAAACGTAGGTTTGCCTTTCCTTAGTCTTCCTTTTAAGATAAGTCGTAGGGTCAGTACTGCCTCACGTGTTCCAACATTTCTGCGGAATCCAAACTGATCTTCGCCGAGGTTGGCTTCTACCAGTTTTTCCATTCGTCTGTAAGAAATTCGAGTTAGTATTTTGCAGCTGTGAGTTATTAAACTGATAGTTCGGTAATTTTCACATCTGTCAACACCTGCTTTCTTTGGGATTGGAATTATTATATTCTTCTTGAAGTCTGAGGCTATTTCGCCTGTTTCATACATCTTACTCACCCGATGGTAGAGTTTTGTCAGGACTGGCTCTCCCAAGGCCGTCAGTAGTTCCAATGAAACGTTGTCTACCCCCGGGGCCCTTGTTTCGACTCAGGTCTTTCAATGCTCTGTCAAACTCTTCACGCAGTATCGTATCTCCCATTTCATCATCATCTACATCCTCTTCCATTTCCATAATATTGTCCTCAAGTACATCGCCCTTGTATAGACCCTCTATATACTCCTTCCACCTTTCTGCTTTCCCTTCTTTGCTTAGAACTGGGTTTCCATCTGAGCTCTTGATTTTCATACAAGTGGCTCTCTTTTCTCCAAAGGTCTCTTTAATTTTCCTATAGGCAGTATCTATCTTACCCCTAGTGAGATAAGCCTCTACATCCTTACACTTGTCCTCTAGCTATCCCTGCTTAGCCATTTTGCACTTCCTGTCGATCTTATTTTTGAGACGTTTGTATTCCTTTTTGCCTGCTTCATTTACTGCAATTTTATATGTTCTCCTTTCATCAATTAAATTCAATATTTCTTCTGTTACTCAAGGATTTGTACTAGCCCTTGTCTTTTTACCTACTTGATCCTCTGCTGCCTTCACTATTTCATCCCTCAAAGCTACCCATTCTTCTTCTACCGTATTTCTTTCCCCCATTCCTGTCAATTGTTCCCTTACACTCACCCTGAATTTCTCTAGAACCTCTGGTTCTTTCAGTTTATCCAGGTCCCATCTCCTTAAATTCCCTCCTTTTTTCAGTTTCTTCAGTTTTAATCTACAGTTCATAGCCAACAGATTGTGGTCAGAGTCCACATCTGCCCCTGGAAATGTCTTACAATTTAAAATCTGGTTCCTAAATCTTTGTCTTACCGTTATATAATCTATCTGATACCTTCTAGTATCTCCAGGATTCTTCCATGTATACAACCTTCTTTTATTAATCTTGAACCAACTGTTAGCTATGATTAAGTTATGCTCTGTGCAAAATTCTACCAGACAGCTTCCTCTTTCATCTCTCTCCCCCAATCCATATTCACCCACTATGTTTCCTTCTCTCCCTTTTCCTACTCTCGAATTCCAGTCACCCATGACTATTAAATTTTCGTCTCCCTTCACTACCTGAATAATTTCTTTTATCTCATCATACATTTCATCAACTTCTTCATCATCTGCAGAGTTAGTTGGCATATGAACTTGTACTACTGTAGTAGGCATGGGTTTCGTGTCTATCTTGGCCACAATAATGCGTTCACTATGCTGTTGGTAGTAGGTTATCCGCACTCCTATTTTTTTATTCATTATTAAACCTACTCCTGCATTACCCCTATTTGATTTTGTATTTATAACTCTGTATTCACCTGACCAAAAGTCTTGTTCCTCCTGCCACCGAACTTCACTAATTTCCACTCTATCTAACTTCAACCTATCCATTTCCCTTTTTAAAATTTTCTAACCTACCTGCCCGATTAAGGGATCTGACATACCACGCTCCGATCCGTGGAACGGCAGTTTTCTTTCTCCTGATAACGACGTCCTCCTGAGTACTCCCCGCCCGGAGATACGAATGGGGGACTATTTTACCTTCGGAATATTTTACCCAAAAGGACGCCATCATCATTTAACCATACAGTAATGCTGCATGCCATCGGGAAAAATTACGGCTGTAGTTTCCCCTTGCTTTCAGCCGTTCGCAGTACCAGCACAGCAAGGCCGTTTTGGTTAGTGTTGCAAGGCCAGATCAATTAATCATCCTGACTGTTGCCCCTGCAACTACTGAAAAGGCTGCTGCCCCTCTTCGGGAACCACACGTTTGTCTGGCCTGAGAACAGATACCCCTCCGTTGTGGTTCCACCTACGGTACGGCCATCTGTATCGCTGAGGCACGCAAGCCTCCCCACCAACGGCAAGGTCCATGGTTCATGGGGGTTCATGTTGCTGTACCGCACACAAATTGTACATGTGAAGTAACCTTAATTTAAGGGATGTCTCACCGTCCCTCAGAAGTTCTACCTTACTGTCTATCCCTGCTTCTTTTCTATTTCTGCCGGTTTTCAGAGCTTCTTTAAATCCTTCCTTTGATATTATGTCAGCGCCAAATTTTCGTGTACAAAATCTTCCTGTTGATCTGTTTCATCATACCATAACACTTTATAGTTTTCTGTTTCGTTTAGCTGTTTAGTCATCTTATACGCAAACTGCTGATGTTCAAGTAAATAATTTTCAGTATTTCTATGAGTTTCTCTGGTCATAATTTTTACTTTCTCCGTTTTTGCTATAGAGATTTTCATTTGCATCACTAGGATTTTCTAGACTGTTCTTTTACTGCTTGCTTCGTTCCTTCCGTCCATCTTGGCAACCTATTCTTTTTCGGATTTTTGGAAGTTTCCCCTAAGGCTTCTCTTGCGGATTCGTGGAAGGAATTGGTACGTCCACTGTACCCATGCTTGTCGGTAATGAATGGTGACATTTTCTGGTATGCATTGAAATAGTCTATTAACGACCTCAATCCTCTTCACATTATGTGTGCTTATTGATGACTGAAATTTCTAATCTTTCTGAGCTCTCTTCCGCTGCCGTTCTCGCAACGTTCCGCAAAGGTTCCAGCTACTTAAATAATGTATATTGTAGTCTCTACTCGCAATTTCTTTATTTTTATTTTACCAGTAGGCAAAACAAAGGATTGGGCCTAGAAGCTAAAACATACATCGTTTCCAAAGTATATTGGTGGATGTTCTCGCTCACAGTATTTCGGTAATAGACTACAATTATGTTTGGTATTGGTGTACTGCCAGCTTAAATCTCCACTTGTAACAAGGGAGTCATTCTTGTTCAGTTTATCCAGTTGTTTCCGAAGTGTGTGATCAGACATTTCTATTATCTTTCCTTCCTTCTTCCTCCGGTGCGTACACTGCAAAGATTGTTACACGACAAGTTTATATCTTGCTGATACTATCTCCTGTAGTAGGAGAGTTCTGAAAGAATGTAAATACTATAGGACTAAAGGAGACCACTGAACGAAAAGCAGGAGCGTTGAGTCATCGATAACCACATGCAAAAAAGGAAAGAGATGTTGCTAGTTTTCGTAGTAACTCGTTTCTCGAAATAGAGTACAAATAGACACAAAAATCACAAACATGTACCCGCACGCATACACACATCTATGCCCCTATATGTTTGAATTGCAGAACTGACATTGTGGGTCCAGCCTGAACATGTGTATGTGTGTGATTTCTACGTGTGTTTGTATTTTAGCTCGAGAAAGGAGTTCATAACGTAGCAAGTTTTCTTCCTTTCTACTGTGTGCCTGTTGATACTCTCCTTTGAAATATACAATTGTAGAACACGAATTTTGCCTTCCGTTTAGCATCTATGTATGAACAGTGCAACACGTGCCTGTGCTCTGCTCCCCATTCCGCTCCACTGTATGTAAAAAGATAGTTGCCTACGTCTTTAGTCATTTTGCGCTTCTTTTTACTTTCTGTTATTGGATCAACATTTATTCCCCTTTTTCGTAGTATTGGTATTAACACTTTCTCTTTTGGATTGACACCACGCATAGTTCATGGACAGAGATTCAATTTGTGTTTAGTACCTACTTTTTACGTAATCCGGTTGTCATTAAATGATCCGTCCGGGATTTTTGCTCCGGGATTATTCCACATGAGTGTTCTCCACTTTCCTCTAGGAGAGCTTACTTACCAGCCTAGTTAGTCACAGCAGTCTGGTGGTCGGGCCTCCATCTAGGGGCTCCTGATCTTTTTTGTCACGATTTCCTCACGTAACCAAAAGTTCCAGTTAAGGTGTCGGAAACCCGTCTTTCGCCCTTTCTTTCACCCTTTCTTCTGTATATTGTTCTTGTAAGCAAGTTGGATGGCTGAGCTTTAAACTAATTGTGCGATAGTTTTCGCACTTACCTGTTCTTGCTGTCTCGGATTGCGTGGACGATATTTCTCCGAAAGTCTCCAACCTCACAGATTCTACGTATCAACTTCAATAGTCGTTGTGATCAGAAATTCCGAAGAAACGTTATTTGTCCCTTCTGTCTTACTTTATTGCAAACCTTAGGCATATACATTAAGCGATGACTACAGTGCTGGATCCTGTATATCCTCCATATCAATACCCTCCCCCTCTTAGAACCCCTCAATGAAATCTTTACACATATTCGCTCTCTCTTCTGGAGTTAACAGTGGAATTCCAATGCACACTTAGTTGCTGCCATTGCTTTAAATTTCACCGAAGATTGTTGCGACTTTCCTATATATGAATCAGTTCTTCCGACGATCATTTCTTTTTCAATTTCTTCACAGTTTTCCTGTAGTCATTTCGCCCTGATTAACTTGCACTTCCTACTTATTTTCTTTCTTGGTGATTTATATTAGCCGCAAAGTAATGTCGTTTCTTTACATTAAACTCAAACAGATAAATTGTTTGCAAGCTTTAATTTTCATCAATGATGTAATCATTCTCGCCATCAAAAGTCTTTTGCCATCTATTGTGCAAATTTTCTATGCCGGATCAATAACAATTAATTGGTTTTTGACAAAATATCTGGAGAGAGAGCTTCGACATAACCCATATTTTTAGATTTTTTGTCATTTATAAAATGTAACGATTGGGATAAATGGAAGTCCGATGGTGCAATATAGGATAAGCATGGTGTGTGAGGCAAGAACCTTCCACCCCAATTCGTTAATTTTTCAGGGTTTGTATGGGCAGTGTGATCTTGCATTATTGTTTTGCAGAATAATGCTGGGCACTTTTCAATCAAAGAGTGATTTACTCCGTCCAGTTGTCCACAGTTAAAGTCTGCATTGGCAGTTTATCCTGGTGTCAGCACTTCAAAATGAACGATCCCGCAAATACTCCACCTAACGCACAAAAGCGCCTTTTTTGGAGTGTAAGCCTAGCTGAACAGTATTTAGTGGCAATCTCTTCGGAGACAGAGACTGCCTTTTGAGTTTTGGATTATAATAGAGGTCCTAAATTGCATCTCGAGTGTCAAGTGAGCAATAAGTTGCTTCTAGTTTGTGGGTTAGCTTTGTCTGTCTTAGCCAAACTGCAGTAAATATTCTTGGCTGGTCGACCAAACTTGGTTAAGAATGCTCGACAGTTCCCCGATTGTGGGGCACGGATTTGCTTCCACTTCCGCCTTTAACATTAGACTGTTTAAAAGTCTTGGTCCTCCTGATAGATACGAGTTGGAAAATCAGTATTACTGGAATGGAACTTAGAAAACGACCTTTGGCATTTACAAACATCTAATGAACGTTGATAAAAATCGCAAATGTTTTTGGTAGTAACTATTGCATTGCTACCGCTACGAAACTTGAAAAGCATATGATGCCGGATCTGTACCTCTTCTAGTGTTTGCTTGGCCATTTCACCGTAAATGTTTTTAGAAAATAAGAGTAATAACCTTAAACTATCCTTGATATGACATGCACAGAAACGACATTACTGTCTGGTCCCCCTAATATTACTTCTGTTATACAAGATTTATTCGCAGTACCTACCATGTACCTGTACTGGTCTTCCCAAATTCTGAGAGTGCCGTTCTTAAACAAGTTCATTCCTCTTTAAATAAATTGCCTGCTGCAGTATTCATTAACGCAATATCCACAGCTTCAGTGCTCAGTATCCCACTTCTTTCGGACGACTCTCTTAAACTTCAAAATACTCTTTATCATTATTCAATTGTGATCTGATTTTATAACTGTTCCTGGGTACGCCTCACAACCCAATATCTGATTTCGGGATCTCTTTCTTTGCAAGATGTAATCAAGCTAGAATCTTCCAGTGCCACAAGTCCTTTTTCAAGAATACCTCCTCCTCTTGTGATTTCTCAATAATACATTCTCTCTCTTCTTACGAAATGAATATCCAACTTCGCAGAAACGTGAGACTCCAGTAACTCACTAGAACTATGTAAGTGAATAGTCTCCATGGCAGACTGTGGCTCTCCAAAGAACCACCTAAGGGGCGCCACTGGCAGTGTTCCCACTTCAGCACTCTGGCACTGCACTGGTCAGGCCAGCGCCGGGGTGCCAGCAGAATATGATGAGGACTGGATGCAAAGTAAGACGGAGACCGTATAGTCCCCAGCGACTGCCAGTGTGGCACATGCACAACTGAACACTCGCGTCACAAGGGCGGCATAGAGACACGCTGACACAGCCACTTTGTAGACAACGACCTCTTAAACATGGCTGATGAGGGAAACGTTTAGTTACATGAAAATCTCCCAACACCAACACTATGAAACTCCGCGCCTAGGAGTTGAAGGCCAGGCGATGTCAACCGACAGCTGTGTCATCCTCTGCCATGTGTTACGACGTAGATATGATGAGGCAGACCGAGGAGTCGCTACTTCTCATTCAAGGAGCTCATCAGTTGACATCACGAGGCTGAATGCTCCATATTCCAGTTCTTCCAATTAGGAACAATCCCTGGCGGTACCGGAAATCGAACCCTGATCTTCTGCATGATAGTCAGAAGCGCTAACCACTCGCTTACGGGGCAGACAATAGCAGCGCTACAGCAAGATAAAAGTTCAAATTTGGTTCAACCACGTAAAAGTCGTAATGAGATAACAAGCCATACAATGAATTAGCAGAGCGGGCTCATTTCTTCTGGTGAAATACATAAGAAAGTGAAACTTCCTGACAGATTAAAACTGTGTGCCAGACGGAGACTCGAAATCAGGACCTTTGCCTTTCGCGGGCAAGTGCTCTACCATGTTGTTGTTGTTGTGGTCTTCAGTCCTGAGACTGGTTTGATGCAGCTCTCCATGCTACTCTATTCTGTGCAAGCTTCTTCATCTCCCAGTACCTACTGCAACCTACATCCTTCTGAATCTGCTTAGCGTATTCATCCCTTGGTCTCCCTCTACGATTTTTACCCTCCACGGTGCCCTCCAATGCTAAATTTGTGATCCCTCGATGCCTCAAAACATGTCCTACCAACCGATCCCTTCTTCTAGTCAAGTTGTGCCACAAACTCCTCTTCTCCCCAATCCTACTCAATACCTCCTCATTAGTTACGTGATCTACCCACCTTATCTTCAGCATTCTTCTGTAGCACCACATTTCGAAAGCTTCTACTCTCTTCTTGTCCAAACTAGTTATCGTCCATGTTTCACTTCCATATATGGCTACACTCCACACAAATACTTTCAGAAACGACTACCTGACACTTAAATCTATACTCGATGCTAACAAGTTTCTCTTCTTGAGAGACGCTTTCCTTGCCATTGCCAGTCTACATTTTATATCTTCTCTGCTTCGTGTAAGAAAGTGTAAAAAAATGAATAAATAAAACACAAGAAAGAAAAAGAGAAAAGACAGTAAAACTGGGGGAGTCACCCTCCCTCCTCGAAACAACATAATACGCATACTTGCAGTCCAGAAACATAAGCGTGAATCTTGTTTAAACTGATAGCTGAGATACCCAGAGTACAAGGCTACACTTGCTACGGCTCGCATAGGATGACGGTTAGTTAGGTGATTTTATTCTCTATACAAATGATAATGATAGGAGAATCCACCAGAGCGCTCCGAAAAGTATTGACTCCGAATTTTTTATACTGTTCTCAATGTCGGTTGAGGAATCACATGTCATGTATATTACTCTGTCGACTTTCTCACTTCGCTGACGCAAGTTGCCACCACCTGTCGTTGGAGGGCTCCGAAGGGCAGCGCGTAAAACGGCGGTGTGTAACGTAACTATGTCGGTGCGTGAGAAACAGCGTGTTGTAATCCAGTTTCTAACCGCATGGGACTTCCTCTGCACATGGAGCACCCTCTTCTTCAGCGTGACAATGGCACACCACACACGAACGCTGCGACATACCCAACAATCCCACGCCTTGAGTTCACTTTCATCAATCATCCTCCATACAAATTCGACTTGACCCCATCCGATTTTCATCTCATCCTAAAATTAAAAAAAAAAACAAAAACAAAAACTTCGACAGCATCACTTGGATAGTGACCAAGCGGTAGAAGCAGAAAAATATGTAGACATGTAGAGTGTTAACAATGTTTGTTTTATTTAAAAAGCTTCGAGAGTTTTCGCATAAAAACTCGGAGGGATCACTTTTCATCTACATCTACATACGTACTCCGCAATCCACCATACGGTGCGTAGCGGAGGGTACCTCGTACCACAACTAGCATCTTCTCTCCCTGTTCCACTCTCAAACAGAACGAGGGAAAGATGACTGCCTACATGCCTCTGTACGAGCCCTAATCTCTCTTACTTTATCTTTGTGCTCTTTCCGCGAAATATAAGTTGGCGGCAGTAAAATTGTACTGCAGTCAGCCTCAAATTCTGGTTCTCTAAATTTCCTCAGTAGCGATTCACGAAAAGAACGTCTCCTTTCCTCCAGAGACTCCCACCCGAGTTCCTGAAGCATTCCCGTAACATTCGCGTGATGATCAAACATACCAGTAACAAATCTAGCAGCCCGCCTCTGAATTGCTTCTATGTCCTTCCTCAATCCGACCTGATAGGGATCCCAATCGCTCGAGCAGTACTCAAGAATAGGTCGTATTAGTGTTTTATAACCGGTCTCCTTTACAGATGAACCACATCTTCCAAAAATTCTACCTAGGAAGCGAAGACGACTATCCGCCTCCCGCACAACTGCGGTTGTCCCACTTCATATCGCTCTGCAATCTTACGCCCAAATATTTAATCGACGTGACTTTGTCCATCGCTACACTACTAATGGAGTATTCAAACATTACATGATCCTTTTTCCTATTCATCTCCATTAATTTACATTTATCTATATTTAGAGTTAGCTGCCATTCTTTACATCAATCACAAATCCTGTCCAAGTCATGTTGTATCGTCCTACAGTCACTCAACGACGACACCTTCCTGTACAGCACAGCATTATCAGCAAACAGCCGCACATTGCTATCCACCCTATCCAAAAGATCATTTATGTAGATAGAAAACAACAGCGGACCTACCACACTTCCCTGGGGCACTCCAGATGATACCTTCACCTCCGATGAACACTCACCATCGAGGACAACGTACTTCCTCGTATAATATACGTGTTCTGCTCGGAAGACTGAAGTAGTCACAAGTATAAGGGCGAGTCTTCTGTTTATACATGCGAAAATACTTTCTAGACAGAGAATAATACGACTCCACGCCTTATCAAGAGCTGTTGGGAAAGATTTTCCTGGCCAAGACTGCGTGAGCAACAACAGACGGCAGCAATACTGTGGCAGTCATAGTGTCGGGGTACCACTGTTGCTGAACAAGAAATTTTGAATTGAATTCAGTCTTGACGTTAATGTACTTGATCTACTGATGTATTATCTTATGTTGCACCAGGCCAAGGCTCTTACGGCAACTGAGGCTGAATTAAAACTGGAATGTTATCATTCAAGGTAGGTAGGTAAAATGCAGTATGTGTTTTTCACAATATACCAGAACTACAATGCAGCATTTAACCTCTCGTAATTATTGAAACGACGGTATTTTGATGTGATTTTTCAACTTTAGTTTAATGTATCGAACAATTTACTTTCAGAGCGTGACAAATAATTACGAACAGTGCAGAGCATTTATTCTTTGGAAACTCTAGAAATTTTTACTTTTCGCATGCATGGAAGAGGATTAGCTAACAACAACAAAGATGAAGAACATTTTGGTAAGGCACATCATTTTAACTAACCATTAAGCATTTGCCGGGAATTTATTTTAAGCCCGTATTGCGGGTGCTCTCACCTGGACCGGAAATGATATTCTTCGCGCCCCCAGACTCGAAAAAGTGAACGCAGACAGACGTTGTAAGAACATTCAGAATTCACCTTCCGATAGGCAGAACACCATACACTCCGTACAAACATCTTCAGAAAAGAGTTCGTAACACTTAATTTTATATTATATATTAACAAAATCCCTTTATTCGGTATGGTTTTCCTCGTAGTTTGCTTTTTATGGCCGGCCGGTGCGGCCGAGCGGTTCTCGGCGCTTCAGTCTGGAACCGTGCGACCGATGCGGACGCAGGTTCGAATCCTGCCTCTGGTATAGATGTGTGTGATGTCCTTAGGTTAGTTACGCTTAAGTAGTTCTAAGTTCTAGGGGACTGATGTCCTCAGATGTTAAGTCCCATTTGAACCATTTGCTTTTTATGTCTTCTCTATGTCGTCCATCATTAAATATTTTGCTGCCCTACAGCAGAACTCATCTACTACTTTTAGTGTCTTGTTTTATAATCTAACTTTCTCAGCATCCCCTGAATTAATTAAATTCCGTCACCCACATTTTACTTTTGCTAGTGTTCATGTTAAAACCTCCTTTCAAGACCTCATCCACTCCTTTCAACCGCTCTTCCAAGTCCTTTAACATCTCTGATAGAATTATAGTCTCGTCGGCAAACCTCAGAGTTTTTCTGTTGCCTGAGTTTTAATTCCTTCTGTAAATTTTTTCTTTGTTTTTTCTGCTTGCTCAGTGCTCAGATTGAATAACGCTGGGGAGAAGCTACAAAAGCCTCTCACCCCTTCCCGATCACTGCTTCCCTCTCACGTCCTTCGAGTATTTGAACTGCAGTTTGGTTTCTGTGCAAGATGTAAATACCCTTCGCTCCCGGTGTTTTTCGCGGGGTATCCGCGCGGTCTAAGGCGCCTTGGCGTGGTCCGTGCGGCTTTCCCCATCGGAGGTTCGAGTCCTACCTCGGACATGGGTTTGCGTGTGTGTTGTCCTTCGTGTAAGTTAGTTTAAGTTAGATTAAGTAGTGTGTAAGCTTAGGGACCGATGACCTGAGCAGTTTGGTCCGATAAGACCTTACCACAAATTTTCAAATTTTTCCCTGTGTTTTAGCCTGCTGCCTTCATAATTTCCAAGAGTAGATAATTGTCAGCGTTGGCAAAAGTTTTCTCTAAGCCCACAAATGCTATAAATGGAGCTTTTCTTTTCTCTATCTTCTAACACCAGTCCCTGGGTCATTACTGCCTGGCTGGTGCTTTTTCTGGCTGCACGAACACCAATTGTATCCTTTCTACAGTGAGATTCTCGTTTTCTTTTACTATTTCCACCTCGGACAACACTGCAGTCAGAATGCAGAATTGCTACCAAAATCACCACAGACGAAGAATTACCTATTCCTAAATGTGAAGCAGGCTGCAAGAGGCGCCATACGACCTGAACACTGTACGCTGACTCCCGTAACTTAAGCACTAACTGTGCAGGCCACTGCACCATATTGATTTATGCAAATATCAAATGTAAAAGAATCCCGCCAGCAATACTTATCCGTTGAGTGCATCTGTAGACTGACTTTTACCACGTTTTCATTCGTTGCCTGACGATGTTAGTTTTGTTGGTTGGTTAAAAACTATTATAAAAATTTCCACGTAGTATGCATTAACGACATCAGTTAAATACTTTGAGTTCCATACTAACGAACCTACAGAAAATGCTCAGAGAATAATTATTAATGCTTTGACCTGTAATAAGTTCTGCGTCCTATCTCCTACAAAATTATATTCTGCGGATTTTACAAGTGTTCAAACTGACTGACAAAGTTCCATTATAATAAATGGCAATTTTATATTTTTAGACCCATTGGAATAAATTTCTGTTTGCGCAATTTTGACTTAATTGGCAATTTCAGCTGAATCATCATTAACACTAATATACGATCAAGCATGTTCTCCTAACAGATCGTACATAGATTTTATCGGGCATTAAAACATATTATATATTCTAAATAGGGTAAACTCAATTTTTCTAATATAGTTCCTGTACTTACTATAGTTCTCGTACAACAACTCAGGCATATGTGGAGTCTACCAAATATTTTTCGACCAACGTGCTTAATAGTATACTTGTGTGAACTATGTTTCAACAAAGCTGTTGAAATTCACTAGTTACGGCGTTTTAGATTCGAAAGGAGAGAAATTATGTTTCATTCCGTTAATATTTTTTCATTATGAACCATTTCTTCAGCTGATTAGGGGATCATCGGGTGGAAACCCACTAACAGAAATCTGCTTATTTGTCAGTTGTTAATCTACTTTCAGAAAATTGACATGTCGTGGAAATCGGGTTTTCTGCCGGATATAAGCGTCTTCCAAACACGATATTTCGACGCCATTACTTGACGTCTTCATCAGGTGTGACCTGAGAGGTGTGACCAGTCTCAGGTCACACCTGATGAAGACGTCAAGTAATGACGTCGAAATATCGTGTTTGGAAGACGCTGATATCCGGCAGAAAACCCGATTTCCACGAGATGTCATCAAATCGCCGGGAAAGTCTAAGAAATTTCAGAGAATTACTTACTCGCAAACTGAAGATGGCCTAATAAGCCGAAAACTGGTTCGTCTGTTTTTTGTTCTTAAGTACCCAATGTTTCTACAAGGAAGTAATGCAAGAATTCATTAATAAAAATATTTTTTATATTTGCAAAGTAAAATGATTTCTTTAAATTTTTTATTTGTTCTGCATTAAAATTTTAAGAAAAAATTTCTTTGCTGTCTTTTTTTCGAGTATGCTGGACTTCCTACGAGGGCACTTCAGAAAGTAAGCTGCACATTACTATGGCAGATGTATGACACTATTTCTCAGCTTGGTCCTCAGGTCTCTGTAAACAACGATGGGACAGGTGTATCAGTAGATCAGTGCCCCGGCTACACAAATTCGTCCCATGGTCGAGGAGCCATTCAGGAAACGCTGTGTAAGTGTCTTCATCGTTGGAAAATCATTATGCCCCACATGATTGCCTAGATTTCATCGTATGACAGTGGTTCCCAACCTAGGGGCTATTACCCGTGAGGGATAAAATGTAGTGATTCTCAGGTTAAAAACAAAAGGGTGAATTGGTGTTTCGGTTACGAAACTAAGTTGTTTTTAGATCATTAGTATATTATCGCTATTCCATAAGACTGCACCGCTGATTACATAAGTTAACAATAACAGCATTTTTTCCAATAGTAGCATCAACTCTGACCATGTTGTGGAAGTTACAAGTTGTTCCTCACATAGCTCACCAACTACACATAAAGTTGTTTCTATGCATCTACAACAGTAAAATTAAGTACATAATCACACATGCTTAAATGTATCGTGAAAATGCATTCTCCGAACTGTAGGTAGCAGTAGCAGTGGTCAGACACAAAGCGTTGGCAGTCCGAGGTCTTCCGGTTTCTTCCAGTTCAAAAGTACGAAGTCTAGCAATCAAGTGATTTAAAAACAGGATCCCTAAGGGCAGTGTGTTTCAAAATGGGTTTATGGGTTTTAAGGCTTTGTATCATTAATTACATTCAATTTTCAATTATAAATAAAACCTCAAATGAAAGAGCAACTCAAATAGTTTTCTTACAAGGGATCAATCTGAGCACCATTCGCCACCCATCAGCGTGTCAGGAGTAATTGTTGCAGCAATGCTGTTTCTAAAGTTGGGAAGATCAGTTGGTAGAGGAGGCACATGTACTTGATCCTTTATGAACCCGCAAAGCTAAAAATCACGTGGCGTCAGATCGTGTGTGAACATGGAGGTCACACAAAACAAGCTCTGTCATCCGAATTCTTGTGACCAAGCCAGCGGTCAGATACAAACACGGACTGAGTTATGCCGCCGGCCGGGGTGGCCGAGAGGTTCTAGGCGCTACAGTCAGGAAGCACGCGACCGCTAGGGTCGCAAGTTCGAATCCTGCCTCGGACATGGATGTGTGTGATGTCCTTAGGTTAGTTAGGTTTAAGTAGTTCTAAGTTCAAGGGGACTGATGACCTCAGAAGCTATGTCCGATAGTGCTCAGAGACATTTGAACAATTTCTTTTTGGTTATGCCAGTGACACAGCGCACCATCTTGCTGCCAGATAAAGTTCTATGCTTCAGCTTCTTACAATTGAGGAAAAGCCATAGTTCTAGCACTTCAAGATAAGAAATACCAGTTACAGTTGCTTCACTGGAAAATAAAGGCCTTGAGTATGGCACAAAAAAATTCCATTTTGGGGAGTATCTTCGCAACTATACCATCTCATGAGGATTTGCTAAACCCCAGAGGCACACATTATTTTTGGTCTCATTTCCACTCAGGTAAAATGTCGATTCATCACTGAAGACAACGCGGCCCAGAAAACTTAATCCTCCGGCAGCAACATTTCGTTTGGACAGATAGTACGTAAACCGTACCCTGTAGGCTTTACAGCTTGGAATTACTAATTCACAACTAGCCTTCCGCACTGACTTCTTGGGACTACACGTGAAACAAATTCACTCGTTCACACCGTTCTTCAGTCACTCTTGCGCACAAGTATGCAAGCAAAAATGTTTCTCTTATATTTGATGTATTATTTACATTTGTAAGTTGAATATAAAAAATGATACAAAGCTTTAAATCCCGTATATTTACTGAGAAACATCCTGAATAGTGCACACATTTTAATTTGTTTGATTTTGATTTTTGGTGCAGGGTGTGGGTGAACCAAGTGTTATTAGGGTACATAGAAAGCATGTTTTTTAATCGTTGTGTACCTTCCCTATGGACAGATAGCTTTCTTTTCTGAGACGTAGTTTTAGGTAACACTTGCAATGATCTGATAATTGCTTCATCCATCTACAAAAAAAGTATTTTTAGAAATAAGCTTGATGAGTTGTGTCACTGAGTCATTAGCTCGTGTTTTAAGAAAACACCAACAAAAACTAAATATCATCTACCTTCCATCGTTTTAAAAAGAAATTGTTCAAAAAAATTCTTTTCCATTTATAAAGCTGAAAACGTCTGGTCAATGGTGGCCGAGCAACAGGCTCGTCACAAAACGCCAGTATCTACTCTTGATGAACTGTGGTATCGCGTTGAAGCTGCATGGGCAGCTGTACCTGTACACGCCATCCAAGCTCTGTGTGACTCAATGCCCAGACGTATCAAGGCCGTTATTACGGCCAGAGGTGGATGTTCTGGGTACTGATTTCTCAGGATCTATGCACCCAAACTGCGTAATGTGTAATCACATGTCGGTTCTAGTATAATATATTTGTCCAATGAATACCCGTTTATCATCTGCATTTCTTCTTGGTGTAGCAATTTTAATGACCAGTAGTGTGTATAGAGAACAACAGCAGTGCTATCACACTTCCCTGGGGCACTCCTGAGGATAGCCTTGTCTCTGATGAACACTCGCCATCGAGGACAACATACTGGGTTCTATCACTGCACTTGTGCAGTCCAGTGTATCTGCTGACAATATGTGCTACAATACTGCATAGCTAACTGTTAAAATGCGCTAGGATGTGCAAAATGTATCGGAACTTTATTGCTTGAGAAGAACATTCGCGCGGGATTGGCCGAGTTGTCTAAGGCGCTGCAGTCATGGACTGTGCGGCTGGTCCCGGCGGAGGTTCGAGTCCTCCCTCGGGCATGTGTGTGTGTGTGTGTGTGTGTGTGTGTGTGTTTGTCCTTAGGATAATTCAGTTTAAGTAGTGTGTAAGCTTAGGGACTGATGCCCTTGGCAGTTAAGTCCCGTAAGATTTGACACGCATTTAAACATTTTTGAAGAATATTAGCAAATTAAGCGCTTGTTAAATACAGCCTACTGCTAAATGGAGGACAGTGCTGAAGAAAGAAAATAAGAAAAGTTACTTTTACTATTTCTAAGCCGTAAACGAAATGGCTTTGTTGACGTCTGGTAGTCGGCAGTAGCTACCCTGTGGGTAGCACGCGGCTGACTTACGGCGACGTGCTGGCCGGACGACTGAAGGGACTGTGGTGATGGTGGGGTGCCGCGCTGCGGCCACAATATTTCGTGACGCTAAAGGGGGCGCGTCACCCGGCAACGTATGGTCTAACACAGGTAGCCGGTTGCCTTCACGCCGGCCGCCATTATAACTAAAATACAGTCGGCGGCGCTCAAATTTCGGCTACCGTGCGCCGCCGTAACGACGCACTGACCCCTTCCTTCCCCTTCCCCCCACCACCCTCTTCTCCCACCACCCCCTCATTTAATTATCGAAACTTCTTCTAAACATTTGATGCCAGTCTGCATAATACGACTATAAAACAACTCAGTGCTATAACTGGGGCCTAAGTTTCGTTTTAACGTGAACAATTATCATAAATGTTTAATAATCGTTTTATGGGCAGTAAAGGCTGAGTAACGACTATCCCATCTCGGTTATATTCTTTCTCAGCGTTGTTACAAATAACAACTAGTGAAGCGCCAGTGTGGAACTACTGTGCGCGCCTCCGATGCGATGGGTGTCGTCGCCGTCCCTTCTTCTCCTGTCCTCTCTCTCTCTCTCTCTCTCTCTGTCTCTCGCTCACTCTCCTTCCCACACTCTTTTTATTATGCGTCCGGATTCCGGAACGGACGGGGTAATGCGACAAAATTGTGGGCGGATGAGGAGGGGACGAAGGCGCCCCGGACAAAGGGCATCTCTCCAGGAATGGCCGAGCAATTGGAAGAAACGGGCCGCCGGATTTCGCCGCGCGCGCAGAGCCTGTCGCCATAACTCGGTCCGCTTTGACAATTTGATTACAGGGTACGCCGGCGGTCGCGGAAGGCTCCGTCCCGCCATTACGGTCCCGTATTTAAAACAGCCGTAGTGGGACAGTACTAATCGCCCTCCGGAACAAAACAAAAAGCGGGCCAGCACACCGAGGGGTAATTGCATTAAGTGATACGTAATCGTCCCGAACAGGAGCCGAACGCGAGTAATTGTTATATCGGCCTTTATGGTTCGAAAATTGCTCGTAAGTGGGCGCACTCGGTCTCAGGGCATTCCGAGCGCAGACTGTGCGAACAGAAGCCCACACCCCATCTCCGGAGTAATACTGTTGTCGGCGGCATTATCGGAATAGAGACGGCGTGTTAGGTTCACCTTTGGCTTCCGTTTGTCCCACACTACCACTTACCAATCAGTTTTTTTCAAAGCAATTTCGATCGACCGGATATCGTCGGTCAGTCGTTAATCGTGTTCTCTTACCGAAACTGTCGCTCTCTTGGGAGATTCTTATTATAACTCACCGCACGGTGCGATGACTGGTAGCCGACGCTCAACATCGGCAAATAATATTCCTACGACGAATCTTGTATCGGACAGCCGGCACTTGAGAGAGTCTATGAACACTACACTATCCTGATCTCAAGTGTCAAAGGAATTTATATTAAAATTCTAGTCACCACAGGTGCCCCCCTCCTATCCCAGTGGACAACATGATTATGGATAACTTTCGGGATGGAACACTGCTATCAGTGGCCCTTAGACCAATTGTAGGTTTGGAAGTACGTGGACGGTACTTCTACATCTACATCTACATCTACAGACATACTCTGCAATCCAACATACGGTGCGTAGCGGAGGGTACCTCGTACCACAACTAGCATCTTCTCTCCCTGTTCCACTCCCAAACAGAACGAGGGAAAAATGACTTCCTATATGCCTCTGTACGAGCCCTAATCTCTCTTATCTTTGTGGTCTTTCCGCGAAATGTAAGTTGGCGGCAGTAAAATTGTACTGCAGTCAGCCTCAGATGCTGGTTCTCTAAATTTCCTCAGTAGCGAGTCACGAAAAGAACGCCTCCTTTCCACTAGAGACACCCACCCGAGTTCCTGAAGTATTTCCGTAACATTCGCGTGATGATCAAACCTACCAGGAACAAATCTAGCAGCCCGCCTCTGAATTGCTTCTATGTCCTCCCTCAATCCGACCTGATAGGGATCCCAAACGTTCGAGCAGTACTCAAGAATAGGTCGTATTAGTGATTTATAAGCGGTCTCCTTTGCAGATTTTGGTGTGCGTACTGTAAGACCTTCGGTACACACACCATCAGATTATTTGACTTGTCGCTGTAACGAAGTAGGCGAATGTGAGCAATATGTCTCGTGGTCTTATCATGGCGTGTTTATCTTCTGTCGTTAGGTCAGACGATAGAAATGCCACTTGCAAGGTTATAGTAGCAGATTGACGGTGACCAACTTTAAACAGAACTTGATTAATTTTCACACACATTTATTAAAATAATAAAAACATAGATGTACGTAACTTGATTCTGGATGCTGTTTACAATTGACAATCTGAAGTTCCTTTGGTCTTGGTACGTTAATCTTATTCTCACATATTTCTGATACTTGACAAAGTGTCTATACATTTATCTTCATGGCTATGTACAGGAATATGGTAATCTTATTAGGCGCAGACTGAAACTTGACTACAGACTAATGCAGACTGACTAATCGGAGGTCTGTACACTCATTATAATACCTCGAGCGTTCAGGTATCAATGCGCGAGTGTGATCCGCGAGGAGAAAAGGTTCTACGTTAGCAGCAATCTCATTGGCTGCGAGACACATTAATACGCGGATCGGCGGAAGCAGAATTTGGTCCGTCTTTATGGCAGCGCCATCTCGTAGTGCGGAGACAGACGAGCGCTGCGCCTGCGCTGTTGTGCTTAGAGGGGCGCGCTCTCGTGGGAAAGTTCTGTACGCGCTGACTACGCGGAACTATGTACACAACACAGATGAACCACATCTTCTCAAAATTCTACCAATGAACCGAAGACGACTATCCGCCTTCCCCACAACTGCCATTACATGCTTTTCCCACTTCATATCACTCTGCAATGTTACGCCCAAATATTTAATCGACGTGATTGTGTCCATCGCTACACTACTAATGGAATATTCAAACATTACATTATTCTTTTTCCTATTCATCTCCATTAATTTACATTTATCTATATTTAGAGTTAGCTGCCATTCTTTACATCAATCACAAATCCTGTCCAAGTCATGTTGTATCCTCCTACAGTCACTCAACGACGACACCTTCCCGTACAGCAAAGCATTATCAGCAAACAGCCGCACATTGCTATCCACACTATCCAAAAGGTCATTTACGTAGACAGAAAACAACAGCGGACCTACCACACTTCCCTGGGGCACTCCAGATGATACCCTCACCTCCGATGAACACTCACCATCGAGGACAACGTACTGGGTTCTATTACTTAAGAAGTCTTCGAGCTACTCACATACTTGGGAACCAATCCCATATGCTCGTACCTTATTTAGGAGTCTGCAGTGGGGCACCGAGTCAAATGCTTTCCGGAAGTCAAGGAATATGGCATCCGTCTGATACCCTTCTTCCATGGTTTGCAAGATATCATGCGAAAAAAGGGCGAGTTGCGTTTCCAAGGAGCGATGCTTTCTAAAGCCGTGCTCTGTCTCAAGGAAATTCGTTATATTCTAACTGACAATATGTTCGAGAATTGTGCAACAAACCGATGTTAAGGATATTTGTCTGTAATTTTGAGGATCCGTTCTTCTACGCTTCTTATGTACAGGCGTCACCTGCGCTTTTTTCCAGTCGCTGGGAACTTTACGTTGGGCAAGAGATTCGCGATAAATGCAAGCTAAGTAAGGAGCCAATGCAGTAGAGTACTCTCTGTATAAACCAACTGGAATCCCATCAGGACCTGGCGATTTATTTATTTTCAACCCATTTAGCTGCTTTACAACCCCAGGGATGTCTATCACTATGTCCTCCATACGGGAATCTGTACGAGATTCAGACGGCGGTATGTTTGTACGATCCTCCTGCGTGAAAGATTTCTCAAACGTTAAATTTAAAATTTCAGCTTCCGTTTTGCTGTGTTCCGTTGCCAGGCCAGACTGATCAGTGAGTGACTGGATGGAAGCCTTCGACCTGCTTACCGATTTTACGTAAGATCAGAATTTCCTTGGGTTTTCAGCAAAGATCTTTTGCGAAGGTATGACTGTGATAGTGGTTGAATGCTTCACGCATCGCTCTTTTTACAGCAGCACGAATCTCTACCTATCCTCATTCTCCCGATCTTTCTTGTACCGCGAGTGCAACTGCCTTTGCTTCCACACATTTCGTAACACAATTGAATGTCACTTTTTAGTAACGCCGTAATTTGTCTCTCAACGCGATGCTGATGTCCCAAATTTCGGTATAAGGTGCCTACGTCCATCCTCTGTAATGGTGCAGCCGGCCTGGGTGGCCGAGCGGTTCTAGGCGCTACAGTCTGGAACCGCGCGACCGCTACTGTCGCAGGTTCGAATCCTGCCTCGGGCATGGATGTGTGTGCTGTCCTTAGGTTAGATTGGTTTAAGTAGTTCTAAGTTCTAGGGGACTGATGACCTCAGAAGTTAAGTCCCATAGTGCTCAGAGCCATTTGAACCATTTTTTTGTAATGGTGCAAAGTGTGGCTCACATGCTGTGTCACCCTCGGACTTGACGACACTTCAAACAGCAAGCTGTCAACACATGGGCAAAAACGGTCAGAGCTCAGATGTTCATGGTACCTGGAAATTGCGTTAATAGTGTCACACTGGCAAAAAATTTCGCCGCAATTCCGACAGTACTTCCGTGACCTGTCACACTATGGGAAGGGCGTCACACCCATTCTTACCTACATTTTACCCCTTGTTTTGACGCCTCTGCGATGGAAGTGAGAACCACGACGCCGAAGCGGTTTTCGTATGGGTGGCCGAGGAAAACGTTTCAGACGCACTGCCGCTCATAATCGACCAGGAGAGGCCTCAGGGAGTGCTACAATGAAACCACCACTTTCCTTGGGGCGTTGATTCCCACACATTTTGCAGTCGAAAACCATAGTTCGCAGTCCGATAAGCAACAGGACGATATTCTTGACAACATTTGACACTTCTGACATCCCCGGACGTTTCAACCCTTCTCTAAGGACATTGCAGGGCTGCATCCCCATTCAGCATTACCGCAGAAGGTCAAATTAAACACCTTTCAGCCGTCATTTACAAACTGTTATTTTACTGGGCTACCAGTTTCGGCCGTATAATATGCCATCTTCATGCCCCTGACCGACTTGTAGGAAGATTTAAACCTCGCCAGATGATATCTCAAGAGAGCAATGCATCAAAAATCTTCAGATACCAGTCTTCGAATGCTGGCCCCTACTTGTACCGGAATCGAGGTTGGAATGTTCCTACACGTAGGTCACGGGACCTGAAGATGGCGTAATATAACACAGAAACTGGTAGTACAACAAAATAACAGTCTGAAAATTAGGTGGCTGAAGGTTGTTTGATTTGACGTTCTGTACAGAACAGCCGAGGTCCCGCAAGCATCTCTGAAAGGATGGATATACAGAGATCTTTGGAGCGCAGTCCGACCGCAGTTCTTGCTCTCTTTTACAGGTTGGAAACACGATGACCGTTCAAACACATTCGACGAATCTCCGCGTGATCCGAAGTAACAAAAGATGTTTATGCATTTTCAGTCCCCCTGTTTAGCGCTCTCTTGTGACGTGATCACGGGGTTTCGACATTGAGACATGTGTGAAGGAAACGGCAAAGAGTACCTTTAAGACCTCCAGTTCGGTAACTCCCTCAGCGTCACCCACCCACCTTTACTGAGAATTTTAAAAAGTACCTATATAGAGAAAACCTGCATAGTAGTCGCAGGTGCCTGCAGGGAGGAAAAATCTTGACATCCCTCCGATACCAGATGTGTGCCTTAAGTCGCCTAGAATTACTTCTCAAGTTGTCTCTTTCTAACGGCACGTTTTTATAATTGTCATTAGAGTTGTGCGGTTGTTACCGACGGTGCTGCCTACGTAGAGGGGGGGGGGGGGGTCTTAGTGATACTCTTTGCCGTTTTATTCGCACATGTCTCAATGTCGCACGGCGCTGATCATGGCGCAAGAGAACGTGAAACAGAGAGACTGAAAATGCATAAGCACCCATTGATACTTCGGATCACATTTGGATTCCATCGGGTGGTTTTGATCGTTCACTAAGGGTTCCAATCTGTACACGAGAGCAAGAATTGCGGTCGCACCGCGTTCCAAAGGTGTACGATCACGCTCAGTGGGGATGCACGCCCACAATGTCCTTAGAGAAGATTTGAGATGTTCGGGGGTGTCACCAGTATCAATGGTCGTCAAGAACGTCATGTTGTTCACAGCACTGTGATCTGCCGTTTTTGATCGCGAAATGTGGTGGTTTCGGTGACGCCCATTATGCCACTCGCTGCGGCATTTCTGTGTCTGTTCACGGCGGTAGTGTGAAATGTTTTCCTCGGACACTCATGCGAAAACCGCATGATTTCAGCGATGGGCGCCGCGGTTCTGTCTTCCATAGTAGCAGGCGTCAAAAGAAGAGAGTAAAATATGGTTAACAATGGGTGTGACGACGGTCCTATCGTGTGACATTTCCTCGTCGACGCTGAGCAGAATTGTGGTGGCATCTGTTGCCATTGTGACATCATTAACACACTTTCCACGTAACATGAACTTCTGAGCTCTGACCTTTCTTACGCATGTGTCGACACCTTGCTGTTTGCAGCGTCGTCGAGTCCGAGGGTGATGCCACAGTGCGCCACAAAAAAAATGGCTCTGAGCACTATGGGACTTAACATCTATGGTCATCAGTCCCCTAGAACTTAGAACTACTTAAACCTAACTAACCTAAGGACAGCACACAACACCCAGCCATCACGAGGCAGAGAAAATCCCTGACCCCGCCGGGAATCGAACCCGGGAACCCGGGCGTGGGAAGCGAGAACGCTACAGTGCGCCACACTTCTGCACCATTGTAGACGCAGGTTGTAGGTACCTTTTACCGAAATTTCAACCTTCTGCGTCACAATGGCAGACAATTACGGGATTTCTAAAAATTTATCCTTTAACTTTGTTGCGCAGTGTAGTATGACTCCGTGCGTGGATTGATGAAGTTTTGTGCATCACCTTAATTCCAGTCATAAAAACAATCAACATGTATAAAGGGAAAGATGATTGTCTGCCTTTCCTGGATATTTTGGTTAGACGGAATAATAATGGCTCTTTGTGGCGTTCAGTTTATCGTAAACACGCTCACACTGATTTTTATTTACAATCGTAGACTTGTCGTCACCTGACTCAAACTATGAGTCTCCCTAAAGAATAGCACACAGAGCTCATACAGCGTCAGATCCGAATGCCTTGCATAAAGCGCTCGTTCGCCAAAAGACAGTGAACAGAAGAAATGGACATGCTTCCCGGCAGATCAGGGCATTACCAGTTAAAATGAAGAACCAGGAAGAGCATTTCCATCACAGTGAAAGTCCAATAGTGAATTTGAGGTTGAAACATCCTGTAAAACGAAAAAATAAAACTGAGTAATTGCCAGCATTTCCGCACATATGGCCGTCAAAAAACAGTCCCCTTCCCGCCAAAGACTGTCTGGGCACATACGCTTTTTCCGCTTTGAAATCCACGCTGCCCATAGACCTTCGGGCTCGGAATAAAAATTACATTCATGATTTCTTGACACCAGCGATCATGCCGAAAACTCCCATTCGTGTTACAGGTCATGCTTCTGTAGCGTGGCGATGATGGGTGACACCAACACGTTAGAAAACCAGAAATAGCAGCAGCACATCGACATGGCTATCTTTCAGCATTAGTTAATAGTAATGCTCGTTTCTATGCAGAAAACGCAGAGAAAATATGCTAGCTTGTAACAACATGATATTGAAGGGAGGAAGGAAGAAGGGAAGAAGACAATTTGAGTAGCCATTATTCAATGTTTGCAGACAATGCTGCCGTTTACCGTGTAGTCATCAGAATATCAAAACCAATTTCATAGTGATTTACATAAGATATTTGTATGGTGCGAGAAGTGAGAATGTACTGTAAACAATTAGAAGTATGAGGTCTGACACGTGAGTACCAAAAGTAATATGTTACATTTCAGTCATACGATAAATCAATTCTATTTAAAGATCTACTTAACTTAATATAGAGCGAGTACAGATACGAACAACTTGAGAAAATGTTGTAGAGAAGGCGAACCAAATATTCCGTTCGATTGGCAGAACACTTCGAAGATGCAACAAATCTACTAAAGAGACCGGCTACACGACACTTGTCCGTCCTCTTTTGGAGTATTCCTGCGCAGTGTTGCATCTTTGCCACATGGGTTTGACAGAGAACATCGAAAAAGTTCAAGGAAGGGCAGCTCGTTTATTATTATGGCAAAACTGGCAGACAGACTATCACGGACGTAATCGTGAGTTGGGGTAGCACTGTAGAACGCTAATGTAAAGATCTATTTAACTTAATTTCTAGTTCTTACACAATAACTTTCTCCCAAAAGGGAAAACATTTTTCTAACTCCCACCAACGTAGGGAGAAATGCCCACTGTAATAAAACAATAGAAATCAAAGGCTGCACGAAAATATTTAGCTTTAGTTTTTGCCACCTTTTCTTTCAGAGTGGAACGGTGGATAAATAAGCTAAAAGTGGTTGAATGAACCCTCTGCCAAACACTTAAATGTTAACTGCTGAGTAGTTACGTAAATGTAGAATTCAGTTCGAAATTTAAAGTTCCGTCGAAGTCAAAGGCATTAGATGCAAGAATAGAAGTTCGATTTATAAAAGGATAGGTAATGTAGACGACCACTCCGTTTCAGAGGAATCACCCGGAAATTCGCAGTAAGCGGTTTAGGTAAAACACGGAAATCCTAAAGCAGAATTGCCAAATGGCAAAATGAAATGCCGTCGTCCCGTATTCAGTTCCATTGTCTTATCACCACGCCATCTCGCTCGATAACATCCCCTAGAGATCTGCGTAGAAATAAGTCTTACTCAACCAGTAAAAATCACAAAACCCAGAGAGTTCTACGTCCAAATTTTAACGATAAATTCAGGGCTTATTGCTTTCATTATTTTTCTACACATAATGTATTTGATAGGCTGTCTAGTGACAAATGAAACCACAGCTGCTTATCCTCTCCTCGTCACTCATAAAACTCCAACAAATACTCCCTTCCTCAAAATGTCACAGCAATCCATTCCTCAATTCGTGTTGTAACACACAACTTTACTCAGTAACAGGCTTCGCATCTGAAATTTCGTGGTTGTAACTAGGAAAAAACGTACTGAAATAATGAAAACCGTTTTTAGGCAAATGTTTTTTTTATGAGAGTAGGTGATGTTAAATAACTGTGTTTCAGAATTAGTGTTTAGCGTTTCCAGCTTCTTAAACACAATGTGAAACCAAAAGTGGAGGACACACAAATTAATATACTGTATGTGACGTTAAACCACGCGTCTCGAGGTGTACAAGGGGACACACAACGCTTTGCAAGCTTCATAAAAACGCATCCTCTTAGGGTGAGTCAGCAGCGTACAGTGCTAAGTGATTTCGAACGTAGGCGACCGCAGCTTGGGATATACAAACATACGGAACCGACAAGATTTTTGTGTGTGGAGATCCGTTATCGGTAAAATGTTTGTAGAGTGGAAACGTCTGGAAAGCACTAAATCCAGTCCCCACACTGGCGAACCGCAGTGGTAGATCCAAACAGAAAGTTGAAATGGGACATGTTCTGTACGACTCAGTCGACATATATCTCGAATCTTCGATTGCAGCTCAGGTCAGTTCTAGATACGTCCCGCAGTATAACTGCCCAGAACCCACTTTCGCTATAAAATACATTTCCAAGATGGAGCTATTGCAACAACCATTTACAATAAAATGAGTAACGGTATACCTTGCGTCCTAATGGTGGTAGGAGGCATCAATATAGACCCCCCCCCCCCTGTGCTGCTGACATTATTTTACGGATCTTCTTTCTTATGAAGTACTTTTCAACATTTTCCACCAACCTGAACTACGTTCCGAAAGTGTGGGAAATACTATAAAAATGACATGATTGTCAGCAGTATGAAAATTTACTAATAAGTGATTTCTGTTGCCAAAAATATTAGATATTAATATTTACAAATATGTTATTTATGAAGTATTTTAAACATAGCTGCGCAACAGCAACGGTTCCACGTAATAAGATTAAAAACTGCCAACCAGTTGCAAAGGATAAAGTAATCTTTACCTAGGTTTCGATAGATTTAAATCTATCTTCTTCAGAAGGCGGCCTGAGGACAATGAACATCGTAATTTATATTAAAAGGTATGAAACATAAGTCAGGAATAGAGTGTAACATATATTAGGAGAATCTTGTATTACAAAATATGAGAAGGATTTCTGGTGCTTACAGTATTACATTAACATGGAGTGACATATCACTCCATGTTAATGTAATACTGTAAGCACCAGAAATCCTTCTCATATTTTGTAATACAAGATTCTCCTAATATATGTTACACTCTATTCTTGATTTATGTTTCATACCTTTTAATATAAATTACGATGTTCATTGTCCTCAGGCCGCCTTCTGAAGAAGATAGATTTAAATCTATCGAAACCTAGGTGAAGATTACCTTATCCTTTGCAACTGGTTGGCAGTTTTTAATCTTATTACTATTTATGAAGCATTTAATAAGGGGATAAACTATTTATGGATGTATCTAGATCGCAAATTAACTAGAAAAGTCATAGAACAGAAATAGCTAATAGAGTGAACAGCAGATTAAGCGTGCTGAAGAGGTTATTCGAAAAGGAATGGCGTTGTTCACTCTAATTCACAGTGCTATATGGAACTGAAGAGCTAATATCAGCAGATGCATCTGCATGAGAGTTGCCCTATAGTCAATGAATCAAGAAGCAAGCATTATTACTGGATAAGTTAAAAGAATAACAATTTCTGCCCTGCAGACCGTTGCCGAAAACGACACTATATCTTCTAATATCAAAAGTCTACCTATTTTCTAAGATTATGAAATGTTAGATTGGCATCAGACAGACAATGGTCGTTAGATACGACATCCAAGACATCTGTTCAATAACGGATGGTGTAAAGAAGTGATTACCGACAATTTACAGGGAAAGGAAGTTGACACGATACATATATTTAAATCACGTTTCAGTCTTCGTTAGTTAATTTGACAGAAAACCTTACAATAAAATACGTCTATTGGAGTGTGTTAAGAATCTTCTAAGATATTAAGGGGAGGTTTACTACCTTTTGGTTAAAAAAAAACGATTTTTTAACTGCATTTTTGGATTCATAAAGGTGTTTAGAATCCACCCCTGAAACGGTTTTTCCGAATACGGAAAGGAAATGTTCATTATTCGCGATTGACCAAAAAGTTGCACCTGCCTGAAATCGGCCTTTTTCACGCACCAGTTTTTTTCCGGAATTTCGACTTTGTAGCCGTGAAAAATTATTCTATGTGCTTGTCCATGACTTAAAACTGATAACATGATCGAGGAGCTTACGACGTACTACGGCTTGGCAATCCGACGGCATTCCAATACGGTGGAAAATATGAAGAAAGCAATTTGGGCAATGCATTTCCACAAGTGTGCGACGGATGACCATCCACAACACCAAAATTGTCCGGCTGGGGAAACTAGTTGGTGCAAGTGGCGCATTGCAGAGGCTACCGGACACCTGGACGAATATCAACACGACCAGCCGCTCTCCAAAGAAGTTCAAAAAGTGATTCATCCGCTCTAGGAGGCCCTTTCGGAGGACGAGATATTGTACCTGTGCTTGGGAGGAAACACACAAAATTCAAATGAAAGTTTGAACGCGTGTGTTTGGAAGTTAGCCCCGAGGCATTTGCATTCTGGTGCGAAGACTGTGGAGATTGCGACTTTCCTGGCAGTGAGCAGCTTCAACTAAGGGTAATCAGCAAGTCTGAAGACCATGACAACGATGGACGTCACCCTGGGACTCTATTCGACGCAGTTCGCCAAGCATTCGGACGACCACCGGATCCAAGCGGCCCAAAACTGCTTGTCTCCGGCTGTACGAGCCGCTCTGGAGCAGCGCAGGATGGCCCAGATCGAGCAGAACGCCTTCTATGAGGAAGAGGAAGGACTAGTTTATGGACCCGGAATAGCAGATTGAATGTAAGTTGCATGATATTGCATTTATATTTAGTCAAATCTTCAAACTCGTTTTTCTCGAAATGACTTTTTTTTGTCGCGCGGTATGATAACTTCAAATCTACTGAACCGATTGGCATGATTCTTTGTTTCCGACGAAGCTAACTAAATTGTCTGGGAGCTGTACCATTTTTATTCCGTTCCATCAACTATAAAAATTTTTACTTGGCCGGCGCAGTCGAAAAATCGATGAAAACAACCGTATTTTTCTTCAAATGGCCTCCATTTTGTTTCATATGGTCCAAATAGCTTACGCGAGGTACAACTCCTAAAGAATCTTGTATACTTCGCTAACGTCAACTCAATTTTGATTTCAGACGAGCCAGCTGACCTGTGGCATACCGCGCATGGAGGTCTACATCGAAATTTTGTTTCGTTCCGACGGCACTTCCGCCTTTGCTCTTCAACATTTCCGGTCGAAAAAATTCCAGTTTGTGGAGGAAATATCAATAAACACTGTCAACAAATTTGGCATTGTTATCTATAACACATCCCGAGAAACAAATTCTCCAAAAACATGCTTTTTTTGGACCGAAGATAGTAAACCTCCCCTTAACGTGAGCGGATCTGCAATTGGAAGAGGTAGAGGAGTACATAGCCGTTTCTTCCCTTCTAATATAACTTTCACAGGTTTAGCAACAGCTTTGATTTTAAAGTTCTGGCCATAAATGTTGCACTTAACAACCGAGCTACACTAAATAGTGCTTTGAGTAATTCACCATCACGCCATTTTCATACGAGCATGGAACCATCGTCATTATTAAAGATAGTGGGTACCATCACATGTTGAAAATCATGGTAATGACTTGGCAGGGCAACTAATCAAGAAAGGAACTGCAGCACAGCAAACTAAACGTCTGATATTTTCATACTTCTGTATAAAAGAAGCAGTAAGCGCAAATTTGTGAGAAGTAGCATAGAACATCTTAGAGAATGGGAAGTGTATAAGATGTGTTTACAGCAACATTACGACTAAATTTAATCTTGATTACCTTGATTTTAGCTTGGAACTCTACCGTTTGGTCCCAGTTTGCACAGAAAAACAGTAATATCAGAAAATTGAGTCCGCATTGATGCAAAACTACGTAAACGAATAACAAGGTGTTTTTGCATCAAGGCGGACTCAGTTTTCTGATATTACGTTCTTGATTACCTTGTTCAGCACTTACATCGAGCTCATGTGTATACATTGTCCAAACGCGTTATTTGTAATCATGAAGCCAATGTTGTGAAATGACTCCATTTGTTAATGACGCACAGTAAAATTTCTTCAGCTGCATCAGTGTACGCACGGTTACTGGTCTGTGGAGCACAAGAGTAAATTTTATGGTGTAATGAATTACAGTACAAAAAGAGCCCCTTTCTAATGACACGGCGGCTCTGACATGCTTAGGTGTAAGGTAGCTGCGACAGCAAAGTTAGTTTTCAGTGATGTTATGGTTTGAGACAATTGTATTTAGTTTGGGCTTGGAGTATTAACTGGCTCTGATGGAAACAAAGACGATGCATAAAATTTAATGAGTTTGCAGAGTAAAGAATGATTATTCGCTGGAACGAGCAAAGAACTTCCTTGAAGAATATTAGGAAGAGGAAGGTACCGAAAGACATCATTGAAGATAGAACGAAACGAAAAGAAGCACGTAGAAAAAGATACGGTAACCTGACTGGAGGACAAAGTTCAACGAAACAGCTGAACAGATTCATTCACGATAATAAGTGTTATGAGTGAGCTTACTCTGTTCTCCATTTCTCCCAGAACTTGTGCGATTTGTTCACCTCTGTCTGCTTACTGCGTCCTGTAACTCCGGCCCTGTGAATCCCCAACTCCGTCCCGACAATTATATTTCACATGACGCTCACAAATAAATCTAATCAATCATCACACGGTCCTCCGTGTCATTCTAAAAACATTTTTTTTACAGCTTGTTCTTCTAACTAGGTGTCACCACGCTTGTCCTAATTTCACTTAATTCATGAAATTGTTCTATATAATATTTCATAGGCTTCAGTTCTCACGAACCGTAACTGTCTACCTTGTGCGTTTTGTGTCATAGTTCCGCACAGCAGACACATATCACAAAAAAATTACGATATCCGGACAAATGTGCGCTTAATTTTTTCCCCTCCTTATAACTGTCATTCACGTTACGGTCATTATAAAGGACTCTGCTTCTTAAACAACATTCTGTACTTCCCACAACGTTGTTCACTGGATTCTTACATTTTAAATATTACCGTTCAAAAGGCCAGTGCTGTCTCCAAGACTGCCAGGCGTCTTAAATCTGTTCTCTCGCTCTGTATTTTGGTTTCATTTTCTCCCTCGCTTCATTTGCAGCTTAAATAACATGCTATGGTTCTTACTCATACACTTTTTCACCGCGCGACATTGCCAATAATTACACAGCGTCTGTAGTCGTTATAGAAGGAAACGATTCTGGTTGCTTTCTATGCAGTTCATTATATCCCGTCGATGTATCACTTTATGTAAATAAATATGAGGACAGTTCCGTATGCCGTAATACTGAAGGCACGAATGGTGCAATATTTCATACGTAGATCTCATTTTTCAGAACGCAGCTGGAGCCGCGACAGACACAGACCACACGGCTTTAATCACTTTAAATCACTCTCGTCTGCTTCTCCTCGTCTTTACGGGTTATTCAGCAAAAGTATAAGGCTACATCCAAACGTGTTCTTAGTCCAGCGACCTGTAGTTACCGCGTCAGTAAGCTATGACTAGACTGGCGCATTTTACTTTCGTTCAGCAAGAAAACATGAACTATGGCATCGTTTCTACGTTTTGCATATGATCCAGCTTGGTGACAAAAAAAGAGCTTTCGTTGGGAATGTTATTAATGTTAGCGGCTGGTAAAAAAAAAAAAAAATCATAGCAAGTTCTCCTCGGCGAGTATGCCAGCATCATAATTGGTGGTTACGCGGTGACTGATAGTCACTGAAACATTTATAGCGTGCACTTATCTCGACAAAGAAATAAGACAGAAATGCGTGCGATTTTGATAATGAGGAGCCTACGCGTACAAAAAGAACCAGTGTTACTAAACGTTGATGGGCAGGTAATCTTTTTAGGAAACGACAAAGTGACAAAATAAAGTTGCAGTCCGTGATTCGACAGTCCATCTGCGCCATCTGTCTGCCAAGCAGAACCGATTAAACTGTTATTGCTTAAGGTAAGAACTGTGTTTGAATCAGGAGAGCAGTGAAGAAATTAATTCTGCTTTGGATGACTTGGTGGGACCGTCTTGGCCCTCTGCTACAGGCGCACCAAGGACGTCGACATTGGTACTAGTGCTTATTGTGCTGGCGTACTGTCTCCTTATTTAGTGCAACCATATTCAAACGGTTCACGTTCAGCTACAGGAGATAATGGGAATACGAGTAACCTCAAACATTGTTTTTTAATAATTCCATTCCCTTCTCCAATTGTCAGTTTTGGTTTATTTTCTGCGCTATCGTAAAATCTTGGCCTTAGGCCATGTTAAGGTACCTAAATACATTCTTGGCAACATGATCTCTAAAATCTGCCAGGATCATACGGTCAACAAATGTATCCAAGTACAAGGTGATTATGAATGAAGTTCCAGTTGAAAATGCTATAAAAAAAATAATCCTACTCAGGATTACGCAAATGTAAATGGAATAGTATGGGAAAATCGGGGAACGATATGGAAGCACAATAAAAACGAAAATTTCCCTCTAGATTCGTCTAAAAGTGTAGTGGACTGGCCCGACAGCCAATCCACTATGACGGGTAGCCGAAAGGCTCGCGTTTAAGCTCACGCAGTCTGGCGTGAGGTCTGGAACAGGTCAGAGAAATAAGACCAGCAAAAAAGGAGGTAACTGGTAGAGTACTTAACTTTAATCCATAAGTGGTGTACATCGGTCTGACGGTACAGGCATCATAAGTTAAATATCTATTGATAATGGCGCATTGCTAGGTCGTAGCAAATGACGTAGCTGAAGGCTATGCTAACTATCGTCTCGGCAAATGAGAGCGTAGTTGTCAGTCATCCGTCTCTGGCTAAGTCGGTTGTACAACTGGGGCGAGTGCTAGGACGTCTCTCTCTAGACCTGCCGTGTGGCGGCGCTCGGTCTGCAATCACTGACAGTGGCGACACGCGGGTCCGACGTATACTACTGGACCGCGGCCGATTTAAAGGCTACCACCTAGCAAGCGTGGTGTCTGGCGGTGACACCACAAAAAGCTTCATAACGTGAATAGGTTTCACATTAAACAAACCGCACTGCGCAATGTGCGTGAGTAAACAAGTCTGGCACACAACAGTTGTGGGACTATTTGTTAGCTAAGCCCATTCGCCACGGTAAGGTCGTACCACATCGGATGGGGAAAATAGTTTTTTAGTTGATTTGAGGCCAAAACCGGATAAAAATCTACACCGTCATCGGTTTTTAATTCTCCTGAGGCCAAAAACCACATAAAAAGCGACAATGAAATCGATTTTTAAGTGTCGTCAGATTGGCGCAAGACTGTGTTCATCACGCTGTCCATCGCTTTCTTCCACAAGGTGAAATCGAGGAACAGCTTGTTTCACAACAGAGCGTAGTGTCCCAGGACCACACTAGGAAACATTGCGCAGTGCGTGCCTTCAATTGAGCTACATTTGTAATCGGAGCACTGAATGCAGGATCTTTCAAATAATCCCACAGCCAGAGATCTCACAGAGTAAGATGAGGTGATCTGGGCGACCAGGCTGTAGGGAAATGATGAGTGATAATTCTAGCAGTTACAAAATAGCTCTGCAGCAGCTGCTTTACTGGTGCTGCAACGTACGGAGATGCGCCATCTTGCACGAAAATGATCCTTCCCACACATCAACACTGTTGAAAGGCTGGAATGACGTTGGTGCGGAAACGACTGTAGCAGCGTATACCAGGGGATGAGACAGTTAGCAGGAATCACAGGACTCATCTCCTCGGAAAAATATGGCCCTACGATAAACGATGCCGTCAGTCGGCACCACACCTTTGCGGGATGAAGCATTACCAGTTGATATTCTGCAATTCTGTCTATTGACTTGTCCTTGGAGATGGAAATGGGCTTTGTCTGTCCACCGTTCCGGGGTCATTCATTGTCCAGCACCATTAGAGCGACAAATTCTAGAGCAAACGTTTGTCTTACTGTCAGCTCAGCATGAAGCAACTCGTGAACGTGGGTAAATCTGTATGGGTAGCACTGTGCAGGATGTTTCGTAGAATTTTACGCACTGCGCTCACAGGCATGTCCAAAGTTGGGACAGTTCTCCGTGCACTGCATTTCTTCACACCATCGCTCGACGCCGCCTGCGACGCTGATGTCGGACCAAATGTTTTCCTCCATCAGCCATGCTTTCTTTTAAAATGAACCTGCCTTTTCGAATTTCGTAATCATTTTCTAGAGATCCTTGGCAGACTTAGGACTAATGCCTTTTTTCATACGAGGGTCACTCCAAAAGAAATGCACACTATTTTTGGAAAAATACAGTTTTCACTCTGCATGTGTGAAAGTTTTACAGTGTATAGATACATCCTTCCCGCTTGTTTTCAAACTTAGTTCAACCTGTTCCCGTGAGTGTGGCCATCACAGGATGGCTTCAAGTTGACTACTACGCTTGAAGTTCGACAGAAGCAACGTGCTGTCATAGAATTCCTCTGCTGTGAAACGAGACAGTGGGAAACATCCACAAGAGGTTGAAAAAGGTGTATGGAGATGTGCTGTCGATTGCAGTACAGTTAGTCGGTGGGCTAGCAGGTTACGTGATGAAAGCGGGCACTGCAATACTGAGGATTGTCCTCGCAGCAGCAGGCCTCGCACTGCACACACACTCAAGACAATGTGCAGAGAGTTAACGAATTGGTGACTGCTAACAGACGCATCACAGTGAACGAATTGTCACGCTACGTTGGGATAGGGGAAGGACGTGTATGCAGAATACTGAAATCATTAGCGTTAAAAAAGGTTTGTAGCAGTTGGGTTCCCAGGATGTGGACAGCGGATCACAAAGAAACAAGAAAAACGATATGCAGCGAACTTTTGAAACAGTTCGAGGATGGTGGAGATAAATTTCTTGGAAGAACTGTGACAGGATGAAACATGGCTGTATCATTTTTCACCAGAGACGAAGAGGCAATCAATGGAGTGGCATCATGCAAATTCGCCCAAGAAAAAAAAAATTCAAAACCACACCTTCTGCTGGAAAATTTATGGCTACTGTGTGTTTCGTTTCCGAAGGACTCTTGCTTGTGGACGTCATGCCAAGTGGAACCACCATAAATTCTGATGCATATGTGACGACCCTGAAGAAACTTCAAGCTCGACAGAGTCGTGTTCGACCACACCGGCAAAAGTAGGATGTTTTGCTGTTGCACGACAATGCACGGCCACATGTCAGTCAAAAAACCATGGAAGCGATCACAAAACTCGGATGGACAGCACTGAAATACTCGCCTTACAGTCCTGACCTGGCTCCATGTGACTATCATCTCTTTGGGAAACTGAAAGACTCTCTTCGTGGAACAAGGTTTGAAGATGATGACTCCCTTGTGCACGCTTCCAAACAGTGGCTCCAACAGGTTGGTCCAGAATTTTATCGTGCGGGTATACAGGCGCTGGTTCCAAGACGGCGTAAGGCAGTTGAGAGGGATCGAAATTATGTGGAGAAATGAAAATATTGTCCCTAAAGGACGTATCCACACACTGCAAAGCTTTCAAACATGTAGAATAAAAGATGGATTTAAAAAAAAGTGTGCATTTCTTTTGGAGTGACACTCGTACACTGAGTGCCCTGAGCTTCCGCAGAGCTACTGGTGCGCAGTCACTGTTCTTGTACTCGTAAAACAATTGAGGCAGTCATGTCGGGTGTCTCAGACGCAAACTGAGGAAGAGCAGAGCACCTCGTCTTTTATTTTGCATATTCCGCAGCTTACAGTGCCACCTAGAGGTAAAATTTTTGCTTTTTGTTTGTTTCTACAAACTTTCTCTCTTTTTCGATAATACTCGTGTTACATTCAAATTTGAGAATTGATTCGTTTTTTACAGCGTTTTGAAACTGGGACTTCAGTTATAATCACACTGTATTTTAAAATAGCATAAGGTCGAGACCGTACGGTATAACAAAAAATAATCCATAAACTGGCAAACGTGGGATCGACTCATATGAAGAATTCTTAGCGGCTTGGGGTCCGGTTCAAGTAAAATCGGTCTCAAAACATAAAACGAAAGGAGGGGAAGAACGTTAGTTTTTAACGGTCCGCCGACAGCGTGGTCTTCAGAGAAAGACGACGACCTCGCATTACGAAAGTTTGGGGAAGGAAATCGGTCACGCCATTTTCAAAGGAACCATCCCTCACTTGCTGGAGTGATTTACGAAAATCACGGAAACCTAGATGTGGATAGCCGGACGGGGATTTGTACTATCGTCCTCCTAAATGTGAGTCCAGTATGCTAAACGCTGCTCCACCTGTCTCGGTAAACACAAAACGGTCATTCCCGTCTCAGGGCTTAGCTCCTAAAGAGCCATACAGTCTCTCAAGGGGAACAAGTCAGACACTCACACATATCCAAAACCAAAAATCCCGGAAATCCAGGACCTGGCTGTGGAAGTCAACCGAAGTGCTAAACAAAGCAATGGAATAATCCAGTGGTACATTCATTGGATTGATACATAGGTTCATTGCTGTTTTCCATTAGTTTAATAATCACAACAGATACACGAGAGAGAGACTTTAGTCATCAATAATATATTCTCCTTCTACATCTACATCTACATTTATACTCCGCAAGCCACCCAACGGTTGTGGCGGAGGGCACTTAACGTGCCACTGTCATTACCTCCCTTTCCTGTTCCAGTCGTGTACGGTTCGCGGCAAGAACGACTGCCGGAAAGCCTCCGTGCGCGCTCGGATCTCTCTAATTTTACATTCGTGATCTCCTCGGGAGGTATAAGTACTCAGAAGCAATATATTCGATACCTCATCCAGAAGCGCACCCTCTTGAAACCTGGACAGCAAGCTACACCGCGATGCGGAGAACCTCTCTTGCAGAGTCTACCACTTGAGTTTGCTAAACATCTCCGTAACACTATCACGCTAACCAAAGAACCCTGTGACGAAACGCGCCGCTCTTCTTTGGATCTTCTGTATCTCCTCTGTCAACCGATGAGCAATACTCAAGTATAGGTCGAACGAGTGTTTTGTAAGCCACCTCCTTTGTTGATGGACTACATTTTCTAAGGACTCTTCCAATGAATCTCAACCTGACCCCCCCCTTACCAACAATTAATTTTATTTGATCGTTTCACTTCAAATCGTTCCGTACGCATACTCCCAGATATTTTACAGAAGTAACTGCTACCAGTGTTTGTTCCGCTATCATATAATCATACAATAAAGGATCCTTCTTTCTACGTATTCGCAATACATTACATTTGTCTGTGTTAAGGGTCAGTTGCCACCCCCTGCACCAAGTGCCTATCCGCTGCAGATCTTCCAGCATTTCGCTGCAATTTTCTAATGCTGCAACGTCTCTGTATACTACAGCATCATCCGCGAATATCCGCGCCGAACTTCCGACACTATCTACTAGGTCACTTATATATATTGTGAAAAGTAATGGTCCCATAACACTCCCCTGTGGCGCGCCAGAGGTTACTTTAACGCCTGTAGACGTCTCTCCATTGAGAACAACATGCTGTGTTCTGTTTGCTAAAAACTCTTCAATCCAGCCACACAGCTGGTTTGATATTCCGTAGGCTCTTAATTTAGCAGGCGACAATGCGGAACTGTATCGAACGCCTTCCGGAAGTCAAGGAAAATGGCATCTACCTGTGAGCCTGTATCTAATATTTTCTGGGTCTCATGAACAAATAAAGCGAGTTGGGTCTCACACGATCGCTGTTCCCGTGATCCATGTTGATCCCTACAAAGTAGATTCTGGGTTTCCAGAAATGACATGATACGCGAACAAAAAACACGTTCTAAGATTCTACAACAGATCGATGTCACAGGTATAAGCCTATAGTTTTGCGCATCTGCTCGACGACCCTTCTTGAAAACTGGAACTACCTGTGCTCTTTTCCAATCGTTTGGATCCATCCGTTCATCTAGAGACTTGCCGTACACGGCTGTTAGAAGGAGGGGGGGGGGGGGGGGCAAGTTCTTTCGCGTACTGTGTGTAGAATCGAACTGGTATCCCGTCAGGTCCAGTGGTCTTTCCTCCGTTGAGTGATTTCAGTTGCTTTTCTATTCCTTGGACACTTATTTCGATGTCAGTCATTTTTTCGTTGGTGCTTACAAACAGTCTGCCTACGCTGTGCTAACCTTTCGATACCGCGATGTACAAATAACATGGTTTTGAGGCGAAGAACTTGTCGAGCCATGTTCGGAGAGTATTTTCATCCACAGAAGAAATTCCTTGAAAGTTGTGCTATAGAGAGGGTAAAAGCTGAAAATGTGAGAGCACAAGATCGCGTGAATAAGGCAGGTGCGGAATGACGTCCAAATCCAACTTCTGTATAGTGTTTTTTCAGTCTAGCAGAACGCACGGTGTTATCGTGAAGTTGCGGCTTTTCGCGCAGTCTTCCTGGTCGTTGTTCTCGGACTGCGTCTGCAAGACGTCTCAGTTGTTGAGAGTAAATGTAAGCAGTGATGGTTACAACTCGAGGAAGCAGTTGGTAGTAGACCACACCGTCGCTGTTTCACCAGACGCACATGGATGCGAGCAGGTCTTTGTACGGGTAGCTGCTGCATTGTTCGGGCTCAACCTTCCTTTTACTTGTGTTAGCATAAACACACCATTTCTCGCCACCAGTAGCGATACAAGCTAGAAAATTGACGGTATTGTTCACGAGCCAATTGATGGCGAGCAAACATATATGCACCTTCTGATTTTCGTAATTTTGGCTTAAAGCTTGCGGTACCCATACATCCAATTTCTGAACCTTCCCCATTGCATGCAAACGTCAGACGATGGTGGAATGATAACAGTTCGTCGCATTTACCAGTTCTAGAGTCCTCTGACGTGTATCGCTGTGGATTACTCCATTTAAACAATCTTCATCAAATTCTGAAGGTCTTCCTCATCGTGGAGAGTCATTAATGCCAAAACGATCCTTAAAACGAGAAATCCATTTTGTTTCCCTGCTCTGTCCAATGGCATTACCCCCACACACGGCACAAATGTGTCTGGCTGTCTTCACTGCTGTCACCCTGAACTCAGACAGAAGAATATGTCGGAAATCTTCCAATTTCTCCACTTGACACTCCATTTTTTTGCGTCCACGGCTCCACTCACTGTCTCCAAATGACAAAATGACTATATGTAAACTCAAATAGCAACAGTGAACTAGAAATAAAAAATGACAAAACCTTAGCAACGGATATACCAACATGTGAAACAAAAACGCTATAAACTTACGCACCTACCTAATAGAGATACAAACCTTAGCCTTCTAACGACGCAGACCATGAGACAGAAGCGTTACACATCTTTGGAAGTTAACGAGGGCCTTTAGTCAGTAATGCAACACTTTTTTCTGAAAGCAGGTTAGTTTTATTCAGGATTCCATTACACCATATTATTTCCCACTATTTTGGTTACAAAAATCTATTTTTCACCATAATAATTGTTCAGTGCGACGACATTACGCCGCCTTAGAAATTTTTGGAAATTTGTGATAAGGTCGTATAGGACCAAACTGCTGAGGTCATCAGTCCCTGAGCTTACACACTACTAAATCTAAATGGCTCAAATGGTTCTGAGCACTATGGGACTTAGCATCTGTGGTCATCAGTCCCCTAGAACATAGAACTACTTAAACCTAAATAACCTAAGGGCATCACACACATCCATGCACGAGGCAGGATTCGAACCTGCGACCGTAGCAGTCGCGCTGTTCCGGACTGAGCGCCTAGAACTACTAAATCTAACGCCGGCCGCGGTGGCCGAACGGTTCTAGGCGTTTCGGTTCGGGACCCGCGCGGCTGCTACGGCCGCAGGTTCGATTCCTGCCTCGGGCATGGATGTGTGTTATGTCCTTAGGTTAGTTAGGTTTAAGTAGTTCTAAGTTCTAGGGGACTGATTGACGTCTGATGTTAAGTCACATAGTGCTCAGAGCCATTTGAACCATACTAATTCTAACTTAAAGTAACTTACGCAAAGGGCAACACACACACCCATGCCCGAGGGAGGACACGAACCTCTGACGGCGGGAGCTGCGCGAACCGTTACAAGACGCCCAAGACCGCGCGGCTACCCCGCGACACCGCTTTACTAGGAGGCGCTGTATGCCCGCATGGTACCACTGTACTGGTCGACGTCGGAGCCAACGTCTTGCTGCATGGATAACCTACCCATCATCCACGTACTGCTTCATTCGGAGAGCATCCTCCACTGGGTCAAACAGATTTAATTCGGAAAGTGCGCCTGTCGGGGGCGCAGACTTGTGTGAGGCCTTGCGTTGTCATAGAGAAGAAGAAGTTCTTTTGTTTTTCTTGAGTTTCCTTAGGTTAGAAAAACACACTTCAGATTTGACCGTTGCATCATGAAAGAGGACATCAAACAGAATAACCCCTCCAGAGACCCAGAAGACCATCGTCATCCCTTTACCGGTGGAGGGTGCAGCTTTCAACTTTATCTTCGGAGGAAACGCAGCGTGCCGCCACTTCATCGATTGTCGTTTTCTTCCGGTTCGAAGTGACGAATCCGTGTTTTATAGCCTGTGACGATGTTAGACAAAAAAAGTGTCACGATTAGCCTCGTAAAGAACAAGCAATTCCGCATAGATGGTCCTTCGTTGCTCTTTATGGTATTGTGTTAAGGAGTGAGGAATGCAGAGGGAACACACCTTACAGTATAGAAAATAAACAATTTTTTCAGCCTTCAGTTGCAAGGTAATTTTTACTCGTTTACCTAGGTTTCGATTCCAGTAATGGAATCTTCTTCAGAACCTGTTTTCAGTATTTTATACGCTATGTCCATATATCTGTTAGCTGCTTTACTTGCCTCGCCAGGTACAAATTTACAAATCTTTAACATAATGCAGCGCGTCAGCAACCGTATATGTATAGAAAATAAACAATTTTTTCAGCCTTCAGTTGCAAGGTAATTTTTACTCGTTTACCTAGGTTTCGATTCCAGTAATGGAATCTTCTTCAGAACCTGTTTTCAGTATTTTATACACTATGTCCATATATCTGTTAGCTGCTTTACTTGCCTCGGCAGGTACAAATTTACAACATAATGCAGCGCGTCAGCAACCGTATATGTATAGAAAATAAACAATTTTTTCAGCCTTCTGAAAAAATTGTTTATTTTCTATACATATACGGTTGCTGACGCGCTGCATTATGTTAAAGATTTGTACACCTTACAGTATCCTAACTGGTGGACGGGTGTGTCAACACTAACAACAGAGACATCCAGTTGATTGTCAGCCACCGATCACCTCGAATGAGAGTGCCTGCACGTTCCCTCAACGTTGCAGGAAACACAGTTATATGCGACCAGCCGCCACGCCGGAGATCGGGCGGGTTTCCTCGACCTTGTTTGGATGACGCCTTGTCCTACGACTCACCGTACTTTAGTTCACTGCCACATCTCTGTAGACTTTGTGCAGGCCCTTATGAATACCTGTGATGCTCTGGTTTTCTGCCAAAAGAAACTCAATGATAGCTCCTGTTTGGAACGTACCTCCGTTACAGATGCCATTTTGAAGGCTACGTATAGCGCCACAACCTACTGGAATTCATAAAACTAAAGCGAGAATGTTTCACGATGTCCCACAACAAACTTCGCATTTGTCAACCGAAACTGACCAAGAAAAAGAATTGTTGCAATACTTATTGAACGCCCCTCGTGTATGTGGTACTGAACTGAATGAGGTCAAAAGGAGGCGCTTCTGTCACGAAAATTTCTCGAGTAACCTGTACACTATACGTCCCACATATTCCATAACTTATTCGTATGACTCAGCATCAGTAGAAGATTTAAATTATATACACTTTTCGCTTATGCTTTCTTTGGGTCCGCTGTGACCAGACAAAACTGCTTTCGTCTGGTAATAACTGTAGGTTCTTCGAAGATAGGTAGAACTGTAGGTTCTATCTGGCACATAGAAACTGTAACTCGTGAGATTTTAGTTCACTTTGGTACATTAATGAATAAAAGATTTACTTAATTTTGCCATATTTCTTTGTCACAAGCGTACTGGATAATTTACAACAGTCACTGACTAGCAAAGCATCATTTGATGCACAAATTAACAAAAAATGTCTATTGAGGTACAACGTTCAACATTTACTAAAGGTCGTCAGAAATTTTGAGTCACTGACTAGCAAAGCATCATTTGATGCACTAATTAACAAATTGTTCTCTTGAGGTACTACGTTCAACATTTAGTAAAGTTCGTCAGAAATTTTAGTAACTCGTTGGTCCTGCACTATGATGCTGACTCCTTCACACGAGGTCACCAACTGTGCTGCGCTCTTGCACTCTTGATCCTATATCGACCTCAGTGTGAGGGCACTGAAGTGACGGGGAAGAGGTGTGGTTTTCAGCAGTGCCTTCCACATGCCGTTGCGGATTGTTACGAGCCCTCGCTAACGTCTGTTGTATCAATATGCGTTACCAACTTTGGTGTGGCACCACGATCTCTGCAAAATACCAGAAGACTCACTCACTGACTATCAGGAATACTTGTGTCTACACTATGCTTAATAATTCCCTCATGGAGGCCCTTGTGTCACGAGAAGATACATTGACGAGGTAAAACATTCTAACCACCTTCTTAACATTGAGTTGCTCCACTTCTGGAACGCAGAATAGCAGCGATTCTGTGTGACTGGGATTCGATAAGAAAAATGTGTGTGAATTTCTAAGGGACCAAATTTCTGAGGTCATCAGTCCCTAGACTTACACACTACGTAAACTAACTTAAACTAACTTACGGTAAGAATAATACACACACCCGTGCCCTAGCGAGGACTTGAACCTCCGGCGGGAGGGCTGCGCAGGATTCGATAAGAGCTTGATAGATTTCCAGAGGTATGCGGCATCAGATATCTACACATTATGGGTCAGTGTTTGTTCCCTCCTGTTCAGATTAGATGAATTTGATGGCCGAAGTGGCAACATCATTATCACGCTCCTCAAAACTGTAGCAGAACTATAGATTTGTAACATGGAAAGTTATTCCCCTGGAAGATGTCGCAGCTGTCGGGGATAATATCAAGCTAGAAGGGATGAAGGTGGCCTGTAATAAAGTTCACATTGTTCACAGCTGTCATATTGACTCCAATTACTTCCACAGGTCCCATGGGAGTCCAGGTGAATGTCCTCATAGCATAATGTATCTCCCAATGGCCTGCACCTGCGACACAATGCATGTTATGAGCAGCCATTCACCTGTATTGACGGCATATCTGGATACGACCATTGACGTGGTGTAGGAAGAAACAGGATTCATCTCATCTGGCAACACATTTACGATGATCCTGTGGTGTCACCGCCAGACACCACACTTGCTAGGTGGTAGCCTTTAAATCGGCCGCTGTCCGTTAGTATACGTCGGACCTGCGTGTCGCCACTGTCAGTGATTGCAGACCGAGCGCCGCCACACGGCAGGTCTAGAGAGACTTCCTAGCACTCACCCCAGTTGTACAGCAGACTTTGCCAGAGATGGATCACTGACAAATACGCTCTCATTTGCCGAGACGATAGTTAGCATAGCCTTCAGCTACGTCATTTGCTACGACCTAGCAAGGCGCCATTACCAGTTTATATTGAGATATTAATTATGTATCATCAAGAGTGATGTACACCAATTATGGATTAAAGTTAAGTATTCCAGCAGCAACGTACCTTGTCCTGTTCCAGACCTCACGCCAGTCTGCGTGAGATTAAACGCGTGCATTTCGGCCTCCTCTAGCAACACATCAGATCCACTCGCCAATCTCAACAGTCCCGTGCCCAGTTGAGTCACAACTAATGACGCCGTTGGGTCAACATTGGAACATGTATGGGTCATCAGCTGCGGAACCCCATGTTCAGCAGTGTGCGCTGCACTGTGAGATTCGTAACACTTGTGTATTCACCAGCATTGCCACAGACCACTGCTTGATCTGTTTCATAGAGCGATCAACCCTCTGACCTCCTCGTTCTGTGGCTGGAACTCATGTACCTCTTGTCTGGCTGACTTGTTTCATTTGCTACTAGTACGTGTCTGACACTGTAATAAAGAAAATGATTATGGAACTCCATAAACAACAGAAATAATTGCAGAAAACGAATAGCTAGCGCCTTTCACATCCTATCTTCCGCTAGTGATTTGGATTTATTTCCCTGCAGAGTCAATGAAAGAGAAACTTTTTATTCTAAAGCAATAAGTTGCCGCTTTGTAGATAAATTTTTCTGCAGAGAGAAGAGAATAGCAGGCACATCGCCCTGGAATGGTGACGGACGGGCGACCGAGTCTGACCGCTGTTGGCGGATGGGGTTGCCTTGTGTTGTGGGAGCAGCCAGTCTTACGAGTATTACGCTTCGAATTTTCTGGGGCGGAACTTCTAAGGAAGGTCACCTCTCTCGATATGGGGGAGGCGACTGCCTGTCACCGCGGCTGCTGAACCAATGCAGCTACTAAGCCAAGGCACGTTTAGCTTCTGAAATCTCCTGGCAGATTAAAGCTGCGCGCCAGATCGAGACTCGAACTCGGGGCCTTTGCCTTTCGCGGACAAACGCTCTACCGACTTAGCTACCCAAGCACGATCACGTCCTACCCTCATAATTTTGCTTCCGCCAGTACCTCGTCTCTTACCTTCCACTCATCACAGTTCGAAACTTGCAGTACTATCACTTCTGGAAGAACGGATACTGCAAAAACGTGCTTTGGTACCTCAGTCGGTAGAGCGCTTGTCCACGAAAGGCGAAGATCCTGAGTTCGGGTATCGGTCTGCCACACAGTTTTAACCTGCCAGGAAATTTCATATCAGCGCACGCTCCACTGCATAGTGAAAATTTCATTCCGGCACACTTATCTTGTTTTGCGGGAGCAGCTTGTCTGCTGCGTTTCAAGTTTTCTGGATAAAGGGTCGTAGGGATAGGCTGGCGCCATGCCGGTTATTTAACAGTACGCTTTCTCTTAACACATCGGAAGGTCTAATCCATTATTTTCAAAACTCTTTTAGGAGAGAGATTCGAAGAGCCGATCTCCTTTCATTTCATTGGATAGCCACTGGTTACAATTCGTGGTCGGCTAATGCAAATGTAAACGCTACTTTTTTTTCGTGGGTACGTTAGAGAGAATAGAGTACCTCAGTTTTCCGACTGCCGGTATATTTCGCCTGGTACAGGCTCTACTATCAGACTCTTTCTCTGGTAAGGGTTACATCGCTCTGGTAGTCGATGTAGATCGATTGTGGACAGGATGTATGAGTAGGCATAATTAATTCTTAAGGTGTTTCATGGGGATGTCTGACTTACCCAGTACCAAGTTAATGATTTCATTAATTCTTTCCTCTCATTAATGTGTGGACTTTAGCTTAGTGAATCATTTTCACAAGTTTTCTTAAGACTGCCCATACAGTGCCAAGTGGATACCATTAACTTCTTGTATCTCTGAATAACACCCCCCGTTCACATGAGATGATGAGTGCTATTGTTTCTGCCTCATCAGTGAATGTAAATTTGAGCCAGATCCGTAGAGAAGATAATTTTCATTTTATTTTACCAGGTCCTTCTGGCGCACTCACAAGTTCTTAATGTGGAATGATAGTAATTCTTTCCCGTATTTACAATTTTTTTCTTTTGAATATTTAAATAACCTTTATATTAAGTTTCTCATTCGTGTTCTCGTGATTACCAGAAAACTAAGCAAATCTGGACTTCTTGTACCTATTCCGTAGTTATACAATCCCTGCTCCTACCACTGAAAAATTTGTTCGAGACTGGCACAGATGATATGAGGGTTTTTCAATGTCACCTATTGTGCGGAATTTTTGCATTACGTATCTCAACACAAAGGGCATGTGCTCACTTCCGTCAGTTCCAAAGAGGATCAGGCACTAAACCAATAAATCGATGGCCACAAGCGGCCACTTGCATAATATGGCGACCCTTTTGCACGATTTTTTCTAACGAATCGTTATCTAACGAAACGCAATTAGGTAGTGAAAATAGAGGGCATGTTTTTCGGACAGATGTACAAAATTATTAATCGTTTGGCTGGTGCACACCAATTAATCCTTGTTTCTTTTCAGCTTAATTTTTGTGTACTGATTTTTTTATACACATCCGTGTGTGCACTTTTTTTGATCTGATATTCTTTGTTGCGTCTGATGTTTCATGGTGTTGTAACACTAGTGTTGCACCTTTAAAAGAGGTTTCTCCATATGTAGGTCCACTGTTAAAAAGATAGTGCCAGGTCGTGTTTTAGATAAAATGTACGCTCCTGACGATGTGCAACAAGATTAGGATAATGGGAGTGTCTCAGTCCATGAGTAATTGTATAGCTACGGAGGTGATTACCGATGAACCCACGCAACAAAATGAGCTGCACTTGTTGCTACTGAAAATGCAGTTAAGTGTCCATGTTGGATGTTCATGGGGAACAAATAAGTCACGGGGAGTATTATGAACGTATAAAATTTTGAGGGACATGGGGGTTTAGAGACTGCTGAGAATATCACGACGATCAGAATATGTGATGGTTCATGAAAAGGTGGATGAAAGCAGTAGAGAATGTTTTGATTCCACTCCAAGCAGCAGTGCTCTATTTAATCAGCCACCCCCTGCTTCTTTAGCACAATCCTCTGGTGTAAAGGACAAGCTAAGTAAAATAATGTGCTTCATGGAGGAAGTGATGAAGGATCGAACGGAAATCGAAGGAAATGTTGAGTCGCCAGGAGGCAGCACTGAACGAGGGGTTGTACAAGACAATGGAGCTCCACAAAAAGATTAGTGGGATCGCAGAAAAGCTGTAAGAACAGCTCAAAAAGTGCTAGGAGACTGCATGTCTCGAGGTGTGAAATTAGCAGCTATGGAGAAGCGATTAGTGAAAGTCGGCTCACAGGAAGTGAGTCTGGTAGGACAATGCCAAAATTACCAAGAGAGACAAAATTTTAAGCGAGTAGCGCGTAGTTCAAATATAGCGAAAGAGGATATCAAAAAAAAGTCACAAAAGACTGAAAATAGATTGACTGAAGTGGAAGAGAAGTTTACCATTAGTAATATGGAAATAATAACACAAGAAGCTACAAATGCGCGTGAAGGCACTGTTGAATGTCACGTGTAATAGAGAAGTTTGATTAAAACATTTCCTTTACGTGCACAAGTACCACGTGTACCACAGTGATAGGAATGTGTTACACATGCACATTTGGACTGAACTATTCGATCATTCGTTGCCTCCTAACTGGCACCTTGATAACAAATTCAAATTCGTGTGTGGCTACCTCAAGGGTGAAACTACTATCCGAATGCGATCTGTGGCTCAGGAGTGGGACTTTAAACTGTTCGTAAAAGAGGTGTTTCTGGCAAATAACTGGCTCAGTGTCCGCCTCCTTAGCTGAGTGGTCAGCTCGGCAGAATGCCATGCGCGGGGCCCGTGTTCGATTCCCGGCTGAGTCGGGGATTTTCTCCACTCTGGGAGTTGGTGTTGTATTGCCGTAATCATCATATCATCCTCATCGATACGCAAGCTGCCGAATTGGCGTCAACTAAAAAAAACTTGCCCCAAGCAACCGGTCCACCCGACTGAAGGCGCTTGCCACACGACATTTCATTCATTTCGTTCGCTCAGTGCCTACAGGATATCAAGAAGAATATAATGATAAGGACTTCGTAGGATCGAATTTCAGCATATGAGTGAAACTTTTGGAGAGCGTGTTACGAAAGAACTAAATAATCAACGTAACATTCAATCCTGCCGAGGCTGGCTCTGTTAAATGACGCTACCAGTGAACTGCCTACAGTTGCTAGCCATTAAGGGCCTGTTACAGGAGCTGGAACTCACGAAAGTACATGACGCAGTTAGGGACGAGCCATGGGAGCCGAATTTCAGGCACCAGCTCTACAGAAATGGAAATCATAATGACAGATCGTAGTAACCGGAAAAATTTCGCAGAAAAGGGGTATCCATCTCAGCTAGTTTTGGATGGGCCAGGGCGCAGCAGATAGGCAACCGAAGATTGGAGCTTCGTTCGCGAGACTCTCCATGCAGAAAAGTATAAATAGTGACCGCCCCGCACTACAAAAATGACTCAAGGAAAGTGGAACTGTGCTGTCCAAGGAAACCTTGACCAGTAGTAAGTTGAGACCCTCAAGTCTCACGGAGTCAACCACGTCTCCAATATCAAACCGTTTGTAGAACGGCCATCTGTTTGCAGAACTGAGTCTGCAGGAGTCATTCCAGGGATTATAGGTTGTCGTTCCACGGTTGAAAAAATTTTATTACGTATTTTTCATGATGGTTTTATCAAAGAACGTGTAGTCTATGTAAAGCTATGTGTCTTCTGAAGCGTTTTGTAGGTCCGTTACTGTAGTGTATTGTTGCGTTTCCTTTTTCATTTTTTGGTTTGTCTGTGCTGATTTGCATAACAATATGTTCGTATTAAGTTTTTTTTTCCTTTTGCAAAAGCTAAGGATATTGAACGAATGGATAATCGTCTGGTGTCAGAGAGGGCTACACATGCGGGGGGGGGGGGGGGGGGGGCGATTAATGAGAGGCGATACAGAAGTTTGATGAGTAGTACGTGTTTTTTGAATAAATCAAAGTCAGAATTCTGTTACTGTTTCGACTGAAAATTTGCCCAGACTTCTTTCAATGTATTTCTTTTTATAGCTAAGAAGCACCCGTAAGGAAAACTTACGTATTTCTTTCATAGGAGTACGACGAAGTAAGTGAAGAAGTTTTTCTTCGTTATGTGCTGTACTACCAGGGTATGAATCGCGCTTTGGGTCGTTGCTGTCGTTGTTGATGACTTTTAAGTGGAAGGGCAGACTTGAGAAGATGTTCTTATGTCCACCTAGGAAGGACGTCTGGACATTGTTTTAAGATTGAAGAATGAGAGTTAATTAGTGAAGCAAGCTGAGTTTTTGCCTGAATGAGAGACAGAAATGAGATACATGAGCAAAGAAGTTCGGACAGTTTGCAGTTTTATATTTTTTGATAGTAGGACCACTCATGGAAAATGAATACGACCACTAATGGAAAATGAATACGTTTTGTATCAGATGTTTAAATACTAAGTATACCTGCTTAGCTCTGTTTTAGTACCAGCATGTGAAATGAGTATTATATATTTGCTAAATTGGAATTAAGTTTGTCATGTGAGCATTCTAGAGGAGTTGTCAGCTGAGTCGTTTTACGGTAATCACTAAGCAATGACACAAAAATGATAAATTTCGCTTTCCAAAAGGTGTCATATAAATATATAAAAATACGTAAAATGTGAATGAATGACTGTTCTATCTAGCCACTGCAGGTACAGTGACAGAGTCTATTGTGGTCTCCTTGATGAATAACCTATCTAACTTGAACCCCCTTTTCTTAACTTCACTATTCTGGCATCTTTTGACTGTGCCTGTGAACTGATAACTTTGAGCATTTTGCTCAGACACTACTTTAGGACATATTTCTCATGTGAACAATGAAATAACTGTAGGTAGTATGTAAGTAATTTGGCTTGGAAGGACATCATAGGACATGTAGTAGAATCGGTCTGCTATATTTGTACAACCATAAAAGTATTCTTTTCCTTATGAATAAACTTGTTGTAGCTGGGATTCACAGTCATAAAATTTTTTTTGCAGGACATCATTTTTACGCCAGTGGCTCTTATAAGTTTTTATTACACTATTGCAATTTCGGCCTTAGGCCATTATCAAGTGATAGTATGGCTTTAAGCCATGTCAAAGTGATGTAAGCTGACACACTTGTATGTCGTTCTCAATACTGTTAAATACACTCGCGACGTTGTTACATATTGTGAGCACACGTATTCAAACATCGTAAAACAACAAAATCTGTAAGTGCACATGTTCGTTAAACCATCACTAGTCACAGATGGTTTAACGAACATGTGCACTTACAGATTAAGTAGTTTTACGATGTTTGAATACGTGATGTTTGAATAAGTGTAAGAACGTTTTCTAAATGTTGCCGTAGCGTGTATGTGAGGCGGTACGTATATTCCGTGTGGGCAACCGCATAAAATCACATCCAGAATGGTCTACTCACCAGCCCCCGTCATGAATTCACTAAGCGGAGTCGATTCTGAGTAGCCTTGGTTGACCTGTACTTTCACGTGCTCGGCTATCCGGCCTGGTAATTACGTTAAACCAAATTAAAGCGTGCCGTGAAGCGGCGGGGAGGGGGGTGGGTGTGGGGGGAGGGTGGGGGTGGGGGGGGGGGGGAAATTGGGCGCAAAGTAGCACAGTCGTTGTTGTAATGCGGAAACGGGAATCGGAGTGATTTATATGACATCCTAAAGGGCATGGTCATTGACTTTCCGGCCAAGTCTGGAAACATTTATGAAACGGCTAACTCTTCAAACCGTTCGCGTGCCGCTGCGGTTAAAGCATACCGTGCATGGCAAAATGGCGCTACACAAAGCCGACACCGAGGCACTGAGCACCATGTGGCATAGATGACAGAGCTGAACGACGGATGCAGAGATGTGTACGGGAGAATAGACGTGAAACTGTTGAGCCACCGACTATCCAGATGAACAAGAGGGCAACTACAAACAGCGTGTGCTCAACGAACGTTCGTTCAGTGAACGTTGCAACGTACGGGACTCTGCAAAAGGCGCCTAGTTCGTGCTCTCGTGCCGACTGCTGTTCATCGGTGACGAAGGCTGGAATGAGGACGCCAGTACCACAACCGGACGTCCATTGAGTGAACGCCTTCTCAGGTGAATCGTGTTTTATGCTCCACTGGACCTGAAACGTCTGAAACCAAACACCCTGTAGCAACCGTCGCAAGTGTCCAAGCCGGTGGGGAGAGCGTTGTGGTCTGGGAAATATTTTCATGGCATTGCAGAGTGATCTAGACATTTTATGAGGTATAATGGATCAATGGATCAATACAAGCATGCATCTATCCTTGAGGATCATGCAGTCTGTTTTTCATCGGCACCATGGCACCTACCATCAGGGCAATGCAACGTGTCGCATAGCACTCAGTGTACATCCGTGGTTCGAAGTTTAGACTCTCCTGGCCACCAGACGCCCTGGATTTAAACGCAATCGAGAATTTGAGGGACCTAGCACAGTTGTCCACTGCCCTGGAGTCGGCAGGACTCCAGATCCCTGTCGGTGCCTTCCAGATTGTCACTGACTCTCCTCCTGCACGTCTCACAGTGGCTCCTGCTGTAAAAAGTGGTTACTCAGCCCTCTAACAAATGATCACATTAATGTGACTAGACGGTGTGCAACTTACATCTAAACATCTACATCTACATTTATACTCCGCAAGTCACCCAACGGTGTGTGGCGGAGGGCACTTTACGTGCCACTTTCATTACCTCCCTTTCCTTTTCCAGTCGCGTATGGTTCGCGGGAAGAATGACTGCCGGAAAGCCTCCGTGCGCGCTCGAATCACTCTAATTTTACATTCGTGATCTCCTCGGGAGGTATAAGTAGGGGGAAGCAATATATTCGATACCTCATCCATAAACGCACCCTCTCGAAACCTGGACAGCCAGCTACACCGCGATGCAGAGCGCCTCTCTTGCAGAGTCTGCCACTTTGCTGAACATCTCCGTAACGCTATCACGCTTACCAAATAACCCTGTGACGAAACGCGCCGCTCTTCTTTGGATCATCTCTATCTCCTCTGTCAACCCAACCTGGTACGGATCCCACACTGACGAGCAATACTCAAGTATAGGTCGAACGAGTGTTTTGTAAGCCACCTCCTTTGTTGATGGACTACATTTTCTAAGGACGCTCCCAATGAATCTCAACCTGGCACCCGCCTTACCAACAATTAATTTTATATGATCATTCCACTTCAAATCGTTCCGTACGCATACTCCCAGATATTTTACAGAAGTAACTGCTACCAATGTTTATTCCGCTATCATATAATCATACAATAAATGATCTTTCTTTCTATGAAATCGCAATGCATTATATGGTACATTTTCAATAACATAATATTGATTCGAATTAGCGCTACATCATATTACATTTGCGATGAGCACGGAATAAGGTACTCGTTTTCTTTGTTTTCTCTTGCTCCATTGCTTTCTGCTGTCTGTCATCAAGTACCTTTAATTCCAAACCACTGACAGCATATTGTACGCTGCGACAATGATCCAAAGATTTTAGGATAATTTCTCTGTTAGAAGTAAAAATGTTTTTAATTAATCATTATAATTCCGAAATACATCCTCTTTATACGGCGCCGCAGCTACACAGCGTAAAAATGTTCCCAAAGTTTATTAATTTGCGTAAACTCAGTGTATGCATTATTAAAGTGACGGCAGCTTGTTTCGTCGGAAACGGCATTACGAGCGATAATATTAATTCGTGATGGAGTCGGTGGAACCTAGATGGGCGACGATAAAAGAACGGACAGACGTAGCGGCGTACGGAATTCAATTACATCGATATCTCCACCGTACCGCACCGATGGTAATCTTTATGGCGCGGCCACCTCGGCAGCCGTCGCTTCTCGATAAGTAATTATGGGTTCATTAACATTTTGTGAAAATGACGAAAGCCAGCACACTATTCACCGTTCTGCTGCACTGGTCAGCGTTGTTTCTCATCTGATGTCCCTTACATGTCGTCAATCTGTAATAACAAGTACTTAGCCTGTTCGATAAAAGTAAGCCAGCTGACAGCAGAAGACAGCGCACTGCTGTATCGTTGATTTCTAATACCAGATATCTTCCCGGGTGTGAAATACGGAATATTTGCTTTATACAACCCAGTACGTTGTACTGGACGACAAATTTTCTACATTTACGCTAATAACATAGAGTGCGCCCCTAGGGAAGTGTAAAAGAACCTCTTACGTTCTTCAATAAAAATCAGCAGTGACGATGTCGTCTGCAGAAAATTATTGTCGTTGGACGATCGTAAAATAATGCAGGAAGATTTGGACGAAATATACGTTCGGTGTAATTACTGGCAGCTCTTTCCAAATGTGAATAAATCTAAACCAGTACCCGTAATAAAATGAACCTCATGGTATCTAAAATTATTAACTAATATACTGAGCAAGTCACGTCTAAAGCCCATTTACGTAAAGTTAATAACTTATATGAAATGAGATGGTCACGTAAAAATCAGTATAAGGAAGGCAAATCGAGGCTTTAAATTTATTGGAATGTTTCTATGTAAACGTAATGCATACGTAAAGGAAATGGCATACGAGACGCTATTGAGACCAATTCTATTGTTGCAGTGTCTGGGGCTCTGATCACGTAGGAGGACAACAGACTTCGAACGGATTCATCGCAAGAAGTCGCAAGAGCACATTGTTGTTGTGGTCTTTAGTCCGAAGATTCGTTCGTTGCAGCTCTCCATGCTGCTCTATTCTATACACGTCTCTTAAACTCCGAATAAGTACTGCAGCCTACATCCTTTTGCGCTACCTTACTGTATTCATCTCTTGGTCTCCCTCTACAATTTTAACCCACCCTACCCCCGCCCCCCGCCCCCACTTCTTTCCAATTCTAACCTGGTGATCCTTTTATGTCTCAAAATGTGTCCTGAGAACCGATTCCTTCTCTTACTCCAGTTGTGACACAAATGTGTTCTCTCTCCAGTTCTGTTCAGTGGCGGCTCATTGGTTACACGACATATCCGTCTAATTTTCAGCACTCTTCTGTAGCTTCACATTTCGAAAGTTTCTATTTTCTTCTTGTATGAACTGTTTATAGTCCACATTTGACTTCAATACGCGGCTACATAGCACATATTCTATGTAATCGTATTTCTCTGCTCCAGAAACGCTTTCCTTGCCATTGCTTCTACATTTTGTATCCTCTCTGCTTTGGCCATCATCAGTTTTGTTGCTGCCCAAATAGCAAGACATACACTACGTTTAGTGTCTCGTTTCGTGATCTAATCTCCTGATTAAATTCGACTACATTCCATTACACTTGTTTTGCTTTGTTGGTGTTCATCTGACGTTCTCCTTTCAAGACACTGCCCATTCCGATGAACTGCTCTTCCAAGTCCTTTGCTGCCCCTGAGAGCATTACAGTGTCATTGGTAAAACTCAACGTTTTTATTTCTTCTCGCTGAATTTTAATTCCTTTTCCAAATTTTTCTTTGCTTTCCTTTATTCATTGCTCAACGTACAGACTGAATAACCGCCTCTCTCTGTTCTCAACCACTGCTTTCCTTACACGCCCCTCAACTCTTAGAGCAGCAGCCTGGTTTCTATACAAGTTGTATACTACCTTTCTCTCCCTATATTTTACCCCTGCTACATTCAGAATTTCAAAGAGTGTATTCCAGTCGACACTGTTGAAACCTTTCTCCAAATCTACAAAAGGTATAAACTTAAGTATTCCTTACCTTCTCCTATCTTTTATGACAAGTCCCAGGCTCAGTACTGCTTCGCATGTTCCTACATTTCTCGGATTCAAACTTATTCTTCGTTAAGGTTGGCTACTACCAGTTTTTCTAACTGCAAATACATCATGTCTGTTTAATAAGTCACAATTGAAAAATACTGACAGTTTGGTTACATTCAGACTTGTCAGCACCTGCTTTCATTGAATTGGAGTTATTTCATCGAATAGCCCATACGAAGGTGTAATCGAAATGCTCTGTTAACTTCATTGGGAATACTAAAAGGAAGGTGATGCACCTCTTGTGACAACCTGTTTCTGTGGTTTAGCAGCACAAGGCACGGCTAAAGTCCTTCCCCGCTTAGCAACTTACGCTACAGATGGACGATCTGCCCCCTGAACTGATTCAGAGAGCTAGCTCCTTCTACAGAGTGATCAGTTGGTGAGTCAGAAGAATGGGGCACTAGCTCTTCAGGTCCAAATGTCTCCCAGTGATGCGAGTGAGTGAAACGGAGATTATAGGACAAGATGCTACAGCAACATTTCACCCAACATGCTGGATTAGTCACTGTGCCATAGAGCATTGTAATATGAAATGTCTCCCAAGTTGCAGAAAAGTATGGTGTAGGTGATACGAATGTAGGTGTTCACATACTTTGCTGTTGTGAGTAGCTTTTGTCAGCCATGGAAGATGTGGAATGCGAAGGAAAGTCAGTTCTTTAGAGCACTTCATAAGTGTAGAAAATACTTTCTCTTTTTTTTTCTCTCTCTCTTGATTTGCGAAGACATCCTGCAAGGAGTGCACTGCAGCTCACTTGACAGTGAGTGAGAGTTGGAATGTACAGATTCACAAACTCATAAGAGCTCCCCTTGCGTCTCTGACTCTGGAGCCACCTCACTTTTTGTGCTCTTGGCCCTTTCAGCGATTCAGGCTGCAGTCATCCTCCCTCTCTCATTGACACAGTTCGCTGTTTGACCCGATTCCTTCTTGACACAGTGTTCTCCATTTTTCAGGATAGGTATTATTATGGGTATTATTATTTATTTTAAAATGAAACTATGTATTACTAAATTTTATACACATGTTAGGGCATGTGTGTATTACATAATACAGTGTGTCTACACTTGTTCTCCTTTTAAGTTTTTACTATTTAAGAAACTGCGTCTTAAAAAAGTAAGTATTTTAATTTTATTATACATATTGTCGTTATATTATAGTATGTTATATGACGGTATTTTATTATATATTTATTAGATATTATCTTTTGTTATATATTTATTGAAAAGTAACGCCTTCAAATGTCTTATATGAAAACTCTGTAAGTTTTTAAGTAAAACTAACTTTATTAACATTTTACAACTTCATTCTTCATGATTACATATGTAATTCTCAACATATTAACCCTGGCGACGAACACATTTCTCCCAGAGAGAGATCAGTTTGTTGATATCGTCACTACAGAACTTTGATTTCGTTGACGGAGATACAGCCTCACCTCCGTTAGCACCAGTTCATAACTATTCAAGTGATGTCCTCGGCGATTTTCTCCAAGTTTTGGAAACAGATGAAAATCGGATGGGGCCAAGTCGGGACTGTATGGACGATGATCGATGATTGTGAAGCCAAGGCGTCGGATTGTTGCAGATGTCGCAGCGCTAGTGTGCGGTCTGGCCTTGTAATGTTGAGGGAGAAGTGTTCCATGTGTGGACGAACTGTTCAGCATTTAGAAAATCGATTGCAATATGTTGTTTCTCACGCACGGGCATATTTGCGCTACGCACGGCAATGTTACAGGCTACAGTTCGGAGTCCTCTAGCCGCAGAGGTCTGCAATTTGCGTCAGCGAAATGGGAAAGTCGACAGAGTAATATGCGTGACATGTAACACGTCACAATTAACAGAATGTTCCGGACTATCATGCCGTGGTCGAATGGATTTCACCTTATGACCCAACGTGCCATCCCCATTTGCGGAGGACATTTTCAAGAGAAATCTTAGCTTCTTTGAATGTCAAATTCACACACTGGCGCCGGCCGGAGTGGCCGAGCGGTTAAAGGCGCTACAGTCTGGAACCGCACTGCTGCTACGGTCGCAGGTTCGAATCCTGCCACGGGCATGGATGTGTGTGATGTCCTTAGGTTAGTTAGGTTGAAGTAGTTCTAAGTTCAAGGGGACTGATGACCATAGCAGTTAAGTCCCGTAGTGCTCAGAGCCATTTTTTTTTCACACACTGGCTCGTTACTCGGACATTCAAATTTACTACGATCTCCCTTGAAAAGTCCACCGCAGATGGAACGAAACGTTGGGCTTTAAGGTGTAATCCATTCTACCTAGGCGTAATAGCCCTAAACATTTTGTTACCTATAACATTTCCGGCCGTGAAAGTTTACGTTTTACATGTAATTCCTCAACCGATACTGAGAGCAGTATAATTCGGAGACGTTACTATTCAGCATGCCCTCCTATTTTTCAGTGCTACAAGATATAACTACATAGCCTTCGCCTAGAAGACTTTCGAAAGATATTTTGAATCATTTCACCAAAAGCGGTTTTTAAAAAATGCCGTTACTGCCAGTAGATAAATTCAGATTTTTTGGCTCCTCATGAAACCCGAGGAGACGTCTAATGTCCAGGAATCCAGCAGTACCTCTTGAACGGTGTGGGTGAGCAAACAGATCAAGATCGCAGTCGAACGATGAGTCTTGTGCACATATTTGCGAAATCTTTTGCTGCGAATTATCCTCGCTCATGCCTGCTTCCCTTTCAGATGAAGTTTTTCTTCCAGGAAGTCAAAGCTAATCGAAATCTGTATCAAGGCCGCCATTGTAATTACAATCCTGATCACATTTTAATTTATTTTCTTTTGTGATGCCCTCAACGTCAACCGATTTTCGTTTACAACAACCCAAAAGAAAATCTGTCACTGTTATAAAGCAGATCACATTAAATGAAGGTATGGCACTATATAAACGACATCATGAAAAATTATAAATATGTTTTGCCCAAATTATAGTTTACAAATTTGGAAAAGGTCTTCAGAATCTCCGATTCCCAGTTATTTGGAACAATTGAAAATGATCTGATCGCCGCAAATGCAAATACTGGTGTACAACTACAAACAATCTTGATTTTTATCTCATGTGACACTTTCTGGATAAGATGACTCAGAGACGTACATTCTTGAATCCTTCCAACACGAAGAAAGACACACAGCAGAAAGCATAGGGTAGTTATGATTATACTTTCGCTACTTGTTGGGGCACCCGAGAAAAACTGGTAATCGTAGGACAATGAGACATTGTGGAAACATTTGTAAGGAAATGCAGAATAGAAATAACAAAAAAAAACATTGAAAGAAACACATTTTAATTTTCACATGAGAGGGTAATATTATTAATTCCATGCCATTGTAACATTACGAATCAAGATAGCTGTAACGGTACTTGAATAGCGTAAAGTTATCGTTAAAAACGCACGCCGCGCGATTTGTTACGATTTGGTCGGTCATAATAGTAGTAACATGCTTTTGAATGCAATTAAAATATAACGGCGATACCTGTTTAGTGTTATTGGAAATAATGTGTAGTAAATTAATGAGTAAGGTAGCCGATCCTATAAGAAGAGGTAAAATTGGGCATATTAAGGTGTTTTGCTTTATATCGACTAAGCCGATGATACGGCGTCTCTTTTTTTCGTTTACTCTTAGAAAAAAAAACAAGTAAAGAAGTGCTAATTGTGCGTTGTGAAAAATATAGGGGCGAATTTTAAATAGCTACAGTGTATTATCAGACTAACAAATGGACATTCAGTTACGCGAAATAGCGGATAGCGAAGTGCGGTCATTAAACTGAGTACACCTACAGGGCGGTCAGTTCCGGGATAAGTCTATTCGCATCTCACGAGGGACGCGGTATTGAGACCGTTTTTTTCTTTTTTTTAATTATATCGCGGAGAGCAGGCTTCAATTTATAAAAAGGAGAAAAGCTGTATCATTATCATTGACTGTTGGTATCAGGCAACCAAAACTGTTCATCAGAGGGTTTCGGTGAATGAGTGGTGAATGCGAAATGAAACTGTGAACGAAGTTATGTTAAATAAAGCAGAAGAGACAAGACAGTTTGGTCGTATCTGTTATTATTCCATAAACTGTAACATTTGTTCTCGTTGTACGAAGCCTTTATAGACGATCGTTATCACAATTTGCTTTGAAGGGATCTCGTTACAAGTTAAGTTGGGGGACCTGGTCAAGGATAAAAGGAAAGGAAATTGTGGACAAGGTTAAGACTACTATTGGATCCCAGCCAAATGAAAATATCAATGAGCACCTAAGTAGAAATGATGAATTAATTAAGCTCTTCACTAGCGAAATTCAGAAAATAAAAGACAAAATAGTTTATGAGTTACTTAAATGGCAAAAGGAAACCAATCATAAATTGGCGGAGTTAGAACGAAAGTCATCACAAAATTTGTTGACAGAGGACGAACGTTCGGACAGTAGGTCGAAAAACAACCGAACATGTGATAATACGAAGTACAATTGTGGTGAAAATTTGCATTGGGAAGTTGATTATTCGGTTGGTAAAGATGATGATTCTTTTGGTCAGTGAGGATATTTGTCTTCTTTAAAGGCGGAGAACAGCATTTTTAAAAGTAGACAATTCCCAACATACTCCACTGAAAAGAACAACCTGCATCCGAAAATCTTTATCAATAATTTCAAAAGAATATTTCCACGTAGCTGGTCCGAACACGACCGACTTCAGTTTATAGTATCCAAAATTACCGGAGAAGCCGCATTATGGGCCGCCGAAGTAAGTGAAAGTTGCCATACTTGCGCTGAGTTTGATCGACTTTTTTTGGCTAAATACTGGTCGTCGAGCAAACAAGAGAAATTAAGAAAAGAGGTTTATCAACCTGAGTATTTTAACAGTAAAAGGAGTACTTAAAGGCAATATTTTGAAAAGTACATAAATAAGACACGTTATTGGAGTGATTCAATTTCTCACAAGGAAGTGATCAGAATTTTGAAGGGAAGGTTGCCCATAAATATACGTGAAAAGTTAATAAATGTTCCTGACCACGATGTAGAACAATTCTTATCGGTGATTGACTCTATAGATATGATTATGGAAGACGCAAGACAAATGAGTAGTAATCAAATGTCGACTCACACTCATAGTAATACGAATAATTATAATAATAATTTAACGTATGATAATAACAATACTGAAAACCAGGTCAAACCCGCATCACAGCAGCGTGGACAATCTTCGTCCTATGGTTGCAATAAAAACAATGATTATAATAAATATAGAAGAGATACTGACTGTGCTAGAGGTAAACCTCGATATGGTGACGCGAATGTGCATAGTAGCGATAGTAGCGATATTAATAAGAGTAACAGGTACCCAAGTGATGAACCCAATTGTATTCGACCTTGGGAAGATAATTCTAAGCATAATGTTCATCGGCAGGATGGAACAAATGCCTCGAGTCCTCATCTAGCACAAGGAGTTATATCAATGGGCGAAGGAGCATCCAATGTGCGACGGGGTGAATACCATAACTCGGATCATACTGTACGGATTGTGGAAGTTCATGAACCCCCACCGATGACTCAACGAGATAGATTAAACTAATACCAGTCACTAAATGCCTTCCTAGGATGACTGGAAAGGAGAAGGAAGGCAGGCATCAATTTGAACTGAGAGTATTAAGGTACAATAATGATCGGGATATAAGGAATGAATTAATTGAAGAAAAACTTGAAGTTTCTAATAAATGCGGAAAAGTTTTACAGGCAATAATTCCAACAAGTATAAATAATGTTGATGTTGAAATATTAATTGATACTGTAGCGACTATTAGTGTCATGACGCTGGACTGTTTAAAACAGATAAGCCGAGGGGTAAAAATGCCCACTTTTCCTATCACAGGATGTACCGTGTCTGGCGCGTTCAGCGCAAAAATGCAAAAAGTTGTGAAACAGGTACGTGTCGACGCTACAATACGGGGGGCTCAAATAGAAAGTACATTCCTGGTTGTTCCTAAAATGACAGTACCATGTATCTGGGGTTTGGATTTTTGTGTGAGAGCGGTGCAATCATTAATTTAAAGAAAGGTGAATGTATATTTAATTCCAATGGTAATGTTTTGACAGCCACCCTGAGAAAGGGCCGAGTAATTCCAAATCAATTGTGTATGAATCTAATGGTAAAATATGTCAGTATTGATGATGAAAATGTGTATGATATCTGCCTTATTGAATGTTCTGAAGAAATGATGGATAAAATGTCATTGCAGGAAAAGGTGTTAGAATCAGAATATTTATCTGTTATCCAAAGGGACGAATTGTACTACTTGTTGGAAGCATATCAGTCGATTTTTAGTATACGTCCGGGTATAATAAAAGACTTTGAATACCATATAAAGACGTATGCACATAAACCCTTTTGTCTTACTTCCTATTCTATCCCATGGACAAAGAAAGAAGTACTCAGAAAGGAAACCAGTAAAATGTTAAAATGGGGTATTATTGAGCCCTCAGATTCCGAATATTGTAACCCTCTTGTGGCGGTAATTAAACCCAATGGTGACATCAGATTGGTGTTGGATGCCAGAGAGATCAATAAGATCATTATACCTGTACAAACGCGACCGGAGAACCTAGAAGAGTTAGTACAAAAGTTTTACGGTGGCCGCTTCTTATCTTCTTTGGATATGCGTAGTTCATATTGGCAAACTAGAATATCGAAAGAATCTCGAAACTATACTGCATTCGTTTTTCTGGGCCGAAGTTACCAGTTTACCGTCATGCCATTTGGGTTGAAAATAAGCGGTGGTATTTTCATATCGGCATTAGATACTGTACTGGGCAGAGACCTTTTGAATGAAGTTACTTTATATGTGGATGATTTGCTAATTGCTTCTGAAACTTGGGAGGAACATTTGGACTTACTAAGAAGAGTTTTTGCGAAATTTTTGGAATACGGAGTTACTGTAAATTTGAGCAAATCCAAGTTTGCTCATAACCAATTGAAATTTCTTGGACATATAATTACTCCTGAAGGGATAAAACCAAATCCTAAAAAGATGGATGCAATTAACAGATGTGCTTATCCGAAGAATAGAACGGAGTTAAAGTCATTTATCGGCTTAGTTTCATTTTTTCGACGATTTTTACTCAATCAGTTAGGAAGCCAAGACTGTTTGTTACGGCTGTTAAGAAAAAATATCATGTGGGAGTGGAATTCCGAATGCACGCAAGCTTTTGATAACATCCGCAATGCTTTGACTAATGCTCCACTGTAACATCATCCGAGACTTGATCAAGATTTTTATATTGCTGCGGATGCTTCTGAAACAGGATTGGGTGCCACTCTTTTCCAGATGGACAATCCAGAAGATATCAGTACCATCAAAATAATTGGGTTTGCCAGCAGAACACTCTCTAGCTGTGAACGTGCGTATTGTACTACTGAATTGGAAGTACTGGCCGTGGTCTGGTCCCTTAGAAAGTTTCGCTATTTTGTATATGGAAAGAAGATCATTGTATTCTGCGACCACAAAGCTTTATCTTTTATTTTAACAGGAAGGATGTTCCATTCACGTTTAACACGGTGGGCCCTGCTAATGCAAGAATATGATATTACGCTCAAATACATCAGAGGGAGAGACAACATCATAGCCGATGCTCTTTCAAGACTACCGAAAAGAAAGAATGACGACGAGTGTGAAGAACGGACTATTGACTTTAAAGTCATGAATTTATCAAGGCATTATTGTGAGAGGCAGATTTCACAGCTATGTCGAAGTCTTCCACAACTGCAAGAAGATGATAAGTTGTGGAAAGCCATTAGACATGCTGTTGAAAGCAAAACGCTAAATCACTCTCAAGAACAGTATCAATTAAAATCCGGAATATTGCATCGGAGGAAGGATGAAGAAGATGTTTGGAAAGTTTGTGTTCCAAATAAATATTTAGAATCACTAGTATGGTACACCCACTTGAATTTGGGTCATTTTGGTGCCGCTAAATGTACAGCCAAAATAGCACAATACTGCTATCATCCAAATTTGGGACGTCTAGCTACAAATATTCTTAAGAATTGCAAAATATGTCAGAAGGCAAAACCCATAAACTATTGTCGGAAGATAGAATTACATCCGATCACCCCACAACAACCTTTAATGTTGGTGTCATGTGATGTCTGTGGGCCATGTCCCATGACACGTGGACGGTTCAAATATGTTTTGGCTTTCTATGATGTCTTTTCAAAATATGTGAAATTATATCCTTTGAAAAATCTCCGCGTTTGACCCATGTTATGCAGATTTATCAACAACTATATAACTGAGCTCGGCAAACCTATAATGATCTTGACAGACAACGCTGCTTATTATACAAGCAAAGTATGGAGAGACACTATGAAAGAACAAGGAATCCAGCACATTTACATCTCAAGATTTTACCCTAGTGGAAATCCGGTTGAGAGAATCTTCCGAGAGTTGAACCGATGTTTACAGACGTACATACCCAAACAACATTATAAATGGATCGATTGGATTAATGAATTTGAAAAAGTGTATAATGACTTACCACACTTATCGACAGGTTATTCACGTAACCAAATAGTATTTGGTGAAAGTATTGTGCCAGAATGGATGAAGAAATTACCTGTGATAGAACAAAAGATTAGCAAGAATGAAGATATGGTGAAGAAGGTCTACGAAAACCTTAAGCATCAAGCACAATTGAGAAAAACCCGTTTTGATAAAAATGTGAAGAAAGTAGTCACATATGATATAGGGGAAGAAATTTTATTGAGAAATCACCCAAAAGCATCAACCAGGAAAAGACTGAATAATAAATGGCAATATTTATATACAGGTCCATACAAAATAATGAAAATACCTCATGAAGGGAGCTACCTCCTGGCAGATTGTGATACTGATGTAATTAAGGGCTTGTTCCCTCACATAAACCTGAAGAAGTATTATCAATAATGAGAAAATATAGATTCAAGAAACACTGAATGATACCAAGACTACACTCAGAGTGGACTAAATAAAAGCACCAGTTGATAAATACGTACTTATACTAACTTACAAAGAAAATTAAAGAATGTACCGAAGATTTCCATGAGATACCTTCTTGGTATCAGCAACAATGACGACGCTGAAATACAATTTATCCTCTCATCGAACAAAGAGGATGGATGATTTAAAAGTGGAATTAAGAGGAAAAGAAAAGGACCAAATCCACTCTGGTTAAACAAGTGGCCTGATAATGGTTTTGGCCTAGGATTCCAATCGTCGAACCCGGCTGTGATCCCTGCCTTGCACAGTCGGTTGAAGAACTGAGGGCTTCATCCAAGAAAAAAAATGTGGTGTGAATATGAAGTGATTAGTGCGAAGTGTTTCTAAGACAACCTATAAACAAATGTGGAATTTAGTTAAGGGCATTTTGTCTAGGCCCATTAACTCAACTTAAATATTGTAGAATGTATGTACTGACTTGTTGAGTGAATCTGAGAGTGAGTGTATTCGCCGAAACAAATGCCCTCTCCTGTCGCAGTACACAAAAAAATATGCCTGTTCTGTCTGGAACCCTCTTCAAGACATCACAGTCTGGGGGGCCGTATAACATTACGAGGCAAGATAGCTGTAACGGAACTTGAATAGCGTAAAGTTATCGTTAAAAACGCACGCCGCGCGATTTGTTACGATTTGGTCGGTCATAATAGTAGTAACATGCTTTTGAATACAATTAAAATATAACGGCGATAGCTGTTTAGCGTTATTGGAAACAATATGTAGTAAATTAATGAGTAAGGTAGCCGATCCTATAAGAAGAGGTAAAATTGGGCATATTAAGGTGTTTTGCTTTATATCGACTAAGCCGATGATACGGCGTCTTTTTTTTCGTTTACTCTTAGAAAAAAAAAACAAGTAAAGAAGTGCTAATTGTGCATTGTGATAAATATAGGGGCGAATTTTAAATAGCTACAGTGTATTATCAGACTAACAAATGGACATTCAGTTACGCGAAATAGCGGATAGCGAAGTACGGTCATTAAACTGAGTACGCCTACAGGGCGGTCAGTTCCGGGATAAGTCTATTCGCATCTCACGAGGGACGCGGTATTGAGACCTTTTTTTTTTTTTTAATTATATCGCGGAGAGCAGGCTTCAATTTATAAAAAGGAGAAAAGCTGTATCATTATCATTGACTGTTGGTGTCAAGCAACCAAAACTGTTCATCAAAGGGTTTCGGTGAATGAGTGGTGAATGCGAAATGAAACTGTGAACGAAGTTATGTTAAATAAAGCAGAAGAGACAAGACAGTTTGGTCGTATCTGTTATTATTCCATAAACTGTAACATTTCTTCTCGTTGTACGAAGCGTTTATAGACGATCGTTATGACAATTTGCTTTGAAGGGATCTCGTTACGAGTTAAGTTTTGGGGACCTGGTCAAGAGGGGATAGTTCGTAGATTCTAACTACTGCAGCTATTCTGGAATCAGGTGCCACCGTGACCCTTGTGTGTTGTCAATGGCTTAAGGTCATCATATCTCATGCTCTAAGATCGGCGCGCCTTTCCTCTTGGTATAACGGTGTCTCACGGTAGCAACGATAACGCCGACGGCGAAGGACGATACGGTGGACCATGTTCACGTTACGGGTTGCAGGACAGAAACTTTGCTCATTGTGTCGACCGCCTGTAGCCACGACAGCCTGGAACCGAACTAGAAATTTCTCTACTGTTGCGTGAAACAACTCAGGTATGATGTTGTTACCTCCCTCGCTTTGCTTAGTTTCAAACTCCAACGTGTGATGGTGTCCCGTTGATGAAATCTGTCCTTCAGGTAACGCCACGGCAAGAAACCACACGGGTTCAGATCTGATGATCTCGGTGGCCGCGTAACTTGGGACAATCGTCCAATGATTCGGTTTTCTCCAAATGTGTTACGTAGCAGCCGAGTGACCTGACGATCAATGTGAGATGGAGCTCCTGTGTGTATCAAACCAGACTAGTCCAAAGCACCTCTCCCGTGCAGCAGGGGTGACATGTTGACGAAGCAGATGACAGTGACGTGTGGCGTTCATTCTGCGTGTCCTTGGACCTTGGGACCCTAGTTCCTCCGTACCAGTACCGGCGCCTAACGTCATGACACTGACACTACTAAAAATTCAAATGTTGGAGCGCAAGCTCTGATCATCATTCCTATAAAGCTGGGTAACATGCGGTAAATAGTAGCGAAAGTTTAATTATAACCATCCTGTATTTTAAACTGAGTAAAGGTTGATATTACCAACTATAACACCAAACTAAAATCTCGGTCGTAATAAGCTACAGTGCTTCAAACATGAAATCAGCTGTCATGCTTTCGAAACTTCCTCACGTCGTATGCTTTTCCTATTCTTTAAACGTCGTTGTGACACATGGAATACAGTACAGAGAACTACTGGTAATTCTTGGCAAAGCGTAGAAGTAGTAATAAGAAAACTTGTGAAACAAAGGACATATAAAAAATGAACAATAACCAGTTACCCCCGTGTTCCGTGCGAATTCTGCAGTGTAGGCGGAATTCGATTATATCATCAGCCAGCTCCAAGGAAACCAAGGTCTGAGACTTATGGCGATTTTCGAACTAGACAAATTTTTATCTGTGGAATATTTGCTTACAAGCAGAGATCTCTTAAACTTGAGGGAATCAGGATAACTAATGTTGACATCGCTTGACCAGTTCGTACCGAAAAGACCGTATACTGCAGCTACGCGTATGCACTGTGAGTGTAGCTTTTGAAATGGAGGTCAGATATGCATTGAGAAAACGAACCGACTCAGTTGGAGGAAAACTGAACAAATTTTGTTTATAATAAATAACACTGATTAGCTCCCTCCTGAATCTTAATATTTTCTCGGCGAACTGAGTGTTCGAAGAAGTTTTGAGCTTTCAACTGGTCGTCGTCAACAACACTCTACGATATTTCGACTGGCGCCTGCCAGGCATCTTCACGTGTGCCCTCCAAGACTGATGACTCATCTCAGGATGACTGGCAGGTTCCCAGTCGAAATATCGTGGACTATTGGTGACGACAACCGGCTGCATGCCCAAAACATGTCAGTTCCTTACTCTTGGACACATATATTGTGGCGTTGTTTGTAAATGACCACAGTAGATATTTTCAGGAAATAGGAAATTAATTTCATTTATGTTGTAGCTCTTATATAGTATCTTGTTTTCAATATAATTCTGAAAAAATAACAAGAAAGAGTTTTATTTCTATAACTACCCAACTTGATTAAAATATTTAGAATTTTATAGCGATATTTCTAATTTTTAATGTAGATGATATGTAAGACTTTTAGGAAATTTTAGAACTAGAATGGATGTAACAGAAAATGATTAAATGTCTTTCTATTTTGTTTCAAAACATGTGAAGAAAAGGTAAAAGTACAGGTACAGTGATCTAGAATTAAAAAGTCAAGGTGCCTTACTTTAATTTATTTTAGTAACTGTATGGTGAGTGGAGAATCCTTATAAAGAGCTAGTTCCCTCCAGTGAGTCAGATGTTCTGACCAAGTCCCTGAAAAGAATAGTGTCATCCATGTCTAGTTGTCGTCAGCAGGCGACATTCCATCAGAACTGCTGGTGTTTTTGGGAAAGGCATCCATAATCAAACAAATTACACCGGGTGTGCAAGACATCTGACAGGGGTAATTCCCCAAGATTTCAAGAAGACTGTAATAATTCCCATTCTAAAAAAAGCTGGTGCTGAAAGTGATAAATATTACCAAACCATCAATTTAATAAACCGTGGATGCAAAATACTGACACTTTTTATTTGCAGAAGAACGGATAACCTGGTTGAAGCCAATCTCGGGAAAGATCAGTTGGGTCTCCAGAGAAATTTTGCAAGAAGCGAGGCAATATTGAACCTACAACGTATCTTGGAAGACAGGTTAAGGAAAGGCAAACCTACATTTCTGGCGTTTGTAGATTTAGACAAAATTTTTCACAGTGCTGACTAGAATATACACTTCAAATTTATCAAGGTAACAGGAGTAAAATACAGGGAGCGAAGGGTTATTTACAACTTTTACTGATGTCAGACGGCAGTTATAAGATTCGAGAGGCATGAAAAGGAAGCAGTGTTTGTGAAGGGAATGAGACAGAGTTGTAAGCTATCCCTGATTTTATTCAGTTTGTACATCGAGGAATTATTGAAGGAAACTGAAGAAAAATTTTAGTAGCAGTTAAAGTTCAGGGAGAGTAAATAAAAAGTTTGAGGTTTGCCGATGACACTGTTGTTCTGTCAGAGACAACAAAGGACTTGGAAGGGAATTTGAACTGAATGGACAGTGTCTCGAAAGGAGGATGTAAGATAAATATTGGAAAAACAAACAATAGTAATGCAAAGTAGTGGAATTAAATCAGGAGGTGCTGTGGGAATTAGATTAGGGAATCAGACATTAAAAGTAGTAATGAGTTTTGCTTTTTGGCCAGTAAAATAATTTGTAGTGGCTGAATTAGATATAAACCCTAGAATAACGGCACTAATAAATGAGCCCATGAAGAAGAGAAATCCGTTAAAATAGAATTTTAATTTAAGATTTAGGAACTCTTTTTTGAACGTATTTGTCTGGAGTGAAGCCTTTTGCGGAAATGAAACATGAACGATAACCGGTTCTGACGTGAAGATAATAGAAACTTTTTAATTGTGGTACTACAGAATAATTCTGAAAATTAAATGGGTGGTTGTCACAACTGATGAGGATGTTTCTTTCAGAAAGAAAACATTGCCCGTAGTGGGCTGTATATTTATATTTATTTCTCGTGCGTTTGGGCAATTTCGGTTTATTTTTGAGCACCAACAAATGTATGTGAGCGTGGAGGAGTATTACATTAAAATATATACATCGTGGAATATCATTAATCATAACAGTAATAGCGTTTACATTCCACAGAGGCAGTCTTACTCACTTATTCACAAGCAGTATGTTATGGACCCTACGTGTTGTGGCGTACATTCGAAAAAACCATTCCTTACGCGCATCCATACGTGGAAAAATACATCTGCATAGCAATATAAGATCGAAAACATCAAACTAGATGCAAATAACCGTTTCATCACATTGAAAGGTCTCTGTTATTTTCCTTTCATGTTAATGTGCATATTCTTAGTTTTTCCTAGGACAGTAGGGTTTAGAGAGGAATGGGTTTAGTCATATTCTTTATCTAAAGTCCAACGTATACACCCATGGTATAGAAATATATCAACTCTATAAAATACAGTTAATGCATAGGATGTGTGCTTTACACTTGTATATATTCCAGTTATTTCTAAATGTAATATAACTGTACGAAGAACCTATAATTGGAATAAAGTAATTAACGTTTCTTTCTTACGAAGAAAGTGAGACGCAACTGTGCAAGAAAATTTAGCTACTAATGACACGTGAACATATCGTAGATGCATTCATAAATTATGGTAGTTTAAGGCATAGAACAATTACACATTAAACAATATTTACAAATTACTTTTATCTAATTACCGGTACACAATTCCCTATGGTCTACAAGCCTGTAAATTTTGGTGTTCCACAGTGTAAAACATGTCAGTGCATCAAGTAATTAAGACGTACACTATGTGATCAAAAGTATCCCCACACCCCCAAAAATATATTTTTTTCATATTAGGTGCATTGTGCGGCCACCCACTGCCAGGTACTCCATATCAGCGACCCTATTAGCCATTACATATCGTGAGAGAGCAGACTGGGGCGCTCCGCGGAACTTATGGACTCCGGACGTGGTCATCTGACTCGGTGTCACTCGTGTCATACGTCTGTACGCGAGATTTCCACACCCCTAAACATCCCTAGGTCCACTGTTTCTGATATTATAGTGAAGTGGAAACGTGAAGGGACACGTACAGCACAAAAGCATACAGGCCGACCTCGTCTGTTGACTGGCAGAGACCGCCGACTGTTGAAGAGGGTCGTAATGTATAACAGGCAGACACCTATCCAGACGATCACACAGGAATTACAAACCGCATCAGGATCAATTACAAATACTATGACAGTTAGGCGGGAGGTGAGAAAACTTGGATTTCATGGCCGAGCGGCTGCTCATAAGCCACAAATCACTCCGGTAAACGCCAAACGACGCCTCGCTTGGTGTAAGGAGCGTAAACATTGAACGATTGAACTGTGGAAAACGCTGTGTGGAGTGACGAATCACGGTACATAATGTGGCGATCCAGTGGCGATGTGTGGGTATGGCGAATGGCCGGTGAATGTCATCTGCCAGCGTGTGAAGTGCCAACAGTCAAATTAGGAGGTGGTGGTGTTATGGTGTGGTCGTGTTTTTCATGGAGGGGGCTTGCACCCCTTGTTGTTTTGCGTGGCACTATCACAGCAAAGGCCTACTTTGATACTTTAAGCACCTTCTTGCTTCCCACTGTTGAAGAACAATTCGGGTATGGCTATTGCATTTTTCAACACGATCGAGCATCTGTTCACAATGCACTGCCAGTGGCGGAGTGGTTACACGACAATAACATCCCTGCAATGGACTGGCCTGCACAGAGTCCTGACGTGAATCCTATAGAACACCTCAGGGATGTTTTGGAACGCCGACTTCGTGCCAGACCTCACCGACCGACATCGATACCTCTCCTCAGTGCAGCACTCCGTGAAGAATGGGCTGCCATTCCCCAACAAACCTTCCAGCACCTGATTGAACGTATACCTGCGAGAGTGGAAGCTGTCATCAATGCTAAGGGTGGGCCAACACCATACTGAATTTCAGCATTACCGATGGATGGCGCCACGAACTTGTAAGTCATTTTCAGCCAGGTGTGCGGATACTTTTGATTACATAGTGTACACGTTACAAACTGTATAGTCTGTGAAAAAAGATTAATGAAATTCTAGCTAAATGTATGAAACAACTTCTATTGTCAGTTTAGCACACCACATTACTTTACATGTATTGTACCTAAGTCGTAAGTTATAACAACCAACATTAAATGTAACCGTGGTTAAATCACCAAGAAAACCTAAATCACTTAAGTACAACGTTATTGATAATAAAACTAAAATAAACAGCTAATAACATCCAGATGCTAGTGTTATGCTCGTAAAATGAACATATCCTTATTTGTAAGACAAAGTTATGGTTAACTATTTCCTACATAAGTTGACGACTTGTCTCTACATTTCATCCTACAAAATTATATATGAGCAATAGCAAGTAATTAAAGAGGTTAAAGTGACAACATATTTATATAGACATGAAAACTTGGCCAATCGCACAACAAATAAAGGATAACTATACAGCCTACTATAGACCTACAAATGAACAAAATAGTAATGAGAAGATAATGGAATTGGGGAGAAAAAAAAATTGTGGCGTAAGTTGAAGGCGTCAGTTATAGGACACATTCTGAGTGTTCAATGACTCATCAGTTTAATACTGGAATGAAGTGGGCGGTTAAAAGTTGCAGAGGGAGACCGAGAGACGAGTAAATTAAGCACGTTCAATTGGATGTGGGTTGCTGGATGGAGTGAGTGCCTTGGAGGGCTACATCAGAACAATCTACGGACTAAAGACCACAACGACAATTGACGCCAGGGCTGGTGATGTGTTCCTGTCAGGGTAGAAAGTGCGCCAAGCATCAGAGCAGTCAGGAACGGTCATACGGCGAGTCGAAAAGCGGGCCGATAGCGACAACAGGAGTCTGGTGTGCCATAGCGGGGCAGCCACAACTTGAAGCCAGCGTCGAGACCGTGGGTGACAGGCAACTGAAGGCTCTGAGCTCTATGGGACTTAACTTCTAAGGTCATCAGTCCCCTGACAGGCAACTGGGGGCAACACTTTGTGGCAGTAGTGGACGCGCGTGGGGGGCGCGCCGTACGGTGCCCGCTTCGTCCCGGAGTGTTCGGTCCCACGGTTTGTCAGTGAGAAGCGGAACCGCTCGGTCTTGGAGCGCCCGCCAAGAGAGAGAGCCGAATCACGATTGGTGTCTGGCAAATGCATCGTCCAGCTGTTGTAAACTTGCTGTGAAGCAGTGGCGGAACCGCTGAGCTGCAGAGCGTGCGTCTTGGGATAAGAGTGGCGGTTGCCGCTGGCAGTAGGTTGTAGTCGTCCAAGAGTGAGGTACTTACTGTTTTTGGGGCGTCCTGCGATGCGTCGTAGCGTCTGGTACGACGTTCACCTATGTATATTAGTCATAACGATGTTTTGTCCCCTGGATATCCTCTTATACCAAATGCGGCTGTGAACTGGCTAAATAAAAGGAATTTCGATAATCATGGGTGTACCTTATGGGTAGACACTCTGGGGTAAGCAAATTAGAACTAGAGATCTGTGGCAGATGCAGTTTTTGACATTTTCCCAAATACAAAATTGTTAAGGCTTTCGTGGCCACTTGTTGACGAACTATCTATTTGCTTCTGCCTCGGGCTCTTCGGCCGACGTTCGTCTGGTGATTTTACTGACGTTTCACCAGCACGAGTGGCTGGAATTGTCAAAGCGTCACCCTCCAAAGCCGGTGGTGAACTGGAGCCGAGCTTGCGGTCGCAGACTATATGTACCTGGCACGCCTTTTGCATCCCGCCTTTCTCCGTGCTAGACACGCAGGGCCTACACTTGGAGTTACCGTCTGGAGTGTGGTTTCGTATGGCAGCAGGAGCACTCTCGTGTTTACCCTCACTGCAAAATTGTACGGCAGTCTGGTAATTCGACTTGTTTTGCTGGCATTCATTAACAACATTCCAGGGGTATTATCCAACAGGATAACGCTCGCCCATAAACCGCTGTTGGAACCCAATGTGGTCTACAGAGTGTCGACTGTTGCCTTGGCCTACTCCATCACAACATCTCCCTACCGGTGGAGCACGTATGGGACATCATCTGACGACAACTCAAGCATCATCCACAAACAGCATTAACCGTCACTATATGGATCGACCATGTGCAACAGGCATGGTGGAACTGCATCCCACAGACCGACCTCTTGCACCTGTACAACATAATGCATTCGACGATTCGACGTTCTGGTGGTTATGCCGGTTTATTACTCTACCAGTATATACCATTTGCAATTGCTCATCTCGCGCGTACATTAATATGTCATCTTTCATCGGTAATCACTTGAAAATGTTACCTAATCAAATGTATTCCCGAAATTTCATGGCTCTACATTAATCATTTTATTTGATGTTGCGATTTTTTTCTCGTCAGCGTATCAGCCAAAGACCGAGGATTAAACACAAGGAGTGTATACTTTCCCACTGGACCTGAGCCCTCTCCTGGGCATCTGCATAGGATAGGAAGGAGGCCACCATCAGAATGTGGGCGTGGCTCTCCTGTATGAAGGCCTTAGCATGTGTTTTACGATAGCTCAGACTCCGCGCAAGCTGTCGCCGAAGAGAGGAGAGAGTTAGCGGCGAATGACACTCGTGGTAGTCAATAAAATTCTTCAGCTTTTGAAGCCGAATTGTCAACTATAAAATCCCAACGTCCCGGCGACTATTCAAGACGCACTCATGATATCGTTCTTGATCCTGATAAATACCGTACCCTATTTTTCAGAAGCTAGTAAATGAAGCATCATTACCCCATTAAGTATCATTACAAGCGAAACAGATATTCGTACAAAACTATCAGAGATAGAGTCAACCCGATACCTGAGTGGTCAGCGTGACGGATTGCAGTCCTACGGGCCATATAACACTCCTGTCTGCTACTGCTATACCATAACCTTCAAGTAGGAGGCAGGTCGTGAAATATAATTATCTAGTAAAAACAATTATGGTATGAAGCAACAGAGCAGTGTTACCCTCTGAGAGGAATTTTGCTAGGTTGACCGTGCTGTACCTAACGGGAATGGCTTATCGAAATTGAAAGTCAGGATTACGTAAATATTTGAACAGTACGAACAAAATTTTGCCTATCTGTACTGTTCAACTAATAAAGAAAACGGTCGCCAGCCTAACTAGGCAAGAGAATGATTAACATTCTCGTTTAAGAAAGTAGTTATTAGTAATTTTAACGAATAAACACAACCTATACTTTGTCACACGCGAGTGCAATGAACTCTGACACCTACATATGTTTACGGTAAGATTGAAACTAACAGTTAGAGCAGCAGAAACTATTTGCAAAATTATAAGAAATACCGAAACACCCTATTACTTTCAGGCTTTAAAGAAATTATGGTTTTTTATAATTAGTGGTCTTTCCGTTACTTGTTACTCAGCATTAACACAATAGACAAACTGTGGATCCAGTTATACGATTAATATGCACATACAGTACACAAGAGAGACAAACATTTAGCAATCATGAACATATAATTTCCTACTATTGCAGTTTTCCATTTTACTACAGCGAAACACAATGTTGACAAAATTGCAAGAAACTGACTCACCTTTCTGAATTTAATACAGACATCAAGGTGATCATTTGCTAAGCAAAACTTTATAAGCCTCAGTCTTAAGAACCTTTAATTTTGCAGTTGGCAACAGCACTTTAATAAGCAGTTTTAATAGGAAAATTATTTTCAGCAAACAACATTTACTTTAACTCACTCTCTTGCCACATTAACTTTAACTTTCTTTTTACTAAGTTCAAGAGGTATTAATTAGCATAACATTGGTCATAAATGTTCTTTCAGTAGGGACACTCGGTAATTACTTTAGTTCGAACGGAAAGGAACCTGAGAGGTGTTATGATTAGGAAAAAATTAAGGTAAGTACATAAATTTAGGTATAAATTACCTTATTTTTGTGCACACTAAAACATCCATTAAGCTGATCCTTCACTGTACATCATTGTAACATTCCGATGCAATGATTGCGCAATGTGGTGGCGACTGTATGTTGGTAGGTGGAATTGCCGGTAGAACTGCTGGGCTCAGTCATTTCTTGGTGGCGATGATAGACACAAATTCCAGAATAGTTCCAGCTATTTATCCATCCATCCGAGGCATTGGAAAGTAGCAGTAAAAGCCTCTCTCGGAACCAGCACAATATGCATACTTTACATGGCAGTGCACAGTTTGGTAGCTCGTCCCCGACTCGTAGCTTGTCCTCCGACTCGTAGCTTGTCCCCCGACTGACTATCAGTTCCACCTTTTCTACATAGGCCAACCACAATTTGCGCGCGCTACACAGTTTCGTTCCCGAGGGGAACCACTACACCTTTTACATACAATCTAACTAAGAATCCTAAGTGAGGATCAGCAGTTTACATAACAGTAACCAAATACATTAAATAAAGCAAAACATTTACACATACTGACATCTCTACAAAAAATTATTCACACAAAATTACAATTATATACAGTAAGTTTTGTTCCCTCCAAATGGGACAAAGAGTCTAAATGAAAGATACACTACTTTGCATTGAACCAAACCATGACATCAAAGTTTGTACAAAGAAAGGAGTATACAATTCTGTGTTATCTATTCAATCAAACACATTTACAGAAGCTCAATGATGTAACATTAAATGAAACAAAAGCAAAATATATCCATACAGCATAAGAGCTATGGTGTTACACATGCCCCTTGTTTCGTTGAAGTTTCCTGTAAGGGACACTTCAAGGAAACATCTCTAACACCTAAGTGGTGTTGGCTAAAAAAATTATTCCATCCAACTTCAGTTGGGAGAGAAAAAAATACATATTAGTGATATACAGTATACAATCTAACAACTTCATACATTTTTTCCCAAAACATTTTCAAAATAAGACATCTAAAGTAATTTTCATGCCAACACTGTTTTGAGGAGACTAATTTTGCATTATTACACAAGATGTCTTTAAGCATGTTCATTTCATACAAATACAGTTCAAATAAAAGACAAACAGTACAAAAAATAATTTACACATTAGTAGAATATGGTATAGCCTTCAAATAAAATAAAGAAAATACACATATACAACAACACAGAACATTCTAACTCAACAAAACATAACTTTGTCTTTCAATATTTTTAACGGAATGTAACTATTCAGGGACACACAAGCATAATCATGATCACAGTACATTTTACAAGGTCCAGCAATTAGTGAAATGTTGAAAATTTCAGTTTGCATCCACATATCTACCGATATTTACACAAAACAGCTATATGAATCTTTTCCAACTGTCTCTTTAAATACAAAAGTAACTTTTCAAGGTTTTTTTTCAAAATAATTAACTTTAAAGCTGCTCTTCATTAATAGCATTCCAAAATATTTGTTGCACATAAACACACTAACATATTCAGAACCTATTTCTAATCATCACTACTGTGTTTTAAAGTAGGACAAACAAATTTTTAAGTTGCATAAGAAGACCTACTCTCAAAACATCTACAACTATTTGAACAAGAATGCATACATATTTTGCAATAACTTTTCACTGACTTTGATAAGAATAGTTAGTTCATAACAAATTGACCAAAAAACCTAACTTACTTCACTGCTTGCCTCAGCACTAGCAGTCCATGTTACACATTCTGCCCATTATTGATTTGGCAGTCTTTGTATGTAAACATTTAGACACAAAAACACAATTTAGATTAAGAACACACAAAAAACACATTCTTAAATTGATACACTGCCCCATCCTCTAGGTTTGGCCGGTCATGACCACTTATCAACTTCTTGCCCCACAGTGGCAAGTCCTTAGGCTACTGCACACGGTATATTTGGTAGCCTTCAACTTCAGGACCACATCATTTTTATTCTTTTGTCTTGTTTTGCTGCCCAACAACATATTTTTGAGCAGCTTATTGTCATCATCTCTAGGTTTTTTCATCTTTGTATCACATCTTTGGTAAGGTTTGCTTTAATGGTATAAAACATAAAACCTGCAACTTTGAAACAGCAATTAGACACTGGCAACAAAACCATTTCTTTTCAAATGGCAGCATCAGGTAACACATACATCATTAATCAGATAAATTTTAAATGACATTTTTGGTATAATGACAATGTTCAGGAGTTATTTGAGAGTCCCATATTAGTGGTTCTTCTCCCCATTTTCTTACTCAGCATCTAGTTTAATTATTTTTCCACACATTTAGGTCATCAGATAGTCAAGCTCAGAATAATAATTTTACATCCTACTGCAAGTGATTTCTGCCAACTTTTTGTGGCACTAAACTCATACATCTCACATCTACTTTCCAGACATTAGTCAGGTTTATCTCCTCAATTTTAAACACACATGAAGTTTTTCAACATCATAATTATCCCTATTTTCAAAAAAACATTTACATTCAGTCATATTATAGTATTCATTTGCCTTGTTTTCAGTAGTCTTACCTTTTCTCATCCATATTTCTCTTTCCAATTACTTTTCCATTACATTTTTCCCGCACAATACCCACTATACATTCATTATTCTTGGTCATTTTCTTGTGTGCCCAATTTAATTATTCATTTACTTGTCCTCAAACAACACACAGTATCTTACATTATTTCAACACTATTCAATTTACTCTGATAGAGAAGAAGGAAAGAAGATAGTAAAAGTTCTGAATGATGAAGAGGAAGGTTGACAGCACGAAAAGAAATGGAAGTAGTGCTGACAACGACTCGGGTCCCTGGTGCTCATCAGGCAGCAGACAATGCAAAGAGTGCATGCCCCCTGAGGGTTAAGAACCCTCACCTGACCACATGTCTCTTTGAGTAAACCACTTACTGCAAACATAAGCCCTTTCTGATTTTTAAGTATATTAGAAATTAATCATTATCTTGTAGAGTTCTTTGCACTCTCATTAAGTTACTATAAGCATAATTATTCATAAAGTTTTCAGGTTTCTCACACTACATGCCCATATCTACATAATTAGACTGGCAACAATAAGTATTCAATTGAAAATAAACGGTTCCTAAACAAAGTCAAACAGTACACTACAGTAAATAAACAACAACCTGCCACAGGCCTCACAATCAACAAAACAATAATTCATTTTCAGGTAACACTCAGATATAATAATAATAAAGTCATGCATTATATTAAAATATATACAAATACAGCAGCCTGCCCCCAATCTCTTCATTAACAAGGCAGTCTTTTATGGTTCATAAAAGTCACTTAAATCTGGTGGCTTTTTAGGCCTCCTGTTTTCTACATCTTTCACTACGCTATTCAGATCTTGCCAACGTTTTGTTTCATCAGGTGGTTTTTTAGGTTTTGGAATTTCAAAGTCCTTAGCAAGGTACATGATCTCCTGTTCTGCTATTATCTTACCAGGTGGTTCTTTTTGTTCCTGCAATTCACACTCCTTCAAAACATTTGTTAAGGCTTGCCCCAGTATAGTATCATCTGGAGGTACCTGCAAATTATGCCCCTGTGTTACATTACTGAATAATTCATTCGGTTTTGGACCAGTTCTACTTTCTGTATCTTGCTTTGGTAAAATGTCACTAATTTTCTCATACCGTCTTTCAGTAAAAGTGTATTCACTTTCGTTTACACCTGAAAATTCATCTTCACTAGAGTCATCACTACTCTCTTCCTCACCATCGGATTCACTTAAGTACGCGACTTTTGAACAATAGGGAAAGTTAGTATATTCATTCTTATCTGTGTTCATATACCCTTCATCGTCTGAACTATCACTGATTTCATTTTCGTCATCAGATTCTAGCAGGAAAGCAACTTTTAGACAGTGGAGCAGATTATCACTAGATTTTCCAGCCACTTCGTTTTTCGACTCATTTTCTACACAATGCACACCGTTTGGACACTCAGGTACTTCTGTTGAATTACTTTGAACGTTGTCTGCCTTAGTTTCGTACATAGTATACTCATCAAGTACATTGATAACCTTCGTTTCACTGATTCCTTTACTATCAGTTTCAGATAATCGTGCGAAATCCCTACCAGACCCTTCTGCATCAGAGCCACAGAACACCCTTCCATCAACAATAATTTCACCTGCACTGTTTATAAAGTCATGTTTACTAACGTCCTCCTTTACATCACTTTCACCTATTATTAGTTGTGCACGCGTCTTTTGCGTGGCATATTTCATCATACCCTCCCCCACATCTACGTCTTTGACCTCATACACATCATTAACAGTACAAATCTCCTCCTTTTCACTCGCATTTTCTGGCTCACTTTCATTTTTTAATAATACCTTTTCACACGATTCTGACATTGAAATATCATCATTGAATGACATATCAATTTTTTCGATAATTCTGTTGCATTGCATTTCGATTTGTTTACTTTGTGCTGCCATTTGTGCAGACATATCATCATAATACGCTGTCAATTGTGTAGAAATATCGTCATAGTGCACTGCCAATTGTGCAGAAATGTTGTCATTTTGCGCTGCAAATTGTTGCCCCACTGCTGCAATTTGTGTTGCAATTTGTTCAGACAACACCCTAATCAAGTTAATCACATCTGGTGTCTTTTCACTTTTGGTTTCTTCATGTTCACGTCCTACTTCCCGTGCTGTTTCCAGTGATTCGAACATATCCCGTGATTCGTTAGCATAGCCATAGTCTTTAGCAACATCGTCTGTTTCATCCTGTTTAGTGTGTGCAATGTTCGTAGGTTGGATCGGTTTGTTTACGTCCGCCTGTACTCGCATGTCGCGCGTCGTGCCATCTATAGTTAAGCATTCCAACCTGGTACCGGCTACAATCTGTTCCTGCTCGTCTGGACTTATTTCTAGTTTCCTGTCCATTTAGTTACTATTAAGTACTGATACCTTTTATTTTCAATTTAAACTGAACTTTCACTATCCGTTCTGTCAAATAAGTTACAGGTTCGTGCCGCTGGACGTTTTGTATTCACTCTATGTTTGTAAAATGCTAACTACTTATAATTTTTTCCGTCTGTAGGTGCAAACTGAACAACGTACTGTCACGGTCGCCACGTATAACACTCCTGTCTGCTACTGCTATACCATAACCTTCAAGTAGGAGGCAGGTCGTGAAATATAGTTATCTAGTAAAAACAATTATGGTATGAAGCAACAGAGCAGTGTTACCCTCTGAGAGGAATTTTGCTAGGTTGACCGTGCTGTACCTAACGGGACTGGCTTATCGAAAATGAAAGTCAGGATTATGTAAATATTTGAACAGTACGAACAAAATTTTGCCTATCTGTACTGTTCAACTGATAAAGAAAACGGTCGCCAGCCTAACCAGGCAAGAGAATGATTAACATTCTCGTTTAAGAAAGTAGTTATTAGTAATTTTACGAATAAACATAACCTATACTTTGTCACACGCGAGTGCAATGAACTCTGACACCTACATATGTTTACGGTAAGATTGAAACTAACAGTTAGAGCAGCAGAAACTATTTGCAAAATTATAAGAGATACCGAAACACCCTATTATCTTCAGGCTTTAAAGAAATTATGGTTTTTTATAATTAGTGGTCTTTCCGTTACTTGTTACTCAGCATTAAAACAATAGACAAACTGTGGATCCAGTTATACGATTAATATGCACTTCCAATACACAAGAGAGACAAACATTTAGCAATCATGAACATATAATTTCCTACTATTGCAGTTTTCCACTTTTACTACAGCGAAACACAATGTTGACAAAATTGCAAGAAACTGACTCACCTTTCTGAATTTAATACAGATATCAAGGTGATCATTTGCTAAGCAAAACTTTATAAGCCTCAGTCTTAAGAACTTTTAATTTTGCAGTTCTCAACAGCACTTTAATAAGCAGTTTTAATAGGAAAATTATTTTCAGCAAACAACATTTACTTTAACTCACTCTCTTGCCACATTAACTTTAACTTTATTTTTATTAAGTTCAAGAGGTATTAATTAGCATAACATTGGTCATAAATGTTCTTTCAGTAGGGACACTCGGTAATTACTTTAGTTCAAACGGAAAGGAACCTGAGAGGTGTTATGATTAGGAAAAAATTAAGGTAGGTACATAAATTTAGGTATAAATTACCTTATTTTTGTGCACACTAAAACATCCATTAAGCTGATCCTTCACTGTACATCATTGTAACATTCCGATGCAATGATTGCTCAATGTGGTGGCGACTGTATGTTGGTAGGTGGAATTGCCGGTAGAATTGCTGGACCCAGTCATTTCTTGGTCGCGATGATAGACACAAATTCCAGAATAGTTCCAGCTATTTATCCATCCATCCGAGGCATTGGAAAGTAGCAGTAAAAGCCCTTCTCGGAATCAGCACAATATGCATACTTTACATGGCAGTGCACAGTTTGGTAGCTCGTCCCCGACTCGTAGCTTGTCCCCCGACTCGTAGCTTATTCCCCGACTGACTATCAGTTCCACTTTTTCTACATAGGCCAACCACAATTTGCGCGCGCTACACAGTTTCGTTCCCGAGGGGAACCACTACACCTTTTACATACAAACTAACTAAGAATCCTAAGTGAGGATCAGCAGTTTACATAACAGTAACCAAATACATTAAATAAAGCAAAACATTTACACATACTGACATCTCTACAAAAAATTATTCACACAAAATTACAATTATATACAGTAAGTTTTGTTCCCTCCAAATGGGACAAAGAGTCTAAATGAAAGATACACTACTTTGCATTGAACCAAACCATGACATCAAAGTTTGTACAAAGAAAGGATTATACAATTCTGTGTTAGCTATTCAATCAAACACATTTACAGAAGCTCAATGATGTAATATTAAATGAAACAAAAGCAAAATAAATCCATACAGCATAAGAGCTATGGTGTTACAGCCCGGGTTCGATTCCCAGCTGGGTCGGGGTTTTCTCCGGTCAGGGACTGGGTGTTGTGCTGTCTTCGTCATCATTTCATCCCCATCCGGCCCGCATGTCGCCCAATGTGGCTTCGAGTGTAATAAGACCTGCACCAAGGTGCCTTCCGGCCATTGAAGCTAAACTCTCATGTCCATTTCCACCAGAGATAGAAAACAAATGTGAGGAAATCTCAGTATGTGATGTACTGGCGTCAAAAAAGGAGGTCATTAACAAGACAAGTGCCTTCGTTAGTGGTATGGCAGGTCTGTGGCCTGTCCACCACTGCTGAAATGGGGCTTCCGTCGCCGTAATTCGTGGATTGGAGGGCATCTGACCTGACAGCCACTGTGCGAAACGGATCTTGAATCACCAGTTATTAGAGGACAGTCTAAGGGCCAAGGTGGTAGAGAAGGATAAACATAAATAAGCATGATGTCTCGGGGTGATTCCTTGCTGACCACTTCCGCACTTGTCCGCCCCCCCCCCCCCCCCCCCGCCCTGTCGCTCTCTCTCTCTCTCTCTCTCTCTCTCTCCGTCCGAACAGAAATCAGAAGGACCAACGCTACCGACCGACCGCCGTGTCATCTCCAGCCCATATGGGTCACTGGATGCGGATACAGAGGGGCATGCGGTCAACTCACCACATCTCCAGCCATTTTCACTTTTCGTGACCGGAGTCGCTATTTTTCGATCAAGTAGTTCCTCAATTTGCCTCACAACGTGGTCGCCCATCCGAGTGTTAGCCAAGCTTGACAGCTCTTAACTTCGGTGATTTGCTGGGAACCGAATTACCACTGCGGCATGGCCGTTGGCCCTAATGTACCTAACTGCGATTATTTATCTACTTTGACTTAACCAAACGTGACATAGTATTTAAAATAACAACTATGTAGTTAAAGGTGTGAGTTTGAAGCGCAAAAAGCGCTTTAGTTCATTTAGTGATGCATATAAATGCGATGGTAGTAGTTCTGCGTATTCCTTAAGGGCGGAAGAAAAAATAAAATATCCTCTAGGCAGTGTTGTTTGCGGTAGTAGTGGCATTCCTCCAAGTTGGTTAGAGACGGGCAACGTCCCGAGGCTACCCGGGGCGCCTAAAAGGCCATATAGTATTGTAATGCACAGTACTTGCAATATTCACTGTCATAAGAATGCCAAAGTAATTTTGTTACTACTTTTTACTGCCCACTTAACTGTATCCAGGTGGTGGGCTTTCTACATGTAATACATAATTGTAAAAGAAAGTTGTTCCTAGTGAACACGAACTGGGGCGGCGACTTGGGCTGCGTGAGTGTCTCACATACAGTGCTTCCCCAATGGTCAGTATGAGTCTGTCCGCTGTATGGATGAATGCGTGCTTTCAGAAAGAAAGGACGGGCGCTAGTTCTCCGTACCAGGTGCTCTGTCCCTGCCATTACACTGACTTCGACTGATTTTGTGTGCGGCTGGTTATGCCTCATTGTGTCTCCTGACTAACATTATTTCATGGAGTCCACATAATTGAATAGGATGAACCAAATTTTTATATTAATTTTACGATGCACTTTCATAATAATCATAACTCTCTTGGAATAAATAAGTATCATGCTGAAGGTTATGTTATTAATTCAGGTGTTTATTTCAGTGGTCATTTGTGGTGCTACGGGCTTGGCGGACTAGAGCCCAGTTATTCTATGCATTTTATGGTCAGTATTCCAAATATATTTTACTCCGCTTTTCTTTTCTTGGTATCGCTATTACTTTTCCCTCCCTAGTTTCTGTTTTGTACATAACGGATCAATTAAGATAACTATTTACTATATGAGCATTAGACAGGGTGTAATTAGTAAAAGCGCAAATATTTCTATTGGTGACTAAGAGTGGTGTCCTGAGCAACATTAACTCAATATTTACATCATTTGCAAACTAATAATTATAACTGTTAGGTTCAAATGGTTCAAATGGATCTGAGCACTATGGGACTTAACTTCTGAGGTCATCAGTCCCCTTGAACTTAGAACTACTTAAACTTAACAAACCTAAGAACATCACATACATCCATGCCCGAGGCAGGATTCGCACCTGCGACCGTAGCGGTCGCGCGGTTCCAGACTGTAGCGCCCAGCCGTCCGCGGTGGTCTAGCGGTTCTAGGCGCTCAGTCCGGAGCCGCGCGACTGCTACGGTCGCAGGTTCGAATCCTGCCTCGGGCATGGATGTGTGTGATGTCCTTAGAATTAGGTTTAAGTAGTTCTAAGTTCTAGGGGACTGATGACCATGGATGATAAGTCCCATAGTGCTCAGAGACATTTGAACCATTTTTTTGTAGCGCCCAGAACTGCTCGGCCCATTCGGGAGGACGACGGTTCAATCCCGTCTCCGGCCATCCTGATTTAGGTTTTCCGTGATTTCCCTAAATCGTTTCAGGCAAATGCCGGGATGGTTCCTTTGAAAGGGCACGGCCGATTTCCTTCCCAATCCTTCCCTAACCCGAGCTTGCGCTCCGTCTCTAATGACCTCGTTGTCGACGGGACGTTAAACACTAACCACCACCACCACTGCTCGGCCACGCCGGCCGGCTGCTGTTAGGAACAGAAGGTTTTAGGTTGGTTAGTACCTCCAAGTACACGCCAGAAACCAAAGAGCAAATTCAGATCATTGCTGCAGATCATGAGGCTTCACTTGCTGCACCGTCTCTATATTGTACGGGTACCAGTGTGATACAGACAGCAAAACTTTCCGTATTGTTGACCGTGGGATGGAGAATACTCGTAAGTCTGCACGAGCACTGGCACTACCCGGAGCACGTGGTTTGTGGTCAGTTGCAGCAACAACAACCTCTTCTATAACTTCTACAAGGAAAGGACGCCTTCCTCTTTCAGATGCCACACCGAGCTCATCCGTGTTTTCTAATTCCATTATCGTCTTTTTAAACCGTTTTATGACATCGATCCTTTCCTCAGACTCTTCAGTCGGAGATGCTCTCTCACAAGGGAACCTCCCCATCGCACCCCCCTCAGATTTAGTTATAAGTTGGCACAGTGGATAGACCTTGAAAAACTGAACACAGATCAATCGAGAAAACAGGAAGAAGTTGTGTGGAACTATGAAAAAAAATAGCAAAATATACAAACTGAGTAGTCCCTGTGCAAGATAAGCAACATCAAGGAGGAAGTGAGCTCAGGAGCGTCGTGGTCCGGTGGTCAGCGTGAGCAGCTGGGGTTCAATAGGTCCTTGGTTTAAATCTACCCTAGAGTGAAGAGTTTATTTTTTTATTTTTAGACAATTATTATCTGTCCGTCCGTCCGTCCGATGCGAGGTAACTGCGCCGTAGCATGAGGATACTACACCTAAACAAACATCGAAACACACGACGTCAGTCGACAACAGCGCACGGAAGAGGAGTATTCCTGCTAACGAGGCTCCCTGGCTGGCAGTTGACTGTTCGCTACTTTGGACGGGAGTGCATTAAATACGTGAGATGTATTCCGTGGGCAATATGAATCCAGCAAATATAGCTCGCGACTTCAATAACAAGATCAATGAATATTTTCCGAAGTTTGCGGTGCGGTCGCAAAACATACACACTAAACTTATTACAGTGAACAGAGACGTCAATGAAAGAAAGGACATATCATAACTTTGCGAAAATAAAGGAAGAAAAATTTTCAGACGAAAGAAGGTTTGAACCCAGGACCTCTTACTTCGCAGTTGCTCACGCTAACCACGGGACCACGGCACTTCTACACTCATGCTATCCTTGATGTTCCATATCTTACACATGGACTACTCAGTTTGTATATTTTGCTTATTTTTTCATAGTTCCACACAACTTCTTCCTGTTTTCTCGAATGATCTGTGTTCAGTTTTTCAAGGCCTATCCACTGTGCCAACTTATAACTAAATCTGAGGGGGGTGCGATGGGGAGGTTTCCTTGTCAGTACAGCATTGTAATTCGTGCCTCGCCCCCCCCCCCCAAATAAAACAGTTTCATTAACAGTGCACGTTCTCTGTTCTCGATTGCCATACTTTTCATTCACATTATTGCTAGTCAAATGACAGCGTGAATATCATAGCGTCATACAAAGTGTGCACTGCGCCAGATTTGCACCTTGTGGTACTAATTTTAATTTTTTCCAATGCAAATCGGTTTCGTATCGATGCATTAGCATATCTACCAAGTTTCGCTGCCATATGTTAAGCACAGCCCACACTGGGGCTCTGTGAGTAGCTACACTTTAATTATAAATACCCGGTACTTTAAGTCCAGCTGCTGTTGCAACATAGCATTTTTTCTAATTCCTTTTACGTTTACTGTACTACGGATTGTCAATTTTGTCACGCGCAACTGTGTGCTATTTGACGTTTTTTGTTCAAAAAATGTATGCATCGCAAGGCTCCCTTATCTCGTGTTGGTCAGACTGCTGTGTAATAGGTACTTGTCTATTGCTATTCCTTCTCCGAGCGTCAAGTCACCTTTTCCTGGAAGCCATAGCAAGTGCTCCTGTAGTGTGTCCCTCCTTGTGGTAAGATATTTTCAAATACTTCTTGCGGTAATGGCCAACGACTGCAGTGCCACAACAAAGTCTGCAACGCACAACGATACTACAGCCATTAACAACCTCTCGCTGCTATCGCCAACGACGAATAAGAGGCATTCCTGAAGACTCGCCCTCTCGCTCAGTAGCACCAGCGCATGGAGGACGACACAGAGCCGAGCACGAACTCGTTCGGCAGCAGTTCGTGATCTCCGACGAAGTAGTCGATGTCATCTGGTTAAGACACCAGTGCTATTCATGTCTCAGATGGAACTGTACTTCTGTAAATGTTGTACTTCATGAGAAGAGTGATGCTTTACTGTTCAAAGACAGTTGTAAACATTCGACACATACCTGTGACAATGGATTGTATAAAGTGTAATGCCACTTTCCAGAATCAGATTTTCACTCTGCACCGGAGTGTGCGCTGATATGAAACTTCCTGGCAGATTAAAACTGTGTGCCCGACCGAGACTCGAACCCTTTGCCTTTCGCGGGCAAGTGCTCTACCATCTGAGCTACCGAAGCACGACTCACGCCCGGTACTCACAGCTTACTGGCTTACTGGCAGAAGTTAAGCTGTGAGTACGGTGCGTGAGTCGTGCTTCGGTAGCTCAGATGGTAGAGCACTTGCCCGCGAAAGGCAAAGGTCCCGAGTTCGAGTCTAGGTCGGGCACACAGTTTTAATCTGCCAGGAAGTTTCGTAATGCCACTTCCTCGGATGAAAAATGAAAAAAGAAAAAATAGCAACCAATACCCCAAAAATTTCACCAAAACAAGTTCCAAATTCCGTGAAAAGTGAACATGTAACCAAAGTTCCACTTAACACTATTATTTGGATAATAACCAGTAATTGAAATGGCTCAAATGGCTCTGAGCACTATGGGACTCAACATCTTAGGTCGTAAGTCCCCTAGAACTTAGAACTACTTAAACCTAACTAACCTAAGGACTTCACACACACCCATGCCCGAGGCAGGATTCGAACCTGCGACCGTAGCAGTCCCGCGGTTCCGCACTGCAGCGCCAGAATCGCACGGGCACCGCGTCCGGCAATTGAAACAAGAACGTAATACTTAGTAATTTATCAACTTACAAAGCAAAGATAGAATCTCAGTAAACTCAAACTCAAAATGACAGTAAATCGCAAAATCATTATAATTAAAATTAGCAAAGTAGAACCAACGATCTCAAAGAATACTTCGTGTGAGTACTCTTTGAGAATCGTGAGTATTGGCTAAGAAAAATTTGAGCCATTGTCACTACGTTACGAGAGTTAGCCGAAGCTGGTCAGACTTGTTTGAGTATTCAATGAACTGTGGATGAAGCCCGACCAACAGGCATTACATGCATTGAGCAAAAATAATAGTGCATTGCGAATGGATAACTTCTAGCTAAAATCTAGGTCTGCCAATAAAATTTAAAAAATTGACGACTGATCGCTGAAACCTATAATTTACAAGTCAATATAACAGTCGCAGAGTGCAACAGCTTTCCCAATGGAAGGTAACCTAATGTTTCATATGTTGTAGTCTCGATCAGCCATCTCCCAGAATTATCAAAGAATGCACAGTTATAACTGGACTATTGTAGTTTCGTCAGATCGTAACACTTCTCCCTGCGACTTAATATTGCCGCGTGCACCTCGGTGCCTAGGTGGTAAGTTCCAGTCTTGGATTACCCGCCACTCCTGGGATTTTAATCTGTTAATCATTTCTTTCACCTGTGCCAATGTTCGTTAATGAGAAAATGCCGATTTGCACCACGATACGGAGTCCATGCTAAACTGTACGTCATCCCACAATTTGCTGGATAAGTCATTTCAAAGGTCAGAGGAAGGCAACGTCATACCACCTGCAACAGACCATGTGCAGTAAAGTTCTGTGGTGTTCAATCCAACTTTCAGATCGATAACATCTTTATTTCCTTGACGTCCTTCGATAGAAACCACATTTCAAATCATTCAAATTTCTCTTCAGTTTTCCTCAAGATCCCCGTCCCTATTACATACATCGCTGTGCTCCAGATTTTCAGGAGCATTTCCTCTGCTCTTAATATTTAATCTCAGTAAAACACTTTCGTTAAAGAAATCTGTCTTCTCGTAGGGATCTCCTGTTCCTATTTTCCTACCACTGGTTATCGTACTTCAAATCTGTCACTGAATGGGTAATATAACTATTGAACTGGTTGTGTTGTGTGTTCTCCAGTTTTGTAATTTAGTTACTCACTAGTATGCCTGTATAATTCCGTGGCTGAGCGGTGAGCTTGGCTGCCTGCCATGCGGACGACCGCACTGCCACGCATCTTTCCTTCAAAGGGAGGAATGGAACAGGGTTCACTGAACTTTTTGAGGCTAATTACGGAGCCATTCTAAACGAAAGTTACGGCTTCTAGGTCTGCAATGATGTCAACGGCCGGGAGAGCAGTGTGCCGACCGCACGCCTCTCCGTTCCGCATCCGAACAACATGATTGTTGAGGATGACACGGCGGTCAGTCGGTTCAAATGGGCCTGTCTAAGGTCCGAATGACGGAATTTTATTGCCTGTTAGCCTTCATCACTTGTATATTGGGCTTGATTTAAGCGACATAATTGTAAGCTGTTCATTCCTGTCAACGTCATACTTGCTTTCAGTCCACCTACTTTCCCGAGTGGTCAGCGCGTCTCACTGCCATGCAGCGGACCCGGGTTCGATTCCCGGAGTCGACTGGAGATTTTCTCCTATCCGCTGTGTTGTCCCCACTATCATTTCATCGTCTTCGACACGTAAGTCGCTCAATGACGCGTCAACTGAAAAGACTTGCAACTCGCTCGCCAAACTTTCTCAAGTGAGAACTACCAGTCATCAAAGACATACCACCATTTCCTTGATTTCAGTTAGAAACTTTGTGCCGTCTGAGAGCAGGACTGGTATCAGTCTCCCTCACTATTTTATTTTTCTCCTGCAGAATTCTTTCACTAGCTTCAGTGCTCCCCCAGTGAACGTAAAATCGTGTGTAACATGGTTCCTGATCTTACACATCCGTGGTCCCTGCAGTTGTTGAAATACGGCGCCAGCTCCCGGGAAGCCCTGGTGCAGTAACAGCTGCGGCCATAGCGTCATCTGTCGCGCAGGCACACAGCACTGCTAAGGCTTTGTGTGACACCACCACCTCGTACTGAAACCTGACTCCCCACCGTCAGTCATTTACCTTCATAACGCAACCTCATTGACGCCGAGCAGTGTTCAAATGAACATCTGAAGCGTTTAGATAATTAATTAACAGCAGGAACTGAACGAAGTGCCACGGACATCCCGGTATAAACATAATTTCCATGGCGTGTTTCTTTCATCTTTGTCTCATCAAGAATCTTGGGATATGTTTATAAGCGTAAGGAAGCCAAATGATAACTTACGAAACAAAGAAAATGGTAAATCAAACAGAAAAAGAAGTTATACAGATAAATAATATTCAACAAATGAAACAGACAGAGAATTACAAGAAACACGCACCACAGAGAATATAGAAAATGAAGTTGAAATCGGATGTGCAGACGATTATGTGTGAATTAAGAGAAGCCCGCAACTCCACAAAAAATAGAAAAGCGACTGATATGGATGCTATACTCGTAAACGTCGAACTGCTAAAATACGGAGGCACTCTACCACTAAAGAGATTACTGCACTTATTAAGTATGTGCTGGTGAAAGGTAACTATTCCATAAGCAGGGTCACAATCAAAGATGATATCACTGATTAAAAAAAGAGACCGCAACAGCCGCAAGAACTATAGAGGAATCATCTTAGTTGATACCGCATGCCAACTTAATGCAAGAATTGTAAACGAGAGACGAGAGTGTGTTAGGCGAATGACAAATCAGATTTCGGAGAGGCAGATCGACAACAGTTACAGTGTTTACAATAAAATAAATAACAGAAAAATAGAGAGAATATAATGGGGAAACCCATGTAGTGTTCATTGATTTCATTAAAGCATTCTATGCTGTTGATAAAACCCCGCCAGTGTAGCCGAGAGCGCTAATGCGCTACTTCCTGGACTCGGGTAGGCGCGCCGGCCCCGGATCGAATCTTCCTGGAGGATTAACGACGAGGGCCAGCCTGGATGTGGTTTTTAAGCGGTTTTCCACGTCTCGCTAGGTGAATACCGGGCTGGTCCCCACGTTCCACCTCAGCTACACGAGTCACAGACATTTGAAAACGGTGGCACTATTTCATCGCTTACACTAGATGCAGACAGCTGGGGTACACTACTTACACCCCAGGGGCTTCGAGGTGGGGGCAGGAAGGGCATCCGGCCACCCTCTGCAACTAACACTGTCAAATCTGTGATAACATGACAGACCTCACATTGAAGCGGGGCAAACGCGCAAAGAAAGAAAGAAAGAAATTCGATAGTGTTGATAAAAAGAAACTGTGGAGAAAAAGAGGATATCGATTACACGACTGTAACTATTGATACAGACGGCACATTAACGCAGCCAGTAGCAACAAACAAAGGACTAAGACACGGGTGCAGCATTTCACCCACACATTTTAGCATTTGTTTACATGACGCTGTCTGGAAATGAAAGATTTTCAACGGGGGAATTAAGAATAACAGTAATTCCCTCTCCAGATAAAAAGATTTAAGCCAATCGGGAGAAGAAGTATAGTGAGACCTAGGAAGAGATAAGTACCATGACAGTCTTGTATTAGTAAAACACACATGAGCAAATCTATTGAGTGAGACAATGCTGCCGCTACGCAGTTTACAGAGTGAACCAGAACTGCAGCAAACAATTTCGGACATGGTTATGGGATTTTTTCTGAATATTTTCCTATGAGGGGCTTGCAACCTCCGGTGCCTCGTTACAGAGTAACTTTATTTTGTTTGAAATCTTTTCCGCACAGCCGGCCGAAGTGGCCGAGCGGTTCTAGGCACTACAGTCTGGAACCGCGCGACCGCTACGGCCGCAGGTTCGAATCCTGCCTCGGGCATGGATGTGTGTGATGTCCTTAGGTTAGTTAGGTTTAACCAGTTCTAAGTTCTAGGGGACTGATGACCTCAGCAGTTAAGTCCCATAGTGCTCAGAGCCATTTGAACCATTTTTTCCGCACATACCTTCGTCACCGTACTCCACCGAAAATAGGGGTATCAACGGTGGAAATGTCGCGCTGCGTATCTTGTTTACAAACATATTTCTTTCGTTCATGGTCTTGTAGTTCACAACACTAATGCTCATTCTACTTTATGCCTTTCAAGCTTGCATTCTGCAACTCTTGGTTCTGTTTCGTATTTGTTTTTCCGGCGGTGATAGTTGTACTGTAACAGTGATATTCAGCACTACTGTATTCAATTACTAATGAGGGGTTCACTGACATGTATATTGTGCATTGGTTCACTGAATCTAATGGAACAGCTTCAAAAAATGGTTGAAATGGCTCTGAGCACTATGGGACTTAACATCTGTGGTCATCAGTCCCCTAGAAATTAAGAACTACTTAAACCTAACTAACCTAAGGACATCACACACATCCATGCCGAGGCAGGATTCGAACCTGCGACCGTAGCGGTCACGCGGTTCCAGACTGAAGCGCCTAGAACCGCACGGCCACACCGGCCGGCTGGAACAGCTTCACAGACCTTCTATCCTGAGCTGTTGCCACAGCTATGATAAAGACATAAGTCATTTTACGTCTGCAGTTTCTGAAACTGTTCTTCAGTAAATTTATCCATATTACTGTGTATCAGTGCTATTGCAAATCTATTTCGGACATCGTCAGTTATGTTGCTGACCAAATGCCGTGCAGGGTAGCCGCGCGGTCTAGGGGCGCCTTGTCACGGTTCGCGCGGCTACCCCTGTCGGAGGTTCGAGTCCTCCCTATGGGCATGGGTGCGTGTGTTGTCCTTAGCGTAAATTAGTTTAAATTAGATTAGATTAAGTAGTGCGTAAGCCTAGGGACCGATGAATTTAGTAGTTTGGTCCAATAAGAACTTACTATAAATTTCCAAAAAAATTTTCTGACCAAATAACGTAACTCATGTAATACGATTAGAGTATAATTTCCTAATCTAATTCCCTTAGTATCAACTCATTTCATTCCACTGCATTCCACTGCACTTGCTTTAATTTCATTAATATTCATTTTATCGCTCGATTAGAAGTTACGGTTCAGTTCATCTTACTGATACTCAAGTCCCTCTGATAGAATTACAATCCGATCGGCAAACCTTTAATTTTTGTTTCTTCTCCCCAAACCTCAGTTCCCTGTGTAAACTTCTGCTTGGTTTGATTTACTGTTTGCTCAGGGTAGAAACTAAATAATATGGTAGATAAGCAACAAACCTGTTTCCTCCCTTCTCAACTATTGCATCCCTTTCATGGCCAACTATTGCAACTGCAGTCTGATACGTGTAAAAATGGTAGGTAACCTCTTTTTCTTTGTATTTTATTCCTCCTACCTTTAGAGTTTCAAAGATTAAAATCCAGACAACATTGTTAAAAGCATTCTGTAATTCTGCAAATGTTATAGACATACAATGATAAGCTAAAACGTTATGACCATTGCCCACCGCGACGTTGGATGCACCTGGTGGCGTCTCTGCTGAAAGAACACTACGCTGGTGCATGCACGACTGTTTTGGCGCACACCATCGTTCATTGTTGAACATGGAGCTCCGCAGCAAACCACCACTACGTATTGGCACATTGACCCAACGACATCGTCAGTTACGATTGCAGTGGGCACGGACCATCGGGATTCGACAGTCGATCAATGGAAACGTGCCGGATCTTCAGGTGAAATACACTTTCGCTACATTAGCTCGCTAGTCTTCATAAACGCCACTATCGGGGTGAAGGGCGGATCGAAACCTACAGTGTGCCACGGACGCATGCTTGTGGGAGAAGCATTATACTACGGGAGACATTGTCCTGCGGGACCTGTGGTAGTAACCGAAGACACGCTGGCAGCTCCGAACCACCTGCATTCCTTCACGCTTTAATGTCTTCCCCGACGGCGATGTCAACCTTCAGCAGTATAATGTCCGTTGTCGGAGCCAGAACCGTACTACAGATGTTTGAGGAGCATTACAGTGAACTCAACTTGATATGTTGGCGACCAAATTCGTCTGATGTAAATCCTGTGGAACCCACCTGGGTCGTTATAGTGCGTACAAACCATCGGACCCCTGATACGCAGAATCAGTCACGTATTTAGTTCCAAAGACGGACATACAAGCTATTAAGCAGGTGGTTGTAATGCTTTGGCGCATCAGTATAGGTCTGCCTTATTTATCTTCTGAATCAAGCAGTGGGATCCGTATTGACACGTGTGTGTCCTAGATTTCTCCAAGACCCGGACGGATATTCCCAGGGCTCGGCTTCTTCTATCAACAGTTCGTGTAAATATTTTGCAGTCAAAATTTATTAAACTCTAATACGAGGTGCATTCAAGTTCTAAGGCCTCAGATTTTTTTTCTAATGAGCTACTCACCCGAAATCGATGAAACTGGCGTTACTTCTCGACGTAATCGCCCTGCAGACTTCCACATTTTTCACAACGCTGTCGCCATGATTCCATGGCAGCGGCAAAGGCTTCTTTAGGAGTCTGTTTTGACCACTGGAAAATCGCTGAGGCAATAGCAGCATGGCTGATGAATGTGCGGCCACGGAGAGTGGAAAAAGCCAAAAGTCACTAGGAGCAAGGTCAGGTGAGTAGGGAGCATGAGGAATCACTTCAAAGTTGTTATCATGAAGAAACTGTTGCGTAACGTTAGCTCGATGTGCGGGTGCGTTGTCTTGGTGAAACAGCACACGCGCAGCCCTTCCCGGACGTTTTTGTTGCAGTGCAGGAAGGAATTTGTTCTTCAAAACATTTTCGTAGGATGCACCCGTTACCGTAGTGCCCTTTGGAACGCAATGGGTAAGGATTACGCCCTCGCTGTCCCAGAACATGGCACCATCATTTTTTCAGCACTGGCGGTTACCCGAAATGTTTTTGGTGGCGGTGAATCTGTGTGCTTCCATTGAGCTGACTGGCGCTTTGTTTCTGGATTGAAAAATGGCATCCACGTCCCATCCATTGTCACAACCGACGAAAAGAAAGTCCCATTCATGCTGTCGTTGCGCGTCAACATTGCTTGGCAACATGTCACACGGGCAACCATGTGGTCGTCCGTCAGCATTCGTGGCACCCACCTGGATGACACTTTTCGCATTTTCAGGTCGTCATGCAGGATTGTGTGCACAGACCCCACAGAAATGCCAACTCTGGAGGTGATCTGTTCAACAGTCATTCGGCGATCCCCCAAAACAATTCTCTCCACTTTCTCGATCATGTCGTCAGACTGGCTTGTGCGAGCCCGAGGTTGTTTTGGTTTGTTGTCACACGATGTTCTGCCTTCATTAAAGTGTCGCACCCACGAACGCACTTTCGACACATCCATAACTCCATCACCACATGTCTCCTTCAACTGTCGATGAATTTCAATTGGTTTCACACCACGCAAATTCAGAAAACGAATGACTGCACGCTGTTCAAGTAAGGAAAACGTCTCCATTTTAAGTATTTAAAACAGTTCTCATTCTCGCCGCTGGCGGTGAAATTCCACCTGCCGTACGGTGCTGCCATCTCTGGGACGTATTGACAATGAACGCAGCCTCATTTTAAAACAATGCGCATGTTTCTATCTCTTTCCAGTCTGGAGAAAAAAAATCGGAGGCCTTAGAACTTGAATGCACCTCGTATTCACATCTGTCTGCACCAGCCTTCCTTGCAAAAAGTATTACTAGACTCTCCATGAAGTCTGGGGGTATTCAGCCTGTCTCATATACCGTGCATAGCAAGAGGAATAGCTTTTCTCATTGTGTATTTGTGCAAGTAACAAACACTCGTAATTATGAGGAAATGTCTTCTACTCTGGGGTCTTCCTTTCTGTTTGATTCTTCCAGTTTTCTGCCAAATTCTTCTCGTAGTATCACGTCCTTTACCTCCTCTTCATCTACTTCCTCTGCCCTTTTTATAACATTCTCTCCAAATTGGTTGCTTTTGTGCAACACCATTTCTATACATTACTTGCACCTTTCACCGTTCACTTCGATGCTTAGTAATGGCTTGGAATTTGAGCTCTTGATATTCAAATGGTTCAAATGGCTCTGAGCACTATGGGACTTAACATCTATGGTCATTAGTCCCCTAGAACTTAGAACTACTTAGACCTAACTAACCTAAGGACAGCACACAACACCCAGTCATCACGAGGCAGAGAAAATCCCTGACCCCGCCGGGAATCGAACCCGGGAACCCGGGCGTGGGAAGCGAGAACGCTATCGCACGACCACGAGCTGCGGACTTTGATATTCATAGAGCTGCTTTTTTACAACTATTAGATTTTTCTGTACCTATCTTTCCCACAGTCCTAAGAAACCTGGGCATAGTAGTTATTGCGTAAAATGTACAACGAGGTGACAAAAGCCAAGGGATACTAACAACTCTAAGCAAACGCTGCTGCTCTCAGTCGTTCAGAGAAGCCCGTTGGCCACTGCGTTGTCCCTGGTAAGACATAATGCCTGAATTCTGGTGTTGTCGACGCACTGATGACACTGTGGATCTCGAAATATTGAAGTCCCAATCAATTATTGCGTCTAGCTCCAAGTACCATTCCTCTTCCAGAGTCTGTTACTTCCTGTCTTGTGGCCATAATGACCTCGCAAACCTTTCACATGAATTATCTGCCTATAAATGAAAGCTCTGCCAATGCACTGCCCTTTGATACTGAACACGGTACTATCGCCAGTTTGCGTATCGCTGTACCGTAACATTCGTCACCTCACTGTATACAGTTAACCGGGGTTACTCTGGCCTGTCTTTTTATACGTGGAAAGAAAACAAAGGATACTGGCAGAGAGAAAATTTGAAATTAATTTTTTAGTATCATCAAAGACTTTCATCATCGGCTACAAACGATTTTAAACGGAATGCATCACATATATTGCTATGGTTCCATTAAGGAAAAATGAGCCAGTGTTACACGCAGCGGGGCTACTTTGGCCCAATCAGTCATTTATTCATGAAAAAGTGATAATATGATACTGGGAAAAAGCAAACTCAGTTAACATGTGTAGATTAGACGTTCAGGAACATGAAGAAAGAATTAAACAATAAATTTTGAAGGTAAGAACAAGGAATATTGAACTTTATTCTGAAAGTGATACAGTAAATATACGAGTGTAGTATTTTTCACCAACTGATTAGGTCATTCTCATGATAAATGCTACACTGTCGTAACTATTTGCACAGACAATACATCCCGTGTTAATAATAGTGTACGATATAGACATGAGCTTTATTGCACAAATTACTGGACTTTGGTACTTGAGAATAGCAACGTTTTGTTAAGTCGTCTTGCACAGTTAATTCTAACCAAATCCTCCCAAGGATAAAAATAGTTTATCTTTTTAATCTAGCCATTTGCAGTAGGATTTTGTCCGTCCCCTACAGTTAAATGCAGTACCCTTATATGTCACCTCAATCTCTTTTCGTGATTAAACTTCTTTGTTGCATAAAAGTGTAGCAGTTTCCCCAGCTGCTAAGGAATTCTTCAATATTTTGTAGTGCTGAACACAATGCACGTATTAGGAAAGTTTCAGAATCTTCATCATATTCTAACAGCACTTCATTTCGGGGTTACTTTGACCCGGGCTAAAGTAACCCCGTATTGCGCAAAAATGTGCACCATTTTACAAATGTGTTAAATATATTCTCTAAACTGTATTTCCCGCAAAAGACAATTTCTCATCTTATTTCCTAACACTGAAACAATGCAAAATTACATCCAGTTTATTTTAGCTTAACTGAGGAGAACCTCCAGGTAGAAATTGTTGGGGTGAAATATGTATTAAAATATGCTAAAGGAAAAAAATCCGAAATGAAATTTCACAAATGTATTTGTCTAGGTAACGTATTTCAGTGATTAGCCTTACAAAATCACACGTTCATGTAAGCGCGAGATAAGTTATTGCAAATGTGAAATGCTGGTACCGTCCGCACGTCCCGTACAAATTTATTCGCTTGGCGCCGCCAGCACTAAGTCGGATTACCTGGCTTGTCGCCGGCCGCTTGTCACCTTTCCGTTGATGACAAACTTCAAGCACATTTTCTTTTGCGCGCTTTAATTTTTCCGGAAATCCTCTATTTTGCCGTATCGTTTCACAAGCTAGAATTTTCTTTTCAAGTAACTTCTCTGCAAGCTCTACACTGTTGTAATAATTATCGACGCAGAGGTGATGCCACCTTCCATCAGAAGGTGTCAGTAGTTCCATCATTGTTTTTGCTAAAGGCTGTCCAACGCCGGAAAATATGTTCAATGAGGAAATGTATCACGTACTCGAATCATACAGCATCCGAATTAGTGCGCCGTATTTCGTAATTTTCGATGGATTTAAATTTTAAAATTTAACCGTCCACGCCACGGTATCATTCCTTCATCAATTGAGATGTTTTGACTTAGATTAAACGTTTCTTTAAACTTTCTGGAAAAATAACCAATTACGAATTGTACTTTGACAAGCCATTCGGCATTATCCAGTTTATTGTTGCTGTCGAAAAAAATGTCAAAATGATAATATTTGTCTGAAGCGGTTGTAGGACTTCGTTTTGCCAAATATCGGTGTGTCTATCAACGGATTCGTTGACCAATAATCATTTATCCTAGCTTTTCTTACAATTCCCATAAGGATAGCAAGTGCCGGCCGCGGTGGTCTCGCGGTTCTAGGCACGCAGTCCGGAACCGCGCTGCTGCTACGGTCGCAGGTTCGAATCCAGCCTCGGGCATGGATGTGTGTGATGTCCTTAGGTTAGTTAGGTTTAAGTAGTTCTAAGTTCTAGGGGACTGATGACCACAGCTGTTAAGTCCCATAGTGCTCAGAGCCATTTGAATCATTTTTTTTTTATAGCAAGCCCAAACCATTTTCTAAGTTCGGGTCCCGTAACGTCGACAAATTTGGCGTTTTTTAAATCCAATTTCCTTCTATTGCAATTTTGACTGTAGTACTTTTTGGTTTCGTTGCTAACATATTCATACAGATCGTTCCCAGTGTATAGCTGTACGATACCCTCGACGCTCTGTGTATCTTTGGGAAATATGTTTGGACCCGGGGATCCTTCAAATTTATTATTGATCCTCGGTAAATCAAAGTCCGACCACTGTGTATTACCTTCTTCGTCTGATTCAGCCGAATCAGTTGGCAACCGTAGCGTTCGCCGAATTCTTCTTGGACGTATTTCACTATCTTCCAAAGATTCTGCTTCACTTTGATTTTCTTGATATCCAATGTCTTCTTCCCGATCGGCCAAGTCGTCCGGGAAGTCAGACAAGACGTCCGCTCATACATCGTAAATAATCGTAACCTCCTTCGTCCGTCATGGTGAAAGGGCACAAGTACTTATAAAAACAGAACACTTGTGGCCGTGTGTAACTTATTGTTACCTAAACAAAACACCAACAGAATGCACAAGATACCAACGTGCTGTCGCCGACCACTGCGCGATAATATGCTCACGACACCACTGTGATGTCGCCGGACGGCATAGTGTTAGTAACCGGTGTAACCGCCAGGATGTTGAATTCAAGCAGGCAAACGTGCATGCATTACGTTGTACAGCTGCCGATTGTCAGTTTGTGGGATGGAATTCCGTGCCAGTTGCGCTTTTTCGAGCAGTACAGGGACGGATGACGCTGTTTGTGGATGACGCTGAAGTTGTCGTCCGATGATGCCCCATATGTGCTCAACTGGAGACAGATCTGATGATCGAGCAGGCCAAGGCAACATCTTAAGACTCTGTAGAGCTTGTTGGGTAAGAAGAGCAGTATCTGAGAGAGTGTTATCCTGTTGAAATACACCCCCTGAAATGCTGTTCGCCGGCCGAGGTGGCCGAGCGGTTCTAGGCGCTTCCGTCTGGAACCGCGCGACCGCTACGGTCGCAGGTTCGAATCCTGCCTCGGGCATGGATATGTGTGATGTCCTTAGGTTAGTTAGGTTTAAGTAGTTCTAAGTTCTAGGGGACTGATGACCTTAGAAGTTAAGTCCCATAGTGCTCAGAGCCTTTTCAACCATTTGAATGCTGTTCATGAATGGCATCACAGCTGGTCGACTCACCATACTGAAATAAAGATCTGCATTTATAGTGTGTGGGATGAACACGGGTGCTCGTGCCGTCATACAAAACTACATCCCACACGATAATTCCAGGTGTAGGTCCAGTGTGCCTAGCACGCAGCCATGTTGGTTCCAGGCCGTCAAGTGGCCTCCTTCTAACCGACCCATGTTCCTCACAGCACCGACGCAGAACCAGCTTTCATCAGAAAAAACTACAGACCTCCACCCTGCCCTCCAATGAGCTCTCGCTGTACATCACTAAAGTCGTAAATGGCGGGGTTTTGGGAGGTAGTGGAATGCATGCTACAGGGCGTCTGGATCGGAGCTGTCGCGAAGCAAACAATTTGTAACAGTTCGTTGTGTCAATGTGATGCCAACTGCTCCTCATATTACTTCTGCAGACGTACTACCACACGGCAAGGCCATAAGCCAAACACAATGTCTTCCATCTCGGTAGAGTCACGTTGCCATCCCGAGACCAGTCTTTTGGCTACCGTACATTCTCGTGACCACCACCGCCAGCAGTCACGTACAGTGGCTAAATTCCTACCAGGTCTTTCTGCAGTATCGCAGAGGGTACCTCGAGCTTCTCGTAGTCTAATTACATGACGTGTTTCAAGCTCAGTGATATGTTGATAATGGCGTCTTTATCTCGTTAAAGGCATTCTTGACTCACATCAACTCACCACGTCCAATCTCAAAGGTAACTAAGGCGCAAACACTGGTACAGCATGTATTTAAAGCAAGCCTGATTTGCATTCTGATATTCTGATAGTGCCGCTACTGGCGTGAAATCTGAATAGATATCATATTTCAGATGTAGAAACACGCCTGCCAACTTTCGCTTCTGTCACAGAACTCGTTCTTGGTGTTGCGATCTTTTTTTTTTTTTTTTTCGTCGTTGTTTTATGAGCAACATTGAATCCAGTGCTTCAAACTCAGTATTACTTCATGGAACTTACAACCTTCTATACCAATCCTTTCACATTGTGAATGCATACTGCCTTGTTTGCTCCATGCTAATGATATAACATCTGGGGAAAAGATGTAAAACTACACTGCTGGCCATTAACACTGCTACACCACGAAGATGGCGTGCTACAGACGCGAAATTTAACCGATAGGAAGAAGATTCTGTGATATGCAAATGATTAGCGTTTCAGAGAATTCACACAAGGTTGGTGCAGGTGGCGACACCTAAAACGTGCTGACATGAGGAAAGTTTCCAACCGATTTCTCATACACAAACAGCAGTTGACCGGTGTTGCCTGGCTAAACGTTGTTGTGATGCCTCGTGTAAGGAGGAGAAATGCGTACCATCACTTTCCGACTTTGATAAAGGTCGGATTGTAGCCTATCGCGATTGCGGTTTATCGTATAGCGACATTGCTGCTCGCGTTGGCCGAAATCCAATGACTGTTAGCAGAATAAGGAATCGGTGGGTTCAGGAGGGTAATACGGAACGCCGTGCTGGGTGTCAACGGCCTCGTATCACTAGCAATCGAGATGACAGGCATCTTATCCGCATGGCTGTAACGGTTCGTGCAACCACGTCTCGATCCCTGAATCAACAGATGGGGACGTTTGCAAGACAAGAAACATCTGCACGAACAGTTCGACTACGTTTGCAGCAGCATTGACTATCAGCTCGGAGACCATGGCTGCGCTTACCCTCGACGCTGCATCACAGACAGGAGCGCCTGCGATGGTGTACTTAACGACGAACCTGGGTGCACGAATGGCAAAACGTCATTTTTTCGGTTCTGTTTACAGCATCATGATGGTCGCATCCGTGTTTGGCGACATTGCGGTGAACGCACATTGGAAGCGTGTATTCGTCATCAAAAAAATGGTTCAAATGGCTCTGAGCACTATGGGACTCGACTTCTGAGGTCATCAGTCCCCTATAACTTAGAACTACTTAAACCTAACTAACCTAAGGACATCACACACATCCATGCCGGAGGCAGGATTCGAACCTGCGACAGTAGCGGTCTCGCGGCTCCAGACTGTAGCGCCTAGAACCGCACGGCCACTTCGGCCGGCTATTCGTCATCACCATACTGGCGTATCACCCGGTGTGATGGTATGGGATGCCATTGGTTACACGTCTCGGTCACCTCTTGTTCGCATTGACGGCACTTTGAACAGTGGACGTTACATTTCAGATGTGTTACGACCCGTGGCTCTACCCTTCATTCGATCCCTTCGAAACCCTACATTTCAGCAGTATAATGCACGACCGCATGTTACAGGTCCTGTGCGGGCCTTTCTGGATACAGAAAATGTTCGACTACTGCCCTGGCCAGCACATTCTCCAGATCCCTCACCAATTGGAAACGTCTGATCAATGGTGGCCGAGCAACTGGCTCGTCACAATACACCAGTCACTACTCTTGATGAACTGTGGTATCGTGTTTAAGCTGCATCGTCAGCTGTACCTGTACACGCCATCCAAGTTCTGTTTGACTCAATGCCCAGGCGTATCAAGGCCGTTATCACGGCCAGAGGTGATTGTTCTGGGTACTGATTTCTCAGGATCTATGCACCCAAATTGCGTGAACATGTAATCACATGTCAGTTCTAGTATAATGTACTTGTCCAATGAATACCCGTTTATCATCTGCATTTCTTCTTGGTGTAGCAGTTTTAATGTCTACTAGTGTATTTCCGATCAATGGGCTAAAGTTACCCGCAAAGCGTACCTGAAATTACATTTTCAAAATAGCTTACAAATTTGGGAGAACTTCCTTGTTACAGGTCAGGGAGTGAACAGTGAATCTAATCTCTTCTTTCTTCTAGGAGAAAATGTCTTTCTTGCCGCAAGTACAAATAGTAGCTGTAGAAATGTGGTGGCAGACACGGAAACGAGAGGCACATGTGTGACGTATATATCACTTGTTGGTTCCCGCAGCGACTGAGCACCCCTGAGCAGGCGAATTACCAGTGCCACCTCCTCCTCCTCCTCCTCCTTTATGGGGCGGACCCTCCAGCGCGAGGCGGCAGAAAGGAGAGAGAAAATGCAAAGATCATCGAGCCGCAATGGGGATGTAACGACGCCGGGGAAGGAAAAGAAAGATGACGTCGAGGCAAAATTACAGACGCAGAGTATTATGCTAAGCGGGCGGCGCGCCTGCCACACGGGTCCGAGATAACGGCCAATGAAAGCGCGGTTTACGTCGGCGCGTGCTGCAGTCTGGGGAGATGACACTTCCGTATGCTAGCGGCCGGCTGATTAAGCGGTCCCGCTCCCCGCTATTGCGAAGTGTACGTCGGCTCACAAACCAGAACATGAGTGTAGCAGTACGAATTTACCTGTGAAAGGCGTTTCGTTTTCCTTTTATTTGTGACAAAGGCATCAATACCAAGAAGCGCAAAAAAGAAGAAAGAGAGAAAAAATTGCAGAATACGTAAAACGTGCGACGTTGAAAAATTGCGAGTCACTGAAAACCGCTTGCATCATGTGCCTTTAGTGCAGAAATCACCAGTGACGAAACGCCCCGTGATCTGCAGTCAGAGCCTGTAAATACCGTTGCGTGGAGAAGTTTGGAGGATATTGCCTTAAGCAACGTGCCTTTAAAGCCTAAGTGTTTCTTTCGATATGCTTTATTTGATATACCAAATACTATTTGTCTGGAGATTTCTCAGAAACAAATTGTGTACATAAAATTAGTAAAATGGTTCAAATGGCTCTGAGCACTATGGGACTCAACTTCTGAGGTCATCAGTCCCCTAGAGCTTAGAACTACTTAGACCTAACTAACCTAAGGACGTCACATGCCCGAGGCAGGATTCGAACATGCGACCGTAGCGGTCCCGCGGTTCCAGACTGTAGCGCCTAGAACCGCTCGGCAGCCTCGGCCGCCATAAAATTAGTAAATAAGTAATTGTGTTTTCATAATAAAATCTAAGACATGAACCTTTCTAATTACCTCTTTAAAAACTTGGAACCACCCTTTGACAAAATCTTGGCTACGGCCTTGACCTCACTACTGTAGATCCAAAGTACAGTTTCTTACGAGTCCACGTTATGGTGTAGTTCCGCCAGTAACTAAATGGGCAAACCGGTTCAGAGGCTAGAGGAAGGCTCAGGCGTACGATCTTCAACAGAAAGATGCCTCATAAAGCTCTTTGGTGTTATATTTTGCTCTGAGAACAGAGTTATTTTTGGGAGTGATCAGCGATCAGACTTTTTTAATGCGGCCCGCCACCTTTCCTGTGCCAACCTATTCCTCTCAGACCAGCGCTTACAATCTAAGGTCCTGGTCTACTTGCTAGATATATTCCATTCTCTGCAGCTCCCAGTATGACCATGGAAGTTATCCCCTGTTGGTTAAACACATGTCGTATTGTCCTGTCTCTCCTTCTAACCAATAGTTTCCGCACATTCCTGTCATCATCACTAATTCTGTAGAGTACAACTACATTTAGAATCTTATCAGTCTATCCAACTCTCAGCATTTTTCTGTAACACCACATCCCAAAGGCTTCGATTCCCTCCTTTTCAGATTCTTCCAGATGTACACAGAAATTTGCTCAAGTACTTCTGCATACGTAAGTTATTTCGTAACCAGCTGCACACAGACAACAAATAACAATTAATAAGGAAAATAATAACGCAACTCCAAGCTACGCACTGTTCGAAGATTATGCTCTAAGCACTATTGCAAGTTTCCGTGTCTGGCCTACACGTCTAGAATACCCAGTGCGCTATGTGTCATTGTATTTTCTGTTTCTGGGTAGCAGCGTCTACTTGGAAGCAACAGCCGGTATCATACCATTCCCCGATGGATAACTGATTCTATCTTTGACATTCTTTGCAAGGCTTCTATTATGTCCGCTCCCATATGTGTATGTGTTTTTTCAGTAAAACAATACGTTGAAGATAGACCTAATAAAAAGCGCTACGTGCACATTACGCAGGCGTTCAGTGTTGAAAACCATTTGCTGTAAACGACTTTCACGTCATGTACTAGTACGTGACTTGCTGAGCACCTGTATGACTCAAAGAACTTATAGGCAACATTTACATCTGCTAGAGAAGCTCTGTGTTCGGTTGGGCACTGCAAGGAATGTCTCTTTCCATTGCTGTGAGCGTTGAGTCTACCCAGACAGTCGTACCGCTTGGCATGGATGGCACGGTTGGCCGGACAAGGAAGTAGTCTTTCGCCCACGCAGTGAACAACTCTCTTCGCTTACTGCCTTGAAAGTATGGACCTAAAGAGAATAAATGCTTTTTAATCTGGTACTGGGATGGGCACATTGATACATCGTCCAGGAATTTGGTGACATGGTTGCTTACTCACGCTGCATTTGCGTTACGTGAGTTTTCAGGTTTATTTAAGTCAGATACTTTGCAGTGCTGTTTCATGTGAATATTGCTGGTTCCTTGTTCCTATTCGAGTTGTAGTTAGAACAAATGTGGATCGATATCTAATATCTCCTGGGTCATCCGAACAGATAAGTCACTTTTCTCAACATCTTCCTACACATTAAATACTCAAGCTCATGTATTCCATCCACCAATTCTCCATTTCTGCTTATTCTCTGAAGAAACTATGTTACTCAGCCTTGAGTATTCACATACCAACTTAGTGAAGTTTGCAAACTTGCTTCGTATGCTGATGTTTCGATTTATATTTATTGCTTTTCATAGCCTTTAATGGGGGATGTAATGGATTCTGGTCCAAAAAATCGATTTTTTAAAATTATTATTTTCTTGATCTAAAAAGATTAATCTATGTTGTGTGTAAATTTTATCGTGATGGCAGCTATAGAAAAGACTTTAAATTGTTAAACTCATTAACTCTGCACTGGCGGCCACTCCCGCCTTTTCCTACAACTGGGAAACTGCTTGCTTCAGCGGAATTTTTGTCAGTGTGAAGTCTATTTTCTTTCGATATCTTTGGCTGACATCTGTATCTTTGCTTGAAAACTTTCTTGCATGTGGTTTATTTACGTTTTGACAATACTACCGCATATTAGTAGGTGGAAGGTTGAATTCGCAAAGCTTTACGTGGGTGGTGGAAAAACTGTGTTTAGGAAACGGAGGTTTAATGGGAATCGGTTTACCAACAAAAAAGAGAAAGCAGCTTGATATGAAGAACATAAGTTCTCATCTGCAGCATCTAGACTTGAGATAGGAGAATTGTACAGATGCGTGAATGATGTTGATATGGATTTCACTGGGCTCAGACTTATTGATTTAGAGCTTCTCTGCCAGGCTATAAAGTTTTCATGTTCATGTGTTAGCAGTAAAAATACGGAATGCATGATTGTTGTTGAAGAAAGAAGAGTGGGAAATAGCTTGTGATTTAAAATAAATTTCTGATTTGTGTTGCTATGAATTTTCATTTCCCTCCTAAAAAAGAACGGACACTAGTGCCTACGAAAGCAATTTTAGATTAGTATATGCTCTGAGATGCCTTGTACAGGGCAGGGAAGAAAGTAATATATTGTGTGGTTTTCTCAGCATGCCTCCACCTTGTGCAATGTTTGAAAAAATAAATAAAGAAATGTCTGATGCTGTATGCGATATTCCCGAGGTTTCTATGAAGAAAGCAGCGGAGGAATTGGTGGAAATAAACCAAAAAGAAATAGATCCTGGGGTAGATATTCATGACAGGGAATCTCCTGCAAATGTTACTGACTTGTGTGTGTCTGTAGATGGGACCAGGATGAAAAGCAGTCACTCATACATCTCTGTATGGAGTTGAATCTATTATTGGTATTGACTCAGGTGTTTTAGATGTATAAGTTGGAATTATGTCTAAATACTGCCACCAATCTGCAACAAGGAAAATGTCCAACAATAAAGACAGTGAGAAATTGTGGGAAGAAAGCATACAGTAGCATGCTCTAAAAATTTTAGTGGCTCAAGTTGGGGCATGAAGGCTGCTGAAGTTGTGAGGATGTTCTCCATATCTGAGGACCAGTATGGTGTTAGATAAACTAAATACCTTGGTGATCAAATGGTTCAAGTGGCTCTGAGCACTATGGGGCAACATCTGCGGTCATCAGTCCCCTAGGCTTAGAACTACTTAAACCTAACTAACCTAAGGACATCACACACATCCACGTCCGAGGCAGGATTCGAACCTGCGACCGTAGCAGCAGCGTGGTTCCGGACTCAAGCGCCTAGAACCGCTCGGCCACAAAGGCCGGCCCTTGGTGATCGGGATTCCTCTTCGTTAAAGCTGTAACAGATAAAAAGCGGTACAATACAGCAACAGAAAAGTTGGAATGTGTTGGCCACATACAAAAGAGGCTTGGTGTTAGATTTGTCGTTTGCTGAAAGAGAAGAAAGGTGAAGCACCTGAGGATGGAAAACCACTAGAAGGAAAATGCAGGCTTACTCTGAAAGAAATTGATTCTCTTCAGTAATTTTATGGGAGAGCTATCAGGAAAAACACACATAGTTTAGAGTCAATGAAGTCTGCTGTGTGGGCAGTTTTTTTCTACAAATTTTCCGTTGACCAAGCACCAATGCACAATCTGTGTCTAAAAGACGATTGGTGTAAGTTCAACAACAGAAATGAGACGTATTTACATAAACACCCATTACCAGAAATTAAGGTCACATTCATGTTTCTTTCAAACCCTGAATTATTGAGGAGTTGTCTTTCCGTGAAGACAACTCCTCAATAATTCAGGGTTTGAAAGAAACATGAATGTGGCCTCAACAATTTAATTTGGATTTGACGTTGAAAAAGGACATTCAGTGGACTTGAAGTATTCAAAATATGTGTGTATGACGCAGTTTGTGTTACAATAACGGAAATAATGGCAGAAATGAAGTGCTGAAGGGAGTTGGTATAGATCTTGGTTTGTTTACAACAAAAACATTTTACACCACCGCCGAGAGCAGGATCAAGAAAGCTAACAGATCAGTGTCTTGCCTGCAAATACAGGTCAGGCAGATTCGAAGAGGGGAGAAGAGTAACTTGAAGGATGATAGGTATCAGTATGGAGGATTTTAAAATTGAGATAAGTTTATTACAAATCTTTGACCCTCATCTTCTCTGTGTTACATTTTTTACGTTATTAGAAGCCTTTTGTCAAAAAGTATTTGCGCTAATGCTATGAAATTTTCAGGAACTGTTCGCAACTTGTTGCTTTCTTCCTGGAACTAAAAAATACGAGATCCTGCAATTACATTCCGATTTTTAGATGATTGTATGTAGAAAAAAAAGTTAATTTATGATGTGCAATAAAAACTCTGTTAATGGTACAATTTGTACCATAATTTAATAACTGTAGTTCAGTGGTCTTATAATCTTCTCAGAACACTATAATAAAATTTTCACATTAATTGAATGATTAGAATTTTAATTGTAGTTATTATAAAAGACAACATAAAATTAAAAATTCAAATTTCTGGCAAAATATTAATCCTGCATATTTTATTATATTTTCCCGTTCAAACACAGCTCTTTTGCTTTACATATTAAAAATTTTAGATTTGTACATTACGGCTGTAATGATTTTTAAATAAATGTTTACATTTTCCGTTACATCCCCCCTAATTGCTGAACCTTCCTGTCCTGAACCACTTCTTTTTTTTACAAACTAAACTCACTGTATACCGACAATAAGCATAAATATTCGCACCAACATTAGTAGACCACGTGAGTAATAAAGGAACAAAAAGAAGGGGGACTCTTCAAACGTTTGAATTCCGACAAGGCTATTTTTTGTCTTTTGCAAGTGTATGGTTCTACAAAAATATGTGGTCCGTTGAAAAAAATGTGTATTTATTATTCATGAGGCTTTGTATCGATCTTCTGAACAATACAATACTTTATATTAAGTTTTTATATAATTTTTGTTTCTTACACAATTATTTTCACTCACTTCCTCATTATTCTATAGTCTTCACACGTGCTCACTTAAATTTTAACTGTTTTTGCAGAGATAGCACTACTGTAATGAAATTCTCAGTTAAGGTGGTAAGGTAAGTGTGGGTTGAATGGATCTCCGAGACGCTTGTTTTGTGGCGACAATGCCGTACAAACTTTGCCACCAAATGAGACATTTTGAATTTGTTAGAAGTTGCACAATACTCTGTACAAGTGCATCTGAATAGTTCAAGTGGCTTGTATAAGGAGTGATTCACCAACATATGGGTTGCATTAGAAGAATTATAAAGATTATAGGTTCAATTCATATTAATTTACCTTATGTCAAATACCCCTTTCATTATTGCATAGTGCTGTGGAAAAGTTGTCTCACAACAACATACTCACTAAGAGTTTCAGTTCGCGCTATTGTTCATTTATGGATCAAATTTCGTTTCAGGGTATTGAAGGTGGTGGTGGTGGTTAGTGTTTAACGTCCCGTCGACAACGAGGTCATTAGAGACGGAGCGCAAGCTCGGGTTAGGGAAGGATTGGGAAGGAAATCGGCCGTGCTCTTTCAAATGAACCATCCCGGCATTTGCCTGAAACGATTTAGGGAAATCACGGAAAACCTAAATCAGGATGGCTGGAGACGGGATTGAACCGTCGTCCTCCCAAATGCGAGTCCAGTGTGCTAACCACTGCGCCACCTCGCTCGGTAGGGTATTGAAACCGAGGTCACAATGTATTATATATATTCACTGAAAGAACCTTAACTGTAGCGTCTGCTTTCAATGTGAACAGTGAGGAGTAATGCGATGAAGTGCCACGCGTGACAGTACTGCCGCCTAGCCCGTGGACAGCCCTGAGAGAGCGCTGTTTTGGCCAAGAGTCAGAGCGGCGGACGAGATATCGCGTTATAGTCAACAGCAGGGCGGATTTGCATTCAAATGCATATTTCTCTCGTCTTGTACAACACTTGCACCGCGCGGCCCTGATGTCGTTATTATTCGCGACACGGTAAATTTCTTTCCTTCGCCCCCACCACCTCTTTCCCCCCACCCCCCACCCTCTCTCTCTCTTTCTTTCTTTTATCACTCCCCTTTCCCTCGAAAAGACACAATTTTATTTCTCGTCCCCGGAGCATGACAAGAGTTGACTCTCCTGGAAGGAAAGAGACGGAAAAACAGGGCGATGCGACATGCGGCCCTGTTGCACGGAATAATGGGAATTTAACTCGATTTTTACAGTTTTATTCCGGTGTCGGCGGTCCTTTTTTTTCAGCCCTCCCTTCTCCTCCTCCCCAGGCCAGAGTTTCCCCGAGTTCTTCCGCCGCTGCCGCCTTTTTCCCCCGCGAGACTCTGATGGGGCAGGCAACGGTCCGCCGTGTCCCTGTTTACGCGGCGCGTGAGAGTAGGGACAGAGGGGCATTAAGAGCAGGCCCGAGATTCGGCCTCGCTCGCTGCCGGCTGCCGGCTGACTGATGGAGACGCGGATAAGGCGATTATAAGGTGAATGTTCCGCCGAATGGCGCTCGTTACGCCTCGCAGCGGCGCTGGAAGTAGAAGGAATGAAAATTTGTCGCCCGGGGTGGCGACCCCAGCCGACCCGACCCGGAGAGTCCGCGTAAAAACTCACCGGCCCTCTCCGTGCTGCCAGCAATTGGCCTGCGACCCGTGCACCCCTGGGAACTAGCAGCCAACCCCTGCTTGCCAACGGCATAGTCTAACGTAGTTGTCCAACCCCATCTTCATCTTTATCTTTCTTCATTTTCTCCACAGACTTATTCGTGCCTTTAAGTCAGGGCCGGCCACGGCGTGCCGAACTTCACCCGTGCAACGTGTGTGATGGATGATGATGATGATCATCATGGAGAGTGTTGTATGGGCGCACGACGGCAAGGTCTTCAGCGCCCGCTCAGTAACAGATTGAGACGGGTGTCAAGAAAATACTGAGAACAGTAAGTTAAAACGGAACGTAAAACACAGTTAACAAGGTAGGAAATTATGTGCCTACCCACACCGAAACGTGGGACGAAGCATGCCGTCAGCAGTAAATCATGGACAACACAGGATAAAAGTGGCAGAGGGAGCTAAAACAATATAGCAGATGGAAGTGGCTGGCTGACCGTGTGCAATACAAGAAAACCTCCAGCCTGAAAGCTTAGACCAGAGTCCAGACACATCACAAAACTTTAAAACCCTAGACACACACGTCTCATTATTAGCTAAAACACAACTTGTGCTTCTGCCCTTGCATCACGGTTTAAAATGCAGTATGTTAAAATGTGGCGGACAGAGATGTGCACACCACAAGCATAACAAAACGGGGGATTCCCCCACCGTAATAGAAAGCTATGTGTGAGAGTACAGTGCCCAATCCGAAGACGCGTGAGGGTCACTTCTTTCCGCCTCAGCAACTGGCAGGAGGGTCGCCACGGCCGACCGCATGCGGGCCAAGGTACGGCCTGTCACTTGGCTTTGTTCGGTCCAGCTCGGAAGTAGCTGGTGTGGTACAGCTCTCTGAATTCAGCAGAACCACGGTGTGAGAGATGTTTGTCCTTCCCTGCTTGTTGGTGCTACAGGGGATGTTTATAGATTCGCTGGCTGTTTGCACAAAAACAGGCTGTCTAGCGATCAATCGTCGCAATCCTTTAAAACGAATGGGAATGACGGTACAGAGCTATGAGAATTCTCGTTTCGCATAAGCGAGGTGTGTGTGTGTGTGTGTGTGTGTGTGTGTGTGTGTGTGTGTCTGTGTGTGTGTGTGTCTGTATGTGTGTGTGTGTGTATTGTGTATTGAACCGGGGACCTAGAAACGACGGAGAGGCAACCCCACAACCGGCTACAGCTGTCTATCCACCTCACCGCCGCCCCACACCGAACCTAGGGTTATTTTGCGGTTTGACCCCCAGCGGACCCCCATCCCCCCCTCAGGAACGTCTCATACCAGACGAGTGTAAGCCCAATGATTGCATGATAGAGTAATTATGGTGTACGCGTAGGTGGAGACAGTGTCTGCACAGCAATTAGCCGCGCGGGATTAGCCGAGCGGTCTGAGGCGCTGCAGTCATGGACTGTGCGGCTGGTCCCGGCGGAGCTTCGAGTCCTCCCTCGGGCATAATTTAGATTAAGTAGTGTGTAAGCTTAGGGACTGATGACCTTAGCAGTTATGTCCCATAAGATTTCACACACATTTTAACATTTTTTGCACAGCAATAGCCGACGTAGTGTAACTAAGGCGGAATAAGGGGAACCAGCCCGCATTCGCCCAAACAGATGGAAAACCGCCTTAAAAACTATCCACAGGCTGGTCGACACACCGGACGTCGACACTAAACCGCCGGACGGATTCGCGTCGGGGACCGGCACGCCTTCTCAAACGGGAAGTAGTGCGTTAGACTGCGCGGCTAGCCAGGCGGGCTAAGCGAAGGGTGCTACATGTTTACTATGAAACGACAGTACAGAACCACACAGAAAGAATTTAAGGATTTAGTTGACAGTGAAAGAGCAAAATGTTACAACGCCTGAGAGATGGGATTCATTGCTCTGAACATCAAGAAGCACTTTGTGCTAAATTTGCAGGCATCGAGCACGTGAAGAAATTGATGGTGCGAATAGTAAAATTTATAAAATCGCATGCATTGTTCCATTGTCAGTTGGAACAGTTTTCAATGGAACTGAACGGACACATGCAGACTTCACATATTAGTGCAAAGTACGTTAGTCAAGTCAAGGGGCATACCTGGACCTACTTTCCGATCTAAATCTCGCTATTATTGAATTTATGAAGGAAAAAGGAGTGCAGAAATGAAAATTAGAACATCTGGAATGGAATGCAGACTTTGTATTTTAAGTAACTCCTTTCTGATTTGATGGGGATGTATTTGAAAAGAAAATCGCGTAGTAGAAGGGAGACACTCAGACAAAGACAGTCCACTTTCCTAAGCTCATTGCTGTTAAGGAAAGCGCGAGGTCTGAAGATTACATTGTGACCTCGGCAGAATTATAAGGATAATTTTATAAAATTTTTGAGAAAACTGTCAATCTTACATCTTTTTTGGAGCTGTATGCCTCTTCAGTTGAAAGCGCCACTATGCTAGTGCTGATGTAACTGATTGACCTGCGAGGTGTCTCCAGTTTCAGTGACAAATCCTTTTACATTAAAACTGTCCAGGACGTCTACATTACTTACCTCTACTTCGTACTCTACGTTTCCAAATCTCCATGGCGAAATTTATTACAACATTTTGACCGACATATTTGTGTGAAAGACGTTTTTCGATTATGAAACTAAGTAACTGACGATTACGTGGCAATTTGACTGCCGAACTCTGTGAAATTGTCTGCATCTGTCTGTATGGCGACAGTTTGTACGAGGCAAAATTATGTTTTTAGAGCGTCAAAAATAATAACAATAAAAATACGTTTTTTTTTTTTGTAATCTATGTTGTTGAGAAATGTGAAATATAAAACCAAGTCGTATGCAGTGCAATTGCATTACGGTTTAAATGAGTCACATTTGTAGTTTTCCTCTCTTCTCCCTTCTCGCGTTCAGACAGTATGGTGTGACGGTGCGGGACATGTGTAGGGATGCTGAGAGCTTTGGCACCCTTGCCCAAGTATGGCCCGCTAGCCGAAATCTTGGCCATCCCTACTTTAAGCGAACTTTACGCTATTTTATACCATTCACACTTACATACATAGTACGCATGCCGCCATACAGTGAGTGGCTGACGGTATATTTCGTACCTCTGTTAGCGACTTCCTATCCAGTTCCACTCATGTGTCGAGCGAGGCTTTTCAACTCAAATTTTCAGCCTATAGCGGAGTGTTCGCTGACTTGAATCACCACAGCAGAGTAAGACTGCGTGTGCCGAACCAGTAACAAGGATCTTTGCTATTCGTCGAGAGCTATCTCAGCTATCCGAGCCTGGCTCACAATCTGCCCTCACCATCTTACCTCCAACAGTGCTTTATCTCCTATCTTCTACACTTCACAAAAGCTCTCCATCACTCCCTGTGAGGTTATTATCACTCCTTGAAGAAAGAACTGTAGGGCTTATTGTATGTTGGCTACTTCGAACTATCATTTGTTGTGCACTTGTTTTAAACGGCCTTACAGGTACAGCTGTAATAATGGTGACTATATCCTTGAAACGACGAGAATTTTTTTATTTAAATCTGTTTTGTTTAAACCATCCGCAGACTAAAGTATAATGAGTTGGCAGTGAGCCGTGGTAAATATTGCTGTTTTGAAGAGCGTGCCGCAGCGCGTAGTGTGAAGCAGTCGCCCGCCGTTTCTGGCGGTGGCGCCGCTGTGGCAATCGCAGCTTTGGTGTCTCCCTCTGGTGGGAAAGGGGAAAGGTTGCCTTTTCAGGTGCATTTAAGCGGCGCTATGAGGTCTCCATTCGGGCAGTCTGGGTCTGTCTCTCTTCCACATTTGTTAGGCAGTTAGTGTCTGTCTGTCGTTCGGAGTGCTAGTATGTCTGTCGCTCGGATTAACCTTCAAAGCCGGCAAAATGAGAGTCTTTCCACACCGACAGTAAGAGAACTCAGCGAGATGTCGCCTGGTCGGGGCTTAGTTCCTGCATCTGAGTCTGCGCGTTAGGCCACCAGTCTGCTCGAGTTTTCTCAGGCAATGGTCATTGGCGTTTGGATCGATCGGTTGGTCGGTCGCGCAGTGAGACACAAGATGACTTGTCCGTCTTGAGCGTCGGTGCATATGAGGTCGCCACGTGAGTTTAGTGGACCGCAGCGTATAGTGAGTGGTAGTGACTTCGCGGTCGACTCGAGAGCAACAGGAGTCATCCCACGACATCAGTCTGGCCGGTGCGAGCTGTGACGCCTGGAAACGGAAGATCGGCGCGCCTTCCTGAGTCCGTTGAAGCGGCTGGCAGCGGACGGTTCGGGAGAACGATTTGTGGGTGCTGCGCCAGGCCTTCTCGAGATATCGCAGTTTATTAGAAGTGGTTGGTGATATGTTGTTTGATTTACTCTTGTTAAATTGTACTTGTTTCCTTGGTAAGGTCACCAGTCCATTTGCTTTGGGGTCGTCCCACCATTCTTCTCCGTTTTCCCACCTTCGGGAAGGTGGTTGTTTATAAATTGGGTGGTCCGTTTTTCCCTTGTGGAGTAGGGGCGGGTTAGAGCAACCTGCGGTTCGGGTTGTTCGGTAATCTTCCTATCAATCTACCGTACGTTAGTAGCTGCCTCTGTCGTGTTTGTCGTATGTGGTGTGTTAAGGAATTTATTGCTTGGAGTGTAACGGCCTAATACCTGAAATATGTTTTGATCTTTGGAAACTTCGATATTATTGCCTATGATCTTGAGAGGCGGTATCTGTGTACTGTAGAGCATCGTAACTATTGTTAGGCCAACCTTGTAGAATTTTATATAAGATTGCATTTCATGGGCTTTCATTTAAATGATCATTTTAGTATATAAAGTTGCCACCCTTTCACCGTTAGAAGTTAAAATCAAGTTGCACCTTCGGTGGCAAGGTTAATATTTTAATTGTTCGTGTTTTTTTATCCCTCCTATGGGGGGGGGGGGTGCATATTTCGTGTGCTTGTGTAAATTGTTAAAACTCTTAGTTTAAAGTTATCTGGTGTGTTGCAGATTTGCACCAGTGTAGTCTTTCAGAGGCTGTTGAGAGCGGTCGTAACTACGGCCGTGTCAAAAGGGAGTGGCAAGATTCTCTGCCCGAAAGCTCATACAGTCAAAACTTGTTTCTTTCTGCCTCTGAATATATTGTAACTTTGATATTTAGATGGTTTCTTTCTGATTATAATTTTAAATCGGTTTCTTTTAAAAAATGCTTTTAGGCACTATTAAAGTGAATAAAATTCCCATTTGTTAAAAGGAACTTGGTTATGATTTCATCAGTTACTCCCTGGCAACTACTTCCATGCTTACATAGTGTGATTAAATGTGTTAATTTTCTTGATGAATCGCTAGTAAATAAAATAAATTCTTAAGGATATTCTTTGAAAATAAATCACGGTTCAGACGGCACTGTCAACGCTGATGAAGTACAAGGGATATTCGGAAAGTAAAGTCCGATCGTCGCGGAATGGAAATCACTGCAAAAATAAAATGTATTTCATTTGCAACAGTTAGCTACACCTTCAAGCTACTTTTCTATGTAGTCGCCGCTCCGACTTACACATTTGTCGTAGCTTTGTACCAATTTTCAAATACCCTTGTCATAGAAGGCAGCCGCTAGTGCTTTCCGTCAATTCTCTACGCTCGTCTACAGCTAGCTAGCTGTCTGTGTCAAAATGTTGTCTTCATAGCCAGCGGTTCATGTGAGCAGAGATGATATCCAGAGGGAGACAATTACTGGCTGTATTGTAGGTGATCAAACTTTTCCATCGAAACGCTGCAGCAACTTCATTAACGATCCTGAAGGGTGCGGCCGACAATTGGCTTGAAGAAGGAAACTCATGCCAGTTATGCTATGTGGGCTGCATAACATCAGGCGAAATCCCCCACCAGGCCTCATACAAGCCGGGAGGCACTATTGTACAAGGCGTCTTTACGTGCTCACTGTGCGCTCAGAGGCCGGCCGCGGTGGTCTCGCGGTTCTAGGCGCGCAGTCCGGAACCGTGCGACTGCTACGTCGCAGGTTCGAATCCTGCCTCGGGCATGGATGTGTTTGATGTCCTTAGGTTAGTTAGGTTTAAGTAGTTCTAAGTTCTAGGGGACTGATAACCACAGCAGTTGATTCCCATAGTGCTCAGAGCCATTTTTTTTTTTTTTTTTTTTTTGTGCGCCTAGAACTGAGAAGAGCGTCTTGACGCCATCGACAGATATACTACAGACAGTGTCCAACACATATGTGTAAAGCTTCATAGGAATCTCACTGTGGTTGCCATTTTGCGACCGATCGGACCTCGCTTTCCGAATAGCCCTCGTAGTAACCTGTACTGGAAAGCCTCAGCAATGCGAAATACCTACTTTTGCATAGCTGACTTGGTTACCAGAAATATACATAAACAAGATGCTGGGACTCTTAAAGTTAGTGTTTCTTCGACAGCCGTTGTAGTTCCACAGACAGCAATTAAAAAAAAAATGGGATACTGTTTGAGAATATGAGAACGACATTTAGTAGATACAGATTCACGCGTTGCACTTATGCATAAATGATCCAGAAGATTACTAGTTTGATGACAAAACGGGTAATAAAAGTTGATTACGGCAGCCATAAATGTAGTGCATACTGGCCTAATTTGTACGCAAAGCGTAAGAAAGACGCTTTCGAGTAGCAAAATTGTCGAGCACAGTCTAGGTCACGTGTTTAATTGATATGGCTTGTTTCGGCCAACCTACCTTATTTTCAGGTCCAAATATTCCTTAGAAACGTCGCGCACCAGCTGATGCAGGTGGCAACTATCCTGGAGTACTCTCCGTATTCAGATTTGAAGACGACCTTATGTGCCCAAAAGCAATAAACATAACACGCTCTTGGAAATGGGAAGCATTATTCCACGAACGCTAGCTAATCGATACTGCAGTATTTGGAATACTTGTGGGATATGTTGATTAAAATTCAGTCCTTGTTTTCAGCAAAAAGAAATTGCCGCTTCTACAAATACTGAATGGTGCTATTCGATGTGCTATTCGGCGTGTCTGACGTTACTGGATTTTTTTAGCTCGATAATCGTAACGCAGCAAGCCAAGAGGACGAGCACGTGCAGAGCACGGGTGCATCAGACTGACAGATAGCACAGTCAGTTGGCCGAGGTGTGGTTGTGGAACGAATGGTGACGAGGTGGACGCAGGCCAGCTCTATGGCAGGAAGAGTAGGTACATGTTCTGCTAGAAGGACAGCGCCACCAGAGGAGCGTAGAGTTGTTCGAATGGATGTAATCACCGCGAAAGACGCAAGCAGGGGGTCACCTCGAACCACAGGGAACAGAGATCTCAGGTTTCCATACGTCGTTTGCCGCTGACACCATTCCCCTCACAACAGAGACTTGCATCTTGGAGCCAGAGTCTACTGGGACACTGTGTGGTGTAGAGTGATTAGGCTAGCTTCTGTCTGTGGCGGTCATATCGACCACCGATGTGTCAGTCTACGACCTGATGAGAGATTACAGGAAGCAACCAATCTCGACATCCTTCCACTCCAGAATTATGGTAGTGGGGAACTACTGGTTATGACAACAGGACTGATTTCATAGTTTTCGAAGGCTGTATGGGACAGGAGTTGGATCTGAAGGTAGAACAGACAGTGAGTTTCTGGGAACAGTTCAGTGATGGAATTTTTCTCGTCGGAATCGACAGCAGACCATCATCGACAGCGATAGTCCAGGTATAGATACCGACGTCGCTAGCTGAAGACGAAGAGATAGAGAAAATAATTCAGTACGTTAAGGGAGATCTAATGGTAATGGGGGACTGGAATGCGGTTGTAGGGGAAGGAGTAGAACAAAGGGTTACCGGAGAATACACGCTTGGAAGTAGATATGATAGAGGAGAAAGACTAATTGAGTTCTGTGATAAGTTTCACATGGTAATAGCGAGTACTCTGTTCAAGAATCACGAGATGTGGACGAATACTTGGAAAAGACCGAGAGTTAGCGGAAGATTTCAGTTAGATTGTATCACGCTCAAGCATAGGTTCCGAAATCAGATACTGGATTGGGCAGATAGCAGATCACAGTTTAGTAATGATGGAGAGCCGGCTGAACTTTGACAAATTAGGAAGAATAAATGTGCAATGAGGTGAGATACGGAAGTACTAAGAAAAGAAGAGCTCTCTGAGGTTACAGATACCCGATGACGAATAGCTCAGTACGCAGTTCGGTTGAAGAGGAATGGATACTTCTGAAAAGGGAAGTCAAAGAAATTAGAGAGAAAACATAGGTACAAGAAAGGTAACTGCGAAGAAACCATGAGATACAGAAGAAGTACAACAGTTGGTCGACGAAAGAAGGAAGCATAAAAATGCTCAGGAAAACTCAAGTATGGAGAAATACAGGTCGCTTCGGAATGAAAGAAACAGGAAGTGGAGGGAAGCTAAGGCGAAGTAGCTACATGAAAAATGTGAAGAAATTGAAAAAGAAATGACTATTGGAAGGACTGACAGAGCAAACAGAAAATTCGAAACAACCTTCGGTGAAATTAAAAGCGCAGATGGTAGTACTAAGAATGGGAATTTCACTGTTAAATTCAAAGGACAGAGCGAATAGGTGGAAAGAGGGGGAGGACATATCTGATGATGCGATAAAAGAAGAAACAAGATCGATGTGCAAGAGATAGGGAGTTCAAAATTAGAATCAGAATTTAAAAGAGCTTTCGAAGGCAAAATCAAAAAAGTAGAAGCGATTGATGCCATCGAAATTTCTCGAATCATTAGGGAAAGTGGCAACAGAAGGGTTATTCAGATTGGTATGTGGACTGTATGAAACTGGCGATGTAGCATCAGATTTTCGGAAATTATTGCACAATCAGCGTAACAGCTCATGCATCCAGTTTGCTGACAACAATAATATACAGAAGAATGGAAAAAACAGGATGTGTTAGGTGACGATCAGTTTGGCTTTAGGAAAGGTAAAGGCAGCAGAGAGACGCTTCTGACGTTGCGGTTGATAATGGAAGCAAGACTTAAAAAAAATCAAGATTCATCAGATTTGTCGAGCTGGAAAAAGCGTTCCACAATGTAAAATGGTGCAAGATATTCGAAATTCTGAGGAAAACAGGGATAAACTATAGGGAAAGATGCGTAATATACAATACGCACAAGAACCAAGAGGCAACAATAAGAGTGAATGACCAAGGATAAAGCGCACAGATTATAATGGATGTACGAGAAGGATGTAGTCTTTCGTTCCCGCGGTTGAATCTACAGGTCGAAGAATCAGTGACGGACGTAAAAGAAAGGTTCAAGAATGTGTCTGAAATTCAAGACAAGATGATATCAGTGTTAAGATTCTCTGATGACATTGTTAACCCGAGGGAAAGTAAAGAAGAGATACAGGATTTGTTGAGTGGAATACACAACCGAATGAGTACAGAATGTGTACCGAGAGTAAAACGAAGAAATGTAAAAGTAATGAGAAGTAGCAGAAATGAGAACAGAAGGAAACTTAACGTCATAATTGTTGATCACGTAATAGATGAAGTTAAGCAATTCTGCTACCTAGGTAGCAAAATAACCCATGACGGGCGGAGCAAGGGGGACATAAAAAGCAGACTAGCACTGGCAAAAGGGTATTCCTGGCCAAGAGAAGTTTACAGGTGTCAAGCAAAGGCCTTAATTTTAGGAAGAAATTTCTGCGAATGTACGTCTGGAGCGCAACATTGTTTGGTAGTGAAACATGGACTTTGGGATAACTGGAACAGAAGAGAAGCAAAGCGTTTGAGATGTAGTGTTACAAAAGAACGTTGAATATTTGGTGGACTGATAAGGTAAGGAATGAGGAGGTTCTCCAGGGAATCGTCGATGGGGAATGGAAAACAATAACAAGGAGAAGGGTCAGGACGATACGCTGTTAAGACATCAGGGAATAATTTTCATGGTACTATATAGAGCTGTAGAGGGTGAAAACTGTAGAGGAAGACAGAGATTGGGATACATCCAGCAAGTACTTGAGGACGTAATTTGTAAGTGCTGCTCTGAGATGAAAAAGGTGTCACAGGAGAGGAATTCATGGCGGGCCGCATCAGGCCAGTCAAAAAAGTGATGACTCAAAAAAAAAAGTGTGTACCAAATTGCAACAGGAAAATGCAAGACCCCACATCGCAGTTCACATCACAAACGCCTTCAGTATTCTATAGTTCTTTCGCTAGTCCCGATACTGTGATGTGTCGCAAATGGAGTATGACTCGTCTGCGATGAGAACGTTTATATTTCCAAATGAGCTTCCTAATTTTAGGAATAAATTTCTGAGAAATTACGTTTGGCGCACAGCATGGTATAGGAGCGAGTCGTGGTCCGCGGAAAAACCCGTAAAGAATTGAAGTGTTTGAGATGTGGAGCTATAAAGGATGTGGAAATTAAGTGTACTGATACAATGAGGAATGAGGACGTCCACTTGAGAATCAGCGAAGAAAAGAAGATGCAGAGAAGGTTCACAATAAGAGGAGATAGGAACGTAAGTGGACATTCGTTTTCGGTGTTCAGCAATTTACGAGAGGTATGAGCTTTTATGAATTACACAGTCACCACTGACACATGCCCTTTTTTACATGAAAGATCAGACCGAATTGGAAAATTTTGTATGAGTGTATAGTTGGAATTTGTCGGGTTGTGCAAGTACCGAAAATGACATTACACCGTAGAATAAGCAATAAGATAATAAATCGCGGACTGGGCATTTCAGTGATCAGAGCTATTTCTCAAATTACGTTTCGTTTCTATCATCCCGGAAAAGGGATGTGAATGTCAATGTCGCGTGACTAGGGACTCCAGTCGGGTAGACCGTTCGTCTGGTGCAAGTCTTTCGATTTGACGCCACGTTGGCGACTCATGCGTCGATGGGGATGAAATAATGATGATTAGGACAACACCCAGTCCCTGAGCGGAGAAAAATCTCCGACCCAGCCGGGAATCGAACCCTTGCCCTTACGACTGACATTCTGTGGCGCTGACCACTCAGCTACCAGGGGTGGACGGAAAAACTAGATATAACACTTCAGTGTTTTACACATTCACAGCGAGGTTAAAGTAGCAAGTCGAGCTCACCAACAGCCAATAGCAGAGCGGTTCTCTAGCTATAGCACGCAGAGCTCCACCTACGCGAAACGGAAGTACCAGAGGTTTTGTTTCCTCCACCAACACATCAAACAAGCCACGGATAGTGAGGGGGGGGGGGGGGGGGGGGGGAACCTCATTGCCCAGGTAAAAGGAACAATAAGAAGAGGTTACCCATGACCTCTAGCACACTATGCTACAAATATAGCACCATTCTTATCCATCATCTATTAGAGATCATTGGAACAGCGGAAAGTTCCACGGGACAGGAAGAAGGCCCAGGTCATAGCGATCTATAAAAAGAGTAGAAAATCGGAAAAACAAAACTACCGGCCAGTTTCACTGACATTGATTTGTTGTAGAATAATGGAACGTATTCAGACATAATGACCTTTCTAGACTCTGAGAAGCTCATCTGCAGAAACCAGCACGTTTTTAGGAAACAGCGCTCTTGCGAGACACAGCTGGCCCTCTTTGTGCATGATATACAATAGACTCTACATACCGGCCCCCAGGTTGATGCCATATTTCTCGACTTTCGAATGGCGTTCGACTCAGTTCCGCACTGTCGCTTGCTCCAAATAGTGCGAGCTTACGGTCTATCCGATGACATATGTGGTTGGATAGAAAGTTTTCTAACAGATAGGGAGCAGCATGTCGTCCTGAACGCAGTAACGTCAACAAAAACAAGCGTAACTCGGGTGTACCCTAGGGCAGCGTAATAGATCCGCTGCTTTTTACGATTTACGTAAACGATCTGGTTGATGCCATTGACATCGGCATTAGACTGTTTGCCGATAATGCTGTAATCTACAGGAAAGTAGTATCACACGAAAGTTGTGAACAATTCAATGAGGATTTGCAGAAAACAAATGCGTGGTGTAATAACTGGCAGTTATGTCTTAATATTACTAAATGTAACCTACTGCGTATAACAAGGCGAGAATCCCCATTAATGTATGAGTACAAAATAAATGCCCAATCTTTGGAAGCGGTAACATCCGTCAAGTATCTGGATATGACTATTCGAAATGATCTCAAATGGAATGATCAGATTACACAAGCAACAGGTAAGGCAAACTCTAGATTGCGGTTTATTGGTAGAATCCTGAAGCGATGCAGTCCTTCAACAAAGGAAATTGGTTACAATACGTTAGTTCGTCCAGTCTTATAGGGTTGTTGGTCTCTATGGGACCCTTACCTGTTGGGTCTGATTCAAGAGATTGAGAAGGTCCAAAGAAGAGAGGAAAGTTCGTGACTGGTATGTTTAGCCATCGCGAGAGTTTTACAAAGCTCATAGAAAGTTTGAAGTGGGACACACTTGCAGATAGACGGCGCGCTAAATGGAAGGGGCTGCTCACTAAATTCCGAAATCCGATTTTCACCTAGGATTTAGAGCATATATTATTACCACCAACTTTCATCGCGCAATGATTACCTCGTACTGAGCCGTTCAGACAGTCGTTTCTCCCTCGCGCGATCCGCGAGTGGGTCAGAGGGAGGGGGGGGGGGGGGGGGGGAGGTGGGGAGGGAATATGGCTTTGGCGCGAATTGTGCCCTCCGTCACACACCGCTTGGTGGCTAGCGGAGTATATATGTAGATGTAGACTGAAAGTAGCTAGACTGCCACATATAAACCCAAAAAGACACATCTACTCTGTCGTTCTTCCATTCAAAACGCAAGGAAAAAAGTTTAATATGATAACAGAGGGTGACATTATATAAGTGTGGTTACACAGGATGAGTAATGGAAATACGGAGCGCATAAAATTTCTGATGCAGAGCACAGGTTACGTGCATCTAAATTTCAGATAATTAACGAATTTTTATCACTCCCACTGCTTAGTCCTTCTGGGCGAGTTTGGAGAAGTACACAGAGGATAAGCGGTGAAGAAAATGAAACGTAAACAAGATGAAATTGGTCAAATATCTCATGAAACGCTTCTATAGAGATATTTCAGTAGGACATATGTCAAAACATTAGGGAATAGTTCCACGGTACTACCGTGAGTAGTGGAGGGTAAACTCTACAGGCAAAGATAGTAGTGGAATAGATTCAAAAAATAATTGAGGACGTAGGGTGCAACTGTTACTCTGAGATGAAGAGGCTGGCACAAGAGAGGAATTCGTGGCGCACAACATCAAACCAGTCAGAAATTGATGATAAAAAGAATTGGCTTCCAGCCAGCAGTGATTGTATACTGACATAGAATGTATTTCAAATGTGGTACAAAATTCGTCAAGATGACATTCGGAAGCTGTTTAATTTATGTCAAACGAATACAAGGATCTGTTCTTGTCGTGAGATTACACCTTATACTGACGATGTTGGACAACAGTAACAAGTAGAACGAGAGTTGAATCATTAAATACCCATTATGTGATGAACATTACCACAAAGTCTGAATACTATCGGGCTAATGCTTCACGGTCTAATTCTGTGCAAGTATTTTCCATTTCTGACACGTGTGTGATCTAGATTGGACTACGTTGAGACATTACACTGCCGGAAAAAATGTTAGTATACATGGAAAGACGACGATGATTCTAATCCTATGACGGCATACGCCACTTGCGGGATAGCAGGCGTATCGATAAGGGCTTCAACGTCGTCCGCCAACAGATAGCGTAGTGGCAAAGCGACCAGAGCGCCATTTGTCTTCAACCGGTAATGCTCGCAACTAGAAGGCTCAGTGTGGTGCAAAAGTGGGAAACAAGCAGGCAACGAAACCACAGAGGCACACTCGTGCTTCCTACAGCCAACTGAGTGAGTTTGAATAGAATCCAGCTGTTACCTTCCAATTGACGGGACGGTTCTTTCGTGGAATTGCCTTACAAGTTGGACGTGCCGCGGCAGCTGTGAAATGATGCTGGTATCAGTGGTGACGTGAACATTGTCACATCCATACTGGAGGTTCTGGACGTCGACGTTGCACATACGCCCTCTGGGGTCGTCGTATTGCAAGGGCAGCACTCGCAGATTGTACAGTTACCACAGTACAGACAAGAGGCTTATGACGTGTGAACAAGAACTGTTGCGAACCGGTTGTTAGCAGTGGAAATACGGGCACGCACACTTCTGGTCCATTTTCCACTCAAGCCACAGTACCGACGTGCACGGCTCGACTGGAGCTGTCAGAGGATCGCTTGGAAGATGGTATGGCGCACTGTGGTCCTCAGCTATGAAGGCAGATTCTGCCTGCAGACAAGTGACGATCGTTTGTGCGTACGACGTATACCTGATGAGCGCTGTCTCGTAAAGTGCATTCGTCCAAGACACACTGGCCCCACCGCAGGGGTAATGGTTTGGCTTGGGATAAGCTACAACTCTCGTACATCTTTGGTATTTCGTATTTCTGGAATGGACGCTAATCAGCGCTCGGTACGTGCAGAATGTTTTTAGATCTGTTCTTTTGACGTTGTTGCAACAGAAAGGTTATGTGTTGTTCTAGCAGGATAATGCTCTCCCACACGCTCCCCGTGAAATTCAATGCGCTCTGCAAGACGTGCACCAACTTCCCTGGCCAGCACGATCTCCGAACTTGCCTCCAATCGAACATGTGTGTGATGTGATAGGAAGAGAAGTGACTCGACCAACCTCTCTTACAGAACTACGTGAACAGGTCGAGCAAGCGTGGAATAACGTCTCGCGTAACACTTTTCACCATCTACGATGGACGGGATGCGAGAGTCAGAGCCTGAATTGCCGCCTGTGGATGCTACACCATGCGCTGGTGTGGGTGTTGTAGCATGTACGTCTGTTTTCTCAGAATTCTGTTACCTCAGAATCGTTTATGCAATTGATCTGTTCTTTCTTTCTTTCTTTTGTTAACGCCATAGTCCCAAAGCGATCGCAGGGACAGCGTGGCTAGAACGGATTTGGAAAGGTTGTAGGGGTGGCCGGGTGCCCTTCCTGCCACCACCCCATACCTCTTGGGATGGAATCTGTGTACCCCAGCTGTCTGCATCTAGTGTGAATCGTCAAGTAGTGCGAACGTGTTTAAAATGTGTGCAACGCGTGTAACTGAGGCGGAACGTGGAGACCAGCCCGGTATTCACGTAACGGGATTTGGAAAACCGCCTAAAAACCACATCCAGACTTGCTGGCACACCGCCCCTCGTCGTTAATCCGCCGGGCGGATCCGATCCGGGGCCGGGCGCCTACCCGAGTCCAGGAAGCAGCGCGTTGGCGCTCTTGGCTACCCTGGCGGGTCATTGCCTAAATTGATCTGTAAATATAAACATATCATGTAGTCCATGTGCACTGCTGTAACAATATACCTTGTGTGAATTGGAAATCTCTAAATGGGTGTACTAACTTTTCTTCCGGCAATGTACCGGGTGATTAAAAAATCAATATCAATTTGAAAACTTAATAAACCAGGGAATAAGGTAGATAGAGAGGTAAAAATTGACACACATGCTTGGAACGACATGGGGTTTTATTAGAACCAAAAAAAAAGTTCACAAAATGTGCGACAGATAGCGCTGGACGGCAAAACGTCAGTGACTGCACATGACAAGCGTGTATAAAAGGAGCTGTAATGAGAGAGAGAATCAGATGCGCCAGCAGTCGCAGCATGTTGACGTTACCTTAAAAGGAGCTTTTAGTGAAGCTGTATTATCAGAATGGGGAATATGATAGTTCAGCGTTACAATCCTATCGGCATAGGAAGGGTATTCGAACGGCTAAAGGTCCGTTGACAAATGCAGCTATGACGAGAATGATTTCGAAGTTCGAATGCACGGGTTGTTTAGACGATAGATGCCGTAGTGGCCGACCGAGCACAAGGCGTAATGCTGCTGAGACAGTTCAGGAAGAAATAGAGACTGTAGCGGGTTCGTCTATGCACGGAGAAGTCAGCGCTCGTGCAGTCGCACGTCGCACCGGCATTCCATACAATACTGTTTTGTTGGCACTGAGGCGTAACCCCCGATGCTATCCGTACAAAATCCATCGGCATCATGAACTGTTACCTGGCGATTTAGTGAAGCGGAGGGCATTTGAGGTGTGGGGGTTTCAAAAGATGGCGGAAGATGAGGATTGGTTGAGTAGCGTGTTGTGGACCTACGAAGCTCATTTCACGCTCCGAGGGTGACAACTGCAGAATTTGGGCTACCGAAAATCCTAGAACTGTCGTGGAAACTCCATTGCACGACGAGAAAGTCACGGCATGGGTTGGACTTACCACATCTACCGTTATCGGGCATTTTCTTTTCGAGGAAATGCGTGATTCAGGTTTTCTAAATGCTACCGTGACGGGTGAGAGGTGCGCCGATATGTTACAGAATCGCATCATCCCCAGCCTGGCTGATAAACACCTGCTGGAACGTACGATGTTTATGCTCCACCCCATATTGCTAGACGCGTGAAAGAACTCTTGCGCGCGTCGTTTGGTGATGATCGTGTGCTCAGCCGCTACTTTCGTCATGCTTGGCCTCCTAGGTCCCCAGACCTCAGTCCGTGCGATTATTGGCTTTTGGGTTACCTGAAGTCGCAAGTGTATCGTGATCGACCGACATCTATAGGGATACTGAAAGACAACATCCGACTCCAATGCTTCACCATAACTCCGGACATGCTTTACAGTGCTCTTCACAACATTCGACTACAGCCATTGTTGAGGAATGATGGTGGACATATTGAGAATTTCCTGTAAAGAACATCATCTTTGCTTTGTCTTACTTTGTTACGCTAATTATTGCCATTCTGATCAGACATTTTTTCAACTTTTGTATATTTTTGGTTCTCATAAAACCCCATGTCATTCCAAGCATGTGTGTCAATTTGTACCTCTCTATCTACATTATTCCGTGATTTATTCAGTTTTCAAATTTATACTGACTTTTTGATCACCCTGTATATTACAAGGTCACTGTTTCTTCTGAAGACACAACGTCACATTTCTCACAAAGCTTTTCGTAAGACGATACACTGAAGTTTTTTGATACGCAGAGTGTACGGGGCATTAAACACGACATTCAGCAGCGGCTGCTACGTTAGAGCTCACTGCGCCTGGCCAGAAGGCCACGGATTAGCATGAGAACAGCGCGGGCTGCACTTCGGAGGCGGCTCCGCGGAGGCCAAGGGCGCAGGCGCCGGGGGGAGCATAGGCTACTCCGCACACCATTACCCCTGCAGCAGCGGCAGCCGCCACCGCCGGTGACCTCGGTGGCCGCCAAACGACGCAGAAAGTCGGTCAGGCCCTCCTCTCGCCGCCTAATGAGCTGTGCAGCCCAACAAGAGGGCCATCAGCTTCCTCAACGTCGCAGGGCGTGCGGGCGGCCGAAGCGCTCGCCAGGCGGCAGAGTAGCGGGCTCGCGACCTACGGTGCTGCAGGACATCTTGTACAGCATCTCCTCCTCCCTGCGGCTCACGAACCAGCTCAACTCGTAACACCTACATCTCTTTCCAGATCACCCCTTCGTTGTGGTGCGGACTAGTTGCAGAAGCAACATAGGAATGTATAATTGTTCTTGACACATATCGTAAGTAGGCTGTTTAGGTTTTTACGTTGGCAACGCCACGTGACTGTGCTGTGTGCAGTCTGTGGCTGGTTGGGATTGTTGTAATATTCGCTATTGTAGTGTTGGGCAGTTAGATGGGGCCGCCCGCTGTGGCCGAGAGGTTCTAGGCGCTTCAGTCCCGAACCGCGCTGCTGCTACGGTCGCAGGTTAGAATCCTGCCTCGGGCATGGATGTGTGTGATGTGCTTAGGTTAGTTAGGCTTAAGTAGTTCTAAGTCTAGGGGACTGATGATCTCAGATATTAAGTCCCATAGTGCTCAGAGCGGCCGGCCGTTGTGGCCGAGCGGTTCTAGGCGCTTCAGTTCGGAACCGCACTGCTGCTACGCTCGCAGTTTCGAATCCTGCCTCGGGCATGGATGTTTGTAATGTCCTTAGGTTGGTTAGGCTTAAGTAGTTCTAAGTTCTAGGGGACTGATGACCACAGATGTTAAGTCCCATAGTGCTCAGAGCTATTTGAACCATTTTTTTTAGTGCTCAGAGCCATTTGAACCAAGTTGGATGGGAACAGCCCGTAGGGTCGCGCAGTTGGAGATGTCCCGCCAGCTGTGTTGGATGTGGAGAGAGAGATGCTAGAGTTTTGAGAAATTACTATATGCGAACGATCTGGACGTGTGTCCGCCAAAAAAAGGAGATCTGTAAAGATGGATACCATGATATGATGACTTTTGAACACTATTAAGGTAAATACATTGTTTGTTCTCTATCAAAATCTTTCATTTGCTATCTATGCCTATCAGAAGTTAGTGCCTTCAGTAGTTAGAAACTGTTATTTAGCTGGCAGTATTGGAGCTCGTCGTATTGCAGTAGTTCGATTAACGAAAACTTTTGTGAGGTAAGTGATTCATGAAAGATATAAGTTATTGTTAGTCAACGCCATTCTTTTGTAGGGATTATTGAAAGTCAGATTGCGTTGCGCTAAAAATATTGTGTCTCAGTACGTTGAGTTTTGTTCTGCTGCTTGCAAGTCAAATAACGTAGAAGTTTACCAGCACAGTCGTTCATAATTTTTCAAAGGGGACGTTTCAATATGAGTCTCGACTTTCTCTACAATAATGATGGAAGCTACAGAAATGAGTTTAAATTTGTACCACAGGCGGGATTTGAAACCGAGTCTCCTTAATTATTAGTCGAGTGTGCTAGCCCCTACACCACTGCGGCGTTACCCGCTACAGCCCTGCGTGACCTTTCTTACTGCGACGCCCTCCCTAACACAAATTCCATTTCACGTATACAGCTTGTGAGGTGCCGAGGTGGAGAAGAATTAGTACCTCTTTAATTCAGACGAATCTTGCATGACAACGAGACATGCACTCGATCCCCTCCTTATCTACCAGCTAATTAATTATGCGCACAACGGTAACGGAAGGAAATGATGGTGGACCCCGCTAGTTGGTAAAATAAGGAGTGCACACTCACAATAATTTAATAAAAATCCTAATCTACTCAAAAAAAGAGAACTTTATCATAATAAACAACAGGAAATGGGATTCTGCCCATATCGACGAAATGATATGTGGATTAAATATTACAATGAGATTTATTATATATCAGAACATAAATGCACATGACTGTCGACACACACAGTAGGTTAGATAGGGTATACTGAAATATTATGAGAATAAGAGTTGGGTCGAGAACAAGGGGCTCCTACTCTCTGTGACGCAATAGATTGACGATAGTGACTGGACGTCCTAATGAATCAGATATTAATCTCCCGACTGTATAGCAGCATCGCAATTAGAAGTGAGAGCTCAAATGGGATCACATGGAGAAATAAGCAAGCTGCTGAGGGATTCAGTATAAAACTGATAAGGTCGTACAATGCCGGAACCGCAAAATACTGTCCCAGTACTGAAATCTGCAGCACGTCGTCGGTAGGCATAGTCCAGAGTCCTGATGATGTAGGCGCCGACTTCTGTTGTGCAGCAACTTTGTGGCAACCCCTGGCCTCGAAGGCTGTCCGAGAATTCTAAGTTCTTCCGAAAACGAGAGATCAAATCGCAAGACTGTCCGACTCCGACGAAGATCAGATCCCGAATTACCGCCCGCGCAACGCAAGAGCGAAGCCAACATTGCTCTACTCCCTACTCTCCTCGAAAACTGCGAATCAGCATTCAGTTATGACTCCAAAATTCCCCCACACTGCCTCAGAACATCATGCGCGCCAACAGCGACAGTTCCCTCCAATTTCGAACAGGGCATTATGACGTCAACTAGCCTCAGTTTAAGTTGACCAATCATGCCTCTGCTATTCAGCTGAGGGCACTGAACTTGTCGTTTGACCAGCTACGAAAACAACCTCCCTAGACTACCAGCCATCTGGCGCCAGACAGTCGCACCCAGCAGAGCACAGTCCACAAGTATTCTCAGAATCAAGAGGACAATGCAATCAGTCGGTACCTGGAATCTTCGTTCCAGACGCGCCGGAATGGTAAACACATAAACTGTGACGACCCTTAGACGTCTTGCAGGTCGTTTCGCCCTGCATACAATAGGCGAAACTCGACCCACGTCAGTCGTTCCGAAAGGGGCTTAAGCCTATTGTACGAACCCCACAGAATTCAGGGAAGTGCAGCCTCCAATCGGAAATGTCGTGTGCCGCGTTCTCCGATGCTTGTCTCGCACAGGCCACACAGGGGGTAACCCAACATGTTTAGGAATCAAGTGAAAAGTATTTTTTGAGCTCTCAGTACAAATACTCTCATTACAATAACCTTATTCGGTCTGTTACTACCGTCCAATGACATAGAACACTAATAAAACTGATGAAAATGAGAGGAGACATGCAAAAGAAGGCATGAAACCTCTCAAGCTCATTTTCAAAAATTGTTCAAATGGCTCTGAGCACTATAGGACTTAACTTCTGAGGTCATCAGAACTACTTAAACCTAACATCATACACACCCATGCCCGAGGCAGGATTCGTACCTGCGACTGTAGCGGTCTGCTCATTTTCCCTTTTCACCTGTTTGGGTACCCACGCTATTTATCAGATACCAGAATCGTTTATCCCCTTGAATATTGAGACATCCGAATTCCATATTGCATAGTTCCTTCCCCATCAGACTGAGGACTGACCACTGAGCCGTATCGAAGTATCGACCTTGCTAGATCGGGGTGGAGCCGTAGATTTTCGGCTGTTTTTCAAAGACAGAGGCTAGGCAGCTCTTCTATATAATCGATATCTGAGTGCTTTAGAGGGGCAGCAGACGGAACTGAGTTGGAGAGCGGATTTATGGACAGATCGGCTAGCACTAGCGTTGCGTCGCTGTCTGCAGGTAATTGTGGTCACCAAGACAGGGCGCACCGAGGCGAGCTACGACCGTACGCGGTGCAGCCGGGCGCTGACAAACACGATGACGAAAATGGAAATGAGCGTTTGGCGTCATTCCCCCGGAGACCCCCTCCGGGGCAGGTCCGGCCGCCTTGGTGCAGGTCTTATTACGTTTGACGCCACTTTGGGCGACCTGGGAGCCGGATGGGTATGAAATGACGATGAAGACAACACCGAGTCCCTGAGTGGAGAAAATCCCCGACCCAGCCGGGAATCGAACCCGGACCCGTAGGGCAGCAATCCGTCACGCTGACCACTCAGATATCGGGACGGACACACGATGAGGAAAGCAGTTGACTCAGCAGCTGGTGGCAAGGCGGACAGTGTGGGGACGTATGTGGTATCCGTTAGCTGCAGCTCGATTATCTTGTATCACTGCACGTGAGCTGGCAAGGCATCAGCGAGGACAGAGGAAGGTGCAGCTGACGTAATAAGGCAGACAGTACGTGGCTCTGGGAAATGGGCAATTTTAATTATCAGTGAAGTGGCGTTTATTCCATGTGATAATGCTCGCGAACTTAATTAAAGAGTAAAATGTTTATTTAACACCGCAAACGGCTGTCAAGCCAAAGTCACTAAAACAATGAAATATTTAAAATGTTACATAACTAGTTTCGACGCACTGAGTCGTCATTTTCCTAAATAATCACAAACCTGGAAAACTGCGTCAATAATTGCATCCACTTTACTTTCAAATACTATTAAAAATACACCAAAATCATTAAACTGAAGCACCAGAAACGGGTCACAAGACATCGTGACAATTTTTGGTTGGACTGTCATTTCACACCTTAACGCAGTGTAGATTAAAACTGCAATCCTGATTTAAAATATTATACAGGGTGGTCGGAAATTCCCGTTACAGAATTCTAGGACGTGTAGAGGGGAGTGAGTACATCGTATTTTGAATAGGAACCCATGTCCGGAAAAGTCATCCAACGAGACTACAGAGTGTCAAAGTTACAGGCGCGGACGTCTGTAAATGTACGTATGCACGGGGTGATTCCGTGATGAGGTTACAGACTTTCTAGGATGATGGAGAACGATAAATGTATTAATTTGAAGTAAGGATCCGTGTACCGGAAACGAACGAGTCGAAAGATATAAACGAAAACCGTTCTCATACCTCTGACAGTTGAATACATGTACCGGTTCTTGTGTTGCGAAGAGTGTATGGCTGTGTGGTAGTGTGGACAAAAACGAGAAAAAATGTCCAATAAACGTGAGCTCTAAGTTGCATGCCTGAGGAGGTATGACCATTCGTTCATCTTCTCTAATGTGAAACACATCTCCTCTACTGAGCAAGTGTTCATAGTTGTTAAGGTACGCACTCTTTGCTTAAAGAGAATGGACTGGTGATGGTTCAGTTCTTTTTTGTGGACCCTTGAACTATATTCGTGTGCTTGTTTGAATGCGGTATCCCATCCTGTTGCTTATTCTTTGTTTCCTATTCACAGAAAATCACGTTTTATGTTAATAGAAACCCCTCTGAGTAACACTTTCCTTAATTAATTTACAATAGTAAATAAGACACCAGCTTTGAGACAACTTAACATGTATTACCCGTTTTATTGAACACTGATGAATTTTAAAATAAGTATGAATGTTTAAACTTACTTTACTTTCCTTGAATCTAATTTTCCCCATCATCTGTTTACTTAAAATAATAATAAAATGATAAAAAATGATCTGAGTGTGTGGGTGACTATTGCATAGATTGAAAAATTTATAACAGTAATAAAAATTCATATATCAGTCACCCACACATACTTTCCACCCTTTCTCCCGAAGGTGTTTTAAAACCACTAGGCTCATTATAAAATCACCAAACAAACGTCGGCAGAAGAACCCCAGACAGATTTGTCAACAAGTGGCCCCGAAATGCTTAACAATTTTGTAATAATGCTTTCCTTCACTTAGAACTGATACACCGTGGTCCATGCGTAAAACTTTCCCCTAACGTTTCATAACCGAATGTGGGAGAATCTTCAGAGGTAAAGCTGTTCGCCGCTTTACTCTGAAGATGTTTCACGAAGTCGGAGATGAAACTTTAGGAGAAAGTTTTATATATGATTTCGGCCTAAGTGAAATCAGTACCGGCCATGATCAATAATGCTTTTGCAAAAGTTTTCTTCATGCCTAGGCGTGAGTTGCTTCCCCTGACGTCTGTAGATACTCTTCTGACAGTACTGAGATGTTAATAAAAATGAGGAAAAACCCTGCAATATTCTTGCAGCTCCTAATAACTGACTGGGACAGGGATAAGAACCAATTCGACTGCCCTTTTCACAGATAAATGCCAAACTCCTTTTAAACACAGCGCTGAGTCCCTGCAAGGCCACATGTTAAGAAATTTTATGGAGTGGTCTACATTTGACAGTTTACAATTTCAATGTTGTGGACTGGGAGCGTCCATTTTGATGAAACTCTCGCTGCCGCTGAAAATGATTAATAATGGTATCCCACTAGGGCGGATACGTGGATTCTAGAGCAGCACACACGCAATGGAAGTAGCACAGAATCGTGCATAATGAAATATACTACTCAGCTTTGGTAACGCTGGTTACACCAGTTACTGCAAAAAACAGGTTTAGCCTACCTGTCCTGCATTGACTATATTTCATGAACTAAAGTCGGAAGAAAACTAATTTTCTGTCTTGATGCACTATTCAAAGAACAGTTCCAAACTAACAGCACTCACTTAAATCTCTAGGCAGGCGATGTGTAATCATACACGATAATTCTATTCAATGCTCTCTTTCTACCGAAGACTAACCACTGCCTGTCAATCGAGCACCGTACCTCACTTGGCGACTTAAAGCCACGACTTGCAACTTGCAGCTGGCAAATTCTGCTCGTGTACAGTTACTTAAGGGGAGGGTTACTATCTTTGGCCCGAACAAAGCACGTTCTTTCAGAATTTTTTTCTCGGTATGTGTTGTAGATATCAATGTCAAATTTGGTAAAAATATTTACTGTTATTTCCTCTACAACCTGGAATTTTTTGGACCGCAAATGTTGAAGAGCAAAGGGGGAAATGCCGTCGGAACGAAACAAAATTTCGATGGAGACCTCCACGCGCGGTATGTCACAGGTCAGCCGGCTAGTCTGAAATCAAAATTGAGTTGACTTTAGTGAAGTATATAAGATTCTTTAGGAGTTGTGCCTCGCTTAAGTTATTTGGTCCATAGGAAACAAAATGGCGGCCACTTGAAGAAAAATAGGGTTTTTTCCATCGATATATCGACTTCGTCGGCCAAGTAAAAATATTTATAGTGGGTGGATCGGAATAAAAGTGGTACAACTCCTAGACAATTTAGTTAGCTTCGTCGGAAACAAAGAATCACGCCAATCGGTTCAGTAGATTTGTTGTTACCATACCGCACGATAAAAAGAACGTCATTTCGAGAAAAACGCGTTTGAAGTTTCAACTACATATAAATGCAATATTATGCATGTACGTTCAAGCTGCTATTTCGGGTCCATAAACTAGTCCTTCCTCTTCCTCAGAGAGGGTGTTCTGCTCGATCTGGGCCATCCTGCGCTGCTCCAGAGCCGATCGTACGGCCGGTGACAAGCGGTTTTCGGCCGCTTGAATCCGGTGGTCGTCCGATTGCTTGGCGAACTGCGCCGAATAGAGTCCCAGGGTGACGTCCATCGTTGTCATGGTCTTAATAAATTAAACACGTAATAATGCATAAAAAGATTAAACTTTGAACGACTTCTTGTAACTCAAGAGAAAGAAAACAGTGAAAAAAATTAAAAGCTGTGATGAACCTAATAGGACCGAAAAGCGTTGTGCAGCACAGTATATATTCGTAACTGAAGCCGTTGTCTATTTCACTTACTGTCCACAACAAACAATGTTCTAAATATTGGTTTACTACATTCATATGTAGGAAATTGCGTACAGGGGAGAGAAATACCATGCGACGCAAATAAATCGAATTTATTGGTAAAAGATTCACCAAATCCTGAATATATTAACAGAGAAGTTAGTCAAGTTTGCATCTTAGAGCTACTGTTGTAGCCGTAAAATGTACGGCAACGGGGAAAATTCTCTCTGGGGGCGATAGTACCATTGCAGTCCAGGTTAAACAAAGGAGCTTCTGGGAGGCGAAGGGAACGAAATCCCACAGGACTTGTTACAAAGGATAAATAGGCAATAAACTATCACGGAAGACAAAGAAAACAAGCAGCTTCAATTTCAATTTGAAGAGGGAAAATAAAACTGTCACATTAAATGTAGCTGATAATTCTACAGTCGTGTAAGAGACACGAAATTCATCTGAAGTTTAATGAACACACAAAGATACTAGAAAAATAACACCAGCTTAACATGGCGTTGTTCCATCCTTAGAACGCAATACGTTGACGATACCGAATGGCATGGATTCGCCAAGTCCTTGATAAGTGCCTACGCACGGGTCACGCAATTTGCGTAAATTATGAGGTAGTGGTTTTTTGGAGTGGAGCTGGCAACCGACGACGTCCCAGATGTGTCCATTTGGAATCAGATTAGTTGAAAATTTTCAAATGTGTGTGAAATCCTAAGGGACCGAACTGCATAGGTCATCGGTCCCTAAACTTACACACTACTTAAGTTATGCTAGGAACAACACACACACCCATACCCGAGCGAGGACTCGAACCTCCGGCGGAAGGGGCCGCGCAGCCCGTGACAGGACGCCTCAAACCTCGCGGCCACTCCGCGCAGCTAGATTAGTTGAAGTTTGTGGCCAAGACATTAACGTGAATTCCCTACCATCCCTCTGGAACCACAGTAGCACAGCACTAACCTCGTGACACGGATTATGCCATCGCCGACAGATCCAAAGATAGCTAGAGTGAATTTTACCCACAGCATAATGCTGCCATCGCCGGCCCGTATTCGTAGCTCATTGCATTTTTCGAGTAGCCATTCGCCTGGTTGACGACGTACCCGGACACGAATATCGACGTGGTTTAACAACAATCATGGTTCATCCTACCAACGGGCAAGTTTCCTTCGATCCACAGTCTAATACCGATTACTCTGTGCCTACGACAATCGTAATTGCCAACTTCGTTGGGTCAACAGGAGATCACATGGGGTCGTCTGCTGCAGAATCACATTGTAACACTCTTTCCTAACAGAACGAACAGGCCTGTCACCGGAAAAGCCACGTATAACGCTACCCCTTACTACTAAATTACCAGTACACCGACAATTTTACTGCTGTGAAAGAATGCTTATCTGACCGTGATCGTGCGTAATGAGAAGGTATCGGACTGTTTTTGTTTCTCTAAGGATTTCTATTGAAGGGAAGCAGTAGCAGAACAAACTGGAATCGAACCAGGGTGTTATTAGCAATAAAGTAAACTGCACTTACTCAAAACGCAACGGTCGCCGTCCTATTTAGGCAAAGTCGTACCAAGTACTAGCGCGTACCAAGTACTATTGTGATTGATTTTATTTGATACTGAAATTACGCAAATAAGATACCAAGCAGTAGCGCAGTTTATCAAGCAACGTAACAGTACTGTAGCATAAACAACACAGAAGGAATATTTACCGTTTTTAAAACAACTGGTTCTCAGTAACACTTACTATCCGTATATTGAATCAGAAAGCTAATGATTATTACAGGTACAAATGGTTCAGATGGCTCTGAGCACTATGGGACTCAACTGCTGTGGTCATAAGTCCCCTAGAACTTAGAACTACTTAAACCTAACTAACCTAAGGACATCACACACATCCATGCCCGAGGCAGAATTGGAACCTGTGACCGTAGCGGTCGTGCGGTTCCAGACTGTATCGCCTTTAACCGTTCGGCCACTCCGGCCGGTTATTATTACAGGTAAATAATTAATAATAGCGCAGCAGTATTAATTTGCATAAAAGGCGTTTTATCAGATTAATTATTGGAAAAATACTGTCCTTGAAATGGCTGTCAGGTAATTACATTCTCTATTCCTATTATTATTCGCATTCTCAAGGAGTATTCACTTCCTTATACTAGTTAGCACAAATGTGACGTGTGGCACCTGGATCTACTACAGTTTTAATAGCTGTAGCCGGTTGCTTTGTATAGAACACAGATGTTAGAGAGCTGCCAAGCGCACTTTATTAATGCTGTAGTTGTAATACGGAACTCAAGTCTGGCTCAACAGTTACCATGGGTACCCAGAAACTAATTTGTCAGTAGACTCAGATCAAGACTGAATATTTAGGTACAATACAATATGAGAAACACTATTTACCATACACTTACGAAATTATAAACACTGTTACTTCAAGACTTGCACAATAATTTATACTTAACGATGGCCCTTCACTCTACTAGCCAGTAACTACTACGAATAATTACGCTTTTGTCAGGTAACTGTAATATTGTACTGAAATTTCAATAAGAACAATCTTTAAGCTCAATACTTTGGTGAAACTTTACCTACCCTTTTACGCAAAATACGCGAGGTACTTCAAGACTTAGGCCCAGTGAATTATTATGAAATTTTGTACTGCACAGAGTTTACTAACTGTAGTGATAGTTTACTAATATCACTTAGGATACACGGAAATATCGTAGCACTTGGGATGGGACCCAGTCAAGGTAAACGGCTTGTGATAAAACACGGGGACTCAACACAAAATTTATAGAACACAAATTTACTCTTAAAAAAGAAACCACATAACTGGTCCATGTAGCTATAGAGTACTCAGCTAATAATCTGAGACGAACGTGGTGCAATGTTGACCTCCTGTGTTGTTATTTGAAAAAATATAAAAATAAAAGGCGTCAAAAGTACCCATGGCTCTTGCTCTGTAACAAGTTCTGAAAATTCCCTTCTTAGCGTCGAAGTTTCGTGGTACAGAACGAACCCAAGAATGCCATGAGCAAAAACGCAGAGTATGTCCACATCTGAGGATATGTTGTATAATCCTGTAGTTCGTGCCTCGTTCAGTTCACGAGATGCGAAGAGTGTGCCTGCCAGCCACCGACTAACTCATATCACAAAGGAACTTCGCAGTTCGGCCGCCAGATCCACCTTTTCTATTCACGCCAAGGCAGTTTTGTCAGAAAGGGGGCTTCGATCCATGATTTAAATGATAGCAAACCTACTTTCCCCATGCATGAGCCAGTATTACAAGTAAGGTCTTAACGTGTTCATGGTTTTACGGAACATTACTTCTGAAATTACTGTCATAGATTAATTAAAATTACATAAACGGTCATAAATAATGAATAAAACGTTTACATAGATGTTGCATCAAACGGCATGGTCACACAGAAGTCAGTAGGTAAAAACAGACAGTAACTTAATAAGGCAATTATATGTAATATCGATAATCCTGTAACACTGATCAGCCAGATCGTTATGACCACTACCTAACAGCCGCTATGTACACTTTTGTCACGGACAACAGAGGTGACGCGTCGTGACATGGAAGCAATGAGGCCTTGGAGGGAACTGGCACCACATCTGCACACACAAGTCACCTAATTCCTGTAAATTCCGAGGAGGGGAGCGATGAACTCTGGCGGCACGTTCAATCATATCCCAGATGTGTTCGATCGGGTTTAGATGTAGAGTGTTTGGGGAGGGCCAGAACATCTTGTGTAACTCGCCACTGTGTTCCTCGAACACCTCGGTCACACTCCTGACCTTGATACATGGCGCATCACACTGTTGAAAAATACCAATGCCGTCGGGAATCATGATGGTCATAAACGGGTGTGCATGGTCTGCAACCAGACTACGAAACTCCTTCGCCGTCATGGTACCTTGTACGAGCTCCATTGCACCTACTATCACGGTATAACTATACATGGGGCGACTTATTACGGTATAATTACATATTTTTATTTCTATAACTATATTTTATGATTTTGGTTGGGGTGTCTTTCAACATTGTGGATGAGACTTTTAACTAACTTATACCGCGATAACACTCGCACGGACATCGGCTGCCCCGAAGTACGTACGATATAATATTTTTTAAACACAACGCGCGACTCACTGCCTTAGCAAATAGTTTGCGTGAGCACTGCTATTTATAAAAGAAAATATGCGTATTCTTACGTAAACTGTAATTATTAATATGGGTATCAGGAGCTACTGGTTATTTATGTGCCAAACTACACGAAGATTAACTGAAATATTGCTGAGCTTATTGAATGGAATTATTTTCAATATTTCTTGTTCATTATTTGCAAGCCAAAACTGGAAAGAATCTCAATTGTCGTTAAGCGGCCAAGCTCGAAACATGCTGAACTCATTCAGTATTCTAAATATTAATAAACTAAATCTATTTTTACTCTGTTAACTCTGAAACTATTGTAAGATCAAGGTAGAGAAACCTCTCATATTTACATTGAATATTATGATATTAAATTCTAATTATGTAACATAGTCAGCGTAATGGCCGACTAAATCCTGCTGGGAGAGATGAGCTCCCTGCACTAAGAAGTTCGGTAAAAAAAATTGTTAATTATAATTAATGATTACTATCATGAGAGGTGCCTACTAAGTCAATAATACACACTTTCACATGTTCATTTCCATTACACAAAAATTATAAACAAAAAAAAGTTATTTGTTAATCACATCGCTGTTTGTGATTTTTGGTGGTATATTTTAGCTTTTTTAATCTTACTTATACATCGCACATACGTACGCAGTCTTGAAATAATTTATAATTCACACTTGACACAAGCAAAAACCTTTTTTCTTTTACTAAATTGTCAGTTTACGTGACGTACGGCACGTTCAATTACATCCCAGATGTGTTCGATCGGGTTTAGATGTAGAGTGTTTTGGGGCCAGCAAATCTTATGGAACTCGCCACTGTGTTACTCGAACAACTCCTTCACACTCCTGACCTTGTGACATGGCGCGTTACCCTATTGAAAAATGTTACTGCTGTCGGGAAGCGTGATGGACATAACGGGTGTACATGGTCTGCAATCAGACTACGATACTCCTTCGCCGTCATGGTACCTTGCACCAGCCCCATTGGACCTATGAATGCCCATGTGAATGTTCCACAGAGAATATGGAGCCGCGGCCAGTTTGTCTCCGTCCAGTAGTACAGGTATCAAGAAGCTATTCCTCTGGAAGACGACGGATTCGCGCCCTCCCATCGGCATGATGAAGAAGGTATCGGGGTTCATCAGACCATGCAACACCAACGTCCAGTGTCGATGGTCACTTGCCCACTTCAGTCGTAGTTGCCGATGTCATGATGTTAACATTAGCACATGCAAGGGTCGTTGTCTGCAGAGACCCATCGTTGGGACACACACGCAGTCTGCCCAGGATTGACGTCTGATGTCAGCTCCGCCACAGTTCGCGCTCTGTCCTGTTTTACTAGTCTGCCCAGTCTACGACGTCCGACGTCTGTAAGGAGGGGTGGCCGTCCAATCCCACGGCGTCTGGACGTGGTTTCACCTTGGTTTCGCCACGTGTCGAAAACACCACAGCACTCCTCGAACACCCGACCAGTCGTGCAGTTTCCGAAATGCTCGTGTCGAACCTCCGGGCCATCACAAGCTTCCCTCGGTCAAACTCAGACAGATCCCGCGCCTTCCCCCTACTACACATGGACAGCAGGCTCACTGATATTACAGGTACCGTTCCTGTGTCTGAGTAGCATCACTCCTCGTCAGGTGACGCTCCAATCGCCTGGACGAGTTTATATCTATAGTAGGTCGGTGGTCATAATTCTTGCTGATCAGTGTATACCGTGTTCAACAATGTGCGCTGAACGGCGTGCTGCCAAATTTTGCGCCTGGATTGCACTCTGTCTTTCGATGCTACCCATCGCCGGCTATCCTGCTTTTCGTAGCGACACCATCGCAGTGCCAGATCGAGAATTTCTTTTTGTGACCCTCATCTCTGGGAACATTCGGCCGGTCTACATCTAAACCTACATCTACACCCACACTCCGCAAGCCACCTGACGGTGTGTGGCGGAGGGTACTTTAAGTACCTCTATCGGTTCTCCCTTCTATTCCAGTCTCATATTGTTCGTGGAAAGAAAAATTGTCGGTATGCCTCTGTGTGGGCTCCAATCTCTCTGATTTCATCCTCATGGTCTCTTCGCGAGATATACGTAGCAGGGAGCAATACACTGCTTGACTCCTCGGTGAAGGTATGTTCTCGAAACTTCAACAAAAGCCCGTACCGAGCTACTGAGCGTCTCTCCTGCAGAGTCTTCCACTGGAGTTTATCTATCATCTCCGTAACACTTTCGCGATTACTAAATGATTCTGTAACGAAGCGCGCTGCTCTCCGTTGGATCTTCTCATCTCTTCTATCAATCCTATCTGGTACGCATCCCACACTGGTGAGCAATATTCAAGCAGTGGGCGGACAAGTGTACTGTAATCTACTTCCTTTGTCTTCGGATTGCGTTTCCTTAGGATTCTTCCAATGAATCTCAGTCTGGTATCTGCTTTAACGACGATCAACGTTATATGATCATTCCATTTTAATTCACTCCCAATGCCTACTCCCAGATAATTTATGTAATTAACTGCTTCCAGTTGCTGACCTGCTATATTGTATCTAAATGATAAAGGATCTTTCTTTACGTGTATTCGCAGCAAATTACACTCGTCTACATTGAGATTCAATTGCCATTCCCTGCACCATGCGTCAATTCGTTGCAGATCCTCCTGCATTTCAGTACAATTCTCCATTGTAGCAACCTCTCGATATACCACAGAATCATCCGCAAAAAGCCTCAGTGAACTTCCGATGTTGTCCACAAGGTCATTTATGTATATTGTGAACAGCAACGGTCATACGACACTGCCCTGGGGCACACCTGAAATCACTCTTACTTCGGAAGACATCTCTCCATTGAGAATGACACGCTGCGTTCTGTTATCTAGGAACTCTTCAATCCAATCACACAATTAGTTTGATAGTGCGTACGCTCTTACTTTGTTCATTAATTGACTGTGGGGAACTGTACCGAACGCCTTGAGGAAGTCAAGAAACACAGCGTCTGCCTGGGAACCCGTGTCAATGGCCCTCTGAGTCTCGTGGACGAATTGGGCGAGCTGGGTTTCACACGATCGTCTTTTTCGAAACCCAAGCTGATTCCTACAGAGTAGACTTCTAGTCTCCAGGAAAGTCATTATACTCGAACATAATACGTGTTCCAAAATTCTACAACTGATCAACATTAGAGATATAGGTCTATAGTTCTGCACATCACTTCGACGTCCCTTCTTGAAGACGGGGATGACCTGTGCCCTTTTAAAATCCTTTGGAACGCTAAGCTCTTCTAGAGACCTACGGTACACCGCTGCAAGAAGGGGGGCACACATGCACTCTGCCTAGGATTGACGTCTAATGTTAGTTCCGCTACAGTTCGAGCTCTGTACTGTTTTACCTGTCCGCCCAGCCTACGACGTCCGATGTCTGTAAGGAGGGCTAACCGTCCAACCCCACGGCGTCTGGACGTGGTTTCACTTTGCTTTCGCCACGTGTTGAGGACACACCACAGCACTCCTCGAATATCCGACAAGTCGTGCATTTCCTAAATCCTCGTGGAGGACCTCTGGACCATCACAAGCTGCCCTCGCTCAAATTCAGACAGATCCCGCGCATTCCCCATACTGCACATGGACAGCAGGCTCACTGATACTACAGGCACCGTGCGTGTGTCTCACTAGAATCACTCCTCGTCAGGTGACGCTCCTATTGCCTGTTTATATCTACAGGGTGGCCCATTGATGGTGACCGGGCCAAATATCTCACGAAATAAGCGTCAAACGAAAAAACTGCATAGAACGAAACTTGTCTAGCTTGAAGGGGGAAACCAGACGTCGCTATGGTTGGCCCGCTAGATGGCGCTGCCGTAGGTCGAAAGAATATCAAATGCGTTTTTTTTTTAAATAGGAACCCCATTTTTTATTACATATTCGTGTAGTACGTAAAGAAATATCAATGTCTTAGTTGGACCACTTTTTCCTTTTTTGATAGATGGCGCTGTAATAGTCACAAACATATGACTCACAATTTTAGACGAACAGTTGGTAACAGGTAGGTTTTTTAAATTAAAATACAGAACGTAGGTACGTTTGAACATTTTATTTCGGTTGTTCCAATGTGATACATGTACCTTTGTGAACTTATCATTTCTGACAACGCATGCTGTTACAGCGTGATTACCTGTAAAAACCACATTAATGCAATAAAAGCTCAAAATAATGTCCGTCAACCTCAATGCATTTGGCAATACGTGTAACGACATTCGTCTCAACAACGAGTAGTTCGCTTTCCGTAATGTTCAAATGGTTCAAATGGCTCTGAGCACTATGGGACTTAACTGCTGAGGTCATCAGTCACCTAGGAATTAGAACTACCTAAACCTAACTAACCTAAGGACATCACACACATCCATGCCCGAGGCAGCATTCGAACCTGCGACCGTAGCGGTCGCGCGGTTCCAGACTGTAGCGCCTAGAACCGCTCGGCCACACCGGCGGCCCGTAATGTTCGCACATGCATTAACAATGCGCTGACGCATGTTGTCAGGCGTTGTCGGTGGATCACGATAGCAAATATCCTTCAACTTTCCTCACAGAAAGAAATCCGGGGACGTCACGGTGAACGTGCAGGCCATGGTATGGCGCTTCGACGACCAATCCACCTGTCATGAAATATGCAATTCAATACCGCTTCAAACGCACGCGAGCTATGTGCCGGACATCCATCATGATGGAAGTACATCGCCATTCTGTCATGCAGTGAAACATCTTGTAGTAACATCGGTAGAACATTACCTAGGAAATCAGCATACAATGCACCATTTAGATTGCCATCGATAAAATGGGGGAAAATTATCCTTCCTTCCATAATGCCGTACCATACATTAACCCGACAACGTCGCTGATGTTCCACTTGTCGCAGCCATCGTGGATTTTCCGTTGCCCAATAGTGCATATTATGCCGGTTTACGTTACCGCTGTTGGTGAATGACGCATGACGCTTCGTCGCTAAATAGAACGCGTGCAAAAAATCTGCCATCGTCCCGTAATTTCTCTTGTGCCCAGTGGCAGAACTGTACACGACGTTCCAAGTCGTCGCCATGCAATTCCTGGAGCATAGAAATATGGTAGAGGTGCAATCAATGCTGATGTAGCATTCTCAACACCGACGTTTTTGAGATTCCCGATTCTCGCGCATGTTGTCTGCTACTGATGTGCGGATTAGCCGCGACAGCAGCTAAAACACCTACTTGGGCATCATGATTTGTTGCAGGTCGTGGTTGACGTTTGACATGTGGCTGAACACTTCCTGTTTCCTTAAATAACGTAACTATCCGGCGAACGGTCCGGACACTTGGATGGTGTCGTCTAGGATACCGAGCAGCATACATAGCACAGGCCCGTTTGGTACTTTGATCACAAGAGCCATGCATCAACACGATATCGACCTTTGCGGCAGTTGCTAAACGGTCCATTTTAACACGGGTGATGTATCACGAAGCAAATACCGTCCGCACTGGCGGAATGTTACGTGATACCACGTATTTATACGTTTGTGACTATTACAGCGCCATCTATCACAAAGCGGAAAAAGTGGTCCAACTAAAACATTCATATTTCTTTACGTACTACACGAATATGTAATAAAAATGGGGGTTCCTGTTTAAAAAACGCAGTTGATCTCCGTTTGACCTATGGCAGCGCCATCTAGCTGGCCAACCATAGCGACATCTCGTTTCCCCCTTCAAGCTATGCGACTTTCGTTCTTTGTAGTTTTTTCGTTTGATGCTTATTTCGTGACATACTTGGCCCGGTCACTATCAATGGATCACCTTGTGCAGTAGGTCGGTGGTCATAATTCTGGCTGATCAGTGTATACCATGTTCAACAATTTGCGCTGAACGGTGTGCTGCCAAATTTTGTGCCTGGATTGCACTGCTGCTACCGACCGCCGGCTGTCCTGCTTTTCGTAGCTACACCATCACAGTCTTTCTGTTTGTGACCCTCATCTTAGGGAATATGCGGCCTGTCACTGCTAATACAGAGGGAGTGTGTAGCCCAGCTTGTGGGCGGCTGTTTCCTCCCACGCACTGACTGCCGTGCCTACGAGTAGCTTCGGCGCGACCACTATGGAGGCGACTTCCGGGCGGCGGCGCTCTGGCCGTGGAGAATTTAATAAGGGCGCGCCAGATGTCGCCATAAATTAGGAATTAGCCGGCGGCGGCAGACGCCTGTCATCGCGCCCAGTGACGGCGTGCGCGCCTCGACACGGCATTGTCTGCCCGGCTTATTGCACGCGCGTCCGCAGCTGCCCGCGTGAGCGGTCCGTGATGAGAAATGTCGCAGACAGGTGCGGCGCCCAATAGTCCGGAACGAAAGCTCACAGCCGCCCACCGGCGGGCTTCCGCAAAGTGAATACGTCGGAGAGAGGCGGCCCCCCTTTCTCCAACTACCCGATTATAAATTATCCCTTTTTCGGAATATGTAAAATGTCGTTCCACATTTCCAAGCATAAAACGAACCCAACCGAATTCTCCGTCTTCTGTGCTCCTAAGGAAGCGTAGCTGGTTCATTAGGCGGTGCCTTGCCGCTCATTCCGTTGCCACCCTGAAAATGCGTGTGGATTTTAAACTTCTTAATGGTAGGCACCTTGCCACGGTGGCATTGTGGATGACTGTCATTTTACAAATTTGAAGATCGAAATTTCAATTCGCAGTCTAGCAAGGATTTTTTTAGCCCTTCTCTTCTTTCAGCAGTGGCAACGATTTATGTAACTCAAAACAACCATGTTTCTCGTTCAACTACACTCCTGGAAATGGAAAAAAGAACACATTGACACCGGTGTGTCAGACCCACCATACTTGTTCCGGACACTGCGAGAGGGCTGTACAAGCAATGATCACACGCACGGCACAGCGGACACACCAGGAACCGCGGTGTTGGCCGTCGAATGGCGCTAGCTGCGCAGCATTTGTGCACCGCCGCCGTCAGTGTCAGCCAGTTTGCCGTGGCATACGGAGCTCCATCGCAGTCTTTAACACTGGTAGCATGCCGCGACAGCGTGGACGTGAACCGTATGTGCAGTTGACGGACTTTGAACGAGGGCGTATAGTGGGCATGCGGGAGGCCGGGTGGACGTACCGCCGAATTGCTCAACACGTGGGGCGTGAGGTCTCCACAGTACATCGATGTTGTCGCCAGTGGTCGGCGGAAGGTGCACGTGCCCGTCGACCTGGGACCGGACCGCAGCGACGCACGGATGCACGCCAAGACCGTAGGATCCTACGCAGTGCCGTAGGGGACCGCACCGCCACTTCCCAGCAAATTAGGGACACTGTTGCTCCTGGGGTATCGGCGAGGACCATTCGCAACCGTCTCCATGAAGCTGGGCTACGGTCCCGCACACCGTTAGGCCGTCTTCCGCTCACGCCCCAACATCGTGCAGCCCGCCTCCAGTGGTGTCGCGACAGGCGTGAATGGAGGGACGAATGGAGACGTGTCGTCTTCAGCGATGAGAGTCGCTTCTGCCTTGGTGCCAATGATGGTCGTATGCGTGTTTGGCGCCGTGCAGGTGAGCGCCACAATCAGGACTGCATACGACCGAGGCACACAGGGCCAACACCCGGCATCATGGTGTGGGGAGCGATCTCCTACACTGGCCGTACACCACTGGTGATCGTCGAGGGGACACTGAATAGTGCACGGTACATCCAAACCGTCATCGAACCCATCGTTCTACCATTCCTAGACCGGCAAGGGAACTTGCTGTTCCAACAGGACAGTGCACGTCCGTATGTATCCTGTGCCACCCAACGTGCTCTAGAAGGTGTAAGTCAACTACCCTGGCCAGCAAGATCTCCGCATCTGTCCCCCATTGAGCATGTTTGGGACTGGATGAAGCGTCGTCTCACGCGGTCTGCACGTCCAGCACGAACGCTGGTCCAACTGAGGCGCCAGGTGGAAATGGCATGGCAAGCCGTTCCACAGGACTACATCCAGCATCTCTACGATCGTCTCCATGGGAGAATAGCAGCCTGCATTGCTGCGAAAGGTGGATATACACTGTACTAGTGCCGACATTGTGCATGCTCTGTTGCCTGTGTCTATGTGCCTGTGGTCCTGTCAGTGTGATCATGTGATGTATCTGACCCCAGGAATGCGTCAATAAAGTTTCCTCTTCCTGGGACAATGAATTCACGGTGTTCTTATTTCAATTTCCAGGAGTGTATTTATGTTGTAGTTTTGTCCACTCTCAAATCTTCTCAGTTGGAGAGAGTTCCGGCGACCTTGCTGGCCAATGTAGGGTAAAGGTATGGTTTGGAAAGGGTCAAGACAAGCAGTAGAAACTCCTCCCGTGTGCGGGCGGGCATTATTTTACCGAAATGAGAGCCAGGTTGTCCCATACAGCACTGCGGTACGTCGACGATAATCTGTGCCCCGTTTTGTTGCCCTTCATGGTAAGCTTTCCTCGACATACATTTCACCAAGATAATGCCTGCCCGCACATGGGAGGAAGACGGTTCAATTCCGCGTCCGGCCATCCTGATTTAGGTTTTCCGTGATTTTCCTAACTCGCTCCAGGCAAATGCCGGGATGGTTCCTTTGAAAGGGTACGGCCGACTTCCTTCCCCGTCCTTCCCAAATCCGATGAGACCGATCATTTCGCTGTCTGGTCTCCTCCCGCAAACAATCCATCCAATCCCGCACATGGCGAGAGTTTCTGCTGCTTATTTTCGGGCTTGTCAAACCATACCATGGCCAGCAAGGTTGCCGGATCTGTCCTCAATTGAGAACGTCTGGAGCATTATGTGCAGGCCCCTCGAACTAGCTCGGAATTTTGACGACTTAAAGTGACGATTGGACGGAATTTGGCATGGTGTCGCCTCAGGAAGACATCCAACAACTTAGTCAGTCAATGCCAAGCCGAATAACCGCTTGCATAAGTGCCTGAGATGGACCAACGCGTTGTTGGCTTGCTCAGTTTATGGAGGTCACTCCTTTCAATAAAGCATCCAATTTTTCTGAAATTATTATATTGTCATTTGTCTTTCTGTGTATGCATTTCACATTTATAGATATCTGTCCTATATGGATAATTTCTTTTCTCATTTTATTGTTTTATTTGTTTACTCTTTTATTTATTTTATTTTATTTGTGTATAACTTGAGCTATGAGCACTGAAATCTCAAACCTCTTGTCGAGTAGCCATGGTCAAAAAGGAAGAACATATTTACTGACCAGCAAGATTAATACTGTATTAAGCACATTTACGGCTATGTCTAAGTCCAAACTAGACATACCGTATGAGAAGTTTTGTTGTTGTGAAAGCTATATTAAATAAGAGATTCCTATCTGTCTGTCAAATTCGACACCTAGCTCCATATAAAATATAGCTAACACTTTATCACAAGAATCTTATTAGTGACACAAAGGTCATTGTACACAAATTTGCTTTTTGAAAATTGAGATCTGGAGACAAAGCTTCTTGTAGGGGCTATTTTTGAGTACAGTTCATAGAAACAGAGACCATTCATAGATACGTCGACGATAAAGTAAACAAAATACCCTCTGTTTCAGCTAGATACGCCAGATAGACTAAAGGTCGTAGCTAACTAACTTTTGTGTTCTGCCTTACGGCAGGTCTTGTCACGGGAGAAGCCTCGGCGGAGAGGTCCACCCCATGAGCGTCTAGGAACGAGATTCCAGTGGTGGTTTCCTGTTGGATTCCACTGATGATGAAATGATAATGAGTACAACACAACACCGAGTCCCTGAGCGGAGGAAATCTCCGACCCAGCCGGGAATCGAACCTGGACCCTTGGCGTCACAGACCACCGCGCTGACCACTCAGCTATTGGGGCGGACAAAGGTTGTAGAAAGTGTACCTAATTCATTGCAAAATTATATATGCAAATGGACAGCTTATCGAGACTTGAAACTGCAAGGACGTTGTAAATACAACGAGACTATAATAATGTACGCACATTACTCTTGTGGATAGCATAGTCCTGACGAAAAATCTTATTACGTGAAAAAGATACAGCGTAGGGGGAAAACAGACGGAAGAAATTTGCGGCGCGAAAGTGTTGTAGCACGTGAAGATAAACTACACTGACGGAAAAAAATTGCCCATCAAAAAATAATTAATATAGTGTAATGAAATTTCTGGAATACAAATGTCTAGGTAGCATATTTAAACGATTAACATTGCATGATCACAAGTTAGTGTAAGCCCGAGATAAGCCAAACTAATGGGAAATGATGGTTCATTAATAACCAGTATAACCCCCAGAATGTTGAATGTAAGCAAGCAAAGGTGCAGGCATTGTGTTGTACAGGTGCTGGGTTACTGTTTGTGGGATTGAGTTCCATGTCTGTGGCACTTGGTCGGTCTGTACATGGACGGCTAATGCTGGTTGTGCATGAAGCTGGAGTTGTAGTCCGATGATGTCCCATACGTGCTCGACTGGACACAGATGTGGTGATGGAACAAGCCAAGGCAACATGCAATCACTTGTATGGTTGCGGGGGTTTGATTTTTGCTTGCTTATTCTGGAATTGAGAACAACTGTGTGAGGTGAAATGACAAGTTTTAATGTCGCAATATTTCTCACCACATTACAGCTTTTCACACAGTTTTCAACTCGCCAACATAAAAACAGCGCATGGATAACGCATCTTGCCAACATCAAGAAGTGAAATAAGTTTATATACAACAGTGTTAAATATTAACTCTCTGAAAGAACATTAATCTTAAGCACAATATTTTGAAAAATTGAATTAGAGGTTTCTTTACATTAATCCTAAGCACAATAATATGAAAGTTTAATTGGACATTTCTTTACAAAATTGCTCCTACACATATGTTATGATGTTGGTCAGTGCTACGAAGATCGTCCGATTCCGGTTCAAAGTTTGGTACTATTCAGGATGACGATCAAGTCTACGGTGGATAGTTAGTCAAGTGACAAAGCGCAAGATTACCCAAGGCCGCTCGAGTTTACAGTGGACGCAAGCTGGTGAACCAAAAAAGTTTATGCCTCTGCACGCGGTACCTTAAGCTGTGACGTGCTGCTGTCTGCAAGGCCGCTCTCTCCCACGGAAATTCCTACAAAACTAATCTGACCTTTGTTGAACTTTCCAGCCGAAACTTTCCCTATGTTTCTCGTTATGCGAGAAAACATGTACTCAGTCCTAGTCTTATTATGTGGCGATATACACGTGCATGGTTGGAGCAGCATGCATATTATAGTGCCCTCCCAGTTCTCGCAAGAACAAGTAACTAATATGGCTGGTTCGTTTCTCCACAGTTGGAGCTAAACGTTGCTACAGCTAATTTTAGCTGGAGTGCAGGCGCTGTGAATGCAGTGTCCACACCAATTTCTTCTCTGCATCATACAGAGTGTTAAGGGATCCGTTCTGCACTTGACACCAGTTCAGAGAAGAGTCCTCCAAAATTTCTTTCTTGTCCTCTCATGGCAGAACTGCCTCCCTCCACTTGGGTTCCTTTTTCACATCACGGCTTTTTTTTCTATCAATAGGAGCGTTCCTCTTATTTTGTAGAAACACCCTCTGCCAATTGCAACGTCCTTTTTATCAAACTGCGTCGAAACTTCAGTAGTTTTCTCCTTCCTAGTGAGTTTCCGCCAATCGGACGTTTTGTGCCCCTTCTAGATGCCTAAAGTGCATTGACCTTTCTGTGTGTCACACTCGCTGGACGAAAATGCGTCACTTGCTTTTGTTCATATCCCGTTGGAATTTAGAAATGCACTTTTCTAAAGCTTCTTCTCTGCTCTTGTACTGATGCCCTCGCTACAGTCGGTCCTCCAGCTTGAATCACCTGGCACGGGGTCGCTGTCCTCCTTCCTGCCACCCCTTTAAGTGGTTGCCGGCGTAACTCCCACAGCACGATTACGCTATGCCGTTGTGGAGCTGGCTTTTCAAAACTAAAAGCGACTCAACTCACGTCCCTGTTCTACCTTCTGCTCAAAGACATGCATTGTATAGGAATGGTGTGTTAATTATCGTCGATTGACTGTCATCACTTTTTGCATCTTCACCTTCTCATTGTGATTTGTAATGATCTCATGTAAGGTGCGAATCTGACCATTTATTCTGCCACCTTACACACTCTGTAGAGCATATTGGGCTACAACAGCGATATGTGGGGTTTTAGTTCTACTACGCAATCTACAGCTTTTCATCTGCTAACAGTAAAACGTTATTTGGCAGATGACAAGCTACCAGCGTAAATATACATTAGCTCCATGTGAGGTATGTAAACAAATGCATACATCCATTTTGTTTCCAAATGTGCTATTAAACTAGGAATTTCAGACGTATCGTACATAAACAACATAGAATGCTTCCAGAATGGGATTTTCACTCTGCAGCGGAGTGTGCGCTGATATGAAACTTCCTGGCAGATTAAAACTGTGAGCCCGACCGAAACTTGAACTCGGGACCTTTGCCTTTCCCAGAAGAGCTTCTGTAAAGTTTGGAAGGTAGGAGAAGAGATACTGTCAGAAGTAAAGCTGTGAGGACCAGGCGTGAGACGTGCTTCTGGAGGTCAGATGGTAGAGCACTTGCCCACGAAAGGCAAAGGTCCCGAGTTCGAGTCTCGGTCGGGCACACAGTTTTAAACTGCCAGGAAGTTTCAACATAGAAAGTGTCAAATCAGTACTGTATGCTAACCAACTTAAATAGTCTTGATAATAATAGTTCAATTTACATACGTAAATTTTGCACCAAAAGTGTCTTCAAAAGTTGACACGTAACAATTTTTCAGAAGAAAATAGATAGACCCAATGACAACAGCACAAAAAGTGCTGAAACATGTGTGGCTGAAAACAAAATTCCAAAGGGCCTAGCATAAATCTGAATCGCTCTCCAACGTAGAAACTCGCCTACCAACTTTTATTTATGTCGCACAATTCCTATTTGGTGCTGCGATTTCTTTTTCCGTCAGAATACTTTCATTGCTTCACACCAAGCTGAGCCTAATGAAACAATCCATAAAGGCCAGGGATTCAGCGAACAAGCGATTTGCATATGTAGGTCAGAAGCCGGTTGGAGTGGCCGTGCGGTTTTAGACGCTACAGTCTGGAGCCGAGCGACTGCTACGGTCGCAGGTTCGAATTCTGCCTCGGGCATGGATGTGTGTGATGTCCTTAGGTTAGTTAGCTTTAAGTAGTTCTAAGTTCTGGGCGACTGATGACCTCAGAAGTTAAGTCGCGTAGTGCTCAGAGCCATTTGAGCCATTTTGTAGCTCAGAAATTCCTTCGTCTTCGAGGTATATTTGCCCTCAGAAAGTCACGGATATTCGGAAGTATGGATTTTTGATGTTTGGCTACCTGAAAAATAAATTAGTGTGTGGGTGTGCTTAAAAAGGATAAGCGAGGACTTCCTCGAAAGAAGAAGAGCTACCAGTTAACGGGTGGGCTCGAAATAACTAGATATCATTAAATGGCTGTCAAGTTTTTAATTTTGATGGAATAATATTGGAAATAGCGCATACATACAGAATATTAAACAGGATAGTGATTTTTCGTGCCGCGTAGTACCGACAGTGGCCGCGAGAAGCGGTACACTCAACAACAACAAAGATGGGAGATCGCCTTACGGGAAGAGAACGAGCACAGATTTCGTCACACTATGAGGTGTGGAATTCGATCGTTCTTGTGCAGAGATGGTGGAGTGGAATAACAGCTGCAAATGTCATCAGCGCATATCTGCTGCGTGACACAATGATCGGGGAACACTACCATCAAATGCTACAGGATAAGGTTTGGCCCACAATATCTCGATGGGAAAATACCGACTATATTTACCTTCATGCGCAATGGCGTACCACCTCACTTTGCAAATGTCTTGCGGAACAGGTTGGATGACGAGTTTCCAGCCAGGATGTTGGCTGGGGAGACGTAGACCTCATTAGTGTTCTGAAAGAAGACCAGACCTGACAGTATGTAACTTTTATATGGGGCTGGGCAAAAGTGGACATGTTGTTGTTGTGGTCTTCAGTCCTGAGACTGGTTTGATGCAGCTCTCCATGCTACTCTGTCCTGTGCAAGCTTCTTCATCTCCCAGTACCTACCGCAGCCTACATCTTTCTGAATCTGCTTAGTGTATTCATCTCTTCGTCTCTCTCAACGATTTTTATCCTCCACGCTGCCCTCCAATACTGAATTGGTAATCCCTTGATGCCTCAGAACATGTTCTACCAACCGATCCCTTCTTCTAGTCAAGTTGTGCCACAAACTTCTCTTCTCCTCAATCCTATTTAATACCTCCTCATTAGTAATATGATTTACCCATCTAATCTTCAGCATTCTTCTTTAGCACCACATTTCGAAAGCTTCTATTCTCTTCTTGTCCAAACTAGTTATCGTCCATGTTTCACTTCCATACATAGCCGTACAAATACTTTCAGAAACGACTTCCTGACTCTTAAAGCTATACTCGATTTTAACAAATTTCTCTTCTTCAGAAACGCTTTCCTTGCCATTGCCAGTCTACATTTGATATCCTCTCTACTTCGACCATCATCAGTTATTTTACTCCCCAAATAGTAAAACTCCTTTACTACTTTCAGTGTCTCATTTCCTAATCTAATTCCCTCAGCATCACCCGACTTAATTCGACTACATTCCATTATCCTCGTTTTGCTTTTGTTGATGCTCATCTTATATCCTCCTTTCAAGACACTGTCCATTCCATTCAACTGCTCTTCCAAGTCATTTGCTGTCTCTGACAGAATTACAATGTCATCGGCGAACCTCAAAATTTTTATTTCTTCTCCATGGATTTTAATACCTACTCCGAATTTTTCTTTTGTTTTCTTCACTGCTTGCTCAATATACAAATTGCATAACATTGGGGAGAGGCTAAGGCCTGTCTGAATCCCTTCCCAACCGCTGCTTCCCTTTCATGTCCGTCTACTCTTATAACTGCCATTGGTTACTGTACAAATTGTAAATAGCCTTTCGCTCCCTGTATTTTTCCCCTCCCACCTTCAGAATTTGAAGGAGAGTATTCCAGCCAACATTGTCAAAAGCTTTTTCTAAGTCTACAAATGCTAGAAACGTAGGTTTGCCTTTCCTTAATCTAGCTTCTAAGATAAGTCGTAGGGTCAGTATTGCCTCACGTGTTCCTATATTTCTACGGAATCCAAACTGATCTTCCTCGAGGTCGGCTTCTACCAGTTTTTCCATTCGTCTGTAAAGAATTCGCGTTAGTATTTTGCATCCGTGACTTATTAAACTGATTGTTCGGTAATTTTCACATCTGTCAGCACCTGCTTTCTTTGGGACTGGAATTATTATATTCTTCTTGAAGTCTGAGGGTATTTTGCCTGTCTCATACATCCTGCTCACCAGATGGTAGAGTTTTGTCAGGACTGGGTCTCGCAAGGCCATCAGTACTTCTAATGGAATATTGTCTACTCCCAGGGCCTTGCTTCGACTCAGGTCTTTCAGTGTTCTGTCAAACTCTTCACGCAGTATCGTATCTCCCATTTCTTCTTCATGTACATCCACCTCCATTTCCCTAATATTGTCCTCAAGTACAACACCCTTGTATCTATATACTCCTTCCACCTTTCTGCTTTCCCTTCTTTGCTTGGAACTGGGTTTCCATCTGAGCTCTTGATATTCATCCAAGTGGTTCTCTTTTCTCCAAAGGCCTCTTTAATTTTCCTGTAGGCAGTATCTATCTTACCCCTAGTGAGATAAGCCTCTACATATTTACATTTGTCCTCTAGCCATCCCTGCTTATCCATTTTGCACTTCCTGTGACGTTTGTATTCCTTTTTGCCTGCTTCATTTACTGCATTTTTATACTTTCTCCTTTCATCAATTAAATTCAATATTTCTTCTGTTACCCAAGGATTTCTACTAGCCCTCGTCTTTTTACCTACTTGATCCTCTGCTGCCTTCACTACTTCATCTCTTAAAGCTACCCATTCTTCTTCTACTATATTTCTTTCCCCCATTCCTGTCAGTTGTTCCCTTATGCTCTCCCTGAAACTCTGTACAACCTCTCGTTTAGTCAGTTTATCCACGTCCCATCTCCTTAGATTCCCACCTTTTTGCAGTTTCTTCAGTTTTAATCTACAATTCATAACCAATAGATTGTAGTCAGAGTCCACACATGCCCCTGGAAATGGCTTTCAATATAAAACCAGGTTCCTAAATCTCTGTCTTACCATTATATAACCTACCTGAAACCTATCAGTATCTCCAGGCTTCTTCCATGTATACAACCTTATTTTATGATTTTTGAACCAAGTGTTAGCTATGATTAAGTTGTAGTCTGTGCAAAATTCTACCAGGCGGCTTCCTCTTTTATTTCTCTCCCCCAATCCATATTCACCTACTACGTTTCCTTCTCTCCCTTTGTCTACTACCGAATGCCAGTCACCCATGACTATTAAATTTTCGTTTCCCTTCACTGTCTGAATAATTTCTTTCATTTCATGATACATTTCTTCAATTTCTTCGTCATCTGCAGAGCTAGTTGGCATATAAACTTGTACTACTGTAGTAGGCGTGGGCTTCGTGTCTATCTTGGCCACAATAAGGCGTTCACTTTGCTGTTTGTAGTAGCTTACCCGCACTCCTATTTTTTTATTCATTATTAAACCGACTCCTGCATTACCCCTTTTTGATTTTGTATTTATAACCCTGTATTCGCCTGACCAAAAGTCTTGTTCCTCCTGCCAGCGAACTTCACCAATCCCTACTATATCTAACATTAACCTATCCATTTCCCTTTTTAAATTTTCTAACCTACCTGCTCGATTAAGGGATCTGACATTCCACCCTCCGATCCGTAGAACGCCACTTCTCTTTCTCCTGATAACGACGTCCTCTTGAGTAGTCCCCGCCCGGAGATCCGAATGGGGGACTATTTTACCTCCGGAATATTTTACCCAAGAGGACGCCATCATCATTAAACCATACAGTAAAGCTGCATGCCCTCGGGAAAAATTACGGCTGTAGTTTCCCCTTGCTTTCCAGCCGTTCGCAGTACCAGCACAGCAAGGCCGTTTTGGCTAGTGTTACAAGGCCAGATCAGTCAATCATCCAGACTGTTGCCCATGCAACTACTGAAAAGGCTGCTGCCCCTCATCAGGAACCACACGTTTGTCTGGCTTCTCAACAGATACCCCTCCGTTGTGATTGCACCTACGGTACGGCTATCTGTATCGCCGAAGCACGCAAGCCTCCCCACCAACAGCAAGGTCCATGGTTCTTGAAGGGGTGGAGGGGGTCGTGTACGAACGAAACCTCGCGCAGTGGACGAATTGGAAGCAGGGATTCGGGAAGTTCTACCAGTATCCCACACAATTTCCCCCAGAAAACTGTGTGTTCCATTCCAGGTCGTTTGAGGAGAGTGGTAGACGCCACAGATACCTGCATTGAAATTTAATGGGCCTAACGTGTTCATACATATTTGCATATAACAGTCTACGTATTTTATTAATTTTAAATAAATAAGTCTGCAAAGGTAAAAGTTATACGTCAATTTCATAACCTATTAACTTCCTGCCCACCATTTATGAAGCGATAGTGAATGAAAAGACATACGCATATCGAGATTTGGTTGCTGTACATCTATTTAACTATTAGCAATGTTAGATTTTTGTATGGAATGAGGTGCATAGGCAAAGGATTGACTGCAGCTCAGGTATTATGTGCGAGGCTGAACTTGTCAAACCCACCACCCAGATCAGTAAGTACACAGAAGTAATTGGTGATGGGTCAAATCTGTTGCTGTTGCTTCTATGAAAGCCGCTGCTAAAGAAGCAGTGGAATCATTAGGTCTACAACTTCGCTTCCGCCGTTTTGCAATAGATGGCAGTAGCGGCAAGCGGTGTTTCAGGTAGTTGGTCATAGGTGTAATACAATAAGCCTAGGCATCTGCAAACACAATGCCATGAAAGTATTAGTCGATTTATGAATGCATCATAAGGTTATTCTCGATTAAGTACGTCAACTTACGTACCCATTTCTCGCCATTTAAGGGAAGTATTAAATTTCTGCTTTAACATGAAGAAATCTGCGGGTGTGGCTTTTAAAATGCAGGGTGAGACCAATGATGAGGGAACTATTAGTGGAAGAACGTCCAGAGAATGTTATCAAGGCCTTAAGAACGGTGATTTTGATGTCGAAGACCGGCATGGCGGTGAAATACAGAACGTTTTCGTAGCTACTGAAATAGACGAGGACAGTCAGAGGACATCATTATCGAAAGCAGTTTATGGGGGACATGAAAGGGAAGCAGTGGTTGGGAAGGAAGTGAGACAGAGTTGTAGTCTCTCCCCGATGTTGTTCAATCTGTATATTGAGCAAGCTGTAAAGGAAACAAAAGAAAAATTCGGAGTAGGAATTAAAATCCATGGGGAGCAAAATCACTGATGATGTTCGAAGTAGAGAGGATATAAAATGTAGACTGGCAATGGCAAGGAAAGCGTTTCTGAAAAAGAGAAATTTATTAACATCGAGTATAGATTTAAGTTTCAGGAAGTCGTTTCTGAAAATATTTGTATGGAATGTAGCTATCTATGGAAGTGAAACATGGACGATAACTAGCTTGGACAAGAAGAGAATAGAAGCTTTCAAAATATGGTGCTACGGAAGAACGCAAAAGAGTAGGTGGGGAGATCACATAACTAATGAGGAGGTATTGAATAGAACTGGGAAGAAGAGAAATTTGTGGCACAACTTGACTAGAAGAAGGGATCGGTTGGTAGGACATATTCTGAGGCATCAAGGGATCACCAGTTTAGTATTGGAGGACAGCTTGGAGGGTAAAAATCGTAGAGGGAGACCAAGAGATGAATACACGAAGCAGATTCAGAAGGATGTAGGTTGCAGTAGGTACTGGGAGATGAAGAAGCTTGCACAGGATAGAATAGCATGGAGAGCTGCATCAAACCAGTCTCAGGACTGAAGACCACAACAACAACAACAACAACAACAACAACGTAGAGGGAGCTCCTGATTATTTGGTTTGCAGGGTAACTTGTGGGTAGTTCGGCGATTTTTGCAACGATAAGAGACGAAGCCTGAAGTTGTGTGTTAGAATTACAGCAAATACAAATGTCTAGCTTTTAAATATAAATGGCGAAAATATCCGTGAGTGGTTAAGTAGCGATGCCCACGAATTGTGATTTGAACACCTAAGTGATGCGGGCACAGTGAACACAGTAAGTCCTGTTGAGGAAGAGTTTGAAGTTGAGGTGATATCGGAACACACAATCATGACGCGCACCGAGGCACAGAAATGCCTTGATCAGTAATGAGAGCATGCAGAAGAAAATTCATTTGACTATACCGACATTTTGATTATCCGGAAATTGAGAACAGTTGTCAGTAAAAAAAAGTGAATGAATAACAAAAAAAATGGTTCAAATGGCTCTGAGCACTATGGGACTTAACTTCTGAGGTCATCAGTCCCCTAGAACTTAGAACTACTTCAACCTAACTAACCTAAGGACATCACACACATCCATGCCCGAAGCAGGATTCGAACTTACGACCATAACGGTCGCTCGGTTCCAGACTGTAGCGCCTAGAACCGCTCAGCCACTCCGGCCGGCCATTGTCCAGTCTTATTAATGTGACTACCGCATATGTCCGATATCAAAGTACAATAACTACTCGCAGATGGCAGGTGGTAGCACTATCAGTACAGGATATCTAAAGCGTATCGGAGGCGGAGGCGGAAAACAGTACAGTCGTCGCCGTAAGGTATAAACGGGGCGATTCACTCACGTCCAAAATGGCATGTTCCTTGACTTTGGGGGCAAGGATGGAAGCATTTCCGAAACGTTTTAACTTGCAAACTTCTCACGTGGCAACGCGGTAAATGTATATCGTCCATGGCAAAATGGCGCTATCCAAAACTGGCTCTGTCAACCATGGTGCACCACAGACCATACATGGCAGGGGTCAACGACGACTGTGAAGATATGTACGGGAGAATGGACGTGCAACTGTTGAGAAGCTGACCGCTCAGATGGACCAATGGCATCTCCTCAACAACCGTTCAGTGTAAGTCGCTGCGCATGAGCCTCCGCAACAGTCGTCTGGTTCATGCATCCTTGCTGACTACTGTTCATCGGCGATGAATGTCGGAATTTGCACGCCAGTACCGCAACTGAATGGCGACAGGTGACCTTTCAGATGTGCTGTGTCTTCCGAACAAGACACAGCCGAGGAAAAAGCACCACAGGCGTAAAGATGCGAGCTGGTGCCAGTGCCGCAGAGACTCGCCACATGCGCAAGGTCTACAAGCGCTACGGGCGCGAATTGGTGGGCGAGTACAATCCGCCAATGACTGGGCGACAACGGAAAGAAGCCTGCTCGGAGGATAGAAGAGCAGCTCTCCCCCACCTGGTGACAGAACGTCGTCCAGGGCTGACTCAGACAGGGAACGTCGTTTAGTGAAGTCTCAGAATTGAACAGACAGTTGTGGTCACTTGGATTTGCTATGTACTGCGACGTTTACCTACGATTTTTTGCACTTAGCCTTTGAGGGCCATTTTGTGTTATATTACAAGCAGTGTTGCAGACGTATTCAACTAGTTACGAAGATAAGTCAACATTTTAACCCATTTGTATGACTTTGTCACTAGTCTGTTGGAGTGTTGTAGAGCCTTCATTCACCTATCCTGTTGCCTGACCCTGGAGCATAACTATGTATATAGTGTCAGGTAGTGTCAGGGAGAAATTGTCTTCGTGGTATACTGCACCAGAAGCCGTTTCATGAGCTCACAAACTCGACCTACCGTAACAACAGTGGCAACTCGGTCTCCACAGCAGTAGCAACGAGACCTTTACAAAAGTGGCGACGAGGTTTAACATAAAGATAAACCACGTTTTATGCTCCTACTGCAATGCCCTGCAACAACTGTCGGAAGGATCCAGGCCCTAGAACCAAAGCACATTAAAGGGGGAGGGGGAAGGGAGAAGTGTCGCAGTATCGTAAAGTTTACTACTCCGCATTTTATTCGAAGCAAATCATAATTTAAGGGTTATTCGTTAGTTAATTACCAGTATTGGATCTCCAGTGGTACGTTACATGCCAAATTAAGCACAAAATGTCCTGTGTTATGCGATACTGTGCAAAATGGTTCAAATGGCTCTGAGCACTATGGGACTTAACATCTGAGGTCATCAGTCCCATAGACTGAGAACTACGAGGGTGAGTCAAATGAAAACCTTAAATTTGTAATAACAAATCGAAATTTCGCGCCGTTATCCCTTAAGTTGGTAAGCGTGCTACAAACAGCGTGGAGAATGGCCTGTAGGTGGCAGCATAATGCAGGTGCACACATATCGTCGAAGTAACAGTATAAAGATGGCCGCCCAACTTGCGACTTGCACCAGGGAAGAACAGCGTTCTGTTATTCGGTGTTTGCGTAGTGAAGGTGTGAATCCTATTGAAATTCATCGACGAATGAAGGTTCAGTACGGTGATGCATGTTTGTCACAGCAGCAAGTATACAAATCGAGTAGGAAGTCCGCAAATGGTGTGAAGATGCTCCTCGCCCAGGTCAGGCACAATGAGTTGTGACTCCACAGAACATTCCAGCAGTTGAAGCCATAGTGAAGGAAAACCGCCGAGTGACACTGAATGACACTGCAGCATGGTTACAGATTAGTCATGGGTCAGCACACCACATTGTGCATGATGTGCTTCAGTTTCACAAAGTCTCTGCAATATGGGTGCCATGGCAGCTGACTCCTGAAATGAGAGAACGACGTGTTGATGCTTGTGAAGAACTTCTTCGGCACTCTGAACAAGAAGGTGATGGCTTCCTTGCAAGAATCGTTACTGGGGACGAAACCTGGGTTTACTTCCACCAACCGGAAACGAAGAGAACGAGCAAGGAATGGCGCCATTTCTCACCACCAAAACCAAAGAAGTTTCGAACAGAACCATCAGCAGAGAAGGTTATGCTGACTCTCTTTTTGGCCAAAAAGGAGTCATTTTGGAGCATTACATGCGTAGACGGACCACTGTCGCCAGTGCATCATACACAGATCACCTAAAAAATCATCTGCGGCCCGCAATCAAATCAAAGCGACGTGGATTGCTGTCAGCAGGTGTCCTTTTGCAACATTACTATGCAAGGCCCTTCACTGCCCGTACAACAGTTGCAATAATCACAGACCTACATTTTGAGTGTCTTCCTCATCCACCATACTCACCCGACCTTGCCCCAAGTGATTTCCATATGTTTGTACCACACAAAGACGCAATGGAAAGAAATAAGTTCCTTGGTGGTGGTTGTGGTTAGTGTTTAACGTCCCGTCGACAACGAGGTCATTAGAGACGGAGCGCAAGCTCGGGTTAGGGAAGGATTGGGAAGGAAATCGGCCGTGCCCTTTCAAAGGAACCATCCCGGTATTTGCCTGAAACGATTTAGGGAAATCACGGAAAACCTAAATCAGGATGGCCGGAGACGGGATTGAACCGTCGTCCTCCCGAATGCGAGTCCAGTGTGCTAACCACTGCGCCACCTCGCTCGGTAAGTTCCGTCCTCATGAAGAGGTACACCAGGCGATGCATGAGTGGTTGCGCGGACTACTAAAAGAATTTTTTTCTAAAGGAATTTATGCACTTTGTAAGCACTGGAGGACTTCCATTGAGCGTGGGGGAGATTATGTTGAAAACTGATACAGCTTTGTACCACTTCTGCACAATAAAAACTATTTTTAAAAAATTTAAGGTTTTCATTTGACTCACCCTCGTGCTAAAACCTAACTAACCTAAGAACATCACATACATCCATGCCCGAGGCAGGATTCGAACCTGCGACAGTAGCAGCTGCGCGGTTCCGGACTGAAGTGCCTAGAACCGCTCTGTCACAGCGGCCGGCTGCGATACTGAAATCGCAGTTTTTACGAGGGTTAAGTAATATAGGGTTGATTCGATAAAGGAAAATGATGTTTTGTTTGAAAACAGAGTTGACGTACATTTAAATATTTTCACCGAAGCATTCTAGTTCGCCCATTTTTTGGAAACTGTAAACTCTGAAAAGCCACGAACACCAGACCGTATTTTCGTGATCAAACTTCAGTTCGCAGTACGAAGATATAACTGTTACCGTCGAAATCTGGTTGCCTTCCGCCAAGTCGATTTATCATAATAATAGCGGATTTAAAATTTTGCTATTCGTCTGACGGCAAAAGGTGTGAACAAGATGAAAAATGGGAATGCAACTTCTGTGTGTGTGTGTGTGTGTGTGTGTGTGTGTGTGTGTGTGTGTGTGTGGTTTTTTTCACACAGCACTACAAAAAGTACAAGTATCAAGTGTTTAGTTTATTTGTTTTTTGAGTCCTCGTCCGCCGACTGCTCGCGGGTGCTGTGTCACTGGATCTTTAAACAATGTCCTTCCTCTAATTGCTGTCGTGCTTACGTCAGGGTTTCTCGTCTGATTCTGAGAACTGGTAACGAATACGAGTTTTTGCGAAATCCTGTTTCATATTTCATTTGGAATAAGGTGATTTAATCTGCCGTTCTGCGATGAATTATAGACACTACGAGGAATGATACAGGATCGTTCTTGAAAAGTTACATAATGAAGCTACGACCGTTTCAGATCAGGCTCCACGTGACATGATAAATCCAGTACCACGAAACCTGTTTATGAAATAGGGACATGGAATTACTAAATGGCAGGAAAATAATAATGTGGGATTTCCATATACTGACTTATCTTACGATGGATTTACGGATCTATTGAAACACGCGCGACTTTACTTCAAGTCGTAACAATTCCTTTTTGAAAAGTTGTGCAGAATCAACTGTCGTTATAGGCCCCTACCTTACACCTCGCTGTTGCAAGCGGACGTTACACCACGACACAGACACACAAATTTGCATAAAGCCGACATCGAAGAAAAAAAAAATTGGTTCAAGGGAGATTTGAATACGGCTCTCCCGCTTGGTAATCCTACAACGTAACCACTTTCTATGTTAAATTAGTCTATGTACAAGAATTCCAGGAGTCGCTAGCGGCTTCCGATTGGCGGAACATCCAAACGTGTCTTCTCGAAGTTTTAATGGTGATTCCGTTTGTAGTGCTTTCAGAACATCATATCGGCAAGAAAGCATCAGCATCTCTTGGCTTGGGCGTTCCGGCTGGAAGGCGGGTCATGAAAGTTGCTTCGTAGAAAATTGAAAAAGAACTGCTTTCATCTGGGGTTGCGAACAAGTGCACAGTGTCGATCGTTAAGGTACGTCCAATAACCTAGTTCTGATTTCTCGTCGGGGCCAAAAACCATTCAACCACGACGCCGTTGTTCTTCATTGCTGCTCTGTTTTATTTTATTTTATTTATTTATTTTTATTTTTTATTTATTTGTTTAGTTTTTGACAAACCAGTACACTTTCTTTGTGTTTTCGTGCTTGATCTGTGTTCAGTTTTTGACGGGCTGTCCACTGAGCCGTCTTACCACTAAATCTACATCTACATTTACATGGTTACTCTGCAATTCACACTTAAGTGCCTGGCAGAGGGTTATCGAACCATTTTCATACTACTTCTCAACCATTCCACTCTCGAATGGCGTGTGGGAAAAAGGGACACCTAAATCTTTCCGTTCGAGCTCTGATTTCTATTATTTTATTATGATGATCATTTCTGCCTACGTAGGTGGATGTAAACAAAATATTCTGGCATTCGGAAGAGAAAGTTGCTAATTGAAATTTCGTAAATAGATCTCGCCGCAAAGAAAACCGCGTTTATTTCAGTAACTGCCACCCCAACTCGCGTATCATATCAGTGACACTCTCACCCCTACTGCGCGATAACACGAAACGAGCTGCCCTTCTTTGCACTTTTTCCTTGTCCTCCGTCAATCCTACCTGGTAAGGATCCCACACCACACAGCAATATTCCAGCACAGGACGGACAAGTGTAATGTAGGCTGTCTCGTTAGTGGGTTTGTCGCATCTTCTAAGTGTTCTGCCAACAAAGCGCAGTCTTTGTTTCGCCTTCCCCACAATATTATCCATGTGGTCTTTCCAGTTTAAGTTGCTCGTAATTGTTATTCCTAGATATTTAGTCGAACTGACAGCCCTTATATTTGTGCGATTTGTCGTATACCCAAAATTTATAGGATTTCTTTTAGTACCCATGTGGATGACCTCGCACATATCTTTGTTTAGTACCAGTTGCCACTTCTCGCACCATACAGAAATTCTCTCTAGATCATTTTGTAATTGGAATTGATCGCCTGATGATTTTACTAGACGGTAAATTACAACGTCATCTGCATACAATTTAACGGGATTGCACAGATTGTCACCTAGATCATTTACGTAAATCAGGAACAGCAGAGGACCTATGACACTACCTTGCGGAACGCCAGATATCACTTCAGTTCTACTCGGTGATTTACCGTCTATCACTACGAACTGTGACCTCTCTGAGAGGAAAACACGAATCCAGTTACACAACTGGGACGATACTCCATATGCACGTAATTTAATTAATAGTCGCTTGTGAGGAACGGTATCAAAAGCCTTTTGGAAATCTAGGAATATGGAATCGATTTGAGATCCCTTACGACAGCACTCATTACTTCATGGGAATAAAGAGCTAACTGTGTTGGACAAGAACGATATTTTCTGAATCCGTGTTGGTTAGGTATCAATAAGTCATTATCTTCAAGGTGATTCATAATGTTCGAGTACAGTGTATGCTCCAAAATCCTACTGCAAATTCAGGTCAGTGATGAGGGTCTGTAATTCAATGGGTTACTCCTGTTTCCTTTCCTGAATATTGGTATGACCGGTGCTACTTTCCAGTCCTTAGGAACAGACCTTTCGTCAAGTGAGTGGTTGTATGTGATGGCTAAGAAAGGCACTATTGTGTCTGAATACTCTGAAAGGAACCTGACTGGTACACCATATGGACCGAAAGACTTGTCTTTCTTAAGTGATTTGAGTTGTTTCGCAACACCTAAGATATCTACTTTTTGTCACTCTTGCTAACAGCTGTTCTGGTTTCCAATTCTGGGATATTTACTTCGTCTTCTTTCGTGAAGGAATTACGGAAAACTGTATTTAGTAACTCCGCTTTAGTGGTACCATCATCGGTAACATTTCCATCGCTATCGCGCAGTGACGGCATTGACTGTTTTTTGGCACTGGTGTACTTTACATACGACCAGAATCTCTTTGGGTTTTCTACCATATTTTGAGACAATGTTTCATTGTGGAAACTATTAAAAGTATCTCGCACCGAAGTCCGCACTAAATTTCGAGCTTCCATGACACTTAGCTAGTCTTGGGAATTTTGCGTTCTTCTGAATTTCGCATGCTTTTTTCGTTGCTTCTGCAATAGTGTTCTGACGTGTTTTGTGTACCATGGTGGATAAATCATGCCTCTTATTAACTTCTGCGGTATGAAACTATCTATTGCTGGCGATACTGTATCTTTGAATTTGAACCATATCTGGTCTACACTTACACAATTAAATTGGAGGAATGGAGACTCTCTCTTAGGAAGGCATCAAGCGAATTTTTATCTGCTGTATTAAATAGATATATTTTGCATTTATTTTTAGTGGTTTTGGTTGATATCGTTTTGAGCCTTGCTGCAATGACCTTGTGTTCACTAATCCCTGTAGCCGTATGACGCTCTCTATTAGATCAGGATTATTTGTGGCTAAGAGGTCATGTGTATTGTCGCAACCATTTACAATTCATGTGGGCTCATGAACTAATTGTTCAAAGTAATTCTCAGAGAAAGCATTTAATACAATTTCGGAACATGTTTTCTGTCTTCCACCGGCTTTGAATATGTATTTTCGCCAACAAATCGAGGGTAGATTGAATTCTCCACCAGTTATAACTGTATAAGTGAGATACTTATTTGCAATGAGATTCAAGTTTTCTTTGAACCGTTCAGCTATTATATCATCTGAGTCGGGCGTCGGTAGAAGGAGCCAATTATTATTTTGGTTCAAGTGGTTCAAATGGCTCTGAGCACTATGGGACACAACTGCTGTGGTCATCAGTCCCCTAGAACTTAGAACTACTTAAACCTAACTAACCTAAGGACAACACACACACCCATGCCCGAGGCAGGATTCGAACCTGCGACCGTAGCAGCAGCGCGGCTTCAGACTGGAGCACCTAGAACCGCACGGCCACCGAGTGCTGGCATTATTTTGGTATCGCTGTTGAGTATAACCTCTACCCATAGTAATTCGCAGGAAATATCTATTTCAACTTCGCTACAAGATAAATCACTACCAACAGACACAAACACACCACCGCCTACATTATTTAATCTGTCCTTTCTGAACACGGTTTGCGACTCTATAAAAATTTCGGCAGAATTTATCTCCGGCATTAGCCAGCTTTCTGTACCTATAACGATTTCAGCTTCATGCTTTCCATCAATGCTAGAAGGTCTGGTACTTATCCAACACAGCTACGACAATTTACAACTACAATACCGACTGTTGCTTGGTCGATTCTCGTCGTTTCTTTGCCCTGCACCCTTTGGAGCCCTTTTTTATCTTTCCCGAGGTTGTCTAACCTAAAAAACCGCCCAGTCCACGCCACACAGCCCCTGCGTGTAGTGGTCACCTGACCTATTTAGCGGAACCCGAAACCCCACCACCCTATGGCGCAAGTCGAGGAATCTGCAGCTTACGCGGTCGCAGAACCGTCTCAGCCTCTGATTCAGACCCTCCACTCGGCCCTGTACCAAAGGTCCGCAATCGGTCCTGTCGACGATGCTGCAAATGGTGAGCTCTGTCTTCATCTCGCTAGCAATACTGGCAGTCTTCACCAACTCAGATAGCCGCCGGAAACCAGAGAGAATCTCTTTCGATCCATAGCGCCACACCTCATTAGTGCCGACATGAGCCACCACCTGCAGTTGGCTACACCCTGTATCCTTCATGACATCAGGAAGGTCCCTTTCCACATCTTGGATGACTCCCCCGGTATGCACACGGAGTGCACATTGGCTTTCTTCCCGTCCTTTGCTGCCATATCCCTAAGGTGCTCCATCACTGGAGCTCCCAATGACAAGCAGTCCCACACTCTGTGCTTGTCCGGACCTCCCAGGAAGACCGGCCACTGCCTTCCAAGGCCTGGCTCAGAAGTACTTTCAGCAGTGGGCAGTACCTCAAACCTTTTAGGAGGCGTAAGGGTACAGTCTTGCGGCCTTCACCAATTTTCTCCTTCCGACAAGGGATTCGCGACCCCACCACAGTTCGTCAATCACCGTCAGGCAAGTGTCGACCAGCAGGGACGTCCGAATCCGAGGGCGCAGTGGCATCAGAGATCCCAGACGACGCTACAGGTTCCAGAGGCCCCAAAGCGCTCGCCTCAGGTGTCCCAATGTCACCACGGCCCAGGGCAACAGCCTGGAGCCTGTCGATACCGGCCAACACAGCTTCCAGCTGTTTACGGACGGTGGTCAATTCCCCCTAAATCCGTACACAACAGGCGCAGACCCTATCCATCCCTAACGATTTTTTTCCTCTCATTTATCTCACAAGCCGTTCAAAACAAACAGATGACTGACGACTACGCGGATTTACACTATACGGGTACTAAAATGCGATGCTACAACTCTCAACTACTGTAATACGCCCGAAATTTGTTAATTAAACTATGCAAGTACCCAAAAACATGCAGATAAATTAAGAATTACACTATAAAACAAATAAGTGAGCTAAGAGTGCGACTTGCTGCTGGCTGCTGCTTATCCAACGGCGGCAGGGAGGGTGATGCGATTGGGAGTTTCCCTTGTAATTAACATGGTTCTATGAAATTTCGAACAGACGCAGAAAGAACTGCTACAGTATAGTACAGAAGGTAGCTCAAAGAAATACGCAATGAAACTAACTGAACCTACACATTTATTCAAAGAAAATTATTATAGTGACCAGTCTGCCGAGCCTGTTGGCAAGCGGACTGTACTCAGCCCTTGTGAGGCCAACTGAGGAACTACTTGACTGAGAAGTAGCGGCTCCAGACTCGTAAACTGACATACGGCCGAGAGAGCGGTATGCTGACCACATGCCCCTCCATACCCTTATCCAGTAACGCCTGAGGATGACACGGTGGCCGGTCGGTACCGTTGGGCCTTCCAAGGCCTGGTCGGATGGAGTTTAGTTTAGTTAATTATAACACTGAAACAACTGCGATTTATGATAATGACCTCGACATCAAAAAATGCAGGACATACTGCTTAATATGGTGTGCGAACACACCGGACGGCAATGCAAGCTCTACAACATGCCCCCGTGCTTGTCAAAAGATGTGTAAGGACTTCTTGTGGTAGAGCGATTCATTTTTTCACCAGCGCAGTTGCAACTGCTGGGTGGTCATTGGTGAATGTGGACATGCTGCGATATGTCTCCCCCCCCCCCCACCACCACCACCACCACATACCCCACGTGCTCGATGGGACCTAAGTCGGGAGAACGAGCAGACCAATCCATTCATCGAATATCCTCTCGTTCCAAGAGGTCCTCCACCTGCACATTTCGAAGCGGTCGCGGTCGAAGGCGTTACTGGATGAGGGTATGGAGGGGCATGTGGTCAGCATACCGCTCTCTCGGCCGTATGTCAGTTTACGAGACCGGAGCCGCTACTTCTCAGTCAAGTAGTTCCTCAGTTGGCCTCACAAGGGCTGAGTGCAGTCCGCTTGGCAACAGGCTCGGCAGACTGGTCACTATAATAACGTTGATCGGCGAGTGTACCCAGTTCAAAAATTAGAGGTCGGTACGTCTATGCACCTTTATACCTACCGCCAACATAATACTTGGACGACCAAAATGCCCATGCTCGTCAATGTTCCTGGGTGCATTACATGTTCCCACCTCTCGCCGTACGAGGGTTCCTCCAGAATCACAGACGGAATCTGTTCTCATCCGAGAAGAGCACGCTATCCCAATCCTCGTTGGTCCAGCACCTTTGCAGTTGAAACTAGCGCAAACGGTGCCACCGATGAGTGTGTGTCAACTTTACACAACGTACTGGTCGTCGGGCTAAGAGACCAACCCCTTGCAGTCGCCGTGCCTCTATGGAGTGTGGAGTTGCGTACCTTGCAGTCTCGTTATAGATGACTGCAGTTATTGACGTGGGTCACTTGTTTGTTGCACCATGTAACGGTTATCGGCTGCCTTTATATGACCGTGGTCGACCACCTCATCTCATTCGGGCAGCAGTGTCCATGTTTCGGAAGGCTCCCTAACGCACGTCAGATAATCTGCCTACACTCGTCACACATCGTCTTTCTTCCACTTTTCCAATGATTCTTCCCCGTGTGAAGACGTCCAGTTGTTGTCTTCGGGCCATGCTGTAATGAAGAACACCCTCACAACGTACCGTAAGTACTCGCTGATTGACACACACTTTTCCTGTTGCCTCTTGTTGCGGCGCCAGCTCCATTTGGCGCTGTAGTCACGCTGACGTCACTCCACGTGACGCGAGACCTACGAGAAGGACGGCCCGCGGCTCGTACGTCACGAAGGTAGGTCTGAGCTCGCTCGCTCGCTCAACTCAGCAGACAAACAACGTTTGTACACCTGTTAACTCGTAACTAGGTGTGTACGTACAAACGAGAATTGCATCTTCTACTGGAATCCGCTTTAATGGAGTCTTACTGTAATTAGTCCTACAACGATCGAAAGTCCATAGGCCTGCTTATAATTTGGTTCAAAATGGCTCTGAGCACTATGGGACTTAACATCTGTGGTCATCAGTCCCCTAGAACTTAGAACTACTTAAACCTAACTAACCTAAGGACATCACACACATCCATGCCCGAGGCAGGATTCGAACCTGCGACCGTAGCAGTCGCGCGGTTCCGGACTGAGCGCCTGAACCGCTAGACCACCGCGGTCGACTGCTTATAATTTGTTACGGTTGTACTGGGATACAGTAAAACTAAAATCATGCCAAAATGATTGTCAGTTGCACAAGGCACCACTTCTCGTATGAAATGAGCAGTATTAAGCAGAAGAGACTATATGTTATAATCAGGTCGTTTTACCATTTATAGCGAGTATTGGTCTTAAATTTTGTTGTAGTACTGTTATCAGTAAGACTTGATAACAGTAGACTCCAGTAGGAGATGCAACACTCGTAAATATGTACACGCCCAGCAGCAAGTTAACAGTTTTAGAAACACATTTTATCTGTTGAGCTGAGCGAGCGAGCGAATTCAGGCTTACATTCTTGATATTGCGCGCCGCGGCCTGTCTTTCTAGTGGGCCCCGATGTGACGTCCTGCTTTCTACGCGCGACTGGGAGACCTACGTCTACATCTACACTTATACTCCGCAAGCCACCCAACGGAGCGTGGCGGAGGGCACTTTATGTGCTACTGTCATTACCTCCCTTTCCTGCTCCAGTCGCCTATGGTTCGCGGGAAGAACGACTTCCGGAAAGCCTCCGTGCGCGCTCGAATCTCTCTAATTTTACATTCGTGATCTCCTCGGGAGGTATAAGTAGGGGCAAGCAATATATTCTATACCTCATCCAGAAACGTACCATCACGAAACCTGGCGAGCAATCTACACCGCGAAGCAGATCGCCTCTCTTGCAGAGTTTGCTTGAGTTTGCTAAACATTTACGTAACGCTATCACGCTTACCAAATAACCCTGTGACGAAACGCGCCTCTCTTCTTTGGATCTTCTTTATCTACTCTGTCAACCCGACCTGGTACAGATCCCACACTGATGAGCAATACTCAAGTATTGCAGTGTTTTGTAAGCCACCTTCTTTGTTGATGGACTACATTTTCTAAGGACTCTCCCAATGAATCTCAACCTGGCACCCGCCTTACCAACAATTAATTTTATATGATCATTCCACTTCAAATCGTTCCGTACGCATACTCCCACGTTCCAGCAATTTCATTCGTTTCCACCGACGTGTTAATATGTTGCTTTACTTTATCCATCTCTTCCTTAAGTTTTGCAGAGTAGTGTATTTGAAGCTCCTACTTCAACTGTCTGCAAGCTCCTTGGTCAGAAATGTGGACTTATTAACTATTAATTTAAGTGACGTAAGCAACAAGAGATCAAGCTATACGGTCATGTTTCCTCCGTAGTAATAGCTACGCCGTCAATCTCAGTCGTAACGTCTCGTATTTGACGTCATTAAGATGAAACGACTAATCACAAAACAACGTAAATTCGTGTATAAATAGTTGAGCCCAGAAAAGTATTCGGGAATAATTGTTTGGCCTCTGTGGCTCTTCAAAGTTTAAACTGCCAAATAAATCTCGTAATTGCACGCTTCCTCTTGAGTTTTTCCACTTACGTCTCCTTTTAAGCAAAATATATTTACCTGAAGTGAAGATGTAGATCTACACGACTACTCTAAAATTCACACAAGTATTTGGCAGAGGACTCATAGTTCCACTTTCAAACTACTTCTCGAACCTTCCACTCTCTAACAGTAAGTTGGAAAAATGGAAACCTAGATCTCTCTGTACGACTTCATTTTTCACTTATTTTGTTACAATGATCATTTCTCCCTATGTAAGTGGAAGCTCATAAAATGTTTTGACATTCGTAGGAGAAATTTAACAACTAAAATTGTGTGAAAAAAAGCCTCGTCGTAAGGAACAATGCCATTCTTTTATTATTTACTGCTACAACTGTCTCGTCGTATCAATGGGCTGCACTATCTCCCCTATTTCGCAATAATACAAAGCAAGCTGATTTTTTATTTTTTTTATTTTCGAAGATCGTCGATTTATATAAAGCAGTATTCAAAGACCGCTGGTTCGAATGCAGCACGAAAGAAAAATTTAAGTTATTTGTTAAACGACTCGACAGCTCTCTTATATGTAAACCAAATCACAATTAAAAAAGTTTACCACACCATTCAGAAAAAGAGTATTACTTTGTTTTCCTTGCCATTTACGTGCCTTTGCATTTTAATCCCTGTTCACATACGTGACGTTCAGAAAGATATTTTATAGTTAATGTAACCACACACGTTTTAATTTATTAGAAACACGCTTTTCTCTCTTCGTACTTTCAGGTTAGGATCATTAATCTTTACATTTAAGACTTCTCATCATCTGAAATAACGATGAAGTAAGTGTGCTTCAGACACTAACGTTAGTTTACACTCACGAACATCGCTGCCCTTACAGTTGAGCCACCAGCATGTTGTACATTCTTTATATCTTCCCGTATACAATACCTCGTCGTCCTACACCTCGTTGCACAGTGGGCGTATGGTGATATCTTCGCTACTAGCAATGCTTTCCAAAAAAGAAAATTGTCTGTACTCAAAGTAAGTGCATTTGTCCTCAATTGTCCATTGCTGAGGCTAAGATTAGTTTGAATTTATATTTAATACATCCCACCATTTAAACAACTCCTACAATGAATTCTTGCTAACGCTATTTTCGTATTCCATCATTCGAACTGCAACCTCTTCACTTGTCTCACACGCGCCATCCGTTGCACCACAGAACGCCTGCTGGCAGCTGTCTCCCTGCCGTGTCTTATGTATAGGAAATCAGCACTACGACTTGCCAAGAATAATTCTATTGTGTTTTGGGCGGTAATTCATGATTAACAGTCAACCGCCTAGTAATGAGATACGCATCCACGTAAAAAAAAATTCAGCCGGCCGCTGTGGCCGAGTGGATCCAGGGGGCTTCAGTCCCGCACCGCGCTGCTGCTACGGTCGCAGGTTCGAATCCTGCCTCGGACATGGTTGTGTGTGATGCCCTTAGGTTAGTTAGGTTTAAGTAGTTCTAAGTGTAGGGGACTGATGACCTCAGATGTTAAGTCCCATAGTGCTTAGAGCCATTTGAATTTTGAATAAAGGTCTATAATTCCTCAGTTTTTAGCTAGTTTGTTGATGTTTCAGGGCGCAGGGAAAAGAACGTCCGTCGTTGAACTTAACCGTCGCTCTAAATGGGTAGAGCATAAACGCACTACCTTTCGGAAGGTTTCTATTATTAGTGTTCAAAAAATTCCTTTCTATTGTTACTTAAGACTTGTAATTGCGTTTTCTATCACTGAACAGCTAGCTTTTTGTAGAAAAGTACGTAAAAACCTAGTAACTTCGGCTAAAACTCCTATAAAACATGTGTGGCTTCGTCTTATTACAACCCTGATACGTTGGGAAGGGAGTGAGACAGGAGCCTATCCCCGATGTTTCAGGCAATAATAGAGCGTTTTCGATCACGTGGCTAAATCTTGATATTTAATGATTTTTAAGAGATGAAGTAGGACATATGATACTGCGTGAAGAGTTTTACAGAGCAATGGAAGGTCTAAGTCGAACCAAGGCCCAGGGAGTAGATAACATTCCGTTAAAACTACTGACAGCCTTTGGAGAGTCAGGCCTAACAAAACTCTACCATCTAGTAAGAAAGACGTATGAGACAGGCGAAATACCAGACTTCAAGAACAATATAATAATTCCAATCCCAAAGAAAGCAGGTGTTGACATATATGAAAATTATCGAACTATCAGTTTAATAAGGCACGGCTGCAAAATACTAACACGAATTCTGTACAGACGAATGCAAAGACTAGTAGAAGCCGACCTCGGGGAAGATCAGTTTGGATTCCGTAGACATGTTAGGACACCTGAGGCAATACTGACCCTACGACTTATCTTAGAAAATAGATTAAGGAAAGGCAAACCTACGTTTCTAGCACTTGTAGACTTAGAGAAAGCTTTTGACAATGTTGACTGGAATACTCTCTTTCAAATTATGAAGGTGGCAGGGGAAAATTCAGGGAGCGAAAGGCTATTTACAATTTGTACAGAAAGCAGATGGCAGTTATAAGAGTCGAAAGGCATGAAAGGGAAGCAGTGGTTGGGAAGGGAGTGAGACAGGGTTGTAGCCTCTCCCCGGTGTTATTCAATCTCTATATTGATCAAGCAGTAAAGGAAACAAAAGAAAAATTCGGAGTAGGAATTAAAATCCATGGAGAAGAAATAAAAACTTTGAGGTTCGCCGATGACATTGTAATTCTGTCACAGACAGCAAAGGAATTGAAAGAGCTGTTGAACGGAATGGACAGTGTCTTGAAAGGAGGATATGAGATGAACATCAACAAAAATAGAACGAGGATAATGGAATGTAGTCGAATTAAATCGGGTGATGCTGTGAGAATTAGATTAGGGAATGAGGCGCTTAATGTAGTAAATGAGTTTTGCTATTTGGGGAGCCAAATAACTGATGATGGTCGAAGTAGAGAGAATATAAAATGTAGACTGGCAATGGCAAGAAAAGCGTTTCTGAAGAAGAGAAATTTGTTAACATCGAGTATAGATTTAATTGTAAGGAATCCGTTTCTGGAAGTATTTGTGTGGAGTGTAGCCATGTATGGAAGTGAAACGTGGACGATAAATAGTTTGGACAAGAAGAAAATAGAAGTTTTCGAAATGTGTGCTACAGAATAATGCTGAAGATTAGATGGGTAGATTACATAACTAAGGAGGAGCTATTGAATATAATTGGAGAGAAGGGAAATTTGTGGCACAACTTGACTAGAAGAAGGGATCGGTTGGTAGGGCATATTCTGAGGCATCAAGGGATCACCAATTTAGTATTGGAGGGCAGCGTGGAGTTTAAAAATCACAGAGGGGGACCAAGAGATGAATACACTGAGCAGATTCAGAAGGATGTACGTTGCAGTAGGTACTGGGAGATGAAGAAGCTTGCACACGATAGAGTAGCATGGAGAGCTGCATCAAAACTATCTCTGGACTGAAGACCACAACAACAACAACAATTAATAAAAATAGCAGATCTTTTCTGAGAATATTGACTGTCAGTGCTATTTGCATGTTATAATCGCTGAGAATAATAACAATGCGAACTATATTTTTAACATAGGAAAATATCCCATTGTCATGAAGAAGGAAACGCAAGACAGGTATGTAATGTGTGGTTGCATGAAACCAGGCGAAACCTCGCAGTGGGCACCCAGACATGGCGGGAGACACTACATTGATGTGACAAAAGCCATGGGATAGCGATGTGCACATATACAGAAGGCGCTAGTATCCCGTACACAAGGAGTAAAGGGGCAGTGCATTGGCAGAGCTGTCATTTGTACTCAAGAGATTCATGCGAAAAGTTTCCAACGTCATTAGGGCCACACGAGAGCCATTAACAGACTTTGACCGCAGAATGGCAGTTGGAGCTAGACGTGTCGGACATTTCATTTCGGAAATCGTTGGTGAATTCGCTATTCCATGATCCAAGTGTCAAGAGTGTGCCGAGAATATCAAATTTAAGGCATTACCTCTCACCCCGGACAACGCAGTTGCCGACGGCCCTCACTTAACGACCGAGAGCAGCCGCACTTGTATAGTCCTGTCAGTGCTAAAAGATAAGCAACACTGAGTGAAATAACCGCAGACAACAATGTACGACGAAAGTATCCGTTACGACAGTGCGGCCAGGTTTGCCGTTAATGGGCTGTGGCACCGGATGACCGAAGCGAGTGCCTTTGCTAACAGCACGACATCCCCTGCAGCACCTCTCCTGGGCTCGTCGCCGTACTAGTTGGACCCAAGACGACTGTAAAGCAAGGCTTGGTCAGATGAGTCCCGATTTCAGTTCGTAAGCGCTGATGGTAGGGTGCGAGTGTGACGCAAACCTCATGAATCCATTGAACCAAGGTGTCAACAAGCCACTGAGCAAGCTGGTGGTGGTTCCATAATGGTTTGGGCTGTGTTTAAATGGCGTTGACTGAGTCCTCACCTCCAACTGAACCATTCATTAAGTGGAAATGGTTACGTTGAACTTCTTGGAGATCATTTTCAGCCATTCATGGACTTTAGTTTTAAGGGTGACAAATGCGCCATGTTACTGAGCCACAGTTGTTCGCGACTGGTTTGAAGAAATTCTGGACAATTCAAGAAGAATGATTCGGCTACACAAATCGCCCGAGTTGAATCCAACTGAACATTTATGGAACATAATCAGGATATCAGTTCGTGCACAAAATTCTGTAAAATGGATCTAAGCACTATGGGACTTAACATCTGAGGTCATCAGTCCCTTAGACTTAGAACTACTTAAACCTAACTAACCTAAGGACATCACACACTTCCATACCCGAGGCAGGATTTGAACCTGCGACGGTAGCAGCAGCGCGGTTCCAAACTGAGCGTCTAGAACCGCTCGGCCACCACGGGCAGCCAAAATTCAGCACCGCTAACGCTTTCGCATTTATGGATGGGTACAGAGACAGCATGGCTCAATATTTATGCAGGGAACTTCCAACGGCTTGTTGAGTCCATGTAACGTCGAGCTGCTTCACTGCCCTCGGAAAAGGAGGTGCGACACAATATTAGGAGGCACCCATGACTTTTGTCACCTCAGTGAATAGTTCTAGACATCTTTACGTGCTCACTGTATGCTCATAACTGAAAAGAGCGATGCGACGTGATCGGCGGGCAGACTAAAAACACTGACCAAGACATCTGTGCAGAGCTCCATCGGATTTTCCCTGTCGTTTCCATTTCGTGACCTATCGGACCTTACTTTCCGAATAGCCCTCCTAATACGATCCAACCTACATCACCTGCGCTAGGAGTGGATGAAGTAAGATAGGTTTGTCTTTCTTAAGGTGCACGAAAAGTTGTCCAGACCTGTTTTATTTTGCGTGGCCTTTACCTTTCATTTCCTACCCCTATAGGTTGGTGTGCTGATCCACTGCAGAGTTGTGGTCTTTTCAGCTAAATATAAGGCGAGCTGATAAATGTGTAGAAGCAGAGGGACAGAGGGAGTATTTGGGATTTTCAGGTGCTGCACTGCCTAACAACCAACGAAAATCTTGCTACAACCTTGGTCACAGTTTGTAAATTCCTTGACAGTATTTACCATATAAAAATGTGAAAGCCTGGTGTATATGTGTTTTTCTTCATGTATATACAGAGGAAAGTGGATGACTAGCTCGATATTTGCAGCATACTTGTGTAAAGATGATGGCAGGTGATGGGGTCGGCAACAACTGATTCATGGACCACACGAACTGGTCCACTCGTCCATGTTAGGTGAATAAAATTATGATTAATAAAGAGAACTTTTACAAATCGTTCACTTACAGACATATTGTTCTCTTGTTCTCCCACATTTCATTTTTTTCCCTTAAGATGTATGCTCGAAAAGGAAATGATATCTCTTTTTAATTAAATTTTATCGTCTCGGAACAAGTATCACAAATGCAGCATCGTCTGTTGTTTGTTTGCGAAGAGACAGAAGTAAATCTTTTGGTTATGTAACCGTTTGAACGGGGATATAAGTTCCGACCCTTTATAATATGTGTGAATTCTATTTTTGTGTGCAAAAGAATACAAAGCTGCTCGTATTAATCAGAAGTTAATTAATGATCCTACAGTAATGTGCGAATCAAAGGTTAGACACCGTAGTCGAGACATTAAAAGTGGACATACAAATGTGCGTGATGCAGAGCGGAATGGCACGTCCAGAATGTAGACCAATAAACTCGTACAGCAGCTGCGATCTGATCGACGATGGGTTGCTCCGGTCGGCGACGCGCTTCATATTGGTTGCTGCTAGTTTCCTACAAGATTGTCACAGATCAGCTCGGATATCGCACCATGCTGGACGCTGTTTGATATTGACACAATTGTCTCGGAAAAGTTCGAATATCGCGAATTGTATGCAAGGCAGGTAGCTAGAACACCTACCGAAAAACACCCACAGCAAAGAATCTCAAATGGACGAGCGTCTTACGGAGCGCTGTCAACAAGATGGAAACGGTTTGTTTTACCACAGTGTTAAGGACGATGTCCACTTTTAATGTCTCGACTACGGTGTCTAACCTTTATTTCATAGCAACAGAATTGAAAAGACAATCAATATCTCAACATCGAGCCATCTTTCAGCATCGCTAAAACCAAAGAAACTCCATGAAATCGTGCAGGGAGTGGGCGAAACTTTGGAAGCGCTTGTATTAACGACTATCACGGAGAAGATTGGCTACTGAAAAAACATCCACACACAGATGGCCGTACCGCGGATGAAATTCAGTATTTTCCACTATCAAATCTACATCTACATGACTCCTCTGCAATTCACGCTAAAATGCCTGGCAAAGAGTTCCTCAAATCACCTTCAGGCTATTGCTCTACCGTTCCACTCTAACAGTGCGTGGGAGAAATTAACACTTAATTCTTTGTGTACGAGCTCTGACTTCTCTTGTTTTTTTATGGTGATCATTTCTGCCTGTGTGGGTTGGCGACAATAAAATATATTCACATTCAGAACAGAAAGTTGGTTATTGAAAATCTGTGAAAAGATCTCGAAGCAAGAAAAACGGCTTTGTTTTTCGTGATATTACAAAACGAGCTGTCTTTCCTTGAACTTTTTCGATGTCCACCTTCAATGCTATGGTAAGAATCCTGTACAGCACAGGAGTACTCAAGCAGAGGATGAACAAGCGTAGTAGGCAGTACCTTCAACAGACGTGTTGCATCTTCCAAGTGTTCTGCCGACAAAACGTGTTCTTTTGTTTCCCTCCCCCACAATATTATCTACGTGATCGTCCATACTTAAATCGTTCCTGATTGTAATTCCTAGATATTTAGTCGCATTGATAGCCCTTGTGTGATTTATCGTGTAAACTAAAGTTAACGGATTTCTTTTTGCACTCATGTGGATGACCTCTTCTTGTTCCTGAGACAATGGTTTAGCTGCCAACAGTTTCAATATGACAAGACTCTTCCGACAACCTTCATCAGTTGATTCACTTCCCAGGCGGAGAAATTCTGTGCCGTGGAGTTAAACAAGCTAGTGTAACGTCATGAAAATTGCTTCGAAATAAATGGCGATATCATGGAAAAATGAAGTTAGTTTGTAGGAAACTGAAACCGTCAATTCCGTGTTCAACGGATTTACAACTAGTAATGGCTACGAGTGGAATTAAGTGACCCACACATTTTGAACAGGACATGAAAGAGATTTCACTCCGCCAAATGGTTCTGATAAACATCAGTGATTTAAGCTTTACAGCATCAGCGCGATGGATTACCGTATCACTCATCACTGTTACATTACGACAGCTGGGTGGTGACACCATTACTTAAATCTGCATCTGAATTCGCCATTTTCACATTTCACCTTGGTATTGAATAATTCGGTCCACGGGTTAACAACTGAGTGGCAGTTTTTGTAATATGATAAAGCCTAAGAAGGGATTCCGACTGAGTGGCTTTTTCGGAAGTATCCAGTTACTGAGGTTCAGATAATAATATTAGAATATACGGAAAACGCTGACACGAAGGAGGGACAGGATGGCATCTATTAAGATATCACGGAAGAACTTGTTAAGAACGCATCCTATTGTTCACACCACATCACAAACGGCTGCTTTTGGAGTGGTCCGTGATCCGAAAGCATGCACTGCTGACGAGTGCCGTCGCATTGTGCTATGGCGGCGACCTGGCCAGAGGCCTCATTCTTCCAGTACTTTGGAAAGGCACAGCTTTGTCGCTTTTGGCGTCATGGTATGACTTCAGGTCACGGTTGTTAGCTACTGAGGGAACCCTGGCGGCACAAAGGTGCGTCACGGATACCGTGCGTCCTGATGTCTTGCTTCTAGTGTGAGAGTACCATATTGCTTTCTTTCCAACAGGACAATGCTCGTTCACACACGACACTTGTCTATGTTGATATACTCTCTTGGACCAGCAACATTCCCAGGTCTGTCCCTACAGTTCCCTGTAAATTTTAATCGATTTTGTCATAAGTGAAATAACATCACCCACCGTTTCAACCCGTGAAGTTTCCTTTCCTCCTATCGTTCTCGGTGCTTCACTATTCTGTCAGGCAGTGTATTTGAGGACATTGGGTGTGGGTGTACCTCTGGGACGAAGAAATTGAACCACGAAAGGAAATTATGGCTCGAGCATCTACATCTACATATATACTCTGCTAGCCAGCAAGCGGTGTATGGCGGAGGGCAGAACTGCGCCAAAGTAATATTCGCCCTTCCCCCCCACTCCTCTCTATTCCACTCGCGGATCGCGCGAGGGAAAAACGACTCTGAACGCCTAAGTACCAGTTCTTATTTCCCTTATCTCTGAATGATGATCATTACGCGATTTGAAAGTTGGTGGTAATAATATATAGTCTACATTCTCGGTGAAGATTGGATTTCGGAATTTAGAGAGTAGCCCCTTCTGTTTAGCGCGTCGTCTATCTGCAAGTGTGTCCCACTTCAAACTTTCTATGAGATTTGTAACGCTCTCGCGATGGCTAAATGTGCCAGTCACGAATCTTGTCGCTCTTCTTTGGACCTTCTCAATCTCTTGAATCAGACCCAACTAGTAAGGGTCCCATACAGACGTACAATAAGACTGGACGAACTAACGTATTGTAAGCTATTTCCTTTGCTGAAGTACTGCATCTCTTCAGGATTCTACCAATAATCCGCAATCTTGAGTTCGCCTTACCCATTACTTGTGTAATCTGATCATTCCATTTGAGATCATTTCGAACAGTCACACCCAGATACTTTATTGATGTTACCGTTTCCAAAGACTGATCATTTATTTTGTACTCACACATTAATGTGGATTTTCGCCTTGTTATACGGAGTAGATTACACTTACTAATATTGAGAGATAACTGCCAGTCATTACACCACTCATGTATTTTCTGCAAATCCTCATTGATTTGTTCACAACTTTCGTGTGATACTACTTTCTTGTAGACTACAGCATCATCGGCACACAGTCTAAAGCCGCTGTCAATACTATCAACCAGATCGTTTATATAAATCGTAAACAGCAGAGGACCTATTACGCTGCCCTGGGGCACACCTGAAGTTACTCTTGTTTCCGTTGAAGTTACCCCGTTCAGGACGACATACTGCTCCCTGTCTGTTAGATAACTTTCTATCCAATCGCATATGTCATTGGATAGAACGTAAGCGCGCACTTTTGTTGAGCATCAAACCAGTCGGAAGACTGAGGAAAAATAAAGGCAAAATGAGGCTTGCTAAAATGAAGAGAGCAAGTATAACGTGAAATTTCCCCAGAAGGGGAACGTTACTGGCCGAAGCCCACCTCGGTCGACGTCGGAGGACGTGCGGAGGTCGGCCGTGTGGCCCGGGGCGGCCCTCCCAAATTGCTGCGCGCCTTACCGGCCGTTGCAACCAGCGGCCAGCATTAGCATGGCACACGCGATCGCGAGCTCTGGGGCCGCCATCTTGCGGCGCAGTGCGTCACGCACGCGGCGGCTGACCAATGGGCGGCGGTGTGCCACCTGACGCTACCTCCGGCAGCTCCCGCGGGTGCTTGCCGGCTCCTGCACGGCCGCCAGAGAAGAGGCGGTCCTCCACTGTGTGCTGGCCTGCAGACAGGCTGTCCGCACGAATACACCAAGCGAACAGTGCCTTCAGACCCACCAGCGGAACGATATACGTCTGCGTACGAACTCTGACATAGCACAGTTCGTGGCGGTACTCCAGTTTGGCAGGAGTGGAGTATCCTCCTGAAGTCCTTAAAGGGTGGCTGTGTTGACTGGAAGGACGGAAATCTCAAACCGTCCTCAGAACGTGGTTCGTGCAGGCTCCGAAACGAGCTCATACAACACACGGAACGTGCCCGTCATCGTGATCTGCAACCACCACGCTGTCCCGCGGAAATTGTGGGAACGAAAGTTAACGCTCGTAAAATAGCTACATCTACATCTACATTTATACTCCACAAGCCACCCAACGGTGTGTGACGGAGGGCACTTTAAGTGCCACTATCATTACCTCCCTTTCCTGTTCCAGTCGCGTATGGTTCGCGGGAAGAACGACTACGGACAACGAAGCAAATGTAACTTCTAATAGAGAGAGGAGCAGAGTTTGTATAATGTCAAAAGCAACAGTTACCGCACAAACACTGCGGAGACTAGGGGCTTTCGAGAGTATTTGAAAAGGTAAAAGGCTCCTTCGAATTGTGGTGTTGGAGGAAACTTCTTAGAGTTCCATGGACTGCAAAGAGAACCAACAGATCAATATTGGAGCAAATAAAACCTCATTTCTCCCTGGAAGGTCTAATGTTAAAACAAAAGCTGACCTACTTTGGACACACAATGCGAAGGCATGCCTCGCTGGAAAAAACATTAATGCTGGGGAAGATTGAAGGAACTAGAAGAAGAGGACGTCAGAGGATGAGATGGATCGATGGCATCACAGAAGCAATGTGTTCCAACCTGGAAGGTCTACGGGAGAAAGTGCAAGACAGGAAAAAGTGGCGTGATTTGCTTCATGGGGTCACGAAGAGTCGGAACCGACTAAACGAATAGAGAGAGAGAGAGAGAAGGCATTAATGACTCCGAAAGAAAGACAAAGCCTCCGTACACGCTCGAATCTCTCTAATTTTACACTCGTGAACTCCTCGGGAGGTATAACTAGGGGGAAGCAATATATTCGATACTTCGTCCAGAAACGCACCATCTCGAAACCCGGACAGAAGCTACACCGCGATGCAGAGCGCCTCTCTTGCAGAGTCTGCCACTTGAATTTGCTAAACATCTCCGTAACGCTATCACGCTTAACAAATAACCCTGTGACGAAACGCGCCGCTCTTCTTTGGATCTTCTCTATCTTCTCTGTCAACCCGACTTGGTACGGATCCCACACTGATGAGCAATATTCAAGTATAGGTCGAACGAGTGTTTTGTATGCCACCTCCTCCGCTCGTAGTTTCTGCGAAACCAGGAAGAGTGTGCACGTATCGACACTGCAATTGCTTAATGGACGCCAGGCGGTAATAAACGTGCTTACGTTTCGATGGAGTAAGTTTTCCATGAGCTCTAGGCAAATAATTGAGTTAATCCTATAAATATCTCTTCAAAACCTTTCCAGTGTCACGATTAGTTCTTAGTCGATGCTACATAGTCAAATATTTCCAAGTGGTTTAGTAGCTGTTTTAACAGCATGTTCCATTGGGTGTGCTTTGATTTTAGTACAGCCGTCTTGGCCGTCAAGGTCATGGATTGACAAGGTGCGGCGCCTGTCTCTTACAAATCGGGAAAGATGCCACAATAAAATCCGATACATATGCAGCACATTTTTTCGTTAAGGATACTTGTCGCTCAAATCAAATAACTGTTTTAAATCAGTGAAAATATTTGGTTCTTTTTTTTTATTTTCGTTCAGATGACGACCAAAAGAATCAAAAAATATCCCTAGAAATGTGTAAGAAGTGCGGAAAATTATATCCGAAAACTAAAACAAAATGTAATTGGTTATAATGCGCAACATGTAAGTTTTGCGTAATTATATGATTATATTATTTCAGCCGTCACCGCTCATTTCTGTCTCGCTGCAGCGACAGTAATGATACCCTTCAGTTTACTTTTAGTGTAAGTTTTGGTTACATGAAGACAATATAATTTTTGATACGCTCTGTGTCGATTGTGGTCGAGAAAATAGAAAGAAATCCAAATGAACTAAGTTTGCAAATCGTACTTATTTTTTTATTTAATATTTCACTAGGAATTATAGAGTGTTAACTAAATTATATGTCTTATTTTTAATGTTTCCAAGCATCAATAAGTAAACTAATTACCTAAATCATTAAAATACTTAGATATATAGAAAAGGTATCATTAAAAAAACTATTGCTAACACTTTATCGTTTTTTCTTCATCCCACAAAATATTGATAATCAAAAATATATTTATAAGCATATATGTACAGGTTTTGACTTAAAAACAGGGTACTTTTGTGTCTTTTTGGGATGCGGCATATCACTCATAGCATAAGGAAGTCGCAATATAAAGAGCTCTTCATGGTCGAATATTATGTTTAAACGTTACACTGAAAACATAAAAACATTTATGTCAAAGACTACTGGTGGGTTTAGTTGCACAAAAAAGTTTATACTAAAAAGTTTATACTAAAAGTACACCATGGGACTTCACAAATGCGATTTTGAAAATGTGTACCATCTCTACCGGATTTACCCTATGGCCTTCAATAATCTGGTAGGATGTTAGCAACGCCTCTCTGGATTATTTCATGTGTTCTGTTATGCCAACTTGTTAAGAGCTCCAAACTACTGGAGCAATATTCTTTTTTTTTCTTTTCAGCCATCAGTCTTTCTACTGGTTTCATGCGGCCCGCCACGATTTCCTCTCCTGTGCTAACCTCTTCTTCTCAGAGTAGCACTTGCAACCTACATTCACAATTATTTGCTGTAGTTTCTGTAGCTTCTACTCTCTACAACTCTCTCTAGTTCCAAGGAACTTTTTCCGCGATGTCTTAACAGATGTCCTGCCATCATGTCCCTCCTTCTTGTCAGTGTTTTCCATGTATTCCAATAATGTTATCCGAACTCCAGTAACGGGAGTTCTCTAGTCCGCCAGCTGCTAGCCACCAACCAGTGATGCGGCACAATACAAAACGTTTCAGGGAGTCGATTACCAGTTCTTGGATAGCATGCGGAGATGTGAAGGGATTGCGACGTGCTTGGTGTGTCATACAACGATGCTGCCTTATGGTGGTCAGAGGTGGTCGATCGGAATGTTCATGATGAGTATGCCTGCTCTCCCATTCCTATGGGGTCCAGCATCTGGCCGCTGCCACATCCTAATACTCCACAAGTCTGAATATTGCACAATTGGACCAGTAGGCCAAGTGCAGACACAGAATGAGTCGCCTTTCAAATTCTGTGCTCATAACGCTGTCTCAAACGGGAGCGCGGCATCTGCGTGTCCTTCACTGTGATTGCTCAGCATCTGACGCTGGTCACGCCACTTACACGGTTCGTATCAGGCTTGGCAACAATACTAAAGATGAGCAACAGTCATGTATCCCGGTGACAGTCCTACCTGTCACAGAGAATAGCAGTCTAGTCATTTTCGCATCTGCTGACGATGTTACACTGGCGCCCTTTCATTTCTTCTGCGTGATTAACTTCTTCTTCCAGGCATTGTACTTGTTTTAAATACTCCAATTTTTGCACAGCGCCACAGCGGTTAATCCTTACTTCAAAACATGTTGTCATCATGGACCCTCTTGTACTATCCATTTCGTAGTGACTGACCCCTAGCTTCGAGTTACTCATCTGGCTACACCCGTGATTACCTCCGGTGAGCTGAACCTCGTCCGAATACCGCATTTTACGGACTATAAGACGCACTTTTTTATTCAAAAAATTGCCTCCAAAATTCAGGACCGCTTTTACTCGAAATTAACGTAAAGGTGCCCAGAGTGTAATTTAAAATTTCTGTCAGTCTTAAAAATGGCCATATATTCGATGCCTCGGGAAACCTATCTCCATCTGGCAACACTGGTTTCAACTGACAGCTGCAGTGCATCGATGCGACGAACACGAGTTACCGGGGATTCACAAGCTTGTTAACACTGTCTCCCTTCCGCCCCGCCATAACAAACCCAGAACACTGTCTAGCCTATGATGCGTCATTGCAATCTACAGTGCCAGTGAACTTGAACTGAAAGTGATTTGCTTTATCGGTAACAGTACAAAAATTTTGTTAGTTTTTAGTTTCGTAATGAAAAACATACGCTGCGCGCTATAAACTAAAAGTAATGACATATGCAGACTATGGAAACATAGAAGCTGACCGGCATTTGGGCCCTCCACCAAAAAAAAATCATTCTTGTTTGAATGGCTGCTAAAGAAGAACTGAAAAAAAAATGAGCAAGAATAAATGTGCAAATGTCAAATTAAACACCTTTCACCCGTCAATTTTCAACCTTATTTTGTTAGGCAACCAGTTTCGGCGATTTATTACACCATCTTCAGGCCCCTGACCGACTTGTAGGAATAATCTACCTCGCTTGTGATCGAAGCAGGGGCCAGCAATACTGATAACCAGTAGATATCTACTTACTACAGTGACCATTTCATACATCACCCTCCTACAGGTCACTGTAGAAAGTAGATATCTACTGGTTATCAGTATTGCTGGCCACTGCTTCGATGACAAGAGAGGTAGATTATTCCTACTAGTCGGTCAGGGGCCTGAAGATGGCGTAATAAATCGCCGAAACTGGTTGCCTAATAAAATAAGGTTGAAAATTTGCTGCTGAAAGGTGTTTAATTTGACATCCTCAATCGAACAGCCGAGTCCCGCGACCATCGCTAAAAAGATGGACATTGAGAGAAATGTGCAAATACACTCCTGGAAATTGAAATAAGAACACCGTGAATTCATTGTCCCAGGAAGGGGAAACTTTATTGACACATTCCTGGGGTCAGATGCATCACATGATCACACTGACAGAACCACAGGCACATAGACACAGGCAACAGAGCATGCACAATGTCGGCACTAGTACAGTGTATATCCACCTTTCGCAGCAATGCAGGCTGCTATTCTCCCATGGAGACGATCGTAGAGATGCTGGATGTAGTCCTGTGGAACGGCTTGCCATGCCATTTCCACCTGGCGCCTCAGTTGGACCAGCGTTCGTGCTGGACGTGCAGACCGCGTGAGACGGCGCTTCATCCAGTCCCAAACATGCTCAATGGGGGACAGATCCGGAGATCTTGCTGGCCAGGGTAGTTGACTTACACCTTCTAGAGCACGTTGGGTGGCACGGGATACATGCGGATGTGCATTGTCCTGTTGGAACAGCAAGTTCCCTTGCCGATCTAGGAATGGTAGAACGATGGGTTCGATGACGGTTTGGATGTACCGTGCACTATTCAGTGTCCCCTCGACGATCACCAGTGGTGTACGGCCAGTGTAGGAGATCGCTCCCCACACCATGATGCCGGGTGTTGGCCCTGTGTGCCTCGGTCGTATGCAGTCCCGATTGTGGCGCTCACCTGCACGGCGCCAAACACGCATATGACCATCATTGGCACCAAGGCAGAAGCGACTCTCATCGCTGAAGACGACACGTCTCCATTCGTCCCACCATTCACGCCTGTCGCGACACCACTGGAGGCGGGCTGCACGATGTTGGGGCGTGAGCGGAAGACGGCCTAACGGTGTGCGGGACCGTAGCCCAGCTTCATGGAGACGGTTGCGAATGGTCCTCGCCGATACCCCAGGAGCAACAGTGTCCCTAATTTGCTGGGAAGTGGCGGTGCGGTCCCCTACGGCACTGCGTAGGATTCTACGGTCTTGGCGTGCATCCGTGCGTCGCTGCGGTCCGGTCCCAGGTCGACGGGCTCGTGCACCTTCCGCCGACCACTGGCGACAACATCCATGGAGACCTCACGCCCCACGTGTTGAGCAATTCGGCGGTACGTCCACCCGGCCTCCCGCATGCCCACTATACGCCCTCGCTCAAAGTCCGTCAACTGCACATACGGTTCACGTCCACGCTGTCGCGGCATGCTACCAGTGTTAAAGACTGCGATGGAGCTCCGTATGCCACGGCAAACTGGCTGACACTGACGGCGGCGGTGCACAAATGCTGCGCAGCTAGCGCCATTCAACGGCCAACACCGCGGTTCCTGGTGTGTCCGCTGTGCCGTGCGTGTGATCATTGCTTGTACAGCCCTCTCGCAGTGTCCGGAGCAAGTATGGTGGGTCTGACACACCGGTGTCAATGTGTTCTTTTTTCTATTTCCAGGAGTGTAGAAGACTCAATGCATAATGGCCAAAACTAGAAGATGACTTATTGAAATGGATTAGAGGTCACCGTCAAAATGGCAGTGGTATTAATACAGAAATGCACAGGCTCGTAAGCTAGCGTTACAGTGGAACTTAACAGACTTTAAGGGTGGAGTTGGTTGGTGCTACAGGTTTGTCAAGTGTCATGGACTTAGCATGTGAACCAAAACCAAAATATCACGCCGAAAATACCACAAGAGTACGAAGAGAAAATATTATCTCTCCGTCGCTTTATTATTGAACATCGAAAGACAGCCAGAGTGAAACTGAGCCAAATAGTGAATATGGACGAAGTTCCTCTAACATTTGATGTGCCGAGCAACAGAACTATTGACATGAAAGGTGGTAAAACTGTAACTATAAAAACAGGTGGACATGAAAAAAAATGTCCTTTTATGTTGTGCTGACGGTACTAAACTTAATCCGATGATCATTTCCTAGCGTAAAACAATGCTAAATACCGCCAGGTACTGTTATTCACGTGCGTAACAAGGGTCGATGGACGACGCTGGTGTAAAATTATGAATTAACAAAATGTGGAAGAGCAGGAAAGGTGCTTGACTTAAGAAGAGTTCTCTTCTTGTACTTGATCAATTTAGTTGTCATTTGAAAAACTCTGTGAAACAGCAATTGTGAAACTGAATTTCAGATCTTGCTGTTATTCCGGGAGGACTTACTTCACAATTGCAGCCTCTTGATGTGTCGATAAATGAACCATATAAGTATGTATGAGAGAGAAATCGAACAAATGGCTGATAGATGAAACCGAACATGAATTCACGCCGAAGGGAGCTTTAAAACTACCTACAATATAACAAGTGTGTCAGCGGGTCAAACAGTCGTGGTCTAAAGCAAGATAAGACATTATTTTTAAATCTATCAAGAAGAGCGGCATACGTAATGCTCTCGATGGCACTGAAGACCATCTTAATACATGAAGAGGACAACGATGACGACGACACGGAGGAAGACGAAGTAGAAGAAGAGGGAAGTTCAGATGACAATTTTCAGGGATTTTAAAGGTTATTTCGGTTTTATAAAACATTTTTCTTTTAGTCTCGCTTTTCATTCTAATGATAAAAATTGTAAAAATGTTATTTAAAGAAATGCTTAAAAATTAAGGTGCGTCTTACAGTACGTAGTGTCTTACAGTCCGTGAAATACGGAAGTTGAAAAGCCCACTTTTATGTACTTAAATTGGAATCATCACATAGAAAATGTTGTAGGGAAGGCGTTCCAAAGACTACGTCTAAGAGGCGGAACGCTTAGAATGTGCAACGCATCTGCTAAACAAACTACTTCCACTACGCTTATCCGTTCTCTTCTGCACTATTTCTGCACAATACGGGATCCTTACCAGAAGCCACTGGGCCACCCCTGCGGTGGAGCATCTACAACTACATACACAGGGTGGTCCATTGATAGTGACCGGGCCAAATATCTCACGAAATAAGCGTCAAACGAAAAATCTACAAAGAACGAAACACGTCTAGCTTGAAGGGGGAAACCAGATGGTGCTATGGTTGGCACACTAGATGCCGCTGCGATAGGTCAAACGGATATCTACTGCGTTTTTTTTTTTTTTCAAAATTGGAACCCCCATTTTTATTACATATTCGTGTAGTATGTAAAGAAACACAAATGTTCTAGTTGGACCACTTTCTTCGCTTTGTGATAGACAGCGCTGTAATAGTGACAAACACATGGCTCACAATTTTAGACGAACAGTTGGTTCAAATGGCTCTGAGCACTATGGGACTTAACATCTGTGGTCATCAGTCCCCTAGAACTTAGAACTACTTAAACCTAACTAAACTAAGGACATCACACACATCCATGCCCGAGGCAGGATTCGAACCTGCGACCGTAGCGGTCACGCGGTTCCAGACTGAAGCGCCCAGAACCGCACGGCCACATCGACCGGCGAACAATTGGTAGCAAGTAGATTTTTAAAATCAAAATGCAGAACATAGGTACGTTTGAACATTTTATTTCGGTTGTTCCAATGTGATATATGTGCCTTTGTGAACTTATCATTTCTGAGAACGCATGCCGTTACGGCGTGATTACCTGTAAATACCACATTAATGCAATAAAAACTCACATTGATGTCCGTCAACCTCAATGCATTTAGCAATACCTATAACGACATTCCTCTCAACAGCGAGTAGTTCGGCTTCCGTAATGTTCGCACATGCATTGACAATGATCTGACGCATGTTGTCAGGCGTTGTCGGTGGATCACGATAGCAAATATCCTTCAACTTTCCCCACAGAAAGAAATCCGGGGACGTCAGATCCGTTGAACGTGCGGGCCATGGTATGGTGCTTCGACGACCAACTCACCTGTCTTGAAATATGCTATACAATACCGCTTCAACAGCACGCTAGCTATGTGCCGGACATCCATCATGTTGAAAGTACATCGCCAGTCTGTCATGCAGTAAAACATCTTGTTGTAACATCGGTAGAACATTACGTGCATACACTGCACCATTTAGATTGCCATCGATAAAATGGGGGCCAATTATCCTTCCTCCCATAGTGCCGCACCATACATTAACCCTTCAAGGTCGATGATGTTCCACTTGTCGCAGCCATCGTGATTTTCCGTTGCCCAACAGTGCATATTATGCCGGTTTACGTTACCGCTGTTGTGAATGACGCTTCGTCGCCAAGTAGAACGCGTGCAAATAATCTGTCATCGTCCCGTTATTTCTCTTGTGCCCAGTGGCAGAACTATACACGACGTTCAAAGTCGTCGCCATGCAATTCCTGGTGCATAGAAATATGGTATGGGTGCAATCGATGTGGACGGTCGGTGTGGCCGTGTGGTTCTAAGCGCTACAGTCTGGAACTGCGTGACCGCTACGGTCGTAGGTTCGAATCCTGCTACGGGCATGGATGTCTGTGATGTCCTTAGGTTTAAGTAGTTCTAAGTTCTAGGGGACTAATCAACACGGATGTTAAGTCCCGTTGTAACTATCCGGCGAACGGTCCGGGCAGTTGGATGATGTCGTCCAGCATACCGAGCAGCATACGTATCATACGCCAGTTGAGCATTTTGATCACAATAGCCATACATCAACACGATATCAACCATTTCCACAATTGGTAAACGGTCCATTTTAACAGGGGTAATGTATCACGAAGCAAATACTGTCCGCACTGGCGGAATGTTACGTGATACCACGTACTTACACGTTTGTGACTATTACAGTGCCATCTATCACAAAGTGAAAAAAGAGGTCCAACTAAAACATTCGTATTTCTTTATATACTACTCGAATATGTAATAAAAAATGGGTTTCTATTTTAAAAAGACGCAGTTGATATCCGTTTGAGCTATGGCAGAGCCATCTAGCGGACCAACCATAGCGCCATCTGGTTTCCCCCTTCAAACTAGACGTTTCGTTCTTTGTAGTTTTTTCGTTTGATGCTTATTTCGTGAGTTATTTGGCCCAGTCACTATCAATGGACCACCCTGTACATATACTCCGTAAACCACCACATGGCGTAAGGCGGAATCTACCATGTACCACTTAGAAAGGACCGAGAGAAAAACGACTGCCTGTATGCCTCCGTACAGTCGTAATTTCTCTTCTCTTTGTGGTACATTGGCGGAGATAGAATCGTTCTGCAGTCAGCTGCAAATGCCTCTTCTCGAAACTTTCTCGACAGGATTGGTGGCTTGTACAAAATTTTATCAATGTGCTACAATGCTGCAAAAATAAACAGCTAGTCTTTCACTATACGTCATGATAGGCATGACTTAATATTATCCCGATATTGGCTTTACCTGGTGTACTAAGGTCAATGTTTAGTTTATATGTTTATGATTCCCAATAGGTTCTTTTCTTAATGCATTTACATGTCCTAGAACTTTCACTCCCCCTGTACCCCGCACTTACTTTTCCCAAATAAGAAACATAAAAAGCAAAAGCACACTGCAAACATCACACACGCAGAGCCAACTCTTATCACACACTTTCATACTAAATTTGCTGATATACTCGCTTTTTTTATCACCTATAGCATTTTGGCTTACAATGGTAGGAATTGAAACTAAATCCAGCATATTAATATTATGTATATAAATCGAACTTGAGAGTTGGCACTCCACTCTCACTTTAACAACGTTGCCAGTCAGATTTATATTCATATTTTAGGTCATGTTCTCAGTGTTCCCCGGTACTATAAGGGGCGTTCTAAAAGAAACGAGCCGGAGGCATAATTACAGAAACCAGTACCTGTGTGTTAGAAGTATTGACCCTGGTTGTTGAGACACTTGTCCCACTGTGACACAAGGCGGTGAATGGCTGCCACATAAAATTCTCGGGGCTACGATGTGAACCAGTTCCGCACGTACAGCTGGACGTCGTCATCCATGGTGAATCGTTTGCCCGTCAGAGCCTTTTAATGGGACCAAAACTGGCGAAGGGGGGAGGGGAGGGGGGTAGCGGAGGGGCTACATGTGAGGCGACCGCGAGCAGAGTACGAGATGAATTGGGGGCCATATATGCTGAGCGCAGCAACCTGACTGTGCAAGTGATCTGGGAAACAATTTTCACTGGTTCTTACCTGCAGACGGATTTCTGGCTGAAGCACGCTTCTCTTTCCATTTTGGGTCGTACAGAAGGGCACCGGTTCGCAAAATGAAGTACTGCTGCACTGATGTAGAGTTGTTAAATGATATTCACTGCTCCCTATTCTTAGATGAACCATAGTTTGTGATTTCGTTGAGCCATTTGAATAGAGTTGGGCGACACACTGGATTCATGTAAACAAAAGCAGATTGCGTTGTAAAACGGATTAATTCAGGTGAGAATTTGTGTAGCCGCCACCCTAATGTATGCTTGGCATTCAAACTTCGTTCCATACCTGATTTTCTGTCATTTTTGTCTAAGATTTGTCAGCTAATTGTAGTTATTAAAGGTTTAACAAAACTTTTCATTAGTTTTTAAACTTAAATACGCCACTGTTCTCATTCATACTTCCTCTACTATACGCTGTTTTTGTTTGATTGTGGTAGTACATAAGTAACTTCACTCAGACATTTATTTACGATTAAAGTGAACGACGGCTTATAAACTATTTAAATATGTTTAATTTTTAATTAATAGAGGACTAAAATAAAATAAAAGAATGAAAAGATTGTAGCAGAGAGAATCGTACCAGAGCGATGAACTACCAGTCGCTGCACTTGACCACTGTGCCACAGCACAAGAAGTATTGCTCAAAAATCGCCCATACTCAACTCGAAAATCTTTAGAGGGCGTTTAAGGATTTCCTACAGCCCACTCAGGCGCAATATTCCAGGAACTTGATAGAGGCATCTACTTGCTTCCACTCACGTAGTTTCAGCCAAATCGGTGAGCCCTAACCTACGCCTTTCCCTTGCTAGATTTAAAGTTAAAGTAGGTCTACCTATACCTTTCACTCTCACTTTCTCCTCTAAAGATCTACTGGAAAGGAACCTATTTAGCAGATCATCTACAGAATTCACCATTTTGCTTGCACAATACTTTACGTGCATTTTCAGAGAGAAATACTGGCCCGGTGCTGTGAGCAACGTATCACTCTTTGTGCTGGCAGGATGACGACATGTCAGAGCGAACACAGTCGAAAGCGTCCCTTCTCTAAGTTGATCGTTGTGCGGCTGACCATATTTTAAACACTCGACACTGGTTCCTAGTTACCGCGAAGAGAGCGCTAATCAACATGTTTTCGTTCATTTGCATACCAGCACAGATTCTAAGAGAAATAACGTAATTTTAGTGCGATTTCCGGCTTGCATTCGAAGACAAATGGCATAATTTTAGTGCGATATTTACGGTGTGATTGGCACGTGATCGCCAGCCACCGCGGCTCAACAGTGTTTAGCAAAAAGAACGTCATCTACATCCTTCCTGGTATGGATCCCACACCGCGCAACAATATTCTAACAGAGGACGAACGAGTGTAGTGTAAACTGTCTCTTTAGTGAACTTGTTACATCTTTTAACCATTTGAGTTAATGAAGCATCTCCGTAACACGTGTGTATTGATTTTTTAAAATTTTATTTACAAGTCTCGTTCGGTAGGATCAAATTGAGGAGCAAATCTCCACGGCCATGGAACGTCTCAGTACATTAAATTACAACATAAAAGTAATAATAGATAAAAATAGATGTTCATGAACCTGAAAAAAGTCAGTCCATGAGTTTAAGTAAACATTATCAGCAATACAATAAGAATCAGCTTAATTTTTCAAGGAACTCCTCGACCGAATAGAAGGAGTGATCAATGAGGAAACTCTTCAGTTTCGATCTGAAAGCGCGTGGATTACTACTAAGATTTTTGAATTCGAGTGGCAGCTTATTGAAAATGGATGCAGCAGTATACTGCACACCTTTTTGCACGAGAGTTCAGGAAGTCCGATCCAAACGCAGGTTTGATTTCTGCCGAGTATTAACCGAGTGAAAGCTGCTTATTCTTGGGAATAAACTAATATTGGTAACAAGAAACGACAATAAGGAATATACATATTGAGATGCCAATGTCAAAATACACAGACTCGTGAAAAGAGGTCGACAAGAGATTCGTGAACTCACACCACTCATTGCCCGAACCGCCCGTTTCTGAGCCAGAAATATCTATTGATCTAACCTAGTGGCAACGACCTCGCCGCAGTGGATACACCGGTTCCCGTGAGATCACCGAAGTTAAGCGCTGTCGGGCGTGGTCGGTGCTTGGATGGGTGACCATCCGGGCCACCATGCGCTGTTGCCATTTTTCGGGGTGCACTCAGCCTCGTGATGCCAACTGAAGAGCTACTCGACCGAATAGTAGCGCCTTCGGTCAAGAATACCATCGTAACGACCGGGAGAGCGGTGTGCTGACCCCACGCCCCTGCTATCCGCATCCTCCACTGAGAATGACACGGCAGTCGGATGGTCCCGGTAGGCCACTCGTGGCCTGAAGACGGAGTGCTATAATCTAGTAGTAAGAACCCGAAACACGTCTGAAGATGGCGGCCAGTTGGCTCGTCGAAATATTGTGTTGTCAGGACGATGAAATCCGGGTGCGTGCCCATGAAGAGCGTCAATATTTATTACACCGCAAAAAGTCTGCGTAATCACCTCAGCAAGCTTCTGAATTGCTTTGCTGTTTTCCCTTCATCGTATCTGTTGGCGAGTACAAACACTCGAGCAGTACTCAGTAATATCTGGTACAAGTGTTCTGTACGTGGTTCCTTTTGTAGATGAGCTGTGCTTCCCTTTCTTTATCAGTCAAAGACGCTACTCCTAGACCACAGTTTTTGTGTACTGTTGAGACGATCTGAAAGTTACGGGCTGCGTTACGTACGAGTATCAGAATGTTGTAGCGCCACTGGCAGGTGGGCGTTTCTTGTGGTCAGCGGCGTGACCGTGCGACAGTGCCGGAGCGCGCGACATCCCGGCTTCTTTTGTGCCGCGCGGGCAATCAACAGGTCGGCGTGACGTAATGACATAATGACGGATGCGGAGGCTGGTGGCAGATAATTACACGCGCCATCAGGCAGGCGCGCCGGACACCGGCCGACGGGCCGTGGGGGCCCGTCATCCCGCCACTGGTCACTTGCTGCCCAAATTAGATCAACATACTTCGGCTTTGCCCAACACTAGAGGTGGTCCCCGGCTCACCAGTGTAAAGCACAACAACAAGACTCTTTTAATGAAGTATGAAATCACACTCGAATCGCAAACAGGGTCTCATTAGCCAGTGAGAGACCTGTGAACAGCCGGCCGGGGTGGCCGAGCGGTTCTAGGCGCTTCAGTCTGGAACCGCGCGACCGCTACGGTCGCAGGTTCGAATCCTGCCTCGGGCATGGATGTGTGTCATGTCCTTAGGTTAGTTAGGTTTAAGTAGTTCTAAGTTCTAGGGGACTGATGACCTCAGATGTTAAGTCACATAGTGCTCAGAGCCATTTGAACCATTTTAGACCTGTGCACAACTAGCCTCCTGTCAACATCCAAGCAATCGCAGTGTGTTTTACACATACGGGGGTCACCCCAAAAGAAATGCACACTATTTTTTGTAATGAGAGGCACCCACATGCCTTGCTCATACTGTGGCATCAAGCAGTCAGGCCTGCAAGATGAGTGGTCTGCCAAGCTAGTGGATTTATTCTTATTTCTCGAGGAACATCTATGTCTGATTATGAGCTCTAGTACCCACAATTAACCTACAAATTATTCTCCGGTTTGAATATTACGCAACGGAAACGGATAACGCACATCTATTAGGAATTTACACATTTCTGATTGTTCACTACGCTCTGGCAATACCAAATCATCTTTCTTACCCAACGGCTTTGATCAACACATGGCCATCGCACTGAATATGAATGGCGCACACATTATAAATTCTGGATATCATGACTCCACACTGTTCGAAGAACAAGGCCACCAATCTTTTTCTTTTCACTATCTTTTTTATTCCGATAAATTCTATTATCGATCAAATATAACCTAAAAACACCATTACATTTTATACAACAATTACACATGAGAAACTCCGCCCAGGGGGCATGGCTTTACATTCTCTACTTTACATTCTCTATCTTATGGTCTCGTAATTATCTAACGCTACAGTGCACTTTCTGGATAGGATGGTGGATCTTTTGCTACATCTCACACTTCGACTCTCACACCCATCATCACGAAAATTTACTCCAGACCGAGCGGTACAAAAAGGAACATGCATAACCCACAGCCTCTGAACCTATCTTGCTACTCTCCCATGCAAACCACACATACTTAAATTACATGAAATACATCTCACTGGTAACATAGAATACTACACAAAGAATAGTCACAACGTTAGAATCACTTCACTTTCAGCTTTCCCACTTCAATTAGTATTCATCCCAGTTTCACACGACACTGCCCCACTTCGTAACTTCTCTCTCCTACTACGAACTCTGGAGAATATATGCACGTCTTCCTGTGCAATGCAAGCCAAGTGGCTTTGCTGGATAGACGGCTGACTCACCTTGCTTCTCTCTCAGAGTATTAGAGTTTGAATCTAGCGTCACACTCAAACATAACACGCAAAGTAATATTACGATCATATTCGTCTCACACGCGAGTCCTCAACTGATACCTTGGACGAGTACTTCTCTTTATCCTTTGTCTCGTACACAGATTAAGACTCACACACTACTCACCACGTGGAAGTGCTCGCCTCTAATTTCAAGTCCTGCACACGCCGTTTTTTAAATATTGCCAACTTATAGTACACACGCCAGTAATTCAGCTTAACTTTAACACTCGGAAGTATTTCAACTTAATACTAGCACTCGCAACTATTTCAACTTAGTACTAGCACTCGCAGGTACTTCAACTTATTGCTACACGTGGTTTCACTGTGACCGTTGGTCACTTCCGAAGATTACTACGATTCCCTTAATATTACCTGCCTGTCATTTAATTCTCCCCCTAAAAGTTCCTGAAATAGAGAAATAATTATTCCAAACTACTCTTAAGTATTTTACATGCATACCATTCTCTCCACTCTTTTGTCTTTACGGAGCACACCTAAGACAGGTCTTATCAACACAAGATCCAGCGCCAGAGTGCTGAAACATGGCTGTTCTTCAGGTCATCTCGCACCTCCGCCGAGGTGGGGGAGCACCACGCTAACGTATTGGTCAGCCACATTTCAGGCCCTCAAAGCTCAGGTAAATTTCATCTCTTTGGTTCCACCAAAGGTGACCAAAGGACAGTCTCAAAGATGATCATATATTGCACATTCACCACCTGCGGTTAGCAGACGACCATACATTCATTCATTTCAGAGATCTCACCAAATTAGATGTAGGGATTTGTGGCAGTGCACATGTGATCAATTTAATAAATAAATTGTCCTTCTTTCCAATAGCGAAGAATGTTGTACCTATTTTCAATGTCGGGCGGTACTGTACCCTTTCAGCAAAAATACAGTTTTCATTCTGCTCGTGTGAAAGTTTTACAGTGTGTAGATACATCCTCTCCGCTTGTTTTCAAACTTAGTTCAACCTGTTCCCGTGAGTGGCGCCGTTACAGCATGTCTTCAAGATGGCTGCTACACTTGACGTTCGTCAGAAGCAACGTGCTGTCATAGAATTCCTGTGCTGTGAAAACGAGACAGTGGGAAACATCCACAAGAGGTTGAAAAAGGCATTTGGAGATGCTGCTGTCGATCGCAGTACAGTTAGTCTGTGGGCAAGCAGGTTGCGTGATGAAAGCGGTCACGGCAATATTGAGGGTTGTCCTCGCAGCAGCAGGCATCGTACTGCACACACTCAAGACAAACTGCAGAGAGTTAACGAATTGGTGACTGCTGACAGACGCATCACAGTAACGAATTGTCACGCTACGTAGGGATAGGGGAAGGAAGTGTTCGCGGAATACTGAAAGTGTTGGCGTTAAAAAAGGTTTGTGCCAGGTGGGTTCCCAGGATGTTGACAGTGGCTCACAAAGAAAGAAGAAAAACGTTACGCAGCGAACTTTTGGAACAGTACGAGAGTGGTGGAGATGAGTTTCTTGGAAGAATTGTGACAGGTGATGAAACATGGCTCCATCATTTTTCACCAGAGACGAAAAGGCAATCAATGGAGTGGCATCATGCAAATTCACCCAAGAAAAAAAAAGTTCAAAATCACACCATCTGCTGGAAAAGTTATGGCTACGGTGTTTTTCGATTCCGAAGAACTCTTACTTGTGGACATCATGCCAGGTGGAACCACCACAAATTCTGATACAAATGTGACGACACTGAAGAAACTTCGTGCTCGACTGAGTCGTGTTCGATCACATCGGCAAAAGCAGGATGTTTTGCTGTTGCACGGCAATGCACGGCCACACGTCAGTCAAAAAAACCATGGAAGCGATCAAAAAACTCGGATGGACAACAGTGAAACACCCGCCTCACAGTCTTGACCTGGCTCCATGTGACTATCATCTCTTTGGGAAACTGAAAGACTCTCTTCGTGGAACCAGGTTTAGAGATGAAGACTCCCTTGTGCACGCTGCCAAACAGTGGCTCCAACAGGTTGGTCCAGACTTTTACCATGCACGTATACAGGCACTGGTTCCAAGATGGCGTAAGGCAGTTGAGAGGGATGGAAATTATGTGGAGAAATGAAAATATTGTTCCTAAAGGATGTATCTACACACTGTAAAATGTTTCAAACATATAGAATAAAAGACGGATTTAAAAAAATATTGTGCATTTCTTCTGGAGTGACCCTAGTATTGTATTAGACTACACTGATTTCCTCTGCATAAACAATCCAAGTCATTGTCAATGATGATCTGATAACAGTTTAAACACAAAGACCTCGTCAGATAGATGCATCGATGTTCTTCTCATATAGACTCACGGGAAAAATTATAATACCGAAAAGTGATTAATGCTGAGTAATGAAATTTCTGGAATACATTTGTCTAGGTAACGTATTCGAGTGGTTAACATTGCAAGTTCACAGCGTAATGTAACCGAGAGATGGGCCCTAGCAAATATGAAATGCTGGTACAATAACAACCGGTGTAATCGCCAGAATCCTGAATTCAGGCATGCAGACGCACGTGCATTGTGTTGGAAAGGTCTCCTAGTGAGTTTTGGGGCGGAGTTCCTTGCCTGTTGCACTTGGGCGGTCAATACAGGGATGGTTAACGCTGTTTATGAATGATGCTGCAGTTGTCGTCTTATTATTTCCCATGTGTGTTTGACTGGAAACAAATCTGGTGCAGATGGAAACATGTCCACACTCTGTAGAGCAAGTTGGGTTACAAACAGACGTATGTGGGCGAGCATTATCCTGCTGGAAAACACCGCCTGGAATGCTGCTCATGAATGGCTGCACAGCAGGTCGAATCACTAGACTGACGAACAAGTTTAAGGGCAGGGTGCGTGGGACAACCACTAGAGTGCTCCTGCTCTCATATGAAATCGCATACCGGACCATAATTCCAGATGTAGATCCAGTGTGTCCAGCATGCAGACAGGTTGGTTTCAGGCCCTCAACTAGCCTTCTTCTAACCAACACACGGCCATCACTGGTACCGAGGCAGAACCAGCTTTCATCAAAAAGCAAACAGACCATCACCCTGCCCTCCAGTGAGCTCTCACTTGACACACTAGTCACAAATGGCGGTGGTTTGGGGTCAGTGGAATGCACACTACAGGGCGTCTGGCTCGGATCTGTCCTTGAAGTAACCGATTTGTAACAGTTCGTTGTGCCACTGTGGTGCCAACCGCCACTCAGACTGCTACTGAGGTGTAGCACGACGCGCCAGAGCGATACGCCAAATACAATGGTCTTCCTTCTCGGCAATGCCACAAGGCCGTCTGGAGCCCAGGTTTCTTTCGAGCCTGCGTACATTTTCGTGACCACCGATGCTGGCAGTCGTGTACAATGGCTACATTCCTGCCATGCCTGTCTGCAGTATTGCAGAAGGAACATTCAGCTTGTTGTAGCCCTATTACACGACCTAGTTCAAATTCAGTGGCGTGTTGATAATTGCATCTTTGTCGCCTTAGAGGCATTTTGAGTAACGTCAACTCACCGCGTCCAGTCTCTAAGATAACTAACGATCACGACCCCTTCGTTTATTTTCCTCCTAGTGCCTTGTCACGCGGTTTCGCAGGGTCGGCACGGTTAGGAACGGATTTGGCAAGATTAGTCTTAAGGGGTGGCCGGATGCCCTTCCTGCCGCCACCCCTTCCCCCCCGGGACAGAATTAGTGTACCCCAGCTGTCTGCATCTAGTCTAATCCATGGAATAGTGCGAACGTGTTCAGACGTCTGCGAGTCGTGTAACTGAGGCGGAACGTGGGCACCAGCCCGGTATTCACCTAGTGGGATGTGGAAAACCGCCTAAAAGCCACATCCAGGCTGGCCGACACACCGGCCGACGTCGGTATTCCGGCGATCCGGGGCCGGTGCGCCTACCCGAGACCAGGAAGAAGCGCATGAGCGCTCTCGGCGAACCTGGCGGATACGACCGTTACAGCGTGTATTTACAGCAAATCTGATCAGCACCCTCATAGTGGAGCTTCTAGCGCTACTCTGGAGGAAATGGTGCGAAATTTGATTAGACATCATCTTTTAGATATAGAAGCACGCCTGTCAGCTTTCGTTTACGTCTCACAACTCCTTCTTCGTGTGCGATTTCTTTTCCGTACATGTGTTTTCTTACATCATCCACCTAGCTTCTACTGGACGGGCAACATAAAACTCGGCCGGCAAATATTTATAAGACCGATGCGCAACTCACCCTTGTTTATGAACCGATTCAAATGGTTAAAATGGCTCTAAGCACTATAGGACTGAGGTCATCAGTCCCCTAGACTTAGAACTACTTAAACCTAACTAACCTAAGGACATCACACTCATATATCGCTGAGGCAGGATTCGAACTTGAGACCGTAGCAGCTGGGCGGTTCCGGGCTAAAGCGCCTAGTAACGCTCGGCTCACCGCTGCCGGCTATGAACAGATGAACTGACCATTAAAGAAAATGATGGAAGCCGTGATTTCGATGTACCAATCGATTGCTGTCACATGTCTGCTCATGCACATTTGCCGCTTGCACAGTCCCAAGTAATTCGCTGTGTCATTACATCTGAGCGAGTAATAGGAGCAGACTTGTTTAGTAAACAGTGAATTCAACTTAAAATGGTGTGCAGATAAACCAGTGCATGTTAACTGGTGAGTCTTATGCGAAGGACAATTCGTGGGAAAAGTGTGTAGAACTGTTTATGCAACAGTTCAAGAAAGGAAAAGATTTATTAAAGCTTCTAGAAAAGTCTTCAAAGCAAAACTTAGTGGCAAAATAGCTCTTTAACGAATAAAAAGCGTAACTGTCCGAAGAGATCTAACACCAGAAAGCATTGCTCGAGAGAAGGAAAGTCCGTCGAAATACCAACGCTGTTTATCTGAGAAGTGGGAATTAAGAGATTGTCGTGTCCAAACACAAAGGAGCTCCATCTGTCTCCCTACAAACTCACTGTTGTCAATGACTGACAGCGTCCAGACGAACTTTTGAGTGTTCCCCTTGTTTCTTCTGAGCGTAGTCGAATCAACACTTTCGAATCCTCGGGTGTTTCATTTCTTCTGATGAGGCCTCATTCAGCCTGTGACGGTACATGAAATCATAGAATGCACGCCATTATGCATCATAAAAGCCGTACCAGTGAATATCCATTGCATAATCTCAAAGCCGATGTTCGGTATGCAGAGTTTGACGTCCGCATCGTAACATGATTTCTGAAGCTGAATGGTACTTTTAGAAACTACGTATTCCGTATATGGATGAGCTCACAAAAGACGAACGACTGTAGGAATATTTTCAGCAAGAGTGAGCATCAAAACCTATTCACGGCTGCATGAGGTGTTGTATGGGGAAAAGTGGTGTGGTCTCCTTAGCATCTCGATCGCCTGATCTCTCTCTTCCTGTGATTTTTACCTACAGGGCAAGCTGGAGGGCCAATTTTACTCAAATTATCCTCATACCCTGAAACGGCTACAGCAGACCACTGAAAACGCTGTTATTGCTATCCCCGATTCAGAGATACTACGCGTTTATTAACAACGGTACGTCTCTTGTCAGTCTTACTGCAAATATTTATGGATCAGCTGTATTATGTACTATTTCTTGGAATCTCGTAAAGATCTTATTTATTTACCAATGATTCACCCTCCCACAGGCCACGTCCACAAGCACCTCACGTTCATTACAATAATTATCGTATGTTCCACCGCATTCTGTTCCCTGACCCGTTATTTTCCTGACTCTCCTTGTATAGCGGTTGACCAGAATAATATCCAAAGACTGAGAAGAAAAATTGGGAATTACTCTGGCTTTCGGCAAGGCAACGGCAGTTCTGACGTTACACAATGCTAGTAAAAGGAAGAATTAAGAAAAATCAAAACACTTTCGTATAATTTTTCTACCTATAAAAATGTTCCAGATTTTAAAGTAACGCACGATGCTTGAAATCCTCCAGAAATCGGTATACGATATAGAGAAAGGTGGGTTGTATAAGATGTGGCCAACAACATATTACGAATAATAAGAACTGAAAACCAGGAGGCAAGTGCCCGGATATGAAAGGGCGTAAGGAAGAGACGCAAGCGTTCTCCTATACTTAAGAATCTTTACATCCAAGAACCACCAAGTGAAAGGAAATAAGATTAGCAAGTGGAATTAAAATTCATAGTGAAAGAATATCAGTAACGTGATTCACTGATGAAATCGCTATTCTCTGTAAAAGATTTCAATAATGACAGGACCTCTTGAATGGATTGAGAGCAGACTAAGGAAAGACGAAAGCATTGAGGACCAGCAGAAAAAAGGCTATTGACAAACTTAGCTACGAAATAGAGGACAACATAGTGGATGAAGGAATTCTGCTGTCTACGAAGAAACATAACGCATGATGGACAAAGAAAGGATGAATGATATCAAGGGACTGACAGAAAAAGAGGTGAGGAAGTTCTCCGTAGAACGGAGGAGCACAGGAATACGTGGAAAACTCTAGAAGAAAGACATCAAGGAATAACTTCCTTCGCTTGATAGGGATCCATGAAGGGCAATAATTGTTGTGGAAAGAACAGATTTTAATATATACAACAAAAAATTGAAGTCCTTGGGTGTGAGATTTATAAAGGAGGGAAAATCTTGATCGGTACCATCTAATATGACTGATGACCCTAAAAGAAACATTAGTCTCAGGACATGTAACACAGTCTGATTATAAACTTTGCGTTCCAGATCTATTGGAAGCCTCGTCTTAAAAATCTTTTTCGGTTCATAAGGTATTTCCAGGTTATTTCAGCAGTGATCTTTTACACTGTATTTCGTTGTCCATACTGTTATTGTCTACAACTGTCCTAAATACAAAATCCCATCAAGTGGTTCTATAATTTTATTGTTTATAGACGTTATTTTCTTTTCGATAAGTTGATTTTACACTAACATAGTCTTATCATAATTATTTCTGGGCGTACTTTCAAACTCGCTCTACTAATTTCGTGCATTTTTTTCTTTTTTTTGTCCTAGAGGTAAACAGTATAAGTCTCCAGCCAGACGTGCGTGTTTCTTGTGTGTTCAAGTAACTGGTATTTTTTCTCATTATATTTAATTTTGTAACCTAAAAACATCGTCTGCTATTTGTGTATATTCTTCAGTATTGTAAAGCTGAAACAATACCCTGAGTCTCAACATATCATTTTACAAATTTTATATACACTGAGTCAACTACAGTTTGAAAGATCTGTGAATCACAGGAAAAATACTACAACAATCTCGTTACTTCCTTCTACAATTCAATTTTCTATTGCAAGTTGTACGGTGTGCTGTATAGATTTTTCAAGCCAGATTGTTCCATTAATACATTTAAATACACTTTGTATTTTGTAAACGAAGAAATAAGTGAATATTTTGGGCGTAGAGAAGACATTACATCATTCATGACAGATCACAGTTGTTCTACATCGTTGACCACCGGTGTTTTAACCAACTAAGAGACGGTGCACATTTTTAACTGCATCTACAGACTTTTGAGTGGAAAACTGAGGCAGCTTTATTTCAGGAAATATGCATTACTAGGTTAAGTTTGTGGGCCACCAGTATGGGACGACTCGGCATTATTCACAGCTACATTTCATTTGATGTACATTATGACTGCTAGAGAACTTACAAAAGATCAGCATTATATCAATTTTAGTTCATGTGTTGTTAGTAGAACTGATAACTTATTAACAATAGTTCATTAAAGACATCTCATAAAGTAATTAGCAATTTATCATATTTTAACACTGAAATACGTATATTCATTTAATTACAGCAATCATAATTGTGAATATCTGTTCCCTTCCTAAACCAAGAGTAATTTATTGTAAAGAACATTTTGTTGTTCAACCACTAGTGTTGTAAAAGGAAATACAAACATGTTAAAAAGAATGTATGGCTTTTTTGGGAACAATACAGCAACAGTGTATTGCAAATGGTTTTACAATAGTTAACAAGCACCTTATAATAACTTTCACTTATTTCCCATCAAGATATTATTTGGTAGTGAGAAAGAGATATCTATTAAAATAAGCTTTTATGAGGTAAATTTTCATAAAAAGATGATGAAATACAAAATCGATAGGTCATGTTGCTACAATACACAATAAATTTAACTGAGAGTGTACTGTTATTTCCTCAAGACGAATGTAAATTCACAATTAGTCCCTTCAGGATTAGCGATTTGTTTTCAGAAGGAAATTACTCAAAGTCGTTTGTACTGTTTGCTGCCCCATTCATAAATACTGACACTGTGTTTTAGTGGGAAAATCTTAGCTGTTAAAACCTTAACAAAAGTGTGAGTGAAGTGAAGTGTTAAATACTGTCTATATAATTATAATAACTGTAGTTCATGGGGAAATTTTTTTATTTTGGGAGGTCTAATAACTTCACTGAATCATGAGAGTACAGGTTTTATTCTGGAGGATATACTAACAATTTAGTTGAAGAATTGGTAGATTTTCCACCAGCAAAGGAGCTTAGTTCAGACGAAAAGGAAGAAATGCCTAAAGGCAGAATGATATAGCAGATATAATAGTGAATTTGTAGAAATGATAAAAGAGTAGTAAATTTCAAGTTGCTGATTTAGTAGTGGTTAAGATGCACAAAGAAGCTAACAAAATTAACCTTGAAGAGGTATGTAAATTCTAATTTATGTGCAATGGTCGTTTCAGAATTATAGATATACTATACATATATGCATTTAACTTAGAATTTCCTCAGAAAAATGTTTATGAGTAAATAACATACATGATTTAAAAATGTATGAAACTAGAATGGACAGTATTCATATCCATTAATATAGATGGATAGTTTTCATATTGAGTTTTATTATCCCAGCATAAGCACTACCATGACTACCACTTTAGAAACATATTATGATATATGCATAATATGTATGTGAAAGAGCCATATATCATGTACCCATATTTGTTATATATGTTTAAAAGACAGTAACAAAAAGGCCTGATAATGATAACTGTTATATATTGGAAGTGGAAATATAGGTTGTATGAAAGGAACAAGGACTGCTAGAAATGTGATCTTATAAAAATGATGAAAAAATAAAAATGTGCTATGTTGTGAGATACATGACTTGTTACAATTTTCTAGAAAATTGCAAATAAGAATAATGTGAAAATATTTTTATGTGAATACAATGAGTACAAGAGAGAAAAGACTCAGTGTAAACAACAGTATTAAAGACACATTAAATAAGAGATAAAAATGAAAGACCCTTAGACAAGTGTTATACTATTAAAAATATATTTTTTTTGTTTCAGCGGAACTAAAATGCTGCTTTTTAATAATGATGCTGCAATTAAGAAATATAGCAGGTAATAAGGGTATGAATTAATATCATGGAAAGATAAATCAATTTTTGACATAATAAGATCATAAGTTTACAAACTGTGACACAAATACAGCAGAACAGATACAATAATAGGTGTTTGTTTAAGAATGATTATTAAAAACATTTATTTAGAAAAGTTATTATAATGACTTATACATGGTAAAATAATGATGACAATTTCAATGATATGTCATGTTTCATGTGTTGGTCTTTTATAACACAGATGCATTACATGTGAAGGTACATTTACTTGAACCTGTCTCTATAGGGAATCTCAAGCAACTGTGGGGCCTGTACAATTTATTTTCTGTAAAGTTTTATTAGTAAATTGATAACTTATTAATGATAACTTCAATTTTGTAGATATTGTGGAAGATATTTAATGAGATTTCTCTGTAAGTCTTCTGTTGTTAGCAATTTATTACAATGTTATGTACAGTGGTGTGCAAAATGTAAGAACAAAATTAACTTTTGCATGATGTGCCAGTAGCTAGCAACATAGTTGGATGAAGATTGGGCCATACATAAAGAAATCTGCAACAGTGTTGTACAGAAGATAAATGGAAGAAATACCCAATGAGGTAAACAGAAATGACATTTTTGTTCGAACACAGTTACCACACTGAAGTCACTATGGTTCCTGAACGCTCACTTACCATTGTAAATGACAGAATATGATTCCTAACAGTTTGTGTGTGATCGTCGTAAATTCAAAACATGCTCGACCATGTACTCCCATGTTTGCCACAAGCTTGCTATGGAGTTCTTGTGGTAGTGCTTTCCATATCTCCAACATCACGGCTGACAACTGTTGCAAGGTCATTGGCACATGTAGACATGCTGCAATATGCTTCTTCCCAAATAATGGAGGAATGGGCAACTTAGTCCATTCACCAAATATCCTCTTATTCCAAGAGTTCCTCCACCTGTGCTATTCGATATGTTCTGGTGTTGTCATCAACAAAAATGATGTTAGAGCTAAATGCACTGTTGAAAAGACTCACACTGGAAGGAGAACAGTGTAACATTGGATTGGCTGGTACATGCACCATGTTCAAAGTTTTGCAGATCAGCCCAGCCATGCAACAATTTGTCCCAACAGTGTAATATCAGGACCATAAAAATGATGACCTTCGACAATGCTTGACATAACCTCATATGGCGATAAGTGGGAACAGTCGGTCTGTATGGTAGGGATGGGTGGGAGGTGCACATAAAATAGGATGATAATGTATGACATCTCAGCTGCCTGCAGATCCACATATTGTGTGGCTAGTATGTGAATGTGCTACTGGTCGACAGGACATTGAGCAGAGAGAAGGGGAAAGAGAAGGTAGATACAACTTTATTGTCTGTCTGTCTGCTCATCGCTTATTTTGCAATGGATTTTGAACTAACTTCACAATGAGCTAGAGTCTTAAAACGTAAAATGTAGCTCAGAACGAAACGACAACAAATTGTAAGTTGCTTTCTTTTCTCTCAATAACTGCGCCTTTGCTCCATCAGGTAATATCCTTCCTGTACTTCTGTCATATGTAACTGGTTCATAAAGATGAAGTGGCGCATCAAGATGGTACACCACAAAATTCCTATGTTCATTCCAAACTTCATTACATGTGGATCAGATAATTCAATTCGCAGTTTCCTTGATGCATTCTCAGACCACTATTTCTCACTAAATACTTAAGTAAAAACTTCTACAGTAGTTGACCAGTTAGAATACTTTCATAAAACTAAAGGTAAGACTGAAACTAAAGTAGCTACATGGGTGGACGTAAGTGGAAATGATAGTAATGGTAAATATGAAAAATGAATATTTCAGAAGAAAAACAGGAATCAAAATAATGGTTATAAGAATCCCAAGTATCAGGGACAAGGAAGCAGAGGCTGAGAACATAGAGGGAGGGAACAACAAAATAATAATAATAATTATTATTATTATTATTACAATTATAATAGGGACATTAACAGTACAGCGATGCTAAAAAGTATAATTATAATAACCAGGTGAATAGATTAGTGCTGATCCAAGAAGTTTCAGAAAATAATAGACCTTATACCTACGACTGGACCAGCACAAGATCAAGATGGTCATAAAAATGCATTTTAAAATTCCAAGGGACAGTAATCCCTAGGTGAGGAATTACTCATGAAGAAAGAATACCAGAAAAGAAAGTATTGACACGGATAGTGCAAGATTATATGGAAGGACAGGAGGTGGAATTTCTGTTAGAGATAGAAAGTCAGGTGAGTCTGTTGTTTAAAGACATATGGGAAAGTAGTAAAAGAGAATTTATGGTATACATCTTTTCCTTTTACAAATGTACAAGTCTCAGGTCTAACAGGATCAAAAGTAGAAATGTTGAGGAAGAAATATTATTGACATTCCAAATTCCAGGAATCACTATCCAACAGTCTATGTCAGTAGTAGCAGATATTAACTTACCAGTTTTGTTAGGTATGGACTCGATGATGACACATGAGGTCTTATTGGACTTACCGAGAGAAAAGATGTGAATACAGCTGAAAGACTGACAAACATAGGTTAAATTGAATGGAGGGCAGCCATAACCTAAGTGTAATGATTGTATTAATAGTTGGTAAGTAAAAGTAGAAAGAGAAACAGAGTTGAGAAATAATGATGAAATAAGTGAATGAGTGAAGACTGAAATACTGGATACATGAAAATGAAATCCTATGAAGCAAAAGGATTAACCAATAGTGAAACAGATCAGTTAGGGCAAATTTTAAGAGGCAGGAAGTCTTTAATGCTCAGCCAAACATAACAGAAGGTTATGAATGTAAGATGAAAAATAAATCTCCGATACCATTATTTAAACGACCATATCCAATTGCTTTAATGGTGGGGGAGGAAATATGTGAAGAATTGAATAGCTTATTCAGATGCAGTATAACTGAAAGGTCCAGATAGTTCATACTGTAACCCCACTGTGATGGTGAATGAACCAAATTGTGATGTTAGGTTGGTATCAGATGCTTGAACATTCAATAAAATAATTGAAGTGGGGGCAGACCATCTCCAATGGCATAAATGGTAGTAAGATTTCACGATGTTAAATACTTCAGTACACTGTGTGTGACCCAAAGCTATAAGTAAGTACCCTTTGCAGTGGAATCTAGGAAGTACATTCCTTTTCTTTTCGAAGGTAGATGTTACCATTTCAAAATCATATCTTAGGGCTTATACATATTGGTGCAGAGTTTTTACAGAGTCCAGCACTTGCTTTGGGAAAGGAGGTACAAGCGAAACCATTTGTTTATCTGGACAACGTATTAGTTCAATCATAATGTTGGGATGGTCATTTAATTACCATTGTTAAAAAGTTGTTTGAAAGTTAAGTTGCCAAGGCTGTTAGTATATAGTTTCCCAAGTCACAGTTGTGTTGTAGTGTGATCAGATTTCTGGAACATATTAGCAGTCAGAAGGCTATATGGCCAGATATAAATAAAGTTGAAGCTATAAATAATTGTCCAACCCCTAGAAACCACTGTCAAATAAAAGCATTTCTTGATCTAATAGGGTTGTATAGAAAGAACGTTCCATGAGTTCTGTTGCACTTAATTCGTTGCTGAAGCTAAGTATATGTTGGTTGTGGAGTTATAACTATCAGAGAGAATGGGAATTAAATAAACAGGAGCTTGTCAAACTTGTGAATACTAGGAAATACTAATGTAAATACGGAATTTTCTCTTGCTTTGAAATTTCGGGTTATGGTCCAGTTTGTGATGTGTTTAAGAGCCTTGTGAACAAGATGAATTGCACCACATCACATTGGCATTGCAGAGTCAATGTGAACAAAACTTCTTAGTCATAGAGAAAGAAAGTAGTTGCAGATTGTTCAGAAAAGAAATTTAAGTATTTATTCTATGGATCCGAGGTTTTTGTGTATTAAGATAACTGTGTCTTAAAGTTTTTGGTGGCTAATGGGAAAAGAGATTATGGTTTATAAGGTTAACAACTTGGAGTATGAGAGAGACATATTAATGAAAACAAATTAAGGGAGCAAGTGAGTAACTATTGGCTAAGCACAGTAGGGAATAAATTGTTGTTAAAGAATGATAATGGTTAGGATATTTTGGAATGGTTACAAAGGCATCACCTTTAATGGAAGTCGAAAAAGTTTGCACATGTGCAGATTTTGTATACCAACATTAATTACACCAAAATTAATACAGTGTATTCCCCTTATCTATAGGCAATTTGAAATGAAGAATTGTGTAGTCCATGTTGGAAAGTTTTATTTCTGTAAAGGTATAAACTGAATAGCTGGGAAGGAGTGGTGCATGTATAAGATACTTCAACAAAGTAAAAGCCAGACTTTAAGAATGAAAACTAAAATGTATACCATAATACCACGATATTTGGGGAATTTGGTAGCCATTTACATTTCCTGACCATTGATGTGAGGAACAGGTGGAGTCACATCCATAGTGATTATATTGTGATCTAAAATCACAAAACTTTGCCGTATAAAGGTGCTGATGAGCAAGTCAGTTATAATGATATTGGGGAAAGATTATTTTCCTAAGGTAGGAAAACATGGGTGATTGATTTTGTATCATGGGACACAGTTTATGTGGTCCTGTTTTAAAGAATTTCTGTGGGATGGAAGTACAACATTAACTTATAGCCAAGTATCACTCTCACACAAATCCTGCTAAGAGGATAATGCAGGAACTGAGGCATTTAAAGGGGACATGTCGTTAGAATAAACACTTTGAATGGCTCATGTAACTAGAAGATTTTGAAAGAAATTTAAATGACCTTCCACATGAAAGCACTGGGGTTTCTTCCAGATAGATTTAAGGGAAAACAGCAGGCTACTGATTGTTAGACAACATTCCATATCCACTGCAAGATGATGGATGGAAAAGCAAAACACCAAAATTGGCGGAAACAAATATTAAGCATAAGGCATTTAAGTGATTTGAAAGGTATAAGAAAGGAGTGACAAATTGTGGTTTCCTAATAAGAGATGAAGTATTGTTGAGAGAAAGGTGGTAGATATATAAAGAAATTCCTTACCTACATGAGGAACCATTTGAAAATAAATATCCACATCTACATCTACATCCATACTCCGCAAGCCACCTGACGGTGTGTGGCGGAGGGTACCCTGAGTACCTCTATCGGTTCTCCCTTCTATTCCAGTCTCGTATTGTTCGTGGAAAGAAGGATTGTCGGTATGCTTCTGTGTGGGCTCCAATCTCTCTGATTTTATCCTCATGGTCTCTTCGCGAGATATACGTAGGAGGGAGCAATATACTGCTTGACTCATTGGTGAAAGTATGTTCTCGAAACTTTAACAAAAGCCCGTACCGAGCTACTGAGCGTCTCTCCTGCAGAGTTTTCCACTGGAGATTATCTATCATCTCCGTAACGCTTTCGCGATTACTAAATGATCCTGTAACGAAGCGCGCTGCTCTCCGTTGGATCTTCTCTATCTCTTCTATCAACCCTATCTGATACGGATCCCACACTGCTGAGCAGTATTCAAGCAGTGGGCTAACAAGCGTACTGTAACCTACTTCCTTTGTTTTCGGATTGCATTTCTTTAGGAATCTTCCAATGAATCTCAGTCTGGCATCTGCTTTACCGACGATCAACTTTGTATGATCAGTCCATTTTAAATTACTCCTAATGCGTACTCCCAGATAATTTATGGAATTAACTGCTTCCAGTTGCTGACCTGCTATTTTGTAGCTAAATGATAAGGAATCTATCTTTCTATGTATTCGCAGCACATTACACTTGCCATTCCCTCCAACATGCGTCAATTCGCTGTAGATCCTCCTGCATTTCAGTACAATTTTCCATTGTTACAACCTCTCGATACCCCACAGCATCATCTGCAAAAAGCCTCAGTGAACTTCCGATGTCATCCACAAGGTCATTTATGTATATTGTGAATAGCAACGGTCCTATGACACTCCCCTGCGGCACACCTGAAATCAATCTTACTTCGGAAGACCTGTAACGCCGGAAATGCATATCCTCCTATTTCCATCTATTGCACTGCAAACTTTTTTCCTTATTTTGTTACCTGAAGATATAACATTTCTGTGTCTTTGTGTATTGTAACTGTTTTACTATTTGTATATATGTATTATGTCGATGTATAATTGGTTTGTTGTGAAAAGATTGTCTGTAATTTTCCGCTGGGTCTGTCCTAGGGAAAACTACGCTATCGATCCATTACATCGATAGGTCGTGTGGAGAACCAAAGTGTTTACGATCTTTGAGAGTGTTAACTCTGCCGCGTGGAGCGCGGGCAGAGCAGAAGGAGTCTGGCTGGAGTAGTGCAGTGGAGCAGGTGTGTTGTGTGACGCTTCCGCGAGTTGCCGCACTTTCGGGGTTTGGCAGCATGTAATTGCGCTCGACTTGCTATGTTAGCCTCTGACATGGTGTCGCGGACGGGAGCGTTAGCTGGACACATCAAGAGCCCGTTTCGGCTGGAGACCGTGTCGAGAAGAAGGCGCGCCAACATCCAGCTTCTGCAACAGCGACGGCCGACAATGAGTGACTGTCGCCACCTCCTCGATCGACGACTTCAAACCTTCAATCAACCAACAAGGAAGACTGGAAGCACGTAAAGTTTTAGAACTGTACGGCAGACCTCAGCTTTTAAATTTGTTGCATCACAAAATTACAGCAACTTGGCATGAACCTTTGTTGCTCATTGTCCCAATTGCATTACCAAGCAGGGTCCCTTCCTTTTCCGAAATGAACCCGAGTGTCGTTGAAATTCAGACGTCAGCATAAAGTAATATCATTCCATTTCATTGCTTAAATTTCAAAGTTCAGTTAATGTATTCATAGCTGGCTACAGTATTTAGATTACACAAGCACAAATTAAGAGTGCGAGTTTTGTTACCATATTTTAGCTTACCTGTGACTGCAGCTCAGCTTGGTACGTACTAAATTTTACTATTGTTAATTGTTCACAATCATTTAATTCAAGTTCAAAGTTAAATCTCTTATTTCTAAATTGCGTAGATTCAAGTAGCTTTTGAAATTATTATTGAGGTAGCCCAAGACTAACCGTATTTTACTGAATTTCGATGTGCTTCAGAAACAAAGCTCGCTATTAATTTCAGTCACTACATTAACTTTCAATTTTCCGGTTTTATTAATTCTTTTGCTAAATTAAGTCAGAGTGTAGCGAAATTTATTACTTCTGACGAACTCTCAGTTTTCACACTACACGTGTCAACCTTCAGTTGCCACGCTTCTAGTGCTAACTATATGTGTAATAACCTTTCTTTTTCAGTTACTATAGTAATTGTCCATAGAACTGGCGACCGTAATTTCCCCCAAATCTCAAATATCTAATTACCACTAGTTAATTGTTAACGTAACGGCCGCACATTTACTTTCTTTACTAACTTTACCCCTTTTCAAAATTAATTTCCACTAGTTTCATTTGCATTTTTCCTTTCATTTAGATGTAACCGTTTCCTCCCTCTTTACCGACAGATTAACTTCGGTGATGATTGTTTTTCCCAAATTTACATTAGGTACACGCGGTTTAATTTTTCACTATCATTAAGTTCGATAAGTGAGGGGGAGGTTACAGACTTCCCTCCATTGAGAATGACATGCTGCGTTCTGTTATCTAGAAACTCTTCAATCCAATCACACAATTGGTCTGATAGTCCATATGCTCTTACTTTGTTCATTAAACGACCGTGGGGAAATGTATCGAACGCCTTGCGGAAGTCAAGAAACACGGCATCTACCTGTAAACCCGTGTCTATGGCCCTCTGAGTCTCGTGGACGAATAGCGCGAGCTGGGTTTCACACGACCGTCTTTTTCGAAACCGATGCTGACTCCTACAGAGTAGATTTCCAGTCTCCAGAAAATTCATTATACTCGAGCATAATACGTGTTCCAAAATTCTACAACTGATCAACATTAGAGATATAGGTCTATAGTTCTGCACATCTGTTCGACGTCCCTTCTTGAAAACGGGGATGACCTGTGCCCGTTTCCAATCCTTTGGAACGCTACGCTCTTCTAGAGACCTACGGTACACCGCTGCAAGAAGGGGGGAAGTTCCTTCGCGTACTCTGTGTAAAATCGAACTGGTACCCCATCAGGTCCAGCGGCCTTTCCCCTTTTGACCGATTTTTATTGTTTCTCTATCCCTCTGTCGTCTATTTCGATATCTGCCATTTTGTCATCTGTGCGACAATCTAGAGAAGGAACTGCAGTGCAGTCTTCCTCTGTGGAACAGCTTTGGAAAAAGACATTTAGTATTTCGGCCTTTAGTCTGTCACCCTCTGTTTCAGTACCATTTTGGTCACAGAATGTCTGGACATTTTGTTTTGATCCACCTACCGCTTTGACATAAGACCAAAATTTCTTGGATTTTCTGCCAATTCAGCACACAGAACTTTACTTTCGAATTCATTGAACGCCTCTCGCATAGCCCTCCTCACACTACATTTCGCTTCCCGTAATTTTTGTTTGTCTGCAAGGCTTTGGCTATGTTTATGTTTGCTGTGAAGTTCCCTTTGCTTCCGCAGCAGTTTTCTAACTCGGTTGTTGTACCACAGTGGCTCGTTTCCATCTCTTACGATCTTGCTTGGCACATACTCATCTAACGCATATTGTACGATGGTTTTGAATTTGTCCACTGATCCTCAACACTATCTGTACTTGAGACAAAAGTTTTGTGTTGAGCCGTCAAGTACTCTGTAATCTGCTTTTTGTCACTTTTGCTAAACAGAAAAATCTTCCTACTTTTTTTAATATTTCTATTTACGGCTGAAATCATCGATGCAGTAACCGCTTTATGATAGCTGATTCCCTGTTCTGCGTTAACTGTTTCAAATAGTTCGGGTCTGTTTGTCACCAGAAGGTCTAATATGTTATCGCCACGAGTCGGTTCTCTGTTTAACTGCTCAAGGTAGTTTTCAGATAAAGCACTTTAAATAATTTCACTGGATTCTTTGTCCCTGCCACTCGTTATGAACGTTTGAGTCTCCCAGTCTATATCCGGCAAATTAAAATCTCCGCCCAGAACTATAACATGGTGGGAAAATCTACTCGAAATATTTTCCAAATTATCCTTCAGGTGCTCAGCCACAAAAATAAACAGCTGCTGAGCCAGGGGGCCTATAGAGACATACAATTACCATGTCTGAGCCTGCTTTAACCGTGACCTTCACCCAAATTATTTCACATTTCGGATCTCCGTCAATTTCCTTCGATACTATTGCACTTCTTATCGCTATAAACACGCCTCCCCCTTCACTGTCCAGCCTGCCTCTGCTGTACACATTCCAATCTGAGTTAAGGATTTCATTACTGTTTACGTCTGGTTTCAGCCAACTTTCTGTCCTTAGTACTACATGGGCGTTGTGACCGTTTATTAATGAGAGCAGTTCTGGGAGCTTTCTATAGACGCTCCTATTAGCCCATTAATATTGTACTACATCCTTCTACAGTGGTGTTGTAGGATATAGGTTCTAAATATCACATACAGGACCGTAACAGATACGTAACGGTGTACCTCTACGACAGAAAATCAAAATGAATTGAAACCTGATGACATGGGAAACTGAACTTGAACAAGTTGTTTCGCATGAATAACTGTCAGGACATTGTATCGTGGATGCGACAAAACCAGGAATGACGGTGAAGAAGGATAATAGGCAAGACGTTGTACCACATATATCAAAAGAATTATGTGATACAGTTTGTTAAAGGCTCAGTTTATGTGTATGTGTCATCATAATAGCAGGACGATACAGACTCGGCAATTAAAATGTAAAGGAAAGAAGTGGTTTTGAAAGGTATACTAAAGATAACTAGAAGCTGTATTAGATAAATGGAAAAACACGAAAGAGAACTACATTTGGGATAGGAGGAACATTGCCTTGTGTCTAACAAAAGCGTTAAGCTGGATCTTGGTTCGACAGCTGAACCTGCAGTATGTTGCTACATATACTTATCAAAGCCATGGGCACGCACTGGTCAAATAGAACGCCAGCAATACTTATTAAGTTTTTGTGATTTATCTATTTGTAAATATTTGCTTATTTACTCGATATATTAGATGTGAAGTCATTTTTTGTAGAAGTTTATTTTAACCGATTCATCAGAATGTTATGACCTAGCTGTGGGAGAATATGATAAAACGGTAATGAAAGCCATAAAAGTATATTCTAAAGGTAGAGACTATACGAAATATGTCCTATGAAGAAAATCAAGTGGTAGAACTTACAGGGAAGAAAGCGGAGATGAACAGTTTTGTCATATGTAATGGACGGTAGGATGGAGTCAACACAGAAAGGAAGGAACAAGTTAGAGTTTTACAATTTAGTAAGGAAGCTACATGTGGCCTCTGGACCACTATTATTATGACTTAATCTATAACTGTTTAAAGTTGTTTGAGATTACTTGTTTGTTAAATAAGAAATAAAATGTTTGATTGAGAAGACCATGTAGATAACATGGAATGGATGGGTGCAGCACTATACCTCAAGTATGAGGAAACATTTACTTTTCGGCTGATAATGATACTACAAGAAACCATTCATACTACGTGTTTTTATTTGGTTGTTTCATAATCAGATTATATTGGAATACTCGGTAGATTATATATAAATTATACACGTGCCATTTTATGTCACTGAAAAAGAAGATGTAACCTACAGTACTTCGGGTAGCAACTAAACTATACTCTGCCCAAACAGGCAATGAAGGCCCAGTGATACCGACCAGTGCCGTGTCATCCTCAGCCCACAGGCGTCATTGGATGAGGATATGGAGGTTCAAGTGGTTCACTATGGGACTCAACATCTTAGGTCATCAGTCCCCTAGAACTTAGAACTAACTACTTAAACCTAACTAACCTAAGGACATCACACACATCCATGCCCGAGGCAGGATTCGAACTTGCGACCGTAGCGGCCGCGCGGTTCCAGACTGTAGCGCCTAGAACCGCATGACCACACCGGCCGGCGGATATGGAGGGGCATGTGGTCAGCACAGCTCTCTCCCGGCCGTATGTTAGTTTACGAGAGCGACTTTGGTTAAGAGTAAATTAAATAATTAATAATTGATCAGCAACAAGGATGTCTGATGAGGAGACTCTATAATGTGGCCAAAGTTTGAGTGGCAGTTGTGAGAAAAAATGTCATCCATCCTTTTCCTGATCAAAGGCAAACTGGATAAAGCTGCATAAGTGAATTAAATGTTTATGTGATTTTCTTTTGATTTCTTGATGTAGAATTTTGTACAAAATATGTTGAATATGAAAGGAAAGAAGATGGATGTCGCAAGCTGTTGCTGCCGAGGGTAGGCAGCGGTGGTGAAACTTTATAGCGAAGGTCGTGTAATACAATTAGCTAATTGTTTGAAAGTACTAGGACGGCTGTTCGTTTGTTCAATGTTAATGGCTCCAGACCTTTAGTATCGGTTCAATGACAGCTACATGATGGTAATAGCGTAAGCGAACTGCATGAGCGCACTTACCTTAGACAGTCCTGCGAGAGCAGTTGTCTGTGTAGCTGGGTACCAGAGAGGTAAGTCGACTTCAGAAAATGACTTCAAGTCATAACTTAAAGGCAGTCAGGTCACGTTAAACAAGTTTGAATCTATATATACGGGTATATATATGAGGAGCGACGTTTCAAAACGCAATGAATCCACTCACGATCGTAAATTAGTTTGGAGCAGGTTTCTAGTGCAGAACATGAACTGCATCGAGCTATGATGTTGTTTCCATTCAAATTTGTAACCATTTAAATCAAGTGGAAAGTTTGACCTTTCGTTGAAAACACAATATGTCCAACAGCAACTTTTGTTCAAATGGTGACACATCTATTTTCTCCCGACTGCTAATGTAAGTGGTACCTAAAGTCTAATAAAATCTATAACGCCAAAACAGGAAGCGTTTCGAAGGTTCAGAACAATGTTTCTGTTATAACAACGCAGGCTTCTGTGGCGGGTGTCACGATGATTAATATTCTTCTGGGTGTTGTAACGCGTCGTTGTATAAAATATTTTAATCATAAACTTAAAATCAGTTTTTCAACCTTATTACAGCAGCCTTCCTCAAGGAAAAACTGGTTTTGGTACACGAAAGGTGACTCTGTTATTAGTAGGCACATACAACTAAGCTGAATCGAGTTTCCATCTTAATTGTAACAGATATTGGGGGAGGACTTATCTGGAACCCAAGCCTGATGTGGTGGAGATTTGTTTAAAGTATTCCCTTGTGCAGGATCAAGTAGCGATGGCACTAGTAAATTGTTTTGTAGGCAAGGCCAAGATAGGATTGTACTGATCTGGATCTCGATTTTAGCACTTTGAACAAACAAAAGTGAGAGTAAAAGCTATTCAGTCAAAAATAGTTAAGAAAGGGAGTTAGGTTTGCCAGTAAGAACTTGGCCAGTAAGAGAGAAAGATTTCGAGAAGAGTTTTGACACCATCCTCACCAGTAATTTCCAATTAAATTGCTTGCCTACGGAGTATCGTCTCAGATGTGCGACTGGATTCGTGATTTCCTGTCAAAACCGCCACAGTACGTAGTAACTGACGGAAAGTCATTGAGCAAAACGGAATTAATATAAGACGTTCCTCAAGGAAGCGTTATAGATCTTTTACTTTCCTGATCTACGTAAAAGCTCTAGGAAACAACCTGAGCAGCCCCCTTAACTTTTTTGCAGACGATCCGGCTTTTACTGTCTTGCAGAGGCTTCATATGATCCAAACGAAATTCAAAATGGTTATACAAGTTTATGTATGGAACGAAAAGTAACAACTGACTAAACAGTTATAAATGTGAAGTCATCCACATGAATATGAAAAGAAGTCCGCTAAATTTCGGCTGCACGACAAATTACACAAATCTAAAGGCTGTCAGTTCAACTAAATACTCATGTAGGATAATTACAGATAACTTAAACCGGAATGATCACATAGATAATGATGTGGGAAAGGAAAGCAAAGACTGCGATTTATCAGCAGAACACTTAGAAAATGCAACACGTCTACTAAAGAGACTGCTTACACTTCACTTGTAGGTCCTCTTCTGGAGTATTGCTATGCAGATGCTATCACATAGAACTGACGGAGGACATCGAACAGGTTCAAAGAAGGACAGCTCGTTCTGTATTATTGTGAAATAGGGGAGAGAGGGCCATGGGTATGATACGCGAATTGTGGTGACAATTATTAAAACAAAGGCGCTTTCCGATGAGGAAGAATCTTCTCATGAAATTTCAATCACCTACTTTCTCCTCAGAGTGAAAACTTTTTTTTGTTGCCCACCCCCGTAGGGAGAAACGATCATCATAATAAAATAAGAGAAATCAGAGATCGCACGAAAAGATTTAAGTATTTGATTTTCTCGCCCGCTGTTCGACAATGAACAGGTAATGAAATAGCCTGAAGATGGGTGGATGAGTCCTCTGCCAGGTACTTAATTGTGAATTGCCGAGTAATCATGTAGATGTAGATTTCAAAACCGTATCTACGGTAAGACCGCAGTCCAGTATCAAAAGTTGTTACTAGAGATACGAACCCGCTAAAATTCCAGTAAATGCTACAGAACAAATACGATTGCTTAAAGATAGTTAAACAAGTTTACATATAGTTAAACTTTATAAAAAACTTCAGTTTACGTAAAAAAAGTTCATGAAGTGTAATTTCCATTAATCTTTAGCAGTTGATGCTACAACTAGCACTAAAGGCTTTAGCCAACATGACGCATTTTTTAAAATGATTTGTCAAATAAAGCTTTCTTTTCTTGCTGAATTCATATGCATGGTTTCTCATTGTTATTACACAGTTCAGGTAGCTTAGTAACATACTCGTTTAAATAGCTCTTCCAGGAATTTCGAAGACTCAAGTAAAATGATGCTTTTACTAACAAATATCAATTCAAAAGCTATCTGGCTACTTTAAACTCTTTTGGGGCCTGCATGCACTACCCATTCGTGATGTCCTGTAACAATAAGAAATATTCTGTTTTACTTTTTGATTTTGGGTTATTATATGTAGATTGGTATTAACAGTATCTGCGTTGTTTCTCTTTCCTTTACGTGTTTTGGAATAGTTTGCAGAGGTTTGTACAATATTCCATTCGAAGTGAGAGTAAAATATGCACGTCATAAAGTGTTCGCCATTAAAGCAGATAGCTCCGAACATTCAGAGCAGAGTGCATAGATCTTCATTGGAAGATGGTTTAGACAGCAGGAAAGCTTTAAATTGGACATTGTTGAGCTGGTTAAAGTTTGTTCACATCTGCAAATGTGTCATATTGCAGTATTCTAGAGCTATCGCGGAAAATGGTCTGCTGTGTAATAGTGTTAATTAACATTCTAGTACACCTCAGCGTGTTACTTGCCATACCACTTGCAAGGTGGCGTGGTCTCCTGACCTTCATTTCTTATATATTCCGTCCTCACAATCGTATTCTGCACACCAAGACACTTCATTCGAACCGAATCTCGATAAGGTAGAGTCAATTTTGTAAAAATTCGTGTAAGCAATATGCAAATCTAATAAGTAAATCGCAACTGCGAACCGAGGTTGAAAAAGTTGAGGCTGGCGTACACAACATGACGGCCACAGGAATCTTCGCTGTAGGGAGGCGGCCGGCTTGCTGGAAGGCCCGTCCCTTCAGAGGGGTGGGTCGGCACACACCTACTTTGGCCGGAGCGACCGCCCAGAGAGAGGACAGCTTTGGCCAGAGCGAAAGGATAACATCCCCCGTGTTCGACTTAAAAGCAAATTCCGCTACATTGTTTGGGAGCACCCAGAAGACGCATGTTTTGGCGGACCGACTGTGTAGCTACCAAGTTCTCACAGGAGGACAGTGTAAGCCTAACGGAAATGCTACATCTTTCCGCATTGGTCGACTTAAACGAAACGTCACTCTCCCATTTAAAAGAGCAACGCTGATTGGTGGAATATTTCTGATGCAGAGAGCCAGAGGAGTGAGGGAAGACAGCAAATGATATACCCTTGCAACTTTTCCAGAAAAAGGGGTCGTTCCGTTGTCACTCTTGGAGCAGGAACATGTAACAAGAGCGACTGCGCTCGAATGTGTACGCAAAGAGCTCCTCAGTACTTCACTGGGACAGCACCTCTGTCATTAGTGAATTGGAGTGATACTCTATACTGAGTCGTTCGCGATTATTGTGTGGTGTGAACATGGACAGAGTACTAGTTAAACGCCTGTGAGCAAATATTGAGTGGCATCGTGATGGACTGGCTATCTGACTGGTGTACCATGCCAATAGTTAGCCTAGGGGAGGATAGGAGTCCTTGACGTCATCATGGCATGGGGAAAGTTTGATTGGCAAAGGTCAATCCAGATAGAAAGAGATAGTTGTGTTATTTGTCAGCAGCGAGCAACGCAGGCAGCAGTCATCGCAACTCACGGTATTGTCCGCTACAGCTTATGCGAGCCCCATCTGTCCTCCATAACAGTACACTCCACTACATGTCTTATGCGACAGCCTTGACCATACCTACAAAAGTTATTCAAGTTGTGTAGGCACGGCTCTCAGCCATTCTGCAGAGTGAATAACATTCTTAAAGAAAAGGGAGAAAAGAACCTTTCCATACTTTGTAAATTAATAGCATTCCTATCCATAAGAGGCAATCTACTGTTCCAAAATAAACCCGGAAATTTATTAATTAATAAGGAAAAGTTTCACTTCATTTCTCAGGATTATTTTGCAATAAATAATATTTTTCTTTCTTTTATCGTTTTTATTACATTAACTAGCGATACTCCAGTACCCAAGAATATTTTTGTGTCTTTTCGTTACAGCGGATGACTCCTGAAGATATTTGTTGCTGATTGTTTTTCAAGCAGTTCTTGTTGGTACATTAGGAGTGTCTGTATGACTTCTGTAGTAGTGTGAGGTGGAAATTACTTCTTGCAGTAGCTAATGGGTACTTGTTGGATCAATCCATTGCGCATCTTGACAAAATAAAACCCACACACTCACGCACTTCTACTGGAATCGACGGCATCACAATCCATGTGATGAAGCTTATTACTGAACCATTACTGTCCACAACAACAGTTATCTGCAACCACTCCGTAAGCACAAGTGTTTTCCTCGAGGCATGGAAACAGGGACTAGTTAAGCCACTATCTATAAATGATGATGTCACACCATCCTCTGATTGCTGACCTATTTTCAGTCTTCGTGCACTGTCCACGGCATTGTAATATATGGTCCACTATCAGCTAGCATACCACATAAGTGCAAACAATCTTCTGGATGACTACCAGTCAGCTTTCTAACATCTGCCTTAGTAAAGGTAGCAGATGACCTGAAGCTTGCCACAGATTCGCAAGAGCCAACTACCATGTGCTTCTTACACTTCAGCCTTTGACACTGTCAACTTCAACATTTTATTTGCCACATGTAGTAGCTTAAATTATTCGCTAAGCGCAGAGCTAGGATTCACTCATTCCTGATGTCACACCGGCAATGCGTCGTGTTTGGCACCATAAAGTCACAACAGAGGCTACAGTATCAGATGTCCCTCAGGGTTCGGAATTAGATCCTATACTTTTTCATTGTAACTCAACGACAAGTAATCAGTTTCGTCCTATAGCAAATACCACGTGTACCCTAATGACCTCCAGTTGTATGTACGTGCAAAACCAATAAACCTCAATGCATCTATCGAGAATCTCTGTACCAATCTGTGCGCACTGTCAAAACAGACCCCGAATATGGGATTGAAGCTCAACCCATCCAAAACCCAAGCAGTAATGTTTGGTCATTCTAGGCTCACTAGCCAGAAATATCGGGAATCCCTAACAACTTTTGCCCTAAATGGGATAAATACCAACTTATCTCACTTAGCAAAGAGACTAGGACTAGTGATAGATGAAAATCTAAAGTGGACTATGCACGTAACTGCGGAATTTAAGAAGGCATCAGCTTCTCTCCATTTCCTACAAATATATAATAAGCTCTTTTCTAGTGAACTAAAAAAGAAACTTGTATAAACGCATACATCCAATTACGGATTACAGAGATGTTACCCTGCATGGCCTTTCTGAGGAAAACTCACGCATCCTAGAACTGGTTATGAATGCCTGTATTCGTTACATCTGTGAAGTTCGATACTTTCATTTCACAGTCACATGTACAGCCGTCCTGTCAGCATGCAGACAAATGCAAGACTTCCATACCCTCACTCTCCATACTGTCTTATCAACGTACAGTGTCCCTCGTATCTCTCCTCGACCATAACGCTCTTTTCTCAACAGCATGGCAGTAACAGCCGGTCCCATTAGAGCAAAATCCTTTCTATCCCAGTTCATCGTTCAGCTACTTTCTCGAAGTCCCTTTCAGCAGCGGCAACTCAATTCTCGAATAACCGCCGCCATAATATTTACATCTAAATCTACATCTACATCCATACTAAGCAAGCCACCTGACGGTATGTGGTGGAGGGTACTTTGAGTACCTCTATCGGTTCTCCCTTCTATTCCAGTCTCGTATTGTTCGTGGAAAGAAAGATTGTCTCTATGCCTCTGAGTGAGCTCTAATCTCTCTGATTTTATCCTCATGGTCTCTTCCTCGGTGAAGGTATGTTCTCGAAACTTCAACAAAAGCCCGTACCGAGCTACTGAGCGTCTCTCCTGCAAAGTCTTCCACTGGAGTTTATTATCTCCGTAACGCTTTCGCGATTACTAAATGATCCTGTAACGAAGCGCGCTGCGTTCCGTTGGATCTTCTCTATCTCTTCTATCAACCCTATCTGGTACGGATCCCACACTGCTGAGCAATATTCAAGCAGTGGGCGAACAAGTGTACTGTAACCTACTTCCTTTGTTTTCGGATTGCATTTCCTTAGTATTGTTCCAATGAATCTTAGTCTGGCATCTGCTTTACCGACGATCAGCTTCATATGATCATTCCATTTTAAATCACTCCTAAAGCCTACTCCCAGATAATTTATGGAATTAACTGCTTCCAGTTGTTGACCTGCTATATTGCAGCTAAATGATAAAGGATCTTTCTTTCTATGTATTCGCGGCACATTACACTTGTCTACATTGAGATTCAATTGCCATTCCTTGCACCATGCGACAATTCGTAGCAGATCCTCCTACATTTCAGTACAATTTTCCATTGTTACAACCTCTCGATATACCACAGCATCATTCGCAAAATGCCTCAGTGAACTTCCGATGTTATCCACAAGGTCATTTATGTATATTGTGAATAGCAACGGTGCTACGACACTCACCTGCGGCACACCTGAGCTGAATAACATCTCCACCTTCAGAAGATAGTTAATGACTACTGAAGCAACAGTAATGACTATCATTGTCCCTGTACGCAGTCGGTTACCCTGTATGTTTTTCTTTCCAACCAGATCGTCCTCATTTCCCAGTCTTCATAGCTGATGTAATCTCCCCAGAGCTTGCTATATCAGAAACATTGATCTCAGTATTAATAGTTAACAGTGAGAGCTATTTACTCGCATTTTCTCTCTCTCTCTCTCTCTCTCTCTCTCTCTTTGAGTTTCTTTGAGTATTCTTGAGTTTTCTTTTTAGTTATCTTTGCTCTGACAAGTTGATGCGGTCCGCCACGTACTCCATTCCAGTGCCAATTTCTTCATCTGAGGCTAGCACTTGCTGCTTACATCCTCAATATTTGCGGAATGTATTCTCCAATCTCTGTCGTCCTCTACGGCTCTTACCCTCTGCAGCTCCCTCTAGTACCATGGGAGTTATTCCGCGATGTCTTAACAGATGTTCTGCCATCCAGTCCCTTCTTCTTGTCAGTGTTTTCCACATATTCCTTTCCTCGACGATTCTTCGGAGAACGTCCCCATTCCTTACCTTATCAATCTACATTTACATGGATGTTCTGCAAACCACAATCAAGTGCCTGGCAGAGGTTTCATCTAACCACCCAATTTGCAACATACTTCTGTGGTATCACACCTCAAATACTTCGCTTCTCTTCTTTTCACGTTTTCCAGCAGTCCATGTTCCACTACCATCCAATGCTGTGCTGAAAACGTACATTATCAGATATTTCTTCCTCAAATTATGTCCTGTGTCTCTTTGCCATGAATGCCCTTTTTGCCAGTGCTAGTCTGCTTTTAATGTCATCCTTGTTCTGCCCATGTTGGGTTATTTCGTTGCCTAGGTAGCAGAATTCCTTAACCTTACCTGCTTCGCGACAACCATTCCTGATGTTAAGTTTCTCGCTATTCCCATTTCTGCTACTTCTCATTTCTTTCGTCTTTCTTCGATTTATTCTCAGTCCGTATTCTGTACTCATTACACTCTTAATTCCACTCAGCATATCCTATAATTCTTCACTTTCATTGAGGATAGTGATGTCGTTAGTTAATCTCATCATTGATATCCTTTTACCCTGAATTTTAATTCCAATACTGAACCTTTCGGTAACCTTTCTTTTATTTCGGTCATTGCTTTGTCGGTGCATAAATTCAACAGTAGGGGCGAAAGATTACATCCCTGGCTCACATGGTTTGTAGTTCGAGCACTTCTTCCAATACTGAACCTTTCGGTAACCTTTCTTTTATTTCCGTCATTACTTTGTCGGTGTATAAATTCAACAGTAGGGGCGAAAGATTACATCCCTGGCTCACATGGTTTGTAGTTCGAGCACTTCTTTCTTTGTCCGCCATTCTCACTGTTCCCTCTTGGCTCTTGTGCATATTACATATTACCCCATTTTCTCTATAGCTAACCCCTAATTTTCTCAGAATTCCTAACATCTTGAACAATTTGACGCTGTCGAACGCTTTTTCGAGGTCGACAAATCGTCTGAAAATGTATTGATATTTCTTTAGCGTTCCTTCCATTATCAATCTCAACATCAGAATTGTCTCTCTGGTGCCTTTCCCTTCTTCTTCATCTAACACTTCCTTATTTCTCTTTTCCACTCTTCTGTTTATTATTCTTGTCAGAAACATGGATGCATGAGCTGTTAAGGTGATTGAACGATAATTCTTGAACTTGTCGGCTCTTGCAATATTCGGAATTTTGTGGATGATGTATTTCCTAAGGTCAGATGATTTATCGCCAGTCTCTTACATTCCACACACCGATTTGAATAGTCGTTTTGTTGGCACTTCCCCCAATGATTTTAGAAATTCTGATGCAATGTTATCCATTCCTTCTGCCCTACTTGATTTTAAACTCTACTTGCAGTACTGGATGCCTTATCTGTTCTTTCTTACTCCTATTTCTTCTTCTAGTATGACATCAGACAAGTCTTCCTCCTCATAGAGGCCATCAATGCACTCTTCCCACTTATCCGCCCCCATCTCTGCTTTCAACAGTGGAATTCCCACCTATGCTTTTAATTTCATTGGAGGTTGTTTTGATTTTTCCGTGCTGAGTCAGTCCTTCCGACAATCATTTCTTTTTCGCTTTTTTCACACTTTTCATGCAGCGATTTCGCCTCAGCTTCCCTGCACTTCCTATTTATTTGATTCGTAACTGACTTGTGTTTCTCTATTTCCAAATTTCTCTATTGACTCTCAAATCATTTTAATACTGCTTGTGATATTAAAACTGTTACTTCTCAGGTAGAAGGCACTGTAATGTGTGAAACCATGGTCCGATGTACGAGAGGGCCTGAAGGCCATAATCAGATCAAGTTCAATAAGTAAATAAAATGAAATACTAATCAGTAAATAATTGTAACAGATAATTTGTATAAGTTTTTCTTTAGTTATTCCAAAATTACGTACAATAAATTTTGCACTCGCTCATTAAGGAGGGATTCCCTGCCTTTAATGTTATGCTCCAGATTTGGCTTTTACTCGAAAAATCAATTAAATCTTATTAGATCTTGTATGAACATCGTCATTACTCATACGAATAATAGTCGGAGGGAGTGGGGAGTCCTGCTAGCGGCACTATCGACGGCATATATATAAATTTGGCACAAATTCAGATATATTCTTTCAAAGTATTGTTGAAAAATTCTTTTGTTTCCGAATCAAACAGAAATGTTAAGGCGATAATGGTACCAGCTATCACATCATACCTTTAAACTTCTGAAAAGTAAGCCACCATCCAGAAAAGAACAAACTTGTAAATTAAGACTACGTACTAAATTAATACTGCTGAAGTCTTTCTCACAGTGTTGTCTCAAGTGCATTGTGTCCATAAACAAAGTTCCAGTTTCTAAACGCCGCAGAAAGAGAACTACTGTCCAGATGACGTGAAATGTTACTGACGCGGGATGAAAAAAAAGTTTAATGAAAAGTTGACCAATGGATAGAGCTGTAAGTGTCAGAATGTGCACACCAAAGGACGCGCGGCACACGTCTGTTCCATAGTTCGCGCCCGATACGTCAAGGATTACTGTCTCCACGAAGGATCTCGGGCTGCATGTAAAGCTCTTTTTACAAGAATGGTGACTGTGCGCCAGTATCCTTGCCGAAGTTCCGGACAGTCATGTGCACTGGTCTGCTAAAAAATTCGAAAAGACAGGTTCTTTTGAAGTGCAATATGGCAGAAGAAGCAAAAAAGTTAATCCGATATGTGTCAAACATGTGGCCACAGCATTGCAAGAGGAGTCGAGTAGTTGTGCAAACACGCCGTGCACGGGGAATTTCCCGAACGTTGGATATGCCTGCGAGCACGTTGCATAAAATCCTACGAAATATCTGGCATTGCTATCCATGTAAAATCAGCCATGTTCACGAGTTGTTTTCTGCTTACCTGTCAGCAAGATAAACGTTCGCTCTGGAATTTCTTACTTGCTTAGAAGTGGACAATGAATTGCCACGGTACATTCTGTGCACAGGCGAAGCCCATTCCATCTTCAAGAACTCATCAACACGCAGAACTGCAGAGTATGGGCAACGGAAAATCCACACGCACATCAACCGGTACCAATTCATTCTGCGAAGGTGACTGTGTGGTGCGGGTAGACAGCATCGATTATCGCAGGATGTATTTTTTCGAGGGGTCCTGTTACCTGTACCGTCTCTGGTAAACCCTATGAAAGTCTTTTGCACACCATAGTCATTCCAATCCTTCAATAACACGGATGTGTGGACATGATCATTTTTATGCAACATGGCTCTCCTCCGCACATCGCACAGCCAGTGAAGCGGCTGCCGCAGGGAGATTTCGGAAATACTACAAATATCAGCCGTCACTTGCCTACAGCCTTGCCATTCAGATCACCTGATCTTAATCCGTGTGACCTCTGGCTGTGGGTTTATCTGGAAGGTTGTGTTCAGTTCCCCAATTACGAATGTAGCTTTATTGATGGCACGTGTTGCGCAACGCATTCTGAACTTAAGCCCCGAGACACTCCGATCAATTGTAGAACATGCTCTTTCTCGATTTAAATTTGTGGCAGAAAACGCTGGACAGCATATTGAACGTATCTTGCGTCAGTGTCGAGGAGGGGGAGGTGGAGATTAGAGTTTAACAGCCCTCGACAGCCTGGTCATTAGAGACAGACCGGAAGCTCGGATTACGGAAGGATGCGAAAGGAAGTCGGTAGTACCCTTTTCAAGGAATCGTCCCGACGTTTGCCTTTAGCGATTTAGGGAAATCACGGAAAACCTAAATCCGATTGGCCCGACGAGGATCTGAAACGTCGTCCTCCCGAATGAGGGTCCGGTGTGCTAACGACTGCACCACCCCGCTCGCTACGCCAGTGTTACGACAGTTAGAAACCGATGTCATTTTGCTTTTTGTACTGTTTCTGGTCACAGAACAATTAAAAACCGATTTCTCCCATCTGATGTGGTACGTCATTGCCGTGGTGACCATTCTTACGCCACTAACAGTGCCAGAGCTGTTGACTCCCAGACTTGTGCATTAGTGACTATTGAACATTACACATTGTGTAATTTTTAGCTAAAGCCGTAGCCTTCGTGTCGGGATTCATCTGTCATTTATAGCTGACCCCATCCACGTTAAGATGCTTACAGCACCATCTATAGATAAACTTTTCGTTATTTTTTTCTTTCGTGGCGTTTCCCCCTGCGTTAGTAACACTCTGTTTAAATCTGACGTCATTCTCGGCAGTGGTGTTGATACTGGAACTTTAATTATGGACACGCTGTAGATGCAGACTACTCATGGCGAAAACAGATCGTTTGGGAAAAAAATTCACAATTTTAAACAATTTGTGTCATCTATAATATATGAAAGTGCGTAAGTGATAAAACAGAAAAATCATAAGAGTTTTGTCATCGTTTGTTTCATGTACTTTTTCTCCTTTCTGCGTTTTGTTTCAGCACTTTAAAATTTTTTGAGAGCTAATTTCTATGACACGAGCCAGTTGACGTCCGTCGTGCTTTCAAGACGGTGTCCACATCATTACAATGAACCTATTAAACTGGATTTGAGCTACCGAAAGGCAAAATCAAATTATGCGTTCCTTGGAATCTCATTTTGTAGCCAAATAAATCTTTGGTTTACAACTTACACAAGGCTTAAAGTAATTGTCGGATTCTAAATTTTGCTGTTTCAATTTCATGTTAAATTACAGACATCCTCGCAAAGTGATATAGCCTACGCATAGGAGGGAAGCGAGAGTCTTGTCAAATGAGTAACTGGGGCTGATGAATGACTTACCTCACTTACCATCTCGTCTTCTTGCACATTGTCAGGATCTGTTGAGAAATAAATCGAAAAGCGTTCGATTTTCTCGTCACTGGTGTGAAGATGTCAAAAGGCGAAGAAACGTCAGTGTTTCTATGTAAGTTTTTTATGTATCAGAATAATATGTATTTTATTTGAGTTTGTATCTGCTTTTCGTTTCCTTTCTTTTCTTTGCTTTGGGGTTATTCATAAATTCTTTGAATCCTATAATTTGTACGTAATGTCATCTTGCAAAGCGCGTCGAAAATTCGTCCACATCACACTGTTTTCATAATGTTTGCTGAATTTGTATTTTCCATTCTATTCTCTCTAAGGTTTGCGTAGAATGTACACTGTGTGCTCACGACCAATGTGGATACAAACATTGAATATTACAGTCACGACTGTACCTATGCTGTTCTACCTTTACGGTAAGTGACGCAAAAAAAACTGCAGCAATTAGCGAAGTCTTGATCGGTAAATTTAAAGAGTCGCAAACTATTTTACAGGAAAGGCGGTCTTTAATAGTGTAAATAATCTAAAGTTAAAGCTTGTCGTTGTGGCATGCAGTCGAAAGCGAAGCGCGAAGAGTCCAAAGTTATCCTTGGAGACATTGGCGTTTGAAGTGTATCTTAATAACGCAGGTTTGTTTCCGCGTGAACGGAGTGCAAAATTTGTATCTGTGATTATGTATTCATAGTGTCTTTTAACGTAATAACCAACTCCAAGATGATGAGTAAATTCCTATCGTTAGTAACTAAGCAGACTAACGAACCTCGAAAATAGGTGGTCTACGATGGGGTCTTGCATGATTTAAAATAGAATGTTTTATGAATGCTTGTAACAATAGCTTTAACGACTTTGAGTCCTACCACTGTGCCCAATTATCGATGTGTGTAAAAAGGTTTTATGAAGTAACTGATTCCTAACAAATAAATATCGTCGAAAAAATGTCAGCGCTAGTACCAGCTACGTTGCAGTATTTAGTGTTAAGTGATAAATATGTTGAATAAGGTTATACGTTAAAAGCTACAATTAAAACCCCTGCTGTAATATTAAGAGGCGAAAAATCTTATTTGAAACTCAGAATAAAGGTAAATCGTAAACGCTTTTGTCTTAAATTTAATCGAGGTGATCTACGGAAATGGGTTGCACAGTTACTAATTCTAATGACATTCACGCGGTTACTGTACCTCCTGTTGTGACTTTAATACAATCACAAATGTTTTCCTCCAGTTTTGAGTGTTGATTTCCGGCTTCGCTCTGATGAGCTAAATTGAAATTCGTTTACCATTTGCAGAGATGATATACACTGCCTGTCAGAGAGAGTGAACTACCTAGAAGACACAGTCGAATGTCAGTGCAATTTCGTGTACGCACACACCATCAGCGGGTGTGTAAATGATTTAGAGCTGCAATTCTCTGTGGCAGGTAGGATGACGACCAGGGTGCATTAGTGTTGTTCGTGCAGAGTTTTGTTACCAGACCTGGTAGGATGTACAAAGGGCGTGAACAGCGTCAGATATGTAGTGATTACCGTGAAGGACACAGAGTTGCCACGTACTCAGCTGAGGCATCTTTGTCAACACCTGACAGACTTCCAAACGGGACTCTTTGAATGTTTACATTTGGCCGTCTGGTCGACTTGTGCAGTATTATGTGGGGCATTCGGATATGACAGTGGCCCCATATTGGACTGCACGGGAAAATGAGAGGAGGCACACGCATAATCCGAACATCACGAGGGAGGTTCGCCGTTTTGTGCACCCCAGCACATCCTAACCTTTTCACATATGCGGCTACCATCAGAGAACTAGTAATGGACACCCTGCAACATCCATTGTCATTCCGCACTGATGGTCATAGACTAACCGTAGTAGAACACCCGTTCCATGCGTAGGCTGCCATTAACACAACACAAATGCCTGCGCTTACAGCGGTGTCCTGACTGGCATCGCAATGTGTTTAGTGATGAATGACGTTTCTCCATACCCCGTATAACCACCGTCAGCTAATATGGGGGCCCCTGGAATTACCTTCTTCCAGTGCTTTGGAGAGGCACAACAGTGTTACTACTTCAGCTGTTATGGTGTGAGGAACCATCAGGTATGACTTAGATAACGGCTGGTAGTGATAAAAGGAACTCTGATGGCACAATAATACAACAAGTGCATCATGGGTCTTTATGTGTTTACTCTCATGATACAGTGTCCTGGTGAAATTTTTCAACAGGATAATGCTCGTCCACACAAGACAAGTATCTTTATGAATTGTCTGCGTGATGCTGAGATATTCCTGAGGTCAAGAAGATCCTCAGCTACATGCGCGACATAACGTGTCGATTCTGCTCAGATGTCAACTGTGTCCCAAAACCAATATCAAGGACCAGCTACAACAGTTTGTAAATCACCTTGGCCCAGGAGACCAGATAATGAATTTATGAAACGCTTCCCAACAAAAATCTGTGCACCCATCAAGGCCAGAGGGGGTTACAATGGCACACTTGTAAGTGTTACAATACAGCCAAGTTCTCCATACATTTGACTTGAATTCCTAGCCACTGAAATAATATTACACACTCTTTAAATTCATGAAGTTTCATTCAAGTTTCTTCTCCCCTTTTGAGCACTCCATTTTTTTGTAAGGCAGTGTATACTGAATTATCGAAAGCTGATGTCTTTACATTTCTTTTCAATTTTTGTATTGATTTCTGCCTGATTATTTTCTGCAGCTTAAAGTGCTATTGGTATAATTAGTTTTATGTATGTTGGAAGAAAACAAAGTATACCATGTTTTGCAAGACAATCTTTCTGATTTCCTCATAGGGAAATGATACAGATTACTAGAGGCTCAGTACAAACAACTGTTGTTGATGTGTTCAGCATCAGGAGGTCTTCATCGTTATCATTGTTGAGTAAGTGTTCCCTCTTTCATACAAAGTTTTTTTTGTACGTATGATTTTGTCAAAGTGCATCCCAAATTTCTGGTCTGGCAGTGTGTATTACTTATCTAAAGTATGTAACTGTAATTGAAGCAAATAAGCCATCAATTTCACTAGCTGAATGGCTAAAATCTTTTAAAGTTCTTATGATTCAGAAGTCATCTGTGGGGAAGAGTGCCCTTTTTAATGCTTTACTATTTATTAATCACAGTGCTAAGATGTCTGTCGTCTCTTTATAACCACCATTGGAAACATCGAGAAATAGCTCAACTACAATGCATTGATAAATTCACTGCAAAAAAAAAGCATCACCAGAAAACTATGATAAAAGGAAAAAGTCATGATGTTGTATAACAAAACAGCTGTAGAATAAGTGAGAAACTTTTCTTCACAGATTGTTGAAAACAAAATGAAAAGACAAAATTGTTGACACAAATGTCGACATCTAAGATATGTCTTGTTTCATAGTTGAAATGATTCCCAGCATAACGAGTAGTACAAGCTAACCCTAGTCTCACGATGGTTTCATCAGTTGGATTATTTACAGTTTTTTTTTCAATTATACTGCTATCAGAGATCATTTTCTACCTAAATTCTGTTTTATGAATAATTTACTTGACATTTTCAAATAACTTAAAATATATCAGTTCTGCAATTTTTCTCTACAAAGAAATTCCCAATTACCATTTGTTTCTGACACAGTTATTTTTCAAGGGAATAAGATATGGATTGAATACATGCATATATGGCAATCAATCTCATTTCAGTAATAAAGTGTTTATTATTTCAGAACACAAATTATTTTGAAACCGAATATAGTTAAATCACTTAAGTACAGTAGCAGTTTGTTATTTTTTTTCTGACACTTAACATACGCTTACACAAAGTTTAACTGAAACACTTCGGTACAAAACAACACAAACATGTCAATTTTAGACACTTTAAATATTACATTTATGAAACTAAAAATGATGTATTTGAAAGGAATAGGCTATGTAAAACTGTTCCTGCAGTTTCTCCTTCAAGATTTCAGTGGAGCAATCAGATATGAACGTGATTGTCTACAGAACCGTATACTGGTGTTGAAAATTATAGTTGTTGCAGAGTCATTTTATTTTGTGAAAGAAGTTGCTAGTGGGTTTTACTGATATACAACAAAAAGTTACAATTTAACACATAACAAATTCTTTTATTTGCAAATAGGGAACAAGAAGCAACTGTAATCTAGAGATGCCACATGCAGATACCAATACATTGCAGGGGTTTATTAGTTATCACCATCATTTTACAATATCATTAAATTTAAGGTTTGATACAAAACAATGACTTTATTTCGGTGCATATGCATGCAAAATCGCTCTGTTATATAGGACAACACCTCCACAATCGAAAGCATATGAAATGTAATGTTTATACATATAAATATATTTGTATTATATACTTATATGGTTTTAGAATCAGAACTAAATTTGCCTAATTTGAGAGAAATTATAAAAATCATAAAGAATAAACATTAAAGTACCAGTACTCAGCATAATGAGCTAAATAAAGGAAGTTCTAAAATTATTTTCAAAAGCTTGTAGAAAAATCTATGTGTAAACAGACATTACAAATGGTACAACAATACACAGTCCTTACTGGAAAGTTATTACTTTCGCACTTTCGGATTATTATTTGTTTTGACTGATAGTTTTCTTATATTGTGTACCATAAGTTAATGTTGGGTGTTAAACCTTAGACATGCAGTAGATGAAACTATGGAAAATTATAACAGCATGCTCAAAATCCCATACAATTAATTACAGTTCCTCTATTTAATACTAGACTGTTATTGTGCAACACTGACAATATACAGAGGATAATGTTTTACATTACTACGGCAGATATCTGAAGAATGGGTTTTAGAAATAAGAAGCCAGTTTTGTTTTATGAAATACTACCATGTACAAAGAGAATTTGTTCCTTTTACTCATTTAAATGCATGTAATAACAACCATTTACAAGGAATTACGAAGCCTATTACTTTGTTTATATATATTTGTAATATAGATAATATTGTAATTATTTACTACAAGATGATTCGTGTGTATTACATTAAAATCAAGTTCACAATCATTTCAATATGCCTCTTTTCACTCAATCATAAATAGCTACATAAAATCTTTTCTGAACGAAATTTATCATCCCATTCACACATTTTAATTTTTTTTGTACACATCAAGTATGCAGTTGAAGGATGTCAGATATCCCTCTTATTAACTGCAGAATGCTTTAATTTGCAGTTTATTTCGCTCTTGCATTTGAACAGTAACTACTTCAACTTTCACAATCCAGGTAAGCTATCTAATTTAATTTGCACTGTCATACAGAAAGTCACCTTCACAAGTCGTCTTTCCACTCACACAGTGTTTAAAAGATGTATAATAAGTTATAATTAATAAGTATGTTATTATATTCATACAGTCAGTTGTATTAGTTCTGTCTCGTAGATATATTCATTACACATCACCTTCCCGAAAATCTAGAACCAGTTTCAAGAGCTTCTACGATATGTGGTCTCCATCTGCTACTAGTTCTTAGAAATCGGACGCAATAGTTCATCTCCAAAACTCAAGCACAATCAATCAACGCCCATTAAGTAGGAAAAGCTTGAAAACATGTTAAACATTTCAATGCATTTTATTACTTCTAACCAGCCTTTGCTGTGTAAGTAAAACGAGAGTTTTACCGACAATGCATGTAACAGCCTTCTTTATAACTTAAGTATTTCATAATAATAACAGTCACGTAAAAATTTTTTCTGTTTACAACCACTCGGCAACGCTATTTCTTAAGTCCGCATGCCTTTCCCGGCCCCAGTACAAGTGTTACAATTAGCAGCAAGCAATTGCAACCTTCACAGGGGCCATTTAATGTACGTATCAAGACATCTCGTCGTATCCGTCGGTGGAAAACACATCGTGAAATAAATAAATAAATGTTAATCTGATAAATACATTTTTCACTGTTTGGTTGTCTCTGCGTTTCATCGAACTGAATAGTAAGTCGCCTGTGGAACCAAATCATATCACCTGGAAACGCTTTCAGCTAACACACAGTCCATATAACACCATACGCTAAGCCACTGTGTGTCCAATTTGTTGGTCGGCACTTGTGGTGGCGTACGATTTCACACTGTAGTTACAGAGTTCTATGCTTCCGTTTCTTCTCAGACTTAAGAACAAGATGTCTTTCTTCCCGTACTGAGGCAGTGCTTACCACTAAACTCGTACCTACGTTAAAACTGTGAGATCTACTAACTTCCCTCTTCTGTTTTCGCAAAATCACTATGTAGCGTTAAGTTGCATTTTAACACTGTCGCAAAAATCAAAGGCAACACAATCATCGTAAGACGTAACCGGCGTCCAGCTGGTGGATGGTACGTTACTGCCCCCACTGGCCGAACTAGGTTGCGCTCGTGAACAGAACTGAATTCTTGTAGTATCCAGCACGTGATTCTGAAACAGAAGAGAAAACTTCCATCACTCTAAATGTCATTGAATTAGTTTTTTCTATTTCGCTAAAAACGGTTTTGAACATAGTATAATAAAATACAAGCTCACTATTGAATGGGAAGTAAATAAATTAAAATGTTTTGCTAATTTAGTCTTCCTTAATTATGAATCATTGCTGGTAAGCACATGTTTGCCAAATAATGTACACGGCTGTCGAACACAAGTGTCTGTACAAGAACTGTAAATTTAAAAGAGTAGCCACTTATAACTTTTCAGAATTTTTTGTGCACACCCACAGTGATTTGTTTCAGACCTGAAAAACCCTTTTTCAGGCGACTATTAAACAATTATTCGTTCTCTTTCCGTTTAGGGGTTCAAAATACAATACTGCTCTATTCATCATGAATTTCTTTCAGGTCTGAAATAAGTGATTGTGTATCTTTAAATACAGATTGCAGATAATCTGCGGCTGGTTGCAGGTTCTAAGTATAAGATATTTTTTATAAGAAAGTTTTTTGTCGTAGTAATATTACAAAGAATTTTGAGCGATTTTACCAAGTAGTTTGTATACTGTGAAATTAACGTGAAAATGAAATTCACTCTATTTTGCACCAAAGATGCATTTGATTACTTTTTTTTATGATACGAAATTGGGATGCATAAATTACTAGACTATGCCGAAAAATCAACTAGTAATAAATAAAACATAAAACTAGGCGAAAGTAACAGATGAGCTATACAGATACACTGTTCAACTAACGGATAAGATTAGGAGCATTTTACGGAACTTTTCAATGAAGTATACTACTACACTAACAAAAATTGAAGGAAAGCGTTATAATTTTTGTAATGTTGTAGACATAATTATATCACATGAGGACGTGCCTAAACTGATGTGAAACCGATCGTGGATTCAATAAACTTTCTATAGCCCGAGTGGCGTTTGTTGCTTCGTATAAAAAAGCCTGCTAAGATCAAACATTGCCCTTAATTTGAGAAAGAAATTTCTGAAAATGTGTGTCTCGAGCACAGTGTTGTATGGAAGTAAATCATAGAAAATGGAAAACTGGAAAAGGAGAGATTCGAACCGTTTGAGATGAGATGCTGCATAAGGATGATGAAAAGTAGGTGACCTGATAACAAATGGAGAGGTTCTCCGCATAATCGACGAGGAATAGTAATTATGAAGAACAATAACAATAAGAGGGGACAAGATGATGGTCATATGTTAAGACATCATGGAACAAGTTCCGTGATATTAGATAGAGGGATGCATAGGTCACAAACTGTAGGGGAAGACAGAAACTGGAATGTATCCAACAGATAATTGAGGATTTCCTTTGCTATGTCCGTCGTTGCGACTGACGGTCTGCGAGACTTCGGTAGTTCACTTAAGTAATAAAATGAAACACCTACAGCAGTCGTTTTGAAGTTATTTTATTGTCTGGCCACTAGTTTCGGTGACTGATTACACCAGGCCTTAAGTGACGCTCAGAGACTAACTACAGTCGTATACACGATTCCATAAGTGGCCAACCTCTATGAAGTGGCTTCCGTAGAATACTTTACAGAATACTTTGCAGTGTAGACACAACATCGCTTTTATAGTTTCCTATGGAAGCCACTTCATAGATATTGACCACTGATAGGATCGCGTATACGGTTGAAGTTCAAACCCTCAGCGTCATTTAAGGCCTGACATTGACACAATGAGTCGCCGAAACTTCTTTCAATACAATAAAATGATATTAAAACGACAGCTGCTGAGGTTTCATTTTATTAAGTACGATGGTCGTTCGATAAGTAATGCACCACATTTTTTAAAACCATTAACATTCATAGACAAACGTCCTTGTTGGTGCTTCACATTTGATGTTTGTTCTACGCGCAGGTGAAGTTCATATTGTTCAAATGGCTCTGCGCACTATGGGACTCAACATCTGAGGTCATCAATCTCCTAGAACTTGGAACTACTTAAACCTAACTAACCTAAGGATATCACACACATCCATGCCCGAGGCAGGATTCGAACCTGCGACGGTAGAGGCCGCGCGGTTCCAGACTCAAGCGCCTAGAACCGCTCGGCCACAATGGCCGGCTGCCGGTGAAGTTTCGAACCATTCTGGCAGATGACAGAGCCGTAGTACAGCGTCAAAATGGCGTCTACATATGACTCACGTTACAAGCAGCGTGCTGTTGTTGACTTCTTGTGTGCAGAAAAAGAAACCGTGGTAAACATCCATAAACGTTTCTGTGCAGAGTGTGGCGAAGCTGCAGTTGACAGGAGTACAGTTGGACGATGGGTAAAGAAAGTTACAGACTCAGGAAATGTAGAGCTCCACGACCAGCCAGACTCGGGACGTCGTGTCGCAGCCACTGCCCCAGACATGCTGAATCGTGCTGATGCTATTATTCGTGCCGACCGGCGCATCAAAACTCAACAATTGGCTCTACAGCACTGTAAGTGCGTCTACAATGGTCGACACTCTCCGATATTTAAAGGCGTGCTCACGATGGGTTCCACGAATGCTCACGGCGGACCACAAGATTCAAAGAAAGGCCATTTCATCTGAATTGTTGGAGCGGTTTGAGACCGGTGGAGAGATTCACTGCGGGGAACACACTTTGAAGGCGACGAGAGCGCCAGTCATACAGTGAAAACATGGCTATGCCTACAGGGCAAGAGCTTTTCCCAGCAGGAAACACATGCTCATACACATCGCTGGCGTACGGCCATAGAACGTGATGATAACTACGTAGAAAAACAGGACATGGACAAGACATGTTGATGTATAAAATTACAAAATAAGCAGCAACCAGTCGCAAGATAATGTTTTCCTTTATTTGCTTATTTACTTTTGCAAATCGATTTCAACTGATTAACAGCCATCATCGGTGTCTGTTCCCCGAGTAATAACACTGTCTTAAACAGACGTCTGCTAATCAGCTGAAATCGATTTGCAAAAGTAAATAAAGGAAAACATGATCTTGCGACTGGTTGCTGCTTATTTGGTAATTTTATGGTTTACAGTCGCTGCACAACTTGGGAACCATAAGGAACCCACCATTCAGATGTTGATGTATATTGTCAGCAAATTCTGACTCTTAACAATAAACATGTTCTGAGAAAAAAATGTGGGGCATTACTTATTGAATGACCCTCGTAATAACTGAGCAGGCTGGGTGTAAGTGCTTCTCTGAGATTAAAAGGTTGGCATGAGAGAGGCTGATAACCCCAAAAAGGGCACAAAAAAAAGGCAAAAGAACTTCCATTTATGCATCCTACGGGATGCATAAACCCACTGTGGTCCGATAGGCTAAACAACTGAGTGCATCCTCCAGCATGGTACACCTCTGCGCCCACTGTCTTCCAGACAGGCTGCACAGTTTGAGGGCAAAAGAAACACGAGAGTACAAGGACGTAGCGGGGAAGACGTCACGTCTGCACCGTGACTCCTCTAGTCCCGTCTCGTCTACGCCGAGTCGGCGTGGCGCCGTGATTGATAGTAAGGTAGCAAGGGGTGGGCGGGGGTTGGGGTGGAGGTTCAGAGCGAGCGGCGGCGGCGAATATCGCGCCGAGCCGGCCGGCCCAGGAACAATGATTGATGAAAGATCATCCTTCGCTCGCAACAAAGCGCCACCAGTGGCGGCGCGCCGGGAAAAAATAGCGACAAGCAGGGGACGGGGGACGGCGGCGGGGCGCGCGCTGTTGCTAAGGCGCTGGCCGCTTCTTCTGGCGCGCCGTAATTAAACTAAAGCACCAAGTCATTATGTCGGGGACCGCGCTTCTTGTAAGACGCCGGCTGCCTTCCCTCCACACACACACACACACACACACACACACACACATCGCCGACTACAAAACTGTTTCATTTTTTTTCTTTCCCCTCTCGTTCCCTGCCGAAAGTTGAGGTCGCATCCTTGGACAAGACGGGTAAGCTACCGTGACATCCGAGCGGAGATTAGCCGCATCGAGCACCAAGAGTGAGAACGATTTTTCGGTACCCGCCGCAGGTAAACAAAAACTCACGATACTCGGCTTCTTTTACTATGTTGGTAGCGATACGTAGTCCGCATCAAATTACAGAAGAAGCTCTCTAGGGAAATTGACATTGGTTCAAATGGTTCAAATGGCTCCGAGCACTATGGGACTTAACATCTGAGGTCATCAGTCCCCTAGAACTTAGAACTACTTAAACCTAACTAACCTAAGGACGTCACACACATCCATGCCCGAGGCAGGATTCGAACCTGCGTCCGTAGCGGTCACGCGGTTCCAAACTGAAGCGCTTAGAACCGCACGGAATTGACATTGTCCTGAGCGGCAGGACAGAGACTTTCCTTGTTGCAATGTCGGACATACAGGTCTCCTCCATTTAGAACTGTGGCCAAGTCAGCGATGGCCAGTAGACGCTCGAAGCCTCATAGTAATTGACGATACGGTATCTCAACCACCACCGACATCACAGTGGTGCGTATGTTGCCTCCTCCTGCTACACAGCCAACGACCTATCGATGCCACTCAAAGAGATACTGGCACCTTTGCGAAAATTTCCGAGACACCAATATCAGCCGGTAATACGGTAGGCGAGACTCAAGTAGTGTCAAACAATAATTGTCTATTTGCGGAAATCTTTACGTTTGGCTGCTGGAGACGTGGCTGTCATAGTATTTAACGATCCTAACAGTCTACAATTTATATTAGCTTTTAGGACAGAAGTACAATATCTACACTTATTTGCTACATTTATTTATATTTTATTTTTTCTTGATTAGTTTTTTCAGATCCCAACCCCATTCTCGAACGCTCATTCACGTGAAAGTTGCAAACAAATTTCAATACACAGTGACAAAATAAAGTTGGCCGGAAGATATTGAATGCACCTAAAGATAGGCAACCCAACTTACATCATCCGCATCAGGTAAGGGTGATGTAAGGTGGGTTGGCTATCTTAAGGTGCATCAAAAATTTTCTGGGTTAGTTTAATTTTGCCCACTTTGCATAAATAAATAAAATAGAAACAACGTGTAAATGTAAAACTTCTATTTCCAAAACCAATACTGTTTCGAAAACTGGTGTAAAAATAAAATTCTCGTAAAGTTATGGACACGATCTTGAAATATACAGTCTATAAATATGTTGTAAATACAAGTCTCATCTACTAATGTCAGTCTGCAGTATTTACAAGCACTAAGTATAAAGTTCTTCAATATTATCGTCGTAAATGCCTCTGTGATGTACTGAAAACTTCCAGAATCGATCTTCAACTCTACAACGGAGTGTATAATGATATGAAACTTCTGAGAAGATTAAAACTGAGTTCCGGACCCGGTCTCGAAGTCGGAACCTTCGCCTTTCGTGAACAGTGTTCGTACTGACTGAACTATCCAGGCACGTCTACCAACTGCACCTCACAGCTTTGCTTCTGCCAGCACCAGGCAAGGTTCCGAGTTCAAACACCGGTCTGTCACACAGCTTCAATCTGCAAGGAAGCCTCATTCTGAAAATTACGTTGCAGGATTAACGGACAACCGGCGTTGAGTTAGTACAGAAATAGAGGGTATATTAGAGCTACATCCACTCCAGTGTGTTTGGAATGTGGCTGTGTATGCCCGACCGTCGCATCCCAAAACATGTTTCGTTCTCTAAACCAAGTAGGTGCCCGGCGCCAAGCTGGAGAGCAAAAGTAGAGGTTAATAGCATCTAAAATAACTTGAATCAATTTAGAATCATCACAGACAACTGGGGCACATGCTCCCTTGATAGGCTAAACTGAACAGAAACCATTTATCGAGAAGGAGCGCTAGCCATAGAACAGACACGCTTTACGACATGGGGAAAGTGAGCAAGAAGAAAGCTCAGAACAGCTTTGAGGGTAAACAGCAGGTCATGAGCTCTTTCTCCCATCTAAGATCGCGACCACTGCGGTGTTGTTCGCTCATGTTGTAGGTTTATCAAATGCCTAACAATTCATTCATAAGAAGACAGATATTCGCCTGTGATCAAGTAATAACAGCGACGTATGCTCATTCCAACGAGCGTAGTCGCCAACAGTCAGGAAACAACGGGCCCTAGCGGTAGGGGATGAAGCCTAGCCGTGTTCCACAGTTGGGCAGCGGCCTACCTTGCAGGGGCGACTTGACGTCCCTCTCGGCGTGTTGCTGCTGCTGTTGCTGTTGCTGTTGCTGCTGTTGTTGCTGTTGGCGCGATTTTCTCTCTAACTCGAGCTCCTGTGCCAAAGACTCTGAAACAAGAGCAAAGGCCCAGATTAAAATCTTCACCTCGTCTTAAACGTGCAACAAATTCGGCACAACGGCCGTCAGCAGGAAAGCAGCGTTACATTTTGTACAAAAGAATGTAGAAAGTACCATTCATTGACTTTTCTATTCTTATCATTATGATTTCAATATCATCAAGTGTTATCATGTCTAGAGATTAAATGTTATTAAGACATGAAACCTGATTATTGAGGTCAGCTAGTGATATCGCCTGCATTAAGTTTTACCTCCACGAAAATTTTGAGGTATAGGCAGTGAGATCATTTGTGTGTTAAAAAATTACGTATCAGTTTCATCAAAGTCGTCAAGCTCTTCCACAAGCCAATATCGACACACTGAAACAGAACTTTTTTTCCATGTTTAGTTCGTAGGTAATACCAATAAAGGCACTTATCTTTGTGTTCTGGATTTGAAAGCCCGAAAGTGTGATAACAGTGGATGAAGAATTATCATTCGTTATCATCATCTAGGAGTTTATTTTTAAGTAGTTAAATAATATAGGCATTCCTTAGCACTGATAAGGAATATCTAAATATTATCTCCATCAGCAACAGCAGCATCATCATCAACCATTTTGGATTTATTGCCTCCTCTAGACTTATTCATTCATGTGACGGTAGTAAACCACTTTGGTATTGTAAGCAGTAACACATGCAAGATACTCAGCGTAAATACATATAAAGGTAGAAAGAAGCACAATGACGAAATTAGAAACACAGGTTATGAGAACGTATTTGGGATTAGGAAGGTCTACCAAGTCAAATGAAACGACACGCTGAGTGCCTGTGAAAACAGAGATTATGTGGACCCTTACAGTGGAACCATGTGTTTATCAGTAAACGAGATTGTTGGCAGAAAGAAATCAAAAGAAAAGAACGTATATACGTAATAGTACGAAGTAGCTATTAGATAGAAGGTGAGAATCGAGTGATAATATAAATTTCATAAAATATTCTAAATTTTAAAAAACAAATTATTCTTAAATATCTGCGATATTGTGTGAGAAGATACGATGAAAATTTAGAGAAAAAAACAATATGAATAAAACAAAACAGTAACTTACGTTGATTACATACTACATTTCATCAGTTAATACGCAAGAGTTGGTGGTAATTCGAAACAGAGAGTAAATTTGGTTCCAAGACGTCTTTTTATGGATGTATTGCTTAAGAGATGAATGAAAGATATAGCTAGTTATTAATGGAGGTAATAGCATTCTGTAAAATAATGTGAGATAAGGTGTACAAAATGATGAAATTTATGAAGAAAAGGCACCTGTAGGTGATCTTGTTTCAAAGAGAAATAATCAGAATTTGAAGTAAAGTAGAGAAGAGGAACTGGTGTAATCATTTACAAAGAGTTTGTGAAATAAGAAAATTGCTTATAACTGGAAGAAGAAATGACCATCAGCGCCACCGTAAAACATTCGTCCCAAGTTCACTTTAGTCCCTTACGTTACACACAGTTCAGCTCCAGATGACAATGGTTAAATTTTAGATTTCAAGAAGAGAAAAAAATGCGTCAACGAAATTAGGGCACTTAAGTGACATATACTGACTTAACAGACACAGATCAAAACGTCGTCAGAAGATGGTGAGTACCAAACTTGTCGAAACATTGTGTCAAGACCACATCGTTGCAGCTACATCTACATGATACTCTAAAATTCACTGTTAAGTGTTTTGCACAGAGTTCATAGTATCATTTTCACATTTCTCTGCCGTTCCATTGTCGAATATGACTCGGGAAGAATAAACACATAAATATTTCCATTCTAGCTCTGATTTCTCTCACTTGACCACTATGGTCCCTTCTCCGTATGTGTTTTGGCATTCGGAGAGAAAGGTGGTGGTTTTAATTTTGTGAAAAGACCTCCCCGCAACGGTTAATGGCTTTACTTTAATTAAAGCCACCGGAGTTCGCTTATCGTAGCCTTGACACTGTGTCCCCTAACACACTGCTGATAAACTCAGAAGATCTGATCCGAGAAAGCTAGCGCTCTCACCGAACCGCAGAAGCTCTTGAGGAAGCGAACTGGGGTTCAGGAAAGCACCAGTACACTGCTGCGAGGTTCAACGTACCGTCGCCGGCGGGCAGCCCCTCTAGAAGGCGCCCCCTTGGACGAGCGACGCCCCCGCGGCGTGGCGACGCCTCGGCGTCGGTGCCTGGCGCAGTCGGCAGCCGCAGTCAGGAGAAGGGAGTCGGTTTATATGCTAAACCGGTTGTCCCCGGCGCTGCGCGGTGCCTTTTGTTATTGTGTTAGTGCGGGGCGCGATAATTGCTTTACGCAGTCGCACCTTTGTTCGCGCCCAGGCGACGCCGCTTTGCGCCGTTTAGATGCGCGGGACGGGCCGGCGAAGCGGCCGGGATTACGTCTGCTCGGAGAGAACGCAAAGTGGGTTTGCCGCGCGCCTAATATTCCTTCCTCGGTGACACCCGGCCCGGCCTCCGGCAGTAGACCTCCCTTCATCTCATTTCACACCGACAATAATCTGAATGTTAAAGGACTTATCCCGGGACCACCGCTAGGAAAGTGGAATTATTTTCCGCCCGCGCTTTGTGGCCCTTGTTCTTGCGCGGCCAGGGGTGTACAGAGGGGCGCTGCGGCCGCAGATGCTGCCTGCGGGAGGGGGCGCCAAGAACTTCTACAACAGTTGCCCAGAACGCTGATTGAACAGTAGGTGAATGGTAGTATTAAAATCTGCCACTGACTGAAACCTCTCCAAGGTGGGCGGAATATGAGTGGCACAGAACGTATTTAATGCACCTTGAGGTAGGCAACCCATCTTATACCAAACGCACCCAGAGTAGATGTTGCCTATCTTCAGGCGCATGAAATATTTCCCAGGTCAGTTTCATTTTGCCCACCGTCGCAAAGGAGTTTTATTATTCTTCTGCTATCGTCGCCAACAAGAAAAGAAAAGGGAGGAAGACACTAATCGTCTAACAACATGGATCTACATCAACTGCAGTTTTCCGAAAACCACATTATAGTGTACGATGGTGAGTACTTAATGTACCAGTGGTTTTTTTCCGTGTCTATATGCAGTCGCAAACGTTCCCACTTAAGATACTTCTTTTTAAAGTTGTCTGTCTGCCCACTGCTCTGATGCTCTGTTCCATTTTTCCCCATCTTCAGTTAATAATGTTCGCCATTATTTATCTACTACACCAACCGCCCTCTGTAACATGTGGTGTCAGATTCTGCTACTTATCCCTACTATTGCTGCTTCTGGCTGCCGTAACATATGATCTGCTGACCTCACCGTTATTCTAGCAAGGGCTTTTAACAGACTTCTTCTTCTTCTTTTTTTTTTTTTTTTTTGTTAGTATGTCTCCGTTTCATAGGTTTTGCGTGTGTGTGTGTGTGTGTGTGTGTGTGTGTGTGTGTGTGTGTGTGTGTGTGTGTGTGTGTGTTAGTGTGGTACTACATGGACTTAAAAGGAGTTCCATAAATTGTTCTTCAGAACGAACGTATAATTATTGTCTAGTATGTAAATTATTCATATCTGCTGTGAGAGAATGCGACAAGCAGATACGGGTGCCAGGTGACTGTTTTGGATTGATTATGGCTACCCGAATATGAGCGTATGGTCAAATAAGTAATTGCTTTATAAATTAGATATGACTGTGACTGTGAATGAATCTTATATACAGTACAGCGACTGAGTGGAGCACTAGATGTCCTTAGGAAACAAAAATACTTTTTAAGTACTGTCTGTTCTGTATATACATCACAGATCCCTCTAACATAGAGCTAAGGCTAGCATTCTGCAGCATTAGTTGTAATACACTGAAAAGCGTTGAGGAGTCTGTATCCCGAGGTTTGAAAGGTTGATTTTTGACACATTCAGTGTCTTTTATACCCCAAAATATTTTTGATATTTCTTCTGTCTATTTTGTATGCATCAACGGGAAATTCTTTTAGTGTCGTGTAGTCAACTATGTACACACCATCGCGTTAGGTAAGCTGCACAATTACTGGACCTTAAATGGCAGGATTGAAATCGCACCGTGTGTGCATCCTACAGCTCTCTCATGACATTGCTGCCAGCAGATGTTTACGCACGAAAACATCAATAACCAGTGGACAGGTCTGCAGTGGTAAACTCTGGTACAAACTACATTAAGAATAACAATAGTAACATGTAGAGTAGTGACTTCTGAAGTTTTCCTAGCATGATGTATGAAATCTCTACAGCCAGTTCTCTATCCCAGCTTCCGATTCTGTCATTCAGGATAATATTTCGACGAATTTCTTCTGGAAGGGCATCACGGACTTGAAAAATTTTAAGATAAAAAATGGTTCAAATGGCTCTGAGCACTATGGGACTTAACATCTATGGTCACCAGTCCCCTAGAACTTAGAACTACTTAGACCTAACTAACCTAAGGACATCACACAAGACCCAGTCATCACGAGGCAGAGAAAATCCCTGACCCCGCCGGGAATCGAACCCGGGAACCCGGGCGTGGGAAGCGAGAACGCTACCACACGACCAGGAGCTGCGGACTTTGAAGATAAACTTCGACCCACCAGGCTGTATTTCAGAACTGTTCTTGATTAAGCACTACTAGTTTCGAGCGTGGCACATTTTCAAGTGCACCTATTGGAAAAAGATAAAGGATGACAGATGGGGCACTGTAGCGTGGAGATGGTGGCCTGCTTGAGTCTCGAGAGCTTAACAATTTATAGGTCGTAAATTCGTTGGGTACATGGAAGGAACTACAAGAACAAATACGATGGAGCGGGGGAACACATCTAATTACGGGAAGAAAGACGATTGGAGAAGCGGGCAGAGATCGAACTGGCAGAGCAAAATGGCGACTTTGGGTTACACAGAACGGACTACTCTTGTAATATCTGTGGCGGCCAGAGATCAAACTAACAGAGCGAGATGGCCACCGGCGCGAGCGTCGTCCAGTGGATACTTCTAAAATTCGCGGTGATGGTCCTGACTGCCTGTAGATCTCCTTTCCTCTCTGGCGCTAGTCACATGGGATTTGGCTGTCTACTGCATTCCCATTCATGCCATCTCCGTTCCTAACTCGATCAGTACATCCGACCCTCAAAGTTACCAAAAACATTTCAGTCTAGTGCACTGTCTGCGTTGTGCACCATGCAGAACTGTCCTCCACAGTTTTCTAGCAAACGTTTGTCTGGTCTCAAGATTTATATTTTTGGTCATTAGCAGCTGTTTCTTTTTATATGCAGCAGGTGTTAGCGCAGAAGCATGTAGCTTCAGTTGTAGATGAATTCCGCCTTGTGGAAGACACGTTTGCAGTTTTGCTTCCACCCAGACCTGCAACACTCACAAGCTCATTATGGAGCTTCAGACTAAAGAAGTAAGTAGCTGGGGCCGCCGACTTCTGCCAGCGTCGGCCACGTCGCGGGCCACAAACGTCGCAGTCGTTGGACACCCTCTGGGTGTTCCGTGCTGTGCTGTGCTTTGCACGCCGCGGCGCGGCTCTGGCCCCGGGCCCCTCGCTAAATCCTCACCGCTAACTACAAAGATATTATACTCGGCGTCTCGGCGCCCTCAGACGACTAAAATACATTTTCATCTCAATGCTCGTAATCCCGGAGCGAGCGGGCGCGCCGGCGAGTTTATTCAATTTCATGCTCCGCTTGTTGCATATTACAATTTAAACATTTTCTTCCTCTGCCGAGAGCGCCTTCCCTCTCGTGCCTTCCTTTCTTACTTCCTTTAAGGTCAAAATGACTTCTTTCAGGAGGAGATAAAGGTGTCTTCCTATCAAAATGGTAAACGCCTGGGGGTGAGCAATCTCTGACTCTCGCTCGCGCCCGTTTGCGCGCGTCGTCAGCACATCTTCCCGTCGCAGTCCCATAGCGGGGAACCCCACAAATCATGACTCTGCTGCAGAGACTTTCAAGTACATTCTTTATACTAATTCTTCATTCTTTTCCTTTTTGGCGCCAACCCTTCCTCATTCCATCCCTTTGGTTGTAAGTAATGGTAATCATCGTCGCTAGAAACTTCCCTTCGAACTAACGAATATTTCTACGTCTGGTGGTGTTCATAGTATTCTTTCTATTGGCCTACCGTTACAAATAGTTGTATTCGCCGTCTTACACTTCGATTTCGTTTTTGAGTCCTATTTTCAAACTTACGACCAGTTCCTCCTCAACCCTTATATGCAGGGGAGTGCGCGAGTGCGTGCGTTCGTATATATATATATATATATATATATATATATATATAAAGCATCTTCAGCTCTTCAACACGAAAACACGTATATATATATATATATATATATATATATATATATATGTGTGTGTGTGTGTGTTTTCGTGTTGAAGAGCTGAAGATGCTTTCGTCCTCTTTTTCCCCAATTACAACTTTTTTTACATTACTTTTACATTCTTTTTATTTCAGTTTTTAAATGCTCATGCATCCAAATTGCTGACAAGAATTATATAGAAGAACACGTAGAAAAAAACTGAAGATCTGGTAGATGAGGATGAGTTTGGCTTTAGGAAAGGTAAAGGTACCAGAGAGGCAGTTCTGAAGTTGCGGTTGATATTGAAAGCAAGACTGAGGAAAAATAAATACACGTTCGAAGGATTTGTCGACCTTGAAAAAGCGCTCGACAACGTCAAAGGGTGCAAGGTGCTCGAAATTCTGAGAAAAATGTGGTGAGATACAGGGAAAAGGTAGTAATATACTATTCACACAAAAGCCAAGGGTAAACAATGAGAGTGGAAGATCAAGAATGAAGTGCTCGGAATAAAACAGGCGTAACACTGGGATGCAGTCTTTCGCCCCTACTATTCAATCTACACATCGAAGAAGCAATGAGGGAAATAAACGAAAGGTTCAAGAGCGGATTTAAAATTCAGGGTGAAAGGATATCCGTGATAAGACTCGCTGATGGCATTGCTATCCACAGTGAAAGCGAGCAAGAATTACATGATCTGCTGAATAGAATTAACAGTCTAATGAGCACAGAATATGCACTGAGGGTAAATCGAAGAAAGACCAAAGTAATGAGAAGTATCAGGAGCGAGGGCACCGAGAAAATTAACTTGAGGATTGGTGATAATGAAGTACATGAAGTACAGGAATTCTGCTACCTAGGTAGCTAAATAATGCGTAGCGTAAGAAGCAAGGAGGTCATAAAAAGCACACTAGGACTGCCAAAAAGGGCATTCCTGACCAAGAGAAGCCGACTAGTATCAAATATAGGCGTTAATTTGAGGAAAAAATTTCTGATTATGTACGTTTGGAACACAGCACTGTATGGTAGTGAGAGGTGGACTGATGGTAAACCGGAACAGGTAAGAATGGAGGCATCTGAGGTGTGGTGCTACAGAAGAATGTTGAATATTAGGTGGAGTGATAAGGTAAGGAATGAGGAAGTTCTCCACAGAACCGGCGAGGAAAGGAGCAAATGGGAAAGGGACAGGATGATATCAAATCTGTTAAGAGATCAGGAATAACGTCCATGATACCAGAGAATGCTGTAGAGAGTAAAAACAGTAGAAGGAGACAAAGACTGTAATCACCATCATAAAAACACTCCACCTTTCATGGTTGAAAGTTGGTGATGCATCAGACACTTGTGTTAACAGTCTATCTCTATTTTTGCCAGTCTTTTACATCTCGAAGTACGTGGCCCCACGTTTGGCGTGTCTTCTCTTTTATCTGATCTATCTATTGTCTCGGTGATCTTCCCTGCAATCTTTTTCCTTCGACTTTGGCTTGGATGATTATCTTTTCCAAGGTCTCCTCCTGTCGTTGAATTATATGACCAAAGAACTGCAGGACTCGCGACGAACAAATACTGGACAACATCGTCTCCAACCTGAGTTCCTGAAGGACTGATTCGTTGATCCGTTTGTTCGTCCATGATATTCTCAGCAACCTCCTATACGTCGACATCTCAAATTCATCAATTCCTTTGCGGTCCCCTTCAATTAGTGTCCGGGTTTCAGCTCCGTAATGGACAACTGGAAAGACCAAATATTTCAGTTTAGTCTGTCTGGTTAGTGGTCGGTCTTTCCGAAGCATTTTGAGCTTCGATGCAGCTTCCCTACTCGGAACGATCCTACGTCGTATTTCTTGTGCAGAACCACACTCTTTCTGAACCAATGAGCCCAGATAGACAAAGTGATCCATTTCTTCATATCCTGATAGTACATCAGAAGCTGGTAGTGACTCACCTCTGTCAGAAATCATAATCTTAGTCTTTTTCTTATTAACTGACAATCAAAGTTTCTCGCTTGCTCTTAACCCTATCCGGTAGGTCCTACATTTCCACTTGTGATACTGCGCACAGTGTGGTGTCATCAGCAAATCTGATTCTTCGTCCTCCAATTCGGATCCCACCATTCCAGCCCTGAAGACTTTTCCTCACAACATATTCTCTATAGATCTTAAATAGAACTCCTGTCTAACTCCTTTACACGGTTAAAAAGGCACTTGAAATAGTTTTATCTAGTCTGATTATTGCCTTTCTATCAGACTACAGGTTTCTGATGAGCGTAATAAGATGATCAGCAACACCCACTTATAATAGTACACTCCACAGCTCTTTCCAACAAACACAGTCGAAAGCCTTGCTATAATCTCAGAAATAAAAAACTAATGGGGTACCAAATTGCCTATATTTTTCAGTTAGCCGTCTGACACTGAGAATCTGCTACCGTGCACAAACCCGCCTTGCTCTGGTGGCATTTCTTTATCTAAGTAGGTTCTCAGGCGTTCTTGGACGACATTTACACTAAGGGCCATTAAAACTGCTACACCAAGAAGAAATGCAGATGACAAACGGGTATTCATTGGACAAATATATTATACTATAACTGACATGTGATTACATTTTCACCCAATTTGCGTGCATAGTTCCTGTCAAAACAGTACGCAGAACAACCACCTCTGGCCGTAATAACGGACATGATACGCCTGGGCATTGAGTCAAACAGAGCTTGGATGGCGTGTACTGGTACAGCTGCCCATGCAGCTTCACCACGATTCCACAGTTCATCAAGAGTAGTGACTGGCGTATTGTGACGAGCCAGTTGCTCGGCCACCATTGACCAGACATTTTCAATTGGTGAGAGATCTGGGGAATGTGCTGGCCAGGGTAGCAGTCGAACATTTTCTGTATCCAGAAAGGCCCGTGTAGGACCTGCAACATGCGGTCGTGCATTATCCTGCTGAAATGAAGGGTTTCACAGGGATCGAATGAAGGGTAGAGCAACGGGTCGTAATTCATCTGAAATGTAACGTCCACTGTTCAAAGAGCCGTCAATGCGAACAAGAGGTGACCGAGACGTGTATCCAATGGCACCTCATACCATCACGGCGGGTGATACGCCAGTATGGCGATGACGAATACACGTTTCCATTTTGCGTTCACAGCGATGTCGCCAAACACGGATGCGACCATCATGATGCTGTAAACAGAACACGGATTCATCCGAACGAATGACGTTTTGCCATTCGTGCACCCAGGTTCGTCGTTGAGTACACCATCGCAGGCACTCCTGTCTGTGATGCAGCGTCAAGGGTAAGCGCAGCCATGGTCTCCGAGCTGATAGTCCGTGCTGCTGCAAACGTCGTCGAACTGTTCGTGCAGATGGTTGTTGTCTTGCAAACCTTCCCATCTGTTGACTCAGGGATCTAGACGTAGCTGCACGATCCGTTACAGCCACGCGGGTAAGATGCCTGTCATCTCGACTGCTAGTGATACGAGGCCGTTGGGATCCAGCACGGCGTTCCGTATTACCCTCCTGAACCCACCGATTCCATATTCTGCTAACAGTTATTGGATCTAGACCAACGCGAGCAGCAATATCGCGATACGATAAACTGCAGCCGGCCGCGGTGGTCTAGCGGTTCCAGGCGCGCAGTCCGGAACCGCGCGACTGCTACGGTTGCAGGTTCGAATCCTGCCTCGGGCATGGATGTGTGTGATATCCTTAGGTTAGTTAGGTTTATGTAGTTCTAAGTTCTAGGGGACTGATGACCACAGATGTTAAGTCCCATAGTGCTCAGAGCCATTTTGACAAACCGCAATCGCGCTAGGCTCCAATCCGACCTTTATCAAAGTCGGAAACGTGATGGTACGCATTTTTCCTCCTTACAGGAGGCATCACAACAACGTTTCACCAGACAAAGCCAGTCAACTGTCGTTTGTGTATGAGACATCAATTGGAAACTTTCCTCATGTCAGCACGTTGTAGGTGTCGCCACCGGCGCCAACCTTGTGTGAATGCTCTAAAAAGCTAATCATTCGCATACTACAACATCTTCTTCCTGCCGGTTAAATTTCGCGTCTGTAGCAGTCATCTTCGTGGTGTAGCAATTTTAATGGCCAGTAGTGTACAATACATCCAGCAAATAAATGAGGACGTAAAACCGTTACTCAGATGATAAGGTTGCCACAGGAGAGGAATGCGTGGCGGGCCGCATCGAACTAATCAGAAGAGTGATGGCCCAAAATAAAAAAAAACGTCAGCACTGTCGCGTATAAGTACCTCCTTCGATCATGGGCACATTGCTGTAAATGGAACCTTTCCAGACGCTCTTCTGATACGAATCCGTTTCCTCGACCACTATCTCTGACACTGTGACGAGTGGAGGTTCCGATCCACGCCAGTCCCCTAGCTCCCCGTTCGTCCTACGACACCGGCGACCAGAAGCAGCTTCTGTTGTCGCGGCAACGGCCGCGGGGCCAAAGTGTGCTCCGTGGCCTATTTCGGCGCCCTAGCGCCGCGACGCCGCCACGGTTATGGGTGCAAGCTAACCCAATAAGCCGTAATCACTCGCCGCCTGCGCTACGTTATCATCACCGTCGGCGATTACCGCGACGGCGGCGATAATCACACTTATCATTAGCTCGCGGAGCAGCCTCCCGCCTCCCAGCTCCTGGCTCAATTAAAATGCGCCGGGACGCAGCCACCGCGCCGCCAACACCACCCTCTGCGGCGCCAGTAATGCTTTCAAAATCCTAACACTACACTGACGACAGCGACATGCACATGTACATCACCGTAGTATCGCGTACACGAGGTGCAAAAGGGCAGTGCATTGGCGGAGCTGTCACTCGTACTCAGGTGATTAACCCTGTATTTGGCAAATGGTGAAAATAAAAACAAAAAAAAATTCTGTGCTTATATTTATTTATTATGCTTAAAGAAATACAATTCAGTCAGTTTTAGAAATTTTTGACAAAAATTACGAAAATTATGAAATGTTGCACAAGCAACATTGCCAGCAGTAGACCACATTTATACTTATTATAGAAAAAAAGTGTTTTCTAATAACCTCAAGCAAAATGTTTCCTGTACGTGAATAATTTAATTTATAAACACATTTGTGCATTCCTGCTGTGTAATAGAACTGTTTCATTTTCCCTTCTAGTTCTTCTTGCAATGGAATTTTTGGAAACAGTTCCTCTTTGGAACGAAGCACAATACTAGAGTGCATTTTGAACACATGACTGTACAAAATCCAGATGGACAATAACGACAACGACCTTTGGGACCGTATGTGGACAATGCTCCATATTATCAAATCGGACATCTTGTGTAACAGTCGGAGCTGTTGGCTTCCCCCTATCCTTTTGTGGTGGTGTTATGTCTATTGAGGGCCTTCCTACTTTCCTTTTCCCTGAAAACGTCAAACCATTAGCAATATCTGCCCTGAATGACTTCAGTGAGGTCTTCTTGTACAGAGATTCTCTTCGAAATACCAGCCAGGCATTTGCAGCACTCAGATCTAGCATAATCCAAACAATCTCATGCACCAACACCTATTTTTCATTGGTAGTCTGTAGATCTCTATCAGCGTACCAGCGAGATCGACTCCTCCCATATGCTTGTTGTACTGACGTACAATACTGGGACAGAGCACATCAATTCTTTTTTCATTGCTGTCCCATCATTTTACTGTTGAGAGTGGTTGGATACCACAAAATGATCTTGCAAGTGTCACAATTTTATTGTTTTGAATATCCGCCGTAGGCATATGTAATATACTAATGGTTATGTCCCAACTATGGGCAATGTTGCTCACAGGCAACATAAGACTTTTGTGCTATTTACGTAATTCAAAACAATACTAGATTGAAATATTTCTGCTGTAAACTCACCTCTGGGTATTTCTTGAAGAAAATCTGCTAAGATTACTGCCAATTTATTGAAATCCACTCAGAACCAAAATAAGACACCCCTGTTGCTCACACGAGGAGATCTCTGTAACACCACTGCACAAGTTGCCATCTCGTGTGGAAAACCTTGAACTATTACAACAACTGGCATTCGCGGTGTGTAAAGGAACGTTGCCTGGAGGCAACAATGCCAGTAAAAGGCACCGGGGAGTGTTTGTTGTCCCATAAGGCCTCCGTAAATTTGATGTTGCTTGAGAGCAACACTGCCAAATAAAGGGTTAATGTGAAAAAGTTTCTGACATTATTATGGCCACTCAGGGGGAATTAACCCTAGGATGCCCAAGCCTTTATTTCTAACTTGGATGCCTAAGGGAGGGGGGGGGGGGTTCGGCGAACCAACAGGTATTAAATAAGTTTACTGACGAAAAATTACAACTTTCAAAATGGTTTACGTATTTTAACGAAGGCATCGGTTTATAAATGTTGTTAATTGTTATGAATATTGGATTGAGTGAATAAAAATTGACATATTACAAGACAAAATACAGATGTGTTCGTGTACAATAGACTACTCTGAGTCCTCAACTTCAAGGCAAGAGACAAACTTCACCATTTTTTCTGAATGTGTGTTACACACATGTTTATGACACTGTCCACAACACTGTTTTGGTTTACTTAGATTATTGTACTTCTGCTTCTTTGTTTTAGCTTTTCTTAACATGGCACCGACCTTTCCCTGCAGGAGGCTGAGGTGCTTCTGTTGTCACTTCTTTGATTTTCTTTTGTAGAACAGTCTCCATTGATTGAACAATTTGGTTAGATAACCCTCTTGCACTGGCACTTCTTTCTTCTACCTGCAATTTCACTAGTTCCATCCCAGCTTGCAGAAGATAAAGTTTCCGTTTGTTGTGTTTCTTTTCATTCCATATTGTATATTGCTGGATGAATATGGTGGATGCATTGATAGCACAAATGTCGATGAGAGAGTAAAATACAGATAGAGGCCATCTCTTAGTTCCCCTCTTGCAGGTGTACATACGCGCCATTTGATCAATGGTATCTATTCCACCTTTAGTGGAATTATAATATGCATTTATCTCGGTATTATTCTTCACTCCTCCAACAGTGCCTTTTTCTTGGTGCATTGTTGACAACATCAGTAAGTTTTTACTTGGTTTCGTTTTTGCTGTGTAGGACACCAAAGTTACTGGAGGCCTACCTGTTGGGAACTGCACTAACTCACTGCAAGTTTACAAGATAAATAACAGCTGACTGACATCAACAATCACTTCCTCTGAAAGTAAACCGATTGTTGTGAATATCAAGGATACCAACCAACAAGAAACAAACTTGCGTTACTGTAGAGATGAGAAATACGAAATCCTACTAAGGGAAATTTTCTATAGCATGGAAGCCTAAGGAGGAGGGGGGGGGGGGGTTGTAGGACCCTTAATAAGTTTATTTATTTTTTTTTCAAAGCAGGAATTTTCTATAAAATATATTGACACTAACGTTTCATAAAAATAGCCAACAAACAATAACTCAAAGGGAATATGTAGTATGAAAGTTACTTGGGCAAAAGCAGGGGGTTCAACGAACCCCTCCCCCTTAGGCGTCCTAGGGTAGTTGGAGCTGGACGCATGGACCATTCCATTTCGGAAATCGTTCAATATTCCTATGTCCACAGTGTCAAGAGTGCGGTGAGAATACCAAATTTCAGGGTCTGCCTCTCACAATGGGCAACGCAGTAGCTGACAGCCTTCACATAACGACCGAGAGCAGCGGTGTTTGATTAGAGCTGTCAGTGCTAACAGACAAGCAACACTGAGTGGAAAAACCGCAGAAATCAAAGTGGAACTTACGACGAACGTATCCGTTTGGAAAGTGCGGCGAAATCTGAAGTTAGCGGGTTATGGCAGCAGACGGCCGGCACTAGGTCTTTTGACACTGGAGGACTGGAAAACTGTGGTCTGGTCAAGTGAATCGCGATTTCAATCGGTGAGAGCTGATGGTAAGGTTCGAGTGTAGCGCAGACCCTACGAAGCTAAGGACGCAAGTAGTGAACAAGACGCTGTGCAAGCCGGTGGTGGCCGCATAAGGGTGTGAGCTGTATTTTCATGGCATTTACTGGGTCCTCTGGTTTCAGCTGAACCGATCGTTGACTGGAAACAGTTATATTCGGCTACTTGGAGACCATCTGCAGAAATTCGTGTACTTCATTTTCCCAAACGACGATGGAATTTTTATGAATGACAAATCGCCATGCCACAATTGTTCACAACTGGTTTCGAGAACGTTCTGGGAAATCCGTGCGAATGACTTAACAATCCAGATCGCCTGACGTGAGTCTCATCCAACATTTGGGGGCAAAATAGAGAGGTCAGTTCGTACAGCGGCAAAACGTTCACAATTATGGACGGCTGTAGAGGCAGCATGGCTCAATATTTCTGCAGCAGACTTCCAGCGGATTGTCGAGCCCATGCCACGTTGAGTTTCTGGACTACGCTTACGCAAAAGTTGGTCTGATGTGATACTGTGTGGTAACCCATTTCTTTTGTCGCCTCGGTGTAGTCTCCTTTCCCCGGAAACGTTAGTAAAAATGTTGTAGTACACATCTTGACAAAGCTGAGAGAAGTAACAATTTTATGTCGCCTTCGCTTCGTTGTAAGTTCTGTTTTGCTACCGATTTCGTCATACCTCAATTACAATCCAACAACACATCATTTTTTTCTTTGTTATTTTATTATCCTCGTCCTATATGGGTGTGAGGGTGGGCTGTCAGCGGTACAACATTCTGCTCTTCAGCCATCTATATCTACATGGCAACTCCGCGATCGGCAGAGGATTCACAGAACCATGTTCACACTATTTCTCGACGGTTCCACTTTCGGAGAGCACACGGGAAAACATAGTATCTGACTCTTTTCGTGTAAGCTAAAATTCATCTTATTTTATTAAGATGTTCATCGCACCCTATGTAGGAGGGAGTCAGCAACATTTTTTTTGCTTTCTGAGTGAAAGTTGGTGCTTGCAAAGTAATATGATTTAAAAGTATAAACAAGAATGACACAAAAATGATTAAAAATGTGAAAAGCTTAGTGATATTTTTCAAATTTATGAATTTCGTTGGCGTTTAAGTAAAATATTAGAACTGTTGAATTTCTTTGGTTTTTGAATTAAAATCGAAGGACTAAATTAAAATTAAAATATATATATTTAGAACATATTGTAGGAATGGTGATCTTCTAAAAACGGCGCTGCTCTTTCATAAAGAATCTGAAAAAGCACTCACTGAGAAAAAAGATTTCAGGATGGAAGGATGTGTTTTATAGAGCTGAAGGGTGTGGATAAAAGATATCGGTGCCTGTTAAATATAACTATCGAACTGAAGGTGGGTGTGGGGATGGATAGTGGCAAGACGGAAAGTAGGTTGGTGGCTACTGGGCGGAAAAGGCCGTAGTGTCAAGAAAGAAACAACAGTGAGAAATGAATAGGGAAGCGGAAAAGAGAAGCCCTTATGTGGGGTGAGATAGGTGCGGAAGAATTATAGTTGTCAGGGTGGATTTCATTCTCTAGGAGAGGTAGTCAGTTGAAGTTTAGTTGGGATACGCTATGGTGTCTATGAAGTTATAGAGGCGGAGAGATGTATTGGTAAGAGCAAGTCAGCATACCAGAATCAGTGATCGTTGATCAGAGGGGAAACAGTGGGGTTATAGGAATCTAGTTTGAGGGTAGTTTAGAATGTACGGAGGTGTTCAGTGTGGATGAAAAGGGGTGGAAATTTGATGAGATCGTAGAGGATCAGCGTTGGAGGAACGTAAGCGGATGCGGTAAGCGAGGCGGGAGATTTGGAGGGACTGGTAAAACTTGAGTGGAACGGATATTCATGCAACATCTGCCTAGGAGAGAACGGGTCGGATAAAGTTTGGCGTGGATGGAGGATAGTGGAGTGGTAAAATTCTGAACATACTATAGGTCGCGTTTCTCTATGACAGTACTGTGTGTCTACGTGTTCATGTCACTAGGCGGTTGCGTATCAAACGGGGACTCGTTTCGTGCTGTGGAGGAACAAAGCGTTACTTGTAGCTCAGTAATGAATGGAAAAAGAGGTAAAATTGTTGCCCGTACGTGTAAAGATTTCTGACATTAGTAAAGTACGCAGAACACAAAAACGTACGTGATTGTAGTTCCGTCGTCAAAACCATGAAAACGCTAAGTAATTTAAAGAAAAAGAAGAAAGGAAATAGACAGGCGCCCACACAAATCATACAGTGAAGTCCAAGTACAAACGCAAGACACACCAAAAGACCAGACGAGGGAACTGAGCAAATAGGTCAGATTCTTGACACCAGAACAGAAGAACTAACGCCACGGATCTGTACTCGTGGTCTAGGGGTAGCGTCTTTGATGCATAAACAAAACGACTTCGATCTCGGGTTCGATCCCCGCCACTGCCTAAATTTTGATAAATAATCATCATTGGCGGCCGAAGACTTCCCGCATAAGAAGTCAGCCTCATTCTGCCAACGGCCTTGTCAAAGAGGGCGGAGGAGCGGATAGAGGTTCAGGGCACTCTCTTGTCCTAGGGGTGGGAAATTGCCCCTAAAGGCGGAAGAATCAGCAATGATCAACTACATGAGAATGCAGAGGGCAATGGACACCACTGCATTAAAGACACGTACCGTGTATCCACAGGACATGTGGCCTGTAATTGAAGAAGTGTCATGATGATCTCTCCATAGGCAAAAGATTCCGGAATAGTCCCCCATTCGGATCTCCGGGAGGGGACTGCCAAGGGGGAGGTTACCATGAGAAAAAGATTGAATAATCTACGAAAGGATAACGTTCTACGAGTCGGGGCGCGGAATGTCAGAAGCTTGAACGTGGTAGGGAAACTAGAAAATCTGAAAAGGGAAATGCAAAAGCTCAATCTAGATACAGTAGGGATCAGTGAAGTGAAGTGGAAGGAAGACAAGGATTTCTTGTCAGATGCGTATAGGGGAATATCAACACCAGCAGAAAATGGTATAACAGGTGTAGGATTCGTTATGAATAGGTAGGTAGGGCAGAGGGTGTGTTACTGTGAACAGTTCAGTGACCGGGTTGTTCTAATCAGAATCGACAGCAGACCAACACCGACAACGATAGTTCAGGTATACATGCCGACGTCGCAAGCTGAAGATGAACAGATAGAGAAAGTGTATGAGGATATTGAAAGGGTAATGCAGTATGTAAAGGGTGACGAAAATCTAATAGTCATGGGCGACTGGAATGTAGTTGTAGGGGAAGGAGTAGAAGAAAAGTTACAAGAGAATATGGGCTTGGGACAAGGAATGAAAGAGGAGAAAGACTAATTGAGTTCTGTAAACAGTTTCAGCTAGTAATAGCGAATACCCTGTTCAAGAATCACAACAGGAGGAGGTATACTTGGAAAAGGCCAGGAGATACGAGAAGATTTCAATTAGATTACATCATGTTCAGACAGAGATTCCGAAATCAGATACTGGATTGTAAGGCGTACCCAGGAGCAGATATAGACTCAGATCACAATATAGTAGTGATGAAGAGTAGGCTGAAGTTCAAGACATTAGTCAGGAAGAATCAATACGCAAAGAAGTGGGATACGGAAGTACTAAGGAATGACGAGATACGTTTGAAGTTCTCTAACGTTATTGATACAGCAATAAGGAATTGCGCAGTAGGCAGTACAGGTGAAGAGGAATGGACATCTCTAAAATGGGCCATCACAGAAGTTGGGAAGGAAAACATAGGTACAAAGAAGGTAGCTACGAAGAAACCATGGGTAACAGAAGAAATACTTCAGTTGATTGATGAAAGGAGGAAGTACAAACATGTTCCGGGAGAATCAGGAATACAGAAATACAAGTCGCTGAGGAATGAAATAAATAGGAAGTGCAGGGAAGCTAAGACGAAATGGCTGCAGGAAAAATGAGAAGACATCGAAAAAGATATGATTGTCGGAAGGACAGACTCAGCATACAGGAAAGTCAAAACAACCTTTGGTGACATTAAAAGCAACGGGAATTCCACTGTTAAATGCAGAGGAGAGAGCAGATAGGTGGAAAGAATACATTGAAAGCCTCTATGAGGGTGAAGATTTCTCTGATGTGATAGAAGAAGAAACACGAGTCGATTTAGAAGAGATAGGGGATCCAGTATTAGAATCGGAATTTAAAAGAGCCTTGGAGGACTTACGGTCAAATAAGGCAGAAGGGATAGATAACATTCCATCAGAATTTCTAAAATCATTGGGGGAAGTGGCAACAAAACGACTATTCACGTTAGTGTGTAGAATATATGAGTCTGGCGACATACCATCTGACTTTCGGCAAAGCATCATCCACACAATTCCGAAGACGGCAAGAGCTGACAAGTGCGAGAATTATCGCACAATCAGCTTAACAGCTCATGCATCGAAGCTGCTTACAAGAATAATATACAGAAGAATGGAAAAGAAAATTGAGAATGCGCTAGGTGACGATCAGTTTGGCTTTAGGAAGAGTAAAGGGACGAGAGAGGCAATTCTGACGTTACGGCTAATAATGGAAGCAAGGCTAAAGAAAAATCAAGACACTTTCATAGGATTTGTCGACCTGGAAAAAGCGTTCGACAATATAAAATGGAGCAAGCTGTTCGAGATTCTGAAAAAAGTAGAGGTAAGCTATAGGGAGAGACGGGTCATATACACTATGTACAACAACCAAGAGGGAATAATAAGAGTGGACGATCAAGAACGAAGTGCTCGTATTAAGAAGGGTGCAAGACAAGGCTGTAGCCTTTCGCCCCTACTCTTCAATCTGTACATCGAGGAAGCAATGATGGAAATAAAAGAAAGGTTCAGGAGTGGAATTAAAATACAAGGTGAAAGGATATCAATGATACGATTCACTGATGACATTGCTATCCTGAGTGAAAGTGAAGAAGAATTAAATGATCTGCTGAACGGAATGAACAGTCTAATGAGTACACAGTATGGTTTGAGAGAAAATCGGAGAAAGGCGAAGGTAATGAGAAGTAGTAGAAATGAGAACAGCGAGAAACTTTAACATCAGGATTGATGGTGACGAAGTCAATGAAGTTAAGGAATTCTGCTACCTAGGCAGTAAAATAACCAATGACGGACGGAGCAAGGAGGACATCAAAAGCAGACTCGCTATGGCAAAAAAGGCATTTCTGGCCAAGAGAAGCCTACTAATATCAAATATCGGCCTTAATTTGAGGAAGAAATTTCTGAGGATGTACGTCTGGAGTACAGCATTGTATGGTAGTTAAACTTGGACTGTGGGAAAACCGTAACAGAAGAGAATCGAAGCATTTGAGATGTGGTGCTATAGACGAATGTTGAAAATTAGGTGGACAGATAAGGTGAGGAATGAGGAGGTTCTACGCAGAATCGGAGAGGAAAGAAATATGTGGGAAACACTGATAAGGAGAAGGAACAGGATGATAGGACATCTGCTAAGACATGAGGGAATGACTTCCATGGTACTAGAGGGAGCTGTAGAGGGCAAAAACTGTAGAGGAAGACAGAGATTGAAATACGTCAAGCAAGTAATTGAGGACGTAGGTTGCAAGTGCTTCTGTGAGATGAAGAGGTTAGCACAGGAAAGGAATACGTGGCGGGCCGCATCAAACAAGTCAGTAGACTGACGACCAAAAGAAAAAACGCCACGGCATCAGAACGAATGGGAAAGTTACGGAAGTACTGCAGAGAACACACCTTGGGGTGTCGCATTACAGATAGGACGGCGCAGGCGAGTGGTACAGATGCGGAGAGAGGGAAGACCACCCACACACGATCGGAGAATGGAGGCAAGAACTTTAATACGAGTGAACAAAGCACCACGGAGCTCCGATGAAGTAATGAAATTCTACTACTAGGATGGTTTGTTTGGGATTGGAATGCAGCTTGAGATTTTTCATAGAGGGATCAATTAAAAAAAGCTGAAATACTAACGTAAACATTGGCATCTAGAACTCGAAGAGAAACCAGCTGAACGAAATATTATCGATATCATTTGTCTTCATTCAATATCCTGTGGGCATACGCTCCTAAGTTGTAAACCATATGTGTTATACTTCCGTATAATTCCTCACTATTCAACATGATTAGTTTCTGACTCACTAATTCGAATTTTGCCCTGTTTTTACGCCTGTTTTCTTTGTAATGAAAGTATTTTGACACTTTTCTACATGCACCTAGAAAAGTAAGTAAAGTGAAGCTCCAGTCCTCACCATACAGACAAAGCAGTGATTAGAAAGAACTTCAGCAGCTGTTTCAACCACACTTGGTATATTTATATATTAGTACCAGGAGACAATTTCTGTGGGTGTAAGATCCTCAGAACTATTATTTGGAGGGACTGAGTGATAGTAAATGGATTACATGTAAGTATAACTTTGAAACACCTCCAGTAATTTGAATCAAATTGACCTCCGAAAAAAGCACTGTTCTAACATTTGGGGGGGAGGAGAGGGGAATAGAGGAGGGAATAAGGCAAGACTGGTGTTTCAGTGCGTATGTGCTTGTGTGTTCTTGTGTGTCATATTTGAAAATTATTTGGCTATTGTTGAATCGTGTGAATTTAACAAGTACTACGTTATTCTGTAGTGTTTTCTTTGTTACGTCGATATGACATTATCTGGTTGAGACAGGGACTTGTAGAAACAGAAAATTATAGTTCCTTTTCCGACAAGCGAAGCTCTTGCATTCAAAAGAACACCATCCTTGTCTTTCTTTTCTTGTACACTTTATAAAAACGGAAATAGCATCCTGCCTTTAACAGTTCTTGTTCAGGATATAGTAAACAGAACCGCGAAAGAAAAGATTAGAGAACAATTTGGAATTTCCATAACCTCTCTTTCCACTTATCGGTGACGAAACATATACTGAGTTCCAAGGCCTCCCCACAATAACAAATCTGTTACAATACTGTTACGACGAATCGCGTATTTTTATTGCTCAATTTTTAACAAGTAGAATGGCTCATTTAGAGCTATGACGCCTGCTACTTGTTTTAGCAGTCTTATCCCTCACACCGCCAACTTATTAGAAACAGTAGACGGCTTGTCATTATAAATGAGACGAATAAAAAAAATCTCGAGGTGGACATTTTTCTACGCGACAAGAATTACCAATTACAGGGAAGCGAGTTGGAGAAAAGAGTTCTGGTAATCCCTCGAGCTTGAAGAAAAGAAAAAAAAAAGATTACGGGAATTAGATTACGTCATCTCGTCTTTCGCAGAACAAATACGTCGTTTTCCCCGGCTGGATGAACTCGTTCGATAAAATTTAATAAGCTCCCCAAGGCATTCGTCTGTCAGGGCGGCCTCAGGCACACTCCTTCGCCCCCGGGCCTCCGCCTCCCTTCGCCCCCGCAGTGTTTTTGAGATTGGAATTGTTGCAGTGGCCTCGCCGTCACTGTGTGCTCTGCTACCGCGAGCTGACGCTAGGGGGTCTTCCTACTCGTCCCTCGGTACCCTGTACCTATTCCAGCCTCCGAGAGCGCCGGCGGCGGCCGCCGACAGACTTTGATGTAAGAATCGGCGGCGCCGCTCTTTTTTGATTTGATTTGCATCCGCGCGGCGGCGGTGAAGTGCGCGCGGCAGCCAGGGCCCCTCGCCGCCGACTTGCCGCCCCCCGCCCCCGCGCCCTAACTGGGCCACGGGGCTGCGTCGGAGCTCGCCTCCAGCCATCCGCCCCCTGCCCCCTGGCCGCACTCGTCGTACGCACGCGGGCATCGATCTGTCGCCGTTGCGCCCTCTTCTCCGCTGCTCCACATTTTCTCCCCGTTTCACGCCGAGGTAGACACCAACAGCTACCCAGTCGCCTATGCAACCCTGAAGGCATCAAAATTCTGCGCGCCTCGGAAACTTTATTTTCTAGATGCCCGACTGAATCTTTTTTTTTTTTTTCGGTATAGTACGTTCAGTACGCCTCAACAGGATAAAGACAGACTAGTTGGATGGATGGATGGATATGGTGTTATGGGCGCTCAACTGTGTAGTCTTTAACGCCCGAACGGAAACAATAACGAACGAGTGTCACTAAAATGCAGCAAGTACAAAAATAAGACTAAAATTAAAGGTGACAGTCTACATAGGCAGTGTGCACGTCAACAGTAGCAAAGTGGAAAGCAGCATGAAAAGAGGAGAACCGCAAGAGAACGTAGGGGAAGGGGTTAAAACGAAACACATAGCACATTTTTGGAACTGGCCTATTTCAAGAATAAAAATGGGTGCTCAGCCACTCGGCAACACACTAAAAATTCCAACCCAAAATTTTAGGCTGAAGCCCAGTAACATCACAGTACCTTAGAACTTTCTTGACACTTGCCTCGTCATCGGCTAAAATCGTTCCTTGAATGATCCACTTTTTCGTTGCTCTTCATCCCTTAGTGCTAGGATTGAAAAGGGTGTAACAATTGGTTGCTACCTTTCCCCCTACTGTTAAATCTGTACCTCGAAGGGACAATGAGGGATATAGAAGGCAGGTTCAAGGGTAGCATTAAAATTCAGGATGCAAGCACATCAACGAAAAGATTCGTTAATGATATTTCAATCCTCAGTGGAAAAGAGAAATAATTTCAGGGCATACTGAACGAGTTTATGTAATTATTGTCCTTATTTTGAGTTCAACAGAACGATCTTCATCATGATCAAAGACTAGATTCTTGTTAGTATTGATAAGTGCGAAAGTTATTTATGACTAACAGAAACATGTTTTATATACGTTTGATGATGTATTTGAGGTATTGCAGCTACGTTTGATGTTTTTGTTTTGCGTTTTGTTTATTTTTTCCTTTGTTTTTTGAGGAAATTGCGCTTTCTAGTGCTTCATGATAAATCTCTATTTTTTTGTTTTGTTTCCTATAACATCGCTCTGTTTCACATTACAGTTTAATAATTTTCGAATAAAGCATCAATCAAACATTGACAATGTCAATTTTCGACAAATAATGTTTATTTTTATGTAACAGACAGGAAAATAAGTATGTAGAACAAAACCGTTCCGTAGTTTACGCGTAATATATCCTCACTCATTTTCTGGACGGTTCACCGCTTCCGGTTTCTAGGAGAATCTAGTAAGACAGTGATCACGTATGCGAACAAATAGAGTTGTGAAACTATCGTAGGCTACTGTAGAATAGCATAAATAAATGTAGACTATAGCAGTTTTCCTGTAGCTTTGATTAGTTAATCTTGTAACTACATTCCCCGCACGTTGCGTGTGTTGCATACCTATTGGAAGTCCCTCGTAACGATCGCTTTCTTCATGTATGCCGCCAGTGTCTCATTAGACTCCCCTAAAAACCGAACTGAACTGACTAGAAACCAAGTGAGGATAGGCGAAAGGCTAGGTAACCTATGCAACATTTTTGTTCCACATAGTTCTCCTTCTCTCTGTTACTTAAAAACAAACAGTATATGAGCAAAGCTTGAACTATCAGTATTTAATTTAGGTTTTATTCGAAAATTTATGATTTGTAACGTGAAATAGAGCGATGCTGTAGTAAAAATAAACAATACAGTTTTATCACGTAGAGCTTGCAAAACAATTTCCGGAAAAAAGGTAAAATTTCGAAAAAACCAGCAAAACAAAAATATATCAAACGTCGCATCAATTTTTCGTTGAACTTATATAAAAGATGTTTCTGTTACTGATAGAAACCTTTCGCTTTTATCAGTAATAACAGGTAACTCTTGCCGTCAAAAAAATGGCTCTGAGCACTATGGGACTTAACATCTGAGGTCATCAATCCCCTAGACTTATAACTACTTAAACCTAACTAATCTAAGGACATCACAGACATCCATGCCCGAGGCAGGATTCGAACCTGCGACCGTAGCGCTCTCGCGGTTCTAGACTGAAGCGCCTAGAACCGCTCGGGCACTCAGGCCGGCAACTCTTGCCTTCGATCATGACGAAGAACTTTCCATTATATTTATGCATCTAAACTGTAGCTGCATCGAAAGTAATTGCTTTTCTTGCATAAAAGAGCAAACGTTACGTGATCAACTAATTTGTGTTAATTGTAAAATGCAATTTGTATTCTGTATGGATATAAAATACACAACAGAGTAACACTGAATGCTGTGCAGTTCTAATTATGTGCAAACCAACCAAACAAGCAAAAAAGCAAACAAAATTTGTTGGCTCCAATTTCCTCTCTTACACATTGATTCAGTTTCTTTCCTTACCAGTATTACTGGTAAACTTACCATTTGCTATGTCATTTACAGGGTAACAATTACTGAATTATAAGAAATAAAATCGTCATAACTTCTGAACGGTTTGCGTTAGGACGTTCAAACTGTACGGGAATTTTGATACGAATACGGTCTGGGTTAGGGACGAAGCCCACTTTCATTTGGATGCGTTCGTCAATAAGTAAAATTGGCGCGTCTGGGGGACTGAGAATCCGCATTTCGCGTTCGAGAAGTCTCTTCGTCCTCAACAGGTGACTGTGTGGTGTGCACTGTCCAGTCACGGGGTAAACGGTGGGATATTTCTTGATGGCATGATGACTACCGAACGGTACGTGAAGGTTTTGGAAGATGATTATCCAAAGTGACCCTAATTTCGACAAGATGTGGTTCATGCGAGAGACAGCTCGACGCCATCGAAGCAGGAAAGCGTTTGATGTCCTGGAGGAGTATTTTGAGGACCGCATTGTGGCTTTGGGGTACCCAGAGGCCACTGGCATGGGCCTCGATTGGCCACCATATTCCCCGAATCTGAAGACATGCGAGTCCTTTTTGTGGGGCTATATTAAAGACAAGGTGTACAACAATAACTCCAAAACCATTGCTGAGCTGAAAACAGTCATTCAGGAGGTCATCGACAGTATCCATATTCCGACACTTCAGAATTCGCTATTCGTCTGCGCACATCATCGCCAATGATGACAGACGTATCGAAAATGTCATAACCTAAATCCGAGTATCTGTAGTGACGTTTACATGTTGAATAAAGTGTGTGCACGCCTTAGTTTGTAACTAATTTACGTTCTTTTCTTTTCATATAGATCAATAATTGTCACGCTGTATGTAGAGTGCCAAAAGTACTGAATCTTAGTTTCGGTAGAACGCAACCTACAAACAAAGTAACCGAAATGTCGTAATACCTGATGGGTATGGAACGCACCTAACGTAGAGGTAACGTGGATACGGTCTTAACTCACCAAAAGACTACAGTAGTTTGCGCTTTGTTATGTTAGTCTACTATAGCCTACGGTTGTTTTACAACTCCACCTGTGATACAATGAAGCAAAAATGGGTGTATTAGGCGCCGTGGTATACTAGAAGCTTGGAAGCTGTACTTTTTACGTCTCGATCGCATAATGACCCCGGTAGTCTCTTCCGGAACACACACAACTCAGCCGCTCTTAGAAGGGAACCTCCCCATCGTACCCCCCTCAGATTTAGTTATAAGTTGGCACAGTGGATAGGCCTTGAAAAACTGAATACAGATCAATCGAGAAAACAGGAAGAAGTTGTGTGGAACTATGAAAAAAATAAGCAAAATATACAAAATGAGTAGTCCATGCGTAAGATAAGCAACATCAAGGATAGTGTGAGCTCAGGAGCGCCGTGGTCCCGTGGTTAGCGTGAGCAGCTGCCGAACGAGATGTCCTTGATTCAAGTCTTCCCTCGAGTGATAAGTTTAATTTTTTTTATTTTTAGACAATTTTAGTATGGGGGGGGAGTAGACGCGATTACCATTCCTCCAGGTTGTACACCCCTTGTACAACCGTTAGAAGTGTTTGGTTTTCGGCAAGAGAAATACTTTGTGAAAAGATTCTATGATTTTGCGAAGCTGCACAGGTACACAAAGCAGTATTGTTTACGTGATCGTGTGTCAATTATTAAAGTTCAGGCACTCACACATAATCAACTTCGCTCTCGAAAATTCCAGGACATGTTCAGATTTGCTTGGACATATGCAGGATTTGACGGTCTACACACGGAAAAATTTGAAAACGTTAAAAATATATGTTTTGACAGAGCACAGGGAAAACTGTACGACTGTGAAACTGTTGCATTCATTTGTTGCAGTTTATGTGACAAACTCTTATGTTTTCATCACTTTTTTGGGAGTGATTATCATATCCACAAGAAAACCTAAGTCGGACAAGGTAGAAGAATCTTTTTACCCATTCGCCAAGTGTACAAGTTAGGTGGGTCGACAACATATTCCTGTCATGTGACGCACATGCCGTCACCAGTGTCGTATAGAATAAATCAGACGTGTTTTCCCGTGGAGGAATCGGTTGACCTATGACCTTGAGATCAAATGTTTTCAGTTCCCATTGGAGAGGCACGTCCTTTCTTCTGCTAATCGCACGGTTTTGCGGTGCGGTCGCAAAACACAGACACTAAACATATTACAGTGAACAGAGACGTCAATGAACGGACAGATCATAAGTTTGCGAAAATAAAGAAAGTAAACTTTTCACTCGAGGAGAGACTTGAACCAAGGACCTCTCGTTCCGCAGCTGCTCACGCTAACCACGGGACCACGGCGCTCCTGCTCTCACACTATCCTCGATGTTGCTTATCTTGCGCATGGACTACTCAGTTTGTATGTTTTGCTTATTTTTTTCACAGTTCCACACAGCTTCTTCCTGTTTTCTCGATTGATCTGTTTTCAGTTTTTCAAGGCCTATCCACTGTGCCAACTAAATCTGAGGGGGGGTTCGATGGGGAGGTTCCCTTGTTAGCAATCATGCTCCAGCGGTGACGTCACGAGGAGGACAGAAGCGGAGAGCAGTGTGTTCCGGAGACGGCCAGATGACCGCCCAAGATGGCTGCGCTCGCAAAACACGGGCACGCGCGGGCTAATTATCAATTCATTTCAGCTTAGAGTAGTGGCAAGTTGTGCCGAAGGGGCTGAATTATTTGGGCGGAGATGCTCGGCAGATTGTACGGGCCGGCTAGCCGGCTGGCTGGCTGGCGCCGGACTTACTTGGGCCAACTTGTAATTAACGCGGCGCCCTGCCGCTGTGCGCATGCGCGCGCCGCCCGGTGTCCGCCGAGCCGCCTAGCCGTACGGCTTTGTAAGCTGCGCCCGGATCCTCCTTGGCGCCGTCTCCTGCCTTTGTCTGCCGCGCGGGCTTTGTGTCACCTCGGCACAAATTAACTACTTTAAATCCCGATGCGCGCTGATTACAGGCCGGCACTCTCGGCTTTCCGAAACCTTACTGCGCTCCGACGCCACGGTATGTTAGCTTAGACCCAATTAGCTGCAAATCCCGGCCGCACTTGCCCGTCTTATTCACTAGCACAGTTCCTCGAGCACAGTTCTATTCCAACCCGTGTCAGTTCAGTCTCACTTTGTTCCACACCGTCAGCATATTCAACGTGTGTGACAAACATCAGTCCGGCTATCGTAAACGCCACACCACAAACTCTGCACTAACTAAGGCTAATGATGACCCGAAATACGCCATCGGCAACCGCGAGGCCACAATTTTGACACGACTAGACTTGAGCAATGCTTCTGATTCTGTCAGCTGTGCCACACTGTTCAAAAATCTGCGACGACTAAATTTCTCAGATGGTTTTGGATTGGATTGGATTGGATTATTTGAGGGAAGAGACCAAACAGAGAGGTCAACGGTCTCATTGGATTAGGGAAGGACGGGGAAGGCAGTCGGCCGTGCCCTTTCAAAGGAACCATCCCGGCATTTGACTCGAGCGATTTAGGGAAATCACGGAAACCTAAATCAGGATGGCAGGACGCGGGATTGAACCGTCGTCCTCCCGAATGCGAGTCCAGTCTCAGATGGAGTATTCAAGTGATTTGAAAGCTGAATATCCGGCCGCGGCGGCCGAGCGGTTCTAGGCGCTGCAGTACGGAACTGCGCGACTGCTACGATCGCAGGTTCGAATCCTGCCTCGGGCATGGATGTGTGTGATGTCAAAAATGGCTCTGAGCACTATGGGACTTAACATCGGAGGTCATCAGTCCCCTAGAACTTAGAACTACTTTAACCTAACTAACCTAAGGACATCACACACGTCGATGCCCGAGGCAGGATTCGAACCTGCACGGTAGCAGTCGCGCGGTTCCGGACTGAAGCGCCTAGAACCGCTTGGCCACAGCGGGCGGCTGTGTGATGTCCTTAGGTTAGTTAGATTTTAAGTAGTTCTAGGGTACTGATGACCTCAGAATTTAAGTCCCAAAGTGCTCAGAGCCATTTGAACCATTTTTTTTTGTTTTGTTTGAAAGCGAAATAACAATAACAACATTCAACACTCAATAACCATTCAAATTATCATAAAAATTATAACAATTAAAAAGTCAAGAGTGACGAGGTGTTTCCAAAAGCCGCATAACTGTATGAAGGTGCTTTATTTGCAACTACTGGTTTCACGTCACTCTAGACGGATCTTCAGGTTTATAATGACTATTTTTCCGTAATGTGAATGAACAGTTACGAAGTCCTGGCTTTCAGCAAGTTATTCACGTTAAAAGTAAAACCATATTCGTAGAATGTCACAATTAAATAGAATGCACCCAAAAGAAGTTTGTCAAAATGCACAAAGCTTGACTATTGAATGAGCCAGGCCAGATAACATCCTCCATGGACTGCGCACACCACATCGGCCTGTTAGCAGTACGGCGGTAGTACGCATATCAGACGGGATTTTAAGTTTTACTTCGTTTTTTATACAGCTGGTATCTTCCGGATCATATAATATATCCTACGGCGTATTTTCCGGCCAGGCTCATTCGGTAGTCAAGCTTCGTGCATTTTTGCAAGCACCTTTTGGGTGCATTCAATTTTATTGTGACAACCAACCAATGTGGTTTGCCTATTAACGTGAATATCTTCCTGAAAGCTGGGACTCCTTAACTGTTCATCCACATTATGCAAATATAACCATTATAAATCTGAAGCTATATTATCCTAAAATCGATAGATGCGAGTAAGGCACCTTCAAAGAGCCATGTGTCTTTTTAAACTCATCATCATTCTTGAATAAGACGGAGCTTTAAGTTTTATTTCATTGTTTATATCAATGTCCACATTATGGAAATATGACCATTATAAATATAAAACTATACTATCGTGATATCGGTAGTTGCGATAAAGCACCTACAAAGAACCATGTGTCTTTTTGAACCACCTCATCATTCTTGAATTTTTCATTGTTATAATTTCTTTGAAAATCTGGTTATTGAGTCTTGAGTGTTGTTTTTCTTATTTACAATGTGTCTGCGATGTGGTTACCCTCAACAGAAAGTTGGTTTGAAAGCTTGATTGAAAAACAGACAGCAATGTCTCGTCTGTGCGAATTTCATCAAATCCGATCAACTCAGTAGCAGAGGTCACCTAATTTATCTGCAATACGGCGGACGCTACAAATTTATGTAGTCACTTTTAAAGTTTATTCACTTTTTCCATCACTCAAACCAATATTAAACGTCATTTTCCACAGGTATACCTTCCAACACGGAGTAAGAAAAGGTATGTCATAATTTGTTCTTCCAGTGCCACAGGATAGATCGATTTGATGAAACTTCTGTCACGCCAGGGACGCATCACGAGGTCGAAAAACAATCGCGCGCTAATATGCAACGACACACAATAAATCTGAAAATATCTGTCTTTGTATATTTACATTTATTTTTGTTAACTAGCCTTTGATAAAGTATGTATTTCAGTTAGATTTACTGCTTCGACCCTACAGAAACAACACTGCGTGCATTACGATGAGATTTACTGTGGCTACAAGTTCGAATATAGATATTACTCCGTTGTCAGGCTCAGATGGTGAGAACATTGAAGAAAGGATACGAATAAACACGACATTGAATGAGAAACAGTGAAAGAGTTGTGGGGATTAGCTGAAATGAAAGTAATGAATAAGAGGAAAGAATAACCGACAACTCGAATGGGGAGTAGAGAGAGAGTGGTACTCATGGGTTAGCAGCAGAACAACGCTTCCCAACCTTTAAGAACACCGAGATATACAGTTTGATGTAGAAACCTGAAACTGGATGGAAGATGCACGAATACCGGGAGAGATACGTTGAAAGCAATAACGGAAAAGAATGAGATAGTCAAAGATCCAACGGACGTACAAAAATAGGTTGACAATGGAATTTATCATCGGAGGTAGCGTGACTCGTTTAGATTTTTGTACAACGAGATTTCTGTTTTGTAAATTGTATCTATGAATATGATTCTGAAGCTTAAAATTCTGCGATGAGATGTAGCAAAGTTTTGACTATAGGTGTAGACACTGCAACTTACAGGACTGTCATTGTGTTGAGGGACTGTCCTATTGCTAAAAAGAGGGGACCAGTTATCACATTCAGCATGACTGATACTGTTTTTCTTCATGACCTAACATGGAAATGGCGTCCAGATGTTTTACTCTTAGTTACAAACACTACAATCCCGGTTTTTTCGCCGGCCGCGGTGGCCGAACGGTTCTAGGCGCGACAGTCCGGAACCGCGCGACTGCTACGGTCGCAGGTTCGAATCCTGCCCCTGGCATGGATGTGTGTGAAGTCCTTAGGTTAGTTAGGTTTAAGTAGTTCTAAGTTCTAGGAGACTGATGACCTCAGATGTTAAGCCCCATAGTGCTCAGAGCCATTTGCACCGTTTTTGAACCGTTTTTCCCCATTTTTGCATTGGTTTCGTAAATGTCTGACATTTTAATCTAGAATGATGTTCATTTATCAGTGATCTGTTGCTGTTTATATTTTATGAATCAGTCCTACGATATGTCTGTCTACATGCAACTGAATAAATGCAATTCACTTTTAGCGAAACGCATTTCGCCTAATATTATACAAGCATCTTCAGTGACATTTTCACTTGAACGCAGCAGTATGTTAATTAAATGTGCTGCATTTAATTTAAATGTGTATGTATTTCAGGCCACTGAAGAGACTTCAATAAAGTAAGGCGAAAATCATCTGAAAATGTATAAATTTCAATTAATTAGTTACACATACATAGGCATACCCTATTACTTTTTGTCTTATTAACTGCCAGGTGGCGCTGGACTTCAAGAGCCAAAATCTGGAAAAAGGTTCAGCTTCCTTATAAACTCCCTTTCCACTACTAGTAATTTTAAATTAAACGTATTATACCATATATTATTATTAACCTATTATTACTCAAAATAATTAATTATTTGGTTAATGCAGAGACATGTTCCATGATAAGAGAAGTGTGAAAATAGTCCCATGGAATGAAAACCAATATGAATACGCTAGAAGGCAGTACGTGTGCTTGTGATATCCTTCTGAAAATTGCAAAAAAAATTTCTTAGTCAATATAATTCCTTCATTCACATCGTTTTTTCTTTTCTTCACGTTACATATACAACATACACAACGTCATTAGTTTTATTTCCCAAAATGGAAGTTACGGGTCACACTGCGGAGCTATTTTGCTGTATTAATTGAATGAGAAAACCTTAAGTTGCGATAAGTTGTCAATAAGGGCACATTAAGTACGGAGATGCGTTCATCAAAAGAAAATGAAAAATTTCTACGCTCTAGCTTGTCGCATGGAAGGAACCAAGGCATAGATTTCTGTAACCTTCACTTACCGAAAATGGCGTTTACTTTACAGGCATAAGGGTATGATTCTAAAGATTTGAACAGTTAAATATCCTACGGAATTTACATGAAGGAAAAGTTAGGGTACAAATATAAATTTTAAGCTATGCAGCTGCGTTTAAAAGACTGACTGTTTAAGACTCTAAAATACTCAGACGAGACGCTAACAGTGTCAGCACAATTAACAAAGAAAGGAAGGCACAGAGTTGCGTAGAAAGAAACGCTGAACGAAAAATGGAGTAACATGTTGTAAGGAACGCAAAATTGAACAGTGTCGAATATTTTTATTAAAAGTCGTTACTTGTTTTTAATTTTTGACTATCTGAGATTTTTTATCTTGAACTACTACTGTAAAAAATTGGGTTTATAACCCCTTAAAAACTTTCATCACATTACTCGAGTGTCAGAAAGTTGTTGTCCTCCTGAAATCATGTAGATTATGTGCTTTGGCTGCGTCAAGTACTGTTAGGTTAAGGTTATCGTCGTTAACTGAATAGAAAATAATCAAAACTTCCATCTTTATTGTGCCTCGTTGGGTAAAAGAAACATAGTTAATTCGAAGCAGTAACTTTTCCGCATGAAAGCCTTCGTTTCACGTGCGATATCTTGGTACATCTACCAGTTGTCGCAATCTATAACAATGACATGCTTAGGGTCGAATCTCTGATGACGTTAACTGATTTTCATGATGATTAAAATTCAAACGTTTAGAGACATTCATTTGTAAGCTACAAATATCCGTAATGCAATAAATCTTGTATAATAATTTACTACTCAACAAATGATAATATTTTATAGTAATAATTGGTTTTGGAAATACAGTATATAGCTCAAAATATTTAACTTTCAATGCTAGGGACATTGTAACGGATAAAGTTTGGTATTGGCGGGATTTGATTCGTGAAATAAAATAGCATTTCTGCAGAATTTTCTTAGTGTTGCCACAGCTCAGAAGCGCATTTCCACTAACAAGGGAATCATCATAACAACAGAGTTTGGTCGAATGGTACCCTGGAGGAATTGAATAGAAATAAATTAGCTAGTTTATCCCAATGAGAACAGACGTGTCATCGAAAAAAAAAAGAAAAAAAAGTTTTACAACCTGTGAGTTCCCGACACATAACTGGGGTAAAAGAAAACGCGGGAAGACAACTACCAACACTCTCAACGTTTGTATAAACCTAAACAATGTAAGTCCACTGTCCAAGTGTCTTATAAAGGACGTCCGAAAACGATAACAAATAATTCCCCAAAAGATGGAATATTACTTGAGGTCTTCTAAGTGTGAAGAATAAATGACACGCTTATCGAGAAAACTGTAGCGTTTTAAGAATACAAGCTTTACAAGAGTTCAAGGTTTTTATCTCGTAAAGAAGCAATGTTTCCACTACATTGAGGTCTTCTATGTGTGAAGAAATAAAGGACACGCATATCTAAAAAAAACTGTAGCGTTTTATGAATACAATTTTTACAAGAGTTCAAGGTTTTTATCTCGTAAAGAAGCAATGTTTCCACTACATTGAGGTCTTCTATGTGTGAAGAAATAAAGGACACGCATATCTAAAAAAACTGTAGCGTTTCATGAATACAATTTTTACAAGAGTGAAAGGTTTTTATCTCGTAAAGAAACAATGTTTCCATTACAGGACTCTAACAGTCTAGTATCGCGAAGTCTCTTCAAATACTACCGGTTTCAGATTACAAGCTATGTAACTCCTAGCCTTGCCGCAACATAACACGCCAGATAACGAAGTAAGTAACCTCCACGCGTCAGAGTTATAAGAAGTGGTAATATTTACATATACTTTGCGATCTCAGACTGCTAAATGTAAATCTATTAGTATAGCTTTTTCCGAATAGGAATCACATTATTTTCAAGTTCGTTATGTGACTTAGTACACATTAATACATATTGTGAGTGGTGTTTGTTATCCACCGCCTCGACATCACCAATTTCCATGGTTCGTCTCATCTACTGTACAACATCGCAAAATTTCATTAGGGTTGAATTCATGGCTACTAAAGTTTTTCGAATTTGTACAGTGAATAGCAGGAATCATTCGCTACAGACATTCTTTTCTCAACATAAGAAGTACGTTGTGGTCTTCAATACAAAGGCTGAATTGATGCTAATCTTTATGGTGCTTCACCCTGTGCAAGCATTTTCATACCTGCATGATTACTGCTACCTACATCAACTTAAACCTGCTTACTGTAGTTAAGCCCTGATCCTTCTAGAAATATTCCTCACACACACACACACACACACACACACATATATATATATATATATATATATGCACGCACACGAGCATGTAAGTACTTGCGCACACACACGTTCCTCCATTACAAATTTTGAATCTTTGTTAATACCTCAGGATGTGTCTTATCATGTGATCCCTTCATTTATTCAAAACGTGCCAAAAAGAAATCTTTTCCTCTCATATCGAATCAGTACATTTGTGTCTACCCACATAACCTTCAGCTTTTTCCTACAGCGCCACATTTCAAAAGCTTATAGTCTCTTTCCCACATTCCAAATATCTTCGGATAACCCTTAAATCTATGTTCGATGTCGACAGACATCTCAGAAACGCTTTTCTCTTCTCAGCGTCAGTTATTTTACTAACAAAATAGCAAAATGCATCCACTGATTTTAGTTCCTCGTTTCCTATTCTAATTCTCTTGGCATCGGCTGGTTTAATTCGACTACATTCTGTTACTCTCGTTTTACTTTTTTTATGTTCATTTTGTAACCTCTTTTCACGCACTATCCATTCCATTCAACTGATCTGCCAAGTCTCTACTGGAGTTACAATGTCATCAACAGAGCGCAAAGGTTTTACTTCGAACTTTAATTACGTTTTCAAATTTTTCCTCCGTTTCCTTTGGTGCTTTATCAATGTACAGACTGAATTAAAGCGCGTATAGACTATAACCCTGTCTCACTCTTTTTTCAACTAGTGACTGCGTTCCAAGTCAATCTCGTGTTACTCCAGTCTGGTTTCATACAAGTTGTAAATAACTTTTCGCTTCCTGTAGTTTATCCCTGCTACCTTCCAAATTTCAAAGAGTCTACTCAAGTCAACATTTAGTTATGTACTTATATGTTCCGTAGAACATATGAACAATTCTTTTATCGAAATGATGTGGAACTAGTCAATTTGCAGAAAATGTATACATGATTAGTTTCACCGTTAATGAATATATTAGTTTTTAGTTCTACTCATGCAGCTAGAATTAAACCTAGCACCTCGTTTTAAGGGCTACCACTTTTTAAATAAAAATTCTTCAATGTGATACAAGGAGTTATCGAGAAGAAATGATTTTAGGTTAGGTTGAAAACTTACTTTGCCATCATTTCAGACTGTTATGCTGTTATGCGTGCGATCGAAATTTTTTGTTGCCACATACTGAACTTTTTCTTCTAGCGTTACAGGTATGGACATCAATATTTTTCTAAAATTCACGATGAATTTCATTAGCGAATATATGTATTGTTATGGTGCATTTCAGAATCCTAAGTCCTTGAAGAGCAATCTACATGACAGCTACTGATGACACTACATGTTATTCTTAGTGCTCGCTTTTAAGCAGTTAATACCACCGTTGGAAGTGATAAGTTATCCCAGAAATTATTCCATAAGATATTACCGAACAGGGAAAACGCAACATATGTCAGTAGCCTGACTCGTTTGTTTCCAAGACTAGAAATTATACTGAACTTGAGCAGCTTAGTAACATGCTTCTTCCAGTTGAAGTTTTCATTAATAGGTAAACCCAAAAATTTGGAGCATTCTACCTTGTTTACTGACTCTTATTCACGTTGTACATCAATTCTTTGTATGGCTTTGTTTTTTGTACAGAACTGAGTATAGTGTGTCGCCTCAAAATTTATGGAGAGTCCACTTTCAGACAACCATTTAATAATTCTTTGAAAAGCATCATAAACAACCTCTTCTGTTACTTTATCTCCAATAGCATTTATTATATCACTAATATCGTCTGTAAAAGGTGCCGACTCAGCTTAAGTAACGTTAAGTGGAAAATCATTCCTATATATAAGGAATAAGAGAGGACCCTTAACGGAACCTTATAGGACTCGTTTCGTGACTTCTTACCGGTGATTAAAATTTTATCTCCTTCCAGCATCGTTTGAATTATTCAGCACGGCTTTTTGCTCTCTGTTTTTTGCAAAATAATTCATACCATTTTTGCGTAAATCCATCAATTGCTAAATCTTAAGATTTTCTGAGGGAGTATCATGATCTACGCAATCAAACGCCTTGGAAAGATCGCAAAAAATACTGACAGGTAATATTTTATTATCTAGGGTCTGTAATATTTTGTGACTATAAATAGCTTTCTCAGTAGAGGAAGTACTAATTCTACTTGATGAATGTTAAGTGGAAGGTCATTCGCATGCATTAGGAATAGAAGTGGACCCAAAACTGAACCTTGTGGGACTTCCTTCGTGATTTTTTTTCTCTCTCTCTCTTTTTGGGATTTATCTGGCAACTGTTGTTTAAGGGAGTAGAAGCGTCATTATTTATGTTACAAACGTCCTACGTCGCTACGTACTATATCGAAAGCACAAGATTGGAGGAAAACAAGAGGCGTGATATCCGCGTCGCCGGAGTCGGCGTCGACGCCGTGCAGATTAATATCCCCAGGGGGCGCGGCAGTAACCAGACGCGACGCCCGAGTATTTTGCTGCGCTCTCGCTCGCTCTCGAAGAGGTGCGCTCCTCGGATCGGATGCAAGAAAAGCCGTAAAGCAGAAATAATAACGGGAGCATAAATTTTATAGAAGCCCCCGCAGTGGGCCGTAATGAAAGGCGCGGCGTGCTAGACAGCGAGCACGCGTCCGCTCGCGCGAGTAGTGGGAAAAGTTGGTTAATATTCGGCGGCGACCCGTGTTCCGACCGGGCCACGGAGCAGGTCGGGATGGGATAGTTGCCGCATTCCGTTCCCCTTGCTCTCCGTCTCGTCTGCCCTGCGTTTCTTTATTAGCAGATCGCAAAGAAAACGAATAGCTGCGCGCCGCTGTGGGGGGAAAAAGACTACGGAACTGAAAGGGATTTTTAATATCGTATACTACGAAACTTTTTTTCTTGCAATTTGATGTTCATCCTCATCTTTCTCTTTTTTCTTGTCCCCCCCCCCCCTCCCTCACCGCCCACCCTCTGACTGGCCCCCCAACGGCTCAGTTTTCCCTCCCCGTTTTTACGGGCCGCCAGAGAGGGAAGTCCTCATAACCTTCTTTGTAATTACCGCCGAAAAAGCCAATGGGCCATAGAAAAGGTTGTAAAAAAAAAAGAGACACGTCTAATATAAGGAGCTATAGAAAAAGGGTTATTATTTCGAATATAAAAAAATGCGGTTTAATTTTCGTTTCTAATTAATAGTTTCTTTTGAAATACGACTTATTAATCGGAGTGAAGACCAGTCAAGGAGAGGGAGAGAGAGAGAGAGAGAGAAAGAGGGGCAACAGATTGGTCGGCGTACAAACAAGACATTCCGGCGGAATTTGCTTCCAGCCAGTTGCAACGTCTCCAGTGGCGGCCGTAAAACCCAGAACGGCGTCGTTTCGACGCAGTGGGTCCGCAGTTTTTCTGCCCGGAAAGATTGGAGCGTCATTCGAAAGCGTCTCGGCATGTGAAATTTCTGGATACATTGCTCTCTTACAACTTCTCCATTTTCTGCTCAGGACAGAAGGGCATCCATTGGGAAAATTACGTGGACACCAGTTTCAGGCATAAGCAAGGAAACGCAGCTTCCACTGACGACAATCAACAGTTGTGATTTCGTGATAAACAGTCACATATGTTGTTTTGAAAACTATTCCAGTCTGACAACCTGACCATAGTGAGGTACTGTGAGAAAAAAGGAAAGATATGGAAATTTGGAAAAAGTGTTCTCTAGTCTGAGGCAATGCCATGGTACACGATAAATATTTACAGAATGTCTGGCATTAGTTGTGTTTCATTTGGTGGCATACTGTTTCAGAAACAGCTGATAACAGTGTAAATGTGCCAAGATGATGTATACTCCTTCAGGAAAGTCACATCAATAACTGTGTATATAATTAATCTGGAGTAAATCATTATGAGACATATACCTATACCAGTGTACTGTTCAGTATCCCAACACACATAAAAACTGAAGCTGGCCATCTAAAAAGCACATTTTTAGAAGAATGAACAACTATTACTGCTTTCGAACAAGAATATTTCATCGAGCCCTAGAACGCTGATATCTATTCTTGCAAAGTTACTGAGGACTTACCGCTGAGCTATTGGTGCTTTACGCTATTTTGGTTGAGTGAGCTGAGTGGAGCTGTTACAGAATTCAAGCATTTACTGGTAAACTTTGCACCAAGAGCGATTTGATTTTTTCTCTGAATTGAAACTTTGTCCCATGTTTCACAGTTACTGACGTATTCTGTTGTATAGGGACTACCAGAACTAATTAACAAAAAACTGTCAGCATCTTCTACAAATGATACGTTAAAAGATCTGCAAAAATCTTGAAAACTGCGAATTAGAATGGCTTGTACAGACTTTTCATATCAGCAGTTTTTCTTCCTTTTCGCTTCAAAACTGGTAAAGATATATACAAAATGTATGTTGCAGAGTTCCACACACCGTTCATACTATGTAACCAGCACCTCGTTACATATGTGGTGCACTTGATGATTAAAAAGCAGTTTGTGGAAGAGCATACAAAACACATGTTATAGAAGTCCTCTGTGGAAATACACTCAATGTGATGTTCTGGCAACCATCTCTAAAATAAAAGAACTTCGTCATTCTGTAAGCTGTGTATTTTGATGCGACGGGAGCTGTGATACTGACGGGAATTTCGCGTTTAACGTGTATCTTGCACCTAAGGATATGCGTCAATCACTTCTGGGCTAAAAATATTCGTTCTTGTCCGAACAGAATTGTTAACTGAAAGTCTAACCTATACGACATCAAGGAATAAAATAGGGGATGCAAGTTCTAGTGTTGCAACAGCGCTGATTATGGACAACACTCTTACTGTAAAAATAGCTGCACTCATATTCTTCAACGAAGTTGTGCATACGTGCCTTCACAAAAACTAGTCAACTACACTCAGTCCCGTAACACTAGCATATTTCCTAATAACTGACCATGTCCGATATTCTTTTCTTCGGCATTATTGAAAATCGTAAAATTAAATAAACCCTCAAACTGCACCTTTCTTTTCATATACCAGTTTCAGTTCTTCCTTTATTATCTTCTTTACCAATGTTGTTTCATCTTTTCTCTGTCTCTCTTTTCTTACCTCCGTTCACTTCACACCTTCTCTCTTACCGTTTCTGTCTCGGAAAGCTTATAATTTTGTTTCCTTATAAAAATATTTCTCTCTGTTTCTACTCATTATTTTATGTCGTTTATTTCTAAATCTTTTTTTAACTTTTCGGATATTGCTTGTTAATAATTACGTGTTCCAGAGCTACTTGAAGATTTCATTTGATAGTCTATGTCACTTACTCATTATCAACACCCATGAAATATTAGTGTTCCTTTCCTGATCGTTTATGTTATTTTTTCCGTTTTTGGAACATTTCGTGCTTACTATTTAATTTACGGGCTTCTGTGCTCCTTACTGGAATTAAAATTCTTCTAACTAACATTTGTAATTCAGTGCTTGGTATTTATCGATCCACTTGCGTCGAGACATTATCGTTCAGTGTCGTATTTATACAGATTGCTCACTATTCAGTTTTTAATGTAAATACTGTAAATTATTGAAACTATGTGAGAGGCGAAAACCGTTTTCCGGACCAGGATCAAAGCCGGAAACCTGGTTTTCTCAGCGTATTCTGTTACCTATTACGCTATCCGTACACGACTGGCGACCTCATGGCTTGAAAACAGCGGACTCTCCGCAACAGAGTGAAAGATTAATCCTCGATTTCTATTTTGTGTATCTTTGCGTCAGTTACAAATTTTTTAATCCATTTTCATTCATTATTTCTCCTAGACTTGAACTTATTAACCTTCTCCGTTTGACTGTTCTAGATTCCTAGTTATTCCTATTCTCTTTCCATATTGTGTATCCTTCATTCTACAGCAATTTTTCATAATAATTTTGTCCTGGATATTTGAATTGATAACTTTTTCAATTAGACTAACGCGTATTACTAAAAATTCAGTTCCTTTTTATGTTAGTTTTTTTTTGTGTAGAGTTCTTAAACTTCTTCTACTAGGTGCTTACTTAACTCTTCTCAGTTGGTGCGTTCTCATAGCGTAATTTTATCTTGAAATCGTTCCATTGCTTCGCGTTTTATGATAAGTACACCTATGTCATACGTTATTAATTTTCATGGTCCTTATTGCTTTCGCAGTGTAAGCATTTTATTTTAATTTTGCACAGTCGTGATATGGATCATACTTCCCCATTCACCTGTTTACTTTAACGTACGTAATTCCTTCAGCAGTTTCCTTAGAAATGTCTATAGGATTCATCTGAATTGTTCCTAGCATCGGGTTTGGAAATCATCTCTTTTTAAGTTGTCTAGGAATTTAAAAAAAAATAAAAGTTGATGATAAGTTCAACTGAAAAGTTTTATGGGAATTAATCAGTCACTTCTTTAATACAATTATTACTGTTTTCATTATTATTTTGATAGCGAAATTTATTTCTTTCTTACTTTAGCCTTTTTCTTAATTTCATTATATGCTGTACACTTTACTACGTGTTTTGTAGATTTGTGTCATTATCACAGAAGTATAAGTGAAATAAAACTGAATAATACAAACTTTCTCGAAGAAGTCCGGTGAAATGGAAGTTGTACTTATTCTCAAAATTCCTGTTTAACTTATTATTACTTGAACAGATACAACACTTAGGCACGTTTCATATGGGTTTTTTTATCCCAAGACTTGTTTCCGGGTTTCACACATCTAAATTTGGCGTGATATGTCTGCATTTTCGTGAGTACGACGTTTCTCTCGACAGCATTTTCGTTAATTTAATGGCCACTTGGTGAATGCTGCGCTGCACTAGGGTATCAGAATGTTCGTGTTTCCACAACAATGCAAGTAATGAGTCTGTAAGCTGCAGAATAAAAGGAAATGCAGCGTTCACCTTCGCAGTACTCACCTTCGTGAATACATCTGTATTACGTCAACTGAAGATGAAAGTGTCTTGACATGAATTAAGCTGTATAAAAATTGGCTGACTGGCGTATTTATTCAAGTAACTTAATCCGCAGCCACGGAGCTGAATCACCATTGTCAGGGTTTAATTATGTCTTGTTTCAGTTCCGTTATTGTTGCCGTAACGCTATGCCCTAGTAAAACCGGCCAGTTACAGATCTGACGAGAACGGAGCGAAATGGACGTAAATGTCTCAAGAAGCCGTACGAAGAGTGACGTCACGTCTCGGGCTGCGTGAGGCGCTCGTGTCTATTGGTCGATAGGAAATAAAACGAGCGGCGCGGACGAAGGGGTTAGGCGCGCTGGCGGCTTCTGCCGTGCGAGCGCGCCGCGCCGGCATCAGCCAAGAGGCGCCACGGTCGCAGGGGAAATTACAACGTCTTCATAAAGTGTGCGGTTTATACCGGATAATGGAAGTACTGCGCCGGGAGTTGGCGACGCCGCCTCGTCTAGAATGCATGAGGTCGGCGCTCCAGTCCGCTGGAACTCGGCCTAGACCCCGCTGGAGTTGGTCCTCCAGACGTGCGAGCCTTCCAGCCGCTCCCGGGAGCCATAGGCCGCCACCATTTCCCTTCGCTGAAATATGTCAGCCGCAGAAACCCGTAAACTTACTGTGCAGTGTGAGAAAAACCCGCATCGGGCACTCCGCTGGTTTTATTGAACGTCTCATTGCATTCACTGACTGCATCAGAGCGTTTGAAGGATTATAAAATCTATGGGTAACAGATCTCGACAAGTACTTTCCAACCGGCAAACGGAAGTGGGAGGTAGGAAAGGGAGGATCTGGGGGAGGGGTGTCACGAGTCTTCTGACTGGTTTGTAGCGATCCGCAAAACATTTTTTCCTAAGGCAACATATTCATTTCGGAGTATTAGTTACATCAAACGGCCTGAATTAAGGAAACATAACGGCTTCAATTAAGGATCCATACTCCGCAGTCAGCCTGTAAACACAGCCACACTAACAAAAATATCTCCCTAAAATTTGGGAGAATTATTCCTCGGGCATGTCCGCAAAGAGTAATAAGCTAACTTTTTATTTTAAATATTTCATTATTTTGATTTATTCATTAGTTACTGCAAAAACGTGACCAAAACAGAGACAAAACTGCATCTTTGTTTCAAATGTCCGCCATTTTATAACTTTTTTCAAATCTGAAAAATCTGTGCTATTACTCCGTGCGCAAAATTAAGAAAATTGTTCTTGTTTTTTGATTCCAGTAAGATTTGAAGATTGCAGGACTTGTGCATGGACACACCTCATTTTGGGCAATGCAACTGTGGCTCCTCGGACGGGGGGGCTCAGTGACTACCGAATTTCCTTAAAAAAAAAAAAAAAACATATTTTCCAAGAACCAATAAATAATTTGTAAAATGATTTAAGTTGATTGCTTCATTTGCTTTTATTTTAAAAATCCTAAAAATAGCTTGTTTCGTAGGTGGACCAAGCAGGTGGACACTTCAGTGTATTCCAGTCTCTATGATGTCCTACAGCTTTTCTTCTCTGCTCCTTTTGTTCTCTGCTCCTTCTAGTCTGATGGAAGCTATTTTTTAATGTCTTAACACATGTCACTTCATCCTCCTCTTGGTTTTCTACATATACCTTACCTCGCCGAACCCGTAGAGCGCTTCCTCATTTATTACCTTATCAGTCCACTTTATTAACACTTCATGTGCTTTGAGTTCTTTTCTCACGGTTTTCCTAAAATCCATAATTCATTTACATACAATTCTGTGCTCCAGATGTATTCAAAGGAATTATTCCTCACATTAGGGCCTGTATTGAGACTACTTATAGCGAGAAATTCAAATGGTTCAAATGGCTCTAACCACTATGGGACTTAACATCTGAGGTCATCAGTCTCCTAGACTTAGAACTACTTAAACCTAACCAAACAAAGGACACCACATACATCCACGCCCGTGGCAGGATTCGAACCTGCGACAGTAGCAGCAGCGCGGTTCCGGACTGAAATGCCTAGACCCGCTCGGCCACAGCGGCCGGCTAGCGAGAAATTCCGTGATTCCTTTTGCTAGTCTATTTCGCCTGCTATCATTGAATTGTTTGTTCCATCCAACAGGACCTGAATGCTTCCTTACTTTCACGGAGGATAGGAATGTCATCAGTGAATCTTATCTAACGTCCTTTCACCCTGTATTTCTAATACACTTCTGTCGGGCGTGGCCGGCACTTGGATGGGTGACCATCCATCCGCCATGCGCTGTTGCCATTTTTCGGGTTGCACTCAGCCTCGTGATGCCAATTGAAGAGCTACTCGACCGAATAGTAGCGGCTCCGGTCAAAGAAAACCATCATAACGACCGGCAGAGCGGTGTGCTGACCACATGCCCCTCCTATCCGCATCCTCAATTGAGGATGACACGACGGTCGGATGGTCCCGATGGGCCCCTTGTGGCCTGAAGACTGAGTGCTTTTTCTGAACCTTTCATTCGTTTCCGTCATCGCTTCTGCGGTGTACGGTACGGAAGAAAACTGCCCAACGCCCTTTTTAATCCAAGCATACAGCTTATTAGAAGTACATACAGACGCGTCTCTATATTAATAACCACGTTGACGAAATAAATCACATGGAGGAATTAAAACGAAGAGCTGGAGAAGCATGCAGTTTTATACAGAACTGTTTACTTTCTAGATTTTGTCCCGCACCCCCATTAAACATTTATAAACGCATCGTTATAACAATAAATAACATTATTGATGACATAAATAATACGATAACAAAACAGGAGGTGGACAAAATATGGAACACCAAAAACGTAACACATTACCGTGCCTGATAGTGTGTAGCAAACCTGTTGTCACTGAAAGCAGAAAAAAGCTTCCAAGTGTCTCTGAACGGATAAATACAGTTCCTGTATGGTTTTCAAGGGTATCTCATATTCCTGCAAAACTGTGACAAGAACAGGTAACGACGATGGAGGTGGGTAGAGATCATGCACCTCTCTCTCCAAAGCAGACCACGCAGGTTGAGTAACACTCAGAAATGCGGACTGTGGCGGTCAGAGGAAATAGGAAGATTCATCTTCGTGCTCAAAAAACCATTCTTGGACGATACGAGCTGTGTGAACATGGCCATGTCTTCTCGGAACGCAGCATCGCCATTGGGGAACAAACATCGTACCGGGGGATGGACCTGATCGGCCAACCAGAATGGTCATATAAGCGTTGGCAGTTATGCGACCTTGTAGGGTAACCATCCTGCCTATGAAGTACGAGGGAGTACAAAAAAAATATAATTTTTTTAGAGCAATGTATTTTCAATCTGCTTACAAAAAACCTTGTCCCCTTCAAAATACCCTACATTACAACTAATACATTTATCCCATAGGTGTGCCCGCTGTTAGAAACGTTTGTTGTAGCTATCTTTAGAAATGGTTGACAGCTCCTCCCTCGGTGTTTTCTTGACTTCTTCAGTGTTGTCAATTCGGTGTCCCTTCATGCCCCCTTTCATGCGTGGAAATAAGAAGAAATAGCACGAAACCAAGTGAGGCGAGTAAAGTGCGTATGGCAGCGGACCCATGCCACTTTCATCCAAAACTGTCTAACAGATGTGACTGTGTGGGCAGGTGCGGATGAAGGACAAACTTGGCTGCAATCCTTTTCATTCCTATATTTTCCGTTAAAATTCGCTGAACCGAGCTCCAAGATAACCCACCAATCTCTGACAATTGATCATTCGTCTGCCAACGGTCTATGAGGACAAGCTCTCAAATGTTTTCAATATTTTCTTCGTTTCGGGCAGTTGGTGAACACCCAGAAAGAGTTTTGTCATCAGTCGACATGTCGCCATTTTTAAACACTCGTGAACTTAAGATTTTCCCATAGCGTCATCTTGGTAAGCAGTTTCCACCATTAAGACAGTTTCAGCAGCATTTTTACCAAGCAGAAAAAAAAATTTCACAGTTGCACGTTGTTCATTTTACTTGCCATCACAAAGAAACGAAACAAGAAGTAAGCAATGCTAGCAAAGGCGAACACTGCAGACGAACAGGACAAGCCAGATCGACAACACAGGCGGCACTAAACTGGCAATGAGGTGCGCCATACACGCCTAGCGGCAGAAATGCGTACTACACAAGCTCCGCCCACGGCAGTGTTATTTCCGTGTTTCTGGGCACACCCCCTATAACGATATGGGTGCCCAGATGATCACCGAACCGCCAGCAATGCACAAGTGGCGTTCGTGGTCAGACACAGGTGCACAATCTTCAGACTTATCCAGAATCTGCATTTATATTCAAGCATGCATTTTCACGGTGTAAACATATTTTTATCCAACCCCTGTACGTCAAAGAGTTATATAAGGGTGTAGTTTTACTCAAGCAATCCTGGCTTTTACAGGTTACCACAAACCTTTGGACTCAAAAACCTACGACGGTTCCGATGATCCTAAACTGTGTGCTTTAAGGCTAAGGACCAATTATCGAAATTAATATTTCGGGATGTGAGAGATGAAGAAAGTTTTGAAATTGACCATGTTTCTGCATCGATATAGAACCGCTACGGAGAACCTCATGCAACCGTCTGTGAGCAAAGTTCAAAATTTTCCCTAGCCGTTGGTGCACGAGAATTAAGGAGAAACTGAAGAGTAATTAGCTGGTACGATCATAATTACCTGCAGTAGATAACAGGGATATTTGGTGCTAAATGTCGGAAACCAATCCTACATCCAAGCGGCAGAAATCCCATTTACAGCCGACATTTAGGTTGATGACAGCTTAACCTATTTCAAATACAGTGAAGAACTGCTCAAAAAAAGATGGCATAAACAATCACTGCAGCAGAAAATTTAGTAATTTATACCCTAAGAGAAGAAGGTTTAGACATTACTAGGCCACATGGATGGAATACGAGATGAATGAAGTTCAAGGTTGGTACCAAAGAAGCTAAATCATTTTCAAACCAACCTTAGGATTGAAGGTCGTTATCGAAAGAATTTTTAATTGTACTCCTAACCGACTGCAGATATTTTGAGTGGCTTACGTCTGCGCAACTAATTTAGTTTACTATTTTTTACTTCCTTTCTTATTCTTCTCTCTTTCAAAATAACTCTAACAGTGTACGACAAACTGGAATTCCCTAAAACATAACAACACTTTCGTCGTTAGACACTTCGTCTGTTTCCATCTGGACACAACTGCAATTTCAGCTCTACAGGCATTTTCATGTGATTTGTTAATGTCTTATGGTAATTAGCCACATTACCTCCGTAGCACATGTGTAGAACACTATATTGCATGTTGTGCGGAATGCAATATGACTAATTACCGTAAGACAGTAATGGATCAATTGATAATGGCAACAGAACGAAAATTCAAATAGTGCGTAAAAACAAATAAAAGAACAGTACCATGTAGAAAGTGTAATAAGTTTGTCAGTTCTACACGACTGTGACTTCCAAAGACAGGAAAATAATCGAAACTGGAATCTGTTACACATACACGAATTAAATTGACAATCCAGACAAAACGTTCAACATATCATCTGGTTTGTGGCGACTATCTCTTTCTTAGACAAGTGCGTCTGTCTGTTGGAATTCCCCAGATATAGTTTCAATTTTCAGTATGTATAGACTGTTTTTCCGATGGAAAACAGTCGACAAACTTTACCGTTATCTAATTTCCGTTATACTGTCTGCATTCCCTACCAGTAAAATGTCATTGGCTTCGGTGAACACTACTCTAATGCTCCTCTTTACTAACGCCATTTCATTTTCTACTGACAAGCACTCCGCACTCTCTAGCTTAAAATGTAAGCAGTCAGTTAGCAGAATTTGCTTTGAGGAAGTCGTCTGTTCCATGGAATCAGCAGTTTTTATCTCGTCCGCAGAACTTGCGGTTTAATACGAAATAATGCCGTTATTGGTGTTGGTTCGAGCACTGCATACGAAATCCTTGGCCTGTTATGCCGTAGAAGTCTCATCCGCAATAATTTTGTGGGCATTAAATGAATTATTCGTTTCAAAATGTCTGATCGGTTATCGTCCACACGGGGTGATCGGTGCTTCAAGCAATCGTGCTGTTACACAGTACCCGTTTTGACGGAACTATCTATCCTGTTATTTTATATTACAAGTACAGCTTGTATATCAGTTTCAGAAAGCCTATCCCTCGATAAACGAACACGACAAAAAATGGAGAGAAAATAAACGCAGCGACAAGGCTGGTGTGATGTAGAGGCCACCACAAAACAAGACACGCTCAAAGCATTGTCGGTTGTTAGTAGGCTCTGAAACATGGCCGAGTTCGCTGGCTATTTTTCACCGACTTCTGTTGCGAAGGATAACCTCACTGAAACTGACAAGTCGTGATCGCGAGATTACAGCACAAAATGCCTTTAGCGTACAACAGTTATCGTAACGGTAATCGCCTTTACAATACATTGGAAACTATGTGTACGTGGAAGAATTTAACACTAACTCGGTTGTGCAACTGTCCTCACGTAATGAAAATTTTCCGCGGGGCAGTAATTTGCGATCCCAAAATGAAAATGAGAGGGAAACTGAAATTTGAGAGAGGCGATTGTGTTGACAGAATGTGTGTCATGCTGATACCTTTATAAATGTAGGAAGAGCACAAGTGGTTTATGAGCCTGCCATGCCGGAAACGTATAAAATTTCTCAGGCTACATTTAAGAAGGTTATGTCTCTATGTTGCTTATAGATAAGAGACTAATCTACTAAACAGTTGGACATTGCAGACTTTTTATATTTGCTCTGTTACTAAAATGTTGCCATGGATCATTGTTCAGTGACCAACGTAATCGAATTAACGTGACTAACTTTGGCTACGATTGTACTGGTGTGCACGTGCCAAAATTTGCGTAATATATCTTTGAATCGGCAAATACCTCAGCAAGGATGGCTTGTGTAGCGTGTTATTTGCTCAATATTTGGAAAACCAAAAATATTAATAAAGTGCACAATAATGGACGATCAAGTCGGACGTTATGTGATTGTCTTGCAACAAAGCTGAGGGCTAAAAGACGTAGTGGCATTCCATTTGTCATTTTAGTGATCAGTGTTTTGCTGAAGACCCTTTAGCGTAAGTTTTCGGAGGTGTACTGTCGTCATAATGAAATTGTTTACACCACCCACTGATTTTTAAATCGAAGGTCGCTATACACTTCCTGTTTGAGAACTCATCATAAAAGTTACCTTTAACGCGTAGCTCATCTGTAGAGATGAAACGATATAATTATCCCAGAGGTGGTTGAACTGAAGCCAAAACACTAGTCGAACCAGAGAATCAGGCCATGGATACATAGGAGCTTAAATAAGAAACAGTCGTAAATGCATTATCAGAGAGTTAGAAATCGGTACTCCCCCCCCTCTCTCTCTCTCTCTCTCTCTCTCTCTCTCTCTCTCTCTCTCTCTGACTCTTAAACGCGAATCTCTGGAATTAACAACAGGAAACAACGCAGAGAAAATTTCTACCTTTCTTCCAGTAGTTTCTCTTTTACGTATACACGCACCTTTGCGTTAGTCATTGTGGTCCATATCCGTTTAGAGCCAGTAACGGAAATCGAACAGCTATACATGTAGCCCACGTGAGTGAAAAATCAGCTTGGATGGAAATGACAGGCGTAAAAGAAAACCAGACCATCTTGAGACCGTCTTAGGAATTTTGCAAACAATTTCCATTACTTTCGCTTCTGGGTTTGCTCTGCGCATTAACTAAATCCAAATTGCACCGTTCCACAGCGTTAAACAGCGGATCCTCGTCAGGAATTACTAGGGGCTCTTTCACACTGCGGAAGAAGACAGCGGCTTACCATCTCCAACGCAACAATGCCTAGAAATTTCCAATGTTGCTTAAATCGACCTCTGCCAATATGTATTACTGTTTCTATTACTATGCACGATACAAGTAGTAACTCACGCAGCAGGAAAACTGTGACATGAGAATAAGAGAAGATAAATAGGGCGCATATGAAATGAAGGAATAACATGAAATAACACGGTTGTGAACTATTTAAATTAACTACACGATGGCACTGCGTATTTTAGGTTATTGCACAATCAGTCGCAACCGTAAACAACTGTTACAGGTATTGTTTCGGCAATTATGTTATCTTCAGATGGCCAATCCTATTGTGGCTCCTGATTCGTCTGCGGACGGAAGGTTACTGAAGATGAGGTCCCTAGACAGATCAAGATTCTCAACGGGACATGCTATCAATAATGCTGTAACCGTCGAAACATATGAGCTGTGACAATTGCCTGCGGTTGTTAACTAAAAATAAAACTGTGTTGTAACAGGCAGTATGGACTCACTGCACGCTCTCCGAAGCTATCGATGTTTCTCAAGTCTCTTGCGGCTAAAGTATAAGACACCGTAAATTAGCTGTTACATACAATGTATCTCGTAGAAGACTAAATCGTTAATGAGCCAGATGGACACCACTCGAGGGCGTTAATCTGAAACACCTGCCAATCAAACTCATTCTGAGGCATTCCGCCTTCCGGCGACACCTAAACATCGGCCACGGTCTACTCAAATTCTGGCGAATGTAATTTTCCGCGTCCCGTAAGTGATGACAAAATTACAGGTGTCCACAACGAATTCATTGTCACACAAAATCGGATACTATTAAGAGAACAGGTTGCAGGTTTTTCGTACACTTGGGCTTCAAGATACATCCCCACGACCTAAAAAATGTGTAAGTGGTAGTAAATATTTATGTAGTAATAAATGAAAGATTAACGACACATTCCTTACACTCCGTGGGCGAAGTTTCTTTTTGAGAGTTCCCTCGTTCTCCACTTAGTGATCATAATAGTTGCTCTCTCCCATGTTCCATCTTCACCCGCCCTCTGAAACCTCGTTATTCGTTACGAGCACCTGTGCACACAGAACTTGTCATGTTTCTAGATACGTCATATTTTAGGTTATTGCACGGCAAAGAAACATCGCATACTAGAGTGCAGAACGGAAATTTGCTGCACTGAAAATTTTTATTTGTCTGGAAACAAGATTTATTGCCCGATGAGAATGTGAGAACTTTCAAAACTGTTGCACCAGAAATGCAGGAAGCGAAACGCCTGCGAAACCGGCATATAGACTTGAGTGACGGGATAAACAGTTTTAAGGAAGACGTCGGCGGTGAAAATGAGTGACTGACACTCTTTGACACCTTTCTCCCTACGATGTTACTCAACTAACATGGAATGTGAGCCACTCTCAATTATTATAATAAGGACTCTCATCATTTATGTTGTTGTTTTATTCATAGTTGGCTATATGTCTGCTGTCCCATTGTTCCGGACGTTGTGAGTGTCCCATAGCGACCACACACACACACACGCACACACACACACACACACACACACACACACACACACACACACACACACACACACGTTTATAATTGTCACCGACAGACAACCTTACAGCGCACATAAAAAAATATCGGAATGTGACCTATGACACAGAAAAGAGCTATTGTTTAGTTTTAGGTCTTATTTTCACAGTTACTAGAGCCAAATCCGAAAATACATTTCCTCACTGGCCGTTTTGAACATCGAGCGCTATGGTAAGGTGAATACTCAGAAGCACGTGGAATTGTTGTAAGAAGACCCGTTATACACCGAAACCATCGTGATGATATAAAAAAAAGCCGTTGCACGCTTAAGCGTTTGAAATCATAATCGGCGGTAAGAGTTTAGTGTTTCTATAGAGACTGAAAGATTCCTTGCTGATGACAAAGACTGATTCCCCATTTTTTGTACTTACTCATGATGAATGAACACTCATATTCGACAACAAGTTTTCAGCGCGTTTGACAATTATTTGGGGTTTAATACTCAAACTTTCATTACTGAAAAAGTCATCTTTCCGTTCTAAAAATTTCTCATTGTAGGAATTCAGTGTAAAGTGAACAACAATTTAAACGTAGAACGAAAGGTCCAAAATGGTGTAACGTAATGTCGATTTCTTTTCTATCGCACCTTCTGCTTCCTCATCTATAGGAACTATATCTGCTTGCAACTCATTGTTCAACAAGTTGTGGCGTTTTATCTGGACTTCGTTCTCTTCCAAAATTTTCTTCCTTGTAAGGAAAGAACGATGCAGCTGCAAGATAATGACTCGCAGTGTTATATTTTCCACTTGGGCTTCCCGTGAACATTTTCCCGCTCCCTATCAGTCAGTTATTTTTTCCGTCCGTGCTTTCATCAGTGACTGGATTTTTAGTGGCCATTGTGTACAGTGTAACATTTCAAAGGATTCTGCTTTTTCTCCTTCCAACGTCTTAAGTTATCATTCCAACGTGTACCTGTAAGAGAGTCGGTCATTTTACTAAATTCTCGCAAAGGACGTACGGTGGCGAAACCCTGCTACGCAAATACTTCAACACATTTCTTGTAACCATATACTTCCTACATATTTGCCCGAGACACAAAATAAGACTGAAACAAATTAAAAAAACTAATACAACAAGAACTTCGGTACCAACACACAGCGTGTTGTGGAGTATGTCACTGATTCGCCGTTTTCTTTCTTACGGTTCCTTTCTTTTTTACATGCTCAGTGTTACATGTCTCTTATAGATCATTATTCAGTTTAACGTGCATCCGCGAAGATTCCATCCAGTGATACAGACGATATCGTACTATTACATTCGTACACATTAACGAGCTGTTTGCTAGAAGTTTACTATGTTTCTTCGTTATAGTTTTAGTTACCTCTACGTAGAAACCGAACCAGCAGTGAGCGATGCAAATTTGTTGAGAAAACTCAAAGGATCCATCGCCGTGTGACTTCGTAGAAACGTGTGTCACAATTCAGTCCCTTCTACTGGCTCATACACCTGACGTTAGAGTAGATTTGCGGTGTAGAAGCCCTCTTGGTACCAAACATGGAGATTGCATTTTCCTGAATTTATATGCCTCTATGTCTTCTTAAGCAGTTTAAATAAGGAATAAATACCTACTATACCTTTAACTACTGGTTTTGCTGAGCTCAATAACTGATTACTACCGTATTAACTTCGACTAAAAATATTTCAACATCATGTTTACGACTTCGTCACTCTTATAACAGCTGCCTGAAGATTGCTGAGCCACAACGATACATTAAACGCATTTTTTAACCACCTCAACGCACTTTTATTCACTTCGTGAGTTGTTAAGTCCTAAATGGAGTGCCTGACTTCGTTGCTAAGACAAAAGCCTGCTCTGTTCCTTGCCATTACGCCATATCGATTGCTGAACTAAAAATTATGAGGGGAATGATTCTATAAATTTTGCTACTATCCTAACGGCCATCATTCTTTAATACCTACGAAAAAAATTACTGTGATAATTAATATGTAACAAATATAATTAATATTTTTGCCTTTTAGAAGTTATTACCAGGCCAAGATATGGTTCCGATAAAGTTTTAGAGACTTGAGAATTTAAATGTACCACTCAAAAGCGTGGTGCTTTGCAGTAATTACAGTACAGTAATCGCATTGTTTTTACTCTACATTTAGATCTGTACACTAAAACAAGTGATGGACAGTGTGAAATAATTTTTCAGGCAGATGAAATGACGCAATTAACATGTTACAGAATAATTGTTCGCGTTTCACTAAGTATTATTTGTACCTTTGGAGAAAAGTAAAACTATATAAATTCGATCCAAATATTGCATGCCTACTGAAGCACTGCATTATGCCTAGAATACACATTTTTCCGGAAGAATAGTTTTTTTGTCCCCTTGTACCGGATCTCTATGTCCACAACTTTAAGTTAATTTATGTAATTTACAATCACGCTGGAATCTATATCCACTGTACCTTAAAGAAATTACTGAGCATTATTAATCACGATTCTTTTTTTCTTTTCAGTAGGAGGTTAGTGATTTACAGTGAGGAATATCGAGAAGCAAACGGCTCAGCTGCTGGAATGTATGTCACAACAATAATTCCTGCTAGAGACCAGCACAATAAATATACTATCACAGAGTAATCCAACTGGAGCGTATTTCAGTACGGTCTGAGTAAGAGGCACTGAATGGGAGGGAGAAGAAAGGAAAATCACTCACAAATATTTTGAACGTAAGTAAATAGGAGTGCTGTATTTATAAAAAAAAACTGAGCTGAGATTTACGAAGAGGAAGAAAAAGTTAGTTACATACGATATGAGAAGTAGAAGAGTAATCTACTATGGGTACTTAAAAAAATTCAGTAGAATAATTCAAATTTTTTATGTTTATCATCGAAGGTCTAGAGCAAACCTGAAATGAGTCCAGAGAAAAAAGAATGATTTGTAACATTAATGTGTGCAGCTGAAGACCGTTTCACATGGAAAACATAGGGCAAAGATTCCACAGCTTACTAAAATACAACTCATTTTTTAGTGTAAATCTACTCAGACACGATTGTCGCCCATATTCTTTGTTCCGTGAGGCTTTCTATTCAAATTAAAAATTGAAAGTAATTAAATAAAACGTAAAAGTAATAGTCATAATTACGAATGTCTTATAACAAATGTACAAAAATAATTTACTGTCCACGTTACATCACAGACACATAAAATTATATTTCCAGAGTGCGTCACATGTGTTCTTATTTTATTCGAACATTCACTCATCTGGAAGAGAACTCAATTTTTATATTCTCAATCCATATCTAAAAAAAAATATTTTTTGCATGTGACCTCTACGTTGTGCGTATGACTTAGTGTAATAGTTATGATATTTTCGGTTTTCTATAGGCACTGGAATGGTTCCCGTGTACAGAGTGGTGTAACATAAGGAATTCTTTACACGAAATAGTAACGCAAACAGAGAAACAACGCTGACTATCTGTTCTTAGTACGACACAGATTTAAAGCAGAATGAAAACACATTGTTGTTTCTCCGGTCTCATAATTTGCTTGGTCGCTTGAAAGAACAGTGGAGCAATAAAGAAACATTGTCATCATCATTCTTTTTCTTCTTGTTCATAGGTCTGGCCGTTCCGATTTGAGGACTTTCCACACAACGTCAAGGTGAAATTCATAACGTATAGCTAATTTACGCACGCATTTTCGTCCATTCTCATCGTAGGTTTTCATATTCATTAATTTTATCTGCTACAGATTGGTGTCTAGTTGTATTCTGATATCCCCATTTCTTATGGGGTCTCTTTAAAGCAGCTGCCGACTGCACAAAGGAATCTTTTGTAGGATTTGGGATTCATCTCCGCGTTTTATTACCCGTGTCTCGCTCCCAAGGGAGACTCTTTGTTTTACAGAAATTTGTTTTTCTCTTCTGTTGTCTCTTCCCAGGGTAGCTGCGTACTGTGCGACCCATATAAGAGGAAGGTTGAACCTTTTCTTCAGAGTCTCGGGGAAGTATACATGACATTAAACCCAGGGTAGATGAAGTATAAGGCATATTAAGTGTATTACGTATCCTAACAGTTCGTTCTCAATCCAGATTTCCTATCTATTAGCGTCTTTCCTTCGAAATGTCGTGATCTCAGTTTTTGTGGGCGAGATCTTGCTGTTATATTTTTCAGAAAGTTCGTTTAGTCAGTGATCGGATTCCCACAGGTCATCATCTTTGAGAGAAAAACTACCAGCAAGGAAGATACGTCGTACATCAGGATGTGTAACATAAATGCCCTGTGCCATCAGCCTTACAAAGCGGTGTCCGTAGTAGAAGCAGTCACTCTGGAGTGGCAAAATACCTTGATAAATTATTTTAAAAGTGGAAAATGTGTTTACACCTTTTTAACCGCAAAGGAGGTTATTTAGGTTCAGAAGACGATCTGATATTAGTAACTTATAAATTGGAAAACATTTTGAACTGAAGATATCAGTAACAAAATGCATGGCGATAGCCTGCCATGGGAAACAACATTCGACGTCTAAAATAGGTATAAATGACAAAGTCATAGCAAAAGTAGGCATTTTGAATTACTTAGGGTATAATTTATCTCACTGCGAGATTATATAGATTATCACGAAAATAACCAACTTTTGAATAATGTGCTGTACAATTAACAGGACATTAAGGGGGAAAATTCAGAAATTAACACACATAACGTTCTATAAGGTGGAACTGAGAAGTGTCCAATTATTAGATTACACGAGAGGAAAATAGAAGGTTCTGAGATGGGTTTTTTTTTTATTTTTCCAAGGTGCGTGGTAGGCTACAAACTAGTGGGTAAAAAATTAAGTAATTATATACGAAAGGAACTGCATATTTTGAAAATAAATGATAATAATAATTTCGTGTGGATCAGCGGCGCGATCCTAGTTTTTCAATTGGACGACACTTCGGCAACTTGCGTGTCCCTAACCTCCTACACCAGTAACGCTACCGCGAGATAAGGACCTACAGTTTAACGTGGAATCCGAATGACGTGTCCTTCCTGGCGTATCCTCGCATTGCGGAGAGGTGAAGGCTACGTTAAAGGTGGACCGAAAAAAACCGTGGTCCTATCGGGATCAGAATACGGAACAATAAATTTGAATGGGTATAGCACATGCAACGAATGCCGTGTTAATAGAATTCCAAACATTTTGCCGAATTATAAGCCAATAGTTCCACAGAGTAGGGATAATTATAGACTGAGCAATCAGATACGCAGAACAGAATTTCTGTCACCAACGTACGATACATTGCTTCCAAGGTGATATGACATCGTGGTACGTATATGAAGAGCAGCTGTTCTTCCTTCCGCATATTTCGATTTGCATCCGTAGTAGCTACACTTAATCACTACTGCTGTTACTAATTAATAAAGACTGGCCAAATTTTTGTAATAATGGAACTTCTGTCTTTGAGTAATGTTGTGGACTGGCAAGACAGCCAATCCACAGTGACGGGTAGCCGAAAGGCACGCGCTTAAACTCACGCAGGCTGGCGTGAGGTCTGAAACAGGATACGTAATGAATGCTATAAAGAAAAGTACGTAGCTGCTGGAATACTTAACTTTAATCCATCATTGGTGTATATCGCTCTTGGCGATACAAGTTAGAGTCTTTAGATACATGCAATATACTGTTAATGGCTCCTTGCTAGGTCGTAGCCATTGACTTAGCTGAAGGCTATGCTATCTATAATCTCGGCAAATGAGAGAGTCTTCGTCCGTGTAGTCGCTAGCAAAGTCGTCCGTACAACTGGGGCGAGTGCTAGGACGTCTCTCTAGACCTGCCGTGTGGCGGCGCTCGGTCTGCAATTACTGACAGTGGCGACACGCGGGTCCGACGTATACTAGCGGACCGCGGCCGATTTAAAAGTTACCACCTAGCAAGTGTGGTGTCTGGCGGTGACACCACAAGTAAAATGTGAGTAATAGCGTTATGCCAAACGTCACAAGACATTTTCCCGTTAGATGTTGGCAACATGTGCAGTACGCAATGCTCACTCCACAGATGCAGCTACTCTATGAATAGGACGGAGGAATGTACGAAGATTCCTCACCAGTTGGGCGACAGATTTCCATTCAATAAGGAACAACCCCACAGGCGTCAATCTTAAAGATGACGATGACCTTCTGGGGGTGCTGAAATCGCTTTATCATCCGCGAATAAGAGAGCTTTCGGTGACAGCCTACTCCTGACTTAGCTGAATCCCAGCCGGTAATTCTGTTTTCCATGCTTTAACCGTATCAGCAATGTAAAAAAATACTGGTGACAGACTGCAACCTTGACCAAGACCTTGATTTTCTTCGTCTTCTACTGACCTTCTTGGGGCCGCATTCCAATTTCAATTTTTAATCGTTTGTTGTTCTTTCCTTTCCTTCCAGTATTCCTCCGTTGTTTCATTATGTTTCTTTCTCCCCTCTTCATACAACTTTTTGCCATATGGCAATCCTTCCAGTTTTAAAATATTTTACCTAAAAATCTCTCTTTGCAACAATACTTCCTCTCTTACTTTATTTCCTTCCAAGTCTTTCCTAACCTCATGAATCCATTTGGTTGTTAATTCCTTTTCCCTAAGATATCTGAAGATCTGCTTGGTGAGTCTACTGTTATCCATTTTGTGGACTTGGCTAAAAGCTAATAAAAAACTAATAATCTCCCATTCCTTATTGTTTCGGATATGTTTTCAATGCTCTGATAAATTTTATCGTTACTTCTTAATTTTCAAAATGCTACATTTTTCAGAGGATCTAATATTTTCCGTTTAGCTTATGGCAACAATTTATTTACAGCTCGTACAAAATAGATATGTCTTTCAAAGTTTTACTAACCTTCAAAGTAGTCACCAGGATTGTGTATAACCCGTTGCCAGCGACGTGGAAGTCGTAGAATACTCTTAGCAGTGTCAGTTGTGTTGACAGTTCGAGCGGCGCGATCTACTGCCAGACGGATTTTTAACAGTTCTGAAGCGAATGCCGTGAAGTGTTTCCTTCAGTTTAGAAATCGAGTTAGGCTCACGAAGGCTTAAGTCAGGACAGTGCAATAGGTGGTATAGCACTTTGCAGCCCCTTCAGTCAAACAAATCAGTAACACCTTACACTGTACGTGATCGAGCAGCGTCCTGTAGAATGATGGTCAGGTCCTGCAGAAAGTGTCATCACTTCTGTCTCTATGCTGTTCATTTTTGAAACACAACCTACGACCAGCTTAGAGACAGAAGTGATGACACTTTCTGCAGGACCTGACCATCATTTTGCAGAACAATGCTCAAGCACGTATAGTGCAAGCTGTTGCTGATTTATTTGACTGGTGGGGCTGCTAAGTGCTATACCACCTACATCACTCCCCTGACTTAAGCCCTCGTGAGCTCAACTCGATTTCTAAAGTGAAGGAAACACTTCACGGCATTCGCTTCAGAACTGCTACAAATTCGTCGAGCAATAGACCGCACCGCTCGAACTGTCAACACAACTTTCACTGCTAAGAGTATCCTACGACTTCCACATCGTTGGCAACGGGTTATACACAATGCTGAAGACTACTTTGAAGGTCAGTAAAACTTTGAAATACGTATCTATTTTGTACGAGCTGTAAATAAATAGTTTCCACTATTAAAGTTCCAACCCTCGTATATATATTAAGGTTATTATTTAATGTTAGAAATTCATTAGCATACAGGCGATTTGGTTTCACAGTTGTGTTTTAATGTTTTAAGTTTATCAGATGAGCACTTTTTTTGTAGGTATTCCTTTTTTCATTATATGTATCCACTCCTCTAAAGCAGAGTTTTCGAAACCGTTTCCTTTAGCAGTCGCTCCCAAACATTTTCTTTTTTTACCGTTCTATTTTCCAATAAACATTCTTAGTGCTTTTTCTATTCGCCATAATTTTTTTTTCTCTGCAGAGATCCGTAAGCTTGTCATGCTGGCAGTTTGTTCCATAAGGGCGGTATTTTGAATTCTTTCAGTTATTTATTCCAAATTCTTACAATTTTCTCCATGATGCAGTTTAAAGCAAGTGGAGGTAAACCAATGTCTTGCCTAACATCCGATTAAAAAAAGAGAGAGAGGAAAAGCCTCAAACTTGATAGGATGGAAAATAAGGACCAACCAGTTGCAGAATTAAAGGTTTATTATCTCTTCACCATGGTTTCGAATAATAAAAATTTGTATTCTTTAGACAAGAATGGACACCTACGAATTATTGGAACATATTTACAGATGTCAACCAGAAAAGAAACAAAATTGACAAACAATACATTGCACAGAAAGGAGCTTACTCACTCGGAGAACCACGTATTGACAAAAAAGGATGTTACAGTCTCCAGGCTCTTGTCTTGTCAATTTGTAAAACTCGTGAACATGATGTAAAACAGGCATAAATATGTAGAGCCGTATCGATAACTTCGTAACTAACATAAAGGTGGAAAGTGAGAAATTCAAATACAAGCAACAAACGCGGAGGGGGAGGGCTGAAGGGGTGTTAGTTATAGTCAGTGTAGTAGCTTGCAAGAGAAAGTAGCCGCGAATGATAAAGCTCGTTGTGTAAACAAATTAAAATCGGATCTAAGTAGCATTCTGAGGAAAGGAAAGCAAATTATATCGTAAACTGCTGGAACAGAGAATGATAGGAAAATGTGTGAAACCACACTGAGCAGTACTTGCACACTTGCAAAAACAGGATACTTAAAAAAGATATAGGGAGATTAAATTATGATGAAAAATGGGGAAGGAGAAGGTTTAGTAAGTTGGCTTATGTCATTAGCTTTGTGTGTGCGATACTAACTGTCAGCTGCATGCAATGTCACGTGAGTTATGTTTTAAAAGTTTCACAAGGTCATACTAAATGTCAGCTGGATTCAATGACACTTTTCTCCTTTTTTAAGACAAACACTTACAGCATTGGGCTACTACCTACAGCCAGCCGCGGTGGCCGTGCGGTTCTAGGGGCTCCAGTCCGGAGCCGCGCTACTGCTACGGTCGCAGGTTCGAATCCTGCTTCGGGCATGGATGTGTGTGATGTCCTTAGGTTAGTTAGGTTTAAGTAGTTCTAAGTTCTAGGGGACTGATGACCACAGCAGTTGAGTCCCATAGCGCTCAGAGCCATTTGAACCACTTTTTTTACTACCTACAATTACGCATTTCAACTATTGATATTCGTGGCTGACATGCACTCTGTACTATACAAGACCGTTTGGGCTCCTATATCCATTTTTGGCGATATGTGAGTTAATAAGTTTTCTCTTCTTTTTTTTAAGAAAAAGAAATTAATTTATTGTTTATCGATTTTGGTTTCCTTTCCTGGTTGACATTTGTAACAACGTTCTCATAATTTGTGCAATAGGTCCAAAGTACATAATTCTTAGAACGGTGCAAGGTACTTCGCCGAGTCTATTGCAGTCTTCTGCGAGCGCGAGGTTGCGCCTAGACTGGCAGGCGCGGTTCGGCGCGTGTGACCCCATTAGACGTGGACCCGGTAATCCCTGGCACCCTCTTCAGCTGCTAGCCAGACTCCGGACTGCGGCCAGTGATGATGAAAATACCCCCTCCCCCCGCCGCTACCCCCCACCCACCTCCAACACCACCGTTCTCTCGCCCTGCTCCGCCGCTGGCCGACCCTTTTTATTCCGCGTTAATTTTCTCCAGAACAGGGAGAAGATGCAAGTCCGCACCGGAGCCCTAAAATTCTACATGTGCTCAATTAGGCGCGCGCGGCGTGCGGGGTCGGACGATGGCCGGCTTACAAAAAGCGCTCATCCGCGGCGCACTGCGAGCCTATCGGCGGAGATTCTATTAAAAGCGCGAAACCTTTTATAATGGAATCAGCGGCCGTCTGGACCGCCCCCCCCCCCCTCTCCCCATTACTGCCCGTGCCTTGCGGTCCCTAGCAGTCCCCAGTCCGTTCCGAGCAAATTAAGAAAGCGACGTGGGATACGCGATGCTCCCTCCAGCAGAAGGGGACTTGCCCGGGTTTTACGTATTACCGCAGCCGCTAGCTTACCAAGTACGTGAGATTGAAATGGAAAAACTCTGTCTGTCGGAGAAACACTGTATATTTAGATGAAAGATGCTCTCATTTATGGACGTAGTGGTACTGTAGATCAATGCAACCAGTCCAGCATCTGCATCGCGGAGTGGCCGCGCGGTTTGAGGCGCCATGTCACGGATTGTGTGGCCCCTCCCGCCAGAGGGTCGAGTCCTCCCTCGGGCATGGGTGTGTTCACCATAAAAAAAGGGTCGGACCTATGCTCTTCATATATTTTCTTTAAATAATTTTACATTGGTAACTGCATTCATCTTCTAAGGTATCACAACTGGTTTCTATGATAGTCATCAATTTTAATAAGTCTGCTACATGCATTTTATCTAATGTGCTTTTATCAGATTTTGTTTTTGCGTAAATGATGACTACATATAAGCAAGCCCACAGTAGCGACATCTAGGGAGGGGTAGGCAAACAGGTTTCTGGATGCTACTGTACCTCAATAGATAGTTGGCAATAATCACTATGTGGACGATGTGGCCTATTCTACACCATATTTTAAATCTATGAGACGATGCTATGCTGATTATATTTATATGTTTTAACGATACCATTATGGCCGTATCACTTTAGGACTGGTGTAAAAAAGGTACGTTATACCATGTTTTATCTGTACATTTCCCTGGCGTATGACAGTATATTGTGATACATATTGCTGTTTTATGTTAAAAGACACACTGCTCGCTAGATGTATATATTTATATATTTTAGATATAAAGATGGTCATTACAGACTGAAATCGGTCATCGTCTAAAGAATTCATTTGTGATCAGAGACTGGAATAAAGAGGCATGGGTGTGTGTGTTGTTATTAGCATGGGTTAGTTGAAGTAGTGTGTAAGTCTAGGGACCGATGACCTCAGCAGCTTGGTCCCTTAGGAATTATTTCAATCAAATGACTTCCCATGCAAAATGCGTCATAATTGTCGCCACAGAGACTTCCGCAATTGATAAAATAATTATTTATTCATTTAACCGGGTGACAAGTATCTACAAAAGCGATGTTTCTTTCAGTAAACGAAAACAAAGCCGGGTACGAGCGAGACAACTCGGTAAGGAACGGTCAAGTGAAATGCGATGCGGATGATTATTCGTCGCAGTTAAGAGTGCCTCTGAAAACATTTGTGTGTAACAATTCATTAGAAGTTTTATGTCAAAATGGTTCAAATGGCTCTGAGCACTATGGAACTTAACATATGAGGTTATCAGTCCCCTAGAACTTTGAACTACTTAAACCTAATTAACCGAAGGACATCACACACATCCATGCCCGAGACACGATTCGAAACTGCGACCTGCGCGGTTCCAGACTGAAGCGTCTAGAACCGCTCGGCCACACCGGCCGGCAGTTTTATGTCACTTAGGACAGAATGCAACACGCGCTTTGGATGGAATAGCGTAACGAGTTACGGAAAATCACTTGTCGTGTTGCACAGTGCGTTGGTGAACGGTCGTGTGTAATTCTGAACATCTTGCAATACTGTAAATCAGTAGACTGTGTCTTGTTACGGTGCTCACAACATAGAACATAGTCAGCTTCCGTAGAATTTGAATTAATGTTATCAACATAATCCGGCTTTCGCTTCACCTTCTTGATTACCGCTAATTATTAATGAGTAAAAATCACGTGGCATCGTATGTTTCATTAACTTTATTTCGTAACACTGCATTTTCTCCCATACTTCCACTTCAATTTAGCACAGTTTGTTGTCTGCACGTCGAATCCTGCGCCTACATGGAGAAGAAGCCAATCGGGACGAGAACTATGACAGAACTTTCGGAGACGCGAGGTAAGCAAATCAGAGTTAGTGATGCTATGAAAGTGAAAAGGCATACTTTCCTAAACAGTCATATCGATAGAACCCGCATTTCTGCGAGGTGGTTAGGCCATTTTATGAAATCCACCGTATAACGAACAGATATGAGAAAACTGTCATAATAATTTACTGCCGCAATTGTTCAATTTTTTTTAACATTACAATGCGAGGATATCATTACTATTGTATCGAATCGAGAGTGAAATACAAGAACTAGCGTTACAATTTTGAGAAAATTATTTTGTTGGTTTAAGCGTACGACAACGGTAAGCTTTACTTTAAAACTACTAACATCTTCAGATGATACAAAAATAAGATTTTATAAATTACGATGCCTTTATATGCAATCGAAACTTGGATAAATAAGAGAAAGATGACAGTAAAACAGAAGCAGTAGGAATTGAGATTCTTCAGCAGAGTGAATGGCTCCACAAGAATACATCTAATTACAAATGGAAACATCCGTAGTGAGCTTACTGTATATGCTGTTAATGAGGAAATAAAATGAATATATGGACAGGTTGGAACAACAAGTCGACAGAATGAGAGACGATGAATACCGACTGGAATCCTGAAGCACCAAAAGAATGACAGGAGAGACATAGGTCGACCACGGAAACTAAGACGACTTTAGGACGACGCAAGAGTTGCCTAATCCCCGTATGTAAGACGACGTCGACATTTATCCGCGTTTGATGTTGCAATAAACCCTACACTCTTCCCCTTCCCCCCCCCCCCCCCCCCCCGTCCCACACAGACACACACACACACACACACACACACACACACACACACACACACACACGATGTTCTTTAGATGCAGGATTATACGTCAATCAGTGGCGTACGTTCCAACTATTCAGAATAAAAAATTTCGCCTTCCTAAAGCACCTTCTACTGCCCTACTGCGTTCTCTCTCTTTATTTATCTGGAGGAATTCAAACATGCTACAGCGCAAATGCTAGTTTTTCCTGGCAATAGCAACAAGTTCATGCCAATTCAGGGCGACTATTTAAGAAAGAAGAATCACTGGTACTGGAATCAACAGTCTTTTGGTATTAATACGTCGGCCGCGATATGTGTGTCTTTATTAGAAGAGGTATGCTGACGTATTTTAACGTAATGTACTGTATGTGTGTGCTCGTACCAGGTTCAAATGGTTCAAATGGCTCTGAGCACTATGGGACTCAACTGCTGTAGTCACAAGTCCCCTAGAACTTAGAACTACTTAAACCTAACTAACCTAAGGACATCACACACATCCATGCCCGAGGCAGGATTCGAACCTGCGACCGTAGCGGTCGTGCGGTTCCAGACTGTAGCGCCTTTAACCGCTCGTACCAGGACTGAAACCGAATGCTGCTTGCAATTTTTCCTTCTAGATACATATCGTGGTATCTGTGAATGTGCGATATTATGCCACTCATATGAATACAAGGTTTTGTAACATGTTGATATAAGCCACATAAAATGCTTACAAGTGGAAGTTTTTAAGGTTTTCTGTGTGGTGTAACTTGATAATGGTATGTAGGAGAGGAAGGACCGGGTGAATTAGATTCTGCCAATGAAATAAAGAGATTACTTCAAACAAAAAAACAGGTTGATGTAGCAAAACGACTGTTTTCACGTTAACGGAACGGGCCACGAAAAAAAAGCTGCCTGGGAGAGTTGGACCTATAGACGTGCACTGAGAAACTTCTGGAGTAGATGTGTTCCAAACTAGGAAATACCAAAACGAACAGGAAAAATTATAAATTGTAAAGACCACCGTGAAAAGGGAACTCGAATATGTCGGGCGTGTGATGTGGGACCTTGAGAGGAACAGGCTCCTATCGCCAATAGTTCAAGGCAAAATTGTCGATGGCAGTGGACGTGAAAGAATGTCTCTTGACACAAATGTAAAAAAATTGTTTCATACTATAACCTTTTCCCGAGCAACAATCAACAACTAAATTTGGCATATTGTCTGCCGACGGCTGGTCAAGGACAGACATTAAAAAGAAAATTAAAAATAATAGTAGCAGTGTTTTTCCGTAGGTGTCATCTTCAGTATACATAATCCGAAGTGACAGCTATAAATCGCCCACGTCAGATAACATATGCAATAAGAACATACAAAAGTAAAAAAAAAATAGATGGCAATGATGTGGCAGATATAAAAAAATTTAAATGGCACAAGTGTTTGGAAAAGAAGGTAAAACTGGAATATAGGTTGTGTCAGAGAGAAGTGAGGTCGTCGGTACTCATTTAGAAAACAAATACTGATTGTAAACAGATTGCTGTAGCTGTTGAATCATCAGTTTGCTGTGTAGTTTTATGCAGTCCCAACGACTACCTCTCCACGGCAACCTCTTGCTCTCGGAGTTACACTTAGCACTCAACATTATCTCTTGGATATATTCCAGTCACTGCTTCTCATACAGATTTTGCCCTCTGCGAATGTGACATAACGCATCTCTAGTAGAGGCAGCCACATCGTGAGAAAGCGACAGAAACGAGAGAGAGAAAAATCGTTCATCTACTCTGTGTTGGACATCAGAATAAGAATAGGAGCTAGTGCCATGCCCGTACAGATAGAGATACTTCAACTGTATTGGCAAAACTGCATAGCCCTTAATTAGGCTGGAAACAAAAGGAAAACGATTGTATACAAATATGGTATCAGATGACTTGGTTTTCTGACCAGTCCCAGTAACATTCTCTGAAAAACTTTCCCAGATACTTCATACATTTCCTTTTGCACCTCTAAATATAATTTCTGATGTCAGTTACGAATTCTGCGTAGCCGCTAAATTGTCTTTGAATCATTTTTCGCAAATATTTTCAGACGTCAAGTGGGAAGGAAAACAGGATTGTTACTCTGGGATATGTCATCGTATTACTAAATAGCAAAGACTTTCTCGAGGATTGAAATTAAAATAACGGAGAAGCGTTCCCTTACTTTTTATGTACTGTTCTCATTAGCTCGTACACACATCCTTGTGTAGCCTTCTGTCACTGATCCGTGAATTCTAGAGAATCTTTTATCATTAATGTTGGGCACTACAGTATCTTACCGTTTAATCAATTCCCTTCATTCCTTAAAGTATCGTGTTTCATGTATCACATCTACGTTAAGCGGCAAGTTTTGTCGTCTTAGAAAGGGGAAATAATAATTTCTCGGATCCCAATCTGGTGAATACTTCTGTTCAATTTTATGAAGTACTACATCGTTGTGTTGAAGGGCAGCAGCTGTACGAAACGTTGTTTGTATTATTTAGTCTCCAGTCTCAGATCACAAAAAAAAGACATGTTATCGATGTACATCGGTTACGTTCGTCTTGAGACATGTACTTATACTCACATCTGTTAAGGGCCCAGTGTAAAGTTCATGTTGCTGTACAAGTTGTTTTCAACACTTCCTGTTATCCGAAACGACTATGATGCCAAAGGATTACGACATTCTTCTGCGTCAACATACCTGAGTACAGATTTGAAACTAATCATAATAACACGACTTCAGCTGTCTATTGACGTTTAGCTACTAGGGTTCTCCTCATTGGCAGTAAAGAATGTCGGCTTTGAATGAGCCTTCTTGGAGTTTCCCTTTAATCTTACGGCTTGCGATATATTTTCTTTCATTCCTGGCGATTGATGGCTTCTGAACCTAAGATAACTACGGATTATTGTTCCATCAGTCGTAATTGGCACATTAGCTGCATAGAGCTAGTCATTACATTGAAAGAAATGATGTTCAAGACTGATCATAGCCTTTTGGATTCTGAATCGATCTGTACAGTGGAAATGTAGTTGTCGTTACGACTTGTGCTCAAGAAAACCAGCGGATAATGGCTTTTGTCCGGAATAGTTTCGGCACAGATACAGTAGCGCAAAGAAAGCTTCAACAGTTTAGACATATTACTTCAGAAAGACGCCGGTGACCGTTAGAAAGGAACAGATGATAGAAGTGTACCAATCGTAGTCGTACAAGCAGTAGTGCAAACAATAGTACTTATAGTTACATGTTTACGAGGTCAACAGCAGTTTCATATTGATAGGAAGTAAGCTTTTTTGTACTATTAATTTTTCCATTGTATTAATATGTAACAAGTAGCAATAATTACTGTAAACACATTATAAACAAATACTTGGTTTATGTGGCCTAATATAACTGTCCATATAATATGCTGTAATTGTGAGTAATAATAAATAACTAATAATGGCACAAATACTCTGTCAATAAGTTGTGTAATTTGCTGTAATTTCCGTCGTAGAAAATTATTTTCGTGTTATGACGTTTCTTTCAGATACTTTTAAATTATGTTGATACTTCAGTTTACTGCTGTCATTTTCTTGCGTGATCCTATATTCTTGTCTGAATATGTATTCGTACCTCTCCACACTTAAGTATGTTTTGAAATCTGCTACTTTCTCAGTTACTTGCAACTTTTGTCTAGAGATCTTTAGAGTTTTTCAAAAACTCAAAGGCAAATCTTTACTTATGATTCGCCAAATTTAACTTAATTTGCACAAATTATCTTTAAATTCTCTGTACCAAGAACATACTTTTTTAGATTACAAAGTAATTGTAGTAAACACACAAAATTCCCAGACACCATTTTTTAAACTTTTATTTCTGTGTTCAGTTTCTCTTGCGAGTTACAGTGAGTTAACAGTATTATTAAATTTTAGATTCAATTACAGTGGTTAAATTTTTTTTAATAAGACAGCATAGTCCCGTCTAATTGACATATTGAGTGAGATATTATTATTAGAGAGTTTCCGGCGTCCCCTTCAACTGTACCGCGGCCTGAGCCGACACTACATAGATATGATTAGACTTCTAGAAAGTATGGAAGGCGTCGCTTGCAGAAGACGTACCCGTCACCGCCGGCAAGTATTTGTGGTACTGGTACTGACCGGAGTAGTTCTGCCAGAACGCCGCCCCGGAGCCCATCAGGTCCAGTCCCGAGTAGTTCCACTGCTTCTCGCTAGGTGGCTCCGGCACGTGCGCGGGCGGCTGCCGGGGGTAGGCGGGCTCCGATTGGTCGGCGGGCACGCGGTGTTCCCCGCCAGAGCCGGCGCCGGCGCCGCTGCCCTCTGTGGGAGAGATGAAACACTAATCAGTATAAGCTGCTGCAAGCTGCTGAGGAGATGTGGCTGCAGATACGCTAAAAATTCAACATTTTACGTCATTCCTCTTGAAAGAGTGTGCATTGAGTTCGTAAATTTGTGTTTAATAAACCACTGCAATTAACATGAACAACATTCAATCCAAGAGTTTAGTTAGTTTCGTACTGCGTGAGTGCTTACATTCACCAACATTAACCATTAATATTTCTACAAGGTATTAAGAACAATATGTTTCAGTTTAACAATTTGTCTACATTTGATATACGACCACAAGTGCCTTTCAATGTTTACTTCATAACAACTCACTGGTTTAATTTTCGAAGTGTTGAAGCCGGTAACAAATCAAAGAGAGAACGTGAAATAAAGTAGGCAACTATTAATATTTCAGTGCACATTGATTTACTACTCATTGAAGTAGTTGTTTTCTTTTATATATGTGTATGTTATATAACATCGTTGTTTCATCGACTCTCGTAATAAGGCAGATTGCCTGTTTTTGCAAAGAGAGCAATTGTAGTGCCACAAATTTCTTAGTCACGTTGGGTGATCGATAACGGTAGCTACAAACAATCATGGTTTACAATGCCAACAGTTGTTCGCCTATTTCACAAGACGTCAACATTCACGATCGATATAACTGTTTCTGTCTAACTAAATTACATTTATGAAACTTTTTAAGGCAGTTCACAGACAGCCACTGATAAACATAAGCTCGATCAATTCCTAATAGTTTTTCACCCTTCTAAGGCATATTTCAACACTTCATGAACGTTACTGATAACCCCAATACTTACAACTGTATGGCAGAATTCAGCAATTTATATGCCCTTATAATTTCGACACATTCTAAATGCTGCCAATGACGAACTTCGTTTTCTACGTATCACAAATATTCCATGTGTGCTACAGCAAGTATCACACATACCTTTCGTAGAAATGTTCAGATTAAGTACCAGTAATAAACTCCTGATAACAACAGGTTGAAATTGAAACTTTTGAACTCCCGTAAAGAAAACTTCCCTTGTAATGCATAAGAAACCAGGCTGAAGTCGACTATCGAACGAGTCCTTCAGTTCGATCAGCTACCCTGAGCGTTATCACGCAAATGCTGAATAATTTGGAACGGCAGAGCAACCAGTTCCTTGGTCATCCATTTCAGCGCAGTGTACTATCCAGTTCGGAGACATTCTTACCTTTCTTGGTCCCCTGACACCTCACAGTACAATGTATCTTGTGCAAAACTCGCGTGTGGAATTTGTTTCTAGTTTTCCTGGCTGAAATTGTTAAGCCGGGAAAAATGCATTTTTGGTTTCTAAAAATATTATGTCCCGACAGTCAGTAAGCCAGGTAAAACAGCTGCGATATTAGCAAGTAGTAAATATGAGAATAAGTGAAAGGAAAGTGGTCGATGACACTATTGCAAAGTCAGCGCGTCACAAAGCTGTAAACACGAGAAATGTATCCTTTCATGTCCGTATAAAATGACGTCGCGTTGCGTTTAATACTCACAACTAGAACCTCATGATAGGAAGATGGGAATGAGAGCATTCTATTTTTACTAATAATTTGCACTGTGCATTTCGTTAGAGCTTTACAGGTATAGCATTTACTCTTAATGCCGTAGCGAATGAAAGCACAGTACTGTATACTTTCTCCATTCGGTGATTTTGAGTTTCAAAAAATTTGCCATAATCACCTAAATGAATCGGAGGGATCTCACCATGCCCCATCCAGTTCTCTTGCAAACCTTACAAACTTTCGACTCGGAACAGTTGTAAGTATTTACAAAGTCCTACGACAAATATGAAGCTCTTCTGTACTTTCTCCTATCTTTTCCTAATCTTTTGTGGCCGAGTGGTTCTAGGAGCTTCAGTTTTGAACCGCGCGACCGCTACTGTCGCAGGTTCGAATCCTGCCTCGGGCATGGATGTGTATGATGCCCTTAGGTTAGTTGAGCTCTAGGGGACTGATGACCTCAGACGTTAAGTCCCATAATGCTCAGAGCCATTTGAACCATTTTCGAACGCCGACGGTTTTCCTACATAGTACCGTGTATGGTAATGTGTTGTATTGTTGTTGTTTCCTCATTTTTGTCCTCCCTCTGTAAATGGTGGCGTTATGAGAAACGTTGATCATGAAGCGCAGACGTAATCCATGGGCGCAGACGGTGTGATTTCAATATGCGCAGTTTATCACATGCCTACCTCAGGGCACAAAAGCGGGGGCGTCTCCAGTTTCACAACGATCAGCTCCAGCTTATGACGACGATGATGGAGGCAGTCACCGAAAGTTTGAGATTTTTAACGCTACATGGCAACAGAGAACGTATTACACGAGGAATCCGCCGCCAAAGACATGGTGAGCATGAACCAAACTGTGTTTCACAAGAGCGATTTTTTTTCTTTTAGATGCATACCGATTCTTCAAAAGAAGCTTGCTTCCCCACAGAAACGTCAATGTCATAACGTATGCTCTAGGTTCAAAAATGGTTCAAATGGCTCTGAGCACTATGGGACTTAACTTCTGAGGTCATAAGTCCCCTAGAACTTAGAACTACTTAAACCTAACTAACCTAAGGACATCACACACATCCATGCCCGAAGCAGGATTCGAACCTGCGACCGTAGCGGTCGCTCGGTTCCAGACTGAAGCGCCTAGAACCGCTCGGCCACTCCGGCCGGCGCTCTAGGTTCGCTGTAGACGGACGTCACCGGCAATAGTAACTCCGCGCCCACCCCCCACCCCCCTCCCCAATCTTGTACTATTTTTTTGTGAAGAGCAGCAACACGCGCTCTTTTATAGTCACGCGTTTTGTCACTCAATGCGGTGCGACCGGCCTACATTAGCGGCTCAGTCTGGGCGTTCCCCGGCGTCCGCGTCACACACAGACGTCTTACGTCGACGCGTGACGAGTTGCGCCCTCAGTGAGGCGCAGAGCTGGCGCGTCACGGCTGTCTGGGCCACGCCGCGGCGCTAGTCGGAAGTCGGGCCCTGTGGACGTGGCCCCGAGCGACGCGCCTCATTCCCCCCGTCTGCTAATTAGCAGCCCCCGTGTGCAAACTACCGACGTCACAGCCCGGCCCGGGCCGCAAGTCGCCCAACTTGGGAGCGCGCGGTGGCGCATTCCAGCGTCTGGCGATGATAAGACTGCACCCAACCTTCCGATACGAGCTGTTCCCAATCAACAGCCACGGTCGAGCTCGTTAATGCGCGCGGGGATGCGCTAGGGTGGCCGGCCGGATGCGAGGACACTTAATTATTTCGAATACGCGGATCGAGCGTGATGACGCAGACGTTAAAACAGTGTAGTCGCTCTCTGGTTGGGGGTGAGGCTCAAATGTCCGGTCTTCCTGTTCCTTAAAGACGGTCACGGCCTATTTTCCTCCATTCTTGGCCAACCCTACTTACTGCCCCGTTTCTAATGGCCCCTTTGTAGACGAACACTAAATTTGTCACATATTCTAAGCAGCTACATTTTTTCCATTCAACTTAACAAGTGCACCTGCACGCACACCAATCTCTCGTGGACTGGAAAGCGAGAATTACGCTCCTACACTGTTCGATAAAGACTGACTTTCGGTAATATGTTTTTCTTATAGGGGACGTCACCTCTCTTATCAAGTCGGCCAGTCAGGTGCTGCAAGATATGTGAATCAGCTTCGTCTCAAAGTTCTACAGCCTGAGGATGAACTCTTTCTCTAGTCAGAAGAATGTATTTCTAAGGAACTACGCTACACACAGCTACGCCATTTGCTACAAACAGTAACTTAGCTTAAAGTTTTTGTGGCTGCACTGCCACATGTCCATGCCATTCCTTTTACTGGGCCTACCTTTAAGGCACCAGATTACTTAGACATTTGGGGACGACATCTCTGTTGCAGGTGTAGTGTTTTCAACAACATGAAATTTGAAAATTTGTGGTGAGTTCCTATGGGACCAAACTGTTGACTTCATCGGTCCGTAGGCTTACACGCTAACAGTGGCAAGGCGCCTCAGACTGCGCGGATGAGGCACCGTCACACTTAAGGTCATGTATTGAATGTAACCTTTCCAGATGGCGATCGATAGGCACGGTCCACCAGCATAGCTACCAAGTTCACCACACATAATCGCTCTTGTCATTTTGTGGTGAAATTTCGTTAAGGATACAGTGTTCAGTTCTCCTCGTGTGCAAACTCTTACGTCACGAATACGAGATGCTTTAGAGGCGGTAACGGAAGGGATGTTGGTGAAAACAAGAAGAGAACTGGAGTACCGCCCCTAAGTTCTACAGGCAACAAGCGGAGTACATGTGAAAGTGCACCCATAAAAAAATCTATAACTTAATATTCAATAAAACTGTCCATCTCGATCGCGATTTATATTTTTATTTCCTTAAAAATGCACTTTAACGCGTTTCGGTCACAATCATCATCCGAACCACTTTTAAAAAATTAGACACACTGTATCTCGTCAGTTCACACGGACACTTGAACTATTACTCATTTATTACAAGTTAAGCTAAAATTTGCAGCAAACTGTGTAGCTGTATCTAGGATAGTTCCTTAGAAAGCCTCGCGGGCTAGCCGTGCGGTCTAGGGCGCCTTGTCACGGACCGCGCAGCTCTCCCCGTCGGAGGTTCGAGTCCTCCCTCGGGTATGGATGTGTGTGTTGTCCTTAGAGTAAGTTAGTTTAAGTTAGCTTAAGTAGTTCGTAAGCTTAGGCACTGATGACCTCAGGAATTTAGTCCCATATTGCCACTTGCCACAAATTTCCAATTTTTTTTTCCTTAGAGACAAATTTTTGTAATCAGGAAAAGAGTTTACGCTATGCCTGTATTTCACCACCATACCTTCGTGCACACTTTCGCAGGTAATCTACAATCATCCAAATTCAACAAGAATCAGACTTTTCGCCAACAGCAGTTTGAAGTAGCAGACAACTGATCGAGGTGAAAATTTGTAACAGTACAGGCGATAGAGTAACTCTTATCAACCAAAAGAAAGAATTTTTATCTTAGGATTGAGGATAAGGATACACAAAGTTATCACGGAAAGAGACGAATAGTAGAAGAAAGAAGAGCCAGAACCTGCGAATCACCAAGATTAGGGAATGAATAGTAGAATGCGTGAAAGAGTAAGGTTACATAAAAGGGGAGAAGCAAGAAGACTTCAGTATCGGTCTGTTGCATGCAAAGTTAGCAACAAATATAGCTCGATTGGAATCAGACATTTACATGGAAATGGGGTGCAGTTACAGAAATTGAACAGCATTACATGAAAGTCAAATGTTAACCATGAGGAAGCTCCAGTTGAAAAACTGAAAACGTTTGAAATTTATTTGTTTATCGTAAGGTGACAGGAGGAAGCACTACACAACTATTTGCAACGACTTTCAGCCCCATTGAGGCAACAAAGCTCATCTGCCCAGGTCAGATCCGATCCGATTCAGTATGCACCAATGATACAATAGGAATACTTTAAGAATTAATTGTAAAAAGTAGGAAATGAGGAAATGCTACATAGCGGTAGGCTGGGAAGGGTTTTCGTGGAAAACTTTTACCAGGTTAGTGGAATATCTCTTTCCTTATACTAGTATTATCACCTCACTCCTCAGCTCTTACTCATCACCATTAATATGAAGCAATAAGAAAGTAAAGCGTACCGCAAAACAATGTCGAACGGAAAGGAGCAGAATGGCCCACAAAAGACAGTCTCGGAACTGCTTCCGAGAATCATTCTTAACGCTCACTTTGGCCCCATATATCGCCGAATTATTATGGACTCTGGACAAACCGAGAATGAAGTAAACAGAAGAATTTCATACGTGTTATAGAAAGATGCTGGAAATGAAATGGACTGATAACATAAGAAATGAGGGGATTCTATACAGAATCTGCGAAGAAAATACACTACCCAGTCACATTAAAGTGACCATCTGTCAAAAGCCCAAATAACTACTTTTTGCTGCGCGGATCGGTGCGAGACGTGCAGAAAAAGAGTGAATGAGGTTCTGGAAGATACCGACAGGGATGCAGAGCCATAGCGACTCCGGTGTCGTGCCCACCTGCGCCAGGTATCTCTGTTTAGGATTCACGGCACGAACGATCCGAGATGGTCCCACGGATTCCCGATTGGGTTTGAATCCCGGCAGTTTAGTGGCCAGGGGAATACGGTAAGCTTATCCTGGTGCTCTTCAAAATGGTTCAAATGGCTCTGAGCACTATGGGACTTAACATCTGTGGTCATCAGTCCCCTAGAACTGAGAACTACTTAAACCTAACTATATCGCCTAAGGACATCACACACATCCATGCCCGAGGCAGGATTCGAACCTGCGACCGTAGCGGTCGCGCGGTTCCAGACTGTAGCTCCTAGAACCGCTCAGCCCCCTGGCGGGCGGTGCTCTTCAAACCACGCAGGTTCAATGTGAGCTGTGTGACACGTTTCGTTGTTCTGTTGGCAGATGTCATCGTGCCGAGGGAAACACAAACAGCGTATAGGGGTGGAGATGGTCCCCAAGACTCATGCTCATCCATTTCGCCTTCCAGAATGACGATATCACCCAGAGTATGTCACGAAAACACCTCCAGACCATAACGCTCCCTCCTCTGGCCTGGACGTTGCCAACGATTGTTGCAGGGCGGTACACGCCAATGGTAATCTACCCGATGGGGTACAAGACGTGACTCATCTGAAAAAGTCACTTGTTGCCACTCAGTGTACTGGCGCGCAAATTCCAATATTCGTCACCTGTCAGCATGATCCAGGTACATGCTTCAGAAATCCATACAGAGCAGCGTTCGCTGAGGAGATACTGTTGGTAACCTGTTGTTTCATTTGGGCGGTCAGTTGCTCAGCAGTCGCACATCTGATCGCTCGTGCACATCTCTACAGACGTCGTTCACCCTTGTCACCTATAACAGGCGGAGCACCACTGTTGCCTTGGCACCGGTTTTTGGCAGCGTCATTTTGCCACGTACAGTGTCTTTAACCACGGCGGCACAAGAACAATTTACAAACTTAGCCGTTTCGGAAGTGCTTCCACTCTCGACCGGAAAGCCAGTGATCATGCCCTGCCGGCCGCGGTGGTCTAGCGGTTAAGGCGTTCAGTCCGGAAACGCGCGACTGCTACGGTCGCAGGTTCGAATCCTGCCTCGGGCATGGATGTGTGTGATGTCCTTAGGTTAGTTAGGTTTAAGTAGTTATAAGTTCTAGGGAACTGATGACCACAGATATTAAGTCCCATAGTGCTCAGAGCCTTTTGAACCATTTTTTTGATCATGCCCTGTTCGACGTCAGATAAGTTGCCCCGTTTCAACAACGACTGTACTTTCTTCCGCGTCCTCTGGCGCGCTTTATATACCATCCATTGCAAGTGCTGCCACCTACCGTCTATGAGTGGTTACTGCGCGTTGACGTCGAACACAGCCGGTGATGACAATGTGACTACACCATATACAGGGTGAGTCAAACGTCCTTGGACACCTTCATAAGTAGGAAGATTAAAGGGAAAATTGAATTGTGATGATGGGAACATAGGTTTGACGTGGGGCCGCAACTTTTGGAGTGAAATTCGCCATTTTGGACTCAAGTCATTTTTTTTTAATGGGAAGGGGGTGTATGACGCAATAAATAACTCTCGCTTGAGCTCTGGAATTGAGTGGTGTAATTTGTTTTTGTGTGTCTTGTACAGTTTAGAAGTTATTAATGCGGTTGCGGTCACTACAGTTGTGCATTGCACGGAATGGACAACACGTAGAACATGTGTTGTAGCATTCGGTATGAAGGTAATTTCCCAACTTTCAACATTAATAACCTCGAAACTGTACAAGATGGACAAAAACAATTTACACCACTAAATTCCAGAGCTCAAACGAGTGTTATATGATGTGTCATACACCCCCCTTCCCATTAAAAAAAAAAAAAAAAGACTTGAATCCAAAATGGCGAATTTCAAGATGGCGGCAATGAATGACATTCACTCCTAAAGTTGCTGCCCCACATCAAACCTATGTTAACATCATCACATTTCAATTTTCCCTTCAATCTTCCAACTTATGAAGGTGTCCAAGGACTTTTGACTCGCCCTGTATTTTCCTGGCCAATTTTATTTTGCTAACCCTGTAGAAATAGTTAATACTATACTAGTGTCCTGGAATATTTAAACTAAAATTACACTATCCAGGAAGGACAGTGGCAACGTGGAGTAGAAAAAGTGATACAAAGTTATTATGCGGCGACGGGGAATTTTCGCTACATGTGTCTCGGCAGAAGTCCTTTTGAAACTCGCGGAACAGAGTAATTACGAAACTAAGTACCACGGCTAACCAACACAACAGAGTCGCAGGCTTATCAGCGTACTGCTTGCGGTGTAACTTTGTGCTCGGAAATGAAATCGGTGACGGGAAACGAAATTTGAAGCTCCTAACACGTCAGGCTTGCTAGACAAACTTGGACATGGCGCACGCAGCACTAGTATCAGAGCCTCAGAGGGCCTTGGGCCGGTGGCTTTACAGGCAGTAAGTGGGTGGTTGCTGATGGTTTGCGGAGTCGGTATTAGCGCAAAACACCGCCCACCAGTCACTTTTAATTACGTCCGCTTAAGATTGCAGCGTAACTCCTTGCAAGTTGAAAAATTAATCCTCCCGTTGTTTCGCCAGCTCGGTGCGTTAACGTCGGCGGCGGAGAAGAGAACTGGTTATAAACAAAAAAGGGGGGAGGGGAGACGGGAAGGCAGTTTTTCTGCTAATTTGTATGGCCCACCGAGACACGGAGAGAATAGCGCGTGCCGGCGGTGCCGGGGTATTAGAACTGCTCCGTGTATCGAGAAGCAATGGCAGGATTAGCAGCGCAAAGTAGCTGCCTGGTGTCGGCTGGCCCGGGACGTCGCATTCAGCAGAGCGGCCGACGGTATTAGCGCTTCATTTGCTTTAGCAGGCACTTTTGTTTGTGTTTGCTAAAAACCGGAGATGGAGGAGTCGGATCAGAGGCGGGCCCAGGAGGTGGGCAGGAGGGAGGGGGGGGGGGGGGGGCGAACGCGAAAAATATATATCGCCGGGGAGGCGTCCGCCGTCGCGAATAATAAGAGCGATAGAATCAAGCCGACTGCTCGCCAACTAATTGCTTCGGTTACACGGAGATGAAATTCTTAGCAGACTTGCTTCGGCTAAATTAAAACAGAATTAATGTTTTAAGAGCGTTGATGAAGCGAATGGGTTGCTAAGTACAGCTGGGGTGGAAGGAGCGGAAAGCAAACTAGGATGGGGGGGGGGAGGGGAGAGGGGGAGGGGGGAGTGGTACATAAGCCACGACGGCCGAAGGGGCGGCGCATAAAATGACGGGATTTCGAAGCGAACTAAGTTTGCGTTAATTATCAAGTTGTAGGGAGATAATTCTTCGCCAGCAGTATAATCGAAATAACCGTAAGCATCTTAGCGTTCTCGCCGAAACAGCTTTGGCGGCCGGCGCGATGAATCGCGCAAGGCAAGAAACCGCTGACGTCCGGCTGGGCCTGCTAAATGTGTCCGATACGTCACGCACGAGTCGTGGAAGCGAATGCGCCTGCGCCACGTACTTGGTTAACGGCCTCGGTGGAGGAATGGCCGCTGTTTACAGTGATATCGGGTGGGGACGCCGGTGCTGACGGAGAGATGTCTGACTCTAGGTCCCTATGGAGGTACACAAAAATAGGGGAGAACTAGTCAAAGCTAGGAAAACTTTAAATTCCTATCCATGGCTGGTTACGTTTATGTCTGTGATGTTTACTGAGTAAGCCTTTACTATTAAGAGCAACTGCGCTGGAAGTCTGTAAGGCCAATGTCCTGCCGAAACCGCAGTGGAGTACGATAGTCGACGTAAAGCAAAGACACAAAGTTATTAAAACTGAAATGCAAAGAAAGTTTTTTCTTTAATTTTTGTTAACGTACAGACAGGATGAATGCTGAAGATTAGATGAGCAGATCACGTAACAAATGAGGAAGTACTGAAAACGAAATTCCAGAGCTAAATTCGCTGGAGGTACAGGCGAAACATGCGTACAAAGAAGAAAATTTTCCGAAATTTGTGGTAAGTTCCTATGGGACCAAACTGCTGAGGTCATCGGTCCCTAGGCTTACACAATACTTAATCTAACTTAAACTAATTTACACTAAGGACAACACACACACTCATGCCTGAGGAAGGACTCGAACCTCCGACGGGGGTAGCCGCTCGAATAGTGGCAAGGCGCCTCAAATAAGAATGAAATATTTTAAATATATGTGGAACGTATTTGACAAGCGCTTACGTTAGCAACGCCGTGGGTAAAAGTCTCCTCCTAAACGACTGGAGCAATTTTAGCCACACCTGACGTACATATATTAACTAGATGGAAATAAATACTGTGAGGGAAAGAACCAATAATCTCCTATTGCGGTTTTGTGATAATGTGGAGAGAGAAGGGAGAGAACGAATGGGCAGACAGAGAGGGGAAAGAAGGACATGAACGCACAGGCGGGGAGGAGAAGATGGGCAGAAAGAGAGGGGAGAAATGGACAGAGTAAGGGGAGCGGAGAGAGAAGGAGGAGGGACGATGCACAGAGAAAGTAAGTAGGCAAAGATAGACAGAGGGAGTAGTTGAAGGAGATAGACAGATGGGACAGAAGGGAAGGTGGTGAGGAGGGGGACGAGGAGATGGAGAAGGGGATGAGCAGATGGACAGAGAGAGACAGAGGGAGGAGGTAGACTTACAGGGAAAGAGAAGCAGATAGAGGTTGAGACGGAATTAGAGGGGGAGGGTGAGATGGACAGAGGGAGAAGGTGCAGATGGAATGAGGGGGAGGGGGTAAGTGATGGAATGTGAGATATGGAGAGGAGCAGGTAGAGAGGGGAAACGAGCAGACGGACGGAGAGAGGGGTAGCAGGCGATGGATAGTGAGTAGGGGGAGGAGGAGGTGGAGAGAGAGGGGAAGGAGTATTTGGACAGAGAGAAGGGGGGAGTAGAGGAACAGGAGAAGCAGGAGATGGATAAATGGAAGATTGGAATAAATTCATATCCAGGCACACCCGGCCAACGCCGGGAATTCAGTTAGCAATACAATAAAGGAGTTGACGTAAAAAGTGCGACTATTGAGCAGGGAGCAGAGAGATTTAGGTGAGAGACTTGCCTGGCTTGGCGGACTGCAGCGACGAGGTGCTGAGCACCCGCAGCGTGTCCGGCGCGGCGCCGCTCGCCTTGAGAGCCTCCTCCAGCTGCGCCCGCCGCTTCATCTCCAGTTCCAGCTGTTCCTGGAGCCGCCGGCGCGCCTTGCGCTCCTTCTTCAGCCGCTTCTGGTACAGCACTGCCGGCAGACACACAAAACACGACACTATTAGCTGCAGTCACTACACACACTGACGACAAGTGGCCGGCTACCTCCTAATGCCTCTGTTCAGATGGGTCAAAGCACTATGGGACTTAACATCCGAGGTCATCACTACCCTAGACTTAGAACTACTTAAATTTAACTAACCTAAGGACATCACACGCATCCATGCTCGAGGCAGGATTCGAACCTGCGACCGTAGCAGCAGCGCGATTCCGGACTGAAGCGCCTAGAACCGCTCGGCCACAACGGCCGGCTAATGCCTCTCTACATGCAGCGCTATAAAAAAATATGTTTTGACAGGATTCACAGACGATGATTTAAGGGTCAATGTATTCTGCAATGTACTCTGCAACATGATATTCGTTCAACGGCCTTACAATAAAACATTGTTCTTTCCTCAAGACTAGGAGAGAGAATAATTTTAAAATCTTAACAGGTTAATGGAACATCAAGAAAATATACGAAAAAAAGTTTGCGATGTAGCATGGTCCACTGCAGATGGATTAACTGTAGACCTTGCTAGCCGCTGATAATTTTATTGTACGAAACAGATTTTCCTTTGGTCTGTAATCTTCATCACGTGTACAGTTTACAATGCGTCGATTTCGATTTACTCTAGCACCCACCCCAGTTCACAAAGCACAAGCATGTTCCAGGAATCCAGGAATCGGCGAAGAAAGGATAACATGGAAAACACTGCCAAGAAGACGAGACCGTATGTTAGAACATGTGTTAAGGCATCGGGTAATAACTTCCATGGTACGAGAGGGACCTGTAGGAGGTAAAAACTTAAGGGAAAGACAGGAATTGGAATACATCCAACAAATAATTGAGGACATAGGGTGAAAGACCACTCTGAGTTGAAGAAGATGGCACAGAAGAGGGATTCGAGGTGGGCCGCATCTAAGAAACCAGAAGACCGACGATTAGAGAAAACTTCCGAATGCTTACAAGAATCTAGAAAGCTCGGTACAGTCAAATACTTGGGCAAAACTGCCTATGAGCAGAGTATTTGAGCTAGATACCTGGGGATGGAGTTACACGGCATCAAGATTAATTACGTTATAAAGCGACCAACGCAGTACAGAATACAGCAGAAAAAAGACTGTAAAATAAAAAAGATGTATGTGTATCGAAATTTCTTCTTTTAGTTGACAACCTCTCTTCATCCTTAAACAGTTGTTATGCAGCCAGGGGACAATGTGAACCAGTTTCCTTATGAATCCTTTCGCCTATTCATGCCACCGTATAATTGCACGAAATGTTAATAGAACAATAATTTAACTGTAGTGGTAAATGCGAGAAAGAACGTGCACAGAATTAGTGGGGAACAGATTCGGCATTATTCTTCAGTACCTAATTCAGCGTAACAACTATTCCCAAGCAAATGGACAGGCCTGAAATGGAAAATTACCTCTTACCTAAAGTAACTATATTGGTAAACACTCTTTAAAATGGAACGTAACCGCAAATTTAGCGTTCTGTTGACAGCTTCGTAATAACAGTCGGATCACTGCCTTAACTGAAGATGGATAGGAGACAAATTGCTAGTTGCGTATCAAATGTTATCACCGCGGTATTTACCGTACTCTACCTGTCGTTTCATGTTTTGAGTTCCGTCCGCTCTTCTTTTGTACGAGTCTATTGCCAAACCAAAACGCCAGCTTACTCGGCACACAGTATCTCGTTGATACGGTTAATTTTCTTCTCTTACGGTTAATGCTTGTCAAAGACCAGATTACCGCCTCAGTAACTACACACAGGCCGCCTCGGCCCATAAATATACCTCACGGAAGAGAAAGTCGTGTTTCGCGTCCGTTTCCTTGCAGTTGTTTATCTCAGATGAGGTAAACGCGGTTACGATCGCACTTGATGGAAATGCCGAAGTTTTATTTGAAACTGAATTGCTGCGAGGGACATTTGCATACTAACTGCTGGAAATTAGAGCCGTAAGCGAAATGTTCGATCGTTAAAAGAGAAACTAGTGTAGATAAACATTGCAGGTCGTCAGAAATACGGCTCCGCTGCCGTTCGAATAGCAGACACAAGAAATAAATAACTTCCATGTTCGACCATAACATTAAATATTTGCCGAATTGCAGCATAGTATGCAAATCAGAATCATCTATTCCCAGTTCCTCTGTTGTTCTAAATTTCTAGGTAATAAAATCACTGCGAGCATACGTCATGTATAAAATAAGATTTCGCTAAGCAGTATCAGTAACCAGTGCTGCACAGGTGAAGAGCATATAACATAGTTTACATTTCTTTCTGTAAGCACACCCTTCTGGTGCAGGAGAGAGAAGAAGGTGGGAGAGCGGAGAGGGCAGGATGACGAATGCCGGAGGAGCGAAAGAAGGAGAAGAAGAAAAAAGAGGAAGGGGTGGAAGAAGATAAGGTACAACGGAGAAAATATTGCTCTGTTTGTGTGAACTACTAGAAGGATTCTGAATGGAAATTACCGACGTCGTGAATACTATATTTCATTTTTTTCTGTTTTATTTATTGCTTTTTTACAGATCTGTTGTCTACATTTTTAAATAAGGGTCACAGAATTTACAATTTTCATGTGCTAACATAAATTAAGTACTTACCTTACTTAAAACCTTCCGTTTCCATTAATGATTTTTCTTTGCAACTCATTATTATTGCTTCCATTTTTATTGCTGAAACCTATATTTGTTAGGAACAAGGAACAATTTATGTTAGCACATGAAAATTGTAAATTCTGTGACCCTTATTTAAAAATGTAGACAACAGATCTGTAAAAAAGCAATAAATAAACCAGAAAAAATGAAATATAGTATTCACGACGTCGGGTCGTGCAGTCACCGTCGGTCCTCGTTGTTACAAAGGTAAGTGTCAATATCTACTGCACATGGGTCACATGGTTCTAGGAGTGGGCTATTAATGCGGATGTTGACATCAACGATTTGAGCCAGAACGCACAGTTACACTGTGCTTCTAGGCACAATAACCTGTCACGGCCTGTACACTCCGTGATTTGGTCAACAAATCTGTCGCTAAATGATTTGTATCACTGCTTGCGTCAGTTTCGCCACCTTTTTATGAGGTGTCTGTAATGTTAATCGTTCAAAAATGGTTCAAATGGCTCTGAGCACTATGGGACTTAACTTCTGTGGTCATCAGTCCCCTAGAACTTAGAACTACTTAAACCTAACTAACCTAAGGACATCACACACATCCATGCCCGAGGCAGGATTCGAACCTGCGACCGTAGCAGTCGCGCGGTTCCGGACTGAGCGCCTTAACCGCGAGACCACCGCGGCCGGCATGTTAATCGTTATATTGTAGAAAAATGTAGGAAGTTAAGTCGAATTATAAGACAAAGAGCCGGAAACAAAATCACTTGTAACTCAAATAATGTCGCTTAATATAGCGACCATCACAATCAGCACACAAAGTACCACAATCAAGATGTCCTATGGCGCGCAGTCGTCAAACCTGCATATTCAAGTAAGTGTCTCATTACAATGCGCGGCAGGAGATGGCCCAGCCACGGTACTTCGTAACGAAACCGATAGTATGTTGGTAAAATGAAAGTGTGACTGTAGGGTAAAACAAGCAAAAATTTCCTGTGAAACCAAATCCTTCATCAGAGCAAGCTGATATTTCAGTTTTGCAAAATGTAACAGGGGCGAAAAGTTTTTACTTTAGATTACCTTAGCTACTTCTTCCATGGAGGGAACTGATCTAAGAAAGGCAATGTGAGAGAATGAGCGAAACGGCTATGGTTAATTAAGTATATACTATTATCTACTTGCTGTGACGTCGCTTCAGCGCACAGCAGAAAAGATCTAGCAACATTTAAGCTACGTGTAAATCGAGTCTTCACATTTATGCAGGATAATCAAAATAAAACTGGTCGAGATAACATTTCCTGCATCTTTTAAGATAGGCAACCCAACTTACGTGATTTACCCAGTTACCTACCTTAGGGTGCAGGAAATATTATCCGGACAAGTTTCATTTTGACTAAACTGTACAAAGTAGCTAGCAATACGCATAAACTTGCGGTGTTTACTTTTTTATAAGCTAGCAACCATTTAAACTTACCGCGATATAATACGCTACTTTTTGCCTGGGGTCAGAGATTTGCGAGAGGCTATTTTTTTGAGCTTGTCTCTGGCAGGAATGAAAATCCGTGTAGTTGAGTTATTCATGTGGCTAAACGGATGCTCATTAAGATGTCGTAATGAGCACAAGGGGTAGTATATATCTCTCGGTCCGGTGTTTTGTTAACGTTGTGCGAATGTACGGCTCCGAAAAATATTTGCCAGGCGGCGCGCAAATTGGTCGCATGTGTAGCGTAGCACCTCTCTCCGGACGGACGAGCAGATTGGCGGTACTGTGTTGTAAATCCGTGTTACATAAACATGCTAGATATCCAATCACTTGTTTGCAGTTAATTTACATACAGATTTAAAACGTCCTGTTGTTCCAGCGCAACTGGTCCCCGCATAAACGTGTCAAACACTGGGTAGATAAACAGCGCAATTTTGTGCCATCGACAAGAACGCCGCACTTCTAATGGCACATTGGTCTGAGGCAGCACATTCAGACTTCACGAATACCGACTCGCCAAAAGAAAGATATTTCTGGCAACAGAATAGTTGGTGAATATCAAAAATTTAATGAGTCCCTTGCCTCTTAAGATGAAAGAAAAAAACGAAAAGTGGCACTGAATAGTTGTAGATTTTAGACTTCTCTCACACACATATCGCGGTAGTCACAAAGGCTATTCTTGGCAAAACCGAGATAGTGAAATCAGTGAAAAACTTAATAGTAAAACTAGTCTAATGTCTTTTCAGTACAGTCTTTATTTCACTAATCTACATTACGAAGAGAAAGCTTTATCACGGGAACTTCAAATGCTATCCATTTATGCGGAAATAAATTTCGTGTTTTGTCCCAGGCTTGTGGTAGTGAGTACACGTGTACTGTTTAAGAAGTGATTTCTTGTCTCACACAGCTAAGCCCAATAGGGAAGGTAAGTTTAGTTCCCTTAGACAGCAGACTGATTAGGGAGGGAGCTAATTACAGCTGAAGTGGAGTTGTTAGACCCATATGTGTGCCGAGTTCTGGTGATGAAAGCGAAGGCATTCTTTGGATTTTAATTAGCAAAACAAGATGACGGTAAGAGATACTTCTGATGATCTTTTACGCCGGCACATAGCGTAACTTCTCTTCCATTCTTTCACCAAAATGCTTAACGACATAGAAGAGGCCATTTACGCAGTATATAGCACACTTGGACCCTGCTAGAAAGGTCGTGCAGAGAGCTTATTTCCTTTTTTTTGAATGGTAGCGATCGGAAATAGTCGCGGCGAATATGTAATTTAAGTTGTATTCAAGTGTTCCGACGGGTGCAGTGTTTATTCTGGAAGAACTTTCGTCTACGAGAACTGGATCCATCTTCAGGTGAGGAATAATCGATTGAGCCATCGGTGGATCCCTTTTAAAATTAGCACACTTTGAGTCCTATCATGTTGCAGGGTATTTTTGACTAGCCCACAGAGGAAGTGATTCGTTCTAGATTTAATTACTATTATCTGAGGTTTGTTTATTCTTACACCTTGTACTCAATAGCATGTTCGTGGAATTTAATACTTACTCTACTCTTCTAAATGTTCGCTGTTTCCGGTATAAAGTTAAGGTCCCACGCAAATCTTAGGATAAGCATCTGTTTCCCTGGTATATTTATTGCCGTTCAAAAACTATGCTGTAGCTCCTTTCAGTGCTCTTCAGTCCGGAACCGCGCGACTGCTACGGTCGCAGGTTCAAATCCTGCCTCGGGCATGGATGTGTGTGATGTCCTTAGGTTGGTAAGGTTTAAGTACTTCTAAGTTGTAGGGGACTGATGACTTCAGATGTTAAGTCCCATAGTGCTCAGAGCCATTTGAACCCTTCAGTGCTCTCCTGTTCAAGTTTAACGGAACTCCAGCTTGCAAGGGTCCTATGAGCCTACAAGTATTATCGCATATTAAAATGAATAGCTAACGACAGTCAACTTCTGTATTGTGTTTACAAATATATGAAAACAAAGCATCTTGTACATCAATAACTTTCGTAAAGCAGCACAATAAGGTAAACAGAGTATCTCCCTCTAACGATTAGAGTAATTGAGTAGGAGAAAACAAAATGGCTGAGTGCTCCAACGCATAGTTAAGTCGAGTAGATGAGTCTGTGTGCCTGTTATTAATTCTTTATTAGTACAGTAGCTAATTAAATGCAGTGGTACACAGCGTGTCAAATGTTTTTCTAATACCCCGTTAAGTTAAACTAAATTCGATTGACCCGGTCCTAGAAACACTCGCAATTCGCATTCTGTTGTCTGACAGTTTGTATTTGAAATGTAAATCAGAGCCTCGTTGATAGGAAAAAGAGTAGATAGGGTCACCTTATAAATAAATCAAAAGTGCCAGTTTGCTCTTGTTCTACAGAATTACTATTATTGTGTTAACCGATTCTCGGCATATAAGGCCATCTGCAGACATTTACTGACTATTGTCGCCTTATAAACTTATTCTTTCTCTTGATTTCGCTCTTCTGTGATTATGAATTGGTTTTTGCAGATATAAATTAAACACCTATGAATAAGTAGTGGGAATTGGAAATTGGCGGCAGCACTGGAACCCATTGCCTTAATCATTAGGCTGTGTGAGAGAGTATCCAGGCCTGACTCAGGCTTTCAGTGTCACTGATGTTTCCACCTACGTTTTCCGACCACGTTTGCCAGCAGTTCTCCTATAGGTTATATAGCACCCGGGTGGGGGGGGGGCTGCACTGCTGCCACATGGGATATGTATGAAATGAATCGAATGCTCTGTAATTAAATGAATGGTGGGAATTAAACCCACTGTAATTAAATGAATGGTGGGAGTCAAATAAATGAAGTGAAATGACACGAAATGGTGGCACTTGTGTGCTTGCCATATGCCCTGTGCAATAATCTCTGGTAGTAAACGTAAGGTAAACACACCGCAATGATGGCCGAAATGCTGCCTATAAGGCAGTACTAGGAGCGACCTATAATCGTGGGACGGGTGAGTCAGTCGTTATTACCAGTAGATGTAGCCTAACGGTACGGCTTCTTCGTTATAGAAGTAGCTCCTCATTTGGCCTTACGAGACTGAGTGGACCCCGTTCCAGACCTCCGTGCACCCGAAAAACTCAGAGAAGGTACCCGGAATAGAACCTTACTGCTCCACCGAAGGCGGGAATGCTAAGCCTCCTTCTGTGGAAGGTAAAACGTAGCGTTTGAAGCAACTGATCGATATAAACAGGGAAATAGGATTCGAATCCCAGTCTGGCACAAATTTTCAATTGCTATCGCAGATCCATGAGAAGTTAACGTGAAAGATTTTTACTTTCGTAGCATCTTCATTCAGTTCATAACATCGATCAATTCAGAGAGTTTATCTCACATAATTACCTACCTAACTCCGTAGTCGAGGTCACTAACGCACTCCTATGCTGTTGAAATATGTTCGCTATTTTTATACACTTGAATTTATCGTATTTCGTGACAGTACTCACTTTTCCGTGGATGTTTGTAAGATGATATTTGACTTTTTTTGTGTTGGCTTCAGTCGTCTAGTGAAAGTATGATTCCATAATGCTGTTTCATCGGCTGCGGAAATGTCCTGGTTCAATGCGTTTGCCTCATTTTTTGTGCTTCAAATACCATTTTTCCGAATGTGCTTCCTTCTTGATGTTTATGTAAAAAGAGTAGTAGAGTAACTCATTTTTGCTGGTCACTTGCAAATTATTATAAAGGGGACCTGTACATTGTTCCACCCTCACACACCGAGTGTTGACTGCCGACTGACTACGGTCAAAGACGGCTCCAGCGTCAAAGACATTTCACACAACACACAAGCTTCCACTTGTAACCAGTCTCTTTGGTATTATTCGTCACATCTACTAATATTAATCAATATGCTGTCACTCTCGAACATATAAGCAAATTAGCATAAAATAAGGCAAATTACAATTCACAAAAAATATTCTGACAAAAATGTAAGAAAACATTTACAACTTCCCTCATTAGATTTGGTATCGACAAATCCGGTAGAAAATAACACATCTCCCAGATCCTTTACACTGTGACGCTCGAGTCCGAAGTACGTTAGTTCGAATCCTGATAGTGGAAATTTTTGACTTCCAGTATTTAGCTAGTAAGGAGAGGAGAGGTGGTGGTGTAACGTTCCTGATAAACGTTATGGGTTAAATCCAAACTTCTCTGCGGTTGACACTATTGATGGTGAATGATTTGTCGCATGGGGATGTTAAGCTTGTTGTTATTGAATAGAAGTAGGCTAAGTTCAAATGGTTCAAATGGCTCTGAGCACTATGGGACTTAACTGCTGAGGTCATCAGTCCCCTAGAACTTAGAACTACTTAAACCTAACCAACCTAAGGACATCACACACATCCATGACCGAGGCAGGATTCGAACCTGCGACCGTAGCGGTCGCGCGGTTTCAGACTGTAGCGCCTACAACCGCTCGGCCACCCAGGCCGGCAGTAGGCTAAGTGCCGGCACCTGTTTTTACCCTCTCCCTTCATCCATAACTACAGGAACCCGATACTACACTGTACATGCACGCATTACAGTCATCCGCACGACAAGGATGCACACTTGACGCTTCTTAACGGGTCAGAGGAAGGCGAGGCCAACCCACCTACATCAAGCCATTGCCGTAAGTGGCGATGCAGAATTTCTGAATCTTCCCCCTCTGCGCTCATTTCCAGAGTATGTGACTACTTTGACTTTTGAACCAGCTGTCTGTGTCAGGACGTGAGTGTTTCTCTGCTGAATCAGTAAGTAAGGGGAATAACGGCGTGAAATGGTTGCTGAGTTTGCAACACACGTGTCAGCGGGCGCCTCTGATAGGTAGCTGACGATATGAGAGGGAGAGGGAAGGAACTGAAGAAGAAGGTCAGAGGAAGAAACATTTGTGCGTACATCGCGGCCTAGCCGTGGGGCGTGGGAGGGTGCGTCTGAGAGAGAGGCACAATAGTGCGGGCGGCTGGGGTGCGTGAGGGGGCAGCAGACGGCGACGCACTGGGCAGACGCAGTTGCGTGCCTACCTGCGCTGGACGGGCGGCAGCGGGGAACAATATGATCGCGGCCCCCCGGGGCTCGGGATGAGCCCCCCTTAAGTTTCACATCGGCAGGGGGCCGCCCTCGGGACAAAGGATGCCGGGTAATATGTTTTGTAATCACCGTGTGCGATAATTACCAATATGCTATCGGCCAATAGGCCGCGCCGGCCCATCGGGCAGGCCTGCCCGCGCTCCATCACTCAGCCCGCCCTCCGCTAGCCGCCGTGCGCTATTCAGCCCGCACTGCACGGACGTCGACGCCGCGCCACCCGCTCGTTGCAGTATTTCACGGCCACGCGTCGAAAGCTCCCTAGCTATCCTAGGGAGATGGTTCGGTGTGGAGAGGGGGGGAGGGGGGGGGGGAGAGAAGTGCTATGTTATAGCACCGCTGGACGGTACCTAGCTACCGCTGGCAATCTGGAGACGTAAACAAGTAATGTCAGACGTAAACACGTAAGGTCAATATCTTTCTGAATCCCAAACCGAAATCTTAGATGTGGTGCCATACTGACCTGCAGCGTAGCCCAAGGTCTAAGTCAGGTTGAAAGATGACGGTCTGGGTGAGAGTTAACGAGGTGGTATCGAAAGCTTCAGTTAATCTCCACTGCGCTGATGACAGGTCCTTTTCCAGTTATTATGAACACTTTTACAGTTTTTTATGTACCTAAAAAACGAGTTCGACAGCGTAAAATGGCTAAAGATGTAATTCTTCATGCTTTCCCGGCGATCTGTTGACATCTTGGATATTCGGGAATCCAGACGGATGTTCGCGTCGTTCTCGCACGATATTTCAACAGCGTGCCTCGCTGTCTTCTTCAGGTGCTGCCTGAGACTGGTCCTTGGGTCGATCGAGTCCAGTACTCGATCGACCCAAGGACCAGTCTCAGGTAGCACCTGAAGAAGACAACGAGGCACGCTGTTGAAATATCGTGCGAGAACGACGCGAACATCCGGCTGGATTCCCGAATATCCAAGATGGCTAAAGATGTTTGAAATACTCGGGAAAATTCGTAAAAATCGGCAGGGTAAGAAGTTCAAAAATGGTTCAAATGGCTCTGAGCACTATGGGACTTAACATCTCAGGTCATCAGTCCCCTAGAACTTAGAACTACTCAAACCTAACTAACCTAAGGACATCACACACATCCATGCCCGAGGCAGGATTCGAACCTGCGACCGTAGCGGTCGCGTGGTTCCAGACTGGAGCGCCTAGAACCGCTCGGCCACCAGCGGCCGGCGGTAAGAAGTTATAACTACACTTACAGACTGCAATATGAGGCGGAAACGGACTACGCAACTTAAAAAAAAAAGGGCGGGGAAGGATTCTTTACCTTGCCTTCTAGGCAACAACGTTTTCGTTTTGGCATTCGTACGAATCAACATATATTTTGTCACACGTACATCGGTGGACATACACTTCAAGACGTCACGTATAATGTGAAATAGTTTGTTTAGTTCGTTTGTAAGCATTTCGATAACACATACGGTTGGCCATGTTACGAGGTCTTATGAACCGCGTATCTTCCCCGCCTCAACATCATTTTTCAGCAACTTGCAGAGAAGTGACCCTCGCCGCCAGTACTCAAACTCTACAACTAGCAGCAGCCTTCTGATTTCATCTTGACTTCTGCCCATGTCAGTAAGCCAGACTGTAGAAATGTAACGATGTTAAAGAGAGCTCTGAATTTTTATTACGAAAGTTACAAAAATTTAAATGTTATTTTCTTTAACTATTATAACTGACAGCAGGAGCACGAAAAAGTGTAAAAGAAAAGTAAACAGATAACAACGAACTTCAACTATAATATATTTCTGAGGAAACGAAAACGTCTAAACTTTGTACGCAACACTCTACAAAAAGTGAAATTTGTCCAATTCGTCACCTTTTCATTCCACAATTTTCTTCCGGATAAGTGTTTGTTTTTCTTTCATTTCCTTTCAGTTTACGGTATGGGACCAGGGCAGTGTAAGAGTCTGTATTCTCATCAACTTAGTCACAAAATTGTTGTGACTGTCATGGTCAGCCGATTCAAACGAAGAGTTAATGCGAGAATTAAAATTCTCGCACACATTTGTGGCTCTACGAAGTGCACAGGATCCGCCTGCCCAAATGGCAGATGCTTAGAACTTGAAGAAAGAAGAAGGAAAGCGTACAGCGCTGGCGGGAATCACGGTCTTCACCTTTAAGTAACCTCTGGATCCATCACTCAGCCGGTACGGACCAGCGCAGTCGACTGGTAGTGACGGGTGTAACGAGCTGCAACACGGTACGCATCTGTTGTGGATGCGGCGGCAGAGCTTACAGAAAGACGTCGATGGGAGCGCTTGAGCTGCAGCCCGCCCACACAACGAGGTGGGGGCGGGAGGGCAGCCCCTGGCGCCGGTAGCGTCTCCATCTGGGCGGGCGTCCCTGCCGCTTCGGAAACAACGGCACAATTTCACGCGGCCGCGAGCACCGCATTGTGTCGGGTTTTTCTGCGCCGCCCGCGCTGACCGTGTAACGCGCCACTCCGCCAGGACCACACACGCTCAGCGGGGTACCACCACCTCCCCCTCCCACCCCCGCTCCGCCCCGCACCTCTCCGTGCCTCTCCTCATAGCTTTGCACACCAAAGGCACGGTGCTCCCGGGAGGGATAACCATTTGTCTGCGGCGTCTTTCCAAATACATAGCAGGCGAAAAACCACTTCTTTTCACAAGTACGTCATCACTCATTCCCCACTACCACCCCAACCTCCGTTCTGCAAGCTGGACCTAAAATGTTCGACGATTATTATCATAAAACTATTGCAACAGAACACACCAAAAACACAAATTCATTTACTTTCAAAGTAATCTCCATTGCCCACAATACTTGTTTACAAAGCTGATACAACAACTTTTTTTTAATCGAGGGAAGCGCTGATGTCGCTTAACTTCGGATGTCCCTTGCATTATAAAAAAAGTCGTGCTCTGTAACTGTAAACACTGCCTTCCCTTCTTCGTATCAAACGCACCCTCATTCCCTGTCATGATGGTTTGCAGAAAAAAAGAAAAGAAAATTACCCTCCGATTCTGAAAAGTATACTATGTAGGCCACATTTCCCTTATAATGATTCTATCGAGAAACTGATGTCTTTTTCCTTGATAACTTTAATCTAGTAACCGAGTCCTCAACTGGAAAAAAGTCTGGTGTGTCATATACGGCATCACTGACAGTACTTGTGTCATATGATAGGAATCTCTTATCAACGCAAGGAGCTTGTACTAGTGGTAAGTGATATATGCCTCATTTCACGATATAGTTTTTCATATGAAAGTCAATGTGATCACTCGCAAAGAAATGATGAAAACATAATAGTTTGTTGCATAAGCAGCAACAAACGAACGCAACAGTTTCACAATCACACAGTTTCTTTTTGCTCTGTGAAAACATGTTTTTAACGTTTTTGAAGTTCCCTTCCATTTTGGAAGCCTTGACTCTTGGATTCCTTTTATGTTCAGAGCCGTTTATTTGTTGTTTAGAGCTACTTATAAGTACTCCTAATGTACGGGAAGAAATGCATTAATATCCCACTACCGGAATTTGAATTGACATCTGTTTTCCTGAACTAAAGACGCTAGGAATTTTTCCTGATCTGGAAGCATACTCTGCTAACACGTGCTGAGCTCCAGTGCTTGCTCTAATTCCCTAATACTGTCCACTAGATTTCTAACTTCATACTCACTACTTCTTGAAAATCTGTTAGCAGGTTTCTGTAGGATAGTCGACGCCTATATTCAAGCGTCTGTCAGTTCAAACTTTTCACCACTTCCGTGACACTCAACACTCTATCTATCACATTAGTGATCATTCGAGCTGTCCTTCTTTGTATTGTCTGAGTATTCCCTGTTAATCCTACTTGGTATGGCCCCACACACTGCAGTATTCTAGGAATGACAGGCGCAAGTTTCTAAGCGATCTCCTTCGTAGAGTGAATTTTCCCCCTATCGCACCGACAAGCCTAATTATGCCAACTAGACGACTGCGCCTATGTGATCATTCCAGATCCACATAAAATGCTGCACACTGGTATTTGTATGAACTGACTCGTTGATAATGTAGTAATGATCGTATGGCGTTACTGACTGGGAGATTGGTTGGTTGGTTGATTTGGGAAGAAGAGACCAAACAGTTGGGTCCTCGGTCCCATCGGATTAGGGAAGGATGGGGAAGGCAGTCGACCACGCCCTTTCTATGGAGCCATCCCGGCATTTACCTGAAGCGATTTAGGGAAATCAAGTAAAATGTACATCAGGATGGCCGGACGCGGGTCTGAACCGTCGTCCTCCCGAATGATCGGCCGGGAGACCCATACCGGTTTCCTCGGCTGCCTGCGACAAGTCTTCCTATTGTTGCCAATTCTTTGATCTGCGCGTTGATGATGATGATGAGATGAAATGATTAGGACAGGGCATCCCAACCTTTTCAGGTGGCGGACCCCTTCTTCAGTCGCAAATCCATGGCGGACCCCTAGTCAGCCAAGAGCACAGTAACTCCAAATTTAAGAGCGAATCCCATGGGAACTGAAAGCTTCTTAATGCAGCTTCACAAAGCAGGTGCCATGTTTCCCAATGACCGACCCCCCCCCCCCCACCACCACCGAAGTATCAATAGTCTTTTATACGATTTGGTGAAAGGTGGCCGCGGACACCCTAGAAAGAGCCGGCGGGCCCCTAAGGGGTCCGCGGACCACAGGTTGGGAAGCCCTGGATTAGGACAATACAAACACCCAGTTCCCGAGCGAAAAATATCTCCGACGCGGCCGGGAGTCGAACCCGGGGTCCTGCGATCTAGAGAGAATGACGCTGACCACTTATCTTTCTCTTTTTCTTTCTATCTGTTTCTTCCCAGTGTTTCTACTGTAGTTTTCTGCGGATGTCGCATGATATCTCTCAATTGCCAACAATGAGGACTTCACTCAGTCTTTTGTTATTACAGAGGCTTGCCACACTCCTGACGGGCTCCACTAGACCACGGTTTGAGGACATTGCTGTAATAATACACTGAGACAGAAACAAAATTTAAAAAAAGAGAGCCTAGAGATTTGTGTTCTCCTGAAACACAAAGAAAACTTTATGATTTTTCCTAGATGTAGGAAAAATTACAATAACAACTCTTTTCTTGGCGTAATATCACCATTTCATTCCCGGAGACGTTACACCATTTATGTTTAAGGCGCATACAATGCATTTTTAGTTATTTTTTCGCCTGTTCTGGTGATCTCTTGTTTTCCTCTGACTTGGGCATAGGCTAAAAGACGCACTTCTACTTCACTTAAGGAACTTCGGCACATATTCGGGTCGGAATTTTGGTTTTCTTGTTTTACTCACACTGTTTTGCGTGTACTCTGTAATGCGAAACTCTTCACTGGTGATCGAGATGGAAGATGCCATCAAACAGTCCTACCAGCAGAAATCATCACACTTATTGTGTTGTCAGTCCGAAGTAGTTCTCAGATCACCAGTGAAGTGTATCACATTACGTAGTACACACGTAACAAGAAAACCCTAATTCAGACGCACATGTGTGTAGAATGGAAGTGGTTCTGTTAACCTATGATAACATGAGAGGGAACGAGGAAATGGTCAGGATATGAAAAACGTAACCGTAGGCCAGTGAAGATACCTCTGACATATAAGGTGATACGCGCCTACAAATTAAAACCTAATGTTACAGAAAAAAGACTTTAATTTATAAAAGAATATTAGAAAGTGAGTGGCCAGAATTGAATGAAAAAGTGAAGATACGCAGAGTATGATGCCGAAATGTTGCGGTTAGATGCGGTTTATGGGCGAATTGTAGACGCGGCATCTGGACAGTCTGCTACAGGTAGCTGTGAGGTTAACATGAGAGCACAGTTGCCAAGTTAACCAACCGTGAACATGTTATGACAATCGGTGTACAAGTAACTCGAGCCGTATCGGAGATTACACAAGAATTCAGCGTTCGATGTCAGCAACACCTAGGGTGCATCTTCGATTTCGTAGAGACGATGTTTGCCCCGCCGCACAGGATGAATGGGCTCTGAGCACTATGCGACTTAACTTCTGAGGTAATCAGTCGCTTAGAACTTAGAACTACTTAAACCTAACTAACCTAAGGACATCACACACATCCATGGCCGAGGCAGGGTTGGAACCTAAGACCGTAGCGGTCGCTCGGTTCCAGACTGTAGCGCCTAGAACCGCACGGCCACTCCGGCCGGCCGCACACGATGACTCCAAGAGTCTGATGAAAGGATACCAAGACACCTTCGCAAAACCGCATGGGGTGATCGGCGGGTCACTGTCACACCACCGCCAATTTGAATGTGAGATGTTAGGAATTCATTCGTACTAGGACAGTGTGCAGCCAAATGTACCGCATTGACTTCCCATGACTTTTGCAATAACAGTTTAAGCTACTGCTAAGGCTCTTGAAATGGAGAAGAAATTTCTCATTAGTAATTATCTTCGGTGAAGAGAAGGCTGTGCTCAACGAACTGAACCAAGGCGTTTGCCGGAGGCGCAATCTCATTACTGCGGCCAAACACGAGCGCTTGATGTGACCGACTGGGTCGGCGGCAGCTGTAACACCCGCCCCGAAACGCGATCAAAGAATGATGCCGGAGGCGTCTCTAATTGCCGACCGACACCCGTCCCCTAATTCCGGGCCCAGAAATTCTGGCGGCGGGACCTCGCTCATTGTGCGCCGGGGCCGGATTCATTCTCACGCATCAATCCAAAAGTCCGTCGCATTATGTTTCGGACGTCGGTGCGGTTCGAGCAACAGCGCACGGGGCCCGTGTTTATAATAGCACGTAATTCCCGCACACAGAAGCAGAGGGGCTGTAATCATATTTACCCCCGCAGGTTTTTGCCGTCCAAAACGCCGGCTGCTGGCAAGGGGGGGGGGGATGGGAAAGGGGGGGAGAGGGAAAAAAATTAAATTGGATCATATAGTATTCTTTTCGAGGGTTGGGAAAAATACTGTTAATAAGAAAGTATTGTGAGGTGGGCGCGCCTTTCTTGCCGGAATAATAAGCGGAGCGCCAGCGAGACAGGCGATTGGTCCGCCGCGCGGCGACCGACTTTCCTAAGCCACTCCTCGGCCGCTGATGAATGATTCGGCCTTGGGAATTATAACGCCGCGGACGGCTGGTGGGGGCCGGCTCTCCTTTTAGCCTCTTTGCTTCCTTCGTCTCCCATCTCAGTGCCGTGCTCGGCTGAATCCTGTGTCTTGCAAGCTGCTCTGCTCCGATCGGCGTTGCACCTTAAGACGCGGGCGCCTCTTACATCTCAGCTTGTCCTACGTCTGTTCAGCTCTTCCACAGAAACTGGCCGTTTGTGCTAAAAGTCACATGCTGACGTTGGCTCACATTCGTCTAATTCTCGAGTACTGTTTGTCCAAAGTTTCCTTAAATTTATGTCTATGGTCACAAGCTTCTTGTTAACAGATTACCGGTTTCGGTCTTTAATGACCATCATCAGATCTGTTGCATAAAAACAAAGTCCTGATGTATAAAAAATGTTATACAACAGAGCTGATGATGGCCATTAAAGACCGAAACCGGTAATCTGTTAACAAAAATCTTGTGACCATAGACGTAAATTTAAGGAAACGTATTACATTTACGGGGCACTGTTTTTTCGCGACGATGTCGCAGCTTATGATACTATTTGTCCACCAAGTGGTAGTTGGCCATGGTTTCCAAACTTTGTGAGACCATTACCCCTGAAACAAAGTTTTGGACCTAATTGAGAAGGAGACTGTCAAAAATTAACTGATATTTTTGAAGCGACAAATGATTTACAAGAGGCAGTCAGATGAAAACGAGACAAATGGAGAAAACAATACGCAAACAATTGTTTCAAAAGTAATCGCCGTAACTGTTAATCACTTATCAGACTGTGAGACAAGACGGTCAGTGCTTTCATGAGAAAATGTTTGCGGTTGCCTACTCTAAGAACCCTACCACAACAAAGGTCAGCATTTAATAACGATTGTGGTGTTGCTCAGTAATAACGATTGTGGTGTTGCTCACGCTGCTAAATACTGCATTTTCGGGCAACAACAGTCATATTATGTGGCACTCATCTTTTTGTGTTTCCCACGCTGGTCTCGTCGTAAAATCATGGCTCTAATCGTTGAAAATCTAGGTGGTTATGATTCCAAGCTCGGATGCAAAGAAGCCTAGGTTTTATTCTGCTATATTCAAAAGTTATGTAGATGCGCTTCACAAACCATTCTTCAAGATTAAACCTTTTGCTGGACAATGGTGATGTAAAAAAATAATCAGCACTCCGAATTTAAGTTACACTTCCTTTTAATTGCTTTTATTGCAATATCACGTAACACACAAATCATCACTTCACAATACAAAACATACTTGAAAACATCTTCCTCACATTCTATAAGCCAACTACGTTATGCATCTTTCCAACATGACGTCCAACACTTGACATTCTCAAGGTCCGACTCTCTAACAAGTTAACAACTAAGTAATTGTCGCTTACGCGCCCAAAAATCAGAGTTACAAGTACGTCAAAGATCATAGTGACAAAAGAAAGAATACACATAAGAATAATATCATTGCAATATAAACATATCGATGTATCACAAATGAAATCAGATCTGAATGTTGTCTCAGAAATATGTCAACTACTTCTACAGAAACACAGTAGAATATAGCTGTCATCGAGAGGTTCAGGTGAGATGCCGTAATGGTTGCGTAATTCAAGTACCATTACACTACGGAATCGTGATTCTACCCATGCGTGCACCTCTTCGTCCGAAGCAAATCGAGTTCCACAAATATCTTTCTTCAGGGCTCCAAATATATGGGAATCGCATGGGGAGAGATGTGGTCTGTATGGAATATATGTGAGAACGTCCAAGTGGAAATTCATCAGTGTACTCAAAATAACACGCCAACAAAACGCCCTCCCACATGTTGATAAGGTTCTTTCGACTGCGCTGTAGAAGCTTCCCTGGGAAGCCCTTGCACATCCTCCAGACAGTCCCGAACTATCCTCATGCAATTTCCACATTATTAAATCTATGAAAAAAAACATAACGTGGCCGTCGATTTGCTTCGGACGAAAAGATTCGCGACTGGGCATAATCGTGGCTCCGTAGGCAACTGCAAAAAACATTTTTCCATGAAATAATTGGTGGTCTCGCTTCACAGTGGGGTAAATGTATTAACAGGCATGGCGATTACTTTTGAAATAATAAACATTTCTCATTTTTAATGTTTTTTGAATCATCAGTATTCTGACTCGTTTGATGCATCCCGCCACGAAGTTCTCCCCTGTGCCAGCCTCTTCATCTTAGAGTAACACTTGTAACCTACGTCCTCTATTATATGCTGGATGTATTCCAATCTCTGTCTTCCTCTACAGTTTTTGCTCTCTACAGCTCCGTCTAGTACCAAGGAAGTCATTCCCTGATGTCTTAACACATGTTTTATCATCCTGTCCTTTCTCCTTGTCAGTGTTTTTTTCACATATTCATTCCCTCTTCGATTCGGCACATAACCTCTTCATTCCTTACCATATCAGACCACATAATTTTCAACATTCGTCTGTAGTACCACATCTCAAATATTTAGATTCTCTTCTGTTCCGGTTTTCGCACAGTCCATGTTTCACTACCGTACAATTCTGTGCTCTAAACGTACATTCTCAAAAATTTCTTCCTCAAATTAAGCCTTAGGCCTGATACTGGTAGACTTCTCTTGAGCAGGAATGTCCTTTTTGTCAGTGCTAACCTGCTTTTTATGTCCTCCTTGCTCTGTCCATCATTGGTTATTTTTGCTGCTAGGTAGTACAATTCCTTAACTACATCTAATTCGTTACCATCAATCCGGATGTTAAGTTTCTCGCTGTTCTCGTTTCTGCTACTTCTCATTACTTTCGTCTTTCTCCGATTTACTCTCAGTCCGTATTCTGTACTCATTAGACTGTTCATTCAGTTTAGCAGATCATGTAAATCTTTTCCAATTTCACACATGATAGCGATGTCATCAGCAAATCATATCATTGATATCCTTTCACCTTGAATTTTAATTCCACACCTGAACCTTTCTTTTATTTCGATCATTGCTTCTTCGTTGCACAGATTGAACAGTAGGGGCGAAAGTCTACATCCGTGTCTTACACCCTTTTTAACCCGAGCACTTCGTTCTTGGTCGTCCACCCCTATTATTCCCTCTTGGCTCTTGTACATATTGTATATTACCCGCTTCTCTCTAAAGCTTACTCCTATTTTTCTCAGAATTTCGAACATCTTGCACAATTTTACACTGTCGAACGCTTTTTCCAGGTCTACAAACCCTATGAAGGTGTCTTGATTTTTCTTGGACAATGGACACACTGCAGAGTGGAAAACAAATTTTCTATTTTCAGTGCTTTCTGTGGTACTGCAAGGGGACGATCGGTTCGGAACAAATATTGTTTTCAGTGCTTTCTGCGGTACTGCAAGGGGAAACGATCGGTTCGTATCGGACATTGTTTGCAAATTTCCGTCTTCATCTCATATGCAGAAATACTACCGCAAACCTCTGTGGATTATCTATTCATTTTAGCATTTTATGTATTTGTCAATACATTATCTTTATTTACTTAAGTGTTGGTGTGGCACTACTACTGCTATACAGTTCTTTTCATTGTAACATTCGCAGTATTTTTTTAAGCTACAACTAGTTACCCATCCATTTAAAGCTCGTCAGTATATAATGTTATTAAAATAGCAAATTATTTGAATCAGTGTAGGCATGATGAGCCGTTAATTGGGGTTGATCTCTTAATTATTAAATAACGTCTGCAAAAGCAATTAGAATTTGAAAAAACGATCCTGGTTCCACAATTGAAGTTGCCAATAAAATATTAACTTTTTGTTAATTTGCTCTGACTGTCCCCATTCGTGAGGGTTTCGGATAGACAGCCGTAATTCGGAAACAACTGAGCAACGAGGACATGTTCATGTGGAGTTCCCTACAGATCTGTCGGTGCTACCATTTCATAAAGAATGCCAGTTGCCTCCTACGCATAGAATAAATGCCGAATCTGTTTCTTATATGATACCTTCCTTATTTTACAAGATTGACACACATTAACGCGGTCGTACTTCGGTTTAGGAGGTAACTCTTGGCGTGTTCCTTCAACGTTGCACCACAATAGTTCTTTCTAACGCCGTATTCAACCTTCCTTGTGTAGTTTGAGACTGTAATTCAGCATCTTTGATTCGATAACGTCTTGCTCCGCAGACATGCTTGTTTCTTCTCTCGCTCTCGAGCATTATCGCAGAAACGCAATCTCTCTGGAGGTAAGCGCAGCGATCTCCGAGATAAGACTAATAATAACATGAATTATCGCAATTACGCACCAATCTTGTTCTTACAGCGAGAACACGGTTATCTCCATAGATGAAACTGGAGACCACGTCAATTTGGGAAATCCGTTGACTAGAAATGGATTATCAAGTAGAGACTGGAGCACAGTTAACGTTCGCATAGACATACATAGGTCACGTATCTGCCGGATAACTCCTATACATGAGAACGTATCCCATTTATGATTATGCGGCTACAATGATCATTTCCGGTGATAAGCCTAATTCACAAGAACTGCACTATCATCTTTCTTTCTGTTATATGGAGCACTGGCTGGATAAATATTGAGAGCCAGAAATGTTTCACTAATAAGCGAGCGCAGTAACGTGTGAATTTTCTGTTTTAGTTTACAACTAACATACTAGAAATATTTCTAATACGTTTCAATCAAAATTAGTCTTTACACTGCCGCATTTCATCCTACAGGAGGAATGACGCTTTTCTAACATGCTGTTAACAAAATAATGTCATTATTTCGATTCGAGTCCTACAATTAGAGGTGAACGGTCTCTGAAGGTGTCTGCGTTCTCGAAATGTCGAAAAAATGGAAAGATATTCCAGCGAACAGCATGACATTAAATACTTACAAAAAAATCACCGATTTCGTATGACAGTGGAAATTATTGTAGCAAAACCACGAAGTAAAGCACATCCCACATCCACCGACTGGGCTAGCGCTATAGTCGTATTGGTGGCTTAAATTCCGTCTGGCTTTCCGATTAAAGTTTTTCCTTGATACCCTGACTAAGTTCAGCGGAAATGCGGAATAGCTGTACAATGGAATCGCTGCCGGTTCAGTCTCTTACAGTTATCCGATTGAGTGTCCACGACATTTCTTTTTCTCATTTTCTATGTACGAGAACTTTCATCTGAAGTGTGGCCACTTCCACAAGAGGCAACTTTTGGCCAGGTATTTAGATAAATCCAAAACTCATACCCTCCTAACAGCTTGTAAGAGGTCCATGACTAAGGAATTTATTGCTAGCGCACTCGAGCAGATGTATTTTCGATGGATTGGTCACGCGCTGCCTGCGATATGTAAGCTATAAGAGAATCTCAGACCAGAGAGCAGTGTTGGAATTACATCTGCTCGAGTGCGCTAGCAATAAATTCCTTAGTCATGGATCTCTTACAAGCTTCCGTTACTTGCTACACGAGTGAGTTACTGAAAAGTTATCACACTTATGTCACCCTCTTCTGCAACAAACAAATACAGCTTTCACCTGACATTTACTTCTGGATATCAAGCCTTTAAGCGTATGGCAAAACACAAATGAGGTAGAGTATATACCTTAAAAGGGGTGAAATAGTGCATCCTGCAATTTATTTCCAATACTCAACTTTTTAAGATGCCTTTCACATGCAACCTGCTATATAAACGTGTCAGGACTAGTATATTCGAAAAGAGTGAAAGAACGCACATTACACATCACTTAAAAATCTTCCCGAAAGACGTGGTATTCTACAATAGATGTTTCATGTGGCACATAAAGTGTTGCCACTGAATTTCCGAACCTGTTCATTCAGTAGCGATTCGAAGACACTGTCACTTAACGCTAAATACCCACTGTACAGATATTGTAGGAATTAAATTATTGATATGAGCATCATCAGTGAAATAATACACCCACGCACCTCACGTCAATGGAGCCAGTGATTTTACCACTAAGTGCCCTCCGGCATACTCTTTGTGGTACTTACTGATTGACTGACAAAGTACATCTATGTAAAATATTAAGAAACAGTATTGAAATATTTTCGGTTCTCGACAGCACGAAGTAACGCGACTCCGAAGCAAAACGCCCAGGGAGGTTCCTTTTATCACTCGCTCATTGTACATAAGATTAACAAGATACCGACTGGAAGCATTAAAAGAAGTAATCACAATGGAAATATGAATATCTTATACGGATTCCTTTCTTTCGTGCTTTATTTGCCGCCGCCCCCCCCCCCCCCCCCCCGGATGAATACTCCGCCACAAAAGGAAATAAAAGAAGATGATATTCGACGAAAAGCATAAAGAACGGCACAAGAAAAGAACTTTCTGTCGGAGCCCAGGGCGCAGGAAAATAGCCTTCCATTCTTTGCTACCGAGTGATTTTCTTTCTTCCACTTCCTCTTATATCGAGGAATTAAAGGAGATTCAATTTGAATTTGTGCATTATTTAAATGGCAGCCATTTGTATGTTCTCCTGTGCGGTTCCACCTTGTTGCCTATGCAGACTCAATTTGGCACAATTTTTCTCCCTTTATAACCTTTCATTTTTGCGGCCGCTTTCTTTCTCCCCGGTTCTCTCTCCAGACCGATGCCGCCCGGCGACTCCCCGCAGTGTAAACCTCCAATTCCTTGAGGACGGCGCCATGTATATAATGTCCGCGGCGCACCGCAATCGCCTGTGAAATTTATGCAGTAAATATTTGACTGCGACTGCCGCGGCAGCCGAATTCTGATACAGAAAAAGCGCTTAGAGTAGACCCACTTTCGCTTTTCCGTTGAGACTGCCTGATTCGTTGGATGTCGAAATAGTGTCCGCATACTGAAGTGTAAATATCTTCCTGTGAAAACTGAGGATAAAACATTATAAGACCGAATGTGTGGGTATTCTGAGAATGTGGTTATGTCCTTTATACATACTCGTATAACTCACATATGGGTTATGCTGGAACTTGCGGAGTACAATAAAGGCCCTTTCAGAATATTTGCTCTTACGCTTTCTTTGTTGCTATAACATTAAATTCAAACTCGCAGAATGACCTCTTTTCCCACCCTCAACCCAAATTGTTCTTGTCTTCTTAGATTTATCTATATGGGCAACTTCCCCAGCTATGAATTTCCTGCTTAAAATATTTTCGGTCTTGTGTTTCCTGTTACATTACCCACCTTCTTTCAAGTATTCTTTTACTGTTGTTATTCATTTTATTCCTTCAATTTCAGCTTGGATGCAAATTTCCTAGCACACAACTTGCCTGTTTAGTTTTGTCGGTTCCATTCTTTTAATATCCACATAATATTTTAGTACGTTTCATTTTGTATTCGAATAAAACTTGGCGTGCTTTTGAATTTCATTGTCTGCTCTTTGTCTGTTCCTTCTTCACTGTATTTCGTACCCAAAATTTTTAGAGTTATTCACCCTCTCTGCTATTGAAAATGACCGACACAGTGGCACTGTGGTTTAATGACGTTATAGTATCTCAGGTTTCTGTAGTTTTAGCGCAATGCTTGTTATACAGGGATGAGAGAGGAACGATCATTCGATGCAGAGAAGTGTAGTAAATTTGGGCTCTAAAGTGCATACCTTAAGAGCTGTGACTACTTCTTCATCTTCGATACTGTGAAACAAATCTCTTCTACGGTAAGCTCTTTGCATTCCATATTTTGAGGGGTGATAGTACGGAAAAAAGAAGAAAAAATTGTTCAGTGAATAAGGACTCCGACCTTAAGAGCTACGACCACATGTTTGTCTTCTCTGAAATACATCTCTTCTTCTCAACAAGTGCTCATGACTCCTAATGTGCGCATTTTAGAGTCAATGTTTACTAGACAATTTTTTCTTGTTTTGATCCATATTAACTCCTCCCAAAATACGGAAAGCAAAAAGCTTGCATAAAAGAGCTTTGTTGCATAGTATCGAAGAGATAATCGTAGCTCTTTAAGTCTGCATTTTCGAGCCCATGTTTATTTGATCGTTTCTCCCGGGACGCCCTGCACATCACACGCCCAGATTTAATGAAAGAGAATAGCCTGTCAAATCAGGGGCCTCCTCTGTTCATCATACAAAAGTTATAGAGAATTGCTTAAATACACCTACGACTCGAGACATCTCGAATCATTGTTACTATAATGCCATCTGAAGTTCTCTGCTGGGCTATTGGTTCCCGTCTTACGCCTATCTTTCTGTACTATTCATAAAGGAAATCAAGCCAAAAAGATAAATACTTAAACATTTTTGATAAAGTTTTTTGTATGATTGTACTAATACCTGGAGCACGACTAAACTAGTCATTAACCTAGATACTGCAAAGTGACTGATACCTTACAGTTTACTATTAACCTGAACATTGATACGGTCACGAGTAAAATCATGGATACCTGGAGTTTAATAAGTATATATAGTCACGTAAAATGCTCAATATGGGAAAGAAGATACTAATCTGCAAGGAAAAAAAGACGATAGTTTTAAGAAGTACTCTCATATAAGTGATTTATTCAAATAAAGCCTAACGAAGTATTTCGATTTCTTTCACCAGTTAACCTACTGAGGTACACAGTGAAAACAATACAGCCGTCCTTGCTGCTCTTTACGGATTTCTCGCGAAACATCATGTTTAACGGTGGCAGCTGAAAATTTTGCTGGAGTATGACAGCATAAAAATAACTGTACATTGCATCATATAAGGAACGTTTACAAAATAGACGTTTCAACAGTCAGTGAACTTCTTTACAAAGCAAACGAAAGGGCAACATTGGCTGGAATGTTATTAATGTATACACATTACATACCCGAAAAAGTTTTAAAATTCTTTACTGCATTAGTATGATGACATACTACAGAAGGATATTTTGTCAGTTTTATTTCATATTTGCCTAAATAGCTACAGTCGTTGCTATCGTTAAGAAGAGACCTATACAGGGTGTTACAAAAAGGTACGGCCAAACTTTCAGGAAACATTCCTCACACACAAAGAAAGAAAATATGTTATGTAGACATGTGTTCGGAAACGCTTACTTTCCATGTTAGAGCTCATTTATTACTTCTCTTCAAATCACATTAATCATGGAATGGAAACACACAGCACCAGAACGTACCAGCGTGACTTCAAACACTTTGTTACAGGAAATGTTCAAAATGTCCTCCGTTAACGAGGATACATGCATCCACCCTCTGTCGCATGGAATCCCTGATGCGCTGATGCAACCCTGGAGAATGGCGTATTGTATCATAGCCGTCCACAATACGAGCACGAAGAGTCTCTGCATTTGGTACCGGGGTTGCGTAGACAAGAGCTTTCAAATGCCCCCATAAATGAAAGTCAAGAGGGTTGAGGTCAGGAGAGCGTGGAGGCTATGGAATTGGTCCGCCTCTACCAATCCATCGGTCACCGAATCTGTTGTTGAGAAGCGTACGAACACTTCGACTGAAATGCGCATGAGCTCCATCGTGCATGAACCACATGTTGTGTCGTACTTGTAAAGGCACATGTTCTAGCAGCACAGGTAGAGTATCCCGAATGAAATCATGATAACGTGCTCCATTGAGCGTAGGTGGACGAAACTAAAATGAGCTCTAACATGGAAATTAAGCGTTTCCGGACACATGTCCACATAACATTTTTTCTTTGTTTGTGTGTGAGGAATGTTTCCTGAAAGTTTGGCCGTACCTTTTTGTAACACCCTGTAGAGTCCCATTTCAGACGTCATTATCCTTATTTATTGATGAATACCGGACAAAAATAGATTTTCTTGTGCCGATCTAGCTAGAAGCTGTGGTACATGTTCGGTTACCTGTACTCGTCCTCTTTGCCGAAACGCTATGTTTGACTTCGTAGATTCCGCCAGACTTCTGAATTTCTCTTGGGAGTAATCACTCAAACCATGCTATCCCATAGACGCGCAAATTTGCGCAAATATCTGCGTTTGATGAGTGGCAGCTGAACAAGTAGTAACTACGGCTAGTTGTCTCCAGGGAAAACATTTGTTTCTCATGTGGCACACAGGGGGCTGCGACGTGGGCGGTGCGTTACAGTGTCTGGTGTTGAGGCGGTGTGGGGCAGGGGTTACTTTGCCCACTAGGCGGCGTTGCTATCACGCGACCAGCGGGGCGGAAGCCAAAATTATTCTTTACGAGCGTTGAGGCTGTCAGATAGGAGCCCTGGGGCCGCAGCGTTCTGTGCCGACACAGTGCGTGTTGCCTGCGTCACCGCCATTAGCGGAGGCCTCTTTAGTTTAGACAAGACCTTCCCGAAGGTGTAAACCCTTAAAAGTGCTGACAAAGACAGTCCTACACAAAGTCCGATTTACGTTAGAGCCAAGTTAAGAAATACTTTGGGAAATAAGCAACTGTGCTTCATCACGATATATATGTACAGACGCCGCATGTTAAAGCAACGTGAAAGAATCCTCGTTGTCAAAATTCCTAAGAAGTTCACGATTCCATCTACGCTGACGAAAGTGCGAATTTTAAAATTGCCTCACACATCGTCAAATTTGAACGAAATACACTGGTTTCTACCGAAACAATCGCCCCCAGGTGAGTACTTTCTAACGGCGTTAAGGAACAAAACATCGTAACCGACTATCCAACCAGTTTAAAAGTTTTTTGCTATTTAACGGAGACTCCGAACCACTGCGCAAATTCATAACGTATTCTTGACATTAACAAATCACTTTCGGAGGTAAAAAACCAATAAGTGTAGCAATACATTCTAGATCGGAGTGAACTTTGAACTCCAGACATTTGCAGCCGAGCACTTCCACACTCAGCCACCGAAAAATCCGATTAAGTTTGATATTTCTCCTACGAGTAGTACTTGGCACAGCTTCAGTAACAGTAAAAGGAAACCGATTCTTAAGAGCTTTCATAAACTTTAGCAAATATATACAATATGGAAGCAATGAAGAGTATCTATGACGCCAGACTGCACAAAAAGCTCGGAAAATGGAACAGACTGTTCTTCGAAGCAAATTTGCTGGTACCACATCTCTATACCTAACGTTAGAAAGATCCCCTCTGTTTTGCTGTCCGTATGTCATGGCTAATCTCGGGAACTGCCGTAGGTATTTTGTTACGGGTTCCTCTACTAGACAGACTTGAGTCACGAGGAAGGTGAGTGTATATCTTCTGTAATAAATTTAAGTCCCCCGCCACGTTTTTCTTTCCGTATTTTCAGACAACTCTCAGGAACTACCTACGAACTTTGACATGATTTTCACAAATAAATGGACAGATTCAAGAGGAACGTTTGTGTATAAACAAATCGTCCACCCATAGAAACTCAGCCATATCCACTTAAGGTCGGGGCGGGTCGCTTGTTGATCTATAAATAAGGGTGACGTTTCTAAAATGGTCTGGAGCAAAGTAGTGTGCGGAACCGATTCACTGACTCTGCGTACAGAGCAATTTAAAATTAAATGCCATGCCACAGGATGATAAAATTAAATGGGTGGGCGAAACACACTAGTATCCAAGATGTTGCTGATGCCTGATGTGTATTGTGTGCGGTGCATTGACTACTTTACGATGTGTCGACGATGTCTCAACGATGTCACAACGTGAACATGTTCAAGAACTACGGGGACAGAAATACTCATATAAAATGTTGCAGCGTAAGCTGAAAGGACATGGCGTCGTATGAAACGTTTAGCATACTACGTGAGGACAAAGCTTGGAAGAACGTTAAAATATCGTCAGATAAAATCTAAAAGCCTACCTATCTTACTCTTACTTAGTCTGTCTCCTTTACCGAAATGTAATTGTCTGTTTACCCGTGAACCAGTGTCAGAGCAAATGCAGTTAAACGAACAGTCACAACCTTCAGGAAATGAGTTCAACTTTTCAGCGCTGCTGTGGAGACTTGCAGTAATAAAGAGTCGAAAAATGCTATCCGTAAATAAGAGGCGCTAATATGGATTACAAATGACAGGGCTTTTACACCAATGTCAACGAAGGAATTTGAGCATGTTATGATAATCTTTTACAAGAGTTGTACGGTCACCTGACAAACAACCTTTTTATAAGGTTAGAAGTTTATAGGAAATAATATGGTTCAAAAAATATTTGTACCAACACAGCTCCTATGAAAACCTTTCTTATTGCTTTTAATAACTGTTAATGATGGTTCAGTACGATTTTCGATACACGTCTGCTAGATGTGAAGCAGCAACTACTAAAAGTACAAGAAACTGTTATGTAAATTGCAAGTACAACATACGCTGCCAACTTATAATGAACAAACACCTGCGGGTAGCCCAACAGTAAATGTCAATAAAAGGATAAAGGAAGATTGTGCAATAAAATAGCCGGCCGAAGTGGCCGCGCGGTTCTGGCGCTGCAGTCTGGAACCGCGAGTCCGCTACGGTCGCAGGTTCGAATCCTGCCGCGGGCATGGGTGTGTGTGATGTCCTTAGGTTAGTTAGGTTTAACTAGTTCTAAGTTCTAGGGGACTAATGACCTCAGCAGTTGAGTCCCATAGTGCTCAGAGCCATTTTTTTTTGCAATAAAATAGCTTTCAATTATAGGAGAGTAGGGCACGAATAATATTGATTCATTCTACGCTTCGCCATTTTAGATTACTATAAGAAGTAACAGATAGGAGTTGTCCACAAACGGATGAAGTGTACCCGAGCAAAGCTCCAAAGAAGCTTCTGATTTTGGATGTTTCAAAAGCAAAAGTAGCACCGTACTGCAAGATCTTTTGAATATAGTGCTAGGATGGCTCATTTAAGACCCTGGGAGTATGACGATGTGTCCAGCATCTACTGTAGATGGAAAAACTTCATTAACTAACTGCTATTCAGTGCTATAACTTTTTCTGAAGTAATCTTTCCGCTCTGTATTCGTCACATTTTACGTCTCCTCCCATACCAGCACGAAAAGTAAAAAATCTTAGCAGCGATAAATTCGTGGCACTTAACTGTGCGCTAAGTGGAGTGAAACACATTTCACCGAGAAAGGTTATCGTCCTGCCTGCGAAACTGTCTTCGAAATGCTCCGAGAGGAAAGAAAGTTACAGTGATTCCCAGAAATATTGAGCTCAATCAGATATCGTAACATTCTGCCATAAAGGCGGCGGAGTTACACTTTCACCATCGTTAGCCAAATTCAGGCGAGAACTGCACTATCCAATGCGAGGTTAATATCACATTGCAGTCCACGATCAGGAAATTCACCCGAGAAAGGCAATGTTGTGCAACCCAAAGAGTTCGGTTTTGTGGTGCCTCTGAAATCCAAGCTAATGCTGGGAAGTATATGCACACCCATTTATAACGTTTGAAAGGTTGTTCCTGAAAAGCCTGAGGGAATTCCTCAGTTATCATTAATGTGTCAGCTGGCTGTCTTGTGACACAGTAAAAGAAACTGTTGGCGTCAGAATCATGTTATCTACAGTGTTCAAATAGGCTGCCATCCGAATGCCTACCTCAGCCTAACGACATTCACGCACGCACCAAGCAGCTGTTCCAGTCCTCGACCTTAATTACAGCGAGAATGCTGTCTAAAGACAATGGAACTAACGGTAAGAAAGTATCCGGAACAGCGGTAGATTCTCTAATTGACTCCACAGCAATTAGCATGAAATGCTCTACACACCGACGATATGTCAAATTAGCACCAAATTCCTTTACAGTTACATCCCCCAGTTGCTTCTTATGTTTATTGCACGCTAATTCGCATCTTTTTGTTAAATTTCAGACAGTAACAGGACAATTAGAAACAAGCGAACATCTCAGTAATAAGTTTCTCATCACAGTTTGGCTTATGTACAGTCTTTTACACTTGGTCCCGGCAATGGAGAGACGTGCCGACAAAGGTGAGTAGCAAGCCTGTAATTAAGCCTCTTAGGTACCAATCTGAGAGGTTGTAAACGCCAGTAATCGTTCTATTAATGGACGTTGCTTCCACAATTACAAAGACTTCCTACCTCGATCCAAAGTTCTCACATTCAGTATTAAGTTAATAAGCTCTTACGTTCGTACAACACACGAAATATGAAAATGCTGATCCTCATTAAACTCTAAAAAAATTTCAGACACTACGGCTAATGAATCAAACTACATCCTGAATATGCTGTTTGCTGCTGAATGTTAAGCCTTTCTAAATTAGTGAGTGTAAGAAGTTACTCCTTAGATTTGCATTTCTAGAGCTCCTGTTTAAAACGTATATATGAGGCCATAAGTTAAATTATTACCGTTTTCAAGCTCCCGTCTGGTGATCCAAATGTAGATACTCCGTTGTTCCCAAAAATTTCGTGCGTTCCATAGTGAGTTATTACTTTGACATGATTACAGTCGCTTTCGAGATCATCGTTCTCGAATCTCAGCGCCTACTCCGTCTCCACTGACATCATCGTCGACAGGATGTCTAGTTTATAAACTTCTAATTCTTTATATAAGTTTCACTGGGTCGCACGATCAAACGAGGAATTATTATTTGGATCTCCAACAGAACAGAACTGCAAAGTATCATTAAACTTCACATTATTAACGATGTTTACTCAGTAAAACGAAATACATACGACGAAAAATATTAAAATTTGCAGGTATCACGGTAATGCAAACGAAAAATACACATTTTTGACATGTAGTTGCTTGCTTTGTGTGACAATAGTTACGGTGTTTCATATTTTATGTATAGTCTAAAAAAAAATAGCTACGAAATTTGATTTGATATTTTAATAACATGAAAATCTTACAATGTTCGTTGATGACCTTATAAAATAAAAGCCGATTTGCAGTGTAAATTTGAAACATTACATGAGCAGGAGCCCTGGGTTTCTGCATGAAGTGAAAGATGTAGATTTCATTTAACTGCAATAGAGAAGACTGACTCAACGTTATGCACCATTATAATATTTCAGTGGTAACAGAAATTGTGTTACAATGGAAAACATCAGTTCTTAGAATCACTGTGAAGATTTTTTCATTGTAGTATAAAGTTGTTGAACTCCATTTAGGTATTTAATATTCTCAGGTAGGGCGCTGAATATCTCTATATTTACGCGTATGAGTAATTTCCAACACTAAAATCTTACAGTTTAGTAGACGTTGCTTTGAGCCCTGATATTACAATCATAAGTTGCTCTATGTTCTATTTCAGTGCCTCCTTCTTAACTAGGAAAAATATCTTCTTCGGTTCAGGTTTTGCATTTGGACTTGATTTTCCTGTTGGAATGTTTTGTGGCCGAACAAATCCAAATAAATAAATAAAGAAGATCCAGATTACGAGTCTCTGAACATTGCGAAAGAACTCTTTCTTGAGCTTAAGTTACTGCAGGTAATTTAATCTACTTTAAAGTTTGGAGTTCTCTGACCTCTAGAATCCTCTTCCCAAATCTCGGAGGTTGATATTCTGTGGTGAAAACAAAATGTCCTTGTCAATTAAAATCTGCTACCTCTAAAACCTTACAGTGAATTGTGGTGTTCTACTTAAAACTAATTTTTTGGTAAAAAGAAAACCTGTTAGCCTAATCCGTTCCCATAAACTAAAATATTCTTCTTCGAGTCATGCCGTGTTGTGAACGTGAATGAATTAATTGTGGCACTCAGGTAATTTTGGGAGAAGGCCAAATGACCTATACGAGCTTGTAGCAAGTGCCGACTGAAATATTCAAGTTACTTCGAAATCTTTCCCGTCTGCAAGTTATAAATTACTTCCCGTGAAAGCAAACTTTTCACAGGTGTTCATTGTACCCTGTCCTCCGGTGAAGACCATACATTGTTCAGTAAAATATCATTATTTGGCGCAACTACACAAACCTCGTGATAGGACCACAAGTCACACGAATTGCTTCAAGAGCAGTCTCTTATCTTCAGGTAAAATACATACTAATCTTTGAAACTGGTTAATGTTTTAAGAAATAATAATAATAATAATAATAAAACTTTCTTACTTTACATTCAGTGAGATGGCAACTTTTTAGCCTAACGGTTTTGCTATTTTATTAAGTTCTTACAACATTAATCAGTTTTAAAGATTGTTATATATTTCACGTAAAAATGAATGACTGCTCTCGAAAGGCTTCATGTGACTGTAATCTTTATCTCGTACTTCTTTCAAATGGTACAAATGGCTCTGAGCACTATGGGACTTAACTGCCGAGGTCAGCAGTCCCCTAGAAGTTAGAACTACTTAAATCTAACTAACCTAAAGATATCACACACATCCATGCCCGAGGCAGGATTCGAACCTGCGACCGTAGCGGTCGCGCGGTTCCTGACTGTAGCGCCTAGAACCGTTCGGCCACCTCGGCCGGCCCCGTACTTCTTTGCAGTCGATCAAATTTTTAATATTATACAAACACTACCAGCTAAAATGGAAAATTCTAAATCTTAAATGTTTCACCTAACCTAATCCAATCCTTACAACAAGTACCTGTATTCTCAAATTGTCAAGTTCCCTCAAAAATTACTGGGAAGCTTATTAGGGAATGGAAATGTGCAGAATAAGCCCGTTTCTTCAGTTTCATATCACTTATAGCTGTACTCATATTTGTGCGTTTAGAAACTACAGTTACTGCAGCATCCGACTAACGTATACCAGCGAGAGCTAAAGCACTAAGAGATTTGGAGGCGTTATGGAGCTTGGGTAGTCGGTAAGGCCCGAAGTATGACAGTGCGCGGTTAGCGTATCCCTGGAGAGAGATAGAGAGAGAGAGAGAGAGAGAGAGAAACGTGTTATCTTGGCGACACCACCCCGTGGTGAAACCCCTCCAGAAAGACCCGCGCCATCCAGCCGCCATAGCAGCTTCCCGCGCGATTCCATTTACTCGCCGAAACACCCTTAAAACTAAATATTGTATAAAAGCGGGTCGCCCTTTTCCCTTTGTGTGGGAGGGACATTAGACGGCGAGCGACCGACCGACCGGGCAACCCCCGAGACGATGATAACCTTTTATACATAAAAATAAATAGCCGGAGCTAGCATATTCTTTTTCTCTCGCGCGGAAACGATTGCCGTAGTTATGGAAGGGGCCCCCGGGTGCAGGGCCCGCGGGGTGACGCATTCTCCCCTCCCCCCCCCCTCTCCCACCCACACACTTCCACCTACGGCCTTGTCACGGCGGGCACACGCCGCCCCAAGCCGATCAAATATTGGGGGGTGTATATCTGCAGGGGAGCGCCAGCGACTATCGCCTCCGAGTGTCAGAGTCGCGACACTTTCTTCTTTTTATTCACATTTCGCTCAGCGGAGATTTTTTTTAGCGACAATAGCAGATTTCCGGCTGAAAGCCCGAAACCTATAATATGGATCTTTCAATGCGCGGGGCAAATGAGCGACCGACAGCAGCTGTGGCGGCGGCGCAGATAACGCCAGATCGCGAAATCTCCACCGGCGACGCCCCCTACTTCCGCCAGAAGGCAGAGCGGAGCCTATTGTGTCGACAAAGCTTTTCGGGGCCGGATATCGATCTTTTGGGCGAGAGACCACTGCGATCGTCGGCCACAAATGGCGTCTCGCTTCGTGTTCCACTATGCTGGAAATATGGTTGGCAGCAGCTGCAAACGTAGCCTGATCCGCCTTATCTCGCATAAGTGTGTTTTGTCTGTGTGTGTGTGTGTGTGTGTGTGTGTGTGTGTGTGTGTGAGGGAGCGGAGAGGCGGCCACGCGAGTAGCGTTTCATAAATATAGCTGTGAAGTCTTAACAATAGGGTAGCGTTAGTTTCGAGGCACGTGGCTCAGTAAAGGGAAACAGAATAAGGTCGGATTCTGAGAAATTTCCAACACTCAGACTTTGAAAAACTGTGGAAGGACATTCAATAAGGTGTTGTGAAGGGATAAATCTGGTGAACTTATCACTGCACCCACTGACAGTGCTACATATTAAGCACGTCATTAAAGGACATGTCGAAAGATAGAAAGTGATTTAAGGGACTCGAAATACCCGAAACATATGCAGATTCATTGCGTAACTGACTGAAGCACTTCGCACTGGAAACGTATTAAAAAAATAAAAAAAAGAACCATAACAAGAACGACAGCATTCTCCTATATGACACACATTGGAGGATAAAACGTTGTCTCCTAGTCAATGCTGGACAATGTTTTCCAGAAATACTGCTTAACTAATCTCGTAAACAACGTTCGTCGATCTCTGGCATAGTCCGCCTACGTAGCTTAGTGGTCGATTCCCGGTTGTTTGTTGGGAGGAGTGTTATGAGCTGCACTCAGCTTCGTGGGGCCTGCTGAAGACCTGCTCGAGTGATCAGTAGTGGTTCTAAGGTCAAAGAACACGACAACAACCGGGAGAGTGGTGTGCTGACCATATGCCGCGCTATATCTCATCTGATAAAGCCATTGCCAAATGATGGCACGGCGGTCGGTCGCACACGGTTGAACCGTATGTGGCCAGAACGTGAAACTTAAGTTTACTTAATATCCAACAACTTAGTCCGTGTGTGTGTCTGTGTGTGTCTATGTGTGAAAGAAACTGAGGAGGGAGGGGGGGGTGAGGAGAGAGGGGGGGACGAAGGGGCAGCTTCACAATGTGCTACGTCTACCTAACGATTCAGTGAGGGACAAACATTTGCTGATTTCGACATCTGGTGATATCTGTAAAATTAAACGAGCACGCTAAAACATCTGCAGCAGGTTAACTAACAACAACAGGTCATGTCACTACCTCAATATGAACAACGAAGCTCTGAAACTAGCTTCTTCATTAAAAAATTTCGTTTCACCCTAATTTGAAAGTGCCATATAAAGAGTGATACAAAAACGTCCCGTGTTCTTACGAGGGATAGTACAGGTCAAAACCGAGAAAAATGCACTGTAAATATACGTTGAGAAACAAATACTTGTTGATATTCGGGACGTTTTAGATCTCTCTTGAACAATCACCATCCAGTGATGTTCGCTGCCATTCAACAAGTAAGTAGCCCGTAGCTTTCGGATTAGGATGAAATTATGCAGCAGAAACTTGCGCAGTGGTCACTCAAATCATCGTATAATCATTTGTCTGTCAAATGGTTTCATATTGCTCTGAGCACTATGGGACTTAACTTCTGAGGTCATCAGTCAAAATGTGTGTGAAATCTTATGGGACTTAACTGCTAAGGTCATCAGTCCCTAAGCTTACACACTACTCAACCTAAATTATCCTAAGGACAAACACACACACCCAAGCCCGAGGGAGGACTCGAACATCCGCCGGGACCAGCCGAACAGTCCATGACTGCAGCGCCTCAGACCGCACGGCTAATCACGCGCGGCGGTCATCAGTCCCCTAGAACTTAGAATTACTTAAACCTATCTAACCTAAGGACAGCACACACATCCATGCCCGAGGCAGGATTCGAACCTGCGACCGTAGCGATCGCGCGGTTCCAGACTGTAGCGCCTAGAAATGCTCTGCCACCGTGGCCGGCATTTGTCTGTCACTTGGTTAAATTTTTTGTCTCGGTTTGTTAGATCTGTGGGGTTCATAGGTGTTGTCATTAGAAAGGTGCGCTAACAAGCAGTAGTACTTCGGAAGAACTTTAATTTGATCATTAATATTGTCGAGCCGAGGTCGATAACCCGATTAGTCTATTGAGCAAATGTACGATCTTCGTGGTAGAACGAGCACAGTACCCATTCCTTCCTATGTCTTCTGTCAAAATGTATACACGCCATATTCAATTTTCACTTACTCCACTTCGTACAATCTCTTATTTTGCTACACCATACACCCTGCTGCTCGAGTACACAACATGTGTTCTCTTTTTTTTTTCTGTCGTAAAGCAACAGAACACTAGTACTGAGGCTATTGTATAAGGGTTTTACTAATGTCACAGTGCTGCGAACACGTCTGTGAGTGTGTGAGTGAGAAGTCTCATTTCTGTGTCGCCGACGGAGAGAGCAGAGGAGGTCACGGGGCCTACGTCCACACCGGGGGAACCCCAGACAAACGAAGAGCGGGCCGCGCGTTTATCAGTGGGCGCCAGCAATGCCATAAATAGCGTCATTTGGGCCTCCCCGCGCGGAAATCCCCTCGAATCAAATTTTATTGGGCGAAAGGAAGCGGCGTCCGCGAGATACGTGGCACCAGTCGCTGGCTGGGCGGGGAGCTAGAGATGGAGTCCGATGTAATCAGCGGGATTACACGCGAGAGGCGATCGCGCCCGCCCCTAATATTGTTTCGAATGGCCCCGCGTAAAAATATAACACATCGCGTAAACGGCAGTATAAAAAAGAGGGAAGAGAGAAGGTCGCCGGGCAGAGTCGTCGTACCGCCGTATCCTCCGTGCTGGGAAGGGGAGCTCTTCGTCCTTCGCGGACGGACGTCGTTCGGCCGTACCCGGATCACACCTCTTCCAAGGCTGCAGATAACCATCGAAGTTCCGCTACTCTTCACCTTTCCGCTTGTTGCCGCATACTCCAAGATGATGTATAGCTATACGGTCATCGTCGCAGAAACGGCACCTCAGTGACAGCCCGATTTATTTTCCGATAGCTTCTCTCGATCTTACATATTTCCAACTTACTACAGTTGAAACAGTGTCCAAACCATTAAGAAAAAAGATATTAGCTTTCGTCTATAGTCGCACTTTTGTTTCGCCAAATGACTACCTTCATCAGAATATCCTTTGGCATGCAGTTGTCATTATGTTGTATGATTACACACCTACTTGTGTAAGAAATTTTGGTGACTGCACTGTGCGCCTGATGATATATACAGGGTGGTCGGAAATTCCCGTTACAAACTTCTAGGACTTGTAGTGGGGAGTGAGTACATAATATTTTGAATAGGAACCCATGTTCAGAAACGTGCCATTTCCATGATACAACCATTTGGAAACGTGTTGTCAATGCGACTATTTTTACAAGTACATAGTTGACTGGGCGTGATCCAGTAAATCACCTGTTTCACAGTTCCACTCATTAATAAACAATGAGACTGCTCGTGTACTTGTTGACGGGTTCTCATCAACGTGATGCACCAACGCCTCTTCCAGTTCGGGCGTGCGGGACCTCCCTGGAACGCCACAGTCACGCCTGCTGCTGGTGAAGACACCCTTTCTCGAAACCGCTGCGTGATTGTGGCGTAAAGGGTACGCGATGTAGTCTGAAGTTGTGAAGAACTGTCTTGATAAAGGCGACGAGGAGCTCTTCCATTGCTGTGAGCTTCGCCATTCAGGAAGATCATGTCGGTGTTTTCTGCAATCTTGTACTCAACCATGTTGCTCCAACACTGACAGACGCGTGAATGAGGCTCAACTAGGTCAGTGAGGTAAGATAGGTGGTCAAATGACATCAGCCGATCTGACGTAAGCACCCATCACTGTGAATATCCTGTTGCAAACCTACGTAGCAAACATGTTTTCGACCGGCTGTTGAATGAAAACGGTACCTTTCCGGACATGTGTTCCTATTCAAAATATTACGTACTCACTCCCTCTACAAGTCCTCGAAGTTTGTAACGGGAATTTCCGACCACCCTGTATACAAGCATATGACGTGTTGAGTGCGCGCGCGCGTGTGTGTGTGTGTGTGTGTGTGTGTGTGTGTGTGTGTGTGTGTGAGAGAGAGAGAGAGAGAGAGAGAGACAGAGACAGAGACAGAGAGAGAGAGAGTAAGTGAAAGAGAGCGAGAGGAAGATAGACGTGCACGGAGGCACGTAGAAAGCCTAAGGCAGGGAGAGAGAAAGAGGGAAGTGGACGAAGGAGGGTGGAAGACGGTGAGGTAACAGGACGAGAGAAAGACAGATTTCACTACCATTAGCGGTAGTGCTTGAGACGGGACTAAAACAGCATACGATTATGTCAACAACAAATACAGGGTCCTCAGAAACAGTGTACAAAGCTTGTAAGGATTTCAAAGTTTAATTTGTGCTCAGAAATAACCGTTAAGAAACAAATCCTTGCCTTACATCTTATCCACAATAATTACTATTGAAGTTAGCCAATCAAGCTGCTGCGCGCGGAGATTCATGCGGCCCACCAGATAAAAATAGTCTCAGGTTTTCAGATAGACTGCTCAACCTCTGACTTGGGTTCGAGCCTTTTTGCTGCCCCATGTCCAAGTGTCGCATCGCTCTTTTGTTCGGTTTTTGGAAACCAAACGAAGAACACATTTGGCATTACCGTCTCTCGAAGTCCGCTTGATTTTGCACGCGGAACGGCATGATTGGCTAATGACAATGTTAATTCACTCGGAAACGGGGCAAGGAATCGATTTTTTTCTTAAAAGTTGATTGTACCCTGCAACACTCTTACCTTTTCAGAATGTTTCTGACAACCCTGTACATTAACAAAGGGGTTCGTTCTGTCGACTACACTAACACTGGAGCGATATTATACATTAACTACCTTCAACAACCCGTTTTACTTCTAGCGAGTCTAGGCTGCCAGTGAGTTGCGTGCCATAGTGACTACGCTTTCGTTTTCTTCTGACTGTCTCATAATTCTTTTTTTTAGTGGTAAAGTCTGTAACATGATTCACAAAGACGCTTGTGGTCGATTTGGAATTTGTTTAACGCAACAAGCAACCAGTTTGACATGCAAGGTGCCGAAGGCGTGAGAAATCGAAAGGCTTGAACCAGGTTGTGGCCACATCGCATATAATTAACAAATATAAACTCATTTTTTTGGGAAATGTTCAGACAGATTCGCACCTATCGATAGCTCGACACTTGTTTACTTGAAGTTCATCCCATCGAAAACCTATGGTTCTTGCTGAAACCACCATTTGAAAATATTGCAGGTACGAAAAATCAACGTTATCTCACTGTTTTGTATGCAATGTTTTCGGAAAGAAAACTTACATTTATTGATCACTACTTCAGTAAGCTTGCTAACGTTGCTTCTAAAATGTTGCAATCCAAACAAATTAACATGTGTCCAATAGTTCTTCCGATGAATTTATACAATTTATGCACGTTCGATGCCAAGGAAAATTTCGATAAGTCCGCAGGACGAGAGAGACGCTATCATATGGGAGCATCGTCTGGTTATTTTGAAAAGTTTGACAAGGTGGCGGAATGTCGCCTACGGTGGTGTCCTCCCGCGCGGCTCTCCACAGGCACCCTTCAGCGCTTCTGCCTGAGTGACATTCGATTTCTTCTAGAGATGGTCGACCGTCCCACCTTCCCTTTTCAAATTCGACGGTAATGTATTCTTCCTTCAAGATGTTTCGTTTCCATATCTATCAAAAAGCGGCGACAGTCCGGGACGGCGCGATGAAAAAGCGAGGGACTCTGACAGACAGAGACGGGAAAAAAAGAGAGTGAATTGCGGATGGGATACCAGGAATAAGTGTTTCCGGAGGGTGACACAAGAAAGAGCCAAATTTGATTTTCGTGACCGTTGGACAACACTGCGTTTTGCTTGGATAGACACACACACAGACGAGCACGCGTGAGCACACGCGTACACAAAGTGTTCGTACTCAAAACAGTACCGGAAGTTGCCAACGTCGTTTCTGAAGTGAGTAGAGTTTCTTCCGTGGTGAGCTGAGTTTCTTCTGCGACAAGGGGCGCTCTGAAAGTCCACAGCTAAACAAAGAGATACTGTGAATGTGCTGAATCTTCACCAGAAGTGTGAAAGACCGTACATTCAGTTATCCATTTCTGGCGATCATGTAAACAATAAAGTGTTACAATTTTCTTGAATAACGGATAAAACTGATTTATGATGAAACAGTTCTAATAGGCATAACACCAAGAAGTATGGGACTTCCTTTTTCAACAGTTAAGAGAGCCGCTGTATTTAAGTGTTGCAGTGCACTCACTGAACATGACAGCTAAGGATGACGTGAGAGCAGCAAAAATTCACAGTGCCGTAATGAATGCAATGATAACCAGCTGATGATACATGAAATGTCTGACCTGGTGAAGGTCTCGATAGGTTGCATTCCCCACAACTGAGGATTTTTCTTTTTATGAAAAACTTTCTGGCTTCATAGCTAGAGCATCTGTCGACCATGGATAAGATGTGTATTCGAATAAATATTTTTCAAGGGAATTCCGACAGTATTAACTGCAATGTGTGTGAATTCCCCTGCTCTTACGTGACAGGAGATGAAACTATGAATTCGTAGGTACGTGTCATGCACGGATGACCAGTCAAACAGGCACAAGGTTTTCCGTTTGCAAGAACAGTCATGGCCCTCGCATTTTAGGATTCTCATAATCTGGAATAAAATACTCACCTCCGGATATTACGATTCACTACCGGACAAACTGAAGAAGCCATTTAGTTTAAAGGTTCACATGCTGCGAACAAGGAAGTTCGGAGATCTCGGAATACCAGCGGAACAAATCCAGTCCTTGAACTTAGATGATAATGATGGCGGCACTGAAGAGGAGGAAGAGGAGCAGAAACTGTACAGTAGGCGTGCCACTGCTGCAGTAGTTACCTCGTGTCCTCCCAAGTTGCCAAGGCATTCATCAGGCCATTTCTCGCCAGTTGGCTGATTCTCACCAAAATCACGCTGCTCTGAAAGGTTCTCCATCGAGTACACCTTTTCAGCGTTCGACCCTTTCTTACAGATCTGAAAGATACTGCTAGGCTATTGGACATTGTATGTCCATCTTATGTGACCACAGAAGCAAGCTTCGACTACATTTATTTCATGTTTGCGTTGCCTTATATAGATACCCGTATTGTGACCTGTGACCTTGAAACAATATTTGTACACCGGAATACGTTTTTAAGATCCCTGACATTCTTAGTCATCTTCTCGGAGCCATATTCGATACTCCAGCTGCTCCATACGTCCTCAGTTTTCGCTTCCTTTCCCGGAAGAGGTCGAGTTCTGCATCGTCCGAAGCCCGATAAGGTCGGCTTGGCGACCGCAGCTCCAGGCTTTGCCATTGGCCAGTCGGGGCTGCATATGGGCGCTCACGGAAAAGGACAGCCGCTCAGGTAGATCGCGTGTCGGCGCACACACACACACACACACACACACACACACACACACACACACACACACACACGAGACTTTCCTTTTTGTCCCCGCAGCGCGCGGCTGGACTTGTCTTACTTCATTCAGAGTAAAAAGTGACTCGGAAATCCGAGCCGTCCTTCATTCCCACTGAGCACATGTTGTCGTGTCACATAACCCAGCGAGTCTAAATACCCCGTATACAAATGAGGGCTGCCCGTCGCTGTATACGTGTGCGCGCCCGTGTGTGAGTGCGGTTCTTGGTTTCATCATTCGATATGCATTCTCGGGAAGGTTCGCTCGAGGAGGCATCCAATCTGAGGGGGCAGAGGAAGGGGGCGGTGGGGAGCCACGTTACCGGTGTCGGCCGGATGTAGGTCAATAAATGAAATGAACTGGAAATAAAGAAAGAGGGGAGTGGAGGCGACGCGACTAAAAAAATTAGCGTCCCGCGACCCCTCCGAGCGTACGTAATACACTGCGTCCCAGAAAAGGGAACAGAGTGCGACAGGAAAGGAGCGTGTAACTCTATCCAGCTGTAGCTCGGTGGCCATAATGTTGGTCTACCGCGCATGCCCCACAATCTGGTGCTGTTCACGTCATCTGCATGTCAACTGTTGAAGCCAAATAGTTCTGACTGCCAGTGCAATATTAAGCACGATAGTGGCGTGGATTCCACGTCGGTGGCAGCAGTTTGAGACAAGCAGACGAGAAGTCGAATATTCGACCAGGTCTAAGGGCTAATACGAGTCGAGTGTCTGCATCACTTCACACCTTGCTCATTTACTCATCATTTATGCAGGTTTCAGTGTGAAGATGTAATGTACCATTAGAAAAAGGTCAGTCAGGGTAGTGCAGCGGCAAGACACCGGACTCGCCAGTTGGAGCATCGCGGTTCAAATCCCCGATTTAGGTTTTCCGCAGTTTCCCTCAGACACTTATAGCACAAGCTGGAATGGTTCCTTTTAAACGACATGCCGATTTACTTCCCTTGCCATGGCTTGCTTGCTCTCCGACTCGTATGACTTCATTGTCAAGGGAACTTTCAACCATAAATTTCCAATTTCAGCAGAATTCCAGACACACTTTCGAATTTTAGTTACTCATATTCAGACTACCTGGAAGAATGCCGATATCAACAGGTCACACAAATGGAAGGGCAACGTTCAGGAAAGCGTGGTATGTTGTTGGTAGGAAGTAGTTTTCGGTTGTGCGGGAGTGGCTATTGGAGTATCACGTTGTACGATTCTGGGAACACCTATCTACCAGTGCACGCGACTCGGAAACAGCTCTGAAGCGTTCACTTCTTTCGTACTTCTCAAATTTTTGGCGTCATCAGCGTTTTGGGACCAAAGGGAAATATATATATATATTGGGAAAGTGCTGCGAAGTTTGGCGCTAAAGGCCTATGGCAGAAGACGATCGACGCGAGTGCCACTGTTAACAGAACGACATCGCCTGCAGCGTTTCTTCTGAGTTAGTGACCATATCGTTTGGTCCCTAGGCAACGATATCTTATCGTGATTTTTTTCTTTTTTTAACATCAGTCTCACTGGTACGTGTCACTAGTTCACTCTGCATGAGGAAACCAATAAAGCTGGCTGTTGCATTGGTGAAGAAATCGCCACAAAATTTGGGTCCAGTCTGCTCCCTCGTCCAAATGAAATAGCTATTTCATATTTTCGATCTGCGCTATCGAAGGTAACAGGAAACAAATTATGCTTTAGTAATGTGACAAAAGTCATGGGATAGCGAAATGCACATATACAGATGCCTGTAGTATCACGTACAGAAGGTAGAAAAGGGCAGTGCATGGTGGAGTTGTCATCTGTACTCAGGTCATTCAAGGGTTCCGAAAAGAATATGACCGCACGGTGGGAATTAATGAACTTTGAACGCGGAATGTTAGTTGGAGCTAGACGCATGGGACATTCTATTTCGTAAATTGTTAAGAAATTCAGTGCTCCGAGATCCACAGTGTCAAGAGTGTGCCGAGAGCACCAAATTTCAGGCATTACCTCTCACCACGGATAACACATTCACTGACGGCCTCCACTTAACGACCGAGAACAGTGGCGTTTGCATAGAGTTGTCAGTGCTAATAGACAAACAACTCTGAGTAAAGTAACCACAGAAATCAATGTGGCACATACGGCGAACGTATCCGTTGGTAAATTGCGGCGAAATTTGGCGTTAATGGGCTACAGCACCAGACGAACGACGCGAGTGCCTTTGTTAACAGAGCGACGTCGCTTGTAGCACCTCTCCTGGGTTCGTGACCATATCGGTTGGACTCTAGACAACTGGAAAACCGTGGCCTGGTCAGATGATTCTCGACTTCAGTTGGTAAGAGTTGATGGTAAGGTTGGAATGTAGAGCAAACGCGACGAAGTCGTGGACCCTAGGCGTCAACAAGGCACTGTGCAAGGTGGTGGACTATGTTAACATGGAATGGACTGGATCCTCTGGTCCAACTGAACCGATAATTGACTGGACATGGTTATGTTCGGGTACTTGGGGAGCGTTTGCAGCCATTCATGGACCTCATGTTCCCAAACAAATATGGAACTTTTATGGGTGACATTCGACTTGTTGACGTGCCAAAATTGTTCGCGATCGGTTTTAAGAACATTCTGGACAATTCCAACGTAAGATAAGACCACACCGACCGCCCCACATTTATGGGACATAATTGAGAGGCCAGTTCGTGCACAAAATCCTACAGCGGCACTACTTTCGCTATTATGGAGACCTATAGAGTCAGCATGGCTCAACATTTCTGTAGGACACATCCAATGACTTGCTGAGTCCGTGCCACGTCGAACTGCTGCAATATGCCGGGCAAAAGATGGTCCGATACGATGTTAGGAGGTATCTAATAAGTCTTGTCACTTCAGTGTAAGTAAATATGAAATACAGTAAAAATTTCTGACCTCCTATCCGTACGAGTATAACGACACAGAAATTCGTGAGCTGCTGGTGCCACATCTCGTTCGCCAATGAGAGAGATGCTTTTACCTTGAAAACGCCTTCGACATCATTTATCACCACCGGCTTAACGGTCAAGTGTGACGATTGCTTTCCAACACTTAGATGCATGGTGGAGTTCAAGCCGCGACGAGTTGCACACATCTGCTTGGTGAAATATAGTACGAGGTATATGTCTATTGCTCACGAGAAAATGATGCAACGAAGACTGCGTCTTGTTTAAATTTATTGTGCTTTTATTTTTCTTCACTTGACTCATCACCCGAGGTAACGGAGCTCTGAGACACTTTGGTTCAAATGGCTCTGAGCACTATGGGACTTAACATCTATAATCATCAGTCCCCTGGAACTTAGAACTACTTACACCTAACTAACCTAAGGACATCACACAACACCCAGTCATCACGAGGCAGAGAAAATCCCTGACCCCGCCGGGAATCGAACCGGGGTACCCTGGCGCGGGAAGCAAGAACGCTACCGCACGACCACCAGCTGCGGACTGAGACACTTTACTCGTATTCGGGAGAACGACGGTGCAAATCCACGTTCGTGATCCAAATTTAGAATTTCCGAGATTTCCCTAAATCATTTTGGCCCATTTCTTTATGGTCCTGTAAATGGACACAGCCGAAGATTGTACTGTGAATTGACGTAGTCGCCAGCGGGACTTCAAACAATCTATCCTTCTGCACGGTCCACTTATTTGTGCCTGAGTGTGTGTTTACTCAGACGCGTGTCCTCGCAATACAGTCCACTTGCTGTGTTCGTGATAATAAACGCAGCACTGTTTAAGCTTCCTTCCACAGCCTGAGGTATCGGCTTTCGAGGCGCGACCAGTCGACCACAGAGAAACCTCTCCACTGGAACCACCTGCCCCCACAGATGGTGGCCGACGCTGACATCAGCAGCGGACTAGAAGCGCGCTGACTCAGGTTGTCCGCTCGCTGGCTGGCCACCCACGTTGTGTGTGTGTGTGTCAGGGGACGTGGGATCGAAGCCTGTCGTTGCCGGTCGCACTAGAGAAGCACTTATGCAACTTCTGCCCAGCGTTCTCATCCACACCCCTGCCGTGCATGAAAAGTAAAACACACGCCACTAGTGTAAGTGCTGTTTTCTTGCCATCGCTATAAAAGTGAAAAGAAAAAGAAAAAAATCTATATTTACTTCTGCAGTAAAAGTTAAAGCCTTAGTCAATGGGAAGGTAGGCTGAACACCACGGTGCTTTACTGGTTTGGCCTCACCTACATCCATCTTTCGCATTGACTTATTCAGTCACTTACAGAAAGTCCTAAAGTTTAACAAGGAACCAGTGCAACTGGTCATTTCCCACAAATACACACAGCTGTCAGAGCTGAAATAGCGAAACCTGACACAAAAAGTCCTACATACTTCCTTAGAAAACTCCATGAAATATGCTATGTTAGATCAAATCTTTGTCCATCATTTCAGCTATTTTATTTTCAGAAGTAAACCATCATTATTCGCCAAGCGAGACAGTGGTTACGACACTGGAGTTTTGGAGGAGCGAATTTCTCATTCGCAACTGGACATCGTGATTCATTTTTAAAGCAAATGGTAGGATGCCGCAGTTAATCTATATAAGAGATTGTATACAGAACACTTGCACAGACTTTACTACACTGAAGAGCTAAACAAACAGGTACACTTGCCTAATATCGTGTACGACCCCCGCGAGCACGCAGAAGTGCCGCAACACGACGTGGCATGGACACGATCAATGTCTGAAGTAGTGCTGGCGGGAATTTACATCATGAATCCTGCAGGGCTGTCCATAAATCCGAAAGAGTACTAAGGAGTGGAAATCTCTTCTGAACAGCACCTTACAACGCGTCCCAGATGTGCTCAATAATGTTCACGTCTGGGGAGTTTGGTGGCCAGCGGAAGTGTTTAAACTCCTGGAGCCACATTTTACCAATTCTGGACGTGTGTGGCGGTCCATTGTCCTGCTGGAATTGTCCAAGTCCGTCGGAATGTACAATGAACATGAATGCATGCAGGTGATCAGATAGGATGCTTACGTATTTGTCACCTGGCAGAGCCTTATCTAGACGTATCAAGGGCCCCATATCACTCCAATCGCACAGACCCCACACCTTTACAGAGCCTCCACCAGCTTGAACAGTCACCTGCTGACATCCAGGATACATGGATTCATGAGGTTTTGACCATCCGCTCGATACAATTTGAAACGAGACTCGTCCGAACAGCCAAGATGTTTTCAGTCATCAACAGTCCACTGTCGGTGTTGACGGGCCCAGGCGAGGCGTTAAGCTTTGTCTCATGCAGTCATCAAGGGTAACGGTTGGACTTTTAGGCTCCGGAAGCCCATATCGATATTTCATTGAATGGTTCCCACGCTGACATTCGTTGGAGGCCCAGCATTGAAATCTGCAGCAATTTCCGGAAGGGTTGCCCTTCTTTCATGTTGAGCGATCCTGTTCGGTTGTCGTTGTTCCAGTTCTCGCAGGATCTTTTTCTGGCCGCAGCGATGGCGGAGATTTGATGTTTTACCGGATTCCTGATATTCACAGTACACTCATGAAATGGTCGTTCAGGTAAAACCCCTCTTCGTCGCTACCTCGGATATACTGTGTCCCATCGCTCCTGCGCCGACTACAACGCCACGTTCAAACTCACTCAAATCTTGATAACCTGCCATTGTAGCAGCAGTAACCGAGCTAACAACTGCGCAAGACACTTGTTGTCTCAATAGGCGTTGTCGATCGCAGCGTCATATTCTGCCTGTTTACATATCTCAGTATTTGAATATGCATGCCTATACCAGTTTCAAAATGGGCTCTGAGCGCTATGCGACTTAACTTCTGAGGTCATCAGTCGCCTAGAACTTAGAACTAATTAAACCAAACTAACCTAAGGATATCACACACATCCATGCCCGAGGCAGGATTCGAACCTGCAACCGTAGCGGTCACTCGGTTCCAGACTGTAGCGCCTAGAACCGCACGGCCACTCCGGCCGGCTATACCAGTTTCTTTGGCGCTTCATTGTATTCCCTGATGTCTTAACACGTGTCCTATCATCCTGTCCATTCTTCTTATCAGTGATTTCCACATGTTCCTTTCTTCGCCTATTTAGCGAAGAACCCTCCCTTCCTTGTCTTATTTATGTGCAAAACAAAAATGCCTCAGTATCGAGCGGTTGCTTGTACAGACCTGACGCATCTAGCAATAGTGTCGCAAGGGTCCTTCCGAACGCGAAACTGCTGAGCCACTCCGTTGTTAAAGAGCGTCCAGCGTCAGAGGCGGTTGGCGGCTGCGTCGACAGAAGACAAGCGCCAGAGATCCCCCCTTCTCGCAGCCGACAAGTGTTTGGGATTACGGCCCATTGTGGGGCGGCTAGACGCGGCGCAGACTCCCCCAACTGGCTAGAGAAAGGCGCTAGGTGTCGCTCCGCCTCATTAGCGTCACGGCGCCCACAGCCGGCGCGCCGTCTGAACCCGGCCGTCTCGCGCGACCCTCCCTCCGCCACACACCGTAAATGGTCTCCTCTGTCCGCCCGCGCGCGCGCCCGGAATTATTCAGCCCGCCACTTGTCGGAATGAACTCCATAGTCTCTGCACAGAGATCCATTACCCGCGGTGAATAGCAGCGGCTCGCCGCCACCGAGGTAAATACTAAAAATAGCGGCCGCTTTTCAGGCGCAGTCCACGCAGCCATAAATATTTTCTCTGCCGAGGACTCGAGGACATCTTTGTTTGGACTGCGGGAAAGAACAAGTCCCGTCCTCAAACGGGGAGCCGACGTCGACGCCGCTTCGCCTTCTGAGGCCGCGAACATCAAAGAGCGGCGACGGGCGTGTCGGCAACGCGGGTTGTATTACATCTCACTACTAAGCATATCGCGAAAAGTAGCACCTTCTGAACACCTGTCGAGTGATCACGGGTTCATCGATCTTTGAAATTTCCTCAGACGTTGACCACACAGTTTCAAAGAGATGATAATACCGTGAGGCGGAAGACACGAAAAAGTTGATAAATGTGAACATTTCGCTAGTGTGGCAGCCGTCTTACAGGAGCACTTGCTTGTTTTACGCTTTCAGCACATCCAGTTTCTTTCTAAAGGACAGACATTTCCTCCCGTGCGAGAGTTTCAGGTGATAGAGAAGAGGGCGAAAGCGTTGTGATTCAACGTCATACGCGATTCCTGGAGCGTCTTAGCAGTTTTGCGTGTCAAGATTACTTGTGGTTACGCACCAGAAAACATACTAAAGTCAATCATGGATCGGTTTTGCGTGTCAAGATTACTTGTGGTTACGCACCAGAAAACATACTAAAGTCAATCATGGATCGGTTTTTACTATGGCTGATTAGAATTAAGGTTAGTTGTGGTTACGCACCACAAAACGTACTAAAGTCAATGGTGGCTCTACTTTTACTGTGGCTGATTAGAATATGTCGTCCAGTCAGCACTGAGGTCGTTGGTGAGCCCTGTCTCACTTATTTAAGATGGAGGAAATTGTCAGTTGCTTGTTGACAGGGAATCGGCATTCAATTGGATTGTTCTGGGGAAAAGTCAGTAAACCTAAATCTCTATGCTTGTAAGGCCATTTGGGCCCTATTTTTCCAGAAGTTAGACTAGTGTCTTAATTATTTCGTCACCTCGCTCTACGGGAAATCCGGACCACAGGTAATTCACCAATAGAGCTACCGTGATGATTTAATAAACCGAGAACGTTTCGTATAGTTAGAAGACACATGTGTCTCCACTACTAAGAGAGATCTTGAGATTTTCAGAGAAAGGTCCAAGAACTCGTCGTATAATTTCATTGATCTCTAATTCATGAGTAGAGGTTTTCGGATCCTCGTCTGTTCTTCCAGATGCAGGTCTTCTGTGGTTTCTCAGTCATTCCATACATATTTCGGGATGTTTTCTGCAAAAAAGGTGTAGAAAATCTGTGCTTCAAACTTTTCAGATCCCCGGCTAATCACTCATCTATAAATCTTCTGTGGTTTTTCTGTCATTCACTGTGTACTCTACTGATACCTTCAACAAAACAATAACTCATCTATGTTTGAAACATTAACAGATTATGTGCGTATTTAGCGCCTTCAGATCTGAAGGTAGTTACAGCAACAGAAGGTGGTCATTAAGTTTATGCTTACGGTCAACATCGTTAGTAAATATTCAGCAATAACAAATGGTCTCAGGTTGTGCTCCATTCTGTACAAACGAGATTAATTAATTCGTCTCAGCTCCCACGTCAGTATGATAACTATCCTTTTGTAGTGGCTTAGATGTTAGTGGCAAACTTAAACAATGAACTTCCTTTTCATTCTTCACATAGGACGTCTTCTATGCCTCTTACGTGGTCGCGCTTTTGAGCTGACGTCTTCTCTGTGTTGTCCCAGGCGTCACAGTCTCCGTTGTCCCTTTTGGTGGTCAACAAATGCACTATCACACTCTATGCGGACTTACGTCTCATCTGACTCAATGCTTAGCTAAAGACACCATATAAGCTCCAAGAAATAGAGGTGACAGTGAACGCAAAGGAAGCATCTGCACTATTACTCACATGAATCTACCACTATGAGATCTTCCATTTCCGTGCTACGTAAGATTACATAAGCCAACTTTCTCGTCGGAGGCATGGATATAGTGCTTTTCTCTCTCCATCTTTTTTTTTTTTTTTTTTACAACTGTTAACTACTATTAAGGCCGGCCGCGATGGCCGTGCGGTTCTAGGCGCTGCAGTCCGGAACCGCGGGACTGCTACGGTCGCAGGTTCGAATCCTGCCTCGGGCATGGATGTGTGCGATTTCCTTAGGTTAGTTAGGTTTAAGTAGTTCTAAGTTCTAGGGGACTGATGACATAAGATGTTAAGTCGCATAGTGCTCAGAGCCATTTCAACCATTTGAACTACTGTTAAGCGTATTAGGGCTTCCTCCAGTTACATATGGAAATGGGGAGTGGGAAGAATGACAATTTAAACACATCTGTGTCTACCGTTTCGCCTACGCGTGGGCGATATCTACGGAGCTGTATATTCCTAGGTTTCTCACTTGATATTAGATCGTAAACTTTTTGAGGGATAGTTGGCGCCAATCTTCAAGTGTCTGCCAATACAAGTTTCTTCATAATTTCTGTAATGCTTCCAGGAAAATTGTGATCATTGTTACATCACTTCTCTATACAGGGTGTTACAAGAAGGTACGGCCTAAATTTCAGGAAACATTCCTCACACACAAAGAAAGAAAATATGTTATGTGGACATGTGTCCGGAAACGCCTACTTTCCATGTTAGAGCTCATTTTATTACTTCTCTTCAAATCACATTAATCATGGAATGGAAACACACAGCACCAGAACGTACCAGCGTGACTTCAAACACTTTTTTACAGGAAATGTTCAAAATGTCCTAGGTTAACGAGGATACATGCATCCACCCTCTGTCGCATGTAATCCCTGATGCGCTGATGCAACCCTGGAGAATGGCGTATTGTATCATAGCCGTCCACAATACGAGCACGAAGAGTCTCTGCATTTGGTACCGGGGTTGCGTAGACAAGAGCTTTCAAATGCCCCCATAAATGAAAGTCAAGAGAGTTGAGGTCAGGAGAGCGTGGAGGCCATGGAATTGGTCCGCCTCTACCAATCCATCGGTCACCGAATCTGTTGTTGAGAAGCGTACGAACACTTCGACTGAAATGTGCAGGAGCTCCATCGTGCATGAACCACATGTTGTGTCGTACTTGTAAAGGCACATGTTCTAACAGCACAGGTAGAGTATCCCGTATGAAATCATGGCGGTGAATCGACGAAGTACAGTACATACTGACGAAACTAAAATGAGCTTTAACATGGAAATTAAGCGTTTCCGGACACATGTCCGCATAACATCTTTTCTTTATTTGTGTGTGAAGAATGTTTCCTGAAAGTTTGGCCGTACCTTTTTGTAACACCCTGTATACATTCAGTGGCCTTGTTAGTTCTATTTCGTACGGTTTCAGCTGACGCCGCCAAAATGTTCCGCAGCGAAAACCTGCCTCAAGCAATTCAGTTCCAAGCTGTTCGCGTTAGCGTACATAATTCATGCGAGGCCGGCCGGAGAACAGACGGCCACAACTCTATTAATCTGAGTCTCGCAACTACAAGCGACTCTGCCGCAAGCTGGGCAGTTTCTGGAAGGGTCGAAGGAAGGGAGCCGGCCGGAGTCCGGCGGTCTTGGCCGGGACAAATCTGTGCAAATCCTCGCAAGCGGGGCGGGCAATGCGAGTTCTGGAGGAAACACTGTGCCCTGCAGAACGCCACGCCGGGATGCAAATTGCGGTGCAGGCAAATGCTGCGCAGCAATTAATGTCCGCGGAGTGCGCGCGGCCATATGGTGCCTCCTGCTAGCCCCCTCCGCCTTCATCTGGTCCTTCGCCTCTCCCTCCCCCTCCATCTCCTCCTCCTCCTCCTCCTTCTCACGGGCCTCGAGAGGACTTTCTTTTAATGGGCGTGCGCGATTAGCAGCACTGGTCCCCTGCAAGACATTAGACGTCGGCGCGCACCTGCGACTTCTTCGCCGGAAGGACAAGAGCACTTGCGGCCATCGGCGGCCCTGCGGATTACGGCCGCCACGCTCGCCTTGTGAATATTAATCTGGGACTTAAGTGGCCATACGGCGGCTGCGCTAGGGCCGTAGCTACCGCCTGCCTACGACAGCCGCAACTTCTTTCGCGGCGTCTGGAAGCCTCTGGTACTCGCCTCGAACGCTGCTGCCCGCGCTGCACGCACGCTAATGCGATCGTCTACTGCATAAACTGAAAAAATTTCGGAAGTTGTTCTAGATACACTGAAGCCCCAAAGAAACTGGTATACGCATGTGTATTCAAATACAGAGATATGTAAACAGGGAGAATTCGGCACTGCGGTCGGCAACGCCTATATACGACAACGAGTGTCTGGCACAGTTGTTAGATCGGTTACTACTGCTCATATGGATTTTTTTTTTCAAGATTTAAGTGAATTTGAACTTAGTGTTGGTGCACGAGCGACGGGACACAGTATCTCCGAGGTAATGATGAAGTGGGGATTTTCCCGTACGACCATTTCACGAGTGTACCGTGAACATCAGGTATCCGGTAAAACATCAAATCTCCGACATCACTGCGATCGGAAAAAGATCTTGTAAGAACGGGACCGACGAAGACTGAAGAGAATCGTTCAACGTCAAACCCTCCGCAAACTGCTTCAGATTTCAATAGTGGGCTATCAACAAGTGTCAGGATGCGAACTATTCAACGAAATATCGTCGATATGGGCTGTTGGAGCAGCAGGTCCACTCGTGTATCCTTTATGACTGCACAGCAGAAAGCTTTACGCTCGCCTGGGCCCGTGAACACCGACATTGGACTATTCATGACTGGAAATATGTTGCCTGGTCGGACGAGTCTCGTTTCAGATTTTATCGAGCGGATGGACGTGTACGGGTAGGGAATCAACCTCATGGTTTCATGGTCTCTGCATGTCAGCACGGGACTGTTCAAGCTGGTGGAGGCTCAGTAATGGTATGAGGCGCGTGCAGTTGGAGTGATACATCTAGATATGAATTTGGCAAGTGACCTGTATGTAAGCATCCTGTCTGATCACCTGCATGCATTCATGTCCATTGCGTATTCCGACGGAGTTGGGCAATTCGAGCAAGACAATGCGAAACCCCACACCTCCAGAATTACTACAGAGTGGCTCCACTAACACTCTTCTGAGTTTAAACACTTCCGCTGACCACCAAACTCCCCAGACATGAACATTATTGAGCATATTTGGGATGCCCTGCAACGTGCTATTCAAAAGAGATCTCCAGCCAGTCGTACTCTTACGGCTTTATGGACAGCCCTGCAAGATTCATGGTGTCAGTTCCCTCAAGCACTACTTCAGATATTTGTCGAGTCCATTTCACGTCGTGTTGTGGCAGTTCTGCGTGCTCGCGGGGGCCCTACACGATATAAGGCAAGTGTACCAATTTCTCTGTGTCTTCAGTGTATCTTTGCAGTGTATTGGCATAAGGGACCCTGGTCTTCGGTGGGTGTTACAGAGTAACAATGTCATTACGTGTAAATCAGTTACATTTAATGGTCGTTGTCATTAAAGGTTTAAATTATCTAGGCTGTTACACCGCGTAGTGTCACTTTCTTGTACACGAGTGGCGTTTCGACCCCTCTGCCGGATTCTTCTTAAGGACCTTCTGGTGTTCATGGTTGCTTTCGTAGCACCTGTTAAATCAATTATTATTCTTTTTTTCCAACTTAAGTTTATTTCAGTTGAAGGGTATTCTGCGCCAAAGCTTTTATTTATAAAGCATCTTCTGTGGTCGGACTGGAGACATGATACCGCATACATAACATGTCTCCATATTTTGGTTGTCATATATTAAAAACAGTTTTTATGGAATATTCCTTTGGCACTTGGTGGAAAACAGACACATTAAAAACTGAAATACACAGTTGTAACTGTCCATAATATTTATTTTATATTCCATAGTGAACCGGTTTTCTGCTTCCTAGGTCATCATCACTCAGCTTTAAGACTGAACAGATAGACCACACAGAATAAGAGACACCTCCTATCTGTACAAAAGTTTATTATTTCCGGAGACGTACGATCATTTTACGACTATACACAAGTAAAACACAAATTTCAATGCTGCAGTTTTATATGGATTCAAAACAAGAAGTATTCTGTAGGTATATACCGTACGACTTTAAATCTAAAGATAAGAGTATAAATCCCTAAACCCACTGACTGACCGATGAAATATTATACTAAACATATTACACAGATGTTGGTTAAACTCTCTGCACGATACACTAACTCAAAATAAGACAGTTTAATCTGCTAGGAGGTGTCAGTAAAATCGTTACTGTGTAGGAGAAAGAGGATTATCCCTTGAAGGAAGGTAATCGATGCAATGAAACTAAAAGTTTTGAACATGGCTGCGCGGTCAGCGACCGTTTACAGTGTAAAATTACAGCAATAACAGCCCTCGGTCGCAAAAATGAAGTCTTTTTACCTAGGTTTCCGTACTACTATGAGTGCCTTCATCAGAAAACTCAAAACGGCATGTCACGTATAAAAATAAATATCAAGTGATAAAGCTTTAGTTGCAAAGGCAAGCTACTATGGGCTGCTCACACGTGTCGACCTACGGTAGCATCAGACTGATGCTACTCCTGGGTGCGATTTGTGCTTTTACCAGCGGGGGGGGGGGATGTCTTAGGGGGTTAGTAGAATTATATGTGTTACTAGCTTGGACCGTGGCGTTACGCATGGTTAAACAGCTATTTATAAATAGATGTTAATGCCGAAACTCACTATTCACGCGTATGCACTATCAGAAAAGCCATCCCTTTTTATATCTATAAAAGTACATTATAGGTAAAGCTTATTTACAAAATCATCTACATACAGGTATAGAAGGGAATTCAAAAAGTAGAGGCACATTTGTAAAAAGCTGTACTTATTCTGATGATAGAAAACTGAAACATATTAATAGTATTAATAGTAAGACTTATTAAAAACTTTCAGTGTTCGGCTCCACAAATTTAAATTATATGTAAAGTTTTACTCCAGTGCGTGGGAAATAAACATTCCAGGTTGGGATGCATAAACTATAGCCAGAGGAGGGGATGGTCTGATGCAGAGGGGGGGAAATCCCCCCCATCCCCCCCTGCAAATCGCACACTGTGCTACTCACAGTAGTGTCGAAACCTAGGTAAAAAAGACTTTATTTTTGCGATCGAGGGCTGTTATTACTTTAATTTTACAAGGAAAGCAACTTAGGTAAAGACATGAAATTAAGATGAATATAAATATAAACGCAAAGTGATAGGAAATACTAGCACGCCTCCTGGACCAACTTTATTTCTATTACTTTTTGATTTTCTACAAGTTTACTAACTCTTTTGAATATACAGCTGTCTTTATCCATGAAAAAACACAGCCACGTCAAAAACATTCGGAGTTTAATCTAGATTACCACACCTTTTCTGTAACCATTTTGATGCCGAAATACAGCTGTGAGCACTTTTTCAGTAGAAGAGATGTGTTTCTCATCATCATCATCATCATTTAAGACTGATTATGCCTTTCATGGTGTGGGTTCCAGTAGTCATGTCCTAGTTCATGAACCACGGGCAATGTATGAGTGGCCAAGTAAGTGGTCCCGACAGTCGGGATTCCAGTTACTTTGGAATAAGGCTGGGCATCTCGGACATATTCTGAGTCGTGGTCACCTTTGTGCTCATACGGCAAAGACTACCAAATCCACCGGTTAGTCCCTCAGCCGTTAGGGGTAAAGCCCAATGGGACTCGGGGCACGTAAGGCTAGCAACCTGCTTCCCTGGTACTTTGAATATGATGCTGGCAACAATCAGATGTGTTTCTGTGTAGAAAAAATTAACAGGTGTTAATGGATCCACTACAGAGCCCATATTTATTGGACATTTTCTTGTTTTTAAGTGAATACTACCTCTTCCCAAAATATGTAAATCAAAGAGCTTGCAGTAGAAGAGATGCAATTTCAGATGTGTCAGAACGATTTTCGCTTATAACTCTCTACTCATATTAGAAGAAATAAGCCCTCGGTCACAAATATTAAGTCAAAATTGACCAGGTTTCGACGCTACTATGAGCGTCGTCTTCAGAATTAAACTAAGTGTTCTAAAACGTAATAGGTAAATAAGACATTAATAAACTAATGTGTGTTCTGACTGGAAAGAGATGCAGTACTTAGAAGTCTCATTCTAAAAAAATCGAAGCCGGAAAGGCGACGTCATCAAAAGTTGTAATTAAGATAAGATGGCGAGCCGCTAAGGGCTGCTCATACCTGAGTGAACACGGTTTGCAACAAAACTGAGGTGCCCACGTTAGAAAGTGTGGGCAAGTAAACATGGTGTTGCTACGAGCGCCTAGGAGCCCTTAGCGGCTCGCCATCTTATCTTAATTACAACTTTTGATGACGTCGCCTTTCCGGCTTAGATTTTTTTAGAATGCGGCTTGTAAGTACTGCATCTCCTTCTAGTCAGTACACACTTAATTTATTAATGTCTTATGTACCTATTATGTTTTAGAACAGTTAGTTCAATTGTGAAGACGACGCTCATAGTAGCGTCGAAACCTGGTCATTTTTTACTTAATATTTGCGACCGAGGTCTTATTTGTTCTAATATAATTCTGACACGGTCACTGAACCTTAGCAGCTATGTTCAAAGTTTTACTCTCCACTCAGTCGTTTCCGAACCACAGTCCCTCGCTTTAGTTTGATACATTCACCCTTCTATATCATCGTGTGAATGTTTGTAACATTATCATCGATCACCCTGTGTAATATGCTAAAAGCAGCATGGCGATCAAATGAATTCTCTTCCAGCTGAGGGTTATATCCGCTCCCACTTGCCACGATTTAGAAGCAAATTCAGAGTTGAATGCAGCATTTTCAGGCATCGAATCTGCGATTGCTGTGAATCGGACAGGAAGACGGGGCGACCGGTACTCTCGCTCAGAACTCCATTTCGCAGCCTTCGCTTCCCCTTCCGCTTTTAATTGGAAAACGTCCAAGGCGGGGCTCCGGAGAGCAGAGGCGTTAGCGCCGAGCCCCTTATTATTCATTCCCACTCGCCTGCGGGCACGTTTTAAGGGTTCTCTCGCACCTAGGCGGACACAAATTTCATTTACGATTTTCTTACTCGTGTTTCCGGAAGCGCCGGCCGCGAGAGTTCGGTAGCCATCCAGGGTAAATAGCAATCTCCGAGTGGGCGGCGGTGGGCGTCTGTGGCGGGTGCAGCGCGCTGTTTGAATAGCCAGCCGAGTGGCCTGCTTTATTATGTATTCCCTCAGACGCAGTCGACGACGTCCCGTCAGGAACCGAGGTGGCAGGAGAAAGGGAAAAAGGATAAAGGAGCGCCGGGCGGCGGGCGCCGAGCGTGGCCTTCCAAAAACAAACAAACAGCGAGGGCCTCTGGCGGTCGCCTGCTCAACTCCTCTCCGCACCTCTCGGCAACCTTCTCGCGGTTATTATTTTATTTCTAAGACGCGATCGGGTTTCATTCTCCGCCCGATTTGATCCGGTTTCATTCCACACTTGATTATTTTCCAATCAGTTGGTCCGTCGCAGTAAAGAACGAATTGCCGCAGGTGCCATCGTCTTTTTTTCTGTTTTTATTCCCTTACCTCGGCGACAGAAGATCACAGAACAACAACCGCTCGGTCGCTGCAGAAATTGCAGCGGGCGGTAAGGACAAGAAACGTGTCTGAACAGTTTAAGGAAGGGACACCGCTTCTTGCCACTCAAAGGCCTTGTTTCAACAGCAGGGATTTCTGTCGTCGTCTCGTAGCAGCTACGTCACAGAATAATTGGATCAGAGACACAAAGTGCATTTCTCACTTTTCTTTCACATACAACGAGCTTAATTCGCCGCACCAATAGGAGGATGTATTTGTGGCCTCGTACTGTATCTTTCATACGAATAGAGAGGTGCCAACATACGTAAGCGATTCGTCAAATGGAGTTAACAACACTCTCGGATTGCTCGCTGATCAGTATAGTCTCTGGATGACTGCAAGAAAACGTAGGGCGCTTTACAGCAGTTTCCCTTTGTGGTGTCACCGCCAGACACCACACTTGCTAGGTGGTAGCCTTTAAACCGGCCGCGATCCATTAGTATATGTCGGACCCGCGTGTCGCCATTATCAGTGATTGCAGACCGAGCGCCGCCACACGGCAGGTCTAGTCGAGAGAGACTCCCTAGCACTCGCCCCAGTGGTACAGCCGACTTTGCTAGCGATGGTTCACTGTCTACAGACGCTCTCAATTGCAGAGACGACAGTTTAGCATAGCCTTCGGCTATGTCATTTGCTACGACCTAGCAAGAATGTATTCTGAGCATATAATATTGTGAATCATGATTCGTCAAGAGCGACGTTCATCATTAATGGATTAAAGTTAAGCATCAAACTAACTACGTCCGCTTTCTGAATTCTCATTCCTTGTCATGTTCCAGACCTCACGTCAGTTTAGTTCTTGCCTCTTCACGCCAGCTGGCGTGAGCTAAAACGTGTGCATTTCGGCCTCCACTCGTAACACGGTGTTGGCTCTTCTGCTAACACAAAACCCTTAATCTTAATTTTAGGAAGATATTTCGGAGAATGTACTTTTGGAGCATAGTATTGTAAGAAAGTGAATCATGGACTCTGGAGAAACTGGAACAGAAGAGAATCTATGCGCTTGAGATACGGTGCTACAGAACGATGTTGAAAATTAGGTGGACGGATAACGAGAGAAAAGAGGAGTTTCCCGCAAAATCGGCGAGGGGAAAAACATGTGGAAAATATGGACAAGAAGGAACAGGAAGGTACGATATGTGCTAAGACACCGTGGTCCTACAGGCAGCCGTAGAAGGTAAAAACTCTGGAGCAAAATTTGGGTGAAAATGCTAGTCTGTGATGAAGAAGTTGGCACAGCAGAGGAACACGTGCCGGGCAGCGTCAAACCATTCAGAAGACTGATGACAAAAAAAGTGTAAGGAAATGTAAGGGGAAGGTTGCTGTTAAGGTATAAATAAACTAAGTGTATTTATCTGTGAACTCTCACCGAGCAACATTGCGCAGAGTTAAGACAGTGGATTGGTAGTCAGGAATCCCCGCCGTGTTAATTCCCTACAGCGCATAATGCGAATGCTGTGATGGTTCCTTTGAAGGAGTGCTGGCAATTTCCTTCCCCATACTTCCCCAGTCTGAACATGTGCTCGACGTCGACGGATGTTAAACCCTAACCGTCCCATATGGATATTCATTAACCACGCACAGTATAATACCCAGAATGTCTGGAAATTTTCTTCCGACGTAGCGCTAATAGGAACGACAGCAACCTCATCCAGTGTTTTGAGAATTTCACTGATTTTTTTACTACTTTATTTATTCTTTTTAACCGAAGAGAGGTGACCTTCTTGCAATTTCCTCTAACATTTTTTAAAAATTTTGTTTTTGAGTTTTTTTGCGTTTTGGTTCTCAACTTCTGACTTTTGTAGCGCATTTTTTCCTTTATCACAGTGGTTTCCTATGGTACTAACATTACTTCCACTTCTTTCTTCGTTTCTTTCATTTAAAGAGTGATTTGGTAGTTCGCATTATGGTATTCGCCTTCATCTCTTCATGAATTCGTTACATTGTTTCTCCCGGTCCTCTGATTATTGCTTGCCAGTTTCCTTTGCAAGTTATCCTGGGATCTGTTTCATTATAACAGTTCCAAAGACTATACAATTCATTTTTTTTTGTAATTTCTTGTAATCACATACTGCGAAGAGCGATCTGTATTTGCATTGAAGCAACTTTTAATAGCCCAGATCCCATTCAGTACTATTTATTCCTGGTTACCCTTCACAACAGTTAAAGACTGTCATCTTCTAATCTTCAAAACACTTGTTGTTATACACCTTGTTTTATTATGAATGCACCACAAATGACATGTTGATATTATAGTAGATACTGTAAGAACATTCCCACACAGGTTTGTTTTTATTTTTGTATTTGACAAACCTCTGTGGAATGCGCTACATAGTGTGTATTGTAATGGCAGCATGGCATATGTGATACAGTGATAATGGAACAGGACGAACAACAACTTTTTTGAATATCGGAAGACGTCAGTTGTAACTGTTAAAACCGGTTGTCAGGAGAAATAGCACTGACTGCGATCTCTGATCTAGGCTATTCAAAGTTACTTCTTTGTTGTATTTTGTGATGTTCCTGCCTTGTAATTGTTCTCTGCTCTCTTCTAACTCGTTATGCTTCATATCTTTTCTACATCTACATCTACACCCATACTCCGCAAGCCACCTGGCGGTGTGTGGCGGAGGGTACCTTGAGTACCTCTATCGGTTCTCCCTTCTATTCCAGTCTCGTATTTTTCGTGGAAAGAAGGATTGTCGGTATGCCTCTGTGTGGGCTCTAATCTCTCTGATTTTATCCTCATGGTCTCTTCGCGAGATATACGTAGGAGGGAGCAATATACTGCTTGACTCCTCGGTGAAGGTATGTTCTCGAAACTGCAACAAAAGCCCGTACCGAGCTACTGAGTGTCTCTTCTGCAGAGTCTTCCACTGGAGTTTATCTGTCATCTTCGTAACGCTTTCGCGATTACTAAATGATCCTGTAACGAAGCGCGCTGCTCTCCGTTGGATCTTCTCTATCTCTTCTATTAACCCTATCTGGTACGGATCCCACAATGCTGAGCAGTATTCAAGCAGTGGGCGAACAAGCGTACTGTAACCTACTTCCTTTGATTTGATAGTCTCATTTTGTTGATGCTTTGTAGTGCTTAAACCATATTTATTGTGACTTTCTGTATGTAGTACCTTTACGGAGCTACAGTTCCAAGATGACTGATAGCAAGTCTAATATCTTTATAGACTTTCAACATGAGAGATTCTGCACTATTTACTTGGCAAACGATTAATGCCACTTCCGTTTCTGTATAAGAACCGAGGAGAATTATCTTCCACAGATGCCGTATACTTCAGCTGCATGCAGCACATGCACAAAACTAATAACAGTAGGCTATTTCCACGATAACTCCACCAACCGCTCAGTCGCGATCTCTCGGAGAACCTGCACGCTGATATAAGCACTCCTCGACAGCAGTGCCGACACACTCCATCAGCATTAACCGTAAAAAGATTTTTTACCATAACTGGAAACACGGGCAAGCAGAGAGGCATTGTCGTTAACATGCGGCGCAGTCGGTTCGCCTCCGATTTGTTTTACGTTCCGAGTTAATCTGTCGATCGGCGAAATCGATCAGAAGGAACGAAATTAATGAGCAAAATCAATTTGCATGCTAATGGGCGGCGGCGGCGGCAATGGCCGCTGCGCTCGCGGACGCGGCGATTGCGTCGGTGAGTCTCCGCCGCGCGCGCAATCGGTCCCTACCTGCGCCCAATCTCGCATTTAAAATTCAACGCCAGGCATTATGGAAATGGCCGCCTCCGAGACGAGAAGACGCGGCGGGCGTTTAGGCCGTGTTACGGCGTGTAATGCTCCGCCGAGCGCAGGAATACAAACGATCTAATCAGAATAATCTAATTCCCGAAATGTCGCTCTGTCCGATGGAGAAATATGCGGCCGCCCCGTGTGCTTCGAACGGGGCTCGATCTGCGCCGTCGCAGAACCCGCCTCGAGTGCGCTTCCATCCGCCCCGTTAGGCGATCACAGTCAGGAACGGGGTCAAGACGTTGTTGGCAGTTGGCGTTGTACTGCCAATAATTTGGTCCGTTTGGCGCAACAACTTCCTCAGTTGCTACAGTGATACATCCGACCATTCTGAAAATTTTATACAACCCGTGCAGAGAATCGAACTTAGATCCACAACGTGAGTTGCCCGACCACTTTTTACTTGTGTACTCGCCAGACCGCCCCAATCTGTGTGGCGAAGAGTAGATCACGTAACTACCATCACTCCCTTCCCATTTCCCTGCTCTTCAATTTTAGGTCGGCGCGCCTCAACATAAGCTCGGATTCCTCTGATTTTATCGTCACAGTAAGATATACATATCACAAAGAATCCTAATATGAGTATCGTTACTTTGAGAAAAGGATATACCGACAGAAACGACTATTTAGTCTTTCATTTAGATAAACAACTTACACCTTATAGCAGCGGCTTAAGTGAAAGTGTGTGGCACTAATTGGGTAAATCGATCATCGTTTCACGCAGTCACATTAGCAGGTTTCCTATGTAAGTACTTCTAGCGACAACAAAAATTGAATTTCAGTATTCACACTCTACTGAGCTTTCCACAATGTACATATAGTGTTTTTGTAAATAATGTTTAGCCCGCATCTCGTGGTCGTGCGGTAGCGTTCTCGCTTCCCACGCCCGGGTTCCCGGGTTCGATTACCGGCGGGGTCAGGGATTTTCTCTGCCTCGTGATGGCTGGGTGTTGTGTGCTGTCCTTAGGTTAGTTAGGTTGAAGTAGTTCTAAGTTCTAGGGGACTGATGACCATAGCTGTTAAGTCCCATAGTGCTGAGCCATTTGAACCATTTTAAATAATGTTTAGAAACATTAATCCGTAAATTAAACCGCAGCGAACCAGGATTGCAAGACTCGAAGTAGTTCCGAGACTCTGAGACCGCAGATAGGATAATACGTCTCTGTCTCTCTTACTATCCAAGCCTTTCCTATCATCTATCATCATATCTTCTTCTAATCTGAATGTTTTTTGTTTTTTTTCCTTTCAATTTCTACTCTATTTCTGATTTATTATTATGTCCATTGTAATTCCTGAAAGCAATAGTTGCTGTTTGTAATATGGAATATAAAATCATTAAGGCTTTCGTGGCCACTTGTTGACAAACTGCCTATTGGCTTCTGTCTCGGGTTCTTCGGCCGATGTTCATCTAATGATTTTACTGACGTTTCGCCAGCACGGGTGGCTGGCATCGGCAAAGCTTCACTCTCCACAGTTCACCACCGGCAATGGAGGGCTGCAGCAACGCCCTGGACCGGAAACTTTTTGATCGCCCCTTATAAATTACCCGTGTCTTCAGGAGGCTAATGTGGGCCCCGTACGATGGCATAAACTCTAGATAAAAAAGGGAGATATTCCTGAAGTAAAAATAGTTTAGGCTCTCTACCGCCAACATAACTTTGAGGCTAAAGATGTGGAACACTCCGAGTAGTAAGCCCAAAGGCCTCTTCAGGCTGTCTCTTGAGTCGTGACTGCCCCTTCTGCTAGCATGGGAAGGTAATAGTGACACATAAGGTTAAATAAACCGGCTTTTTACATACATAATGTTAAAATGAGTGTCAGATCTTATGAGACTTAACTGCTAAGGTCATCAGTCCCTAAGCTTACACACTACTTAACCTAAATTAGCCTAAGGATAGACACACACACCCATGCCCGAGGGAGGACTCGAACCTCCGCCGGAACCAGCCGCACAGTTTATGACTGCAATGCCTAAGACCGCTCGGCTAATCCCGCGCGGCTGTTTTTACATAAAAACAGTTTTGTTTTCTCGGCAATGTAATCACAGAGCACAATCAATGGTTCATGGAAGTGAGACAAGGATTTAAGGCAAAAGACAACATTTTAACCAGGAAACGTACGAACACAGATGTCAGAAATTCCTTTGCCCAAGTATTTTTATGGAGTAATGGGGTACAGTGCTACCTGGAAGGGAAAGTTAGACTCTGAGTGAACTGGAGCTGCTGAAGTTTTGCTATGGTGGAAAATAACAAGAACGAGCTGGACGGAGAGAGAAAACCAACCTGACAGTCTTAAGGGAAGCAACGAAGAGGGAAGATTATTAAAGGAAATGGGAAAGACAAAAATTACATTCGTTAGACGTGACATCAAAAAAATGGTTCAAATGGCTCTGAGCACTAGGGGACTTATCATCTGAGGTCATCAGTCCCCTAGAACTTAGAACTACTTAAACCTACCTAAGGACGTCACACACATCCATAACCGAGGCAGGATTCGAACCTGCGACCGTAGCGGTCGCGCGGTTCCGGACTGAAGGCGCCAAGAACCGCTCGGCCACACCGGCCGGCCGTGACATCAGGCTCAAAACTTTCGCACTAACATTCTTGAAGGGACAGAGCTGGGAAATAAAGGAAGAGGGCAGCGTAGAAAGATGTATTAGCGAGAAAAGGATAGGGTTTAACAACGAACAATAAGAGAAGAGAGCAGTTACATCGACAAGGCACTGGCCTTTACGACATGTGTGGGTAGAAATCAGCACTGATCGGTAGGCCGTGTGAAAGCAGTGGGCAGACTTCGTCCGTAGTGCAGAACAGTGCGGCACAAAGGGAACCCCGAGGTCACGGCCGACTAGCGTCAGGCTCCGATGTGGCGACGATCGGTTCTGCCACGGCACGTTACGTGACGTCTGTCGTGCGGCGTCAGCCAACACGGCCGTGTTTCCGCTCGAGGCACCTCGTCACTCCTCAACCGCCTCTCTCCGGCAGTTATCTCTGCCGCTTCTAAACGAACGCCCTGTGTCGTGGACTCCGTACACAGATAGACACAGGGTGACAATTACTGAACTGTATGAAATAAAATCGTAATAACTTCTGAACGGTGTGCGTTAGGACGTTCAAACCGCACGGTTGGCCGTGGGGCATGATAGGAATCAGTATACGCACTCCATGTTTGGTTTAGCGACGAAGCCCTCTTTCATTTGGATGGGTTCGTCAATAAGCAAAATTGGCACATTTGGGGTACTGAGAATCTGCATATCCGGATCGAGAAGTCTCTTCACCATGGACGGGTGACTGTATGGTGTACAATGGCATGTCAAGGGATAATCAGTGCGATATTCCTTGATGGCACGGTGACTACCGAACGGTACGTGCAGGTTTTGGAAGATAATTTCATTCCCATTATCCAAAGTGACTCTGATTTCGACAAGATGTGGTTCATGGAAGAGGCAGGAGAGTTTTTGATGTCCTGGAGGAGCACTTTGGTGACCGCATTCTGGCTCTGGGGTACCCAGAGGCCAATGGCATGGGCCTTGACTTGCCACCGTACTCTCTGTATCTGAACACATGCGATTCCTTTTTGTGGGGTTGTATTAAAGACAAGGTGTACAGCAATAATCCCAAAACCATTGCTGAGCTGAAAACAGCCACACAGCAGGTCATCGACATCATCAGTGTTCCGATACTTCAGCGGATCATGCAAAATTTCGCTATTCGTCTGCGCCGTAACATCGCTGCAGTGAACAGTTGACAGTTGTTTGGGGACTTAGTCATCGATGAAGATCTAAAGTAACTTCGCGATCAGCCTCAGAGGAACACGCGTTACTGAACTCCCGCCGTGTCGTTCTCCGTCAGTTGGCGCCGTTTGGATGCTGGTTGGAAAGAGGGTGGTATATGATAATGAAGCTGCAAATTCCCATTCAAGTAGCTCCTGGAGTGGCCTTTCAGGGCCTAGATTAGTTTTCTCTTTAGGATAACATCATTGTAGCGATGTTTTTCGTTGATTTCATGATGTATCACATTGAATGTATGACTCATGTTTTTTGCCAATAATTTACATTCGCTCTAAAATAGTAAACAAGGGCAATGCGCCACTGAAGCTGACCATGAGTGTGAAAGTTAATGCTTGTCGACCTACTATATGCACTGCAGAAGTCGCAACAGTTCGTAGGGATGTCAGGTGTCACTGACAGTACAGCCTGAAAAATCAACATTTGTCTTGTGTTGGCGTAAGCTGTCGCCAGTACACCGGTCGGCAAAGATGAAGCGAAGATCGATTATTAGGCTCTGGATGAAACGCACCTATCACGTGAGAGGCCAGAGACACACCAACAAGCAACACGCCGCCAACGGCCTCTCGACAGCACGTATTTAGACTGCCACCGCTGACCGGACAGCCTCACTCTGAGGCGATGACAGTACATAGCGACCATATTTGTGACTATAGCAAGGTTACTGGTATTGTCTGCAAGAGGATTATTACCGATGAGCTTGTACCACAGAACTCAGACTCTCTTCCTGTTAAGTACATATCTCCAGTTCATGTAAATAAAGAACTGTGAGTATCTGTGTTGTAGAAAGAGGATGCCGGCCACCCTTAACAACATCCTCTCCCTTGCTTGCTATGGTACAAGACTCTACAGGCCTACTTACCAAAGTGACAATGAAACTGCTGATGTTCTCCAGTAGGGCTTCGCTACTCGTCTTGCGCATGCGCCCAGTTCTCTTCCCTCTGGCGGCAGACATCCGGTGGCACGACCGTAGCGGATGCACCTCAGTTTGGTGAGACGGTGCCACATCTTCAGCGCGACAGCAATGGCGGAAGCGAGTTTGACCGTCTGTACCGCCAGCGAAATTCTAGGAGGGGTCGTCCCGGCGCGCTTGCAACCAGATCCGCGTCGCGGGACGGCGTCGCCGCGATCTCGCGAGGTCGCCGCGCGCGGCGCTGTCATCGCCTAATGGAGGAGCTGCCGGAGGCTAGCCGAGGAGGGCCCATTAAGAATATTGCCCGGCGAGACGGGCTGTTTGTCTTCCCACCGGCGCTAAGGATATTAAAAAGTTGTAATGCTCTAATACAAACAGTCGTATTATTAAACAAGGCTGCTTACCGGCCACCGAGGCCGAGGTGGCGCTTTTTAATTATAGGGGTGGGGGGTGGGGCGTGATCTCTCTGCCCCCGCGGCCCACAGCAGGTTGCGTGAGTAACGACCCCCGCGACGAAGGGGTTGCGCGCTGCTCGCGTGGCAGGTGGCAAGAAAAAAGCGCACTCCAGAGTGAGTCACGGGCGCACAAAAAGTGCGGAGCGTTAATAAACTTGGAGCAGTCCGCCTTTACACGCTGCGAGTACTATTACGCTGTTTACCCGTCAGCCAGCCTTATTCACGCACCTCGCCCGGGCAGCCGTCGCCGGGCAGAATTAACGGCAATCCATTAGGCTCACGCACCGCCTCGTTCTCGGATTTCGGAATGAAATTCCCGCTTATCTGAACATTAACGGGGAATCTCTGGCTCATTAAAAGGAGGTGCAGACGTCGCATTTTATTAATTAATCTGGCAGCGCAGGGCAGACGATAAGAACAATGGCCGCGCTATCTACCGTATGGAGGTCCCAGTCATGATTGCTCCAAAGTTCCAGCTGCTCACCCTTCTACCACTCATGTTTCGCATTTATACCCTATTCCATTTAGAGACTTAAATCACAAAAAGATTTCACAAAACTGTTGCTGAAGTAACGGTCCTACATTAAATTGGTTCCAGTAATTGATAAAGAAGAAGAAACATAACAAAGCACATGTTTTCATGTTTTTTCTACGAAATTATTAGTTAAAACCGACAGTCGCGACGTGGCTGAAGAGTAATGCGACAACGTATAACGATTTCGCTAAGTTTAAATAACATCAACATTGAAACTTCCTGGCAGATTAAAATTGTGTGCCGGACCGAGACTCGAACTCAGGACCTTTGCCTTTCGCGGGCAAGTGCTCTACCAGGAGCTTCTGTAAAGTTTGGAAGGTAGGAGACGAGGTACTGGCAGAAGTAGAGTTGTGAGGACGGTGCGTGAGTCGTGCTTGGGTAGCTCAGTTGGTGCCAGCACGGTAGCTCAGTGTGTTCGGTCAGAGGGTTAGCTGCCCTCTGCAATAAAAAAACTGAGTCAACGGCTTAACACTGAACTTAAAACGGGTGTCCTGGGACATCCGCACCGAACAAATGCAACGAACAATATCGAAAAAAAAAAGTTGGTAGAGCACTTGCCCGCGAAAGGCAAAGGTCCCGAGTTCGAGTCTCGGTCCGGAACGAAGCTTTAATCTGCCAGGAAGTTTCATATCAGCGCACACTCCGCTGGAGAGTGAAAATCTCATTCTCGAAACATCAACATTTTGTTCTAGAATCTGCGATGCGTGCCTGTAAAAATTATCTATTTTGTGCTGCACTCTTCAGTTAATCGTAATTTTTACTTTTTATTACCTCCATAATGTCTAGTCTTTTCTGCTTTCGCTCTTCTATGTCTTTTTTGCTCTATTATTTTTTTGCTAAGAAGCAGTAATTTCTGAATGCACGACGAAAACATTTTGCTGTACTCTTCCGAGAAGGCAAGATACTTCTTTTCCCGTTCATTTCGTTCGATCGTCTTTAATCCTGTTCTTGTTCGTTAACCGACTGCACTGCGCCATCTCCATCGCCTCTCAGTGCGTAGCAACATACAAGCGTTTATCACGTAATGATGGGCCCGACAAGAGCTTCACATTCTAAAATTTTCCTAGGACGCTTCCAATGTTACTCCAAAGGCTAGAAAACGCGGACTGTGTTAACAGCCAAGTACCTTTAATAACGACAGTAAGTACGTGGATATCCCACACAAATATTTTGATGAGATTACAAAAGAGACATGTGGCAAATTACAGGTTTATTTCAGTTCCTCTTCACCTGACTCAACCAATATATCGCTTCCTTCTAGAAATATCTCGCTAAAAGACCGTGCAGGTAAAAGTTACAGACATCTGAGGTGACACAGAGGTTCACAAGCAACTGTTCTTCGCCGGCCGTTGTGGCCAAGCGGTTCTAGGCGCTTCAGTCCGGAACCGCGCGACTGCTACGGTCGCAGGTTCGAATCCTGCCTCGGGCATGGATGTGTGTGATGTTCTTAGGTTAGTTCGGTTTACGTAGTTCTATGATCTAGGGGAATGATGACCTCAGATGGTGAGTCCCATAGTGCTCAGAGCCATTTTTGAGCAACTGTTCTTCACACAAACCATTCAGGACTCGAACAGGAAGAAGGGGAAATGGCAGTAATACACAAAGTACTCTCCACCACTCACCACACGAGAAAGGGAGTTAATATTGCACTGCATCCAGTTGTGACTAATATCAAGTCTGTAGCTCATTGGGATATAAGTTTAAAAAGAATTGCAAAAGTTGTACCGAACAGACAGGCAGACAAGAAAGCGATATCTATCTCTTCTTACCCCCTCTCCAGTCAGCTGCGCCCATGGAACACTTTCCAATACTACCCGCACAACACGTCGGTCCTGCACAGCAGCCGAAATGTCAGACGATACCTCATCTTTACACCCCTACCCTGACTCCTATCCCCCACCCCTGCAGGATCAGTCTGACAAGAAAGTGAGTTGGCATTGTATGGACATCCAGTTCTGAGCTAAATCAAAATTTCAAATCTGTAGCCCACATTACAATGTTAGTTTAAAATCGAGTACAAAATTTGTACAGAATGTTCAGACAGACTATGTAGCGGCCTAATAAAGACGTGGTGATAAGAGGTTTTGCGTGCTCTTTAAAGGGTCTGCCATAATGAAACGTCAATAAGTACAGAGGAAGGCGAGAGCTCGGACACGAGTCAGCTGGTTCGTTAACTCGGGCCGAGGGCGCAGAGCAGGTAGCGCTTTGGTGGGGTCGGCCGGGGTGGGTGAGGCGGTGGTGACGCCTGGTCGCTCAAAGCGGAAACGTCCGGTCGGCCGGCCGCTTGTGCTCTCGCGTTTCACTTGAAACCGGAAGACGACGCTCGGCCGCAAGTGTTGGGTAACGGGAGCAAGACGCCGCGAAAGAATACGGCTCGGGATGGCCGCCCGGGCCCGCCTTTGAGGCGCAGGCTCTGTTATTAAAGCGACGCCTCTGCCACCACCACAGGCACGGACGGCGGCGAGTGCGGTCCCCACGGGGACGCAGTTATTCCGCCGGGGCGTCCTCTTGCACCGCCCTGCTGCCACACCGACCTCCCACCTGCCTCCCTGCTGCTGGTCCGCGAGCACTGGTCGTACGCGTCAAGCTCACATTCCCAATAACGCTACCTTACCACTGAAAACAGCAACCAGAGTTTGTTGGTGCGTTGGTGCCCGATTACAGAGACAAGATACGCCATATCAGCAAAAAAGATCGATTACTCACCACTGACAAGGTAGCAATTATGTTCCTCAACTCGCTGCGTTTCTTGTCACAAATGCACAAATTTTACATGATCCACCTTCAAATCAACTCACTTTGTTCAACGCCTTTCCAGTTAGCACATTTCCTTGCAGAAGAAAAATTGTGAAAGTTGTACAAAATATTCTTCTGCAGTTGTCACAATTTTAACGATTTTCGACTAATTTGAGGCTGTTCGAAGATTATAGGTAAGAGCCCTGTCACGGTCGCCCGTTAAAATATTGCTGTCTATTAGAGTCTGTTACTTGAATATGTAGCCGGCCTTTGGTGGCCGAGCGGTTCTAGGCGCTTCAGTCTGGAACCGCGCGACCGCTACGGTCGCAGGTTCGAATCCTGCTTCGGGCATGGATGTGTGTGATATACTTAGGTTAGTTAGGTTTAAGTAGTTCTAAGCTCTAGGGGACTGATGACCTCAGATGTTAAGTCCCATAGTGCTCAGAACCATTTTTTTTTAATATGTAAAATGACATGGAGTTCTATCATTGACAAAATGAGGAAAAGCAAAATAGATCGCCACACTCAGTAAGATAAAATTTACTGATTATCCAAAGCCAAGAATTTTTATGAACAGGTTTGAAAAAGGTAGCACATTAAATCGAGGTTCTTTCTAGTGCAGTTATTCTTCCTCTCCATTTATTCAACTGAAAAGACTAACGCTGTAAGCAAACGTTTTAATAAGTAGTTCTGCTACCGAAAATGAAATAATAAAATCAGTATTTGCTATAATGCTCACTATAGCATAGTAATATTTATTTTCTTGAATTAAAAATATTTGGGGCTCATTAGTTCGTAACGGAAGTTCACGTCTTACAAGGTCGGTATCTGAAGAAAGAGCAAGTTCATGTCTTACAAGATCGGTATCTGAAGAAAGAGCAAAATATCCTCTTCTAACATATCAGTAACGAAAAGTATTACAGTGATTTAAGTTAACCACGCTGCATCTCTGGCGTGGCATTCATACACTATTAGAGACAATTTAGCCTCTTTCATAAAACATCGTATTTTAAATATTCTTTGGTGAGTTGTGTGTGTTGTGTTAATCTTTTCATCTCTGCGTACCTATTACAATCAACATCCCCTACACCTGAAACTGTTTCCGCCAAGTCACCATATTATATGTGGCGGAAAGTTCGTGCAGTCTCCCCACATTCCCCTTCCCCGTTCCAGTTGCAAATGATGCTCGGAAGAATCGAATGTTAGTAAGTTGTATATGGTTGCCTCTTCTAGGAAAGTACGCTATCTGTCAGTGGAATTGGATGAACGTCTCTGTAACAATTTAGCGTTTACCAAACTACCTCGTGACAAACGATGCTGTTCTTCTTTAGATCATGCCTATAATATTTTTCCATATTCTAGTCTTTGTGTGTGCATAATATCTTTCCCCTCTACAGCTGCCTCCAACGTCAACTTACACAGTATTCCTGAATGCTTATCAGATGCCCCCCACCTGTCTCTTCGTCGATAGGGTTCTACATGTACCATTACTTTACATGACTTCTTCATTTTGCACTGAATTTTTAAACGAATTTTTAATGTTATTCGACAGTAACACATTCTAAATGTCTTCTGTGCCTGTTTAGCACCTCTACTGAAATCTACACTCCATTCGTAGGTACCAATGTGCAAAATTGTTCAAATGGTTCTGAGCACTATGGGACTTAACTTTTCAGGTCATCAGTCCCCTAGAACTTAGAACTACTTAAACCTAACTAAGCTAAGGACACCACACACATCCATGCCCGAGGCAAATTTCGAACCTGCAACCGTAGCGGTCGCGCGGTTCCAGACTGTAGCGCCCAGAACCTCTCGGTCACCCCGGCCGGCAGCATTGTGCAGTTCTTGAGATGGAATAAAGTTTCATCACCAGTATTTGGCTGAAAAGGGCAAGACAGGTGGTGAAAATAGTTCCTGGTCTCCTCTTAAATTACGAGCCTTATTGAGATAGGGCATATGACACTGTTGATTATGATCTGTCCGTCGATTACGATTTTAATCTCGGTTCAAGAGAAGCTGGTTATGAGCCAGCAACAGGTTGCATCCTCTTCTGTCTCGAAGCCATTGAAAAAACACGATACTATTTTATGTACATCTTTATCAAACAAGTACATTAAAAAGTTATGTGCAACACATTTCTCTGGAAACATTCGAAGCCGGCCGCTGTGGTCGAGCGGTTCTAGGCGCTTCAGCCCGGAACCACGTAGCTGCTACGGTCGCAGGTTCGAATCCTGCCTCGGGCATGGATGTGTGTGGTGTCCGTAGGTTAGTTAAGTAGTTCTAAGTCTAAGGGACAGATGACCTAAGACGTTAAGTCCCATAGTGCTTAGAGCCATTTGAACCATTTGAAAGATTCGAAAATGCAATAATAAATTTAAAGAATTCCCGATACGTGGATAGACTTTTTAGGTGTCACACCAGTCAACATGACCGTTAATATTACTATTTCTTAATTGTTCGAAACATGTATTTCACGCGTAAGCGATTTACATTGAAGAAGGGATGCTTCCGTTCCCACGGCAAATGGAGTACTTCGGTACATTACACGCCGTCTGCGGGATAATGAAGACGAGGATGAGCAAGATAGCAGGTGAGCAGCGCATGGGACATTCAATCTTTGATGTCGTGCTGGCGTGCGAAGGTAGTACTCCAACCATCACCACATAGGGGAAACCACCACCGAGATATTGTATGAGAGAACTCGTTACCTCTAGGATGTCTGTATTCTCTGGCGAACTATACAGGGAGGTTACGAACTATATTCGCATTCTGCGATTTTGCGCTGACGTCGGCTGTTTGTGACACACGAAAATTAATGCCGGACCGTGACTCGAGACCGGATTTCACTCCTGTCACGAGCTGTCGCCTTAACCACGACCGACGCAGACTTCCATATATCACTTATTCACACCCTTATGCTCGCACAATTCGCGATTTCCGCAGAGGGAGACATCTGTATTGTCATCGAACAAGAGATGCGAACTTTGGACATAAGTCGAAGTAGTCCCTTGTGAACAGAGGTCTGGCACGGATCGGGTTAGATGCTCAACGAGTACGGCGTCTCTCTAATTTCAAGCAACGAACTACAAACCGGCAAAAATCCACATCGTATTCACGCCATCTGCCACGATGTTTAAAGTAGAAGAAGGCTGTCTCCTCGAGGACGGTACCCCGACGGCGACGGCGCCGCTGTTTCCGAGACGTTCCTTTCCCTCGTTCGCCACAATTATTAAGATTGATACGAACTGCCGCTCGCGGCTCGGAAGGCCGTCTGCGCCCTCCTTTGTCCATTAGTCCAATTGCGTTTCCTCAATAACCGTACGTCAGCTGCCATCTTCCCGCGGCGACGCGCGTCATTACGTGTTTTAGCCTGATTGTGTCCCCGCCCCTCAGCGGCTCCGCGGAACGCATTAAAATTCACATTAAAAAACGACAAAGAGCGGACGGTCGCTACCGCTGCCGCTCGGTTGGCGCCAAGGACTGTGTGTGTGTGTGTGTGTGTGTGTGTGTGTGTGTGTGTGTGTGCGCGTGCATCACACATGTGGCCGTCGTAAAGAGAGAAGTTTTACGGGCTGAATTTTTAATTTTATTGCCGGGTAATTATCGCGTTTATACATTGCACAGGTGGCAGCGCGATTTGGACGCGTGCGATGCGCAACTCCTGTGCGCTCGCCTTGCTGGCGGTGGGTAGTTACACGTCCCTCAGTTGTCGGAGCCGAAGGCCTTCGGAATAACGAAACACCAGTAAAACGCTGCCTCCTCCATTGTTCAGGCTGCTTCAGATTACTCGCTAAAACTCTTCAGTACGGACGAGGTGAAATGGCTGCGTTCGCTAACCTTTCTATCGGGGCTCATACGCTGCTTATAGCACGAGAAGAGGAACATTTCGTATTATACATCACACGTGTCCAAGTTTAAAATGTATAATGTTCTTCCACAACAGATATCAGACAAAATTTTAAAAAGTGGCCTCAAAATTGACACTCATTCGAGAATCGGGCTATTGTGTCATTGGTTTCATTGCTATCAAATTAGTGTACCTAAATCAGTATTTACTTCTTTCGTTCCCAGTTCGGTTTAGTAGTATTCATTAGTTTTCCGATCTGCTCGTCTAATCCTCAGCATTCTTCTGTAGCATCACCTTACCAAAATCCCTATTTTCTTCTTGTCTGGACAGTTTATCGTCCACGTTTCACTCCGTACAAGGTTACACTCCAGGCAGATACCTCCAGATAAACTTCCTTTGTATTCGGTATTAACAAATTCCGCTTTTTCAGAGCAGATTTTCTTGCTATTGCCAGCCTACACTTTGTGTTCTCTCTACTGCAGTCACAGTTACTTATTTGTCTACAAGACTAACAAAACTTCTCTTCATTTTTAATGCCTTACTTTCAGATCTAGTTCCTTCACTATCGCACTATTCAATTCTTCCACCTTCCGCTACTATTTTTTTCTTTTCCTGATGTTAATCTTATAACCTCTTTCCAAGCCACTATTGATTCTGTTCATCCCCTCTTCCAAGTGTTTTTCCGTCACTGACGAAATTACAACATCATCATAAGACATAAACCTCAAACCTCTAGCTGAACTTTAATTCCCTTTCCATGGTCATGCCCGGTTTCATCCACAGGTTGCTCAGTTTGCACGTTGAATAACATTCGTATTCAGCTTCCGCCCTGTTTTTTTTTTTTTTTTTTTTTTTTTTTTTTTTTTTTTTTTTTTTACAGCCTTCCAATTTTATAACTTTAGTCTGGCTTATGTGGAAGTTGTAGATAACATTTCACTCCCTGCATTTTTATCTGTGGTACCTTCAGAACTTGGAAGAGAATGTTCCAATCAGCATTGTCACTCAGGAAGCCAAAGTGATCTTCCCCGAGGTCGGCTTCTGCTAGTTCTCCCATTCTTCCGTAAATTAGTCGAATAATATGCAACCATAGATCATCATTGTTCGGCGTTCTGAGCACACAATGAGCACGTAAAGATGCGTAGAACAGTGGAGCCTCCCACCAAGTGTGAAGCGTATGTTGTCCTTCGATTTCTTCGTGCTGCAGGGTGGGGGTTCGCCTAATTTCATGCTGCCCTAATAACGTAACTATCATGTATGACAGCGAAGTGTGGCAGTGTGCAGAAACTTTAAAGCAGGACTTATAGACGTACGTAATGCAGGCGTTCGGGGAAGGGAGCAAGTGTCAGCCGAAGAGCAATTCAGAACAAGTGAAGAGGAATGTTGTCATTAGACACTATCCTTCTTCATGACAATGCCCGGCCACACATTGCAACTACAATAAATGGGACGTGTTCCACTGCCCAGCCCCGACTCCCTCTGATTTTCATCTCTTTGCTCAGATGAACGTCTCGTTATGAAGACAGTATTTTAGGACAGACAACGAGCTGCAGACCAGGATAGAGAATTGGCGGAAAGGCGGCTGCATTCTACGACGAAGGTGTTGGAAAGTTCGCAAACCGATACAACAGTTGTCAAAGTTGGAGCGGCGACTATATGGAGAAGTAGCTGGACTGTGTAGCTACACGTCAAAAGTAAAACATTTTTTATTTTTATGGTCGTTTCCAATGACGACCGATCGGACCTCGAGAAAACTTAGCCCTCGTATATTCTGCATATCAGGTGGAATAACTGGCTATCACAAAGATCTGAATAATTGTTAGGGACTGTCGTCTATTCCAGGGGCATGGTTTAGACCATTCAGCGATCTGTCATTTAGTAGTATTGCATCTCTCATTTCATCTTCATTTACTGCATCGTCCCTTTCCACAATCTCTCTCTCTCTCCCTCCGTCTGAACAGGTCTCCGTAGGCCCAACGGCCCCTTTCTAACTTACTGCCTTTGCGTAATCCTTTTAGATATTCCTTTCACCACATTTTCTTGGTAGTGCCTTTCCATCTGAACTCCTGATACTTAGACAAGCGTTTCTATTTTTCCTGTCGGTGTTCTTTCCCATAGTTGTGCAAGCTTCTACAACTTCAAATTTTTCCTCTAGCTCATTTTGCACTTTCTCTCAATCTCATTCTTTTACCTGTTTCATTTGATGCATTTTTTAATTATATTTTCTCTTTTCGTCGACGTCATTATACCGATAGCGTGTGGCGAACTGCATGTGTGAATAGTGCAATAGTAATGCGTAATTAAATTGCGTGCAGAAGTAAAGTTGGAGAGGAAGCTGAGCAAAGCAAGTCTCTGCTGTGTTCGCGTATCAGGCGTCATCGGATCGCTGGAACGTCGCGACGCGCCTCGCGCCGTGCAGCTGACAGCAGCGCCGGATTCGCCTGATTGCACGTCACCCGGGCGTCGCGTCATTACCATTCAGAGTTCGTAAGAGCGATAATGGCTGGCAACATTCCGCGAATATCGCTCTTATGGACATAGTTGAGGAGTAATCGCGACCGGCGCGAGGGGGACGTGTTGTGCCTCCCAGATGGATGCGAGGGAGTCTGCCGCGGCGGGCGAAAGCCCCGGGCGAGGCAGAGGCTTGGGAAAGAGCAAAGGTTGTCGTGCAGGAATTAATATCTGAGCAGGGCCCGAGAGCTGAGCGCCGCGCTGTCTTTGACAGGTTATCATTGAGGGGGCGAGCGCGGGAAAAGGAAAGGGTACGGCGCAGTAATACCAACGTGCCCCGCACGAAATAACTGGCGACCGACAATAAACGGGGCTGCCACGCCGGGAGACGTCTACACACACAGTTATAAACCGCAGCTCCATCTCCGGCGCGGCGAGAAGACGCGGCCCGCTCCAGAAATGTATTATTTCCGGCAGATTCTCCGTCTGGACGTGCCGTGAAAGCCGCTGAGGTAATAACTGCCTCAAGAGAGGGGGAGGGGGGGGGGGGAGATAGGCCGAGGGGCGCAGCCTTTCCACCGTCTTGACATTTCGAGACAGCCACTAGAGGCGTGTTTACAAGCTCGTATAATCCAGCCGGAGCTGTTAGCAGCGGAGATGATTCCCTGTGATGGGAATGAAATAAAATACCATTAGCGGATGCTAGCGGTGGTGGGGGGGAAGCAAACCTGTTCATTCGAGTGGGTGGCGAAGCGCTGTGCGTGAGAGCGGGCCGTCACCCGCCTGCGTTAAACGCGCACGCATTACTCCAGCACGTCACCAGAACCAGCATTCTCATCCGCTCCCAAATTACTCTCACAAAGTTGTAATCGAGCCGTCGCGGTGAGCAGTCGTCTATTAGCGGCGCCGCAGCCCGGCTGCGAATCTACGGTCTAACTGTCCGCGTTAAACGTTATCTTCGTCTGCTCTCGGCAACAGGTAATATCAGTGGCGGCGCAAATTAAAGTGTCCACTGGTCGACTGCGATTTTTCTTATCCGGCCGAGAGACGGCCGCCGTGATTAACAAGAAATTTTTCTGTGAAGCTGCGACAAGTATGGCTGCCCAAAGCCTGCCTTTAAGACTGTTAGGTGCATCATAGCAGGCTTAGGATCGAGCAGGGTACAGTTTTTTTGCATTCCACGAATGTGCATTCCCGAGTCTCCAGACTGTCTATCAGTCACAAAGGTCACAGTTCTCTAGTGTCTACACTCTCATACATACTCCGCAAGTCACCACACGGTACCTTGTACCACTGTTAGTCATTTTGTCCCATTCGTAAATGGAGCGAAGTAAAACGACAGTCTATATGCTTCCGTAGTTGCCCGGATTTATTTTGTCTTCGAGGTCCTTCCGCGAAATGGATATTGTTGGCGGTAGGATAGTTCGGCAGTCTGTCGCACAGGCTGGGTCTCTAACTTTCTTAAGCGCAGCAGGACTTCAAACGGGTCGACTTGGAGCAGGAGAAACACCACAGGACATTTTAATTTCCACTGTCTGTACTTTCACAAATAAATTCGTAAAACTTTGTCAGCATGACCAGGAAGCATTTAGGATACACACTGATAGCAGTGGAAGTTCAAAAACACAAGAAAATATTTTTTTAAATGTGAACTTTCATCAATTTTTCACTTACTATTGGCTGCATTTGTTGCTATAGGTACACTTTTCTTCATAAGTAAGAGAGGTTCTTCGATGAATTTTGCACAGCATAGAAACTATACTTACAGGTGCATGAAACTCTAGAATTTATTTAACTTATGAAAAAATGAATAATCTTTTACAAATAAACTTCATGTTTAGAAAAAAACTCAAATTTTATAATTAAGTATCTAAATTTTTACAACAGTTTTTAATAGATTTGGAAAATTTTAGAGTTTCATACAGCTGTAAGTATGGTTTGTATGCTGTGCAAAATTCATCGAAGAATCTCTTTTATTTATGAAGAGAAGTGTACCTATAGCAACAAACGCAGCCAATAGTAAGTGAAAAAATGATGAAATTTCAAATGTAAGGAAATTTATTTTGTTATATTCTTGAATTTCACTGCTATGAGTGTGAATCCTGAATCCATCCTAGGCATGCTGACAAAATTTTATGAATTTGTTTGCAAAAGTATAGACAGTGGAAATTAAAACATCCTGTGGTGCCTCTCCTGATCCAAGTCGGCCCGTTTGACGTCCTACGCCCCTTAAATTAAAAGAATTCTTCCCTCCAGGGAATGCCACTGGAGTTCAAAAGCATCTCCGTAATATCTGCATCTTGATCGAACCTATAATAACGTATCTAGCAGCACACCTCTGAATTGCTTCGAGCTTTCCTTTAATACGACTTGGATGGATTCCCAAACATGCGGCAGTACTGTGGAATAGGTCGCATAAATGTTCTTTTTGAGGTGTATTTTAGAAATAAGCTACACTTTCTTAGAATTCTCCCAATAAAAAGAAGTCGACTGCACCTTCTTCATAATGGATCTTAGGTGCTCGTTAATTCCATGTCACTCTGCAACGTTATGCTTAGATATTTAGTCGGTGTCGCTGTGACAAGCATCACACCACTAATGCTATATTCGGACATTACAGAATTGTTACGTTTTCCCCATTTAGATAAATCTGCCACTCATTGCACGAAACGGAAATTCTATCCAAGTAATACTGTACCCTCAAGGACGACATTTACCCGTACACTAAAGCATCATCAGCAAACAGTCGCAGACTGATACTCACCCAATCCGTCAAATACTATATACAGAGAACAGAGCGATGATATTACACTTCAGTGGCGATAAAATTTTGCTAAAAACAGTCTTGTCCGCATAAATATTTTACTTAAACTGGTGACCGGTTTCGATCTATTGTACTTAAGATCGCCTTCAGACCTTGTACTCCATGATGGTAACAAGAGTTGGGCTGGCTCAGCAGACTGCTCTAGGGAGATGTACTTCTCGCTAGAGCAGTCTGCTCAGCCAGCCCAGTTCCTCTCAACATCAAGTACAAGGTCTGAAGATGATCTAGGTACAATAGATCGAAACTGGTCACCAGTTTAAATAAAACATTTATGAGACCAAGATTGCTTTTACCAAAATTTTGTTGATACACCTGAGGTCGCTGCTTTCCTACGACAGTGTTCCAGAAAATACTCCTGACGATACTGTTCACTCCAATGAACACTCTCCATTCAGGACAATGTTCTATAACCTGATAAATAAACGCTCTACAGTACCATCTCGGTACTAATTGCTACTAATAGTCTCATAGCAACGAGAGAGTTCCTCAAATTCTGCTTCCGAACAATCATCAGGGACTCCTACTGCTGTTTGAGTTAGTGATACGTCCCTCACTATCACATTCGACGCATTCAGCATTGCGAGGTCAATCCATATTTCATGAAGATTTCTTCTTAACACCAAGTACCCAGTAGAAAATTTCCATTTCAAATTTGTGTGAAAAGATTTATAAGTATCATGTTACCAAATGAGTTTGATACATTTCCTCTGAGAGCATCCTCCCGACGTGTAATCACAAACATTACTAATATCACCTGCTGTATTTATAACCTAACTTCAGAATAACAAGTTATGGAAGGTAACTCATACCAATATTGTCTACCTGCGTATTACACTTACGAAAGTTTCGCAAAGTAAACTACGAATAATTCTGAAACTTCCTGGCAGATTAAAACTGTGTGCCCGACCGAGACTCGAACTCGGGACCTTTCCCTTTCGCGGGCAAGTGCTCTACCATATGAGCTACCGAAGCACGACTCACGTCCGGTACTCACAGCTTTACTTCTGCCAGTACCTCGTCTCCTACCTTCCAAACTTTGCACTTGCCCGCGAAAGGCAAAGGTCCCGAGCTCGAGTCTCGGTCGGGCACACAGTTTTAATCTGCCAGGAAGTTTCATATCAGCGCACACTCCGCTGCAGAGTGAAAATCTCATTCTGGATACGAATAATTCTATTTCAATGCACAGCACGCAGTATTTTTTATAGTGAACTACCAAAACCCTCTTCAGTTCTGCAAACTTTAGTTCGATTTAATTTTAATTCCATGTAATCCATCAGGTGTTTCTTATGAAGAGTCTTCAAATGAACTGTTTTGAGCATATCCATAAGTCACGAGTACCGTCACAGATGACACAGTTCTTCACTGATCGTTTTAAATTCCTTCAGCTACGCCGAGTCACAAACAGCAAATAACAAAGATAATCTCAACAAATAATGTACAAATATTGTATAATTTCTGTGACCCGACATATTGTGTTGTATCTCTGTTGATCCATTATGGAAATAGGACAGCGGCTGGTCAAATATTTAACAAATAATTTTGCCAGACAGCCGTAAAATTTGAGAAGTTATTTTATTTTCACAACCAGTTTCGGCAGTTCAATACGCCATCTTCAAGTCCCATATGCACCTCTCAAAAATTATCGATACTGGCATACGGGGGCCATCTGTTTCTGGATGTCGAGAATTCTTAGCTAAAGTGCTTCCTTGGAAGACTTACCTGAAGATGGCATACTGAACTGCCAAAACTGGTTGCGAAAATATAATAAAATAACTTCTCAATTTGCACGGCCTTTTGGGGAATTTCTTTGCTAAATATTGTGTTCTATGTGGATGCATCCATTCTGCACCCAGTGTACACCTCTTTTATGTTACGTTAGTGAGATATTGAATGCCCACAGTTTTCTTTCTCTCCCTCTCTCTCTCATCTTTCCTTAAAAAAAAGCTATTCAGCATTGTGCGATTGTATTCATAGTCAGCTAGTCGTCTGCTGAAATGTGTATCAGTGAAGGTAACAGTTATAAGTAATCAGGTCGCGTTTGTTCCTCCTCAGTTTTCTTATTCACAAATCGACATTTCCACCCTTACACCGGTATCTTCATCAGGATTTTACGGTGTCCCTATTTAGCTTAACGTCGAACACTAACTCACTAACACCTAACCGGTGACGCCAGAGGATCTCAGGAGAAGATTCGAAATGTGAAGAAGAAACTTGTAGACGTTTAGGACGTGGGTTAATAACATAAGAGATGTTACCTTAAATGACAGTGATCGCGTAAGCATACAGACTTACGTGTGTTGTTATGTAGCGTACAAAGGTGAGCTGTCGCCGTTTTTCTTAAGATATTCACAAGAAAAAATGAGGACGACTGTTGGAGATGCGTTGCGATCTTGGATATAACAAGCGAACGGCTGGTTCACAATGCGGCGAGAGTCACAAGGCACGATGGTCCAATAGTGGCAGACACGACTGTACCGCCTCGTCCTCTCCTTTAATGCTACCTCGCTGCTCGAAACATTGATGTAATTTAACTTGCAATCATTTATTTATTAACAATATGAAGAAGAGAGAGAGCGCAATATCACGGAGCAACCCTTGCCTCCCCTTGCGCCGAGTTTAATAGCCTAGGTTATAGTAAGCCGGCCTCCCTCTCCGCGCCAATTACGGAATTTATGCTGATTCCTCGTCTTAGTTCTGCGCGACGCTAAGGACTCCCCCCTTGCCCCCCCTCCCGAGCAAAACCGGCAGCCCATCTCGCCTTGCCCAAGTTTTAGGAGTTTCCGGCGAAACCTCTCGTCATTTTAAGCCCTGTAAATAATTAGCAACTTCCACCTTATTTATACACAAAGTCTGGGTGCTCGCGGCGCAGTGCGGCCGTATGTAATTTCCTAGTTAAGTCTGCTCGGCGGCCGTGGCTGTATCCTAAAGCGTCCATATTACAGCAAGTCGGGAACCAGCAGTTTACGTGGGGTTTGTGCCAAGTGGCAGGGGTGGGGAGGGCGGGATGAGTACTGCTCCACCCACGCAGCAGGTGAGAGCACCGAGGGCCAAGTTGTGAGGCCCAACAAGCTACTGTGCGCCGTGTATCCCCTTACGCTCATCTCAAGAGTAACGGCAGTGACCGCACAGGTAACGGAAAAGGCAAGGCTCCGCAATACGACGCAATAAATTATTGTTCACAAAGTAAGATCTTGTTGTCTAAATGACGGGTTGTCTCTCGTCCGTCAACACGAATTCCAGTCAACCCAAGTTTTCATCATTAGGTGGAACTCACTTTCGTCACCTTTTTCCAACAGGAAATGGAGTGCGCCACTAATGTTCGAATGAGAAACGTCGATATACAACATGTCCCCAGGAGGAATAGCCAATATTGCGGGACACGCGAGCAACGATCAATCAAAGCAATAAAAGTCCAGTAAACATGGGTTCTGAAATGCGTATCTGACTTGTTATAAGCACGTCTTAATATTCGACACTGTAATGCAAACTCTCTGCTTTCTATATTTACGGAGGAAATAGTATAGATCAACACAAAATAAAAATTGCCTGGTAAACATGGGCTCTAAAATACATACAATAAGAGCTATGAGCACGTTTAGTAGAAGAAATGTGTTTTGAAGTAGCAGAGACGAACGAGTTTTGAAAGCTCTTAAGTTACGCACTTTAGAGAGCATGTTTATTGAGCAATTTATTCTTGTTTTGTTCGATACTACCACCTCTAACCATTTTTCTTCGATTGATCGTCGCTGTGGTATCCCTGAACATTGCCCAATTCTTCTAGGACACCCTGTATAAGATATTGTAAATTTGAGGGTTTGGTGATCGAAGACGTGTCACTATGAACAGGAAGTCATGTAAAGGTAGGAGACGAGATACTGGCAGAACTGAAGCTGTGAGGAGGGGGTGTGAGTCGTGCTTGGGTAGCTCAGTTGGTAGAGCACTTGCCCGCAAAAGGCAAAGGTCCAGAGTTCGAGTCTCGGTCCAGCACACAGTTTTAATCTGCCAGGAAGTTTCATATCAACGCACACTCCGCTGCAGAGTGAAAAGTTCATTCAGGAAGTCATGTCTCAGGAATACACACGAGAGACAATGAAAAGCATCCCTTTATGCGGACGGTGAAAGAGCATACTAATTTAGAGCGATTTTGGGAGCCATTTAGCAAACGCCGAAACAATGGCCAAGTTTCTCGTTGTTGTGATAGTGAAACAATGTGTTGATAAAGGATGAAAGAATAGAAACCGGGTGTCAGTATGACACTTTATGGAAATTTGGGCTTTCTCGGCAAATTAAAAAGATGAAATCTTCTCGGGTTTTCAGCTGAATGCTGGTGTAATGTTGTCGCAACTATTCCACAAATTTCGTACTCTTCACCTTCAAACGATGTCAACCTTCTGAAAGATAGACTCTAGAAGATATTTGCTTCAAATACGACGAACACCTGACGACAAAGATAAGGACTATTGGCATTAGCCATCATTTGAGAAAGACTGGTCAATGGGCGTTACTGTCTTGGGCAAAGTCTAGTGGACGTGATTTGCCTTTCCTACCTGTTACGAAATGGTAAGTGGTTATGTGTGTCTCGTGGAATTCTGTTATGAACTCCGGTGCAGTTTAGTGCCGTTTTTGTGTTGCTACAGATGATATACCTCCTGCTCCTCTCGCATACCATCAAAGATTCCCTGTACGATGAACATACCAATCGTAGCGTCACATGTCCTTAGGTTATGACCCAGTATGGAGAGATTCTAGATTCATCCCCAAGATGTTGGCCCCGTATGGTGACTATAAATTGAATGACAGCACTTCTCCTTTTCCTGACGGACAAAAAACTTGTAGTCAAATTTTGTTTCGAGTTCTGGAATTGATCACCTCCGGATTGAACGTCGATGTGTCACTGGTAAGTAAATGCAGCTTTCGAAGTGCGGCATCATCAGTTCAAAAACCGCTAACAGATTTATACGTTAAAGACCGTGTCCTGTTGGTATTCTGACAATAAGGGTATTAACGAGGGCAGTGGATTCTGTGGAGACCTCGCGTCAGCTTCACTTCTTTACCGATCAGACTTACGATCGGGCGGAAGTCAGCGCGTTAGAAGCAATGTCGCATCTGTACCTGCGTGTCCCGGCGGACGCCCCAACAATAAACCCACCCCGTCATCTCGCAACCCCACGCGCCACGAGCGTTGGCTTCGCAACCCCAGCCGCTCGCGCGCCTTCTCTTTAATAATTGGAAAGATCCTCGGGCAGACGTAATCAGAAATTTTACTACTCCATAAGCATTTTGATTTACTATTAGTACCGCGCCGCGCGGCGGTCCGGCAAGTCCGCGGCGTCTGCGCCGTATTGATATCTGGAATGGGGGCCAATAAAGGGGAGACTGGCACACTCAGAACCCATCTGGCCGCGCGGCGTGTTACTGCCGCCGTTAACAAGTGCTTGCCTGGCGTGTAAGAGGCAGGGGTAGAGGAGGGAAGGAGGGAGGGGGAGGGGAGGGGTGAGTAAGGGAGGGGAGGGGAGGGGGCCAAGACGCCGAGCGCCGCGACGCGGGACGCCTGCTAACGACGCCGCCACTCTGCCGTGCCGCAGCTGCGTCCGACTCTCGAGGGAGCCTACGCTACCACCTGCTGGAACTAAACACGACGTCGGTCTGAACACGAACTGAATAGACGATAAACCGATACGACCGCTATACTCTAAGCAGAACAAAAGTGGTCTTGTTTTACAGAGAACGTAGACTCTCGGTGCCGTTGTTGACGAAAGTTCTTTGGATTTCGTATCGTGTTATTCTTCTTTGAGTGAGACGATCCCCAGAAGAAGCTCTCAGCAGCAGCACCGAAACGTCGGGGCAAAGATTCTAGAAATATCGACGCGGTACAAAAATAAAAAAAATTAACTTTTTTTCATTTATTAAACGCTGCACAGTGATCAGTAGGTGCAGACACGTGTGAATATTTATGAATATTACCGAACTATTAGTTTAATAAGTCATGGTTGCAAAATACTTACTTCAATTATCTGCAGACTGTTTGATAAACTGTTAGAAGCCTACTGCCGAAAAGTTCAGTTTCAGTTCTGGAGAAATGTAGGAACACTTGAGGCAGTTTTACCCCAAGAACTTAGCTTCGAAGATAAGTTAAAGAAGGCAAGCCAACGTTTATAGCACTTGCAGCCTTAGAGACAGCTTTTGACAATGTAACTGGAATGCATTCTTTGAAATTCTGAAGGTATCAGGGGCAAAGTACTGGGAATGAATGGCTTTTACAGATACCAGTCTGCAATTATAAGAGTCGACGTGCGTGAAAGGGAAGCAGTAGTTAAGAAGGGAGTGAGATAGGGTTGTAGCCTCTCCCCGATATTACTCAGTCTGTACAATATGCAAGCGCTAAGAAAAAAAAAAGAAAAAAAAAGGACAGTGTCTTGAAGAAAGGTTATAAGCTGAACATCAACAAAAGGAAGGCAAGGATAATCGAATGTAGCCAAATGAAACTGGGTGTTGCTCAAGGAATTACATTTGGAAATAGACCCTAAAAGTAGTACATGAGTTTTGCTATTTGGGCAGCAATATAATGGTAGCCGAAGCAAAGAGGATATAATGCAATCTTGCTATAGGAAAGGAAGCATTTCTGAAGCAGAGGAATTTGTTAACATAAAATATAAATTTGTTAGGGAGTCTTCTGCGACTATATTTGTCTGTAATGTAACATTGTAGGGGTGTGAAATGTTTACAATAAGTATCTCAGCGAAGAAATGAAAAGACGTTTTTAAAATGTGGTGCTACATAAGAATGCCGAAGGTTAGACGGGCAGCTCGAGTAACTAATAAGGAAACAATGGATCCTATTTGGGAGAAAATAAATTCATGGCACAATTTGAATAAATAAATGTGATCGGTTGGGGGGAAACATTCTTAGGTATCAAATAATTGTCATTTCGGTGTTGGGGGAAGTGTGGAGGAGGGGGGGGGGGTAAAAATTGTAGAGGAAGACCAAGCGATAAATACGATAAGCAGATTCTAATGGATATAGTTTGCAGTAGTTATTCGGAGACGAACGGGCTTCGCGGTATAAACTATCATGGAGAACGGCGTCAAACCAGTCTTAGGACTGAAGACAACAACAAGAACAACAAAAACAGTGTTCAAAATGCTCTATTAATTGTAGTGGCTTTATGTGGATACTTAGGCTATTAAGGCCCGATTTGAAGAAGAAAAGATATTGCACTTAATGACAGAAGATGGACGTACCCACTTGTTCCGAAAATGACGAATCGGTCTTATCCGCGGCCTAAGTGTTTAAGCAGCCAGCAGCTAGCTTAGCATGTCATGGTTAGTGTGACAGCAGTGTTAATTCTGATGCAAGATAGTAAAAGAGACGGAAGGGAGACCAGGGTATACGTCATTAGGGAGTGATCACAGATAGAACAAGAATGAAGAAATGAAGGGAAACGATGTTAGCCCAAAACTGGAGGCCCTGTTGGAGTTTTGGAACAAAGTTCAAACCGAATACTACCCCTGCAATTTCATCACTACGACTCCTCACTGTGTGTGTAAGACCCAGTAAAAAAATTGCTCTAAATCTCGCAGTCGACTTTAAAATTCTGAGAGAGTACGTTGCGTAATGATGGTTGAAATGGCTCTGAGCACTATGGGACTTAACATCTGTGGTCATCAGTCCCCTAGAACTTAGGACTACTTAAACCTAACTAACCTAAGGACAGCACACACATCCGTGCCCGAGACAGGATTCGAACCTGCGACCGTAGCAGTCACGTGGTTCCAGACTGAAGCGCCTAGAACCGCACGGCCACACCGACCGGCCGTTGCGTAATGACCGTATGTACAATGTCACGTGATTATCGTGATGGGCAGAAGTAACCAGAGTCAGGGTTGAACGGAGATGTATCGGCTAGTTGTCTTCCAGTGTGCTGCAGTTCAGTCGACAAGAAAACGGGTAAAAATTGTAACAGTACGCCGTGTACAAACCGCCACACTCGAACGATTAGTTTTTGCAACAAGGATGTCGCTGATACCTGTTCATATCTTATCTATACATTTATATCCCAGCTACTTACATCTGGTAAGAGCTTCATAACTTCGGAATTTTTCTAGTTCCTTTTTCTCATCACATTTCCCTTCCAAAGAGTAACGCCCACTTGTTAAAATTTTAAACACCTTCACATAACAAGAACGTGCTCCATTTATCGTAATGTAAGCTGTCACATGATTTAAGATGCATGAGGAGCTGAACAAAATGAGAAAAAAAATTCTGAAACTAACAGCCGGTAAATGCAGGACACGTTACAAAGCTATCAGAAGTGACACAATGATATCCGGGAATCTCTGGGCAGGTGGAACTTATCGTAACATCGCTTACAGTTCTGTGTCCAGAGTCTTGACATGACCAGAATCTCATTTTACTTTCGGCGTGACGGTGACGCAGGCGGCGGGCTCCCAATTACCGAAATATGTCCGGAACGTCAAAGTGACACATTTCTCGCAATGCAGGTGTTCGTCGTCAGAAAGGCAATTAAATTATGGTCCGACGTCCTACGAACGTCTGCGTGGACCAAGACCGGTTTGGCTCCAGCCTTCCATTTCCGCCGGCAAAACGTCGAGACGTAAAAAGAAAGAGAAAGACAGAGAGGAAGAGAGAGAACTTTTGATTGAACTTGGGCAGATAAATTTAAGATCTCAGGTGTCTTAAGTATCGTTACGATTTTGTTCTGAACAGATTAGCATCGAAGTGCCTAATTGTGATATCGAACTAATTTTAGCGAATTTGTTGCAGTTACAGCGGTGTACATCACGTCAACAAGTTCGAAGTTTTTTCTCGCAGAATGTTTCGCAGTTTGACACGAGCGACCTTTGTCGCTCTTTCATGTTAGCTGCACTTATTCGTGCTTCCAACATAAAAACAAATGTCTTCATTGCTAACCTAGTGGCTGTAATTGATACCAATACATAAATACTCGCACACGCTCTTTCACTAATAGCTTACGTGTGCTCGACAAAGCTTTTTGAAAGCTTGTATAACAAAGTGAGTAAACGGGAACAAGCCTAAAGTTCCTCCTTACACAGATTAAAGTTCAATGAAGAACTCATTGTACGTCACTGTATAAGAAAATGACTTGAAACTTCGTAAATAACAACAAAAATGAAAAACAGCAGGACTTTAAACAAAGATAAAAACTATATAAACTACTGTAAACGAACTGAAAATGAGTAATGTCGTACAACGGTTAAGACAATGGACACGCACTCTAGGAGACGGAGTTCAAATTCCAGTCCGGAGACTCGTATTTTGAGGGTTCGCTTTATTCCTCCGTATCAATCAGAAAAATGCATAGATGGTTCCCTTACCAAGGATACACCCGATTTCTTACGCAGTCCTTGACCGCTCGAAGCTTGTATTGCGTCGACGGGGCGTTAAAATTGAACCTCGTATCCTTCCATACGACGGAATCCCCGGGAGTGTTGCGAGGCTCCATAACCTTGGTTAATCAACACTTCTATGAGTATTATCTCAATAGGTGGTTCCTGTTGTGGCGAAGCAGGTGGGTTCCTATTGAGATAACACTGACAGAAATCTAATTAACCAAGATTGGGAAGCATCAACACATGACTTCCCTTGACTTGATAAACTATCACTAGATGAAGTGGCAAAGGCAAAGACTATCCTTCTTCTGCTCGATTGGCAGTCTATTAAATGTTTCGTTACACACTGAGATGATAAAAATCATGGGATACCTCCTAATACAGTGTTGGAGCTCGTTTTGCCCAGCGTAGTTCAGAAACTCAATGTGGCTTGAACTAAACAAGTTGTTGGAAGTCCCCAGCATAAATAGTGAACCACGCTTCCTCTACAACCGTTCATAAATGCGAAAGTGTTGCCGTTGCATGATGTTGTGCACGACCTGACCTCTCGATTATGCCCCATAAATATCCGATGGGATTCATGTCGAGCGATCAGGGTAGCCAAACCATGCACTCAAACTGCCCAGAATGTTTTTCAAACCAATCGTGAAAAACTGTGTCCCAGTAGCATGGCGCATTATCATCCACAAGAAATTCTTCGTTGTTTGGGAACGTTAAGTTCCTGAATGGCCTAAAATGGTCTACAAGTAGTCAACATTCAAACGATCCAGCCCATTCCATGTTAACAAAGCCTACACCATTATGGAGCCACCACCAGCTTGCACAGTGCCTTGTTCACAACTTAGGTCCAATGCTTCGTAGATCTGCACCACACTCAAACCGTACCATCAACTATTACCAACTGAAATCGAGACTCATTTGACCAGTCCACGATTTTCCATTTGTCTTGGGTCTAACCGATATGGTCAAAAGCTCAGGAGACGCACTGCAGGCGATGTCGTGCTGTGTAGGCTGTGGCACTCGCTTGGGTCGTCCGCTACCATACCCCATCAACGCCACATTTCGCCGCATTGTCCAAACGGATACGGTCGTGGTACGTCCCAGATTATTTTCTGTGGTTATTTCAAGCAGTGCTGCTTGTCTGTTAGCACTGACAACTGTACGCAAACGTTGCTGCTGTCGGTCGTTGAGTGAAGGTCGTCGGTTCGAGGTCACAGATAATGCTTGAAATTCGCTATTCTCGGCGCAGTCTTGACAACGTGGATCTCGGAATTTTGAATCCACTAGCGGTTTCCGAAACATAACCAGTTGCGGACAGCCGGTGGGGAGCAGGCGATGGCGTGATGAACCATCCCTGTTTCTTCTTGTCTTACTATTAAATCTAATCATCAAGAATCAGCAATGGCAGCAGATAATTCAGAGGGTGTGAAGTTAAATGGAAATATTAAGATATTAGTGTATGCAGATGATCTAAACATCATTAGCGATAGAAAAGAGCATTTGAAAACAAAATTTTGAGGAAAATTTTCGGAGCAAAAAGGGATGACATTAGCAGAGAGTGGCGAAAACTGCATAACGAAGAGGTTCACGAACTCTGTTCAAGCCCTGACATAATCAGTATTATTAAATCACGTAGGCTGCGATGGGCGGGTCACGTAGCTCGAATGGATGAGGGCAGGGCAGCGCACAGAGTACTGGTAGGGCACCTAGAGGGAAAAGTACTGTGAGGAGACCGAGGCGTAGATGGGAGGACAATGTGAAGGCTGATTTGAGGAGCCTAGGTATTGAAGGTGAATGGAAGGAACTAGCCCAAGACAGGGACAGATGGCGAAAATACGTTGCTGCGGTAATGGACTCCCGAGTCCGGTATGACCAGTAAGTACGTAAGCGGTTTCCGAAAGGGACTGTCCCATGCGTCTAGATCCAACTACGATACTCCGTTCAAAGTATGTTAATTCCCTTCGTGCGGCCTTAATAGCATCGGAAACCTTTCCACATGGATCACTTGAGTACAAACGACAGCTCCGCCAATACATTGCCCTTTTATACCTTGTGAACGCGATACTACTGCCAACTGCATCTACGCATAACGCTGCCCCCCTGACATCTGTTACCTCACTGCATTGGAGGAGAACTCAGTTCTCTGGCGGCGAGTTTTGCTAGCGCAAGTAAAAGGCCAGAAGGTACTACATCGCGCCCTCTAACATAAATTGTCCGAATCGCATAGCAACAAACATAACCTTGCACGGTCGGAAATCATGGCAGAAGTCGAGTAATTTCTGCGAATTACGTCCAGTCTATGAGCATTTTAGGATGAGGCAGTTACTCAAAGCGAAGATATGCTGATGCTACAAACCATGACCGACTTCCACGAGGTGGTGTGACAGGGCAGCAACCGAGTGACTGACTTTTCTTTGGAAACACAGATAGTGCTAATAGCAGCTTGTGACTGGATTGGGACGAGGCAGGCACGAAATTTAAAAACTTCAAATACTAAATACTTCAGATTCGAGAAGAAAGGGGCGAGAAGATGGGCGCAACGGTGCTCTCCCGTTGGAGAACGCTGATATAATCGGCGGGAGATTTTCCTCGCGGCCGCGCAGTACCTGCTCCGGCAGAAGGAGAGGGCAGAGGAGAAGGAGCAGGAGGGAGACAGAGAGGACTCAAAGAGGGCAGTGGCGGAGGTCGGTCCGCGTGTCCTCCTCGCGCGCCGTCGCCCATGATCACGCTATCGGCGCCCCATCTGGCCATCCACCCCAGCCCACTTGGACTCTCCCCCCGTGTCTCCGATTCCACAGCCGCATTCCGCCCGCCTGACTCTGCGCCTACGCCCCCGTCCCTCTCACCCCCCTCATACCGCGCAGTCTCTCATATTTCCGTGATGACAGGCTCCGAGTGTTTCTTCCTCTCGGCTTCATTCGTCGCGCCGGAGTAACTTTTGCTCGTCTCCTTTTATTAGACGTGACGAGAGATTAGACAAAGACGTTAAGGGACAAACTTCAACAGAAATTGCCGCGGCGCGCCTTAAGAGCAGGGCTGGTTCGACGATGAGGGGGCAGAGCAGAAAAAAAAAAAAAAAAAAAAACGGACGGTCCCACCAGTCGAGGTTGGTCCGCAGTAAATATGTCCTGCAGCAAAAAGAAACTGCTTTATGAAGTACGACATTTCAATGGTGTGAAGACGCCCGTGATCACTACATTTACGAAAACAGTTTTCATTTCCTGAAACGATCACACTCAAATTTTTATATTTCCGGTTTCAACTGTGTTGAAAGACCATCCTGAGGTCAACACGCAGCACTGAAACCCTGACCGTGCTAATGAACATCCATTGTCATTAACTGGCAATGAAATGTCCCCGAAGCGGCTTGGTCTATTGCATTCTGATTGTTATACAAAACAACAGTTACATCACGAGTGGAAAATCGGCGTCAGTGTGTGGGCTGAAATAGTGGCCGACAAATACATCCTACTTTTCGCGACTAGTGGTAAATAGGACCTTCCTAAAATAGTGACTATGTGTAAGAAGTGTCACAGCACAGATATTCCATTTAACGTTAGTCATGCACGAGGACACACCACTCCATTTTATTCAAGAAACGGAACTATCTTGCACGAACATTTTCTAACAAATATTTAGCCGATGCGTGAGGCCCTCCGAATAGACTGTCTATACCCTACAAGACCCTGTAGCGTCATTTGACGCAATTGTTTATTGAGAACCCATATCTGCTATTGCAGTACTTCGTCAGCATATTCATTATGTCTACCTACGCATAAGACAGACGCCGGAAGAACCTAGAAGAATATGAGTAACTACAACTGTGTGAGTTTTTGAGAATCTTCTGCTGTGGGAAGGAACTCTATCAGTACAGCAGCGTAACTAATTCTGTAACTTGGAAACAAACTGAAACTGGACCCATATTCTCAGTGACATTCCTGTAAATTTCGCTGTTCCGTAAGCTTATATGACGTGAATTGTCTGTATATTAACTATGGCATAGAATTGATCTGTGTGTGAAAAGCTCGAATTATTATGCCGGATGTAATGAAGTGACAGTTTTCAGATGCGAAGATGGGAAAAGAAACTTCCTACGGAATATTTGCCAGAATTGTAAGGAAGTCAGCGAAGAGTAAAATCTTCTACGTAGTTTTTAGAAAGATCAGAAAATGGAAGGATGATTACACAGCAGAAAGCATGTATTTTGAGAAATTCACTCGCTCGGTTTCCCAGAAAATGAATAGCTTAAAACCAATTTACGGGCGATCACGAGGTTATTTAAACTAGCAAACGCACTTTTAAAATAGAAGTGTCACTGTCAATCGAACTGGTCGTTCTGTTTTCATAGCACATGTCATCTGCCTTCCGAAGAGGTAATATTTCAAGAGACGAAAACCACAAACGGTAGAAAGTTGAGGCTACAGTTGTGATAAGTGTGAAATCACATTCCGCAATAATAAATATTAACAGCCAAAACCATCGAAAGAAAACAACACGGGTTTTTATTTGTGGTACCGAAGTAAGCAGGACTGAAACTTGATGAGCACACTGCAATGAATGACATTAAAACTCAACGAATTAATATTGACAGCTGTTCAAACAACGTATTTAAAATATTTATAGTGGTGGGCTCTTACATGAATTGTGCAGCATGTTTTGTTCGGACTGACACCTAGATTTTGTGTGGCGGTCTGTGATCCATCTAGGAGTTTTGTACGGACTAAAATATTAGAAAATCAACTGAAAATAGAATCTTGAAATGAAAAGGGAGCTAAAGCTTCCGGTGCACTGAAAAGGAACCTGTTATAACCAGATTTGAGTGTAGCTTCTAATGACTCTTAACACACAGACGAAGCGCATTGCAACGCAATTTACCTATACTTAAGTGTACGACCTATGATAGACACATATTTTAGAAATTACCAGTTGAAAAATTCATATTTTAACACATTCTCCTCTAAGCTTTATCGTACACGTCACTTGACAGTGATAGGTGCTCTGACATCATTGCTGGCGTGGTTGTCCGTTGATCCAATTGCCATATTCCGTGCAGAACACGATCGTAACGATATCTGCTGACAGTTTGTATGATTATATCGTGAATTAGACACAGTGTGGGGAAACAGCAGTTTGTTGCTTTAACTTTTGGACACCAGTGTATATTACAGGGTGTTTCAAAGTATTCGTGACAAACGTATAGGGGTGATAGATCACCTCATGGGGAACAACTATCGTTAGAGACAAAATGTGCGCCGGCCGGGGTGGCCGAGCGGTTCTAGGCGCTACAGTCTGGAATCACGCGACCGCTACGGTCGCAGGTTCGAATCCTGCCTCGGGCATGGATGTGTGTGATGTCCTTAGGTTAGTTAGCTTTAAGTAGTTCTAAGTTCTAGGGGACTGATGACTTCAGCAGTTAAGTCCCATAGTACTCAGAGCCACTTGAACCATTTGAACAAAATGTGCACTGAAACTTCCGGCAACTGTAGGCATCCATTAGCTCTGGGACGATGTGATTTCACCGAACTACCTGGGTCTACTGACCAGGCGCGCAGCATAGAGGGATTTTCAGTAATAAGCCCATAACAATGAATGTGTTAAAGTGGAGAAATATATTTCAGAAGCGAATCAGCTCGGTCTACCACCTGTCATACGGAGCTGACTCGATGGTAGGCAACAGGCACTGCATGCTAATACCGCAGAATGACTACGCCCTGTCGCCTGTCAGGGACATAAGCGGTCTCTGTATATCTGTGGATAAAATAATTTGATACATAATGTTTTCCTATCACGACGTTCTTGTTTTGAAGGGCGTTGAGTCCTAAAGAAGCTCCCGACTGTCAGATACGTGTGGCTGCGATCTGGCAACGTAGCAGCACGCACCGCGCACAGTGTTTTAAACGATGTTCTGAGATTCTCATTAAAGGAATGAAAAGATTATTTTGCTCGCTAAGCCGAGGTACAGCAGCGAGGCTGCTACCTGTTTTGATATTCGGACAGCGCAGCCGAGGCGTTAACAAAACACGCGGCGCCCTTTTCTCGACGAGGGATTTAAAACCCTCGAGCGAGCACTTGCGCATTTTCCACGGTGACCGGTGCGGCGCGTGTTTTTGCCCTCCGCTTAGTGGCGCGTTAAGACGATCCGGGCGACTGGACTTGCCGGTGGGGGCGCAGGACACGTGAGGGAACAGCCAGCCGGGACCAGCCGTGAGAGCTATCTTCAGGGCGGTCAGATGCGGACCACCCTACTGCACTGCCCCTGGCTGCTCCGTAGCGGCGAGGCCGACGGCAAACCACATAAGCATGTCCCAGAACGCCTGGCTGTTGCGTAGGGACCAGCAAGTGGAGGCACTGTATAAATTACGAATTTCTGCACTACGGCTGATGGAACTGAAGCGGATTAGACGAAGCAAGTGTGTCTTACAGCTCGAGGACAAAGAAGCAAGCGCAGCAACACGGAAGAGAGGTACTGTGGACTGGAAAATAAACACACACACACACACACACACACACACACACACACACACATACATACATACATACATACATACACATACACACACACACGAGCGCGATCGTTAGATATTTTTATTTCCACGCTGCACAAATGGCTGAACCGACCGTCTCAAAGCAATGTTCAACATAAATTTTATTTCGTTCAACTTCAAAACAAGGTTGATGACATCCGTCTGCACATTTGGGAACTAGTACAACAAAATTATGGTGGTGTTAACGAATTATGTGACATCTTTGTTTCAATACAGACACATCAACTGGAGTAGAAGAAGGAATAAAATCGCTCCATTATTCGCTTAATACGGTTCAGGCAATACGTAAGGAACCTAAGCAGTACGTCTAGTCGTTAAACTGATCTCTGCTCTTTCCAATTATAGTCAAACGAATGAGAATTTCACTGTGCAGCGGAGTGTGCGCTGATATGAAACTTCCTGGCAGGTTAAAACTGTGTGCCAGACCGAGATTCGAACTCCGGACCTTTGCCTTTCGCGGGCAAGTGGTCTAGCACGATAGCAGGTAGAGCACTTGCCCGCGAAAGGCAAAGGTCCCGAGTTCGAGTCTCGGTCCGGCACACAGTTTTAATCTGCCAGGAAGTTTCATATCAGAGCACACGCTGCAGAGTGAAAATCTCATTCTGGAAACATCCGTCAGGCTGTGGCTAAGCCATGTCTCCGCAAAATCCTTTCTTTCAGCAGTGCTAGTTCTGCAAGGTTCGCAGGAGAGCTTCTGTAAAGTTTGGAAAGTAGGAGACGAGGTACTGGCAGAAGTAAAGCTGTGAGGACGGGGCGTGAGTCGAGCTTGGGTAGCTCAGTTGGTAGAGCACTTGCCCGCGAAAGTCAAAGGTCCCGAGTTCGAGTCTCGGTCCGGCACACAGTTTTAATCTGCCAGGAAGTTTTATAGTCAAACGACTTAGCTGTTTACAAAATCAGCGCCGTATTTCTGTAGATAAATCAGGTCAACTCTGGGATACGTACATAAATAACTCTCATTAATTATGGGCTATTACTGACATTTTTGCAGTAAACTGTTGGTAAAAAGAAGAATTTCAAGAATTTCACTTAGAAAACCGGAAGGTACTTCAAATCTTTTGACATAGGAAAACGAGACATAATCGACGACGTTAAGAAAACACGAGTATAGCGGGTAAGGGGTAGTTTAATGATACCTTTTATGGTAACTTGATATGGTGGTGTGCATTCACAGTCTGTCTTTGAAACTGAGCACTTAGTGTCTGTCTGACTGTCACAACGAGGTTCATGGTTCTATTCCTGATGACTAATGTCGTTACTCGAAGGAGCTGCAGTAGCTCCGCTTTCGAAAGCCCCCTTTGGCAGGCGAGAGAAACCCTTCAGTAAAACTATTCATTGACGCCGAAGCTTTCCGCGGTCCACTGAAGAAGGTCGGAGACTTTTGTTTTGGTGAAACATGAGAAATAACGAATGAAAATCGCATATGGAATTAACCAAACTGTAGCCACAGAAGTAATACGCGTAGAAGCATTAAGGGAAAGTGCCAAGTTACCATTCACCTCGCCAACTGTCATTCTTGCAGAAGGCTCAATGGCTATCATATACTCTTCATTGAACTGGAAATGGTTCGCAGCCCGACCAAAAAATTTTCACCTCGTAATCTTCTGGGATATGGTAGGAGAACGATTACACCACTTTCCCCCACCACTGGGTATTTCAGGTGTGGGTACTGAAAGGCGTAACACTCACCTAGAGTCCTGTGTATTCTACTGAGTGATATACTTGTCCGCTGTCTCTGTCTAATGGTGTGGACGGTGTGGACGAGCGGTTCTAGGCGCTACAGTCTGGAATCGCGCGACCGCTACGGTCGCAGGTTCGAATCCTGCCTCGGGAATGGATGTGTGTGATGTCCTTAGATTAGTTAGGTTTAAATAGTTCTAAGTTCTAGCGGACTGATGACCTGAGCAGTTAAGTCCCATGGTGCTCAGAGCCATTTCAACCATTTTGTTTGTATATCGCTTGGCGAGCTGGTTGTCAACGAGTATTTTGGATTTTTTCTTAACTTCGTTTTCTCCATAAATTAATTTTATATTGCTACTTCCTCGTCTCCCCTTCTCGTACCTGAAACCACCTGGGCCCTAGCTGCAGAAATGCAACCCTATCCGTGCCGCACACCTCATTAGCGACATTTCGGCAGGGGACTTTTTTTGAGGGCGCCTTTTGACAGCCTGCGTCTCTAGCAGGAAGGGGCGGTGGAGCCCACCCCTCACCCCTCAACCCTCGCAGCTGTCAGTCAGCGCGGGCAATCGATGCGCCCCTCGTGCCTCACCCACCCCACACAGCCACTGACTCTTACGGAGGAGCACTGCCCCGGGGTAATTGTCCCCCAGGGACTAGGGGAAAGAAGTCCAGGAAATAATGCAGAAAATCCCAATCGGGAGACCTGCGCCCTCGAAGACACGCACGTCCGTGGACTGACGTTTCAGATCCGACCATTCTCCTATCCCTTTCTACTACAAGTACCTGCTTGATTACACTGTTCCAGCTCTATGAAGACTTGAATAAATCCTTAAGTTCGCCCGTGTCACTTCTAAGCTGATCTGTAATCTACTTTCTTTCAGCAACAGCCTTAAAAAACAACTGTCACACGTGAACACCGCTCACAAGTTTCAAGCAGCGAGGATGATCGGCAGCAGATGTTTTTGTATCTATCTCCAACGGCAGGTATCATGAAGCGTTGCCTCATTCCGGTCAAGCATGACGAAAAAGGACTGCTGAATTGTCTCCACCACTGAAGTGCTATGCAGCGAAATTACCATGGTATCATATTTTTGTTTCAAATCTGTTTCTTAAAATGTCATTCTTCCTTACAGAATCAGCCTCTTCTAGATATAACATGCATCGTTGTCCTTCGGGATGTTCGCTTCGGATGACAGTGCTACTAACAACTATCCCTGTTGTAACATCATGTGGATGGGCATCCGATGTTTTAGTAGACCCTCATGTAAAGCAAACTACATATACTCCATTTATGCTGAAATGTTCATCCAGTCTGAGTATATATATTCCAACTAAACTATGCTCCCGGCTAACGCAATCTAGATGCAATGAACTGTTGTAAATAGCATATTAGCGGCGTATCTAATCTCGGCTCATCTAATCATGAAACACTTTGAGTAACCATAGAAATGAAGGACCTAGTTCATAAACCTAAACGTAACTCTCTTCCTGACTTCTTAATTCACCAAAACGTTCTCATCCTAACAAGGAAAAGTAGGATAAAATTCAAGAAATAAGAAAAGATTATAGTCAGTGTTTAAGATAGTACATTTATTTGTTTGAGTCATCTTATGAACATATGCATCATTTGCATCAAAATGGTTCAAATGGCTCTGAGTACTATGGGACTTAACTTCTGAGGTCATCAGTCACCTAGAACTTAGAACTACTTAAACCTAACTAACCTAAGGACATCACACACATCTATGCCCGAGGCAGTATTCGAACCTGCGACCCTAGCGGTCGCGCGGTTCCAGACTGTATCGCCTGGATCCACTCGGCCACCCAGGCCGGCCTCATTTGCATCCTTCAACAAAAAATACTTTCTATAATAACACACACTTTCGACGCAAATTAACGATGCTGATGGTTAGCGAAATGAGCTACTGGAATCTCAGGGAAATAAAGCTTACTCGGGACCTTACGCTTTCTTAAGCAGCACATTCCACCTAATACACAGTCAGTTAATCGGTAAGCAATTGAGAAATGGCATAACGTTAATGTCAAGCAAAATTATTGGGGAATAATTATCGTTGACTTGGCTCGTTAAACAATTATAACTATTTTCCTTGTCCATAGGACACGTGGTATCCCAAGTAACCAAATCCACGATGTGGCGCCACGAACCACAGCAACAGGTCTATAACCTGAAGCAGTAACTAAAGAGATGGTTATATCGCTGGTACTAGCTCATCAGAAATGGGATGATTGATCACATCGTAGATCCCAGCACATCGTGTTCTGTAGTGCTTAATTTAATATTGTGTAGGCAGGTCAAATAAATCTTAGTTAATTCCAATAAAATATGATGACACGTCCCCTTTGGAGGAGTTTCTCTATGCATGTCGTGTATTCAGTATGAAACACTTTGAGATAATAATACTTCACATTCTGTAGGAAAAATGTAACTTTTTAGCATACAGTTACAATCAGATTTAGATGTGATAAATATATTCTTACCAGCTCCAAGCAAAATAGAGCTAGTTATAATGAGACTAACATCACCGTGTCTAGCTGGATATCTGAAAAGCAGGTCTCCATATTCGTATCCCTTCTTTGCCGTTGGTGTATGGTCATTAATACACCGAAAAAAAGCTAGAGAGTAATGCTAACCTTACTTGACACCTTTAAAAACGCGAAAAAATTCTGTTCGTGCCACTCCATCAGTACGACTTTTCCATCACTCTCTGTTCACACATGTTATCTGAAATATCATTTTGCATCGATATGCGAACATAAATTAAAACCGATTTCTCGTTTAGTCCGATAAAGAAATGGGTCACGGATTGTTATCGGATAGTAAAAACTAATTAAAACGCATATTTTCCTCTGGTTGTGCTCCTATTTGTCTCCTCACGGCTAGTAAACGCCCTTAATGATTCTGGGATCGTGTTCTACTGAACGCATAACATCCGGTTATCTACTGATTTTATACTCGACTCCTTGCCTAGATCTGCGTACCCTAGATTCACTTTTTTTTCCTAATGCACTCACTAGTGCTGAAGATCTGATCACTCGCATTTAAAAGGCAAAGACGTTATTAATGGAGCAGGTTAGTTGCTAACGACGCTTGAAACTGTGCTCACATTTTCATCCAATTAAGTTTACTACTTCGCAGTGAAGAAGGAAGACGAAGAAGCAGAAGAGGAACGGGAGGGGGAGGAAAATAGGAGAGACAGAAAACGCCCCGTCAATGTAAAGGTCATTAGACATGGAACATTACTACTGATGGGACTGAGTAGTATGCATCTGTGTTGAAATCTAAGCAGTACTTAAGTTTCATTCGATAAGCAAAAGAAGAAAGCAGTTGCTACTCGTCTTCACAGAAGGTTCAATCTCAGCAGAGAGATATATAAATAGTGACGTAGTAGTAACACTAACCAACCAAAGGTAACGAAAGTGTTAATGGATGCAGAGCCACAGAAGCACTGACAAGCTAGAGAAAGAGTGTGTAGGTGGAAACACGGGGTAAGGGACGGCGTGTAGGAGCGCGGAACAGTGACACGCGTCGAACACGTGTTAATAAAGCTGGCGGTAGCCCATTACCAGAGCACGCACGCTATCGGCCGCTTTCGTAGGGGTAACCCCGGGTGCTATTTTTGGGTCGTGTGTACCTTATGCTGGTCCGCTGTGACTCTTATCTCTAAATTAACGACGACTGCGTTCGTGACAGAGACGGATGTGCCTTTACTCGCTTCTGGACGTATCGTTGCCTTGTTAGCTGTGTACTGTTGCAGTCGATTTAAATTCCAGATATTTCTTCTTTTTCTTCTGTTTGCATCCTGGTAGATTCAGGGTGCCACCGTTAATTGCATAGAACGCTCTGCATTATCTTCTGATCGGTAATATCCGAAACTCCCCTAATCGTTGGATCATTGAGCTCCATGACAAGTCGAGTCATTAAGGGCGTGAGGCGGGGGGAGGAGGGGGGGCGTGAGGAAAAGAAGGAAGGTCGCAGTTCATGCCCCGTCATCGGTCTACAGGGTTCGAAAATTTTCATTTTGGGTATTCTTTCATTATAGCTTACCTTACCATCTGCCTTGCCGACAGCACAAGCGGATGTCGCCAGATACCAGGGACTTCATAACTGGCAAGAACGATGTGCGAAACCTGACCTTAGTCTCAACTGATATTTATGCACTTTCTTAACATTAATCCTTGCCATACGTATTTATCGGAAGAGCAAGGAAACTTAGTATTTGCTTGGATAAAACAATGATGATGGAAAGGGTCAGCCGTGCTCGGAACCTTCCTGGTATTCGTCTCAACTCTAGAGCAATTTAGAGAAAATTCCATAAAAAAATAACATTAATGCCACAATCTGAAGCTCTCCACTTATTGGACTGTTATTTTAATTCCGGTTCGAAGTCTCTAATCCACGATTCATCAAGAGCGACAATTCGACACAAGAATCCTTGACCTTCACGGTCGAATCGTTGTTTGATCAAGGTTTCAGAGTCCGGGCGTTTCTGCTTCTCTTCAGCAGTCAAAAAGTGTGGGACCCATCTCGCAGAAATTTTCTCTTCGTCAGATCATACGGAATACTTATGTCGGGGGAATTCCCGTGGCTTCCGAGAGTTGCTCACAAGTCGCAATGCGATCTTCTTCAAGAGCATCTGACACAAGTTTCTCATACGTCCATCTGTTGACGATTTTGGCCTACCGGGTCTTGGATTATTGTCTACGCCAGTGGTTCCCAAAAAGTGGTCCGCGGACCCCCAGGGGTCAGCGAGCTATGCCAGAAGGGTCCGCAAGATGCTATTAGAATAAAAAATATTTTAAATATATTTCGTATGATAACAGATTTTTTTGTTTTGGCCGCTTCCTGCATGAGCAGAGCTTTAGCGTCTTCCTAGAGCCAACAGAAACATGGAAAACGTATAAAAAGACTCTTAATTTGGCTTTTTTAGGTACTTGACACTGTGATATGACAAGGTACCAATCATGCTCGATGAGGGGGTGAGGGGGGAGGGGGGGTCGGGGGTCCTCGAGAAATTTTTTTTGGGAATCCCTGGTCTAGGCTCATACGACCACCATGAAAACGATTAACTCAACTGAAACTATCCTACGGTCCACTGAAAACGAACTACAGACTTGATTTAACTCATTGCGCATTTCTGTCGGGTTTCTGCCACCTAAAGTTTCACTCTAGATGTACGACATCTGGTTTCAACAGGCACAGTACCCGAGACCCCTGCATGGAGTCTAGCTCTTTCCAATTTTATGACAGAGTACACAGCGGGAAAACGAAAACATATGTTTCTTCCTCAAGCTCCCAACTACATCTGACGTAATTTTCGTTGTTGTTGCACCAAACAATCCACAGTAGTACCAATCTGTCGTTATTGATGAGATCTCCCTCATATTTAATCATTTTGTTGCTGTGTTCACATCAGCTCCCATTAAGTGACCGCGTTACACTTAACACTGCCCGGTTTTGTCGTGCAGGGGAAATGGGCAAAACGAGATCGGCAGCAGCGCATTACGCTTACCGCACGATCCCGAATGCCCCCCCACCCCCCACAACTCCCAGCAGCGGCTACTGCGTGCGCCCATTGTCTGGCGCACAAGACGAAGCGAGCCGATCGCAGGCGCATAGCAAAAATGCTGCCTGCCCCCGAGCCCGGCGGGCATCCGGCGATCGCAGACTACGCCGAGCCGCGACTGCAGCCGCCAGCGCGTTCGCCCGCAAATGTTAGCTTATCGAACAAACGCTGGATGTCATTTACTGTCAGCGCGCTCACACAATGGAATACCGCACTGCCTTTTGTGCCGTACATTACATTATAGGCCCCTCAGGGGTAGCGGCCTGCAGCGCAAACCACGCCGTTGTTTCCAGTGTGTGTGTGTGTGTGTGTGTGTGTGTGTGTGTGTGTGTGTGTGTCTGTGTGTGTGTGCGTGTGTGTGTATGTGTGTGTGTGTGTGTGTGTGCGTGCGTGTGTGTGTGTGTGTGTGTGTGTGTGTGTGAGTGAGTGTGCGTGGACAAGAGAGAGCGAGAGAAATGATCACTCATGCCGCATTGACTTCTGACAATGCTTCCAATCTTCCGCATAACTGACCTTCTTGGACGCTGTGTCCTAGTCGTTTTTAACATTGCATTCCAAACACGATGGGATGTACTAGCAGAAAGGGTGCTCAACGCTGGTGTAGAAAAAGCCATTTACCATCACCGTCGGATCAGTCGTTTTCAGAGATGTGTCTGTTCTTTAATAACTCGTAGGTAACCCGTGCGTAATGCCTTTACTCGGGTGCCTGAGTACGATATGGTATATACTACAAAATAATTATGATGAGGAAGAATCTTCATACATCGAACAGGCTATCAACAGCAGTAAAACAGAGATACCGGACTTTATCAGGACCAGTGGAAATGGAGATGAAGACAAATAAAGGTGCTGTTACTGCTTCCATAGCGAGAGAAGACAAGAGGACATCAACAGCTAAATTTCTTGCTACGAAAAATAAAAATTATTCAATCCCTTTCTTTTTAAATTTTCTATTTCCAGCTAGCTCAGTTCAATTTTTACCAATAACTGCCACTATTCCAGAAAAGTGGCAGCATGAGTTTGTATTACGAACTTCGATCGGAGTCACGTTCTTTGAAATCGATTGCAGTTGGAGGAAATCAATATATACAGCTGACTGGACGCCACAAAAATGTTATAAAATGGGAAAAAATAGCTGTTGTTCTTCGTAATATGGAGTAATGGTATTCAGTTTGCTTATTTCCTTATGTTTATTTTATAATGCCATTTTCCAGGCTTTGTAGTTGCGCCATGTGCAAGGTTCATTCTTGAAGTAAATGAATTCAGTAGCGAAGTTCGACGGATATTAAAATTCTAAGACGCGGCAGCCCGATATGCGCACTCAATTTGAATTATCTCGCTAAAACAGCCTACCATCGATAAGGTTGCTTTGAAAAATACATGACTATCTTTCTTCACCACCACGATCTTGTGGTCTCATGACTTCATCATCGGTAGGAAGTTGACTCTACACTTCCTTCCTTTCTTCTTCATTTGAGCAAAGATTCAAAATGGTTCAAATGGCTCTGAACACTATGGGACTTAACTTCTGAGGTCATCAGTCCCCTAGAACTTAGAACTACTTAAACTTAACTAACCTAAGGACATCACACACTTCCATGCCCAAGGCAGGATTCGAACCTGCGACCGTAGCGGTCGCGCGGTTCCAGACTGTAGCGCCTAGAACCTCTCGGCCACCCCGGCAGGCTTGAGCAAACAACGCAGTTTCAATTGCTGCCTACGGTTCCTTGGTGTCAACTGTCTTTGTGGAGGAATTTGTCGGGAAACAGTATTACTTACATTATCGCCTTTAAGCTAGAAAGTGGCACTATGAGTTGCTATACGGTTATCGTTCGAAGCCAAGTGAAGTCGTATGTGACATTAATCTGGCCCGCCCCTGTATCAAAGTGGTCAGAGCGGCTGACTCCCATGCGGAGGATCCGGGTTCGATTCCCCGTACTGCCAGGGATTTTTCGTAAGTAAAAGGCTGCACTGAGTGGGATGAGGCAAATTGAGGAGCGACTTGACTGAGTAGCAGCAGCTCCAGATCACGAAAACTGACGACAGCGTGGATATGGGTGCGCAAACCCTACCCTCTGTAACGTGTCCAATGATGCCACTGCCAGAGGATGACGCGGCAGTCGGTCGGTACCGTTTGGTGTGACAAGGCGTATGGAGGGAGGTACATATAAATGTGGCAACGTTTCTGCTTAGGGTTTGATACGGAACAATTCGAGACGCCTGAATAAATGTGGGAAATTTTAGAGTATTGTAACTGTACTGAAGAAATGTTCAGTTTCGAGAGTAAACATCCTCACGCACCATCGCCTGGACCGCAACGCACCAGCCAGAGCTACTTCCTGAATCTCCTACGCAAGACGCAGCCAGATAACGACAGGGTGCTCCAAAATTGCCTTTGATTGTGCTCCGGTGGAACTGTTGTCGCGCACAGACGCAGGCTTTCAGACGGTCTTTCCCTCGTCTTTTCGTCCGCCCCGAGGGTGTTGACCGCTGGCGTTGGGACGGACACTTGGCAATCGCTCCTACACGCGGCGGGACAAAGGACAGTTTTGTGTAATGTTTGGTAGGGTTGGCCCTTAGACGCAAAAAGGGTTTTTATTCTTTTCCCCCTGCCAGGAGGCACTGCAGATGACGTGTCGATGCAGAGCAGAGGGCAAGTCGCGCCGCCAAAGGGCAGCCAGGGGAGCGAAATTAAATAAGAGCGAGAAACGCCGACGCCCGCCGGACCTGCGGCGAGGTGCGGTTCGCGGGCAGCGGCCAGAGGGCAGCGCTAAAGGCTCCGCTTCTGCTGTGCCCCCTCCGCGCTGCGTCACTGAGCGAACTCTAAAGCACGAGAGTCCAGGCTGTTCCCACTAAATAACACTGCCACCCCGACAGCTGTCACTGACGTGACACTTCGTTGCCGGTTGCCAGGCTTATGTTAAATATTATTTATTTATTAATTCTTGTAGTGTCTAAATAAGCTGCTAACTAGAGATCAGGAACGAGCTCTGTATACTCGCTTTAGCTCACCAGCGGGTCCTATGAGGTGTGTGTGTGTGTGTGTGTGTGTGTGTGTGTGTGTGTGTGAGCGCGTGTGTGAGTGAGCGTGTTCAGAGAATACCTGACAATTACGTTTTCAGACACACACTTTCGACACGTTACCTGGTCTGTGACGACAGTAAATGTAAAGAGGGCGCCATTATGAAATTTATTTTCTAAATGAAAGTTAATTATTGAAATATAACAATCTTCCGAAAAGTTACAGAAATGAGTGATAAGCTACGCAACTCGCTATTAGCCCATAAACGCAAGTTGACATGACCAGCCGGCCGGTGTGGCCGAGCGGTTCTAGGCGCTACAGTCCAGAACAGCGCGACCGCTACGGTCGCAGGTTCGAATCCTGCTTCGGGCATGGATGTGTGTGATGTCCTTAGGTTAGTTAGGTTTGAGTAGTTCTAAGTTCAAGGGGACTGATGACCTCAGATGTTAAGTCCAATAGTGCTCAGAGCCATTTGAACCATTTTGAACCAAAGCTTCACTATAGTAAACCGATTCTACAGCATGTAGCCGCATTAGTTACGTAGAGACGAAGAGGCATTCGTAGGACAGTCTGCGTGAAAGTGGTATCTAACCAACATTTGGACTGAAGATCACAACGAACTAGATGAGTTAGACTCTACCATTTAGGATTCGAACCTGCGACCGTAGCGATCGCGCGGTTCCAGACTGTAGCGCCTAGAGCCGCTCGGCCACTCCGGCCGGTAGTGAAGCTTTGGTCTCCCTCTATAATTTTCACCTCTCCCCCCCCCCCCCCCCCCTCTTCCTCCCAATTCACTCATGCTTCCACTACAAACCTGCCGAATTCTTGACGATTCAGGACGTGCCCTATCAAGTTCTGCCATAGATGACTTTTCTCTCCATTTCGATTCAGTACGTCCTCATTAGTTATCCGGTTTAAGCTCAGTATTTTGCTTTAGCGCCCCGTTTGAAAAGCTCCTAATCTCTCACTTCTCTGCACTGTTTATCGACCACATTTCACTTCTGTATAAGACCAAATTCGAGGAAAATCCCTTCGTAACACTTGAATTTACATTCGACGTTAACAAAAAAAAAAAAGGTTCAAATGGCTCTCAGCACTATGGGACTCAACTTCTGAGGTCATCAGTCCCCTAGAACTCAGAACTACTTAAACCTAGCTAACCTAAGGACATCACACACATCCATGCCCGAGGCAGGATTCGAACCTGCGACCGTAGGGGTCACATGGTTCCAGACTGAAGCGCCTAGAACGGCTCGGCCATACCGGCCGGCTGAGGTTAGCACATTTCTCTTGCAATTGCCTGTTTGCACTTTATATCCTCTGTATTTCGGCCACCGTCATGTATTTTGCTGCTCGAATAACAAAACTCTTCTACTATTATTATCTCCTAATCTGATATCCTCATCATCGACTGATTTTACTACACTTTTATCATCGTTCAGAAACAATATGCCACTTTCCATATTGAACGAAGAAAGGACCGGCGCATCATGCGGTGATCTCACCCTGTATTCGTGGCTATTGGTAGCTGCATACCGCCGGAGATTGCTCTAGTGTTCTATATGAAACGACCGGCCCATTATCGGAGGAGTCATTTCTAGGACTGCTCCCACCGAGATGAAAGATTCCAGTTTGAGACTACATCTAGCGAATAGCGGTACTGTTTGGCAGAGGAGTGGGTTGTAGGGTGAGCATTGCCGGCTATTGGAGGAGTCATTTCTAGGACTGCTCCCACAGAGATGAAAGATTCCAGTTCGAGACCAGATCTAGCGAATAGCGGTACTGTTCGGCAGAGGAGTGGGTTGTAGGGTGAGCATTGCCGGCCACCTGGGCGGAAGAGACACGAGCGTCCCATATCCTCGCGACGCCGGGGCATCCTTGGACGGCGCCAGGGCAGGAAGCGAGCTCACAAAGGCTGCGCCTGTAGCATGCTGGCGCCAGCGTAACGCAAACACGGCGAGCCGGCGCAGGCGCGCTCCCCAAATCACGCCGTAAACCTGGGAAACGGAATAATAAAACAAAAATACCCAAATAACAGGAAGAGATACCGGCGCCGCCATAAAATGTGTCCTGTTTATTCAGTCCGTAATATAGCCGAGACGGCCCCTGAGATTTCTCGCCTGCGCCTAATCGCCGCCTCACACGCCTCCCGCCTTCACAAAGGACTCTTTCACAGCGTCCCCACCCCTGCTCGCTGCACACGGATTTGCCGCATGGGAAGCACCTCTCTGTGTCCCTGACACAAGCGTTTACTGTATTTGCTGGTTACAGGTGATACCGTGAATGGCGCCTGTTGCACCAAACATTTATGACGAGGCGTATCTCGTACGTATAACACGACTTTTGTTTGAATACGTTTTTAGTTCTTATTTGCTTCCGGCTAATGTTTGCGATACCAGATCAATTTGTAAAAATCTCCAAATTATTTTGCATGATTTTTATTATTTTCGAAAGAACTTTTTATGGGCCTGTAGCTCTCAGATTTCTGCCGATAGACACTGCAGCCATAAATTAGGAGACGTTTGTTACTTGGTAGAAAGGCCATTTTCAACCTTCACGAAGTTTTGAGGAGCAGGTACATAACTTTAACAGAAAAACTTCGTGTAGTAGGGCTACGGTCTTTCCAATTATTATGTATGGACGTGAGACGTGGGCCATTGGAAAGGCTGAATGCAGTACAACAAACTCCTTTGAACTGTGGTGTTGGAGGAATCTCCTTACAGTTGCATGGGCTGCACAGAGAAGAAACAGGGCGGTATTACACCAAATGAGCCGGCCGATGTGGCCGAGCGGTTCTAGGCTCTTCAGTCTGGAACCGCGCGACCGCTACGGTCGCAGGTTCGCATCCTGCCTCGGGTATGGATGTGTGTGATGTCCTTAGGTTAGTTAGGTTTAAGTAGTTCTAAGTTCTAGGGGACTGATGACCTCAGATGTTAAGTCGCATAGTGCTCGGAGCCATTTGAACCATTTGAACACCAAATGAAATGAGATTGCTCCCTCGAAAATCTGACACTGAAACAAAAATTGATTTACTTTGGAAACCTCATGAGAAGTCATGGTTCAATGGAAAAGACTTTGATGCTGTGGATAATCGAAGATACAAAAAAAGATGGCGGTAAAGGATGAGATGGATTGATGGCCTCACAGAGGATTCCAACGTCGGGCGTCTGCGGGAGAAAGTGCAGAACAAACGAAATTGACATGCTTTAGTTCATGGGGTCACTGATAACTTCATTCAGTAACAATGTATTGACTGGTAAAGTAATTTTTGACATCTGCCTAACAAACATATTTGCTTATATTTAGAATATTGTACTTTTAAAATTGAAGTCCTAATTCGTGCATGCCTTGAATCCCAACTTCATGTTATATTTTAACCAAAAATATACTTGTTCATAACAATGTTAATAAATTGTATTTAATACCGTAATGATTTCTATACGTTTCATTTTCTTCTATTCTCATGAGTTCGTTAAATCATAAATTACAGAGCGTGGGCAAAATAAAACTATCCAGAAAAAAATATTTAATGCTCCTCAAGATAGGCAACCCGACTTACGTCATCTGCCCTAAGAGCAGACGATGTAAGTTGGATTTCCTACCTTTAGGTGCAGTAAATATTCTCCAGGTGAGTTTTATTATGCACGCACTGTAAACAGGTAAATTGAATAATAAACATTAAGTGCTGAGTTATACGCTTTTAATTCATAAATTACTCTGAAATGTTATTTTTAGAGGTTAGTAATTACGAAATTTTCTCGGTAGGGCTCGCGCCACTGATTCTGCCCAGAAGACTGTTGGTCTTAAGTACGGCTCTAGAAGCCTTAGATGCCAAATTTTGTTGAATGAATTGGGATAAATCTTATCCCGAAGGGGACAAAATAAGGTTCCCCTTGCAGCCACGCCCACGTTGCGGCGAGGAAGGCGCGCGTCACTTGCGGATCATTCGGCCCGCGACTGTAACTCTAGGCTATTTAGCTACCCCACGTTGCTCTGTAGTTTCCTCTACATGACTGACATTTCGAGACCTCTGTTGGTATCTTTCTCAGGTTCCACTGGAAGATGCCAGCAGGTGGTCGAAACGTCGTGTAGAAGAAATTTAAAATTAACATTATACTGCGAAACAACCCTGAAGATTTTACCTTCACTGACAACGGCCACGAAAACCTGCGGACTTTCATCTGATCTCGTTGAGGTGTAATGACCACAGCTTCGCAACCATTGTTGCAGACACTGGGTCTCTGACCAAAACGCTGTCCGCCTTCGTCTTGCGACCGCAAAGGGACGCTTCGGTAGTGCGTTTGTGACATTTTCCACCAGGATTGTGTGATGGTACAATTGAGCAGTTTTTGCACTCCCCTCAGCGAGATCAAATTTGAATGGACTGGTTGCGTCCAAGTCGCCGGGAGAAGGGCGTGGCGGTTCCCTGCAGTAGACAGTGCACCCGTCATCCTCCTCTCCCCCCACCACTTCCCACGGGGAACAAAAGGGGGTTCCCCTGGCAGCACCGCCCACCTTGCGTCCAGGAAGGCGCGCGTCACGTCGCGGATCATTCGGTCCGCGACTGCAAATTGGCAATCGTGCGGCGAGTTACGGCCGTAATGGGAGCGGCTGCAGCTCGCAGCGCTCTGAAAAGCGGGCCTAACCTCGTTACGCAGGTCAGACAGCGAGGCCTAACGAGCCAATATGCGGCACTGTAATGGGAAGATGCGGCGTCGGCGACGGGCGATTTTTAACAGAGAATCCAGAAATATGATTCCGCGCCATTAATGCCGGCCCGGCGGTCCCCGCGGAGGAGAGGAACGCCGTAGCGCCGGCGTAATACTCAGTAACGAGCCACGCGCAAATGCCGTTTAGGCCAATTACAATTCTATTAAAAAGCTGGCTGCGCATTAAAGTTACTATTATGAACGCAAATTTAAATGGGTTGTATTAAAAGATGCGCGCGCCGCCCCGAGGTAACCGAATAACGCTGCAATTCTGGTCTTGCTGAGGGGGTGCGGGAGGCAGAAGTAGGGAACGGGGCAAGATTACTCGCAACAAAAGGCCGTAACCGCACGAACGGACTCAGAGGCTGGTGGTAGTCGGCAGACGCCATGCATGCGGCGCTGACCACTGCGGTTCCGAGAACTTTTAAAGAATAAATTGAAGATACATTTAAGCCGCGATGTGAAGAGGTTCTGATACAGCTGGGAGGAGTTTCACTCTAGTTCTATATGAAGACGCATTTAGACCAAAATCAGAGAAAATAATTCTAAAATTATTATATAAGACAATGTTTACAACAAAATTTTACAACTTGCAGTAAGGGAGGTGGCAAAGTTACAGAGATTTTTCGCTCGGTACACCATTTATTCGTACATGTTTCAGAACTTTACGTGCCATCTTCAGTGAGGTATTTTATTATCTTGGTTGAAAAGTTGGATTTGCACAGGGAAGAAGGCGTGGCGAGCAGCATCAAACCAGCCAGAAGACATATAACCCACAAAATCTACACAAAACAGAAGATTCATATGACATTCGGCATAAAGGAGTCACATTTTGACGTCAACATATACTTAGTGACTCAGCTGCCCCTGCCCATGGGTTTTACGCAACCTGTAATGCAAGAAATAACTACATGCAAGATTTCATACTCCCTCGTTCACCACGTTTAAACTATTAATCCTAGAGAAAAAAATGAACAGGGCCTTTTTGTAGGAAATTCAATGTAGTTAACTTCTGTATGGAATACGTTTCCAATGGAGGCCACGGTTTTCGAGTCATTTAGGAAAATGGCGTTTCCAGGTCACTTTCGTACATTTTTATTGAATATTTCAAAAACCATGGCCTCCAGCGAAAACGTATCTCAGCACAAAATTTAACTACATAAAATTTCCTACAAAAAGGTCTAGTTCATATTTTCTGCAGGACTGAAAGTTTGCGGACAGTGAGTGAGAAAGTATGAAAATCTTGCAACTCGTTTTTGAAGGCGTTGTGGGTTGCATACAACCTTTGGATAGGGGCAGCTGAATCACCTTGTGAAGCTAAAGGTCCACCTCGCCAGCCAAATGGTTAGCGTTGCTGCCTTTAGTGTTGAAGGACCAGGGTTCTGATTCCTGGTTGCTCCTCAGTATTTCTAGGTGCTAAAGTCTGGAACCGTGCGACTGCTACGGTCGCAGGTTGGAATCCTGCGTCAGGTATGGATGTGTGTGATGTCCTTAGGTTAGTTAGGTTTAAGTAGTTCTAAGTTCTAGGGGCTTATGACCTCAGATGTTAAGTCCCATAGTGCTCAGAGCCCATTTGAACCAATTTTGAGAGAAGAACGGTAGCAAGAACTCAGGTTCCGTGACTAAAAAATAAGAAAATAAATGCTCAATGTGGCCGTTCACTGGGTACGTAATTCAGATGTCACTGCAGATCATACGGGAAGGTAATGAGTCGTCAGGTAGGTGTTGGAACAATGTCCCAGGGGGGGGGGGGGGGGGGGGGGGGGACACGATTGTACGTTCGTGAATAAAAAAGTAAATAAAAAAGAGAAGGGGCAGGGAGCTGGAGGGGGGAGGAAGAGGCTGTGTGATGCGGAATTGAGAGCATATGACACGGAAACACAAATCCAAATGGAAGTGGCCGGCACTGCAGTTAGTAGGTGGAGCGGGCGCGGGAGGACTGCGGCGTGCAGGGCGCGAAGCGCTGCGCCTGTTTATTTTGCGCATTATTCAGTGAATGCGCGCCCCACGAAAGGGCCGCAGGGCCGAATCAAAGGGCCAGCGGCTCCACAATCAGCCGCGATCACAATCCCACACACCCGCGCATATTGGCGGGGCGAGCATTCGATTTTAACAGCGCGCCGCCGCTCCTCCCGGTCCGCGCCGTGTTTGTATGTGCGCACATTAATGAATACGTCTTTCACCGCCGGTTTGGCTACTGCGGTTTCCTATTCTATTAGCGGTGGCAAGGTCCCGGCCCTTTCGCTCCATCGCTGACGGCCGTTTAAACAACTGGCACTGCCGGCCAATCAGAGCACGCGCCGCAGTGGGGTTGGTAAGCAGTGTGTTGCCGTGCTGGCTATAACTCCCTTTTATTCGCGCGTGCTGAGTCAAATATTCTAAGCAACGAAAAATGTGGGCTGCATCTTTTCATACACTGGTCCTGGAGTAACTTACTTAAATCTGCAACACACAGTCTCCTGCCACTGATGACTTCCGTTTGCCTCTATGACCTTAAACGGTTTTAGGGCTTCATAACTCACGGAAAAAAATCGCTACACCACAAAGGATATGTGCGACATATACGGAAGTTGGTGGGCGTTTTTCCACATCTAAAAGATGGCGTCCATTCAAATTTCGTACCATTCGCATAAGAGTGGGGCTAATAGCGCCACTATGAGGGCGCAAATCAGGTTTGATTTAAATACATGCTGTAACGGCAGGCTTCTGGAGTCGATCATTACCCAATCCTTTACTACATCTGCTCTCTGAAATAACTATCTGCAGTATCGCGCTGTGATTGTTGCCATCGACGTTGTTAAATACTGACATTCCTGTTTGCTACGTAGCTCTGTGTGCTTCAGTCGCACCCTGATTTTGACATCAGGTGACAAAATGGTTCAAATGGCTCTGAACACTATGGGACTCAACTGCTGAGGTCATTAGTCCCCCTAGAACTTAGAACTAGTTAAACCTAACTAACCTAAGGACATCACAAACATCCATGCCCGAGGCAGGATTCGAACCTGCGACCGTAGCGGTCTTGCGGTTCCAGACTGCAGCGCCTTTAACCGCACGGCCACTTCGGCCGGCTCATCAGGTGACAGATCGCAGTCCAAATCATCTTTATGAACGCGAGGTGGAGCTGCAGTGTAGCCGGGCGGAGTGGCCGTGCGGTTTAAGGCGCCATGTCACGGCCTGCGCGGCCCCTCCCGCCGGAGGTTCGAGTCCTCCTTCGGGCATGGGTGTATGTGTTGTTCTTAGCATCAGTTAGTTTAAGAAGTGTGTAAGTCTAGGGAGCGATGATCTTAGCACTGTGGTCCCTTAGCAATTCACACACATTTGAACATTTTTTGCAGTGTGTAAACGGGAATGTGTGACGCAGTTAAGTATAGTTTGGCTACAAGAATGAGTCAGTTTCCTTCCTAGCTTGTTGGTTGGTTGTTTTGGGGGGATGGAGAACAGACGGCGAGGTCATCGGTCTCATCGAATTAGAGAAGGATGGGGAAGGAAGTCGGCCGTGCCCTTTGAAAGGAACCATCCCGGCATTTGCCTGGAGCGATTTAGGGAAATCACGGGAAACCTAAATCAGGATCGCCGGACGCGGAATTGAACCATCGTCCTTCCGAATGCGAGTCCAGTGTGCTAATCACTGCGCCACCTCACTCGGTTTTCCTTTCTAGGTCATACTATATACGTAATATGTCTGCACGGTACCGACACTTTTTCGGAAGCAAATAACAATGGCGTGCATCTGATAACGATAATATATGTTTTGTTTGTGACTACGAAACCACATCGGTTTTTTGCTTCTGGACTGTCTGAGTTCATGTGACAAGTATCAGTCTAAGATAGCAGGGTATATCGATTGTATTCTTACACAGTAAACAATGACTGTAAGTCGGTTTTGTGTATTACTACATGTTTGAAAGACACAGATATTCACCTGTAACAAAGATGCAGAAGCAAGTTTTAGATCACGAGAAAGGGCTCTCCGGGCTAGAGAAGAAACCTCTGTTTAACTTGTTCCTCGTCTAGCTCTGGAAGAGAAAGGGATAAAAATTGAAGCATTCACACATCCAGTTGAATGACATGTAGTGATGTTGTTTAACAAATGAAGCAATAGCCAAAGAAAAGCTAGTGGGAAAGTGTCACAGAAATGACAAGTTGACAATCGCAAATCACCAAACAGAGACTATAGTTTTGTGCCTCGTAGACATCGAGGTATATACACTCCTGGAAATTGAAATAAGAACACCGTGAATTCATTGTCCCAGGAAGGGGAAACTTTATTGACACATTCCTGGGGTCAGATACATCACATGATCACACTGACAGAACCACAGGCACATAGACACAGGCAACAGAGCATGCGCAATGTCGGCACTAGTACAGTGTATATCCACCTTTCGCAGCAATGCAGGCTGCTATTCTCCCATGGAGACGATCGTAGAGATGTTGGATGTAGTCCTGTGGAACGGCTTGCCATGCCATTTCCACCTGGCGCCTCAGTTGGACCAGCGTTCGTGCTGGACGTGCAGACCGCGTGAGACGACGCTTCATCCAGTCCCAAACATGCTCAATGGGGGACAGATCCGGAAATCTTGCTGGCCAGGGTAGTTGACTTACACCTTCTAGAGCACGTTGGGTGGCACGGGATACATGCGGACGTGCATTGTCCTGTTGGAACAGCAAGTTCCCTTGCCGGTCTAGGAATGGTAGAACGATGGGTTCGATGACGGTTTGGATGTACCGTGCACTATGCAGTGTCCCCTCGACGATCACCAGTGGTGTACGGCCAGTGTAGGAGATCGCTCCCCACACCATGATGCCAGGTGTTGGCCCTGTGTGCCTCGGTCGTATGCAGTCCTGATTGTGGCGCTCACCTGCACTGCGCCAAACACGCATACGACCATCATTGGCACCAAGGCAGAAGCGACTCTCATCGCTGAAGACGACACGTCTCCATTCGTCCCTCCATTCACGCCTGTCGCGACACCACTGGAGGCGGGCTGCACGATGTTGGGGCGTGAGCGGAAGACGGCCTAACGGTGTGCGGGACCGTAGCCCAGCTTCATGGAGACGGTTGCGAATGGTCCTCGCCGATACCCCAGGAGCAACAGTGTCCCTAATTTGCTGGGAAGTGGCGGTGCGGTCCCCTACGGCACTGCGTAGGATCCTACGGTCTTGGCGTGCATCCGTGCGTCGCTGCGGTCCGATCCCAGGTCGACGGGCACGTGCATCTTCCGCCGACCACTGGCGACAACATCGATGTACTGTGGAGACCTCACGCCCCACGTGTTGAGCAATTCGGCGGTACGTCCACCCGGCCTCCCACATGCCCACTATACGCCCTCGCTCAAAGTCCGTCAACTGCACATACGGTTCACGTCCACGCTGTCGCGGCATGCTACCAGTGTTAAAGACTGCGATGGAGCTCCGTATGCCACGGCAAACTGGCTGACACTGACGGCGGCGGTGCACAAATGCTGCGCAGCTAGCGCCATTCGACGGCCAACACCGCGGTTCCTGGTGTGTCCGCTGTGCCGTGCGTGTGATCATTGCTTGTACAGCCCTCTCGCAGTGTCCGGAGCAAGTATGGTGGGTCTGACACACCGGTGTCAATGTGTTCTTTTTTCCATTTCCAGGAGTGTATGTACCACTTCATTCCACATCAGAATCGAATCCCGCAGCGTTTGTGTACATGGAATTGTCGAACACTACACGTTCGTACAAATTTGTAAACGATTTCCAGACACAAGTGTCTCCGCCATTGCGAGCCGTCCGCGGTGGCCGAGCGGTTCTAGGCGCTTCAGTCCGGAACCGCGCGACTGCTACCGTCGCAGGTTCTAATCCTGCCTCGGACATGGACGTGTGTGATGATCTTAGCTTAGTTAGGTTTAAGTAGTTCTAAGTTCTAGGGGACTGATGACCTCCAATGTTAAGTCCCATAGTGCTCAGAGCCATTTGAACCATCTGGATCTCCGCATTACGACCATCGCCCCCAATACTGTACTCGATGCAAATCGCCGAATAGGCTACATCGAGAAGTTCTCACTACACCTTTCACATATGCTTTTATATTACTTCATCATTTCTGCAAATAGCAACTTATGTTTACGTTTTTGACAAATAACAAGTAAAAGGGAGTGTAAATTCATGTGATCCTAATTTAAAAATGGAATTGTTAAACGTTTCCGAAAGGACCCACTTATCATTTTCTTGCTGCACTACAGACGTTTCGCGATTATATACGTTTTCTCACACCTAAGCCAGATTTTTTTTCTTTTTTTGGGAAGCTTTAGAACAGTGGAAATAAGTAAGGCCCGCAACTAGTGACTTGTGGAAAATGTGTTTCAGCCTCAGTCTGATGTACTTTCAGATGATGCGAGGTACGTGCGCTGTTGTAGGTGATGAAGGCTGTGCCTTCCGGATCGCCGCTGCTAAAGAAGTACAGAAATCGAGCAGTAAACAGCGGGGGGCAGACGCGGCCGCTCCAGCGCGCAGTGGCGACGGCAGTTCCACAGAGCCGCACCCGGCGACATCAAAAGGCGGTGGCGAACGCGCCGATGAGCGCCGCATCCGTGTCGGAGCGTATGACGGCTGCCTTTCAGCAGCCTTCGCTTTTCCTCGTTCCCGCTTTGCACTATTTTCGAAACGTGCGCGGTAGACAACGCGCGCGGCCATGCAGCATCGATACAAAAGGTAAAAAAGAAACGGCTATCCGTGTCTATCAATAGCGGCCGTCCGCCCCAGTGCACCCCTGAGCAGCGCCACCCCACGCCGAGATTTTCCTTTTAGGGACAGTTTTGGGAAGCGAGTGAGAGAGATATATGGAGCCACTGGGACGTAAATCAACGTGCAATTTGCATGTGGGTGCCGTATTGATTCTCCCGGATTTGCTCGCCGAATGCCTGTCACGCTGAAGCTTCCGGGATTGCGCGTGTCTCCCCGTTCCGAAGGGCAAACAATCTGCCCCCTTCCACAATTCAACGCGTGTACTGGTCTTCGATCTTTATGCCGTATATCACTTTTAACTGCACACCAAGTTATTAATTATAATCTCTACCCTTCGAAGGATGCTAGTAGCAGATAAGTGAAGTGAAAGACAGCGTATTTAATGCTAAGAGTAAAAAAAATATTCCTTGTGGCTGTGGTGGTCAAAGCACATGTTACACGGTGTGAGTGGAGGGTCGTGGACGACAGTTGAGCGGTGTGTAAAGTGAGAAGAAGTCTCAAATTCTTCAGAGGTAACAAAACAACACAAAACAGGTTTTTCGAAAGTGATGGCGTTCTCTATGTTAACATATGGCAGGAAGAAGTGGAAATTACAAAATTATGAACCAGCTCAAGAGATAATCTCATTTACATTGAGGACAAATTGCCCTGTGTTTTCTGTTATGATAGTGGCCTCGTCGTTCACATTTCTGTATGAAGTTTTCAGAGTCATCATTTCCAGGATAGCGTAATATATAAACAAGCAGGTTCTCTTATTAAAGTAATATTTAGATTGTGGCCATAATCTTAACGAGGTTCTGGGATTCTTTCTCATATGATTGCTTCGTGACTAATTATACCTTGTAACTTTCTTGCGATTTTTCAGTTACGTATTTTTAATAAACCAGTGCCCGGCTTTTTCTTTCTAGATAAGCTTAACGCAGAAGACTTCTATACTAAAATAAAAACAAACAGCAAGCTTACAACGCGAAGTCTCCCATGTTATTCGGGTAGACAACAATAATTATGCGAAAGCTACCGGAATTATTATCAAAAGGAATTTCTTGAAAGATAACTCTGTCCAGATGAAAATGTGTTTGAAAGTGTCACTGAGAGACTAGATACCCTTTACACGGTTTTATCTTATTTATAATGACTCCTTATCATTATCCTTTCTTTTCTCTCCTTCTTATCTTATCTTTTTGTGGCCAAGAAGTGTAATCATCTGGAAAAGGTTACGTACATACCACAAACAGCTAACAACTTGGTTATCGATCATCTGGTTACAGTAAAAATAGATGCAAGGGTTGAAAACTTAGTAGTAGATACCTAGTTGGTACTTTTTCATTTTAGAGTCCTTTTACATAGTAGGTGGAGTTTTGGGCCAGTTTCAAACTGGAACATTTTTGTGTTTCGTGATGTTTTCAGCTTAACACTGCTGTACAATTAAAGATGGTTGTCAGTATTTGTACGTACTGAATTTCTGTTCGATAACGATAGATGCTGAAGAAATGGATTGAAATTTGTGCCTCGCTTGGGACTTGCATACTGGTCTCTTGCTTAGTAGGCAGATGTGCTTGTCGTTACACCACCGTAGCAGCACAGGTAACGTACCTCCACGGACTACCCTAGTCCAGTGCCCTCTCTAATACACACTTCAATTCACGCCTTCAGCCTATTTTCCCCTTAAAACCTTAAGTTTTGCCGAGGCTCTCCGGTACTGGAATAGCATCCCCACTTTATACGTAATGTCTAGCACGTCTGCCTTGTAAGAAGGAGACCCAGGTTCAAGTCCCAACCGTGACACAAATTCTAATTCATTTCTTCAGCATCTGTCATTACCGTAGATATGTTGAGACTCATGCATGTCATGGAAAACTTAATTCCATTAGATCAGTGTTTTTATGTCAAGATCTGCTTAATTATGACACTTCGTATTGGACAAGGCTCCCCCAAAGACAATCATATCATCTGATTCGAAAAATGGTTCAAATGGCTCTGAGCAGTATGGGACTCAACTGCTGAGGTCATTAGTCCCCTAGAACTTAGAACTAGTTAAACGTAACTAACCTAAGGACATCACAAACATCCATGCCCGAGGTAGGATTCGAACCTGCGACCGTAGCGGTCTTGCGGTTCCAGACTGCAGCGCCTGTAACCGCACGGCCACTTCGGCCGGCTCTGATTCGAACAAGTACTATACTGTAAGTGGTAAAGACTTCCCTGAAGCACATCCCCAACTAAAGAAGTTCCATGCAGCCCGTACTATCAACTATTTCTGATGCTTCTTACATCTTCCAAATTTTGCTGTATCTCGAATACCTACTTACAGTGGTAAACTGGTAACACTTTGTTCGTTTGTGAATGTTAGTCAGTCGTGATAACGCTTGAGAATCTTGGGAAGGGTTTCATTTGCCTTTAGTCTTAATTCTCAGGATTATGTGTGTGGTTCATATATTTCTTTATTTCCACGACAGGCTTTACCAGTATCGATCATGATTCGCTCTGTGAATGTGAATGTGTGTGTGTGTGTGTGTGTGTGTGTGTGTGTGTGTGTGTGTGTGTGTGTGTGTGTCAGAGAGAGAGAGAGTCAGCAGAGAAATAGGGAGAGAGAGAGAGAGAGCGAGAGATCATTTATCTATTATCATTAAGCAGTTGGACCTAACCTACGATCTCCCTTATACGAGGTCTGTGAGAATAGTAATGAGACTTACTTTTCATCCACCAATTTTTTAATTTATGTAAAACAACTGTATTGTTCCCTTCAAAAGAATTACCTTCGAAAGCTATACACCGATGGAGTCGTTGTTCCCAGACTTGGTAGAAGCGCTGAGAAGCTCCAAGTGGTAGGGCCTTTAATACGTCGGTCACATTCATTTGGACGTTCTCCAGAGTCTAAAAATGACATCATTTTACGAAATTTTCAACTTCGGGAAAAGGAAAAATTTACAAGGACTCAGATCAGGTGTATAGGGGACATGTGGTACAACATGAATGTCTGTTAAAGTCAAAAATTCCATGCTGTACGTGGCCGTTTGACACAGGATGTCGTCGTCATGCAGCATCCACTTGTCTGCAATGTGATAAACTTCGTTCAAAATTGGATGTACGGTGAAGGTATTTAACAGGCCATAAATCATCCTTATTGTTAAACGCCGGCCTGATCTCACAACGCCGGCCGGTGTGGCCGAGCGGTTCTACGGGCTTCAGTCCGGAACCGCGCGACCGCTACAGTCGCAGGTTCGAATCCTGCCTCGGGCAGGGATGTGTGTGATGTCCTTAGGTTACTTAGGATTCAGTAGTTCTAAGTTTAGGAGACTGATGACCTCAGACGTTAAGTCCTATAGTGCTCAGAGCCATTTGAACCATTTTGATCTCACAACAGCAAGCACACGTTCGACGTTTTCGTCGGTTTATGTAGAAGAAAGTCTCCCTGAGCGGAGCTGATTTTCAGCGTGTTCTCAGCCGTTCAAAAATGATCAGTGCCAGCGAGAAAACTGGCTCTTGATAATGAATGTTCCCCTCACGCCTATTTCAACTTTTCAAAAGTCACATTGTTGGATTCCCCAAGTTTAACACAAAACTTGACTGCATAACGTTGCTATGAATTCCGCTGTTCCGCTTTCGTAACGCACAACAGAAAACACAACTTCACTGATGGCATTCCCAAAAATCAAGTGACGGCTGTACGGAGCTGAAATTCAGACTGTGCATCGGGAAGGGATTAACACACCGGTCTACACAAGTAGAAAGCGTTGTCGCCGGCCGGGGTGGCCGAGCGGTTCTAGGCGCTACAGTCTGGAACCGCGCGACCGCTACGGTCGCAGGTTCGAATCCTGCCTCGGGCATGGACGTGTGTGATGTCCTTAGGTTCGTTAGTTTAAAGTAGTTCTAAGTTCTAGGGGACTGATGACCTCAGAAGTTAAGCCCCATAGTGCTCAGAGCCATTTGTACCATTTGAACAGCGTTGCGAGGTCGCTCGCAGTGTTGCCAGTCTGATTACTTTTCTCATAAGCTTCAATATACACCCTTTCTCAGCAAGATTAGTAAAATTATATTGAACTTAATTCTTTGTTCGTGGTGCTAATGAAAGGCAAGGTCAGTACTAAGGATAGGGCCTAACTCAGTTCATCCTCAGTATGATTGTTTTTGTAGTTTGCACTACACCTCCTGCAAGTGTTTCGATTTTTTTGATTTGCAGACTCGTGTATTTACATGAAATTCTTCGTTCCTACTTGATCCAAGTAATTTACACGATGGTCCCATAATGTAATGCCCATGTGGCCTCTAATAAATGAAAAATTGTCCAAATAACGGCGCTCTTCACTAGTTACCATGATTCCTCTACCTGGCTCTATCCATAAGATTCCACTTAAAACAGAGTACATCGTCTTGTTTGCCAGAAACCAGAGAAATGTGAAACTAATTCGTGTTAGAGCTTTTACTGCGATAGGAAACGCTGGAGGCAGTGGAGTACGACTGGCATCCCCCGTAAGAAAGGCGCGGTGACCGGGTCGGGCTGACGGAGAGTGGTGGTTGCGCACAGGCAGCGAGGCCGCAGCGTGTCCCCCCGTGTTTGCGCGCTGGTCCGGGGACATGATGAATTTGTGTTTGCCCGCGTCAAGAATCGGACGCCGGAAATTGTAGTGGTCTGGCTCCGCTGCCGCTGCCCCTGCGGCGCCGCATTCCGCAACGCACAAGTGAGCACCCGTCCACGCCTTTGCCCCGCTGCTACGCACGCATTTCTTTTCATTAATGTGTCGTCTTTCGGCTACGCAGTAACTGAGGGAGTTTTTTTCGTACATCCATAGCTGGTTCAGCGCGTTTAACGTGCGATACAAAGCGGTGCTGTCCGGCGGCGCGGAACTACCAGTATCGGCGAGGCAGGCTGGGATCACAGCATCCGTCGCGCTCGGTTCCTTGTGTTCTGGCAGGTTACATATCGGTTTCATCCGAAGTGGCAGAACGAAGTTAAAAAAAACGTTTTTGTGTCACTGCACACTTCTAACCATGGTGCCAGCGCTATATGCCCACAGAAATGTGAACAAACTCAAAGCAAAACCGTACAACATACCAACTAACCTTCTCCTTTTTCCTTAAACCAGTGAAACACGGCAGACTTTCTTCGGTGGAGATGTGGTGGAGGGACATTCGTGCACAGTCCTGAATTTTGTTCTCGCCAGCAGAAAGCGTCAGTCACTGTTAGTCGCCGCGCGGAGTGGCCGCGAGGTTAGAGGCCGGAGGTTAGAGGTTAGAGTCCTCCCTCGGGCGTGGGTGTGTGTTGTTCTTAGCTTAAGATAGTTTAAGTAGTGCGTAAGTCTAGGGACCGATGACCTCAGCAGTTTGGTGTCTTAGGAATTCACACACATGTGAACGTTTCACTGCTAGTCGGGTCACGAGTGAGGACGTGCTCTGAGCGCCAGTCGGATTCTAGTAAAATGACTGAGATTCTGAGCGGCGACACTGCATTAAATTTTGCCGAAAGCTGACCGATACGCATGTGAAAACCATTCGGAAGATCCAACAGGCTTCCAGGGACGATTCAGGAGCAACTCACCTACAAAGGCGTGGTACAACCACTTCGAAGATGGCTGCAGGTCAGTGGGTAGACTCCCAACAAGGCGAAATGACAGTGTCGTTGAGCAGATGCGATCTTTGCCGACAGTTCGACAATTTGCAAACGTGATTGGGGTGAGAACTGGATATGTCATTTCAGAAATCTGACCGACGATTTGTGCTTGGGTAGAGTGTATTCGAAATTCGTGATAATGCACAGGTCCCTTCTGCGCAAATGATTCAGATTTTCCTTGCCCAATACAACATTCCTGTGGTTAGTCAGTCTCCCTACACCCTAGCCACGACTTCGTGTGACTTTTAGTTAGTTATCAGCCTAAACACGATTTGAGTCAATAGAAGATACAAGTCGCATTCCAGGAGTGGTCTCAACAATGGCTGGGTCAGTGGGAGCAGTGTGTGAATTACCAAGGAGACTACTTTGAAGGGGATTAGGGTTCTGTGTTTCAAAACAATAAATTGTTTCTGCCTGCCAAAAGTTCAAACCTTTTTGAACACCCCTCCTATTACACCCTCTACAGCTGCGACAGCTTTCCCTCTATTATTCTGGCTGCCGGACGTGTGTTTGAACCGTCATCCTCCCGAATGCGAGTCCATGTGCTAACCACTGCGTGCGGCTGATCCCGGCGGAGGTTCGAGTCCTCCGTCGGGCATGGGTGTGTGTGTTTGGCCTTAGGACAATTTAGGTTAAGTAGTGTGTAAGCTTAGGGACTGATGACCTTAGCAGTTAAGTCCCATACGATTTCACACACATTTGAATATTTTTTTAATCACTGCGCTGTGTCACTAGATTCCTCTCACTGCAAGATCAATACGAATATCCCGTCCAATATTTCTCGGCGAGAATTCTTTGGTAAGTAGCAGACAAATCGCAGGCATCGATTAGAAACTGTCTCCTCTGTTGAAATAAGTAAGAAGTGAGGGAAACATTATAGAGTTTACAGCCATTTCACTTAGTTATGTAGTCGCTTAAGACTACATAGAAGTGTAAGAACAGAAACTTGTATCTTTTCCCCTCGTCACGCGTTTAGCTGTCCTGTAAATCCTCAATACATCCTTCTTCGAACTGCACAAAAAAAGAGTCTCCCTTCGCTCTAACATTAATCCTGTGTAAACACATCACGCAGAGCTAATTTCACCCGGTACTGGTGCGGTCTCGTTGAGCCGAGCAAAGACGAGGAGAAATCCCAGTTCGCACTGATCCCAGATACGGTTATATTAAAAAAACCGCCGCTATCAATAGCGGAGGCCTTCTTTATCTAATATTGAACGACATTAGCATGAAGACTGCTCATGAAAAGAGTATGCAGCTTCGCTCTCTCCGTTAACCCCTGCTCCCACCCCCCAATCCCTCCTGCGTCCCCGTCTATGACATTTTTAAAGCAGAAATGAAATCCAGCCTAAAGCTCGTCCATCCATCCCATCGCATCGCATCCCATCCCATCGCCTATCGTGTCCGCTGGCTGCATCCCGTATTTCGCGCGAGTCGTCCGCGAGGTTAAAATATCAGACAGGCGAAATCCCCCCGGTTCAGCCCCGCTGCCGGCATCAAATATAAACGCGAATTTATACGGTGGCTCCGCCAGTGTTCGGCGCTGCTGCGGACGCACTGCGGCTGGCAGAATAGGGGCAAAAAAAAAAGAGAGAGAGAAGTAAAAAGGCGCACAGTGATTTTTAAATGAAAACTGTCAGTGGGGCTCGGCTGGGTGTTAGCGCAGCGCGCGGCGCCGGACGGTGACAAGCGCGTGCGATGAACGACCCGTTTAAGCCGCTGGCGGCGAATGTGATGCCAATTGATGATGGTGGCCATGGTGCTGATGACGACCGGCCGCGGTGATTTATTTGTCGGTCTCGGGGGAGCTAATTACAACGGCACGCCTGCATAAGGGGTTGCGACTGGGGACGGGGGAGGGGGGGCATTGCGAGCTAGAGTGGGGAGGGGGTGCCGAGCGCACCATTGTCGTCCCGGTCGTTGTGGCGCGCGCGTCGCAGCCTGCTGGCGTCAGATGGTCCCGACACAGTCACTTGCTGTTACAGGATTTTCTGACCCGTGAAACAAGTAATGGTTGGTCACGCAACGTTATAGACGTCCTACTACAAATTTCTTCGGACTGAATGTGGATTATTGACTCTTATACAGAGAATCCTATGAGGTGACCATATCACATGAGAACTCAGATGTGACCTCGTACTTTTATTAATGTATAGATATTTTTTAATTTTTATTTATTTGTTTCACACTTATCTGTTACATCGCACCACGGTTTCACACGTGCTGTGTCTATTACATCGTTGTTATGTAAGAAATACGGCCTTGCCGCAGTGGATACACCGGTTCCCGTGACATCACCGGAGTAATGCGCTGTCGGGCGTGGTCGGCACTTGGATGGGTGACCATCCGGCCGCCATGCGCTTTTGCCATTTTTGGGGGTACACTCAGCCTCGTGATGCCAATTGAGGAGCTACTCGACCGCATAGTAGCGGCTTCGGTCAAGAATACCATCATAACGGCCGGGAGAGCGGTGTGCTGACCCCACGCACCTCATATCCACATCCTCCTCTGAGGATGACACGGCGGTCGGATGGTCCCGATGGGCTACTTGTGGCCTGTAGACGCAGTGCTTTTTTATGTAAGAAATAACCATTTTAATACGATAGCTAGTATCAAAATGTGTTTGAGTGTCTGAAGTGGCAGTGTGAGTGAATTATACTGACTATGAACTAATAAATTTAGTACTGGCAGTAGTTCTACCACTGCAGCTGCTGACATTAATAATGATAATACTAAGAGTAATAATAACAGTAATAAGGACAATATGTATAACATTAATAACAATAATGATAGTGGCACACATAAGAATAATTTATAGGTGCATAAAACAGATGTTTCTGATATAACGAGTTCTGGGAAAAGCTAATTTAAGAAGATTGCTTCGCTTAAAAATACTCGAAATTAGGAAGATCAGGTTCCAAAGAGCGATGTACAAGGGGAACGATGCGTCCAGGGATTTACTGCTGCTTTAGTAAATAAGTCGTTACCATTACTCTGAAGATGGAGATGTTATTTACTTCTCAAACACAGCGTGAATCACCTAAAACTTCTGCAAATATTGCAGGAATGGAAAGCGCTATTGACACGCAGTTTTCACGGAATGGGTTGGTGGTCAGGGGCTCGTGTTGCTAGCCAATAAACAGATTGTAATAAAACTTAGAAAGTGTAGTTTTTGTGCAAATGTACACTTTTTAAATGAAACAGTGTCTATTGACATTAACAAACTAAAAGCAGGATAAATTAGAATGTCAGTGGTATTCGTTGCAGCATTATAGTGAGACATATCGTATTTTGAAAAGTTTCCACACCAATATTTGTTTATGCCATTCAGCTTGCATGGTTGCTAGGTACGATGTTGCTATGTTTGTTTACAGTGTGCTTGTGTGTTTCTTGAGCGAACCGCGACTTGCTAGTTAGCTAGCGTGTGACAGTCTAAGCAGTAGGTTGTGAGTGGGCTTACCAATGCAGAAAAAGCCGACAAGCTCATGGTGTATGGAGAGTGTAGAAAGAATGCAGTTCCCTCTTGTACTGGAGAGTGTAGGAAGAACGCAGTTCGCTCTTTTACGGTGTATATGGCAAGATATCCCGATACACGTGAACCAGCTCGGTAATTATTTACCAACACAGCAGCGAACTTCATGTTTTGCTCCTAAATAAATCAAAAGAAAATTTAGCATAAATGTCACAAAATGTGACAGTTTAATTAACTGTCCCTGAGTCCTGATTGCCTTGTCGCAGTTGCAGCAGCAGCAGGCGACTACACGTGCGCAGGTTTCCACGACCAATGTGATTTTGAATAAATTCCTTTTGCGTATAAGGCCGCGTCATTGTGATAGAACAACCGTATGTGTAACATCACTCTTCAGGGCTCAACATCTTAGTGGTCCTGCTGCAAAAACGATCGAAAAGTAGGTTCTATGATTGTCTCCAAAGTTTCGTAATGACCTACCCTGACACTCAAATGAATTTTATTGCAAGGAGGAAACTCCTGTAAAGTAAGAGTTAATTCACTATTTAACGGTGCATAGCGTTAAACATATCAGTGACTAGCTGTGCAGATTGCAAAAGCGTGTTGAGTTAATCAAGAGAGTAGGAGCTAGTCTTCTCAAGTACGCCATCGGGGGAGGGCCCATAGACTGAATGATTTTCTCCATTATTTGAAGGAGAATTATACTTGTAAATGTGTAGCTGATGAGGTATTTGTTTTGATAATAGATGTTCCAGAGACATACTTCATTGTCATTTATTTATATTTTATTTCTTGCGGTTCGTTTTGGAGTAGCAACCTCTTTCTCAAGGACTCATTCTTGTGTATGGGTACTCTGTGATGCTGGAATCTGGTATCATCATCATTGATGACAGCTTCCGAAGTGAAAACTCGGTCTGATGATCTACTTCTACAGACACACTCCGCAATCCACCATACAGTGCGTGTCGGAGGGTACCTCGTACCAAAACTAGCATCTTCTCTCCCTGTTCCACTCCCAAACAGAAAAATGACTGCCTATATGCCTCTGTACAAGCCCTAATCTCTCTTATCTTTGTGGTCTTTCCTCGAAATATAAGTTGGCGGTAGTAAAATTGTACTGCAGTCAGCCTCAAATGCTAGTTCTCTAAATTTCCTCGGTAGCGATTCACGAAAAGAACGCCTCCTTGCCTCCAGAGACTCCCACCCTAGTTCCTGAAGCATTTCCGTAACACTCGCGTGATGATCAAACCTACCAGTAACAAATCTAGCAGCCCGCCTCTGAATTGCTTCTATGTCCTCCCTCAATCCGACCTGATAGGGATCCCAAATGCTCGATTAGTACTCAAGAATAGGTCGTATTAGTGTTTTATAAGCGGTCTCCTTTATAGATGAACCACATCTTCCCAAAATTCTCCCAATGAACCGAAGACGACTATCCGCCTTCCCCACAACTGCCATTAGATTCTTGTCCCACTTCATATCACTCTGCAATGTTACGCCCAATTATTTAACCGACGTGACTGTGTCAAGCGCTACACTACTAATGGAGTATTCAAACATTACAGAATTCTTTTTCCTATTCATCTGCATTAATTTACATTTACCTATATTTAGAGTTAGCTGCCATTCTTTACACCAATCACAAATCCTGTGATGATTGGTGCCCTGACGCTATGCGGGCCACTATAATAGTGAGAAACGAAAATCGGTGGGCGACTGAGCTTGTTTGGAGCTAATCACCAACAGCCGAAGAATCATGTACGAGAGTGTGAGAACGGTACGGTCAATAGCATCGTGTCTTCTTAGCCGTAATGACACAGGACAACGACCAGTGAAGGGCTAGTATGACGTGCCATCTTCAGTGGCAAATCACGTAGTAGTACACGCGCTGCGTTTTCGCAGCCACCTTGCGGTCACCAGAGACGTGGCCAGCGACGCGGTATTTGCACAGGAGGGGCCACCATGGATAGCAATGTGGTGGCAACCCGACACTGGCGGGGGCGGCGGGGGCGGCGCGCGGCCAGCGCTAATGGCCCGCTGTTTGCGCGCCGCTTGGGTTACCCGCGGGTGGGGCGGACGACTCTCGCTCTCCTAATCTCTGCCTCTGGCCGACGCGAGACTTGCACCAGACACGGCAACACCTGCTCGGCAGCTCGACCAGTGGCTACTTGCCAGCGGGTAGTCTGAAGTACCAGCTCAGGCAGGTGATACAGTGTTAACGGCAAGTTCTTTGACGTTGCCTCAGACGAAATCTTTCACCTTTTGTGACATTCACTATACTTGTCGTGTAGCGCATATCGTTGCACAGAGTGTTGGAACAATCCTTGACTAAATTCTGGCACTGCATCAGTAACTATGTGGCAGCTGGACACACAGCAGAGAAATCATGCTCTGTCTTTTTTTGTGTTGGACGATAAAGGATCATGCTCTGTCTTTATATCTTATGAACGATAAAGGCTATTCTCTTATTATATTTCAGACGTTTTACGACCCGTGGCTCTACCCTTCATTCGATCCCTGCGAAACCCTACATTTCAGCAGGATAATGCACGACCGCTTGTTGCACGTCCTGTACGAGCCTTTCTGGATACAGAAAACGTTCGACTGCTGCCCCGGCCAGCACATTCTCCAGATCTCTCACCAATTGAAAACATCTGGTCACTGGTGGCCGAGCAACTGGCTCGTCACAATACGCCAGTCACTACTCTTGACGAACTGTGGTATCGTGTTGAAGCTGCATGGACAGCTGTACCTGTAAACGCCACCCAAGCTCTGTTTGACTCAATGCCCAGGCGTATCAAGGCCGTTATTACGGCCAGAGGTGGTTGTTCTGGGTACTAATTTCTCAGCATCTATGCACCCAAATTGCGTGAAAACGTAATCACTTGTCAGTTCTAGTATAATATATTTGTCCAGTGAATACCCGTTTATCATCTGCATTTCTACTTGGTGTAGCAATTTTAGTGGCCAGTAGTGTATTTTTAACTTCTTTATACTATACCGTAATTTTATCCCGAATTTACCAAGAGTGAATACCTGTATCTTAGGAACCAAAATGAAGTTAAGTAAATACCTACAACATTTGTCTTGCAGCCCTTCATTATAGTGACCTGATTAATCGCAGTTTGTCTTTTATTTAGCTGCTGCAGCAAATTACACAGCGATCTCCAACTTGTGTACCGATGTGGAAATGCCACGAGAAAACACTGTGCAGTTCCACGCAGCACTGCCGGCGTCACCCTTAACTCCCCGCTTCACTACTTCTCAGACGGCATTCTTTATACCGGCAAATGCTGCTGAGGCGTTCGGTCAACCGAGAGCTAAATGTGTCAACGAGCGCAGCGTGCAGGTGTGCCGGCAAAGGCAGTGCACCGGACGCGTGGCCGGCGATGATGGCGAGGCCGGAAGGCGCGGCATTAGCAGCGCTACCTCCGCCCTACCTCCGCCCCCGCAAACACCGCCGCTGCCACTGTCGCCCCACAGCTATTGCGGCGGCCACGCCCGCTGGCCACCTGTACCCACAGTTACACTGTTCGCTTCCATATCGGTGCTTTTGGTGGTCAACCATGACACGGCCAACACTGGCACATGCAGGTCTGCAACTACGATTTTTTTTAATTATTTTTTTTGGGGGGGGGGGGGGGCGTGGTCGTCACTCTCCTGGCGAGTTTGATGAGGACCGAAACAGTCCTTTCCCCTCTGCGAATCCTTTCAGCTCAGGGGAATGATTTGTTGCATATACTCCAGTCTCTGTCACCACCTGCAGTTCTTTCCCCTGTAGTACAAAGGAACTTAATGTCTAACGTTTTAACATTTATCCTATCATCCTCGCCCTTGTTCTAGTAAAGTTTCCCACACACTCCTTTCCTCGACCATTCTGCACAAAAGCTTCACTTTTTTCTAGTTCCACTTAGCTTTGTTCATGCTGTGACACCACACCTGAAACTATTCGATTCTCTTCTTTCTCGGTTTTCTAACACTTCATGATTCACTTCCAAAGAATTCTGTGCTCCAGGTGCAGATTCTTAAAAATTTCTTCCTTAAATTCTGACTAGGAACGCACTCTGTGCCAATGCCCATCTGTTTCTTATGTCCTCCTTGCTCCGTCTGTCAAGTGTTAATGTGCTTCTAAGGTAGCGTTGTTCCTTTGCTTCGTCTACTACGTGGTCCTCGCTTTCGATGTTAAGTTTGTTATTAATTTCATATCTACTGCACCTCACCATTTTCGTCTTTCTGTGGGTTGCTCTCTGTCCTCAGTGTACTGTTCATTCTTTTCTACAGGCACTGTAATTTTTCGCCGGTTGGTGAGGCCGAGCGGTTCTAGGCGCTACAGTCTGGAACCGCGCGACCGCTACGGTCACAGGTTCGAATCCTACCTCGGGCATGGATGTGTGTGATGTCCTTAGGTTAGTTAGGTTTAAGTAGTTGTAAGTCTAGGGGACTGATGACCTCAGCAGTTAAGTCCCATAGTGCTCAGAGCCATTTGAACCATTTTTGTAATTTTTCCTTACTTTCATCGAGGATAGTAACAACATCAGCGAATCTTAATGATGTAATTCCACACTGAATTTTAATCCGACATCGTTTAAATTCCTTGATTGCTTTTTCAATGAACAGCAGAGAAGTAAGATAACATCCCCGCTCTTATGGAAACAGGCTGCTTTGCACTTATACTTCTACCCTCACAACTTATTGTGTAATGTATTCAGTTCATCTGATCATGGATTGGTAAGGACTAATACTATCCTATAAAATAAAGAAAAAAGGGAAACAAGAAATCGATATCACGCGGCTAATCCCGACATTTCATGGGTAAAGTAGAAGTTTACAATTGCATATCCTCTGTGTTTTGCTTTTTTCACTGTGCGAAGATCACTGAAAAACTAAAACCGGTTATGTATTCAAATATATAGAAACGTGACAAACAGTGCAAATTCTGTAGGTACCTATAGTCATCGATCTTCTCGAAAATTCAAGACGAACTAATTTCACAAGTAAATTTGTATTAAACATATGGTACATATGTTGCACTGTCTGGCACTTTTGCTCCCTGATATGACTCAAGGCTACAGTGCAGCTCTATCATTTTTCCATATAGCGAAAGTAAATATTAGGCGTAGCGATAACTGTCAGAGAACTGAACAAGTAATACAAGAGTTCCAGATATCCTTCCCGCTACAACGTTTTTATGTCAGGATTCACTTGCAAGTGATCAATCGTGAGACCCTCCTTGTGGTTTATGAAAATATTTCAATATGTCTCCGAGCGGAGAAGACGCGGCGATACGTGTAACCAGCAGAAAGTTCTACATTCGAGGTAAACCCACCCGCCAGGTCGCGATACGGGGGGGCATCCTTTATGGGGAGGACGGACCGAAAATCCGACGCCATTTCCTGGTGCCTGTCGCCTGACGAATGCAGCCGCTGCTTGCAGCTTATCTTGAGAAATGCGGGTGCTCGGCAGCTGAGAACTGCGTAGGAAAATGAAGTCGCGGTGATTGACACGCGGCTGCAGGACAAAGCAATGGCAGATAGCGTAATGCGCGCAGATATTGATGAGAGGCGCGTCCATTCATCATCTGGCGGCCAGGCTCCAGACTCCGCCCCCAGACCGCGATAAACCGCCGCCTCCGGTGACTCAGCGGGAGTTCCGTTCCACAGCGGAGGGACGCCTGCCTACCGTTCCCTAAGCGCCGTCTCCAGCTGGGAACAGGTCAACACGGCGCATGTCGGACTACCTGGGTGCTGAAGCTCACTTCTTAAATGACTGCTTTATGTGGTTAGCGCTTACCACAGATGACTTGTCAGTGTGACTTCTCTTTATATCAGCACGACTGGGTAAAGAGTAATATAACAAGAACACCAACGATAGAGGAATCAGTCTCGACAACACAGGCTATTAAATCTATATCTGTATTTTAAATAATAAGCTACGCCCCATCACTAATAAAATTTTATTAGAAGAAGAAATACACCTTACAAAAGGACGATCCTGAAATGACTATATTTTGAGTCTAGTACACTGAAGAGCCAAAGAAACTGGTACACCTGCCTAGTATCGTGTAGGGCCCCCGCGAGTACGCAGAAGTACCGCAACACGACGTGGCATGGAATCGACTAATGTCTGAAGTAGTGCTGGAGGGAATTGACACCATGAATCCTGCAGAGCTCTCCATACATCCGTAAGAGTACGACCAGATGGAGATATCTTCTGAACAGAACGTTGTGAGGCACCACAGATATTCTCAATAATGTTCATGTCTAGGAAGTTTGATAGCCAGCGTAAGTGTTCAAACTCCCGAGAGTGTTCCTGGAGCCACTCTGTAGCATTTCTGGACGTGTGGGATCATTTTCCTGCTGGAATTGCGCAATGGGTGTGAATTTATGCATTGGTTCAATTGGCTCTGAGCACTATGGGACTTAACATCTGAGGTCATCAGTCCCCTAGCACTTGGAACTACTTAAACCTAACTAACCTAAGGACAACACAGACATCCATGCCCGAGGCAGGAGTCGAACCTGCGACCGTAGCGGTCGCGCGGTTCCGGACAGAAGCGCATAGAACCGCTCGGCCACCGCGGCCGGCATTTATGCATTCATCAGGCAGGCTGCTTACATACATGTCATCTGTCAGAGCCCTATCTAGACCTATCAGGAGTCCCATATCGCTGCAACTGCACACAGTATTTGGCTCTGAGCACTATGCGACTTAACTTCTGAAGTCATCAGTCGCCTAGAAGTTAGAACTAATTAAACCTAACTAACCTAAGGACATCACACACATCCATGCCCGAGGCAGGATTCGAACCTGCGACCGTAGCGGACGCTCGGTTCCAGACTGTAGCGCCTAGCACCGCACGGCCACTCCGGCCGGCAACTGCACACACCCCACACCATTACAGAGCCTCCACCAGCTTGAAGGGTCCCCTGCTGACATGCAAGGTTCACGGATTTATGAGGTCCCTCCGCCATATACCGTAAGGTAGATTGAAGAGCATAAATGTACAGAATGAACAAAATACGAGGCCTATTTTATTTTCAAGGTCTGATCAGTCGCGAAATGGAAACCACAGTCAACATCAAAAACGTTTTATCTGCAACTTTAAGCTACTGCTTTTCTACATAGTCACCTCCGACTTAGACATTTGGTAGCCGTCTGTGCTTTCCACCAATTCTCTATGCTGGCCTGTTGCGCGCTGTCTGTGCCAAAATGCTGTCCTCAACGCCAGCGGTTCACGCGAGCAAAGAGATGAAAAGCAAAAGAAATTAAGTCCAGGATGTAAGAAAGGAGATCAAATATTTCTCAACAAAAACGTTGCATGAGAGTCTGTGTTGCAGCTGCAGTGTGTAGCTGAGCATTGTCATGAAGAAGGACATTTCATGACAACATACCTCTTCACAAATTCTTGGCTGACCCTCGCACACAATTTTCTTGAGTAGTCTGTACCCTCATAAGACATCCCCATCATGAATGTCTGTGCATCCTGCTTCAAAGTTCTTGCACCACTGCCGCACTTTGCAGTCACCCATGACAGTTACGTTACGTGGGCCGCATGAAATCAGGTGTAACCCCCCTCTCCCAGCACGAAGAACTCGAAGGACAACGTGCACTTCACACTTGTCCAGAGACTCCGTTACTCTGAGCATCATTATGTGCTCCCTGCATGATCAGAACTGAGAACTCAGATGTGATGCAGTTGACGAGCGGATTATCACTATGGCTTTAATTTCTCGACCGATTGGGCCCTTTTTAAAAAAGATATATGTCCCTCGTAAAATCATCCCAGAAAAATAATTAATGTGCCTTGAGATAGGCAACCCAACCAACAGCGTCTGCTCCAGTTGCAGATGATGTGAACTGAGCTGCAGATCTTGAGGAGCACAAAATTATTTCTGAAGCAGTTTTATTTTGCACGCCTTATACATGTAGACGTAGAATCGTATATTAACAATCGATGGTCAATCTAGTAGAGCGTTTGTCCAGGGTATTGCGAAATTGAATTTCGCATAGCTTGTATCGAGAGGCGCACAGCGCTAGGAACTCGTTGATTCCACGCACTGTGGTACTTGAGAAAGAAGTACGAAGCAAGGAACGTATTAGGTACAACACCAATTTTTTTTTCCCAGAAAGTGTCAGGGCATGTTGGACTGGCAGTGGTTGAGGGCGGTAGTACCAGAGCGCTGTGAGGGCCCGCCCTCGTGCCAGACCAGTGGGCGTCTCAAAGGCGGGCCAGCTTTTCGCGCGCGGGACGGAGCTAATTAGCGGCGGTAATGGGGCGCGGTTATCGGCCGGCCGGCTCCGGCTGCTGATGGATGGCGCGCAAACCGCACGGTGAGCGCGCGGTCGCAACTTGGCGCAGGTGGCGGGACGGCGCCCGGCTCCCGGAGACCGGGACCCCGCGGCCGTCACCGCAGGCGGATAAGCCGCCGAGCGCGCTTCAGCTCTGCAAGAGCAGGCGTCAGCTCCCCACGAAAATCCACGTCTCAACACGCGCCAGACCCATCACTGTGCTTACTCCGTTCTTTGTTCCTGTACTAATTTCTCTCTCTCTCTCTCTCTCTCTCTCTCTCTCTCTCTCTCTCTCACACACACACACACACACTCTCTTCTTGTCTTACATCCATTTTTTAGGATCGCCCTTCATGTCTTAGAAGACTAATCGTGACAAGTGAGTCTACCTCAGCGACCTGGAGTCTCGTATGTCATGAGTGGTCGTGTTCGTTTCGACGCCATGGCCACAGTTGCGTGTATGGTATCGGCTGTCGGGTGAGCGGCTAGCTATCTCAACGGTGAAAATAAAGTTACACTACTGGCCATTAAAATTCCTATAACAAGAAGAAATCCAGATGATAAACGGGCATTCATTGGACAAATATACAAGAACTGACGCAATTTGGGTGCATAGATCCTGAGAAATAAGTACCCAGAACAACCACCTCCGGCCGTAATAACGGCCTTGATACGACTGGGCATTGAGTCAAGAAGAACTTGGATGGCGTGTACAGGTATAGCTGTCCATGCAACTTGAACACGATACCACAGTTCATCAAGAGTAGTGACTGGCATATTGTGACGAGCCAGTTGCTCGGCCACCATTGACCAGACGTTTTCAGTTGGTGAGAGATCTGGAGAATGTGCTGGCCAGCGCAGCAGTCTAACATTTTCTGTATCCAGAAAGGGCCGTACACGACCTGCAACAAGCGGTCGTGCATTATCCTGCTGAAATGTAGGGTTTCGCAGGGATCGTAACGTCCACTGTTGAAAGTGCCGTCAATGCGAACAAGAGCTGACCGAGACGTGTAACCAATGGCACCCATACCATCACGCCGGGCGATACGCCAGTATGGCGATGACGAATACATGCTTCCAATGTGCGTTCACTGCGATGCTGTAAACAGAACGTGGATTCATCCGAAAAAATGACGTTTTGCCATTCGTGCACCCAGGTTCGTCGTTGAGTACACGATCACAGGCGGTCCTGTCTCTGATGCAGCGTCAAGGGTAACAGCAGCCATGGTCTCCGAGCTGATAGTCCATGCTGCTGCAAACGTCGTCGAACTGTTCGTGCAGATGGTTGTTGTCTTGCAAACGTCCCTATCTGTTTACTTAGGGATCGACATGTGGCTGCACGATCCGTTACAGTCATGCGGATAAGACGCCTGTGAAATGGCTTCAACTGGCTCTGAGCACTATGGGACTTAACATCTGTGGTCATCAGTCCCCTAGAACTTAGAACTACTTAAACCTAACTAACCTAAGGACATCACACACATCCATGCCCGAGGCAGGATTCGAACCTGCGACCGTAGCAGTCCCGCGGTTCCGGACTGAAGCGCCTAGAACCGCTCGGCCACCGCGGCCAGCTGACTTGAGTGTGTTTCTTTTTTTCTAGGCTATGTGTGATCCTCGTTGCTTTAGTAAATTTGTTATTGTGTGTGCTGGTTTCTGCTTGTGTTTAAAGTGTACCATTTCTTTCTGTTAGTCGCCTCATGACTGTTTCTGTTCTGTATTTTTGTGTGTACCGTAGAGTCTGTGTTGTTTGTGGGGTCCTGTAGCACTTGTGCCCTCTTCTTATTTTCATTTTTGTTTAGTTGTGTTGGTTTTCTTCAAAACTGGCTCTGAGCACTATGTGGACTTATCTTCTGATGTCATCAGTCCCCTAGAACTTAGAACTACTTAAACCTAACTAACCTAAAGACATCACACATACCCATGCCCGAGGCAGGATTCGAACCTGCAATCGTAGCGGTCGCGCGGTTCCAGACCGTAGCGCCTAGAACCGCTCGACCACCCCGGCCGGCTGTTGGTTTTGTGGTTGAGTCTTTGTACTATGTGGATATTATACTCATTGTTTTTGGCTTTGAGCTGTATTTTTTCCTATGTTTTTACGTAGTTTTCTCCGTTGAGTCGATTTTATTCGGTAAATTTATCATGTAAACAGCCTTTTTATTCAGTTGTATAGACGGTCCATATCTCGAAGAGCACAGGTGCATCTGACAAACGACGAAAATATTAAATATGATGATTTTAGAGGGGGGGGGGCAATGGATCACTTTACCACGGTGTTTCACGGTATTTTACTTATGCCAGGGGTAACATTTACAATGTATAGCAGGTAGCTGCAGTTTGGAAGCCCTTTTCTGCCGTTTGTGAATACTGAACGAAATATCTTGGCAGCTGCTTGGTTTTTCTATTGGTTTTTGTAGCGCAATCTGTAGTCTGCGTTGCAATAGGTTTGAAACTGCAATGCGGAGTAAGAGTAGTCTCCATCGGCTATTGTTTCGACCGAAAGTATTTACGCGCTGTGGAGGCTTCTGACTTCAAAGCGTCCCCAAGTAGTTTGCACAAATGCCGTCGCTCGCATCTTTTTTTCCGGCGGGACTGTAGCGTCCGCAGACCGTGCCCGGAACGGCGGCGGCGAAATCAAAGGGGGCGGCCGGAGAGAGTAGTAAGTAGATTTGGGACCCGGCGCCTGCCCTCTCCATTCCCCGCTGTATATATACGTCATAATTCAGTTGATTAGCCTTGTTTCGCAGAGGCCTATTTAATTAGCCGTAACTCAATCGCAGCGGCAGCCGCGCGCGCGCCGTCACGGTCGGGCGGTGACACTTCGACAGAAGTCAGTGGGCGCGCGCGCGACCCGCCGCTGGGGCGCCGCCGATGTTAATGACCTTTGCGAGCATTGTTCTCCGGAGGAGGCTCGCCGCTCCCCGGTCTGCGAAGACGGCCGGCGAGCGCCGCGCGGCGTCTTCCTCTGCCCCCCAGCCGCCGGCGCGCCGTCCCCGCAAAGCTCCCGCTCCGCCTCTTACATTTAACAAGACTTTGACATTTTCCTTAAAGGTCGCGGCAGTATCTTAGCCGGATCCCTTTCCACGGCTACAATAACCAGTAAATGGAAGGGTTGGCGGGGTGCGGCCGCAAGGCCCCGCAGACTTTGCGACTGCCGCCGTCTTATAACAGTGCGAGAGAGAGACGTCGGCGGGCCATTGTCTGGCGCGGCCGGAGGGGACCTTTAGGCGGTTATCGCTCGCTATTTAGGCGGCCGTACCTTCCGGGCTGCTCCTCCTCCACTAATTAGGCTACTGCGCGGAGGGCGATGCGCTGCGCGTGTCGTCATTTCAATAAGGCGCGCCGCTCCGGGAGGGCCCCGAATCAATTTGGCCGCCGTTGTCTCCGCGTGGCCGGCCGCACGTGCCATTTTGACGTCACACTCCGCTTCTTCGGTAGGGCCGTCGACGCGCTGGCTGTCCTCTTACTTTCCGCCATCTTATTTTCAGAATAATGGTGGGAAATCTGAGGTCGTTGACTCGAGCACTGTGTCTGTCTCACCTGCCGTCACAGTGTTACTGTGGTGTGCGTACTGTAAGACGTTCGGTACACACACCATCAGATTATTTGACTTGTCGCTCTAACGAAGTAGGCGAGTGTCAGCAATATGTCTCGTGGTCTTATTGTGGCGTGTTTATCTTCTGCCGTTAGGTCAGACGATAGAAATGCCACTTGCACGCTTAGAGTAGCCGATTGACGGTAACCAACTTTAAACAGAACTTGATTAATTTTCACACACATTTATTAAAATAATAACAATCATAAACCTTACGTAACTTGATTCTGGATGCTATTTACAATTGACAGTCTGAAGTCCCTTTGGTCTTGGTACGTTAATCTTATTCTCACATATCTCTGATACTTGACAAAGTGTCTGTTCATTTATCTTCATGGCTATGTACAGGAATATGATAATCTTATTAGGCGCAGACTGAAACTTGACTATAGACTGGTACAGACTGGTGCAGACAAATGCAGACTGACTAATCGGAGGTCTGTACACTCGTTATAATACCTCGCACGTTCAGGTATCACTGCGCGAGTGTGATTCGCGAGGAGAAAAGATTCTACGTTAGCAGCAATCTCATTGGCTGCGTTACGTATTAATACGCGGATCGGTGGAAGCGGAATTTGGTCCGTCTCTAAGGCAGCGCCATCTCGTAGTGTGGAGACGGACGAGCGCTGCGCCTGCGCTGTTGTGCTTAGCGAGGCGCGCTCTAGTGGGAAAGTTGTGTATGCGCTGACTACGCGGAACTACGTACACAGCAGTTACCGTCTTGTAAAGTCATCAGATGATTCAAACGACTTGCAACATGATTTATATAAGATATCTGTGTGGTGTCACCGCCACACATCCCACTTGTTAGGTGGTAGCCTTTAAATCGGCCGCGATCCGTTTGTATACGTCGGACCCGCGTGTCGCCACTATCAGTGATTGCAGACCGAGCGCCGCCACACGGCAGGTCTAGAAAGACTCCCTAGCACTCGACCCAGTTGTACAGCCAATTTTGCTAGCAATGGTTCACTGACTACATACGCTCTCAGTCACAGAGACGACAGTTTAGCCTTCAGCTACGTCATTTGCTACGACCTAGCAAGGCGCCATATTCTTCAAGAATGTGTTCTGAACTGATAATATTGTGAATCACGTACCGTCAAGAGCGACGTTCATCATTAATGGATTAAAGTTAAGTATCAAACTAATTACGTCCGCTTTCTGAATTCTAATTCCTTGTCATGTTCCAGACCTCACGTCAGTATAGTCCTTCCCTCCTCACGCCAGCCTGCGTGAGCTAAAACGCGTGCATTTCGGCCTCCTCTAGTAACACGGTGTTGGCTCTTCTGCCAACACAACAATCTGTGTGGTTCTAAAAGTGGCAATTGACCCTGAATAAGGAAAAGTGTGAAGATACTCACATGAGTACTAAAAGAAATCAGCTAAATTTCGATTACGCGACAAGTTCCACAAATCTGAAGGCTGTAAATTCAACAAAATACTTAGGGATTACAATTACAAATAACCTAAATTGGAACGATCACATAGATAATATTGTGGATAGAGCAAACCAAAGACTGCGATTCACAGGAAGAACACTTAGAAATTGCAACATGTCTACTAAAGAGACTGCTTACACTACGCTTGTCCACCCTATTCTGGAGTATTGCTGTACGGTGTGGGACCCGCATCAGGTGGGACTGACGGATGACATCGAAAAAGTACAAAGAAGGGCAGCTCGGTTTGTATTATCGCGAAAGTGGGGAGATAGTGTCACAGACATGATACGTGAATTACAGGGGCAATCATTAAAACAAAGGCGTTTTTCGTTGCGACGGGATCTTCTCATGAAATTTCAATCACCAGTTTTCTCCTCCAATTGCGAAAAAATTCTGTTGACACCCACCTACATAGGGGGGTCATCACGATAAAATAAGAGAAATCAGGGCTCGCAGAGAAAAATTTAAGTGTTCGCTTTTCCCGTGCGCCTTCGAGAGTGGAACGGTAGAGAGACAGCTTGAAAGTGGTTCACTGAACCCCCTGCCAGGCACTTTATTGTGAATAGCAGAGTAATCACGCAGATGTAGATGTTACAGAAATGGCCATCTCAGCCTTCAGATTCGCCCCTGAGTTCTTCGTTGCACACTCGCACCCACGATGTGGAGTTCGGACGGCGACCATACGAATTCCTTGCAGAAATTCACGCCCAGTACTGGCTTTTTGGTAATTCTTTTACTGTTCCTTAGCTCAATCAGTAAAATCGGAACCCTTGTTGAGTCACTTTGTTACCCGTCACTCTGACCGCCCGTCTGCTGAGATGTCTTTCTCTCACGAATGGGCATATGTACCCAGTTGAAATTTATGCCACATACTAAAGTCTAAGGTCCCTTCCCGATGTAAAAAAATTAAGCTTCTATGCTAATGGAATCAGCACTTTCGGCCACTGATGTCACATATTTTTATACTAGCAAGGTCGCTCATCAGAACCTATATGGTACTTTCCGTTGAACTAGACTCATGAAATTTGGCAGGATGCAAGGTTTCTCAGTGCAAGTAAAAGAAAAAAAATCCTGAAAATGTTAATCTGTAATTATATCACATAAAAAATTGCATTTGTTCTCCGTCTCTCTGTCTGGTCGCCCGTCAGGACCTTCTTTTCCCAGGCAAGGGTATAGGCATCAGGTAGAAATTTGTCAAATACTAATATCTGTGGTCTCTTAATGGTGTAAAAAATTAAGCTGCTAAATCAATCCAGTCAAACGATGCGGCGCAGACTCAATCAACAAAGCCAATAGGTGAACTATCTGCATACACAATTAAGCTGGTATGGAATCCTTAGAGCACGAGTCTTAGTCGATCATGTCCGATTTTTTTTTTTTTTAGGGAGGTTAGGGCGTGGTCCAAGAGATATTTCTCTGCCTGTTTCGTCCTCCAATGCGGGAGGCATCATTAGAGGCTACAACAATTCAGAAAGCAGTTACAATCTTACAGAAACTCAGCAAGTCGAACTGTTTCCAACGTATGATATGGAGCTTGAATTGGGGAGTAGTTGGTGTCGTTTCGTTTATTTAGCTCGTGCGTGCTCGCGTGCGTTCTACAAATATTTAATTGTGTTAAAAATAAAAGAATATAATTTGGTGTTCATACCTGCTTAAACAGCTGAGACAAAAGTCAAAGTGGAGACTAAAAAAAAAAAAAAAGTCGAGAAGCGATTTAAAATACGTTTCTTTCAATCTCATACACATGGAGACCTAATGCCCTCAGGATCGAATACTGATCGGACCCCGGAAATTTTCAGTCGCTCTCCGATAAGCCATATATCGCGTTCCCCAGTTGGATAAACTGGGGTGTTACTGGGACACGCAAGTCGCCGAAGTGTGGTCCAACGGACTTATTTGGACATGGCCAGTGAGGTATATGAAATCACTGTCCAAAAATTAAAACAACGTTCGTCATTTATCGAAGAAATTGTGAACCAAATTATGGAAATAATCACCACGACACCTTCCTCTTTGCTTGTTACTATCAAAAAATTTGAATCATTCATTATTTTAAAGAGGCTAGGGAAAGATCTAGGACCTTTCATTAAAATAAAAAAAATATTAATGCTACTTTTAGTTTCAAAAAGCGGCTGAAAGGTTCTGTCTCGAGGTATCGAAGTTCAGTATCGGAGACAAGGATGCTAAGCGTTACTCGTATACAAGAAAAATGCCACGAACATTATAAAGTGCTGCCATGTGTAATGCAGCTGACGCATTTTCTCTCAGTAGCATTATACGACAGAGCTGGCGACTGCGCTTCGCCTTTAGCTGTGATATCAAATGGTCTTCCTGTACTCACCCCTTATCTTCTGCTCGTCCAGCAACTGGCGTTCCAGGCTCTCCTTCACCTCACGTTCTCTCAGAACGTCCATCTTCAGTTCGGCTGAAAGAAAAACAAAAGTGGTTTCACATACCTTTCAGAGGCATATATTGTACAGAGATGTAATAAAAATAACAAGCCGGCCGGTGTGGTCGAGCGGTTCTAGGCGCTTCGGTCTGGAACCGCGCAACCTCTACGGTCACAGGTTCGAATCCTGCCTCGGCATGGATGTGTGTGATGTCCTTAGGTTAGTTCAAGTAGTTCTAAGTTCTAGGGGACTGATGACCTCCGATGTTAAGTCCCATAGTGCTCAGAGACATTTGAACCATAACGTTGTGGCTGATTAGTGTATGTGACATAAATAGCAGTATCTTTTGACTGAATTAACTTAGAAACTTAAATTTTTTTTTGATACACCAACATGTTCCGGAGAGAAAGGTGTCTTAAGAGACAAACAGACAGGCGGTTAAAAAGAGGATAAAAATATTTTTTTCGTGTGACATAATTGCAAATTGTCAATTTTTTCATTTTTTCCTTTACTTGTACTGCTTCTTGCCAAATTTCACGATTCTAAGTCAACGGATTGACCCCTAAAGGTTTCGAGCATCAAAATACATGACATAAATGGCCATAGCTCTTGACTGAATCGACTTAGACGCTTAAAAGTTTTACCCCGGCAAGGGACCACAACCTTAATACGTGACATAAATTTGAAATTGATACGTCTACATGTTCCTGAGAAGAATATTCCTAATAGTGGGTTAGACAAACAGACTCACCGACGGGTATCAAACCATTCCTATAAAAGTTCCATTCTTACAGATTGAGACACAGAAGCGAGACAGAGATTGGAATATATCCAACAAATAACTGAAGACATTGGGGGCTTATGCTAATCGGAGATGAAAAGGTTGTGATTGGAAAGGAATTCGTGGTAAGCCGTATCAAACAAGTCATCAGATTGTCGACAACCCTCCCCCCCCCCCCCCACACCCCCTACCCAAAATGTCGGAATTACAATTTGGGGACGGAACAGCAAAAAGAGATGGTCTGTACCATGTGCAGCAAGAAGTTACAATGCGAATCAGAATACTCTCGCGTCTAAAACGTATGCGGAAGTGTACTTGTTAATACGACTTTGTACGTGCACTGCAGGATGCAGGCAGAGCGAATGTCAGGGGTAAGGAAGGGAATAGCATAAGATGCCGAGAAGGGGGGGGGGGGGGGCGCAAGGGGCGAGGAGGGGAAGCGTACATCCGTGACGCAAGAAATCTCCGATCTGGCGCCGCGGTAGTCGGCTGCTGTGTACACGCACGTCTATATATTTACATGTGTATACACGCCGGCCGGCATAAAGCCCCGAGGCATTGTTAGTTTTTAGATGTGAGCAAATGATTTACTTTGTTTTCGCTCGTGAAGAGAGCGCGGGATCTTAATTAGCATTTAAATCTGAGGCGGCGCAGGGCGCCCGTGGCGGTGCACTATCGGCTGCGAGCTCTGGAGGCGGCGGAGGCGGCGGGGGCGGCGGCAAGCGAGGCAGCGCCGGCGGCGGGTGTCGTTGTTATGCAGATGAGCGGCGGCGGCGGCGGCGAGGTGGCAGCGAGCGCCACGCCATTGATTTACTGACGGACCGCCGGCGGCTGCTGATCGCATCTGGGTGATTGTTTCTGCAGCGCGGCTACCGGCTCTCGGCTCTCTCTTAGACAACTGAGGACCCCCCCCCCCCCCCTCAGCACCCCCACCACATCTCAACCCCTACCCATCTTATCCCGAGCTGCATGGCTCCATCTTTCACCGCGCTGAATCCGAACCACTGGTTTCGCCGGTGCCCTTGTCGATTCACGACAGGGTTTCCGATACATCTGACTTCACGTGCGTCCCATAAGGGACCTTGATCTCTAATGTAGGGATGGGAAGAAAAACCGACCGGTTAACCTAAACCGGAATTTCAGTTCTGAATAACGGATATGTTTCGGTATTTGTTGATATCGGTTACAACAGGTTTTTTTTATATTTTTTACTAATAATTTGCCGTCCGCTGTGGCCGAGCGGTTCTAGGCGTTTCAGTCCGGAACCGCGTTGCTGCTACGGTTGCAGCTTCGAATCCTACCTCGGGCATGGATGTGTGTGATGTCCTTAGGTTAGTCAGGTTTAAGTAGTTCTAAGTCTAGAAGACTGATGACCTCAGATGTTAAGTCCCATAGTGCTGAGAGCCATTGCAACCATTTGACCTGATAACTTTGGGAAGAAAAGCAAGGAAAGAAACACAAATGAAATTCTAAAATGTTATGACTGTATCTACTCTTGCATTTGATTCCAAATCATGGACAGTAACAAAAAAAGATAAAAATAACGTATACAGGCAGCAGAGATGACGTTCATAAGATACGTAGCGGCTGTAATAAAATGGAAAAATAAGGAATGTATCAATCAGATCAGATTTAAAAATCATTTCCTTTAATGACAACATAGAAGTGATCAGAATGAAATGGAGAGAGCATCATGACAGAACCACAGAAAATAGATTACCAAGACTGATAATGAATTATCAGCCGACTGGAAAGAGAGAACTAGGTAGACCTGGTAAGAAATCGATGGATGGATGATAGAGACCGGAGCAGGGAGTGCAACATCTAATCCTTGGAAGGGGATGACGATAATGATGACTAATAACAAAATAGAAAAACGACAAAATCAGTTAGTAACAGCAGCATTGCCAAAAATATTTCATTTTTCAACAAATTGCTTTTTAAAAAAGAACGGAGAGTAATTTTCATTGGTAAAATTTGCATTGGCTTGAAATAATGGATTATTATAGAAAATCGGAAAAGGCATCAGTGCTTCTTCAATAATAGTGCCGACAGAAACGAGCAGCAAAGACACGGTATAAGTATCGCCACAGCATTCCTGAGGCTATAATGTTCCTTTAGAAATTCTTCCAATCCATATCAATACGTGGCATACGGCAAACCAGTGCTTACCAGTATTGGTTAAAAACAGTCTTGGTTGCAATTTTAGTTTTATATTTTTCAACGACGCGTTTCGCCTTATTTTAGGCATCTTCAGGTTATCTTTTCTAGATAGACGCGAGAGACACCAAGATCTGCATAACGCGTTCCCGTTCACAGGAGCGAGTAACAGAGTCTGTTAGACTGGAAATATGTTGGCTAGTCGGACGAGTCTCGTTTCAAATTGTATCGAGTGGATCCGTGTACATACATGGAGACAACTTCATGAATCCATGGACCCTGCGTGTCACCAGGGGACTGTTCAAGCTGGTGGAGGCTCTGTATTGGCGTTGTGCGGGCGCAGTTGGACTTATGGGGACCTCTGATACGTCTAGATACGACTCTGACAGGTGACACGTACGTAAGCATCTTTTCCGAGCAGCTGCATCTATTCATGTCCATTGTGCATTCCGACGGACTTGGGCAATTCCAGCAAGACAATGCGACACCCTACACTTCCAGAATTGCTACAGAGTGGCTCCACGAACATTATTCTGAGTTTAAACACTTCCGCTGGCCACCAAACACCCCATACATGAACATTATTGAGCATATCTGGGATACCTTGCAACGTGCTGTTCAGAAAAGATCTCCATGCCTCCTGAAGTTTGTCGCAACGTTTTTGAAATTTCAGCACAGTAGCTGAATTCTCTAGCGACAACTATGTCGTCTACCGTGATCTTCATTTGTTATGAAAATCATTTTGTCATCTTTGCATACACTTTCGAAGGATGCATAAATGACACAAATTTTTACTTTGGTCTCCATTACTGTCGCACTGAAGCACTATATCACAGCATTCATTTCCCTAACTAAGTTTCCTACCTCAGAAATGAATTCATGAACTCTTACACTGCAAAGCTGTGATCTGCAACCATTTTAGCTCATTCTGATTTGCTTGCTCGTGCTTTTCTCTTACCTTTCCGTATTGTCTTGCACCGACTGCCACTGCTACTATGTACCCGAATTAATCTTTTCATTTATAGATGTCACCCGCATAACCGTCTTTCACCTCTTGTTATCTTTATAGTCAAATCGGGTTTCTCCTGGGGCCCACACGAGTACTTTCAGTCTCGGTTCGATCTACCTTTGTTTTTGTTTGTTACCACATAATCACCGCTACGAATTTTGTAACCGCGCGGCGTAACTTCGATTTCAGCAGTGTGACGAGATATTAATACACTATCTCAAACTGTCTACGCAATTTCTTTTACTATACATTCAGTCGGGCAGATCTTCCGTTTACATCTGACCTAAGAAAATTTCTCTTCAAATCTTGATAAATTCCCATTCTTGTTCTTCTTCTCACCAAATCATCCCTCCGTTGTGAATTGATCCCCGTTTTCCGCAATCTGTTCGATGTTGTACAGGAAGGAAAGTTTTGGCTTCAGATATTTCAGTATAGATCTCGGGCCTGCGCCAGATTCTTGGCGCCTCTGCTCAGAAACCGACGCCGCTGTTCTCCGGGCCACCCCTGCGACTCTGTCGGCAGCATTCCGAGCGGGCAGCGGCAAATTGCTCGTTTCGTTTCTGCGATTCCCGGGGCTCCTCCAGCGCTGCAGAGCGGCATTCCAGCAACAATGCGCGCCCGCCCCGTGCGCTGATGGCTCTCCAGCGGTCGTAGGCACGCCGAAGTCGGGGCCTGCATTGTGTCCACCGTCGTAATATGGCATGCGACAGCGCGCCACAATCTGCAGCGTGGACCATACGTAGCGAACGGCCGTCTCACATATATTTCCATATTACGACACGTTAGTGTCGTAAAAAATGTATTACCGCACATAATGAGGAAGACAAATCGTGTATTAAAACAGCCACTAATGAATTTACAAAAAGAACTATCTTTCTTTGGTCTTCGAATCTGAATGCTCAACCCCTAACTTCAGAGATAAGCCTCGCTCTCTTTAACCCCCTCCACCCTCATTTTTGCAGCAGGTGGTGATAATACATTGATGTTCCAACAGTCAACACGTAGTAATTACTAGAGAGTAATTTTGTACACTAGATACTAATTTTCTTCTCTAGGGAGTAATTTATTAAAATAGTCTCGAATACACTGATAAACAGCGTCGACAAGAAAAGAGCAGACACTTTTGAAACGCGGTGCTACGGAAAAATGCTGAAGATTAGATGATTAGATCACGTAACTAATGAGGAGGTACTGAACAGAATTGGGAAGAAGAGGAATTTTAGCACAACTCGACTAGAAGAAGAGATCGGTCGGCAGGACACGTTTTGATGTATCAAGGGAGGGAAGCGTGGAGGGTAAAGGTCGTAAAGAGAGACCAAGAAATGAATACACTAAGCAGATTCAGAAGGGTGTAGGGTGGAGTAGTTCCTCGGAGAGGCTTGCACAGGATAGAGTAGCATGGATAGCTGCATCAAACAAGTCTTTGGACTGAAGACCGCAACAATAACAGTCTTGAATTACGTCGATCAACTGCATATAGATTCATTATCAACGTAATTACCTGTAGATTCTCCTGTTAGTAACCTGTGCCCTGACTTTCGGTGTATCAGGACGTCGTTAGACTTACTATGATTCATGTTAGGCCAAAGTGTACGCCATGGATTATTATAAAAATATACATCCAGTCGACAGTGGTGTTGCTACAGAAATAATTACGTGAGTTTTCATTCTAACAAGCATAATCAGTGTTCTCATTACTCATTGATGCCTTCCGACAGAAAGAAATTCTAAGCTGCAGTTGTGCCTATACTCCGCAGGTCACCTTACAGTTTGTGCTGCTGACATTTTCCCCTCTTCCTCGACCCGTCATTTCACGAAATGTATTTGTAAGGAAATAATATATTGCGTGACTCATCAGTGTTACCGGAACTTGGTCAGTAAACCCTGACGTGTTACACAAAGCTCATTAAACGAACCCGTGACGAAAAGTGCTTTTCTTCTTTGGAGTTTCTCTATCTCCTCTTACTAATTTTGCCCGTTGAAGACTCCCAGATCGAAGAGCAATATTCAAGAATCGATCGAAAATTCGCTTGTAAACCAGTTCTTTCGCAGACGAATCCCGTTTCCTTAGGATTCTTCCAATGAATCTCATATTGGCGTCTGCTTCCCCTGTTACTAGTTTTATGTAGTCATTCTACTTTAGATCGCACCTGACGGTTGCTTTTGGATATCGTACGCATGGTACTGTTTCGAGAGGTTTACCTACAACAGTATAAACTAATATAAATGGCTCTTTTCGCCTATTTTGTGTAATTCGATAGATCTATTTACGTTGAGATTAACTGCCAGTCCTTGCATCATTTTTGGATCTTCTCCAATTAGATAGGAACTTAAGCGAAAACTTTACATTTCAAATGTATTTTTACTAACTAGGACAATATTTCGAACAAAGGTCAGTGTTTAGTGGACGGCACACAATTACACAGTTGCAATTACAGAGATGGACAAATATATGGAACACCACAAATACAGCTCCATGCCTAATACGTTGCAGGAAACGCGGCGGCTTGTAATCGTCTCAAAAAAGCATAAATACAGTTCCTGTATGATTTTTAAGAGATCTTAATTCTTCCTGCAGGATACTAGCAAGATCAGGTAATGGTGATGGAGGTCGACAGCGGTCACGCATCCTTCTCTTCAAAGTAGGTAACAAAGATTCAGTAATACTGAGATCTGGTGAGTGTGCTGCCCAAGGGAGATGTGACAGTTCATTGTCGAGCTCACAAATCTAGTACTGGACGATGTGAGCTATGTCAACAGGGGCCATGTCCTCTTGGAACACAGCATTACCTCTGGAGAACTAACAATGTACCATGGGATGGATATGGTCAGCCAAAATGGTCACATAATCCTTGACGGTAATGCGATCTTGGAAAGTAACCATGCGGCCCATGGAATACCGCAATATGGCTGCACAAAACGTGACCGACCGCCTGCCAAGTTTCTCTCCTGGGAAAACTAGACCAGATCTTGGAATCAGTGTGAAACAAGATCGACCAGGTCAAATGACTTTCTTCCATTGCTCCAGCTTTCAGGTTCTATGGCTCTGGCAACACGTTTTCCTGTTAGAGACATTTCCATCACAGATGAGTGGTTTTGAAATTCCAGTTCGCCCTTAAATTCCCCGTTAATGGAGCTCCATTCTTACTGTTTCTGTGCTGACGGGGTACAGGAGAGCGACATTCAACTCTGCTGTGATTTTTGCAGTTTTCGTCTCCTTATTTTTCGTCACAATCCTCTTCAGTGACCGTCTGACACGATCTCTCAACACAAACTTTCGTCCACGTTGTCACTTACCTGATGATCTCTTTCTGATTTACCTGTATGCCGTGTAAATCTCGATACAATGTCTCTTGTACACCAAACATTTTGGCTACCTTTGTTACACAAGTGCCCACCATATGATCACCAACAAGTCGACCACGTTCAAATCCACTTTGATCCGACATAATTCTCTTACAGCTAGAAAAAACACTGTTTTGACCACAATTGACACTTGCGACATACTGAGGACAATGCACAGGTGCCGTCCGTGGTCAAATACAACGGGGTTGGCAAGCATCTGCCTTTATGTTCAAGCATGCATTTCTCGCGGTGGTTCTGAATATCTGTCCAACCACTGTACCTCGCAAATGACTAGTCTCTGGATCCATGTTTACTAAAACGTTTTACCTCTTTTACCGTATTCTTTCACCTGAGTCACTTATCGCTACTAAATTAATTACGATACAACTATCATATTGTGAACCGCACGGGCTCTGTAACACACCCGACGTATTCGTCCCGTTAAGAACGGAAAGTTTTGTATCAAGTTACAGAACTGGTCCTACACTAACGACACACCCAGATGTATCAGCTCGTATGCATTAACACGTCTAGAAATGTGTGGTCGCACAGGGTAGTCCGTGAATAGAAGGTAGGAGTATTAGTCAGCTTGGTGGAACAGTCGCAGAATTTGAGTTAATTTCCCGACTGCCGCCTTGTGGGATAGCAGACGCGACGGCCATTGATTAGGACGAGACGGGCAGCGAGCGAGCTAATTGCAGGCGTAAGTCGGCGTGAATGGCCCTGCAGCCAGCCAGCCGTCGGGTCCTTTGGTGCTCCCCGCTTCTTGAAACTGCCTGCCGCCTCCGCCTCGCCTGAGTACTTTAATTCAATTACAGAGCATACAGAGGAGGCCTATGATAATACTTAATGTGATGTTATGTGTGCAATTAGCCCTGCATTATTGGAGCGCCGACGGCCGGAGAGGGAGTCCAAGGAAGGGCGTGGGAGGAAGACAGGGAGCAGCAGATTGTCGATAGTGGCGGCCGATGTGCGGGCGGATGGCAGGAGCAGGAAGAGCTGGGAACCAGCAACCACTTGCCACTGCACTTCAACAGTTGCCTCCAGACCGGTTAGTGTGCGGAAGAGCAAGCAGCAATCCCTCTCAGTTTTGCTGTGAACTGCTACCACTTTTATACACTGTACAGAGATCTGAAACAATTTTGAAAAAGATTGAGATTTTCTGAGATAAATGCGGGTGGCGCTCAGTATTTAATGCAACACCTTTTTTTCGGCCAATTTCGGTTGAAAAATGTAGAATTTGTTGTGTGTATGTATGTATGGTCTTCCGCCTTACGGCAGGTCTTGTCATGGGTTAAGCCTCTTCCACTTTTGTCTGTCCATAGCCAGTCTTTTCATTTCTGAATATTTGGCTCCAGCATTTGATATCTTCTTTTCCCTCTTCCCTTTTTCCCTCCACCATTCCTTCTATTCCTTCCTTCAATAAACAGTTCCTCCTCAAACAATGTCCAATCCAGTTCCGTTTTCTCTTTCCGATGACTTTCAGCATGTTTCTTTTTTCTCTAACTCTTTGTAATACTTCTTCATTCCTTACTCGGTCTTCCCATTTCACTTTTTCCATTCTTCTCCATATCCACATCTCTAGCGCTTCCAATCTTCTTTCATCTTTCTTCCTCAATGTCCAGGTCTCCGCCCCATACAGTGCAACGCTCCCGATGTAACATTTGGCAAGTCTTTTCCTCAGATCTTTGTTTAGTGGTCCACAAAGTAATTTCTGTTTCCTCTTGAATCCTTCTTTTGCCATTAAAATTCTTTTCCTAATTTATGTTGAGCAATACATATCATCCATTACTACGCTTCCCAAGTAACTGAAGTTATTCACTTGCTCTATTTCCTCTCCCCCTATGTTCTTTCTTTTTCTTCTTGTTAATATTCATTCCATATTCTTCTAATTTTGTGTTTAGATCATCTAACATTTGTTCCATCTATCTTGCACTCTCTGCCATCACAACCACGTCGTCTGCAAATCTTACACACTCCACTCTCCGACCCTCTATACAAACTATTTTCCTTCCATCAAAACCTTCACTAATAATTTCCCCCAGATATATATTGAACAGTGTTGGTGATAAACAACAACCTTGTCTTACACCTCTTCCCAGTTCAATCACCTCGGATCACTATCTATATATAGGTTATTTGAAGAAAGTGTCACATATTCCTACAGGGGATAGTACTGATCAAAACAAGAAAAAAGTTCCGATAATGGTACGACGGGAAAGCAATACCTGTTGAGATATGACGAATCTCTCTCCTCTCCCTAGAAGTAGACACTACGGCAGTGCTGGATCTGTTGTCAAGCACCCTGACACATCCTTCCAGCGTTCTTCGCAGTGAAGCACTCACACTGTCAGACACATCCGGATCCATTCGAATCGCGTCACTTTCATTGGTCACGTCTGCAAATTTTCGATGAACTGGGAATAAAACAATGTCTTTAAATGTCACCATAGGCAGCTACCGTGAACGGGTACGGTATGTCCTCGACCATTTCGCCCCCCGTGTAACCTTGTGGCGAGGTACTGTCGACTGATCCATAGAAATTGGGATGGCGTCCCGAAGTGCATAAACCACAGTCGTTGTTTTTCTGTAACGGTAATGTTCTTCAACAGCGCTGGTAATTCATGCCACAGAAATGAGTGACAAATAACACCTGTTAATCTGTTTCGTTCAGTGTATGGTCGTATGAGTCTGCCACCAACAATACCTGCACATACACTGATACTGAAGCGATCCTCATGCATCACTTTCGTGACTGCTCAAGGATTTGAGTCTGGCCATATGCGATAACGGTGATAATTTACTATGCCGTCTCCTGTTAATCTAGCCTACATCACCGAATACTAGGCCGGCCGTGGTGGCCGAACGGTTCTAGGCGCTTCAGTCCGGAACTGCTACGGTCGCAGGTTGGAATCCTGCCTCGGGCATGGATGTGTGTGACGTCCTTAGGTTAGTTAGGTTTAAGTAGTTCTAAGTTCTAGGGGACTGATCCCATAGTGCTTAGAGCCATTTGAACCATTTGAACCGAATACTAGACATTATTCGTCACGAGTAAAACGGTCCATACCTCAACAGGTATTGGTTCCTGGGCCTCTCATTATTCGAGCCTTTCTTCTAGTTTTCACCAAAACTGCCTCCCCTAGAAATATATGATACTTTCTTTTAAATAGAAATACAGATGGACCAATGATGACAGCTCTCTTTCAAATTAAAATAAAAATGGAATGCCATCGTAACACTCGTGCGGTTGGAAGGAAGCTGTTCTTTCGCTGGCTGTGCTCCAGGATTCCACGGGAGATTTCGTGCCTGACGGCTGTCACATTACGCCCCCGTTACAGCAGTTACGTGCTAACATACAATTAAACGCGTTCCGGCGAGGGCCGTGGGAAAAGGATGCGTGCCGCAGCGAAAAGGCCGCCAATGCTTATAACGGCGCCGCACACTCTGCGATAAGGCGCTAATTTTTCTGCCAGCGGACGCGCCCTCCCCACGCAAGATTTCGGCGGTACTTTTCTATCTTTGGGGCAGTTACTACGTCATCGGCATACAGAGACGCTAAACGCAACAAAGCGTGTGTCAGTAGCTGTCTATCCACCAATCTCTCATCGTCGTATCGCAATACATGCTGCTCCGATACTCATATCCGGGCGTCGAAAAAGCGAAGCAGGTCAAGGATGATCGCGAAAGTGCTAAAATTTAAGCACCTCATTTGCAGCTTATCTGTGAGCAAATGTTTACTGTCCCGATTTTCGCCACAGACCGTTCAAAAAGTTTATCTTTATGCTCATGAACAAATTCAGTGCGTCCTGAATAACACATTTCCTCTAGTGTCTTTTACAGGACCAAATTTGTGTCTTATTTGTGTTTCATATTTCAGTTAATCCTAACTGCCGAACTGATTATAACTGCACTCTAGTCTGGTTGCATCCGACCACTATAATTTGCTGGTATTGCTTCACTCCAAGCAACTCTCAATACGGTATTATGTCAACCAGTCTAACACATCGGCCGCCATTAACGCCACGTTTCGAACACTTCCGTACAATTCACTGCATGATTTGCTATTGAAAATGGTTTCAAATATTTCGTTTCTTCTCAGCTCGATGTTCAACACCAGTATCTTTACCCAATAAAGTTTTCATCTTCCTCACCGGATCTGTATGATTTCTCTATACGTTTGGTGTAAGTCTCGTTTTTCGTCATGCTCTATCTCTTGCAGCCACGATAGAAAAATAATTATTTTATTTGCTCTGCTACGTTTATTTTCTATCTTACGTTCACTTCAATTATTCTTATCTTACGTCTCTTCTACACGCACAGTTGGCGTTTAACTTCTGCAGACGTTTCTTCTCCTACTCAGATCAGGACTGATCTAGTCTCCGTATATACCACTCATAGCTAAACTTATTGCTCTCTGCGATTCGTGATACGTCATAAATTCACCAAGCATTTGGGTTTGTATTGCTTCTACTTGTTACGCAAATCTTCTAGATTCCCTGCTATAATAGTGACGTCATCGAAAAACTTTATCACTCGCAGCATGCGTCCAGCCCACTGCAGAGGGCTTTCCCTCATCTTCACATAGATAGGTGACTTTCCGCACTGCCTAGACGCATTTCGTCATTGCCAGGCCAACTGTTCACCGAAGCATATTGGTTTCCGTTACAGCAAGTCGTTGCTCTGTTCCTTTAGTTCCGGACCAATATTCCCCACCGTACAAGGCATCTGGGTGGATTATCTACTTCAGTTAGTACGGTATCTTCATATCACAAACCACACCAGTCATTGTTCGCCATTTAAGCCATCAGTTGTTAACGCGACTTTAGCTTTCGGGAAGGAGTGAGCCGTCGACAACGACTTTTGAGCCAAGATACTTGAAACTGCTGGTCTTTCACAGATCTATATGGTCGATCGTGACTGCCCGTATTATATGCATCCGTTGACGTGTATTCAGTCTGAGGCGCAGTGCAGAGTGTTGAAGGCGGATCCTCCATGCATCATGGACCTGTCGTCGAAAGTCGTCGTCGTTTTTAGTAGCCAGTAGCACATCATCAGCATAAAGCAAGATCCAACGTGATAATTTATAAAAACCTCTGGTGATAATGGACATTGCTATGATGAATAGGAGGCGAGAACGAGCAGATCACTCAAGGACGACCACAGAAGTAGGAAAGTCATCTGTAACCCCAGCGACAGAAAGTACCCGAGTTTTAGGATGGTAGCAGAGCAGCTAGCCCCATTCAATTAGTTCTCCAGGTACTTCTTGCTTCCGGAGAACAAACCGTACCCGATCCCACAGTCTCAGTAAAGTCGAAGATATGTGCGTAGCTGTGTCGCTCGGCGAACGCAACGTGTAAGAGCGTCTCCTTGAATGGATGTCAGACGGCTGATGACTGTATGCATGAGCTTCAAACCACACACAGAGTGGCACCCCAAGTCGATTCCAACCGAGTCCTGCGGCAGCTCCTCAACAGACTTACAAAAGGCGCAGTGGAATCGCGTGAGCAGAGAATCAGAGGGGGGAGTGAAGACGCCGACTCATCCGCGACTCCTCTCACACCTCGGGGTGGGCGCCCGCGCTGCCATCTATCACCGCTAATTGCATCACAAACAGAGACGATACGCCGCGCTCCCCGCCAGATGGCTGCGGATTTGAATGAGAATCCAGGCATTCGCTTGCGACTCTCTCTCTCTCTTCCCCCCACCCACTCAACGACAGCCGTCTTACCAGACGATGGAACGAAAATATTTTTTCAGACGTCGGAAAATACTTGGCAAACGTTTTCCTCCTCTCTCTCACGCCTTTTTTATTTTTTTCCTCCGCCTGCTCTTCCTTTTATCTGTTTGTGGTACGGAAGCTCGCTTTCATGCGGCCCCCCATCTTTGTTTATCTGCTCGCGTCGTTATTTCACGCGCCTGCTTTTCGCACTTTGCTCAGGACCAAGCGGTATGTATCTCCCGTCATCCGAGCGAGTAGAGCGGAAAGTAAATCTCAATGTTCGAGAGTAACGAAGCTTCTAACGGACATCATTCATTTTCAACCGTGGTTGTGGATACGTCTTTTTTTTTCAGTGCGTTAGAAATAGCAGCCAATTAATTGCAAAATACAGGTTCATTAAACCTTGACTAAGGTTCCTAGGTTTCAAAAGCGTCTTCTTCAGAAGATGTAGGACGTAAAATCACATTATCCAGAGTCAAAGACGGAGACATTGACTCTGGTGCATGTCATTCAGTGAATCACCATATCTGCTGACATTTAAACATAAAACGTAGTATCAAATTAGATGTTAGTTTTATGTAAATATTTCACGTGGCGTACTATATATTGTTGTATCCTGCGTCAAATATGTGATTTTCTTTTAATTTAAGAATTTTAAGACAAAGCCGTACAACCGACATGTATTTACATGGTGATTTAGTGGATGACACGTACTACAGTCAACGGCTCCCGCTTTGACTATAGGTAATGTGATTTTACGTCCTACATCTTCCGAAGAAATGATTTTGAAATCGTCGAAACTTTGGTGAAGGTTTAATAAACCTGTATCTTGCTGGTTGGCTGTTATTTCTAACGCAATAAAGGCCTTATATGCACAGTTGCTGAAGCATAGTCATGCTCAAATTTTTTTTTTTTTTAAGGTACATCTGTATCTAAATCTATACTCCGCAAACCACTTTGTGGTGTATGTAGCGGAAGGTACTTTGTGTATCACTATAGATTCTCCTCTTCTTGTTCCTGTCACGAATGGTTCAAGGGAAGAACTGTTGTTGGTAAGCCTCCGTGGGAACTCAAATCTCTCTAATTATACCTTCACGATTTTTTCGCGAGACAGATGTAGGAGGTAGCAGTACGTAGGCTGGCCCTTGTAGGAAAGTATGCTCATAGAATTCTAACACTAAGACACACCGTGATCCAAACCTCCTCTCTTGTAGCGCCTGCCGCTGGAGCCATATGTGCTTTTCCGTCACACTTTCGAGCTTACGAAACGAACCTTTGAAGAAACGCACTGCTCTGCTTTTAACCTCTGTTTCACCTATGAACCCTTCCTTGTATGAGTCCCACACTGCCCAGCAGCATTCAAGTGAACATCGAAAGAGGGTTCTATAAGCTACCTGCTCCGTGGTTTGACTCTAGTTACGCTCACAGCTTTTCGAAAACAGAGACTTCCACAGTCAATTAAACTGACACAGCGCTCTCCGGGGGACGTAGCACTTCTTACAACAATTCGTGTAGAAGTTAGTATGAAAGCCAACCTAGAGTGGTAAAAAGGTTGCCGTACTTACAGCGAATTCGATACGAAATATCCCTCCGTTATCCTCTTACACTGACGATAATGAATTTTGTTTGTTCTTATGCAGACGAAGTGAAATATGTAAATATACTCTCACACCCATCTCCAATCAGCAGTAATGAGTATGTTTGACGCTCTTCGTGGAGGAATATCATTTGCGAATGGCACTAACACGTAGATCGCGACTGTGAAACAAATAAAGCCAGTAACTGTCGAGACGAAACATGTCGTTTCTGAAAAAAGCTGACTTATCGAAATGAGAACTCATCTACAGTATCCCTAATTATTTCTGTTTCGTTGTTGTTGTTGTCGTTGTTATTGTGGTGGTGGTGGTCCTCACTCCGTAGACTGATTTCCTGTAGCTCTCCACGCAACTGCGCAAGTCACTTCTTCAGTTAGCTGACTGACCTCGATCTGCATGCCAGTGTCAAATGCACTCATGTCATTAGCAACTACCACTGACCATAAATTCTTATCCTTTAGGGACTGAGCTAGTTACAACATGCAGCTTGTTGCAAATTGTAGCTAAACTCATGAAATTTTTTGTGGATGCTCTTCCACAAATCTATGAGTCTCCTTGCAAATGGTAGTTTAAGCGAAGTTCTTATGGATACAGTTCTACAAGTGCACGTTATATATCACTTACCAAAATTTCAGCGAAGGGTTTCCAAGCGATCGTGTACCGTCCAACAGGGCTTCTTTGTTCGCCATTTCTCTGATGAAAGCTTTCTTTCCAGAGAGGAATCGGTAGAGATGTAACATCACGTTTTACTACGAATATAACTGTGCCAGATGCTGTCCTGTATGTAGGAAACAAAGACGTTACACCTTGCATAAGAAAAGCGAACATCATCACTGCATTATCTCTGACTTTTATTATCTCTGTTGCTGAATGTAATGTTCATAACTCGGATTTTGTTCTTGGAGCAACAAAGATGTAGGGCACTCATAATTGTGAAGATTACGTATTACAACTCGCGAGTAAAAGTATTCAAGAAAGAAATAAACGAGTACTAATCTCTGATAAATAATTAGGTGAGACTCGAACGTAAGTATTACTCTTTCCAGTCATTCCAATACTACAGAAAGTTTCAGCTACACTATGTCGACGTGGAGTTGAGGAGACGCTGGGGAGATAGGCGAACGAATCTGCAAATAAACACTGCGCTTTTCAATGGACTCAAGACAACACAACAAGAAATCTGTCACAGCTCTTTATCGACATATTAGCACATGACAAAAGACACACACGAGGCGAGTTTAGTTTCAATGGACATTTAAACACACTATTTGAAAACGAAGACTATCTTGTCTATAAAACCATTAAATGCGTTAAAAACAATATAGGGACTGTTCAAGGCCATCACGTTCGCTAGACACAGCTGACCTTGATTTTCTTTCTTTTTTGCGAGGTTACGTTAAGAAGTGTTCAGTCGACCAGTTCCTTGATGTGCAAATTCTTACGGCACGAACACGAAGTGCTGCAGAGGCACTGACGGAAGAGATGTTCGCAAAGACATGGACGGAAATCGTGTATCGCCCAGATGTTCTACGAGAAACAAACGAAACATCTGGAAGTGCATTCATAAAACACTTTATGATTTAAGCTACGATTTGCAACGAACCGTATAGCTGTATCTAGCGTAGTTCCTAGATGCTCTGGGAAAAAAAAATGGTGCAAATGGCTCTGAGCACTATGGGACTTAACATCTGAAGTCATCAGTCCCCTAGAACTTAGAACTACTTAAACCTAACTAACCTAAGGACATGACACACATCCGTGCCCGAAGCAGGATTCGAACCTGCGACCGTAGCAGTCGCGCAGTTCCGGACTGAAGCCCCTAGAACCGCTCGGCCACCGCGGCCGGCGCTCTGGGAAAGACTCCCTGCCGACTCTTTATTACCACAAGAGTAACATAACGTTATTTTTAACCTATTTCTATGACATAATATAAGCCGGCCGGTGTGGCCTTGTGGTTCTAGGCGCTTCAGTCTGGAACCGCGTGACCGCTACGGTCGCAGGTTCTAATCCTGCCTCGGGCATGGTTGTGTGTGATGTCCTTAGGTTAGTTAGATTTAAGTAGTTCTAAGTTCTAGGGGACTGATGACCACAGATGTTGAGTCCCATAGTGCTCAGAGCCAGTTTTTGAACATAATATAACATAAAATGTTATGCCTGAAAAAGACACTAATGCCTTAACTGCAATAGCAGGATAAAACATTAACAGCTTAATGCGAACATGACGTCATTTTAAAAGTTTATAGACGCTGTAGGTCCGTATTATAGGAAATTAATATACTTAATTTTGATTTGACGTGAAGAGATTTCTGTTTTTCAGTAATGCTTTTCTCGCTCCTGCCAGACTCCATTTTACTTCGTCTCTAATTCCGTCTTCACCTATTACTTTGCTGTCCAATGTCTCTTTTTCTGATCTAATTCCATCAGCATCAACATTTTTAATTCGAATACGTTGCGCCATTATATTTTACCCCAAGATTTGCCTTATAGCCCCTTTTGAAGGCGCTATCAGTTCCGCTGAACTGATTTTCCCTATACATATCCGTCTCTGACACAATTTCGGTGTCATAATTTTTGCATATTCACTTATCTACGCAATACATACTTATCCTTCTCGGTGTCGGATTGCCTACAGACGATGTAAGAATTAGGCACAGGACCTGGCTGTGCACGCGCACTTACATGTGACTCGTGCGTCCGCTTTTTCAAACGGCAACCGGCGCCCTGGAGCAGACCCGACGGCCAGGCGCTGGTGGCGCCGTTCCAGGCGGGCGGCGCTTCTGGGAAATTCAATAAGCCGCGATGTGCCGCGGGACTGCACACGCCGGCCGCTCCGCCGCCTCACCGATTTCTATCTTTCACGGTTACTCGGAATACCGGCCTACAATGGGAGTGGGGCGCACGGGACCGTATAATTATGGAAATAATGAAATTAAATGTACACCAGATAGCCGATCACTCTTCGTAAGCGAAATTGAGCCGGAATGAGTCTCTAGGAGCTGGGAGGGTGAGGAGGAAGGGGGACCTTGGGGGGGGGGGGGGGGGAGGAAAGGCGTTGTCTGTCCCAGGAGGAGGGAGAGGCGAGGAAACAATTACCCTGGAGCCGTTCTTTAGCTGTGCGCAGCTCGCGGACCGAAACAGCTTCCTTAGCAGCGAGCAGAATGGCAAACGAGCACAGTTGGTAATGCACCACCTACAGTAGGAGAGCAGAGTACGCCCAGATACTTCAAACCTGAAACTGCCAGGAAGGTTTAAATTGTGTGAAGATCTGGACTCGAACCTGTGGCCTTTACGTTCTGCTATCAGTGCTCTAATTGACTGAGCTATCCAGGCACCAACGTTTTTGTCACATCCATGCTTCTGACAGTGCCTGCCTTTTAGACCTTCTCCTTCATACCTCAAGAGCCTAGCATCACTAGAAGAACGAGGTCTGCAAAGATAATGGCTTAGCTGCAACCTAGAGGACTAACTCCAGAACGAATTTTTCCCGCAATCTGCAGCTGGCAAGTACCGGATGATCAAAATGTCAGTATAAATTTGAAAACTTAATAAACCACGGAATAATGTAGATACAGAGATAAAAATTGACACGCATGCTTGGAATGACATGGGGTTTTACTAGAAACAAAAAATAAATAAAATAAAAAATTGCTAGACGCGTGAAAGATCTCTTGCGCGCGTCGTTTGGTGATGATCGTGTGCTCAGCCGCCACTTTCGTCATGCTGGGCCTCCCAGGTCCCCAGACCTCAGTCCGTGCGATTGTTGGCTTTGGGGTTACCTGAAGTCGCAAGTGTATCGTGATCGACCGACATCTCTAGGGATCCAGAAAGACAACATCCGACGCCAATGCCTCACCATAACTCCGGACATGCTTTACAGTGCTATTCACAACATTATTCCTCGACTACAGCTATTGTTGAGGAATGATGGTGGACATATTGAGCATTTCCTGTAAAGAACACCTTCTTTGCTTTGTCTTTCTTTGTTATGCTACTTATTGCTATTCTGATCAGATGAAGCGCCATCTGTCGGACATTTTTTGAACTTTTGTATTTTTTTGGTTCTAATAAAACCCCGTGTCATTCCAAGCATGTGTGTCAATTTGTACCTCTCTATCTACATTATTCCGTGATTTATTCAGTTTTCAAATTTATACTGACTTTTTGATCACCCGGTATACCAGAAAAAACGTCACAATTAAAATTCAACGTCAACCGCAAGGGATTTACTTTTAGTTCCTTTCATACTCATTATGGCACTACGGGCAACGATTCTGGATATTTAGGCTACAATCAGTCAGACGTTAATGCCTTAATCCGTTAAAAAACAAATGCACGTTATCATTTAGCAGTATCGGATAGCAAGGTCCACATAACTATCACCGGTTCAGTTTTTTTGAGATGTGGAGACTGTTTTGTTTGCTGTGTGGTAAGAACAGATCTCGAAAGTAGCAATATTTTACAAAGTGGTAACTGAAATATAAGAAAGATTGAGGAGCAGGATTTTAATAAAGTTATGATATAAATGATATCAGTGATAAGATTCGCTGATGACAATGCTATCCTCAGTGAAAAACAGGAAAAGTTACAGGACCAGTTGAATGGGGAACAGTCCAAAGAGCACATATCATGGACTACGAGTAAAAGAAAGTAAAGTGTGGGGCACATGGAATAGATAATAGTAAGGAGGTGAACTATTTATGAATCAGTACTGTAACAGTAAGTAACACATCAATTATATGTTGACGCAGCCCAGGATTTCACCTTTAAATGTTGATTACTTTCATACCTATTAAAAATAAACGATCACAAATTTTCAGGACTATATGTGTTCGTTTTGAAAGGATCTGTATGGGATTAGAAATCTGTATGTGCTCAGGAGAAATTATTTTATACTTTTTAGTCAAGTGTAAAAACATGGTACACCAAAAACTCGTTTTTCTTGAATAACTATTTTCTATTCTTTATTCTCGTGTGTGTGAAATTTTTCAATCGATTTCAAAGATTTTGATGAAATTACAGAAAAACAAGTGCTAAGTTTTGGGTTAATTTCAGTTTGTCTTCACTCAACCAATATATTGCTTCCTCCCAATCTCGCGAAAATACGCTGAATGTAAAGATTACATTCGAAGACGTTTACCAGCAGTTCTTTTGCCATGAACCATTTGTAACTGGAAGAGAAAAAGAGGAAAATTGCAATACTCGGCCACATACCAGACGAGTAAGCGAGTTGATATTGCACTGTTACGCAGTTCTGAGCTATGTTTTAAAATTTCAAGTCTATAGCTCACTGGGAAATGACAGAGTTAAACAAAGTACCCTCTATCACACACCAGACGAGTTAGAGAGTTGACACTGCACTGTCATCCAGTTCTCCGCTACGTTTAAAATTTCAAGTCACCAATTCATCGGGTATTAGTTAAAAAAATTGCAAAATTTGTACCAAACAGACAGACACACAAGAAAGCGATATCCAGCTCCTCTTTCCCCTTTCTCTGCTCAGCTGTGCCTGTCAGCTCACATATCGCACGGAACACATTCTGATACTATCTGCACAACACTACAGTTCTGCAGAACAACCTATATGTCAGGCGTTACTAACGTTTTTCGCCCCCACCTCCACATCAATTCTCCAATTCATTGGGAAGTTACTTTACAATCAACTGCAAAATCTGTAGAGAACAGACAGAGAAGAAAGTACCTAATGAAAAAGTGGTAAAAAATTCCAGTGGTTCCTCCAGTAAATAATGGAGCACAAAATGTTTGGTAAGGATGGCAAGATTTCTGCAGCGAGCGAGGTGGCGCAGTGGCTAGCACACTGGACCAGCATTCGGGAGGACGACAGTTCAATCTCGCGTCCAGCCATCCTGATTTAGGTTTCCGTGACTTCCCTAAATCGCTGTAGGCAAATGCTGGGATGGTTCCTTTGAAAGGGCACGGCCGGCTTCCTTCCCCATCCCTCCCTAATCCGATGAGACCGATGACCTCTCTGTCTGGTCTCCTCCACCAAACAACCCAATCCAATCCAAGATTTCTGCACGGTTTCCAGACTTCTCTCAGGTGTGGTAGAACACCATACCGCAAATAGGAAGTACGACTTAGTAAGTTTCATCATTCCCGAATGTTAAGCCCCAGAGGCGATTCTTAATTGGTGTGCAGCTCCGTCGCATGGGCAGCTACTTACGGAAGGCCCACGGAGCAGCTGCGACGGCGGGCCAGTGGGCGGCTGGTAGCGGCGAGACGCAAAGTAATTATTCCGATATAAATCATGGCCAGCGTGACAGCTCGCGCCTCCGCTCGCCCGGAGGGGAGCTCTGCCCGGCTCGCTATTTAGATTAAAAACACAGGAAAAGCAACAGCAGGCGGCGGGCGGCGGGCGCCGAGGAAAGACAGCGGGGGCGACGCCCGGCGCCTGCGTCTAATCTCTCTCTTAGAAGCGCGCGGCTGTCGCCGCCTCGCTCTAGGCCTTATGATTTATCTCCGGCGCGCGCTCAATTCTAGCTAGCGGTTAGCGGACGGCGCGCTCTGCGCCGTTCACGCCATTACGCGCACTGCTTCCCCGTTTGTGCTCCAAGTCGCGTCGCGACGAATGAAAAACAGCAAGGCTACAAGTTTCACTATGGACCCAAAACTCTCCTCCTCGTTCTACATGCGTTACCAAAAAGCTACCTTTCGTCATCTAAGACTGCAACCCTTAGTGGCCGTTGTCACTGATGTTAAAATGTTGTGAGTCGTTAGGCTGCGAAATTTTTCAATTCTCGACGTTTCGATCCCTCTGCTGGGATCATCTTCAGGATTCCACAGTTATTCCTGTTTCCAAATTTTGCTGCTACATTGTGTACGTTTTCATCATACTCGTATGTGATATCACATCTCACACACAATGGCTGGCCTGCTGTACTACTTTATCGTTGTCCATTATTTTTAGTCTAATGGGGCCACGATCTAAAAGTAGCCACTGTTTTACACTACTGGCCAATAAAACTGCTACACCACGAAGATGACGTGCTACAGACGCGAAATTTAACCGAAGGAAAGAAGATGCTGTGATATGCAAATGATTAGCTTTTCAGAGCATTCACACAAGGTTGGCGCCGGTGGCGACACCTACAACGTGCTGACATGAGGAAAGTTGCCAACCGATTTCCCATACACAAACAGCAGTTCACCGGCGTTGCTTGGTGAAACGTTGTTGTGATGCCTAGTGTAAGGAGGAGAAATGCGTACCATCACGTTTCCGACATTGATAAACGTCGGATTGTAGCCTATCGCGATTGCGGTTTATCATATCGCGACACTGCTGCTCGCGTTGGTCGAGATCCAACGACTGTTAGCAGAATATGGAATCGGTGGGTTCAGGAGAGTAATACGGAACGCCGTGCTGGATCCCAACGGTCTCGTATCACTAGCAGTCGAGATGACAGGCATCTTATCCGCATGGCTGTAACGGATCGTGCAGCCACATCTCGATCCCTCAGTCAACAGATGGGGACATCTGCAAGACAACAACCATCTGCACGAACAGTTCGACGACGTCTGCAGCAACATGGACTGCCAGCTCGGAGACCATGGCTGCGGTTACCCTTGACGCTGCATCACAGACAGGAGCGCCTCAGACGGTGTACTCAACGACGAACCTGGGTGCACGAATGGCAAAACGTCATTTTTTCGGATGAATCCAGGTTCTGTTTACAGCATCATGATGGTCGCATCCGTGTTTGGCGACATCGCGGTGAACGCACATTGGAAGCGTGTATTCGTCATCGCCATACTGGCGTATCACCCGGCGTGATGGTATGGGGTGCCATTCGTTACACGTCTGGTCACCTCTTGTTCGCATTGACGGTACTTTGGGCAGTGGACGTTACATTTCAGATGTGTTACGACCCGTGGCTCTACCCTTCATTCGATCCCTGCGATACCCTACATTTCAGCAGGATAATGCACGACCGCATGTTGCAGGTCCTGTACTGGCCTTTCTGGATACATAAAATGTTCGACTGCTGCCCTGGCCAGCACATTCTCCAGATCTCTCGCCAATTGAAGACGTCTGGTCAATGGTGGCCGAGCAACTGGCTCGTCACAATATGCCAGTCACTACTCTTGAGGAACAGTGGTATCGTGTTGAAGCTGCATCGGCACGGCAGCTGTACCTATACAGGCCATCCAAGCTCTGTTTGACTCAATGCCCAGGCGTATCAAGGCCGTTATAAAGGCCAGAGGTTGTTGTTCTGGGTACTGATTTCTCAGGATCTATGCACCCAAATTGCGTGAAAATGTAATCACATGTCAGTTCTAGTACAATATATTTGTCTAATGAATACCCGTTTATCATCTGCATTTCTTCTTGGTGTAGCAATTTTAATGGTCAGTAGTGTAGTTTTCACTGTTTACACAGTTGTATTGTAGTCTTCTGTTATTGTGCTTAGAGGATAAATTCGTTTTTGCAGGTCACCCGTATGTTAAAATTGTGGCGAACCAGACTTCAGTTTGGTCCTTTGTCTATTCCAAGATCTGCATCCCTAGTCTGGCCACTCTGTTCGGGTACTGCCATTTTTTCCATTTATTTCTAACACGATTGTTGTGTTTTCGTATAGCTGTTTATTAAATGGAATGGCTATCCCAGAGACAGCAGAATGGGAGGAAGTTTTGCGTTTAACGCCTAGCCGCCGATGACGATCACGTCATTAAAGATGGAGAACAAGCTTAAAATTATACAGTGTTGGCGAAGAAAATCGATCGTGGATTCTTCAAAATAAACATTCCTGGAGACCTAAAAACCGATGCCTAGACGGAGATTCAAACCCATGCTCCTGGCGAGTGGGAGGCCAGTGTGGTAACTACTACGTCACCCCTTCCAGTGAGAGGCGGTTGTTGCGACCCACGTCACAGTACACGCTGCCCTATGCACTGACCTCCCGGTAATTTAATGATTGCTACCTAACCAAGCGGCTGTCGGCGCTGATTCCCCCTGGAGGTTAGACAACATCCCGGATCGCGGACCTACATTTCCGTTCTGGTGATTTCCTCCCTCGTCGAATTGCGGCTCCCTCCCAATTCCCGACTCCATCTCCCCCCCCCCCCCCCAGCTCTCTCACCCTTCAGCAACACCCTACATTCCCCGTCAACAACATTCCCTGCCTCCCGGTATCCTCCAATCCGCTCATCGCCTGACAGCGGTAGGCAAAATTTCGCTGGCGAGTCCGGAGTTGTAATAACTGCCACCGAGCAGCGCTGTATGATAAAGTACGCTCAGAGCATAACTGAGAAAGACAGTGCCTTCTGATACGAAACACTGGAGCAGACACTAAAAGAAACGTGTTTGCAATCAAGCAGCATGCCAAGCGTGGTTTCCATCGCTCAGAAACGAGCTGGGACATCATACGGAATGTTGTCCTCACCATGATTTGCGAAGACAGCGCTCTTCAGCAGCAGTTATCGGCTGTATCACACAACCAAAAGCTTTTTTTTTATGAAAATGGACAGTCGTAAAATTGCTACATTAGCTCTAGTAAAACATGTTTGCTACAAATTCCATATGCGAGCCATGTCATTTTGTCGTAGTTCATATAAACAAAAACTTCAGTGACCATTAATTTGATACAAGACGAAAAGTTCCATTTGATGTCAGCAAGTACATCAGCTTTTAAAATTTCCATTGCAGATAGTGCGATATAAATTTGCAACAGCCTTCCATACAAGACACGATATTGGAAAAGAAATGGGTATCCCACAGTCTAGGAAGATTTTTGAATGAAAAATGTCGAAATAGTAGCGCAGATAGCGATCTTGCAAACCATTGGCCCAAGTTCCCTTGCACAAAGAGCGCCGTTCCGTATGCTTGTCGTCGAGTATTATAGAATATACTTCTATTAAACAAATAAGAAAGCCTCAGAATTAGAAAACATGAAGGTAAATAAAAAATATATGCGGAAAATAGGGCGTTTGCCGTCAATTTTTCAGATCAGGAGCTTGTGCCTGTATCCACTGCATAACAATCAACTAATACCCGTTTACCCTTATGTCTTGATATTAGAGTATCTTGAAGGTGTTAACCAGCAATATGTCGTTAACTCACAGTAATTACATCAGATCGTACGAAAAACGATACGTTTTGTAGCGATGCTCAATATAGTGGTACTCTGAAATAGCGTATATTCGTTGTTCGTTATAATATAAAAACCACCAAATACGGACTTTAGCAGCATAATACAAAATCCAATATGGCGTCTCCTGAGTAGTTCTCGCTCCACAAAGCAAAAATCTTACGTGTACAGTTCTGCATTTTACGACCGGTAATACTACACAACGTGAAATTCTATATTTGGGCTCACAAACCCCGACCATCTCGACGTCCCGTGTGATGGCGGCACCAGCATGTACAAGAAACTGAAGCGACCGTGATCAGACGCCAAGAGACAAAGGAAGTGAACAAAGACAACAACAGTGTGATTAGAACCATATCATCTTCTCTTTTGCCATCATCGGTGACGCCTATCGATCACACAACTAAAGCTCGTTAAACTTCTACCTCTCTAAGCCTTTGGAAAGTAGATCGTTGCCTCACTGGCACACGAAGTCCCATCTTTGGAAAGTGTTCTTTGGCGGTTGCTTCCGACTGTAAGCCGTAGGAGTCCAGCTGAATACAAATCGAATAAATGTCGAATCATAAGACCACGTAGGAGTGCGTCCCGTATAATAAAAGGTGGGCGAAATTAAGGTGGCCCAGAAAATATTTCACGCACCCTAAGCTAGGAAACTTAACTTACATCATCCACACTTCTTGCTGGTAATGTAAGCTGAGATGTCTCTCTCTAGGTGCAAGTGGTCTAGGGGCTAGCGTTGCTGCCTCTGCATCACGGGGTCCCGAGTTCGATTCCCGGCCGGGTTGGGGATATTCTCTGCCCCAGGTCTGGGTGTTTGTGTTATCAGCGTTTCATCATCATCATTCGTGACAGTGGTTAGACTGGACGGTGTACAGAAATTGGGCTGTGTCAAAATTGGGACTTCGTACGGACGCTGATGGTCCCGCAGTTGTGCGCCCCACAAACCAAACATCATCATCATCAAGACGCAAGCAATATTTTCCAAGCCATTTTCACTTTGCCCTTTGTGCACTTCATGGTGGAAAGGATAACACCTCAGATGGCATCTCGTCGTTGGCGTCATTGCAATCTGTGGTTGCAGCAGCCACTACTACATCATTTACATCTGGCTGATCCTGTTGCTTCTTTGACAAACTGTTGCTTTCGTGATGAAGTCAATGGTGGCTTTTTTTTACGTATGTACTTCCCATTCCCTAAATCCAACGACAGAGTGGGGCGTTCAATTAATAACTCATTTATAGTCAGAGAGTTTTCAGCCAAATACCAAGCAAGCTGGTACTGGGGCAAAGGAAATCTCAATTCCAGAATTCGCCTTACAACCAAGGGAAACCGCCCCACAAATCTGTATCAGGACCGGGGAAGGGGAACTATTTTTAGTTCAATCCAGGGACAATATGTTTCAAGCAAGAAAGACGGAAGCGAAGTACAAGTGTATTCCAAGTAAAGTCGATAACTTGCTACGCGTGTGTACTGCACAGCTGCCGATCTCAGGGGCGACAGGGTCTACACCACATACGTGACAAAGAACGCAGGTGGATACTGTAGAAAGCTCGAATTTTTGTGGAACGTTAAAGCGATAATTATTGAACCGAGAGCATTTAATAATACAAATGTGTTGCGAACGAGTTGATGGTTTCAATAAATAAATAATCTACAAGATACAAATTAAAGATTTTCCGTACGCTACAGACGACAACAGAGAATGGCAAATGCAACATACGGGTGTATAAGTCTTTCACTGCACGTGTTGCAGCTTCATCAGATTCCTTCGCGGCGGTGTTCGGTATCTTCCTGCCGGGGAAAGACGCGTCCCATATAATTGCCCCCACGCGGTTCTGCTTTAGGCCCTGCGGTAATTCTGGTATCTCTTATCGCTTCCGTGAGGAAAGAGCGACTTAAAAGTCGAGACAAAGTGCTCCCTGGCGCCCATTCCCGTATCGCACCTGCTAGCCGTGGGCTGAGGTAGACCCAGCAGCATCGAAGATAGCGAATAACTACCGCGGAAGGCGGACGGTGGAAAACGTAACATACTAGCCTTCTTCCAGCGATATAGCCTCCAGGGTCTCAAATGAGTACACACTGTAACAACACTTTGCAACACATGTTGGTTTTAAGCCAGTATCTACTCCGCAACGTCATACTAAGCTTATTTATTACTACATTATTTATAGCAATGATAATTCGAGTTGTTAGAAGGTTTCACAAGCGCACCACTTTCTTCACAGAAGTGGAGGTAACCGCTACGGTCGCAGGTTCGAATCCTGCCTCGGGCATGGATGTGTGTGATGTCCTTAGGTTAGCTAGGTTTAAGTAGTTCTAAGTTCTAGGGGACTGATGACCTCAGATGTTGAGTTCCATAGTGCTGACAGCAATTTGAACTATTTTTTGAGCGAGTACCCATATTCCAGACATGTGACTACAAACTGCCTTAAAACACCACCGAGCGAGGTGGCGCAGTGGTTAGCACACTGGACTCGCTTTCGGAAGGACGAAGGTTCAAACTCGCGTCCAGCCATCCTGATTTAAATGTTCCGTGATTTCCCCAAAACGATGCAGGTAAATTCCGGGATGGTTCCTCTGACAGGGCACGGTCGATTTCCTTCCCCATCCTTCCCTAATGCGATGGGACCGATGACCTCGCTGTTTGGTCCCTGCCCCAAATCATCCAACCAACCAGCCTTAAGACCCCGATATTCACCTTGAGACACCAGACAGAATACAGGGAGGTAAAGAAGAAAGTAATGGGGAATAGGGTCTAAAATCATGTCGCCGAGGGGATTATTCTTGGCTGAGTGCAAGCTCAGATGACAAAGGTGACCGGTTGCGGCCTTTTCAATGGATTATTCCCTCACTTACCTTACGCAATCTAGGAAAATAGTACATCTCGACAGCCAGAGGTGATACGAACCTCACTTTTCTCGAATAGGGGCCCGCTGTCCTAATCGCTATGCATCAACCTTGATCAGAACGCCACTGAGCGTTCATAAAATTAATTTAGTGCATTGAAATAAAATGAAGGGATCGATTGGTTTGAAATTAAGTAAGATGCAATGACATTAAATAACACCAGTGCAAAACGTTCAGATTTGCTGAACAGAAACGTAATGAACCTTTAGTGACAATTGAAATTTTGTGCCAAATTAGGAGTTGGAGGTATATTTCCTGTTTATCGCCAGCAGTCGCCTTAACGGTTTGTATTTATTTCGTATCGTGCCACTGTACAGTGTGGGCAGAATAAATCTGAGCCGGAAAATATTTCGCGCACCTTAAGACAGGCAACCCACCTTACATCGTCTACAGCTGGTTGCAGATGGTGGGAGTCGTCTGTCTTAAACCACATTAAAAGTCCTCCAGGTCGGTTATACTTTTCTCCCACTGTATCTTCACGCATTGCATCCTCATTGATATGTGTTTCAGTGCAGTTAATTCATTTCATGCATACTTAAGCCACAGCCTACCACCAATTCCATTCAAAAAATGGTTCGAATGGCTCTGAGGACTATGGGACTTAACATCTGAGGTCATCAGTCCCCTAGAACTTAGAACTACTTAAACCTAACTAACCTAAGGACATCACACATATCCATGCCCGAGGCAGGATTCGAACCTGCGTCCGTAGCGGTTGCGTCGTTCCAGACTGAAGCTCCTAGAACCGCTCGACCACAACGGCCGGCTCCAAAACCATTCGACTAGTGGGCTATTCTTCCCACCGTGTGAGAGAATCTCTGGTAGTAGTGTTTGGAAAATCATCTTCGACAATGTAAGTTTGAGTTAACATATTGAGTTGTGCTCAGATAAATGACTAAGGCTGCTACTCGCGACAATACAGGTTCGGGTACACGTATGGTACAGATTTTCAATTGCCACTAAAAGTTTTGGATATAATCACTTAAAACTGATTTGTATACCACATATTCTAATGTTGAAGCTTCGAGTCTATCCGTCTGATGTGTGTGGTTGGCTCAGTTGGTAAGAGCACCTTTCAAAAACGGTAGGTAACTGCCTTCGAATCCCAGCACCGCAAAAAAAAAAAAATTGTCACTTTCATTAGCGTGGTGAGCCTTTGCGCAAATCTAAACAAAAACGTCGCGATTAAATACCACCAATTACTTGTCAGAAAGCGTAATTAGCAATCTCAGTGGCTGTATCACCCCAGAGTCTCATTTCACATTGCGAGACATCCCAGACGAAGTATTTTACTAGCAGTAAAAGTCGACGTAAAAGACTGGGATCGGCTGGCGAATGCGGGACGTTGTCAAGACCACAGCGAGTCTTGACAGCGTAACTGGGGCGCGCTCGGCATTAGCTCTGTAGGGAACAAAAGGCGAATTATACGGAGGCGCCGTTAGGAATGTTATTAGGCTGTAACTCATGTAAGAGCCGGCCCTGACACCGGTATGAATCTGTGTTGAGGGGCGGCGGGGGTGGGGGGGGGGGGGTGGGAAGACGAGCGAGGCAGTGTCGCGGTGACCGAAGGGGTGGGGAGAGGGGTTTATTTTTGCAGGGAGAGTGGGAGAGAGAGAGAGAGGCCGGGCCGTATTAGCATACGCGGCACGGTGGCGGCGATAAAGACGCAGCGAAGACACAAGTAATATGCACCGCAAACGGCACCCGCGCCTGCAATAGCCGGCGAGGCAACGCACGCGCCGTCTTTATTTATGCATTACAATTTTCCTCAAGATGCCTGGCGGTTGCCTCGGCGGCCGCCTTGCTTACCCTCGCCTTCCCTCGCCGCTGTGTATACCCGAGCAAAATCTCAACTAGTAAAGTTTGGACTATATTGAAGGAGCAGGAGAGCGGGGGGGGGGGGGGGGGGGGTGGCGGAAGTAGCGGAAAGGGCCCGGAGGTTGGCGTGGGTGTCGGGAGGGGGTGAGTAGACCACTGCGAGGGCGGGGGATGAGAGAACTTGCTAGTGGTGTAGGCTTCCGTTATTTAATCCTGTACAGTCGGGCCCGCGTAACAGGTAGGCCCGAGAGCGGCTGCCGCCGAGTTAATGTTTCCCTGCCCCTGGGCAGGGTTGGCCGACATGTCTGCGGCTTCTCTTGAGAGGCCAGGGCCTTACACCCCGTGGGGGCCAGCCATTGTTATCTTCGGCTCATCCGCGCTCAGCACAGAACAGTTTCTTGGAGGCGGACGCGACACCGTGGAGCCGTGGTTCTCTCCCTTCAGGGAGTACGAGCCCAAGGGGAAAATTTCACGGCCTTCTACTGAGCTTCTTAGGTCAAAAATGGACTAATTCCTCTTTAATTTAACCATGTTATTTGGAACTGGTTGAGATCAGCGACTGTATTATAAGTTTCGAAATAATTTTTACTCCTTCAGACACTTTTTACTAATATTTATTAGCACTAAGCATTCCAGCAGCATGCTACCAGCAAGTACATCACACTTACATGTACGAGCACTAATCTGAAGTGTGATGGGGATTATGCTTTGGGTGTGCCCGTGACATTATGTACAGAAATTTATTATCTTTTGAACACTTGTCTGCTACACAGGTCACTGTAGCAAACACAATATCACTTCACAGACTCACATTCCGATGTTTACAGTCCAGTCTCACCATTGCTTAACACTATTACATACCAATGTTAGCACTCCAAAGTCTGAAAGCGTTAGGTGATGGTGCAGAGTGAAAATCTCATATTGGAAACATCCCCGAGGCTGTGGCTAAGCCATGTCTCCGCAGTATCCTTTCTTTCAGGAGTGCTAGTTCTGCAAGGTTCGCAGGAGAGTTTCTGTAAGGTTTGGAAGGTAGGAGACGAGATACTGGCAGAAGTAAAGCTGTGAGGACGGAGCGTGAGTCGTGCTTGGTAGCTCAGGTGGTAGAGCAATTGCCCGCGAAAAGCAAAGGTCCCGAGTTCGAGTCTCGGTCCGGCACACAGTTTTAATCTGCCAGGCAGTTTCAGGTGATGGTGTATTTATTATTGTGCTCTGTGTGACATTAAAAAAAAAACTGCCGACAAAAAGTGGGCAAATTTTTGATACATTGTCTCACTGGTACACCCAGCAAATAATCTTCATCACACTTCAGATTAATGTACGCCTAACACTAATGTATGCGATGATGGCGCGCTGCTGTAACAGTGGTTAAGACAGAAGATTTGTCTTTGGCAGGACTGTGATCAAATTCCCTGCCCAGGAATTCAAAATTGTGTTTTCCGCGATTACATCGCTTAAGGCGAATACAAGGACGGTTCATTTCTCAGAGCAGGACCGGTTTATCTCCCCAACCCAAGCTTACGTTCGAATTTCTACGAGTCGTTCCAAATAAATCTTCTCTTAACTAAAACTTTACAGTCAAAAAATGCAAAATTTATCCTTCTTTTTTTTTCACCCTGGTAGGGCATGCATTACTTTCAGTTCAAACATATACGCTAATAATATTATTCCTACAGCTGTATTTATTAATTAAGAAATATCGCATATCTTCAATTTAATCAAGCCTCATGTGAAGTGTATTAGCTAGTAAATGAGCTGCATATAGGATTTTTATATTAACAGAGTTCGTTGCAATTATTTTTAGCCGGCCACGATGGCCGGGCGGTTCTAGGCGTTTCAGTCGGGAACCGCGTGACATTTACGGTCGCAGATTCGAAACAGGCCTCGGGCATGGGTGTGTGTGATGTCCTTAGGTTAGTTAGTTTTAGGTAGTTCTAAGTTCTAGGGGACTGATGACCTCAGATGTTCAGTCCCTTAGTGCTCAGAGCCATTTGAACCATTTGAATTATTTTTATGTACGGTGAAAATCTTGGTATCATACCAGAATCTTCCAGGTTCTTTGTTTCAAACCCCTCAGTTTATCATTCAGTAGCATTTGACAAATTTGCTTTTCTTTCTCTCCAGGGCTCTTCTCATGTATTTATTTTCATCCTACTGAGCGCAAATGTTTGTACACCACCGTGCAGTGTCACGCTTTCCACGGTAATCGCTAAGAATAACTCTTTCCACTTTCGAGAAAACCTTGCTTATGACCTTTTGGGCAGGTGAAATCGACCCTCCCTCATCTTGGTCAAGGATGGTCTCTTTCCGTCCATTGTCGTTCCGTTTCTGGCGTGAAGAGGTTACCTTTCAGCATTAGCTTTTTGTCAGGATTCAAAAGATGCTACATTCAACTTTTTGTCAAATCAGCTGTACACTTTCTTATTTTATTTGTATTGTATAACCTACGTGTACTTCATACACGTTTAATCAGTGTCATTTCAGATACCATACGACATAGTTTCTCGGTAGCTTCACGTGTTTTTGTAGTCTTGGAACGTCTTTGATATGGACCATTATCACAATTGAATTCTATCGTCCATTTCTCATATGTTGGGAATGGAAACATAAGGTTCTTGACAGACATCCACCACTTCATATTTATTTACTTTCTCGATAAACCGTTGCCACATAGCAAGACATCATTTTAAACGGAGCGCAGAAGAAATTCAGAAGTTGTAATAATCAAACATTTGTGCATTTCAGGTTGATACCTGATCTACCTTATTGTGAAACTTTTACCAACAAAAGAAAAAAAGCCGGCTGAAGTGGCCGTGCGGTTAAAGGCGCTGCAGTCTGGAACCGCAAGACCGCTACGGTCGCAGGTTAGAATCCTGCCTCGGGCATGGATGTTTGTGATGTCCTTAGGTTAGTTAGGTTTAACTAGTTCTAAGTTCTAGGGGACGGACTAATGACCTCAGCAGTTGAGTCCCATAGTGCTCAGAGCCATTTGAACCAAAAGAAAAAAAAATATCATTGATGTCAACACCACTCTATGCAAAGCTCTAAAATTTTGACAATGTCCTAAAACTAATTTTAAAATGCAGAAAATGAGTTGTTACTAGAAAGACGCAGTTATCTTCTCGAACCAATTTCATGTCACAAAACATCTGAGCCGTCATCGAGGACCACTGTTTTACATTTAAAATTTTAAAAATATATTTGGAGAATAGCAGTATTACGAAAAATAGGTCTTACAGTTGTTGCTGCTAATATTCCGATTTTTTTTCAATTACTATTTTGTTTGACTTTAGAACATTTTGTTCGTTTTGACTGATAATTAAAGTGGCCGTCACGATGGAATTGGCACATATCGCGATGGATAGTTTGTGAGTGGGCTCGTATGATTTCGAATACGTATTACCCGTTCTAGCTGCCTAGAAAGCGTATTCCACTGCTGTACATCCGGTGAGAGATTCTTGAGGACCAGTATTGGGAATAGTGGCACGTTCGCTACCGTCTGCATGCATGTGAGAGAGTGTGAGCAGTGAGAAGTGACTCAGCCCCATCGATCGCAACGTCGACGTGCCGGCGGCGGGAGCTCCTTCCTGTTGCTAAGTCCTTCCTTCCTTCCTGCCTCCCCCGGCTCGGCGCACGGAGTACTGTGCAAGACGCGGCGCACTGCGCATGCGCGCTGCGGCCCACCGCGGCAAGAACAACAGGGGCGCGGCCCGTGCTCAAACAGCCCGCAGCTCCTTCAAACACCGCTGCAAGATTAATTTCTTCACGCGCCAATAATTCAATTAATGCGGCTGCGCGAGTGTGGTGGTGGCGGCAGCTACTGGAGCTGCCGGATGCCGTCTCGTGACCTCCCGCCCCCACCCCCGTCTTCTCCCCCACTCCCCCCCCCCCCTTAACAGTCCTGTGGGCGCCGCCGCCCCTGCTGGGCGATTCGCCCTGTAGATGTCATCGCTCAAGACGGACAGTTCAAAGATCGCTACCCTTCGCGGAAAATTACCAAGTCAGCGCGGGACTCAAAACTGTGGTTCTGGCTGCCCGACTACACCTTCCCCAAGTCTTCTATCCGTTCCAAGCCACCAACCCTTCGAATTCGATATTGATCTATTTTTTCCACAACATCCTAGTTTAGGAGGAGGTAATAAAAAGTTCTGCATGAACTGAATGGCATTTACAAGATTTTAAATACAGGTTGATTCAGCTGCTCCTGGGTTTTCTCCAATCCGCAACACCTTCAGATACCACGCATAAGATTTTCATATTCTCTCGCTCGCTGCCTGCAAATTATTAGTTCTGCAGAAATAATGAACAGGATCTTCTCGTAGGAAATTTAACGTAGTTTTCACTGGGATACATTTTCGCTACGAGCTGCAGTTCTCGAATTATTAAAAAAAAAAGTGGCCTCAGTGAAAATGGGTCCCAGTACAAAATTTAACTACCTCAAATTTCCTATATAGAACGTCCTATTAATTTTTTCTGTTTCTATGAAACTTCCTGGAAGATTAAAACTGAATGGCCGGCCGCTGTGGCCGAGCGGTTCTAGGCGCTTCAGTCTGGAACCGCGCTGCTGCTACGGTCATAGGTTCGAATCCTGCTTCGGGCATGGATGTGTGTAGTGTCCTTAGGTTAGTTAGGCTTAAGTAGCTCTAAGTCTAGGGGACTAATGACCTCAGATGTTAAGTCCCATAGTGTTTAGAGCCATTTGAATCATTTGAAAACTGTATGCCAGACCGAGACTCGAACTCACGATCTTTGTCTTTCGCAGGCAAGTGCTCTACCGACACTTGGCCGGGAAAGGCAACGGTTCCGAGATGGAGTCTGATCCGGGGCACACTTTTAATCTACCAGGAAGGTTCACTTGATCGTGTTGATGACATGGGAACAGCTGATTTACAGACGCCTTTTGTATAAACCAACTGGTTCTCGCAGAACAATGTTGGACAGGCTACCAAAATCAGTTCTGGTAAACAGCAGAACGAAAACATGTTTCTGAAATACGGTTTTCGTCTTCCACAAGTTGAGACGCATGTAAATGTGCGGAATACCCGTTAGCACTCAACTTGACTCCATGAGGCAACAATTGTCGCAATATACTCTGGCTAGCGTCAGTCATGAAATAGTTTCACTTAGCGGACAGCGTTAGCATCATTCTTAATTTGATGACGATACATTTATTGCCGAAAAAGTTTTATCAGTGAAAAACTGGGCGCAACATCTACTTGGTGGAATAAACGCCAGTCTGCACTAAATATGGATAAATGCCAGATAATCAGCATGAGTAGGACGAAAATATGTATAACAGCAGGATTATATCATGTCGGCTAAATGTCTTTAGGTGTCATAGCGAAGAGATATGAAGTGGCAAGAACATGTATAATCAAATGAATAGAGCGCAAATTGGTAAGACATTTGATTGAGAGATTTTTAGGAAGTCTAAGAGTATAGCGCAATTCCAGAGGATAGAACGTACAACTTTATACGCTCTATTGTCGAGCAATACGCGAGTATTCAGAATCCTGACGAGGATGGCTTGAAGGAGCAAATCGAAATAATTCAGATGTGTGCTCCTGAGTTTGTGATAGATCGGTTCATTCAGGACTATGATGGCAAGAGATCAAGAGGAAGTTTTGAAACGGCGGTGACTTGTTTCTGGCGAAGAGGCAATATTCGACACTGTGAAACAATTACACTTGTTGCATACAATATCAGCGAGGTGGCGCTGTGGTAAAGACAATGACTTCGCATTCGGAAGAATGGTGTGAATTCCAGGTGGTTCCTTTAAATGTGCAGGAACGATTTTCTTCCCTCATTCTTCCACAATTCGAACTTGTACTCCGTCTCTAACGACCTTGCCGGCCGATGTGGCCGAGCGGTTCTAGGCGCTTCAGTGTGGAACCGCGCGACCGCTACGGTCGCAGGTTCGAATCCTGCCTCGGGCATGGATGTATGTGCTGTTCTTAGGATAATCAGCAGTTTAAGTAGTTCTAAGTTATAGGGGACTGATGACCTCAGATGTTAAGTCCCATAGTGCTCAGAGCCATTCTAACGACCTTATCGCGGATGGGACGGCTCGTGCAATTAATTGTGTTTCACGATCGTCTGAAATGTAAGAAATATGATTGGTGCAGGGATGACGTCTTGTACATTCAGAAGAGTTGTTGTCTTCAATCAGAATAATAGCCTGATGCAACTCTCCATGCTACTCTATACTGTGCATTCTAACTACACCTTTAGATTAATACAATTTTATACAACTCGTATGCTGTAAATCAATGTCGGTAATTAGACATTTGTCATTACCCAGGCTTAGTCACAAAAATCGTTCAAAATGGTTCAAATGGCTCTGAGCACTATGTGACTTAACTTCTGAGGTCATCAGTCGCCTAGAATTTAGAACTAATTAAACCTAACTAACCTAAGGACATCACACACATCCATGCCCGAGACAGGATTCGAACCTGCGACCGTAGCGGTCGCTCGGCTCCAGACTGTAGCGCCTAGAACCGCACGGCCACTCCGGCGGGCCGCTGTTTAGTCGCTCTGAAGAGGACCACTGCAAAGACGGTCGAAATGTCGGTTTAATAGTTCTTTTAGTCAAGTTACCTTCCATTCGGAAAGTGGATGCCCTCAGGGACTGTACGTGACTTATAAATTATAGAGTGCAGCTATCAGTCGTCCCTTTTTAGATTTTATTATGCAAATCCAGATTTCGGCTATTCTCAATGCGCTATTTTCAATGTCCCTGCAACAGGGACTTACATACATTGAAAATAGCGCATTTAGAATGGCTAGCTACTAGCCGAAATCTGGATTTGCATAACAAAATCTAAAAAGGACGACTGTTTGCTGCACTCTATTATTTATAATTTCTTTTAGTGTTTCGTAATGACGTGGCCTACCACCCGAGAGAATTTTGTTCACAGATCTACACTATCAGTTATGTAATAGGCATCACTACACAGTATGTGTGACCTGCCGTTCACCCATCTCCTCACCAATTGATGTAGGCAACTACCCCGTACACAGTGTTTAAAGTGGAATGCGAAACTCGGTGCGACACGATATTTGAGATCGGGCCATGCAGTGCACCTTGTCCGCTCGTGTTAGAGGTAGACTGCAGAAATTACGGCCCGGACAGCGAAGGAAAGGCGCCGGCAGAAACGATTTCCAATCTGCAGAACGCAACGCGGCCACAACTGTAGCGGAACATGCGCCGTATCGTGATATAGCCTGCCTATATTGCCGCATGGCGTGCTCGACGGAGCTGTTTGCAGAAGAAGAAACCTTGCTGATGTAACGCCGTTCCCAAGAGCGTCTGCGCGTGCCTTAGTGCCTACTCAAAGCACAGAGCGCCTGGCTTCCTCATGTATCAGGCCGAAAATCCAAAGACGAGGTTCCCATCCCTGACCACTCCTACAAGTTTTTCCGACAATTAACGTGAATTTCGTGGCTGGCAACGCTTTGTGTATTGTGTGGAAAACTGCAAGCCGCATCGTGGTGATTTCACGTGAAAATTGTACGCCTTTCAAAGCTGTTTGGACGAGCCCGTTACGAATTGGAGGAATTCGAGGAAAACCCGTTCCAGACGAATTTCTTCGTATACTCTACACTGTTCTCCGTGGGGGTTATATTGAAGTGCTTGCTGCCAGTTTTTCTCTTCACCTTCAGACTTTGTTTCATCTTCAAAGTCATCAGTTTCTCTAGTGATTTTCATTCGTCACGATATACCCAAAGCATTTTATTATCAGTAAAGCTTCCACAATTGTCTAGTTTATATATATGTATTATTTTAGCCTGTTTCATTCGATGACATTGCGAAATTGTAAGTTTCTCCAAACATACATGAGTCCTGTTCTTTCTCCGCTTTCAACAACTCAAATTCTAGAAGCTAAAGAGACAGCAGAAATTTAAAATAATAGCAATTTTTTTATATAGTAAGCAACGTCGTCTTTCCTTTAAAAGCCTTCTAACGTAGTTAAAATAGCTTGTTTGATTTGTACGTTTATTATTTCTCAGCTGTATGAAATTCTTTATGACAAATCCTAAAATTCAGTTCATCCGCACTCGTCTGTTGCTAAGGTATACCAAATGTTCTCTGCACGCTGTGGGTTTCTGCCGGGGAATCTGTAACAAGCTGCGAGGGAACCGGTTCTGAGTGGAATTTCCGGACCGTACCGCGACCTATTCAGAAAAAAGGTCTGCAGGTATAAACGTGGATTGTCAGATCTTAGGTTGAACAAAGCAGCGCTTGATGTTGGAGTATTAATCTCCTGATTCTAGAGCGACTGATTATTTCCCATCGCTTCCGTATATACTTATTGGTAGATACATACCGTTGCTCGAAGGCTTTACCCACGCCTGTAACATTAGACCCTGTCTTATTTATTACGTGTAAGATTAATGGACTATGGTAAAAAAAAATGGCATGATGATACCGGTGGTGAGCAATTCGACGGAAAGTAGACTACCATTTAACGAGTTAGTTATTGAAAAACTGAGTTTAGGTCCGTAGAGCATCATTTTCAGATTTCAGTGTCGGTGGTACAATACTGCGAGCACTGAGACACCACATTCAAAAGGAAACTCTGCTTAAGATGCGAAGGGGCATTGCACTGCCGTTATACTACACAGATGCGATAAATGGACTCGAACATCTGACTGTCTAGACGAGATAAATCGTCTAAAACGAAATGCCTGCGTTATATAGCCGAATTTTTATTCCTCGATTAAAACAAAATTAGAGATCGCAGTAAGGAACATAGGATAACTAGTGACAGATGTAAAGAAAACCAGAATGAAATCAGAAAATCATGACTTACAAATGTAAAAAGATGAAATTACTATAGTGATCATATATTAAAATTGTAATGAATCGGCGAGCGACTTGGAGCAGAGGTTAGCACAGTGGACTCTCATTCGGGAGGACGACGGTTCAAAACCGCCTCCGGCCATCTAGATTTAGGTTTTCCTTGATTCCCCTAAATCTCTGCACGCCGATACCGGCATGGTTCCTCTTGAAAGGGCATGGCCAATTTCCTTCCCCATCCTACTGCAATCCGAACTTGGGCTCCGCCTCTAATGACCTCAATGTCAGCGGGATATTACTCTCTTAATCTTCCTTTTCCTAACCAATCGGTATATAGGGCGTCCTTTAAAAAGATGAGTATTTTTGAGGCGGAACAAGCTATTTGTGCATTTATTGATGGTGGTGGTGGTGATGATGATGATGATGATGATGATGATGGTAGTGAATATGAAGAATGAGGAGGAGTAGGAGGGGGAGAGAAAGAAGAACATGGTGGTGGTGGTGGAAAAGGAAGAGCAAGAGGAGAGGAGACAAGGGTGTCGTCAGGAGTGCCTCGGAGACCTGTGACAGGGCCGATGTTGTTCTCTATATTCATATATGATATAGCGCACAGGATGGGCAGCAATCTGATGTTGTTTGCTGATGATGCTGTGGTGTGCAGGAAGGTCTCGGAGGTGAGTGGCTGTAGGAAGATACAAGACGTCTTAAATAAAAATTTCCAGTTGGCGTGATGAATGGCAGCTAGCCCTGAACGTGTTAATGCGGATGAATAGGACAGTCAAGTCTTTTAAATATCTGGGCATAACGTTACAAAGCGATATGAGGTGGAATGAGCACCAGAACTGTGGTAGGGAAGGGAGCATTTTAGGAAAGAGTGATTCACCTGCAAAGGAGACCGCATATGGGACAGTGGTGCGACCTATTCTTGAGTACTGGTTGAGTGTTTGGGATCAGTGCCAGGTCGGATTGGAGAAAGACGTCGAAGCAGTTCAGAGGCAGGTTGCTAAATTTGTTACTGGTAGGTTCTAAAAACACACAAGTATTACGGAGATGCTTCGGGAACTCAAGTGGCAAGGCGACTTTCTTCTCGAGAAACACTATTCGGAAAATTTAGAGATCCTGTATTTAAAGGTGACTGTCGAATGATTCTACTGCCGCCAACATACATTGCATGTACGGACCACGAAGGTAAGGTAACTAGGTCTCATACGGAAGCATATACACAGTCGTTTTTCCCTCGCTGTGTTTGAAACAGGAAAGGAAATGACAAGTAGTGGTACAGGGTACCCTCCTCCTAGCTCCATATGGTGGCTTGCAGAGTATCTGCGTAGATGTAGATGCATTGCCCTTTCATACCTTGTGTGCGTGGTACTACCGCCATCTGTATATGTGCAGATCGCTACCCAATGATTTTTCTCATCTCATTGTAGTTTCTTAAGCGACGTCTCGAATGCCTAGAGCATTAAGTCGGCTGCGCCGTCCGGCGCGCGGTATATTGCGAAACGTAGCAGAGTCAACACGGGGAGACGATAAGTCAGTGGGGTGTATCATTATGCAGCGGCCGATATCGTCGGGAAATAAGGATGGACGGCGTTTGGGCGGTAATCCGCGGCCACGGATACGGCGCAGCGATGGAGCGGCTTCCTTGTGGGCCGCGATTGGTTCGTCGCAGCGGGCTTCCGCGCACTAACGGCCAGGGATTTACATGGCGGCACAGCTGCCCGCGAGCCGAATATGCAAGCAGCTCCGCTCTCCGCGTAAAACCGGTCCCGTACGTCACCCAGTCAAAGAACGGTGCTAGCGGACGTCTTGCCTCAGATGTCTGTAGTTTTATTACGTTTGCAGGGCCATCCAATGTGCATATCACCAATCACATAACAAGTAGGACCCCTACATCTACGCTTACGCTTCTGGAGCCAACCCACAATGCATCTCTGAGAATAGACAGAACACCTCTTTCACTATCCTCTGTGCCTGTTTAATACGCGGATGACGTCTCAACGTCCCGGCTCGTCGTGCTTTTGTTCACTGTCTGGTCCCCGTAGACATTCTGTAAAAGCGCCTATGAATATCTGACATTCCGTGATGTTTCACAACAAATTCCGCATTTTTTTTTTTCAACTCAAATTGGTCGAGAAAAAATTTGTTGCATTGCTTATTGAACGCCCCTAATACTATTTTTGGGCGATTTAATGTTAGAGGAAGTAATTTCCCAAAATTTTAAAAGCGTATCTTTTCGTGAAGCACATGTATCTTGTAGCGTCTACTACTACAGCTTTTTGGGCAGTTTTCCCTAATGAAACATCCCCGTGGAGATTTGGATTGTATAGTTGTGACTGTTTTTCTGGGTCACTACTCTTCCACTGCAGGAGATGTCGAACTGTGCGTCTAAACGAGCGCTGAACACTGACAGGTGAATACGTCTCAAACAGTAAGAGATTAGACACTGTAGACGAAACTTCCGAATATATTTCACTTACTTTTTTGGATCTAATTGGCAGTATTCTCTTCCGTCTCTGTCTCCATCTCCCCCCCCCCCCCCTCTCTCTCTCTCTCTCTTTCTTACTGAATTATGCACTATATTCAACGAGTCTTGTGAAATTCTCTCCCTCTAATATCGTACTACTTGATATGCAGTAAGCTTCAGTCGCGCTTAGCGACCCCAACAACATATAACCCTTCAGTAATTTCATACCCAGCTGATACGTCCAATCTAGAAAACTACTTCATTCCAAAACAGTCAGTAAAAAAATAAGTCCATACATCCTACTTAATACTTTAGCTCCGTAGGTGTTCTCAGCAGTATAAACAAAATCGTCGGTTGTCGATATTTTCAATCTATTCAGCATACAGTGCTTTATTTTAAATCCAACAGATCCTAATGCTGCAGATCCTGTGCTAGTTAAAGATTTCATACACACGTGTCTGTGAAGAGCGGAAGGATATAACTGATTCACAACAGATTGTCAGTAGCGCAGACAGAAAGGCAGCCGTACATTTTTACATACCAGACCTGAAACGGAACAACGTAGCTCGTTTGGGAGGTTTGCATAAATTAAATATTGTAGTCCCACTCTTCCCTTAAAAAATAAAAGTAAATGTTACAGAACCGGCTTTCACAGGAGAAAAAGAGCTCCATCGAGAAGATAATATCCGTACTAAATCAACTGGGTACAGCGGTTTCTTCAAATGAAACGGACAGTTTAGTAACACTAAAACTAGCGATCCAATGGGGTAAAAAGGAAACAGCGATCCAATGTTTGAGAAAAAGTGCAAACCAAAACAGTCTTTGATCTTAAATCTGTTTTATTCAACTCAATTGAATAAAACAAATTTGCGATTAAAGACTGCTTTGTTTTGCACTATTCTAAAAGTAAACATCAAAGTGCAACGCGATGCAATCGTTAGATGTATATGACGTAAGAGGACCATGAGCGTAACATATCACAAAAGGTGAACTACTGGCTTTTTTTTTCCTTGACTGCGGCCGGCCGCGGTGACCGAGCGGTTCTAGGCACTTCAGTCCGGAACCGCGCGACTGCTACGGTCGCAGGTTCGAATCCTGCCTCGGGCATGGATGTGTGTGATGTCCTTAGGTTAGTTAGGTTTAAGTAGTTCTAAGTTCTAGGGGACTGATGACCTCAGATGTTAAGTCCCATAGTGCTCAGAGCCATTTCAACCATTTCCTTGACTGTAAACCACCACAAATTATGTTTAACGCTTGTACTGCATATCTGTCAGATCTATAATCTTAAGTATCCCTTTATCGAAAGCCTCGTACCAGTCCAAGCTGGGCGGTAAAAATGTGTGCACATTATGCGGAGGGCGTGGCGATTGAACAGAGAGTATTGTTCAACTGCGACTGTTCCCAGAAGCGATGAGTCGCGCTCAGCATCCGAGGTCTGCAGGCAGCTACAGTATATCGCGCCAGCCGATGCAGGCGATTCCTGGCATTCGATATACCTGTTCATTTGCAGGAATGTCCCTTTGTTGGGGCACCGGCTCGCAAATCGCGGCCGGGACCCGCGACCGTTATTCTCGATCGAGCAGGGAAGCGCTAAGGACCGGCATTCCTGCGCGCTATCACTGCGCCGGTAACTCGGAAACCGTGCCGTAACTTTCATTGTCCGCCTGTGCAGGTGCCAGGGCTTTTCTTGTTCAGAATTAACAGCATAAGAATCGCACACACACGCACACGCATACACACACACACACACACACACACACACACACACAGGCGTGCGCGCACGTGGATAATGCACCTGAGCGTAAAAAATCTGTCCAACGTGTTAAAAATGATGTCCTGTGTTTTAAGAGAAGGTAGTTTTGATGAAAGGTAGTTAAAAAGTCCGGCAAACATATGTACGGAACCAAATACTTAGAAGTTTGGACAGTCTGTCCTATGATAGCCATCCGCCTATTCACACTACAGAGCGCGCTCAACGCAGTTACCATTCATTCTCAACACAGCCGCTAGTCCACCGTCTGAAAGTTGTTATGGTCCAGCTACATCTCCCCTTTTATTTCCCCTAAAATATTAATTTAAGAAGAAAAACGTATACAAACTGCTTGACTGTTATATGCACTAGCGAAAAGACTGAGTAGACGACATGAAACAAGCAAATACAGCTCCTGGAGGTTTGTTCTGTCTATGCAACTAACTGAAGGCAGTTCGTTTATTACCATATGCGTTTCGCTTCTTTTAGTATGGTTGCGTTCTCGCTTCCCACGCCCGGGTTCCCGGGTTCGATTCCCGGCGGGCTCAGGGATTTTCTCTGCCTCGTGATGACTGGGTGTTGTGTGATGTCCTTAGGTTAGTTAGGTTTAAGTAGTTCTAAGTTCTAGGGGACTGATGACCATAGATGTTAAGTCCCATAGTGCTCAGAGCCATTTGAACCATTTGAAGTGTGGGATGCACTAATGCTTTTAAATGTCGCCGTAGACAAAAATTTAAGGGATTAAGGTAACGATGGGAACCGGGATTCATTGCTACTGGATATCCTCTATCAATCGATAGGTTCTTAAATGTTTGTGTTAAGTATTGTAGTATGAGACGTAAGAAATTGGGCAGTGCCCCGTCGAAGATAAACCACTGTTTGAGTTGTACCGCGAAGCCTCGTCGTTATTGCTAATCGTCCCGTGTCTACAAGTCGCTGTAACAACCTGCTGTATATATACGACGTTTAGGACGTAGTTCCGTGTACATCACATACATCAAACGATTAATGCCGTTGGCTAAACCACAACAGAGTATCACGTGTGTCATGTTTACGTTGGTCACGCTGCACTGAATCACAAATCTCATTCCAGTACAACCTCAAAACGAAACTTTCGGTGTGGCTGATGTAGGAGCAAAGACAAGTTCGCGTTGACTGTACAGACAAACACCAGCAGTAAATGAAGAAAGTCAATGGAAAGGTAACCTACACCCACTGAATACTCAACATTCTCGACACAAGTAAAACGGTCCATAGCTCAGAACATACACGTTTTTTGGGATATACTTTAAACACTCTGTGATCTCAAGAGAAGGGGTGTCTTCCTTATGAAGTTAGTTTCTTCATTCACCTTTGGCCCTTGACTGTAACTAAAGCTGCTAAGACTAACGCATTACGCTGGTCTAGAATTGCAAGGATGGATTGGAATGCCTGTTGAGAAGAAATATGGTGAAAGACATGGTTTGACCAGGCCAAAAATTTGTTTCGCAACGTAACCTTAATTTCCTCAGTGCAATTTGGTCCAGAATGCAGTACACGAGTTCAAATGGATGTAGGGTGCAGTAGTTAGGGAGAGGTGAAGCGGTTGCACAGGACACAGCAGCTTGGAGAGGTGCGTCAAGACCAGTCTTCAGACTGAAGACTACAACAGAAATTTGCTCCATCGAAATTACGGAAGGAAAGGAAACAAACAAAAATTGCTTCAGGTTGCAATAGATACCCATAAAACGGATAACCTCCTTATTCGAAAAAAAAGGAACTTACGCCTTGCGGTTACGAAAAAGAAGAAACCACATGGAGCACATGTGAATGAACTAGATGGGAACTATTTCCAAAATCAGGTCGTGCAATTCAAAGTTTGAACAAACTTGTTGTTCACACTTACCGACGGCCATGCAACATTGTAAAAATTTATCTGCCTTATCAGTCCACCCATTAATATTCAGCGCCATTCAGAAAGTAGCATTTTCTCAATTAATATATTTTATGTGAAGGGGATGCGTGATTTCATTTCGCATCCTTAATTTAAAAAATGTCATCGTAAGCCGCACTTTCTCATGACACAGTAATAGTATTGTAACACGTCATAAGCAAGAGAAAGGTGGACTGAGTTCAAGGTGTGAAACTAACTTTCGACTGATCGTAGTTGTACGCCCGTCGTTAAGTCGCCTGTAGAAAATTTACAGGGAAGTTTCATCAGAAGATAGCTTCACGTTGTGCAGTGAGCTGGCAGCGAAATTTTGTCTTATCCTTGTACGTGACACACACACACACACGCCATCTCCTGAAATTACAACGTTCACCGTGAAATTTCAGAACAGCGTGCATAATACAGTATGTTCGGGCGATAGCGTTTCCGTGTATCGCCCACGCTGTAACCTTTAGGGCGATGAGTAATGTTTGCAGATATCAGCCATCGATCATGTTGTGCCGGGAAATATTTATTTAGCGTCGCACGGTCTGTCTATTAATGTATTTCCCATCGCCGGCAAATACAGCCGAGAGCACAATCAAGTCAATAACGCGACCATAATGCCCCCAGATCAGCGGCCCTGGGCTTATCTGGAAATACAAAAAAATCACTCCAGCGCGCGTGTTCAAAACGAACGCAAAAAAAGAGTTGTGTGCGTTTCGGCTGTAACAGCTAATGGCATGCTGTATGTTTACCCGCAACGTTCAAAACTGTCAACCCACCGGAACACGTTTTCGCTCAAACAGAAAAAGGAAACACCAGTATGTAATATGAAGTGAATCTATTATCTTTTTCGACGAATAATTCTGAGGTGACATAAAAAAAAAAGGCAACATGATACCACTGTGACAACGTAGCTACTACAGCATAATCTGACAAATGCGTTATTAAAGCGGAGCACTGCCGTATAATAGTACAAGAGCGTCTAGAGAACGAACTGCACTTAATATTGTAGTAACTGATTTTATTTTATGACAAAAGACACTCTAGCTTTGGATCACAGTGAATTTGTTGGAGACTGAAAGTAAAAGAGTCGTCCACGAAAGCTGTTACCCCAGAAGTAATCTTAGGAAAATGTCACATCATTTTGTAATGAAATAATTTTCGTCTACTGAAATGCTGAAGCAAGCACGGTATATTTAAATGGTTCTGTATACAAATGTCGACGATAGGTTTTGGCATTAGGAATATACAGGGTGATTCCAAAGTCATGTCCCATAGGAAAAATAGAGTGAACCAGTTCTCCACCGACAAACTTACAGAGGTGTTAGTATGGACTAACCAAGAAAAAAAAGTCTAGTAACCATGGGCTTTTAAGTGGATACCTTAAGAGGTACGAGGAGATGCTAAGTAGAAGAGATGTTTCACAATATCGAAGATGAACCAATGCTCATGGGACTTGAGATATGCATTTTAGAGTCTATGTTTACTAGACGTTTTCTTGCTTTTGTCTGTACTGATACCTCTGAAAGTTTGTCGATGGAGTTAAGTTCACCCAGTTTCTCCTATGTGACCTGACTTTTGAATCGCCCCATAGTGCTGCAGTGATACAAGTGCTACAGGTCGCAGGGGTAGCTCTAGATACCGCTAAAAAAAACGGTGCATTTAAATTTATCTTTTCTGCTGCCGAATACGTTACACATCGCGATTATGGTGTAAAGACGGACGCCATGGGCTTGTAAGAGCAGTTGAACGGAATGGATAGTGGAAAGTTGAAAACAGATTTCAAGATTGTATCAACAAAAGTAAAACAATGGTTATGGTATGGAATGAATTAAAGCAGGAGATAGTGAGGGAAGTAGATTAGAAATAACATACTAAGCGTAGTCGACGAGTTTTTCTATTAGGGTAACAACATAACAGATTGCTCCAGTAGAGTAGATATACGTATCAGACTGGCAACAGAACGAAAAACATTCCTGAAAAAGAGGAAATTGTTAACAGCGAATCGGAACTGAAGGGTTAGGAAGTATTTTCCGAAGGTATTTGTATGGAGTGAAGATTTGCATGGGAGTGAAACATGGGATATAAGCAGTTCAGACAAGTAGAAAAGAGAAGCTTTGGAAATTCAGTGTTACGGAAGAATGCCGAAAGTCAGATGAGTAGCTCGAATAACTGATGAAGAGGTAGTAACAGAGCATTGGTTTTGGGATTTTTGCTGTACACCTTGTCTTTAATGTAGTACCACAACAAGGAGTACCACGTGTTCAGATTCGGAGAATATAGAGCCCAATCGACGCCCATGTCTGTGGCCCTTGGGTACCCCAGAGCCAGAAAGCGGCCCAAAAGTGATCCTCCAGATCAAAAACTCCCCTGCTTCGATGGGGTCAAGCTCCTTGAACGAAACACTTCTTTTCGATATTATAGTCACTTTGAATAATGGGGATGAAATTATCTCTCGAAAACCGTTCGGCAGTCACCGTGCCATCAACAAATATCGCACCGATTATTCCCTGACTGGACACTGCATAGAACACCCGTTGAGGGTGAAGAGACTACTCGCTGGCGAAATGTGGATTCTCAGTCTGCAAGTAGGCTGTTTAGGTCTTTTTTATTGGTAACGCCACGTAGCGCTCTGTATGAAAATCACTGGCTGTGCTGCGCGCAGTCTGTGGCTGGTTTGCATTGTTGTTTGCTATTGTAGTGTTGGGCAGTTAGCTGTTAACTGCGCGTAGCGTTGCGCAGTTGGAGGTGAGCCGCCAGCAGTGGTGGACGTGGGGAGAGGGATGGCGGAATTTTGAGAGCGGACGATCTGGACGTGTGTCCATCAGAAAGAGTAAATTTGTAATATTGGATATCATGGAGTGATATATATATACACTCCTGGAAATTGAAATAAGAACACCGTGAATTCATTGTCCCAGGAAGGGGAAACTTTATTGACACATTCCTGGGGTCAGATACATCACATGATCACACTGACAGAACTACAGGCACATAGACACAGGCAACAGAGCATGCACAATGTCGGCACTAGTACAGTGTATATCCACCTTTCGCAGCAATGCAGGCTGCTATTCTCCCATGGAGACGATCGTAGAGATGCTGGATGTAGTCCTGTGGAACGGCTTGCCATGCCATTTCCACCTGGCGCCTCAGTTGGACAAGCGTTCGTGCTGGACGTGCAGACCGCGTGAGACGACGCTTCATCCAGTCCCAAACATGCTCAATGGGGGACAGATCCGGAGATCTTGCTGGCCAGGGTAGTTGACTTACACCTTCTAGAGCACGTTGGGTGGCACGGGATACATGCGAACGTGCATTGTCCTGTTGGAACAGCAAGTTCCCTTGCCGGTCTAGGAATGGTAGAACGATGGGTTCGATGACGGTTTGGATGTACCGTGCACTATTCAGTGTCCCCTCGACAATCACCAGTGGTGTACGGCCAGTGTAGGAGATCGCTCCCCACACCATGATGCCGGGTGTTGGCCCTGTGTGCCTCGGTCGTATGCAGTCCTGATTGTGGCGCTCACCTGCATGGCGCCAAACACGCATACGACCATCATTGGCACCAAGGCAGAAGCGACTCTCATCGCTGAAGACGACACGTCTCCATTCGTCCCTCCATTCACGCCTGTCGCGACACCACTGGAGGCGGGCTGCACGATGTTGGGGCGTGAGCGGAAGACGGCCAAACGGTGTGCGGGACAGTAGCCCAGCTTCATGGAGACGGTTGCGAATGGTCCTCGCCGATACCCCAGGAGCAACAGTGTCCCTAATTTGCTGGGAAGTGGCGGTGCGGTCCCCTACGGCACTGCGTAGGATCCTACGGTCTTGGCGTGCATCCGTGCGTCGCTGCGGTCCGGTCCCAGGTCGACGGGCACGTGCACCTTCCTCCGACCACTGGCGACAACATCGATGTACTGTGGAGACCTCACGCCCCACGTGTTGAGCAATTCGGCGGTACGTCCACCCGGCCTCCCGCATGCCCACTATACGCCCTTGCTCAAAGTCCGTCAACTGCACATACGGTTCACGTCCACGCTGTCGCGGCATGCTACCAGTGTTAAAGACTGCGATGGAGTTCCGTATGCCTCGGCAAACTGGCTGACACTGATGGCGGCGGTGCACAAATGCTGCGCAGCTAGCGCCATTCGACGGCCAACACCGCGGTTCCTGGTGTGTCCGCTGTGCCGTGCGTGTGATCATTGCTTGTACAGCCCTCTCGCAGTGTCCGGAGCAAGTATGGTGGGTCTGACACACCGGTGTCAATGTGTTCTTTTTTCCATTTCCAGGAGTATATATATATATATATATATATATATATATATATATATTATATATATATATATATATATATATATAATGACTTTTGAACACTATTAAGGTAAATACATTGTTTGTTCTCTATCAAAATCTTTCATTTGCTAACTATGCCTATCAGTAGTTAGTGCCTTCAGTAGTTAGAATCTTTTATTTAGCTGGCAGTATTGGCACTCGCTGTATTGCAGTAGTTCGAGTATCGAAGATTTTTGTGAGGTAAGAATTCATGAAAGGTATAGGTTATTGGTAGACAGGGCCATACTTTTGTAAGGATTATTAAAAGTCAGATTGCGTTGCGCTAAAAATATTGTGTGTCAGTTTAGTGATGATCAGAATAAGTAAAGAGAGAAATGTCTGAGTACGTTCAGTTTTGCTCAGCTGTTTGAAAAGCAAATAATGTAAGAGGTTTATCAGCACAGTCATTCATAAATTTTTCTATGGGGACGTTACAAGTCCCCCAAATGCATCAATTTTGCTTAATGACGAACCCATCCAAATGAAAATGGCCTAAACCAAACCATGTGCATACTAATTCCCAGCATGCCTTGTGGCCAACCGTGCAGTTTGAACGTCCTAACGCAAACCGTTGAGAAGTTATGATGATTTTATTTCATACAGTTCAATAATTGTAACCCTGTATGTGGAACAGCAGTTCCGAATGTTGCGACAAGGTGTACGTCACTTCACTTATCTGCCAGTGACGTATGTAGTAATCTATTTATGCAGAAAGTAGGGAGCCACTTTAGCGAGGTGTCCTGATGAGTGATGTACAATCAGTGTTTGCCAGAAAGCAGCCACGAGGATTGTCATTGCGCCGGGGACTACGGACATTGGTCGGCCGGAGAGCGGGCGAGAGGGCAGGTAGTCAGGCGCGGCACGTGTTTTCTGTAATTAGGGTTATCGCGGGCGGCGCGGCGAGTGCTTCGACAACAGGAGGCGGGCGGCCGCCATCTGCCGCTAATGCGGCCAGGAGCTTCCGCGCATCCGTCCGGCCATCTGACGCCGCCGCCTCCACCCCGGACACCCACACTCGACAACAGCCGCTCCAGTACGTGCTTATTCTCTACCCATACTGCCCAAGCATTTCATACAGACGCACCACATCACCTGCGCAGCGTCACAATGGGAGCTCCACAGGGCTCCATCCTGGACACTTCCTAAATCGTGCTCTACACTTCAGTCGCAGCATAGATCGTACGCTGCTCAGTCAAAAAATGGTTCAAATGGCTCTGAGCACTATGGGACTCAACATCTGAGGTCATCAGTCCCCTAGAACTTAGAACTACTTAAACTAACCTAAGGACATCACACACATCCACGCCCGAGGCAGGAGTCGAACCTGCGACCGTAGCGGTCGCGCGGTTCCAGACTGAAGCGTCTAGAAACGCTCGGCCACATCGGTCGACGCTACTCTGTCAAACCTCTTCCATCGGATTCTATCTCGTGTTGCGTGATGAGAAATCATAACAGGTTTTATTTATTTACTTATTTACACGTCAAGTTCCATAGGACCAAATTGAGGAGCAAATCTCCAAGGTCATGGAACGTGTCAATACGTGAAGTTACAACATAAAAGTAGTAAGAGATAAAAATAAAACCTTTATGAACCTAAAAAAAAGTCAAGCCATAAGTTTACGTAGACGCTTTTCGAGGAACTTTTAGCACTCCGTCGTCAGGCCACGAGTGGCCTACCAGGACCATCCGACCGCCGTGTCATCCACAGAGGAGGATGCGGTTGGGAGGGGCGTGGGGTCAGCACGCCGCTCTCCCGGTCGTTATGATGGCATTCTTGACCGAAGCCGCTACTGCTTGGTCGAGTCGCACCTCAGTTGGCATCACGAGGCTGAGTGCACCGCGAAAAATGGCAACACCGCATGGCGGCTAGGATGGTCACCCAACCAAGTGCCGACCACGCCCGACAGCGCTTAACTTGAGCGATCTCACGGGAACCGGTGTATCGACTAAGGCAAGGTCGTTGCCTTTGAAGGAACTCCTCAACAGAATAGAAGGAGTGACCCATGAGGAAACTCTTCAGTTTCGATTTGAAAGCGCGCGGATTACTGCTAAGATTTTTGAAATCTTGTAGTAGCTTATTGAAAATGGATGCAGCAGCATACTGTACACCTTCCTGCACAAGAGTAAAGGAAATCCGATCCAAATGCAGGTTGGATTTTTGCTGAGTATTAACTGAGTGAAAGCTGCTTATTCTTGGGAATTAGCTGATAATTTTAACAAGGAACGACAGCAAAGAATATATATATATATTGAGGGCCATTGTCAAAATACCCAGACAAGTGAACAGGGGACGACAAGAGGTTCGCGAACTTACACCACTTATCGCCCGAACTGCCCATTTCTAAGCCGAAAATATCCTTTTAGAATATAATACCATGCGACATAAGCAAAGCAGACTAATTTTTGTGTCGAACAGTAAAAATTGCAGCATTAAGTCTTTGACAAAAGATCCTGAATGTGGGCTTTCCACGACAAATGGGTTCAAATGGCTCTGAGCACTATGGGACTTAACATCTGAGGTCATCAGTCCCCTAGAACTACTTAAACCTAACTAACCAAAGGACATCACACACATCCATGCCCGAGGCAGGATTCGAACCTGCAACCGTAGCGGTCACGCGGTGCCAGACTGAAGCGCCTAGAACCGCTCGGCCACACCAGCCGGCTTTCCACGGCAATTTACTATCTATGCGAACACCTAGAAATATGAACTGTTCAGTTTCACTAATCACATGCCCATTCTGTGAAATTAAAACGTCGGGTTTTGTTGAATTGTGTCTTAGAAATTGTAAAGTCTGAGTCTTACTGTGATTTAGCTTTAGTTTACTTTCTACAAGCCATGACCTTATGTCGTGAACTGGGCTATTTGAAACCGAGCCAATGTTGCACATAACATCCTTTACAACCAAGCCACTGTCATCAGCAAAAACAGAAATATCTTAGAGTTACCTCTAATAGCAAAGGGCATATCATTTATATAAATAAGGAACAGAAGTGGCCTCAACACTGATCACTGTGTTCAGTTATCCACAGTGTTCTCTTCTGGGTTCAGTAATAGTCGTAATCCACACTACATATTTTACTCTATCCTATACTAAATGAGTCTAGTCGGCCATCCGTCGGCTCAATTAACCTCTTTCTCTGTCTCGTGCTTAGTGGGGATAATTGCAACAGCTGCTCCTCCGGGTTTAATCGTGGATCCCTTTTTTATCCTTGTTCTATACGAAATACCAACTTTATTTCAAGTCAATCATGACACAGACATAGAAGACCACACAGCTGTTCAATAAACCCTTTCCATCCGTCTCTATCCCGCGCTTTGTGGAAAGATATGATAACAGGCGATCTGCAGGGTTCCGTTCTGGGTCCGTTGATGTTCTTGATCCATATTAAATATTCTACTCTGATCTGTACCAAACACACCAAGTCGACCATACATCCACTCAATAAATCTCTACCACTTTCCACCTCATGCTGAGACTGGATAATTGCAACAGGCGCTCCAGATGTTTTCATCCTTGATCCATTGTTTTCCTTGATCTGAACGAAATATCTGCTTTGTTTCACTTCAGTAATGACACATAGACGAGCGTACACTTGTTCAAAAGGCCTCGGATTCTATCCACAGCACCGTCCACCCATTTGTGATTCGTGTTTTTCGAGTCTACATCCAAACCCATACCCTGCAAGGTACTGAACGGCGTGTGACGGAGGGTAGTTAGTGTCCCAGAATCATTCCCTTTCGGATGATTGCGGGAAGAGATACTGTTTGGTCCCTCCATCTCTTTCTACGACTTCCCCTTCTTGCACACGTAGATCACTATGGCTTGTTCTGCAGCTTCCTCGCTATACGGTCATCTCAGCTGAACCTTTCCAGCTTCACTATTTGAATAACGACAGGATGTTCCATAACGGTTTCGCGTGGCACCTAAACAAAATGAAAGATACGTAGGCTTATTGAATGAATAATATTCCGTCAAATGTATATCTGTTTTCATTTGTTACACGTGTTTCACAGCAAAAGCTTCGCCATCATGGTTTCCTAGTTTCACATAAGAAGCTGCGTGATCGCCTGGTAAAGCAGACTTATGTTGTCACAGAGACTGAAGAAAAAAAAAACTACAGGAGTGCCAGTAAAACACAAACTTTAGCGCTCTAAAACACTTGCATGTTGCGAAAATCTGTTTCACATGTAGTCCATGGTAATATTCCTCTATGCTGTTTGATTTTATACGTATGTTATGAAAATAATAAAGATATGAAATAGTGGTCATCTCTGAATACAGACAAGACAAGAGCTTTGTATGCGATTTGTAAATGAATGGTAACCATTATGGGCTACAGGCAGATCATTATTTAACTTGGCTTGGATACGAGGTTCAGTTTTTTTATTATATCGTACCAAAGTAAAAGTTTTTATCGTACTCTCGCCGGAAGTCGATACAAACGGTGTTAAATTTATTAAACTTTGTCGAAATAGAGCTCTACCTAAGATGCGAGACAAATGTCAGAAATAAGTGACTAAAGTAAAAGAAGTGAACCGGACAGACTTGAAGAGAAGACACGGAAGCAAGCTGAAGACTCGAGATAAGGATTCGTAATTACCGCCACCATTACTGTTTTATATCGTATAATCACTGCGGACCGACGGGTTTACTCCGGGACCAAATAATCGGAGAAAAACGATGTTAATGGACAAATAAATATCCCAGAAATATGAATATTTAAGGAGGGGAGCATTTTTGTCTGGTGCGGTGCGCCGTTAACGCGGACGGAATGTCATCCTTTTAGCTCGGTGGATGTTACGGCCCTTTTTTTCCGTCCTGATTAATCGTAACGAAGCCATTTGCATGCGGAGACCACATGAGCGTCTGGCTCCGCTAGTCACAGCCTTGCCCATGTTGCTTTATGAAGACGCCTGTCTGAAAAACGTTTCTGAAATTGGAACTCCGTTAAAGACCGTGGTTGGCGTCATTTACTGCAGAACATGAAATCGACGCTGACGTCTTCAGAACATCATTCATTTTCTGGATGATTATTTTTTTCTAAGGGGGAGGGGGAGGGGTAATGTCGATTTTATAGCGTGGTGGAGGGAAGTGTGTTGCATGCAACAGTGTATCTTTTTCCGTCCATGATTACGGGCAAAAGTTGTGTATTCGAGACTCGTTCGAGAAGCTGACATATTGCAGACCCCGCGTTGGTTATTCATAGAACGAAGATGAAGTGGAAAGTATGTAGAAAAAAAAACATTCGAGGAGATAAATATATCTCGTAATTTGCACCTCAGAGAGCAGAAAATACGATATTAAGTTCGACATCCCTATGACACATCTTAAAGTAGCAATGGTGGTGGTAAACATATTTTGTTTCTACAACTACAAGTCAGTGGAGTACGTTACTTAGATTCTTACTGTCAAATATATTTTAGAGACTTATCTCAACAGGCAGTTCCAATAGAGTGCTGATGAATACAACTCTCTCGCTTACAAGTTTCCGTAATTAGTTATACGATGGCTCTAACTCCTACCAGTATTCCGTTTCTTAGTGCTTACTCACATGATTATCTGGTACACAAAACGGAACAGCTATTAGAATGTCTCACGGAGAAGCGAGTAAGTGAACTACAAAATGTTGTCGTCAGTACAGTTGATTTGTGCCCTATGCGATACTGTAACTTCCCAGTCTTCCAAAAAGTACTTTGCGTTCAAAGCATACTTTTCTCCCAGCAACACTGTGCTTTCTAAAACCAAGATACCCTTGTTGCCAAATAATATAACTGACACAATGTGTTCTTTCATGCCATGGCTTTCCGTTCTTCCATCTTACACAGAATTACAAAATATTTCTAAGTTACTATATCTAAACATGCGATACTGAACTTTTATAACGGCAATATTTTCATAAGTGAATGGGTTTACGTAACAATGCCTTCTGAGTAAGCTGATAAAAAAATTACTAGGGTACAAAATACTCATGAACAGGTTATGGCAAATCATCGTTGTTTTCTGTTGTGTTAACATTAGCCGTCAGTTAGGCTGCCTAACCCATGTTAAGGCATTTGGAACACACACATGAACGCTTCCATGACATGGTAGAAGTATGGAAACCTTGTAATGATCAACAGACGATTGATGGGAAAATTTTACAATTGTACAAAAAGACCGTAAACTCTATTTCTTAATATTTAACTGCTTATTTGGCTATGACAGGCAAGTCAGTTTCAGATGGCAATATACAAAAATTTGTTGTAGTTCTCTAACTTAGCTGTCGCAAATTCTCTCCTGTCGTATGAAAGGAACACAGAGACGTCGTTAAGTAAATCATACTGAAGCGAAAATTGTGTCTCGTAGAAAAGATACGACGTTTACATGTCAGTTAACTTCTTTTCTCTTCGTACCATTTTATTTATTGTACTCGCGGACAGAATAAGACCATATGAGCACATTAAATTTGACTTCCCAATTCTCCTTGCAACTCTAATTAAACGCACAAAAGTGTGTAATTTATGTCAATTCATAATTTATTATCTTGCATGAATTATCATTGTAATACCTTTAGGAAGAGAAGATTTGGAATGTGGCTAGTTTTCAAAAATCAGTTATTGTCACAACAGTTCTTCGTAGCCACGGAACGTTAAGCTGGAGTAAGAAAAAAAAATCACATTCTTCCACTGATTTAAGACGGCGGTCTTTCTGATCGCCGCGACCGTACATACCAAAACGTAGTCGATGTCTTAAATAAAACGAGATTCGAATTTAGTATTTAAGCTGCGAATACCAAATTCGGAATGGATGAAATATACTTCGATTTTCTTATGCGATGGCCGATTCTGGAGACACATGGGGACAAAATAAGAGTATCCAACAGCTCTGAAATAAATTTACAGCCAGTGTGACTACAAATACTACCAACGTGTGCACAATACGCCTCTAATACTAACATTATACGAATATTCCTCCAGCAGGTTTGGATTCACTAAAATCAGATCTGTTGTAGCTAATAATTTTTCAGCATATGATTATGGACTGTAGGCTGATGCCCGTCGACACACAAAATACGTGTAATGCGAAGTACACACTGAAATACACAGTCCTAATGTTTCACGATAATATTTGTTTTACGTTTCGTTACGAACCGTCTTTCGGTTTTCACAACGAAATATAAAATAAAATATTATTGTGCAACATTAAGACTGTATATTTCAATTTTTAAATTGTCAATTATTCTCCGTCTACCGATGAAATATTCCACAAATTTTCTGCTGACTGAGCTGCTATTTATTCAAATAAGTGTTAACAGTGGAAGATAAACTGTGTCTTAGATGAATCATACACTGGAGAAAATAATAAACCATTTGAATGTCTCAGTTTTGCTAGCCGAAGATTATACGCAATAAAAATAGAATTTAGAGTCCGACACATACTCGTCAGGAATTTAAAGATTAGCCGTGTATCTCTTACTAAATCTCCCTGGAAGATAAGATATGTGGGGAAAACCCGGATTAGAATCCTAACCTTTCCTGAATTGTGGCAAAAATCACTTTTCTATCTTTTTGGGTGGCCATTACATGACTATGCCAAGACCTTTGCTGAACGATGAACAGAACATCTACCATAATGCTCAAATTCTACGAAGAGTGGAAGATATTAATTTACATCGTAACGTCCAACGACGAGCAGATCGAAATGATGGACAGGGGAAGAACAGAACGGACCGCAACGCATTCTGCAGGAGACGATCTAAAGAGCCGAGAGCTGCGGGCGCGAAAATTCGTCCTTGCTACGCCTCTGCGCTACCTCTGCACCGAATTCCCCTTAATATTTGCTCATAAATTCAAAACCGCATCGTGCGGAGCAGGGATCGCGAGATGAATTAAACGCTGATGCAAGGGTTATCTCTCACACACACACACCACCCCCGCTCGCAAGCTCTTTTTCCGTTCCGCTATCCACTCCACACGGGACGCCTCTAGCGACCCTCTTGTCGCGGTGCTGCTCCGTATATAGGCGATGAATATTAAAGACTCGCCTCGAAAAAAGGTTTCCCTCTCCCCCCCCCCCCCTCTCTCCCTGTATCTCTCACTGTCTCTCCTTTCCGCGGTACGTTCAGAAATAAATGAGCATTTGCATGTTCTCCGTCTCCTCGAGTTTCTCATTCGCATATGTGTTTCTCCCTTTTCCTTTGCAGACACTCACGCACACAAAGCATCTCCCTTTTGTTTCGCTGCATCCCCTCCTCCCTCCACCCTCTCTTCCTCCCACGCCTGCACTGCACTCGCGTGATCGTGTATGAGGCGTTTCTATGAGGCAGTAAATTCACGAGTATTCGATCAATAAATATCGAAAAACCTTTATACACCATTAGGCGCGCGCGCCGCTGCGAGCAACAAGAAAGCCTAACCCTCCCCCCCCCCCCCTTCTGCCCCTCTTCGCCCCTAGCCAGCGACCGGACCGAATTCCTACTGTGCATGTCTCGTGTCGGAACAGGTTCGCTCCATTCCAGCGGGCGGCGGCGTTTAAATATATCGCCGATATTGTTTGCGCCTTTAATTAAGCGACAAGGCGCGATGTATCGTGTCCATTAGGCGAACATACGTTTCGCCGAATATATATGTCCGTCTGCAATACCGTTTGGCACATAAACACAGCGCGCGCCCGATCGCGGCGACATTTAATCTGCGAATACTATCAATTAATGCGGATCGTGCGTTCGCACTCGGTTTGTATAGGAGAAGGAGAGAGACAGAGAGAGAGAGAGACTGTTGTTCCGTGGTAACCAGAGAGTGCTTTTCCCGAGCTGTTTTATCGCCATGCTCAGCCGGACAAAAGGAGGTACAGGAAGGCGTTATCACGGAGTCATGTCGATGCGTTTGCTCGCTCGGCCAACGTGTCCGCCGCCCGCGACCTGCGATAAGCGAGGCGTCCGTTCTCCATCAGGATACACGGCGCGCCTCGGACGGAACAATCCGATCGGGCGCGAAACACGTCGCCGACCGTTTGTGTTAGGACAAGTGCTAGCGCTGCGTAGCGCCGAGAACCAGGCAGTACTAAAAAAATGGCTCTAAGCACTATGGGACTTAACATCTGAGGTCATCAGTCCCCTAGACTTAGCACTTTTCTTCTTCTTCTTCCTTGGCTCTACAGTTCATGGTGTGCCTTGGCCTCTTCTACAATTTCCTTCCATCTTTCTCGGTCCTTTGCCAATACTCTCCAGTTTCTGTAGCCTATCTTCCTAAGACCTTCGATTACTCCATCTTCCCATCTGGCTCTTGGTCGACCACGTCCTCACTGCCCTCCTGGCTTTCCTTGTAATATTCTTTTTGGTACTTTTGTATCATTCATGCGAGCCACATGTCCCGCCCACCTCAGTCTGGATGATTTCACTATCATTCTGATGGGTTGGTCTTTGTATATTGTATACAATTCATGGTTGTATCTCCTCCTCCATCTTCCTCTTTCACAGATTGGGCCGGTAATTCGTCTAAGTACGTTTCTTTGAAATGCATCCAGTGTTTCAATATCTTTAGTTGTTAATGTCCAGGCTTCAGAGGCATATGTAAGCACTGGTCGTATAAGTGATTTATACATAGCTAATTTAGAGGTGCGAGTCAGGAGCCTTGAGGATAGAAGTCTTCTTAGGGCAAACTAGGCTCTGTTGGCCATTATCAACCTCTGCTTAATTTCAATGGAGGTATCATTTAGATGTGTAACTGTCGAGCCCAGATACTTGAAATGTTCAACTCTCTCAAATGTACAATTGCCCATTGTTATTACATTTGGCATATTTTCTCTATATGCTTTTCCAGCTGCCATATATTTTGTTTTTTGTTCATTAATAATTAACCCCATGTTCCTACTGGCCTGTTCAAGAGCTGTAAATGTCTCTTCCATTGTTTTTTGGATTCTTGCTATTATATCTATGTCATCTGCGTAGGCCAGTATCTGCACCGATTTATAGAAGATCGTTCCTCAGTTCAGAACTACTTAAACCCAACTAACCTAAGGACATCACACACATCCATGCCCGAGGCAGGATTCGAACCTGCGACAGTAGTAGCAGCGCCGTTCCGGACTAAAGCGTCTAGAACTGCTCGGCCACAGCGGCCGGCCCAGGCAGTACACCTCGACGCAACAGCGGGTGGTTGTTTTGAAAAAGAATACGGGTGATTTCTTCCCCCAGTTCGAGTTTTCGCTTCGTCAGTAGTGTTAGCGTCGTCGACGGAACTTAAACGTTATTTCATCACTCTAGACAAGGATTCTCTCAGGAGAAATGGTTCAAATGGCTCTGAGTACTATGGGACTTAACTGCTGAGGTCATCAGTCCCCTAGAACTTAGAACTACTTAAACCTAACTAACCTACAGACATCACTCACATCAATGCCCGAGGCAGGATTCGAACTTGCGGTCGCGCGGTTCCAGACTGTAGCGCCTAGAACCGCTCAGCCACCCCGGCCGGCTCTCTCAGGATATCCGCGACCATCTTTAGTACCGAATGGTCATACACTTAACTCGGTCACCATTATACACTGACAGAAAAACAATCGCAACACAAGGAAGAAGTTGTGCGACGTGTTTTTTTTCCAGCAGCGTATTTTCTTCGCGCTTTTGTAAACTCCCGTAATCAAAACTGTCTGCGTTTTTTATGTTTCATAATATCACCAATGATATGACATTACAGACGTCATGCTGGTTACGTCTGTCGTACGCCCACTACGTTACTGGTCTAACCTGATGGCTGGTATCGCAATTTCTTCTTTACCTTTTTCAACTACACAACGTATGGTGAGTTGCGGAGTAAAGATTTAGATGTAGAAATCACTGCAGCCAAATGCCAAACCAAATTTCATCCCACTCTCGCCTCGCCATTGAGAGACTTCGTGGCAGGAGGGCAATTACACTACAATGGGGAGTGAAAGATGAATAGCGACTACCGTCGAGCCGACGACGGACGCGGCGCTCGCGATAGGACGGAGGTTACGCTCGCAGGTGAGTGGCGGTGGAGGCCTTCGCAGCCGCCCCATTCTGAGAGCGACGGCTCTTCCCCGTATAAAAAGGCGGCCGTCCGCGGGCCGCAATAAATCTGCGGCCGAGCAGGCGTATGACTGCTATTATGGCAGCGGGCTCCCGGCGCCAATCTCACATTGTTCGCCCGAAGAATGAAGACGGCCGAGAGCCGGGCCGAGCGCCGCAGTCGCGGCTCTAATTCTTCGCCGTGAACTTTGCGCTCGTTTCTTTTCACAGTGATATATCCTGCCGACCTAATATGCAATCACAGACGCTAGCTCTGCCCTCCAATATCCGGGCACAAGAGCCCCCCTCTGTAATTCAACGTGGAACTGTGAAGCGATCAGCCACGTCTTTCCCTGGCGTAGGGCAGTAACCGGTGTTATGAAGCTACACGTATTACGGTCCCGCTGCACCTTGACCATTGCAAAAGTTCTTTACTCTACTATCAAACAAATTATTCAGTATATCAACAAACTAATATCGAATCGGAACAAATAATTTGTCACCCCCGAGACATTCTAAATGTGACATAGCATGTGAAGATTGCTGAGTGTGGACGGGTTACTCCTGCAACCGTAATTGTAGTATCATTGTCATTTCAGATCTGAAGATGGTGCTAAAGGAACCGAAACAGGTCATGTGAATAAACATTTTTGCAATCAAAACGGATTATAAGTAACAGTGTATAAAAAGAGATTGCGGTATCCCTGCAGACATTATGTCTGTTTGGGTCAGGGATTTTCTCTACCTCGTGATGACTGGGTGTTGTGTGATGTCCTTAGGTTAGTTAGGTTTAAGTACTTCTAAGTTCTAGGGGACTGATGACCATAGATGTTAAGTCCCATAGTGCTCAGAGCCATTTTGAAGACATTATGTCCGTTTTTGCAAAATTTCTCTCTCCACGTTATCATCCTCACCCAATAGGAGATTGCTGGTTGTTACCCACAGATTATTTCTTTCCAGATACTAAGCAATATGTGTACCACGTTTGGTTGAAGCCGATACATTGGCTTAGGAGAACCTTTTCACCCGCGGCTTTGCCCGCAGACGCACAAATGTGAATAGTATCTCACATTCTTCAAAAATACATGCACACATATTTTACCTGTATCTCTAGCGAAATTGGGCTAACATTACGCAGCTCCATGTTTACGACGTCTTATCTCCTGTACCATGTGTCGTACAATGATATGTTTTTTTTCCAGGTACATTTTGTGGTATATCTGAATACTGTCTGCAAAATGGGTTGCGAACACAGTTATTAGTAAAGAAGCAGTAAATTAAAAGGTGTTGCCTGATGCGGTACTTCCACTGCATGAACAACGAAAATGTGGTAATCCATAAACTTTATTCCTTTCATCATTTTGTAGCGGGTGTGGGCGAGAAGAACCCAAGCAAAAGTTTCAAATTACGTGTAAGGTAAGTTTGAAGCCATTAAGTGCTCTCATTCTCAAATACTGGATCAGTATATTGTGGCTACTTGTACGTCGTGAGCTGAGCTTCTTTTCCCTCTCACCCCTTTGACAGATAGGTGGTTCTTACCCCCACAGTGATCCTTTCCAAACTGTGAGTGATATGTGTACCAAGTTTGGCTGAAATCGATCGCGTATGCAACACACACACACACAAAAATACATACACTATGTGATTAGAAGTATCTGGACACCTGGCTGAAAGTGACTTAGAAGTTCGTGGTGCCCCCGCGTCGGTAGTGCTGGAATGCAGTATGGTGTTGGCCCACCCTTAGCCTTGATGACAGCTTCGTCTCTCGCAGGCATACGTTCAGTTAGGTGCTGGAAGGTTTCTTAGGGAATGGCAGCCCATTCCTCACGGAGTGCTGCACTGAGGAGACGTATCGATGTCGGTCGGTGAGACGTGGCACGAATTAGGCGTTCCAAAACGTCCCAAGGTGTTCTGTAGGATTCAGGTCAGGGATCTGTGCGGACCAGTCCAATACAGGGATATTATTGTCGTGTAATTATTCCGCCACAGGCCGTGCAATATGAACAGGTGTTCGATCGTGTTGAAAGATGCAATCGCCATCCCCGAATTGCTCTTCAACAGTGGGAAGCAGAAGGTGCTTAAAACATCAATGTAGGCTGTGATAGTGCCACGCAAAACAACGAGGGGTGCAAGCCCCCTCCATGGAAAACACGACCAAACCATAATACCACCACCTCCGAATTTTACTGTCGGCATTACACACGCTGGCAGATGACGTTCACTGGGCATTCGCCATACCCACACCCTGCCATCGGATCGCCACAATGTGTACGGTGATTTGTCACTTCACACAAAGTTTATCCACTGTTCAATCGTCCAATGTTTACACAAAGCGAGGCGTCATTTAGCATTTACCGGCGTGATGTGTGGAACTTTTCTCACCTTCTGCCTAATTGCCATGGTACTTGCAGTGGATCCTGATGCAGTTTGGAATTCCTGTGCGATGGTCTGGATAGATGTCCACCTATTTCACATTACGACCCTCTTCAACTGCCGGCTCTGAGCACTATGGGACTTAACAGCTATGGTCATCAGTCCCCTAGAACTTAGAACTACTTAAACCTAACTAACCTAAGGACATCGCACACAACCATGCCCGAGGCAGGATTCGAACCTGCGACCGTAGTGGTCGCGCGGTTCCAGACTGAAGCGTCTAGAACATTCGGCCACACCCGCCGGTCTCTGTCAGTCAACAGACAAGGTCGGCCTGTACGCTTTTTTGCTGTACGTGTCCCTTCACGTTTCCACTCCACTATCACATCGGAAACAGTGGACCTTGGGATGTTTAGGAGTGTGGAAATCTTGGTACATGCGTATGACACAGGTGACACCCAGTCACCTGACCACGTTCGAAGTCCATGAGTTCCACGGAGCAAGCCATTCTGCTGTCTCACGATGTCTAATGACTACTGAGGTCGCCGATATGGAGAACCTGGCAGTAGGTGGCAGCACAATGCACCTAATATGAATAACATGTTTCCGGGGGTGTCCGGATAGTTTTCATCACATAGTGTATATATACTTTTATAATACGTAGGGATTCTTTTAGTTGTTCCACTACTGAGTCACACACTTTACTGTAATGCAAAATTTCAGTACAGCCTGTTGAAAGAGAGCCAGGAGAGGGCACTCAGCGATCTATTGCACTGTCTAAAGCTCTCGCATTCCACCTCTCTCTCTCTCTCTCTCTCTCTCTCTCTCTCTCTCTCAAACACACACACACACACACAGTGCTTGTGGGAACACACGAAGCAGGTGCGGCTCGGCCGGAGACATTCTCCAGTATACACACGTAGGAGAGAGACACGGGCAAAGTCATTAGCATTAATCTGGGCTGCGGCGACGGACGAACGGTCTCGCCCGCGGCGCGACAAGGCGACACTAAATGCAGGTCCGGTGTAGTACACGCCAGGGACGCGGATATCATAAACACGGTGGCCGCTCCGAGGTGTTAGCCGGGCCGACAGCGCCGCGCCGCGCTGCGTCCTCTGCGTAAACTTGGGCCGCATGTGCATACGTGGGGCGCGCGCCAAGGCAAACACGATCCTTGCGTCGTATACCACACCACGCCAGATAGCGTGCGGCGACATCTGCGCAAACGCTAGAATCTCCAGTTGGCTGCGTGGGTCACTTCACGCTCAGCTGTACAGGCCGGACTCTGTGACGGACTACAAGACATCGCTTCTTGGAACAGGTTGTCCTCATATTCTCATCTCTTAGACAATCCGTCGTGGTCACTTACCCTTGGTTCACCAGCAGATAAAGAAGTTATTGCAAGGTAACGAGACGGCAACAGTTTGCAAGAAAACTGTAATCTCGAGCTGTTCTTTGATCATACGAAGCCTACACATTATACCGCTCGATCCCCTCACCAGATGCGAATTAGATCCAGCTAGCGTAGTTCTCGAGGCAATGCTGCATTCTAGGTGCTATTCGCTGGTTGGTAATGGCATCTTTTTCACAATTTAACTTTAATTCACCATAATTCGGACAATTTGTACAAAATAGCTATAAATTTTATCCGAAAGAACCAGTGCATCTATCAGTCAAATACAGAATAAGGTCCTTACGGTGATCCTAGAGATTAGCCTGTCTATTAGAGAAAACCAGATCAAAATCCCTACAGCAGTCCGTGAGATTAGCCTACACACATAGACGTACGTGAGCAAGTGATTTCATTTATATATAAAGAGACTACCCAATAAGTTGGTACCAGCGACAAGAGCAGGTGGACGCTCATTGGCTTACTTCAGAATCGAGCAGTTGAGTGCGAGGCAGACGCCAGCCTGTTGAAGCACTGGACAAGACCTTAGTCTTGATTGTGATCTGATAGAGAAAGATGGTATTCCAGTTACTGCACGAGATTGGCTGAGTAAAGCTTCCATGAAAGTGCAGCACCTATGGATTAGTCTCCAGGATCAGCGGTGTAGACAGCTTGTTGCTATTTATTTACCTCTTATATTGAAACTTCAAGGCAGATTAAAAGTGTTTGCCGGACCGAGACTCGAACTCGGGACCTCTGCCTGTCGCGGGCAAGTGCTCTACCATTTGAGCTATCCAAGCACGACTCACGCCCCCTCCTCACAGCCTTACTTCTGCCAGTACCTCGTCTCCTACCTTCCAAACTTTACAGATGCTCTCCTGCGAACTTTCCCGTGAAACGCAAAGGTCCCGAGTTCTAGTCTAGCTCCGGCACACAGTTTTAATCTGCCAGGAAGTTTCATATCAACGTAAACTCCGCTGCACATTGAAAATCTCATTCTGGATACCTCTTATATTATTTCTAACACATTTCTTTTTTGCCAATATGAGGCAATAAATTCATTTACGTTAAAAGTCCATGAATGTTTATCGTGTCTCATGGTGCGAAAGTGTCACCATCACATAACTTGTTAGTAATATAAGATTAGGAAAGTTGATTTGCTGGCCTTATGTAGACATATAGAGCAGCAGAAGAACTTCCTTGTAGCAAGAAGACCACATGGCATTCGGTTTTTTAATTTTTTTTTTTATATTTCTGGTACATAAACTTCACAACTCAAATATTAATCCACCATAACAGTTTCATGTATCTCTCAAAAGTTCTCGAGAAAATTAACTTTGAAGTTTTGCGAGCATCTTAAATATCCTAAACTAAGGCCAATTTCTCGATAGGTAGCGTCGTTATGTGATAGAATGATCTTGTGCTACGTGTGGGGCTTGGGTTCGATGAAGATTTTTAACCAAAGGCACATGTCCTAGGAGCATTTCCGTGAAGTGTAAAATACGTGACGATGAAAAAAAAGTTGATAGCAACTAGACCAGTAATGGCTGAATCGTTGGTTCTAATCTTGTTTCATTCATTATTTTTTCGTTTTTTCCCGTTCGCAATCAGTTGAAATACGTAGGAAATATGAATAGAAGAGTTATTAAACGCATGCTAATTAACACATTTCTAATAATCATTTTTATGGAAATGCACAGCTTATTTTTACTGATTACATATCGTCTTGGTTTCGTCATTAACACTGCAAATTCAGGAAAAATTTCAGCAAATACATCTCTAAAGAAGCTTAAAACTCTCGTTAATATCTTCGACACATTGAGGTCTGAAGGGAATCAAAATTAGAGGCCACATATTTTGCCATACACGGAAAACTGCGAACAATATTCTGTGTCCAATGCCCCAGTTACACTAATTTTATTGTTACTGATACGATGTACATATTTACCACAAACTTTTAGTTGTAATGTGAGCAATATTTTGAACTGGATTTTTTTAATCGTCTTCTGACTGGCTAGATGTAAGCCAGTAACGAATTCCTCTCTTGCATCATCGTCTTAGTCTCAGGATAGCACTTGCTGTCTACATTCCGAATTAGAAATATCAAAATCTCGAGACTTCTACATCTGGTACGAAAACCGTCTTATACGATCGATGAAATCAGTATGTGAGATAACTACATTAGGGCAGAGACCAGACGTTGTACAACTAACTGCTTGCATCATTTCTGCGAGCAGTTAAGAAAGTAACTATCTTCATTCACTCTGATTAGGCGTGAAGGCGTACTCTACTGTCCCCGATGCAATGGGTTCAATAGAAAAATATTAGAATGGTCCTTGTTTCATGCAGCATTGCTGCTTATCATAGGCTCCCACGGTGGCTTGAATATCATGCACAAGCGGCAGCGGCGGTCACTGGCAGCTAGAGAGACACTCTAACGGCGCTCTCGTCCCGTTGGCGATACAAAACGAAAAATTTGACTAAACATGATATTTCAGTGGCTTAGTTTGCTTGAATGTAGGATGTAGCGACAAATACGACAAGGGGTTATGACACGTAGAAACGATACTTGCTAGCATCTGCTTTCACAATTTACCAAGCAAGATCCGACATTACAGTCATTCTTGTAGATGGCATTAAACGTACACCCTCCCGAGTGCGGCTGCGTCGCTTCAGAGACGCTGACACTGCCTTCCTGTAGACTCGTGACACGCCGGAAGCACTTCCTTGGCGGGCAAACCGCTCGGCCGTACCCCCTAATTCATTTTAGAATACACAATGTCTGGAGATGACCGTAATAAAAGTCACAGTAATGATAAGAGCGGCGAGAGGCCGAGTAACAAAACTACTTCACGAAAATCCCATTAAGAGTTCCTTTTTTGTGCCACGCGAAGAGGCACAGAAGAGGGAGGGAAGCAAGGAGGTAGGGGGGAGGATGGTGAGAGGGGGACAAGGGAGAGATTTGATCCCGACCGCAGATACGCACTACAATCGAACGTTGTTACAACTTAATGAGTTTAGACGTTATGTTTACATGATGTGCGGCCGCATCTAGATGGACGTCACTTGGGCAGCACGGCCGCGCAGCAGCGGTCGCCCTTCTGGGAATACGACCTGCTAATAGGCTGGCCAGACAAACGGCTGCCTCCTCCTACAACCTTTGTCCACATACTCGGACATCGAATTACTTTCCTCGTCTATTACAGCGGCGAGAAATGTACCCCACTGATCGCCCTGTTTCCTTCCTTTCCTTACGAGGTACTGAATTCTCATACGGAGGGTGGGCTTCCACCACTCATATCGTTGCTCTTTACTTCATACGGGGGCCATGTCAGTGGTGTAGCGGTTACCACGTTAGCTATTAGCACGAAGGTCCCGGGTTCGAGTCAATGGACCAACGTCTGACCTGCGCTAAATCTCCCGGTTGAGAGATACCGTTGCCGGCCGGAGTGGCCGTGCGGTTCTAGGCGCTACATTCTGGAGCCGAGCGACCGCTACGGTCGCAGGTTCGAATCCTGCCTCAGGCATAGATGTGTGTGATGTCCTTAGGTTAGTTAGGTTTAATTAGTTCTAAGCTCTAAGCGACTGGTGACCTCAGCGACAAAATTTCAGAGGGTGTAGAAAAATTTCCTCTACCAGTCACAATAAAAGATTATTTATTCGACACACGACCGGTTTCGGGCTTGTGCCCATCCTCAGGTGTTTATACTTTCATGTACGTGTTTATATTGCTGGAGATTACTGTATAAATACAAAGAAAATTATTTGTTGGTGACTAAACAGATACGAGTGGAACAATTGTAAGTGGCAAGGCAGCATTTGTCGCAAAAATATATCTATACTTACATAAAGATGAGGCATCATCATCATTATAACTATGCTGTGGTGACAGTTTATCCACTACGTTCCACATTTCTTATCATTTTCACGCCCATGTTTCAGTTTTATAAAATTTAGCTTCATATTTCACAATTGCGTCGTGCACTAGTGATGTACAATGTGTTTACACTCAAACATATAGGCTATGGTTCAAATGGCTCTGAGTACTATGGGACTTAACTTCTAAGGTCATCAGTCCCCTAGAACGTAGAACTACTTAAACCTAACTAACCTAAGGACATCACACACATCAATGCCCGAGGCAGGATTCGAACCTGCGAACCGTAGCGGTCGCGCGGTTCCAGACTGTAGTGCCTAGAACCGCTCGGCCAGCTCGGTCGGCTATAGGCTATGGTCAAAGGACTTAGACGTAAGAGGTGCAAAGATGTTGCTCACACAGAAATATACAATATAAACATATACATGAATGTATAAACACCTGAGGATGGGCACAAGCCCGAAACCAATCATGTGACAAATAATTAATCTTTTATTGTGACTGGTAGCGGAAATTTTTTTACACCCTATAAAGGAACAGTCACGGTGTTCAACAGCATCCACTGGGGATAAGATTCACTTAAAATTCCGGATGTTGTACAGAGGTATATTCTAAGAACCTTGGTATCAGCGACCCTTGCTCTCCGGTGGCTCTTCACAGAGTAACTGATGCGCTGAGAACCATAAGGACCTAGAGCACACCGACAGTGATTTTAAGATTGTAGCATTTCTGAATGCTCCTGGCATGACTTGTTATTATGGTGAATCACCTTTATCCCTTTCTGTAGCCCCACATCACGAAAAGCTGTCTCACCGATTTCTGGGATATTCGTTTCCACATGGGTCCAAAGCACAAAGGGTGGTTTTCTTCTGCGCTGCTCAGTACTTGACAACATAATTTAGTGTCTGGGATCATGAACAGAGTACACTGAGGTGAAAAAGTCATGGGTTACCTCCTAATATCGTGTTGGATCTCCTTGTGTGCGGCGTAGTGCAGTAACACGACATGACATGGAGTCAACAAGTCGCTGAAGCCCCCTGCAGAAATATTGAGTCAAGCTGCCTCTACAGTCATCGATAATCGGGAAAGTGTTGCGGTGCAGGTTTTTGTGCACGAACTGACTTCTCAATTATGTCCCATAAATGTTCGATACAGGGCCAACTCATCGCTGAAATTGTCCAGAATGTTCTTCAAACCAATCAAGAACAAATGTAGGCCGGTGACATGCATCGGCGTTTGGGAACATTAAGACCATAAATTTCTGCAAATGGTTACCAGCTAGCCAAACATAACGTTTCTGGTCAATGATCCGTTCAGTTAGATCAGAGTACTCAGTCCATTCCATGTTACCACAGCCTACAGCATTATGGATCCACCACGAGCTTGCACAGTGCCTTTATGAGAACCTGGGCTCTGCGCAACGAAGAATCCTACCACTAGCTCTTACCAACTGAAATTAGATCTCATGTGACAAACTCACGGTTTTCCATTTGTCTAGGCTCACGAGCCCAGGAGAGGCGGATTCAAATACGGAGATATGTAAACAGGCCGAATACGGCGCTGCTGTTGGCAACGCCTAGATAAGACAAGAAGAGTCTGGCGCAGTTGTTAGATTGGTTACTGCTGCTACGGTGGCAGGTATCAAGATTTAAGTGAGTTTGAACGTGGTGTTGTAGTAGGCGCACGAGCGAGGGGACACAACATCTCCGAGGTAGCGATGAAGTGGGGATATTGCCGTACGACCATTTCAAGAGTGTACCGTGAATATCAGGAACCCGGTAAAACATCAAATCTCCGACATCGCTGGGGACGGGAAAAGATCCTGCAAGAATGGGACCCACGACGACTGAAGAGAATCGTTCAACGTAACAGAAGTGCAACCCTTCCGCAAATTGCTGCAGATTTCAATGCCGACCATCGACAAGTGTCAATGTGCGAACCATTCAATGAAACATCATCGATATGAGCTTTCGGAGCCGAGGGCCCACTCGTCTACCCTTGATGACTGCACGACACAAAGCTTTACGCCTCGCCTGGGTCCGTCAAAAGCGCCATTGGACTATTTATAACTGGCAACATGTTGCCTGGTCGGATGAGTCTCGTTTCGAATTGTGTCGAGCGGATGGACGTATAGGGGACCCTGCATGTCAGCAGGGGACTGCTCAAGGTGGTGGAGGCTCTGTAATGGTGTGAGGCGTGTGCAGTTGGAGTGGTATGGGACCCCTGATACGTCTAGATACGACTCTGACAGGTAACACGTCCGTAAGCATCCTGTCTGATCACCTGTATCCATTCATATCCATTACGCAGGACAATGCGACACTCCACACGCCCAGAACTGAGTGGCTCCAGGAACGCTCTTCTTAGTTTGAACACTTCCGCTGTCCACCAGACTTGCCAGACATAATCGTTATTGAGTATATCTGGGATGCATTGCAACGTGCTGTTCAGAAGAGATCTCCACACCCTCGTACTGTTTCGGATTTATGGACAGCCTTGCAGTATACATGGTGTCGATTTCATCCAGCACTACTTCAGACATTAGTCGAGGCCATGTTACGTCGTGTTGCGGCACTTCTGCGTGCTCGCGGGGGTCCTACAGAATATTAGCCAGGTGTACCTGTTTCTGTGGGTCTTCAGTGTAAAAAGCAGCTGTTATAACCAAGCCCAAACAGATACCGATAATTCAGAACTAAAATAATGGAATCGGTTTTACCCGATCAGAATTGCTCTGACGAACGGAACAACTACGTCTTGAAACAACAATGTAACTAAGCATTTGTAGCCTTGGCCTTTGTGAGTACCATGTTTCAAGGAGAAAACAAAACATGCGGCGCCTCGGTTAGCGCCTTGTATTTTGTTTCGGGAAGATCGGCGGTGGGAATTGCGAGGTGCCAAGTGTCCGCTCCTATAAAAAGGGAGAGCGCCGGTCAAGGTGTTTATGTATCTGCGGCTTCTGCGGTGCTGCGCGCGGTGTCCGTGTCGCGGCGACAAACGACCAGGCCGACGGCAGCTACGCTCGCTGCAAGCGACCAAACCGCAGATCGGGTCCGAACTCTGGGCCAGCTAGACAGTCTCCCTGAGATGCTTAATGTGTGAGCACGACACACAGCGGCAGGACATCCGCCCCAGCAGCCTGTGTCGCTCACGCACGCCTTTGAGGTGGCGCTCGATTCGAAGGTCACCGGTTCGAATCCTGATGGCGGAAAAAATTTTCACCTCCAGTATTTCGCCGGATATGGCAGCAGCGGAGGTGGCGCAATGTTACTGATCGCTAGAGTTCGATAGCAGCGCCTTGGGTTAAATTTCAGACCTTCCTGTAGTTACTCGTGAAGTGAGGGCATGTGACACTGTTAATGGTGACGCTTCAGTCGGGGGGACGTTAAGCTCGCGGCCACTTTGGTGCTATTCGAGCACTTACCGGCGCCGGGTTTTGCCCTCCCTCCTTCCCTCGTCGGGATACAGAGTAGGAAAATAAAACTATTTCAAAAAATGTCTCTGAGCACTATGGGACTTAACATCTGAGGTCATCAGTCCCCTAGAACTTAGAACTACTTAAACCTAACTAACCTAAGGACATCACACACATCCATACCCGAGGCAGGATTCTAACCTGCGACCGTAGCGGTCGCGCGGTTCCAGACTGAAGCGCCTAGAACCGCACGGCCACTCCGGCCGGCTTATCGTCATCGACAAGCAAGTCGTCCACTGTGGCGTCAACTGAAAAGACTTGCAATCTGCGGCCGAAGTTCTCCAGATAGGGAAGCCCTGCCTTCAATGCCACACTACCATTTCATTTAATTTTCCCCATGTTATGTGTACTAACCGCTGCAGCTTTGGAGTCCGTAACTACCCGAGAGCAAGACAGTCGCTGACACACCTATCAGTGGAATGTCAGCGCGGTCAAGAGGACAGTAGAACAGCGAGCAGACGCATTGATACGCTATCGTGTCTCGAAGCAATTAGCAGTAACTTTCAACGACTGCAACAAGACCACGATGCAACAAAAGATTTAGCATCAGATGAGAAATTGGAGATACCTCCCGCCCCATTACTGGTGCTCTACGCCGTACAGACAAAGGGATGATGGTTGATATCACAATTGGAAAAAGAAGCCGGGAGTACTGGCCGCCCGAACAATAACGACTCCGCACACACACACACACACACACACACACACACACACACACACACACTCGCACACATTCACACGCTGGAAGACGAGGCGAGGCACGTTCGTCCGGAGAGGTAATGGGAAAATGTGTTGAGAAGCGCCGGCCGCAGATTAAACAAACATGCACGTCTTGGCCGGGGCGCGCCTCCCACCAAAAACTAAGATATATAGCGAGTGCGCGGCGCGGGGCGGCGTATGAGGAAGAAACCATGAATCGGAGCCAACAAATTTATGTCCGTCCGCAGCCGGTAATTAAATATTGTGGATTGCCCCGCGCCCGGAGAGAGAGATTGGCTACTTTTAACGATTGTGCCGGGCCGGACCCGGACCAGGGGTCAGCGCGGGTTGCTCTCTCGCACGCATAGGCCGCGCCGCGCTGCGCCGAGCCGGTACACTCGCTGCCGGCAAAAGTGGCGCCCCGTCCGCGCCGCGCATGGCAACCTGTTGCTGACCGCCGGCCAGGTGGCCACGTGTTCGAGGCCGGCGTGGCGTTTCGACTGCCGTCAATGGTCTGACTGGCGTCCGTCTACAAGTCAGCTGACCGGTAATCAATCACTGACCGTATCAACCACGTGACCTAACTCGAACGCCGACGCTCTCGCCTGTCTTGAGGATTGTAAGTGCTTCACTGAGAGAGACGACGTACTGATAAGGGAAATAAACTCCCTGAATGAGTCTACCACCATTGTGGTTTTTCGCGGTATAGCCGCCATCTGGATCGTCTGCACAAACGAAAAAAATTGAAACTTCCTGGCAGATTAAAACTGTGTGTCGGACCGAGACTCGAACTCGGGACCTTCGCCTTTCGCGGGCAACTGCTCTACCAACTGAGCTACCCAAGCACGACTCACGCCCCGTCCTCACAGCTTTACTTCTGCCAGTACCTCGTCTCCTACCTTCCAAACTTTACAGAAGCTCTCCTGCGAAACTTGCAGAACTAGCACTCCTGAAAGAAAGGATATTGCGGAGACATGGCTTAGCCACAGCCTGGGGGATGTTTCCAGAATGAGATTTTTCACTCTGCAGCGGAGTGTGCGATGATATGAAACTTCCTGGCACATTAAAACTGTGTGCCGGACCGAGACTCGAACTCGGGACCTTCGCAGGAGAGCTTCTGTAAAGCTTGGAAGGTAGGAGACGAGGTACTGGCAGAAGTAAAGCTGTGAGGACGGGGCGTGAGTCGTGCTTGGGTAGCTCAGTTGGTAGAGCACTTGCCCGCGAAAGGCGAAGGTCCCGAGTTCGAGTCTCGGTCCGGCACAACAGTTTTTAATCTGCCAGGAAGTTTCATATCAGCGCACACTCCGCTGCAGAGTGGAAATCTCATTCTGGAAAAAAATATTGCAACACAAGAAGGAGCTATGCAACATGACGAAAGCTGGTAGGCGTGTTTCTACTTCTGAAAGATGATCTCTATTCAAATAGTGAACAAGAGTGGCGCTGCTTGAAATACAAGCTACAACGGTCGTGAGCGTCAGTTACCTTGAGAATGGACGTGGAGAGTTGACGCTAGTCAAGAATGCCTTTAAAACGACAAAGACGCCATTACCAACACCCCACTGACTTTGAACGAGGTCGTGTAATATGGCTACGAGGAGCTTGATGTTACTTTTGCCATATTGCAGAAAGATTTGGCGTAAATGCTGCTTCCGAACCAGACGCCCTGTAGCAGGCATTCCACTAATCGCGAACCACAGTCATCTGAGACTTCAATGGTATCAAACGAGAGCTCAGTTGGATCGTGATGATATCTGGTTGGCGAGGCGCTCAACTGCGCCATCATTAGCGCCCGTACAAAGTCCCAATTTGTACACAGTCCAATTTTTACACAGTCCAATCTAGCCACTGTCACGAATGATGATGATGATGATGAAATGACGAGGACAACACAAACACCAAGTCCCCCGGCAGAGAATATCCCCAAAGCGGCCAGGAATCAAACCCAAGACCCCGTCATCCAGAGGCAGCAACTCTAGCCACTAGACCGCGAGCTGCGGACAGCTCTGTTAGAGGGAATGGTGGAGCTGTATTGTGTTTTCTGATGAAAGTTGGTTCTCCTCGCTGCCACTGACAGCCGTGTGTTTGTTAGAAGGCCAGTTGAGGGCCTCGAACCAATCTGTCTGTGCTAGACGCACTGTGGTCGCTCTGAAATGGTTCAAATGGCTCTGAGCGCTATGGGACTTAACATCTGAGGTCATCAGTCCTCCAGACTTAGAACTACTTAAACCTAACTAACACACATCCATGCCCGAGGCAGGATTCGAACCTGCGACCGTAGCAGCAGCCTGGTTCCAGACTGAAGCCCCTAGAACCGTTCGGCCACAGCGACCGGCTGCAATCAACAGCAAGGAGGCTGAATAAAAGACTTCCATTTATTGGCAGAACTTTTGGGAGTTGCAGTGTATTTCTATGGCAAACCACTTACAAGGTGATTAGAAGAATGCTGCTCCAGTGTTGCAGTTCCCATCAAGAAAGAATGATAGAAAGCGTGCTGATAGGATCGTCACTGACCGATGCAGTCCTTACGGAATTCCAAGGGAGATTGTCAGGAAATTTGAATGGGCGTCTTGGGAAGAAATGCGATATTGTTCTCGTAGCATCCCGTTAGACAAAGAACCGTCCACATCCGATAACTGTGTCCAAAGCCTAAGAGCATTTATAGGATGGTTCTTCGGTGATAGACGAGAAACTCGTCTGCTTGGCTCGCCAGCCGTTTCATTTTAAGAGTGCTGCAGTATAAGTTTGAAGCGGAAAGCGTATATTGCAGCCAGCAGTGCACCGAAACCGTTGCAGCGATCTGTTAACGTTACCATCGGACAAAATCGCCGTGAAAGTAGAGTTCAAACGAGTCGTCATTGCGGGCGTAGTTAATGAGCCAGGGAGCACAATGGGAGGTTATTTCTGCGCGCCGAAGCAGAACCCGTTCCCGGTGAGCTCAGCACCTCTGTCTTCTCGCCTCTCGTAACCCCAGGTCGGTCTTCGTGTGGGGTATCGGAACAGCGTAGACGTTGTAAATGAAACAGGAAATCTTAACTAAACCTCGCTTTTGGCAGACAACTTACCATACCTCTCACAAAATCTGTTGGAAATACTTCTTACACGACAGGAAAGAGCTCACGTTCCGAAAGAGTATTTCATTGCTACGACGGTTCTCGAAAACAAAGGTAAAATACTGCCAGAAAAGCGGAGTCATATAAAAACAAGATCGCATGTGTCTTCAAGCTTGACGACGGCAGCAACTGAGTAAACAACTATTTCAGAGCGGCTGAAATGAAGAAATAGAAGCTTTTGAAAAGTAGTGCTACAGAAGAATGCTGAAGATTAGATTGGTAGATCATGAACCAATGAGGAAGTAGTGAATAAAATAGGGGAGAAAAGAAATTTGTGGCATAACTTGCCCTAAAGAAGGGATCGGTTAATAGGGCGCATTCTGAGGCATCAAGGGATCGCCAGTGTAGCATTGGAGAGAAGTAGGAAAAGCGGTAAAAATTGTACAGGCAGACCAAGAGATGAACACATTCAGCGGGTTGAAAAGAATGTAAGCAGCAGTACTTATTCATAGATCAAGAGACTTGCAGAGGATAGAGTAGCATGAACACCAGTCTTCTACTGAAGAACATAACAAAGACATAAGATAGAGAAATATTACTTGCCTCCACCACCTCCGCAAAAAAAAAAAAAAAAAAAAAAAAAAAAGAGAGAGAGAGAAAGAAAACTGCCTGTTCGACAGCTAGACCTATGGTTTTGTGTTTGTTTGTTTACGCTGCATTCTTTGCCACCAGTTTCGGACTCCCACTCTCTAAGCCTCGTTCTTGTAATCATTCAAACTATCAAGCTGGAACCTGGCATTATCTCTGGTTGCAGCTGGTCTCTCTGTAGCAATGGAATGCTGTTGCCAGAAAAATACTTTATCAACTTCGTACCCACATACGAAACTATCCTTCAAAAGCAATATTTTCTTTCTTATAATGGGTCAGTAACACTCCTCAGCAGTCCCCATCGCCGATTCAGACTGCCCTTATTTTAAAACTGAGTTACTGTATTAAATATTTGACGTTAAGCATCTGACCGAGAAGATGTTTAGAAAAAGGTTTGAAATTAAGTTTAAAGGTTGTTGGAAGCGGCCAAGTCCTCTCATTCTCAAACACTGCATGAATATATTCTGAATAATTTGAGCGCAGTGAGTTACGTTACTTGAAGACATATACACAGTTTGACGGTAACACTTGTCTGACTGTGTTAAACATTTAGCAGATCAACTACCTGATATTGAAAAACAAAAGAGCAAATATTCCATCCAAAATGGTCATGCAGTCGGTGCACCATTAAACGTAAGTGCAACATCACTTTGAGACCTCCTCGTGAGCTTCGACGTCTTCTTCCTTTCCCTCTCCTTACCCTTTCTCTTGACGGACTCGACATGTTAATCTGGATTTAGCAATTTTAGTGGTAGAGGGATCGCTGAATTTCGTCATTAGCCTCTTACATTTCACAAACCGTGAAGTAATAGCAAACAACTACGACTAAATGACGCTACGTACTACACACCGTTGCTGAAAATCAACGATCTACAGTTATGACGAGTCTAATCCACGATTACGAGATTTATATCTTGAACCTAGGAGATACTACGCACATACATTTCCAGTAATTTTGTTAACTTCCCATGTGTTCGCTGGTCAATGATAATATGAAAATGTGTTTACTTTCCCATAATGGAACAGCGCTTCGTAAACGGCCGATACCATTCATCATCTGTTAATGACTGCAGGCGGGAAGATTAGCTCTCGCTGTCCGGAGTGACAAGTTTAATCTGCAGCGAGTGTGGCTTTCTTGCTCGGCGCTCATCCGTCCGAACGTAAAGCGTAAGCTGAAATGTATGTGAACGCAGTATAATTAGGAAACAAGTTGTTGACGTGGCTCGTGTTAGGGGGCCGGCCTCATGGGAGACCTCGGCGCTGGAGCGCACAGCACGGCAGTAAACTCATGTCGCTGAAGTAATCGGAGAAACTTCTTTTTTTTAATTTCTCTCTTCATTTTACGTTCATGAACTTGCTGAAAAAAAAAGAACCGGAGGATTCGTAACCGTAGAAGACTTTGTTTCGCTGTGTACCTAAAGTTTCGCCCGTGTAGTGGTGTAAATCGTCCTTGAAACTCGGCATTGACGGATGCTTTCTTTCTGCATTATTGCGAATTACTGTGTTCCAAAACAATCACAATTGTGACGAAAAGAGCAAGCAGAGAGGAGAGTGCCCATTAGGCACTGCTTGGTGGGAACTAACTCAACGGTGCCGACCAACCGCCGCGCCATCCTCAGCGGATAGGCGTCACTGGATGTGGATATGGAAAGGTGTGTGGTCACCACACTGGTCTCCCGGCCATTGTCAGTTTTCGTGACCGGAGTCACTACTTCTGAATCAAGCAGCTGCTCAGTTAGCTTCAAGAGGGCCGAATACACCTCGCTTGCCCACGGCACTCGGCAATCTCGGACGGTCACCCATCCAACTGATAGCCAAACCTGACAGCGCTTAACTTAGTTGGTCTGACGGGAACCTGTGTTACCACTGCGGCAACGCCGTTGGCGCTTTCTGAAAGCTGATAAGGAATTCTTCCGTTTGAGATGTTCCAGATAACCATCCGCTAAAACTAAATGACGTGCGACTAACATGAAGAAGAGGTAAGTACATGTGTCCTGCACAAGTCCAAAGCACTGGAAAAGATGAAAAAAGGGAGATATGATTTTAAAAAATGACAATATTTTGTCCAAGAGAGTACATGCAGCACTGACATAAAGAAGCATTAAGAAACAATTAACTTGTGCTTTCCCTCTACGGGCCTTTCTTCGTTATTTGTTCAAAAAAATGTTCAAATTTGTGTGAAATCTTATGGGACTTAACTGCTAAGGTCATCAGTCCCTAAGATTACACACTACTTGACCCAAATTATCCTAAGGACAAAAACACACACCCATGTCCGAGGGAGGACTCGAAGCCGGCCGGAGTGGCCGAGCGGTTCTAGGCGCTTCGGTCTGGAACCGCGCGACCGCTACGGTCGCAGGTTCGAATCCTGCGACCGCTAAGGTCGCAGGTTCGAATCCTGCCTCGGGCATGGATGTGTGTGATATCCTTAGGTTAGTTAGGTTTAAGTAGTCCTAAGTTATAGGGGACTGATGACCTCAGATGTTAAGTCCCATAGTGCTCAGAGCCATTTGAACCAGTTTTGGGGACTCGAACCTCCGCCGGGACAAGCCGCACAGCCATGACTGCAGTGCGTTATTTGTTCATTTATCGATAAATTTTATAATTCTTCACACTGCACCAACAGTTCTCAAAATTTTACGTGTGACTATCTTCCTACAGCATATATTAAATTATTTTGCATTTGCATTCACAGCTTACTTGGATTAACATTTCTTCTCCTTCTCATTCCTCTTTGAGACTTTCTCTATACGTACTTATTTTTGTGAGCGTACCCCACCTTTTCAGTCATTTCATCGTTGTGTCAAACCCAAACAATCGAAGTAAATTTTATTCTTCTCGCGCGGGGTTTGCAGTCAGGTTAAAATTTCAACCAATTCGTCGTTTTGACGTCTCTGTAGGGACCTTCTTCAAGAGACTTCTGGTATTAGGAAGCGGTGCAATATTCAACGAACTGTGTACACCACATGACCCCCAGAATAAGGTTGCAAAAGAGGAATTTAATCGTCTAGTTTGTTGGAGAATTAGAGGAGGAAACTGAGTCTGCCTCGTAGCTCAGAATGATTTCCCGAGCTAAGTGACTAAGTAGTAACACGCTGGCGTCGTATTCGGGAAGGCAGCGGTTTGAATCCCTGTCCAGTTATAAAGCACTGGGTTTCTCATGACTTCTCAAAATTGCTGGGATTGCCGGGATAGTGCCTGTGAAAGGTCGCGACCGATATCGTTCGCCATCCTCCTCCAATCAGAAACTGTGCACCGCCTGTTGCGACTTCGTTGTCGACGGGACGTTAAACTCTATCTGCAAACCGGTCTCTTCCAGAATCATTTCTAATCGGTATTCTCGAATAAAACGTGAAACGTGCGTAGTGCAGACGAGTGGTATTTTTCACGATTTATTGAGTGGTGGGTCAGAGAATACGTTTCGGCACACACCTCTTTGAGAAGCAACGCGCAGACCGAGTTTTAAGGCACGCATGGCAGAGCGGCACTTAGAGAACGAATGCGGCGGTATTTTATTGGTACGGCATGAGCCGGCAGAGCAACAACAAGAAGAACGAAAGCCGTCACGTTCGCCAGAGATTATTCCATACCTAAATTGGCAAATTTAATTAAATTAATGCCGCGAGCGAGGACGGCGCGCGTGGAATGCATTGTGCTGTTGCGGCCATGCCTCAAGCGACCGGCGTGCTCTGGGACGCCGGCGGGGTTCGAACCCACGGACCGCCGTCTGCTGGAAGCCGCGCAGAGGCGTCGTGCGCGGCTGGTTCTAACGTGCTTTCTTAGCCACAGCTACAAAAGACTGCAACGCTTAGAAATCGTGGCGTCACATTAGATATCTCCGTTCATTTCATTTTGTTACACAGTGTGTAAAAGCAATGTATGCAAGTCTGTGTTGTGGAAGGAGGGAAGGTTAGGGCTTAGAGACGGAGCATAAACTATGTTGGTGGAGGATGAGGGGAGGAAATCTGTCGCGCCCTTTCGCAGGGAACGCCGGGGCATTTGCCTTAAGTGTCTTAGAAAATTCACAGAAAGCCTAAATTTCGATGGCTGGACACAGATGTGAACCACCAACCTTCTGAACACGCGTCGAGCGTCTTACAACCGCGTCTCATCATTCGGTAGTAAGCACTGTTTGTTGCTTAGTAATATTTCACGGGATCCAGAAGTGTAGCTTTATTTTCCCGGTAGAGAAAGGGGTTCAAAAATGGCTCTGAGCACTATGGGACTTAACATCTACGGTCATCAGTCCCCTAGAACTTAGAACTACTTAAACCTAACTAACCTAAGGACAGCACACAACACCCAGTCATCACGAGGCAGAGAAAATCCCTGACCCCGCCGGGAATCGAACCCGGGAACCCGGGCGTGGGAAGCGAGAACGCTACCGCACGACCACGAGCTGCGGACGAAAGGGGTTCAAATCTAAAATATGTGTATGAAGGGTGAAGTTCAACAAAAGTAAAAGAATGTAATGAAATTAAATCATGTGATGCTGAGGGAATTAGATGAGGAAATCAGTTACTGAAAATAGTAAACCGTTTTCACAATTTGGTGAGCAAAGTAGCACGATTGCAGAAGTAAAGATGATACGAAGTGCAGATTTGCAATAGAAATAAAATATTTTCTAGAAAAGGGGAAATACGTTATCTGACATGAATTTAAGAATTACGAAGTCTTTTCTGAAAAAAATTGTCGTAAACAGTTGTACAGAAGGGAATGACAATGTAGTATTAACTCGCTTTCTTGTCTGTCTGATCAATACAGGTGACGGTTTGTGTGAAAAGGTCAGTAACACCTGATATCTCAGCTGCTTTGTAGGATCATTGTGTTGTGCGGATAGGGTAGGAATGTGTCACAGGCGATATGCGGTGGAGGAGCACGTTAGACTAAAGGGGGGGGGGGGGGGGGGACGAGGAGGAGGAGATGGATTTCGCTTTCTTGTCTGTGTGTCTCTTTGGTGCAAATTTTGCAGTTGATTTTAAAGACTACCCAGTGAGCTAGGTACTTGAAGTCTTAACCATAGCTCAGAACTGGATGACAATGCAAAATTAACTTGCTGTCTTTTCTGATGTGCAGCGGAGGGTACTTTGTTTATCACTCCCATTTCCTACATTGCCGGTTCCAGTCGATAATGGTTCGCTGGAAGAACGATTGCTGATAATCCTCTGTGTGACCTCAAATCTTTCTAATTTTTACCTTTAGTCTTTCTGGGCATAAAGGTAAGCGGATACAATACATTGGTTTTGTCAGGCGAAGAGAAACTGAAATAAACCTGAAATTTACCTCTTGTCTGTTTTGTGATTTCATAAAAATGTTTGAAATCTTTTGAAAAATTACGCTGATTCAATAGATAATTGAAGCACGAATAGTTTTTAGCTTATTATTGTTACTGTATTTACGAGTTGATGCATGAATAGTTCACCTACTTGCGAGTGTGAATTGCCAGCGACCCGCATTTTTCGCTTTAAATTTTATAAGTATTTTCATAGCTATTAAAAATTTACAATATCAAATTTTCAGTGGGTAGGAATCTGTATGAGTATAGAGGAAATTATTACATATTTTTTAGTCCAATTTAAAAACAATTTTACAATGTTACTTATAATCCGTCTTGATCGCAAAATGTTTATTCATATGGCCGGTTTTGGTTCCTCTAGAAGCATGTGACGCAGCATGTGAAGGTTGCTGTGTGTGGACGGGTTACTCCTGTAACCGCAATATCAGATCTGAAGATGGTTCTAGAGGAACCGAAACCGGCCATAACGAATAAACATTTTGCAATCAAGACGGATTATAAGTAACACTGTAAAATCGCTGATTGCGGTTATCCCAATCAGACATTATGTCTGTTTTTGCACAATTTGAAAACGTTGTGTATCGAAAATTCATTTTGTTTAAACAAATATTTCTTTTACACTCGTTTTCTTTGCCAACTCTCAACTATATTTTAACATTCCAACCGAAGCTACGCATTAGGACAAGTAGCCGATCAGTCTGTTACCACAACCAGATCTTTTGCTTTATCATTCGTTGATTTCTCCAACTCACAACCAAACTCTCACGTTCCAGACTAACGTAGACCTCGTCTGAAGATAGGCAGACCAGCTTGAAACTGGTAAAAGCAACATAAATTGCCATAAAAAAGTGACTGGTTGCAGTGTTTTAAATTATTCAACATATATGTTAAATATTTCCCAGTAACAGAAATCACTCTGCTGGATAAAAAACAAATTCTTAAGAAAAAAGTTCAAATTTGTGTGAAATCTTATGGGACTTAAGTGCTAAGGTCATCAGTCCCTAAGCTTACACACTACTTAACCTAAATTATCCAAAGGACAAACACACACATCCATGCAGGTGGGAGGACTCGAACCTCCGCCGGGATCAGCCGCACAATCCATGACTGCAGCGCCTCAGACCGCTCGGCTAATCAGGCGCGGCAAACAAATTCTTCGTGCGCCAGTTTCTGCGAAAAATCACTTACGCAGCAAGAGCCCATGATCCGCAAAAATGTCTCTGCACAGCCACTGCACAAGTGTTCGAACCCCGAGTCTGTTGGCCACCCTTTAGAGTTGCCGAGTGTTAATGTGTTTTCTTTTCAGGAACTTGCTTATGACTCATTCCGCTGGGCTATAGAATCCAAAACAAAGTGACAGATCTCGAGGAAGTACTTGAGGCTGAGCATCCGAGACCAAAACGTACGAAAAGCTCACTCCTAAGTCTCGCAACCGACAGCCTATAGGAATATCTCCCCGGTTGGGACACAAGGACGTTGTCAGGACGCTACCACGCGTGGTATGAAGAATTCTATTGTCCATTGTCCAGTACCTTGTTCCACCGATCAAGTCGACTGCAAAGAAAAGCAGTGACTACCACTGCTATGCTACAGCGTATTAGCTTTGAATGTGTAGAAAGACGTTTCCTCTGCAGTGCAGCGTTTTCCACAAACGGAAGAGTGCCTCTATAGAAGGGAGCGGCGGCGTGCAGAGATAGTTAGCGCCCCTGGGGAGACAAACGGCTCCCTACCGGCAGGTGGCCGCATTATCCCGGCGCCGTTAATAGATCGGCCGACGCCACTAAATCTGGCCGGCGGACGCCATTACGGCATACCGCACGAATAAATTGGCGACCTCTCAATCGCGCTGGCGCACATTAAAATGCCGCGCGATTTTTGCGGCTGTGCGCGGCGCAGTGTGAAGTGCGCTTATAAGGCTCGGCATCCGCGCAGAAGTCCTGCGCCACACACGACGGACGCCCTCAAGCGGCGCGCCCGGCCACGACCGTCGCCGTAATGAGAGTCGCGGGCCGCATAATGGCGGTCGTGAGCAGCCGCTCTCCGGCTCCCCGGGGTAAGCAGCGCACTTTGTCGCCGCGGAGGTCGACACTACGCCAGTAATATGCGACTTCCAGAGGTCCTCATAGTGCCAGGCGTCCATTGGCTCTCAGCGGGCTGGACATCGAATCAAAATGAGCTTGAATATCAGACGTGGGTACGTCATCCAGGCTGCTTCATCTCCTCGTGGTGACATGCGAGTCCCTCGTAAGCTCGTGATCAGATCTTTTCAACTGGTGAGAGATCTGAAAAATGTGCCGGGCAGGGCAAAAGTCGAACACCATCTGTATCTAGGTAGGTCAAAACAGCAATGAACATTATGTGGTATTGTGTTATCTTGTTGAAAGTTAACGAGACGGATACCCCGAAGATAGAGCACGGTCACCAACCTTAACATGTCAGAAATGTAACGGCAGCTGACCAAATTACCAGCTTCCCTGGCCAAAGGAGGTCGTGATTTGTACCCAATGGAAACCAATAACATCACACCAGATGCTGGTCGAACATTACCTATACGTGGGTAGGTCAGGACAGCAATGAGCATTACGTAGTCTTGTGTTATCTTGTTGAAAGTTAACGACACAGACATCCCGAAAATAGGGCACGGTCACCAGCCTTAACATATCAGAAATGTAGCGGCTGCTGCCAGCCGAAGTGGCCAAGCGGTTCTAGGCGCTACAGTCTGGAACCGCGCGACCGCTACGGTCGCAGGTTCGAATCCTGCCTCGGGCATGGATGTGTGTGATGTCCTTGGGTTTGTTAAGTTTAAGTAGTTCTAAGTCTAGGAGATTGATGACCTCAGATGTTAAGTCCCACAGTGCTCAGAACCATTTGAACCATTTTTTGGCGGCTGCTGACCAAATTACCAGCTGTTCGAGCCAAAAGTGATCGTTATTCGTACCCAGCGACACCCAGTATCATCACACCGGGTGCTGGTCGAACAATATCTGTTTCTATGTTGAACAGGACAGCGTTGTCTGGTTGAAAAATGATGTCACGGATGTCCTAAAGACAGTGCACGGTCACCAGCTTTAACACCAGAAATGTAACGGCTGCTGATTGAATAACCAGTAGTACGGGCCAAAGACGATCTTGATTTGTACACAGTGGTACCCAATAGCATCACGCCGGATGTTGGCCGAACAATATCTGTTTCTAGGTAGGACGGGACAGCATTGTCTTGTTGAAAATTAATGTCACGGATGCCCCAAAGACAGTGCACGGTCACCAACTTTAACACCAGAAATGTAACGGCTGCTGATCGATTAACCAGTTGTACGGTCCAAAGGCGATCTTGATTTGTACCCAGTGGCACCCAATAGCATCACACCAGGTCCTGGTTCACCACCATCCGTATCTAGGTAAGTGAGGACAGCGTTATCTTGTTGAACGTTAACGTTATGGAGACCCCGAAGACAGGGCACGGTCACCAACCTTAACACGTCTGAAATGTAACGGTTGCTGAACGAATTACCTGCTGTCCGATCCAAATATGATCGTGATTTGTAGCCAGTAGCACCCAATAACATCACAATGAGTGCTAGGCCCATATGACGATGATCTTCTGAGCCTCCACGCTTGGATGCGGCCATCGTGATGTTGTATGCAAAACCAGAGCTCGTCTGGAAAGACGAAGTAGTACCACTTGCGTGTACGTTGCTGTCGTTGGACACAGCAGTGTGTAGACACGCCTCGCTCTGGTGTTGCGTCAAGATGAGCCGCTACAATGATACCTGTGCTCATAGTCAGGTACGGAGTCCAGACGTCATCTCACTACCCGTTTCGACACTTGTCTTGCGGCAAACAAGCTTATTTCGTGAAGTAACATGCGAATTCCGACACTTTCTGGTGTGCTTGGTGGTATTACGCACGCATAACATGATCTTCTCACAATCAACCAATGGGCAAACATGATTTCTGAATGAGAAACCCGCTGTGTTCTGTTCAGGGGTAACTCACCACTTAGACATAAAGTATTGATTGCACAAAAGAGGGCAGTGAGAATAATTAGTGGTGTTCACCCAAGGACATCATGTAGGCACCTTTTCAAGGAGATAGGTATTTTAACTGCAGCATCAGAGTATATATATTCACTAATGAAATTCGTTACAAATAATCCATCTCAATTCGCGAAGAACAGTGATGTTCATACGTACAACACAAGATGGAAAAATGACCTTTCCTATCCGTTATTTAAGCTGTCAGTTGCTCAAAAAGGAGTACATTATTCAGCAACAAAAATCTTTGATCATTTGCCCAACAACATAAAGTGTCTGACAGGTAGGAGATGAAGTTTTTCAATCTAGCTTAAAATCATTTCTTTTGGACAACTCCTTCTATTCCATGAACGAGTTTCTGTTTCGGAAATGTTAAAAAAATGTACCTCTAAATGTAGTTGCATGTGTAGAACTAAAAATTTCAGTAATATTAATATTAGCGCTATTCATGTGTGTATATATATCTTGTAATCTGAATTGTTCCACATTATATCGATAAAATAATCGGGAAATGATCTACGGAACATGACATAACTAAAACTAAAACTAAAAATAAGGGCTCATAAGGAGTCATGAAGACAGTTATTTTTCCCTCGCTATATCTGCGAGTGGAAGAAAAGTAACTGACTAGTTGTGGTACGTGGTACCATTCGCTACCCACTGTATCTTGGCCTGCGGAATATGTATGTAGATGAAGATGTGGAAGCGGAAAATAGAACTGCCTTTTAATAGATTCATGACTATAAAGTCTGACATGCAAAACTTATTAAGCTGGATGTTGACGTTGATGCTTATGAATGACACTTGGAGGATGTTGTCCGACCAGCACCAGACAGACATTTTTGTGGATTGTGACAAAAGTAGAGAATATGGAAACGGGTTGGGGGATGGGGAGTTAACTTAGCAAGCTCTGTCGATCGTTGGGGTAATGGGAAAGAATATGGTTTCGCTTGTGATGTGGGTTAGCTGCAGTAGGATTTGATACGCTGCACATGGTAGAAACGGAACGACATTAGACAAGGCTTTCTAGGCAGAAGAATGTCGGATTGGTTCTAGAGATATGTTACTGTGGCAACGAATTAGGACGCGTAGTAATGTGAAAGACTAGCATAGTGTCAGAAACGGCAAGAGTAGAAAACTTAAACATAGAAAGTGATACTAGCTGCTAACAAATGATTCACAGAGGCTCAGTTGTAATACAAATAATGAGTAAAAAAGAAAACAACTGTTGTGCTTATTTACGGTGCGAAACGAACTGTCAGATTTTGAGCCGGATAGTCATTTGTAGTGGAGACATGGAGGCGGCATCTGGCGGCGAGATCTCCGGCACAGCAAATGGACAGCTAATTACAAGCGGACGTCTACAGTGAATGGGCGTTCCTTACCGTTTATCCTAGGCCGGCCTCACCGCGCGTTATTCCGTCCGCTCGGAGAAACATAACCACGCGCCGTGTATTACGAACGTGAGAGATAAAAGATATAGAAGCTATTTGGCAGGTATATTAAAATCACATTGTTTGTAAAGGAAAATTTACTGTGTTTCATGTGAAACGGGTGGCTGACGGAACTTTATTACGTCCGACCGGCACTTATCAGCGGCCGTTTGCCGTGATATCTCTCCGCTATCGGAAGAAAAACAGCTGCACTAAGTCGGGCTGCGCAGTGTGCTTATTGCGCGAGCGCAAGTAATTTGCCTGCCGCGGGTTCTCACGGCGCGCTGACGAATCGCTATTTGCTCTAGGGCCACCTGCGGCAGGACGAAAACCAGAGGAGGAAAGGGTACGACAGACATAGCAAAGCTTTGTTAGTCAATCGCTGAGGGAAACAGAACACTGCGATGAAACGGCGCACTTTTTTAACGTAGACACTAGTGAATAACTAGGGTAAGGGCTACATCTGCGAGACTACGTGCTTTACGAATGATATTAGTCAGTTGGCACCTCGGGGATGTGTACTAGGACCTCTGTTACTGCCAGTATCCACAAATTTCTTATGAGACAATATCAGATTGGTCTTGTTCATCAAAGAAAAGTGTTTAACTCGAAAATTCCATTAATCAGCAAATTTTACAGTGATTTCGAAAAGGAATGGACCAGACTAACTGCAATAAGTTTAATATTCTTTACTACGACAGCTGTTTCGCCTTTGCTGCCATTTTCAAGTAACCTGCGAATATAACGTTGGTGAAATTATTTATATGTATGGCGACTGTGCACGTGAATAATTGTACAATGGAATAGCACAATGGTACTCACGTCTAGTTCGATTTGACGTCCGTTTTAATCTGTCATTATCGAATTCGTAGAGATTACGTGGCATGCAGTAATTATAAATGTATGGAATATGCTTTGTCACTTATGTGGTAGTTAGTTTACAGTAAAGTACGATTTGTCATTTATTTTACAGTTCGTTTATTCTGATGCTGTATGTTTACACAGTATAGTTGGCTAAGCAAAGATAATGCTATATTTCACAGTAGACTATCCACACGAAATACTAAACGGAGATACAGACGTTAAACGTAAGTATTATCTGGAAAACTTTATTGACATATTGCATCATGAAAATATATAGTACACGTCGAGAACAAAACCTACTCAAACCAAAAATAAGTTTTTCAGCAAAATCGAGTCAATGAAATACTACCGTTGCTTAGCTAAAAATACTTTGTAAACATATAGCATCAGAGTAAACGAACTGTCAAATAAATGTCAAATCGTGCTTTATAGGAAACTAACTATAAAACAAGTGATAAAACGTATTCCATACGTCTATAACTACTAATTTCACGTAATCTTTGAGAATCAGACAGTCGCTGTTTAGGTGTAATTTGAACATCAAATCAAACTAGGAACAAGTACCAATGTACTATTCCAGCGTACAATTATTCGCATGGACAACTACCACGCATGTAAATAATTTCACCAATGTCGCATTCGTAGGTTATTTGAGAATGGCAACAAAGCCGAAACAGTTGTTGTAATAAAGAATATTAGACTTTCTGCAGTTAGTGTGGGCCTTTCCTTTCCGAAATATCATATTATAACGTGTTGTACGCTGCGGGCCAAATCGAACGAAAAATACTTACTGTGACTCTTTATAGATTCTCAATTACTTACCAGCTTCTAATATCCCTTGAGTCACATACAGTAAAAAAAAAAAAAAATAAAATAAAATAAAAAAAACATGTGGTCAATTATTCCGACAGAGTTTACGATGAACGTCGTAAATTATACTTAGTGGAACGAAAATGTAGAGCAAATGTAGAATATGATAAATGGTGGTTCATTGTTATCTGTGGGAAGAGTATCGTGTACCAGCAATAAAGTTTACGTGAAAATCTTGACTCTGTCTCATGAATATTTTTCGAGGCTGTACGATCCTAGTAAGGTCAGAATTATAGTATACAACAGGATGTTTCAATTCCTTTGCCTCAAACGTCTTGGGGTGATACACCACGTCATGGGGAACAACTTTCGTTCGCTGATGTGTCTTTTTATTGCTTTGCCGTCCCTAGGACGACGAGGTTACACCGAACTAGCAGGTCCTACTAACCATGTGTGCTGCATGTATACTCTACCTACACCAGTAAATTGACAGAGTGAGTTTCAACCCGAAAAGTTTAAGAATGAGTGCCTCTAAGCGGAGAAAGTTATTTGAAAATCTCGGCCTGCCTTCTTTCTCGCGGAGCGGATGACTGGATTGTAAGCAACATACGTAGATCACGTACGCCGCAGAGCGCCTGCACGCTGCTGCTCTCAGGGACAATATCCATTATAAAAGAAGCTTAACATTTCCTGGAAGCTTCAGTGAACATTTTGTCTCTAGCAATAATTGTTCCCCATTAAGTGTTCTGTCACTGGTAGACGTTTGACGGAAAGCCTTTGAAACAGCGGTTAGACCCGATACTGTTAAAACTGTCTCACGGTGTTAAACGAACTCACAAGGTTTACATTATGGAAGAGACGTCGATTTGTCCTTTACCTTGACATCATGATACAGTTCGAACTGTGACACATATCGCTCATGTATCACAATGATATTGTTGGTGCTTCAGTCGTAGAATGGAATTACAAACTAAATGATTTACATGTTTCATGTGACGACCTGTGCCACGTATGCCAAACATACATGCAGATGCAGATGCTGATTTGTTTGGACTGGCTCACACATGATTTTCATCCTTGGTTTTGTGTGTGCGTTTGGTTTCTTTAAGATGGATTCAGACACAGTAAAACGGGCAGAGAACACGTCCGTTCATAAGATGGGTAGTATATAGTACATTGGGAGTCTAGAGCCTGTTTCAACTCAGCCACGTCATATACCACAAAACCACAGAAATACCCATTCCTCATTCTGTATGTATGAACACTATGCGTTTCAGTCAATCCAAGTTTCGAGTTCCCTCTGCCTCACCTTCACTAATTTTACACACAGCGCACTAATACAGAAGCATCTCAGAGCCACAGAGGATATGTGTTACGTATGTCCGTCGGCTGGTGTATTCAGATTGTAACTACTTAGCCTGTGAAAATGATCAGTGAAACAAATCACTAATTTATCTCTCTCGGTCCTTGTCCTCGGACAGTGGTTGAATACGGAGGGATGCAATAACACGAGTTGTTCTTGTTTTTCTTTCTTCTTGTCTGCCGCAACCCAAGACGGTCCGATTAATAACCGCCCATCTATGGTGCAGGTGGTGTTAAATGATACCCTGGGGTCGTCGCTGATATATGGCGCGTATTAAGTTGATTGAGTGGCAGATGGATAGTTATTTATTGGCGCTTATTTGCATTCATTCACAGGTGTCCGAGCATTAGAAGATAGACTGCACGATCAAGTAGGCAATATCAGATTCCTCACGGTAACCCGAAGAGAAGCTACTGAGAGTAAAAACAAGTATAAGCTGTCCCGTACGGAATAATCTAAGCACCATAATGAAAGACATGATGTAGAGAAACAAGTGTTATCCGGAAATCAGTATAGAACTACTTACTAACCACACGGTATGTATAACACGCAAAGACGTACGATACTCTTACTGTGAAACACAAATGAATATTATCAACAAGCTTCAGTTAATCTTAAATATAGTACGAAGCACTTCCTCATCATTAGCAAACGTGCTCTAACACGTAGCGAAACTGAAATAGTGCAGTGTTTTAGTATTCTGAAGACGGACACAATATTTGAATATGACGAATCTTTTTCTCGCAGTCTCCCTTCCTGCTGGTCTTAGCAATTTCGTTCGAAAGTATTAAACTGAACAACTTGTATCACATAATGCAAGAATTAAACAGTGCGTCTAAAGAAGAATAATCAATCTCCGAGACACCCATGCAAATTTCATAGAAAAGTGTAACTGGTCCTGACTAATTTGGGTTTTAGAAGAGAACAAATTGACGCAAGATAGGGAAAAGAAATAGTGCGACTTTATTTCGTGGAACGTGCAATAACATAGAAGCTGGATTAATTTGTACGGGAAATCGAAGTCATTAGCCTTAGACAGGAATGCGCAGGTTAAGTGCTTCGCAAACAACCGGTAAGCTGAACCGATAATGGATGGCAATTCCTGGAATAACTGCGAATAGCACAGTTGTTTTGATTCCAATAAAAGGCTGCGTTAATTGACAGTGTTTAAACTCTGTTCAAAATGGAAACCAACCCCCCAACAGCATACCGCTCGCACGGCAATTATTCGCTGTACATCGGAACAGGAACTTCCTTTTTTCCCCAACCTACGTCGTATATCAGCGTCATCGGTGACCTGTATATAACAAGTGTTCAAATGTAGTTAGCATCACGGCCGGGCCGCAACATATGCACTATTCATCACAAAATAACGGTCGTTAATTCCATCGCGGTGGAGCCTTATTTAAACTGTGGGGAATGCCACGTACTCCGACAGAGGTACACTAATGGAAAGCTAGGTAGTTTATCATCTGTATGTGGTACATTCTACGCCATCGAAGTTTAGCCTACAAGTTTTTCACATTGATTAATCGAGTTCTATGCGCTACAAACCGGATGTTTTCTGCCATTCCATATTCATGGCCGGCCGGTGTGGCCGTGAGGTTCTAGGCGCTTCAGTTTGGAACCGTGTGACCGCTACGGTCGCAGGTTCGAATCTGCCTCGGGCATGGATGCGTTTGATGTCCTTAGGTTAGTTAGATTTAAGTAGTTCTAAGTTCTAGGGGAATGATGACCTCAGATGTTGAGTCCCATAGTGCTCAGAGCCATTTGAACCATATTCCTGAATACACCTCTCTCTCAAAGTGATTTCTTTGAGCGTCCGTTTTTGTTGTTCTCTACACTAGGTGGTAGTAATCCTTGTCGGAGAGGCAAATCTATGGCTAATTTCTAGGATATTCCGAGGACAGAGCTAAGAGCTATTAAGGACATGGGATGGAAATTCATCTGCAGTTAATAGCAATTACACTAATGTAAACACAACACCAAAAGGGCGTTTTGCAACATGAACGGAAGTTGGTAGAAGCGTTTCTATATCTGAAAGATGGTTTCTAATCAGATTTCACGCCATTCGTATTGGAATGGTGCTAGAAACGCCACTATGAAGATGCTAATCAGGTTTGCTTTAAACCCACACTGTAGCGCTCGTGAGCGTTAGCTGCCTATGAGATTGGACGTGATGAGCTGATGTTAGTTAAGAACTCTTTTAAGGGACAAAGACGCCATTTTTAGTACCTCACTGAGTTTGAACGAGGGCGTGTAATAGCGCTACTGGATGCTTGATGTTTCTTCAGCGATATTGTCGAAAGACTTGGCAGGAATGTAGCCACTGTAAATGATTGCTGGCAGCGGTAGCCACGAAAATGTATGGTCGCAAGACGACTTGAATCCGGACTGCCATTTGGCACTGCCGAGAGGGAAGACCATCGCGTTCGGTTTATGGTTCTGGCGCATCGTACTGCATTTACAGCAGCAATTTGAGCGGCAGCTGGCACTACATTTACACAACCAACTGTTACAAATCGGTTAGGTTACTACAAGGACAGCTCCGAACCAGACCGCCTGTAACGTGCGTTCCACTGATCCGAAACCACCGCCATTTGCAGTAGCACTTACTATGTACCTAGATATATTGATTTTGACGTTGACACTTACATCTGAATATTTTTATGATCTAAAGACAGCAATGGTCGAAACGGCAATTGTAAAAAGTATAATTTATGTGATCGAGACGTATCTGTACGAGTAACACTTCACCATTGCCCCGATCACTGACTTTCTTAGAAAATAACACCCTAAAGGTTTTCGAAATTTAGAAAATTTTTACAAAAACTTGGAGCGACGTATTTACTTCGTCCGGTAAAACGCTACAGAATGTAATCACAATTTAATGCCGCGAGTACGAGATAGACTCTACTTCGCTGCTACCCACATCATGCAGTAATTGAGTGCGATTCTCCATAGATTTTTTAAATGCCTTTTGCTTCAAAGCCAGCTTTCTAAATTGCTATACTTGAATGCAGTCGTATATTAGCATTTACGCTCCTACAATGCCCCGCAGTTCTCTTGAAAGCCATTTCGTACTCGCTACATTCCTCGTGGGTTTTTTCTAAAGAGCACTTTCTGCCTGCAAACAAGTGTGATTATTGGTACCACGAAGAGCTCATAAAGAGTTTCACTTGAGGCTTCTCATGCACCGTGCCTGTGGCTTCTCAGTCTGTAAGATTTTCCTGCCACTAATTGTACCGTTTAAGCTTTTTGTTCCTTTTTCAGGAGAACTACAGCAGTTCGCCGCTTCACTATGACCATAAATTCTGTTGCACTTTTACAGGTACTACCCCGTATTAGCTATGAAACTGCTTACTGCGTCCAGCACTTTTTATTGGCGATTCCTGCTGCTTCTATGGAGGTGAAAGGATGAGTACCGCAATAGCCCATATTATGATAACGGACATGTTTAGGTAAACTGTTTTCTCCTTGGGTACTTGGCATTATAAGTTGCATATGTACATTGATTTGAAAAATATACCATGTCCAAAAGAGTGACTTCGAAATACGAAATATGTACAACTTTTCCATCTAGCATATTCTTTCATGTCTGTCAGTCTTTTCTAACCCATTCTCTTTGATTATTTCTCTTAAATACTTGACTGTTTGACCTATGCCTGTCTATAAAAAAGCTGTGGTGCAGTTCTTCCATGTCAGCGATAAATTTGGTTTTCTCTCCAGAGCTTATTTAGCTAGCTGTACTTCCTATATGGTCCAAGGGATTTGCTTGCATTTCTGCATCAGTTGCAATTTCAGATAGTCAGGCAAAATCGTCTTGAAATGCCACCCAGTTTACTATAACATGATGTTTCTTTCGTCCCAAGAGTATCTGTAATACTCGACATTCAATTTTTCTTTCTAAATTTTTACTATTATTTACAACACACTGTTGGAGGGGACTGGAGATAAGCCACTAGGCACCTGTATTTATTTTAAAGTGATTAGTAATTTCGCCTATGAACTTCACTTTTGAGAATGTGTCTGTAAGCATTTCACAGATATCTTCTGGTAATTTAATTTAAATGATGCATACATTTATATTGAAAGTTACTCACAAGCAAGTCTTTCCAGAGAGTACACTATTACTTTTTTGCTACGTAAATCATTACAAAGATCCCTGTAATTGTTTTATAAAGCACATTCATGATAAAACTAAAGGGAAAAGGTACTTGCCATCAGGCAGTCAAAGCTCCAGCGCAACACTTCGTAGTATGTGCTACATGGTAACAAACACAACAGCAATAGACACTACCGACTGAGCGTAGCTACTGGATGACTGTGAGAAGTTAGAATGTTTTAGAAGTAATCGCTATGGATATCAGTGTTGCTTTGGAGCAACATTATAAATAAAGCGTTAAATCTAGACCAGGGTGTCCAGTCTTCTAGCTACCTGGGCCACACTGGAAGAACATGAGTATTTTTGGTCTGCACGTAATATACTAATTCTTAACATTGTCAAGAATCGCCGAAAAAATGAAAGACAAGGCCGGAGGTATACACTTAACACATTTAAGAAACTACTGAGATGTCATTAATAATTTTATATGCAATTAAAAATAATAGAATTGATGTGATGTTTCATTTTGAATTTTGGAAAATAATGTATCAACATCAGATTCGATCGTAGAAGTTGCAGTTCTCAGGGTGTTCTCAAGGTGTTCATCTGATATATTGGCTGTATTTTTACACACCGTGTTCTTTGCTCTTGAAAACAACTGTTTCAAAAACATACCTGCTTCCGAACAAAGATGACATTAACGCATGACTGTGCAACAAGGGGTATTTGTCTCTGGGCAGCTATGGTTTTTCGTAAGTCCAACAAAGATACATGATCAAATTTTTCCTATAGCTGGATGTCAGGAAGCAACTCTGTGCATTCCATTTGAAAATCTTCTGGCAGCGTATCTCTGTTGCTTGTGGAAGTTGTCTAATAACTATAAAAGATTTGACTGTTATTTCGAAAATTCTGAAATCGATTTTCCCATTCTTGAATCAGAACGAAAAGTATAGCAGCGTATTTCAACCTGTCTTTAGGACTGTGATACAGTGTACGGTCACTTTACGTAAACGCAATTTTATGGATTTTTTTCCCTACCAGTCGTGTGACGGATGCTCACTTCTTGGATCGAATTGATACTTGCTTTGGGCAGCAGGTTGGACACTCCTGATGTACACCAAGAAGATGGCGTTTATTTTTTGCTAAACTACTGAAATTACTTCCAAGGGAACCATCATTCATATCATTTAGCGTTTACTGTCGCGTCATCTTATAAAATAAAAGTCAGCAAACTTCCACATTCTGAAGCTAGACGGGCCAGTTTTGCCCGACCGACCGCCGTGTCATCCTCTGCCAATACCGGCACTGAATGCGGTAGAGAGGTGCATGTGGTCAGTATACTGCTCTCCCGATCGTTGTCGATGTTACCTAGACAAATGTATTTCCGAAGTTTCCTTATTTTACGTTAATCATTTTTTGGTGTTGCGATTTTTTTTCCGTCAGTATATTTTATGAGATGACGCGGCAGTACACCAAGAAGGTTGCCTCTCAAACCCAGCGTCCACAGTAAGGACGTTATGGAGGTTCAGAAGTAGCCATGCCTAAAGTTAATTATATGTAGTACGTTTACTGCTCAACATTGTTTCGCCTTGTAGGCAGTAGTGGTTAGTGTGGCGGGGTACTCACTCTTCTCGTAGTTGATCTGCCGCTCCTGCTGGCGCGCGTTGTCGGCGGCGACCTTGAGCAGGCCCTGGATGTTCCGCAGCAGCGTCTCTGTGGAGGAGACTCCCTCCGCGGTGGGCACCCCGGCGGCGCCCAGCGCAGAGTAGTTGAGCGCGTGCGGGGACTCCGAACCCGGGTGCGGGCCCGCCATCTCACCCGCGTCGCTCAGCTCGCCTGCAACGCAAAACACCCGCTGCCACTCACCGCCTGAGCCCGTCCTTCTGTCTCACCACTAATCTGACCCTCCGATACACTGTGCGCAGACGGTGCCCCGCAGCTTCCAACTACTTCAAAACAGGAGAGGGCCACCGAGAAGCAGCAACACGACTTTTTGACGTGTAGTTCCGATAATACCATCATCTTCTGGACCACGCAATCTCGTGAAGCTGGCTATCTGGGACGAGCTACTGCCATATATTTCAAGACCGTCATCATAACTCCCAAGAGCTCCTTTTATTTAACAACCAGTTTCGGTACAGAGACCATCATTCAGAAAACCATGTACAACATCATTTAAAACTAAAGTAAACTAAACTTCGCCCGAACTGGGCACGAAGGCCTAACGGAACCGACCGGCTGCCATGTCATCCTCAGCCCGCAGCAGTCACTGGATGCAGATGTGGAGAGGCATGTGGTCAGCACACCGTTCTCCAGGCCGTATGTCAGTTTACGAGACCGCAGTCGCTACTTATCAATCAAGTAGCTCCTCAGTTTGCCTCACAAGTGGTGAGTGCACCCCATATGCCAACACCGCTCGGTAGACCGGTTTGTTACCCATCCTATTGCTAGCCCAGCCCGACAGTGCTTAGCTTCGATGATCTGACGGGAACGGATGTTATCAGTGTGGCAATACCGTTGGCTCAACACCATATTAGACGACATAAAATCGTTTGACGTCAAATAATAATGTTGTCACGTGGCAGCTGTAACAGTGACTACTTCATGGGTTTTATTGCCTGACGCCAATGATTTTACATCGCCTAATATAATGAAAATTCAATTATGAACCTAATGATGGTCTCTGGACCGACACTGGATGCTACATACAGAAATTTTATCAGAAGCTTTTGGCGGTAATCGTGGCATTCTTGAAATATGTACGAGCTATGGGCCACAACCTTCTGAAAACATATTGTCGTCATACAAAGTGAAACATTAACCATCGTAAAAAGTCGATGATTTTCATTGAGACTTAGTGTCGCCAGCTGCTATCGTTTTCGTTTTTCTTCTTAAAAAAACAACAAAATTTTATTTACATTTCAACCTTAAATTATTGTTCTTTGAAAAGTATTATTCTTTGTAAATGTTGTAGATAAAACAAAAGAAAAGAAAACTGTAAAAAGGTGAAAAACGAAAATTGTAAGATGTACGACCTGTCTGAAAACTTCAGGTAACAGGTCTATAATTTGGCAATAAATAAATAAATATCACTCCAACTGCACACGCCACACAGCAGCTTGAACAGTCCCCCTGCTGACATGCAGGGTCCATAGATTTGTGACGTTGTCTCCATACCCGTACACGTCAATCCGCTCGATACAATTTGAAACAAGACTCGTCCGACCAGGCAACATGTTTCCAGTCATCAACAGTCCGATGTCGGTGTTGACGGGCCCAGGCGAGGCGTAAATTTGTGTCGAGCAGTCATTAAGGTTGCGCGAGCGGGCCGTCGGCTTCGAAAACCCATATCTGACACTTTTTGATGGCCTAGCACTGAAGTCTGCAGAAATTTGTTGAAGGGCTGCATTTCAGTCACGTTGAACGATTCTCTTCAGTCGTCGTTTGTCCCATTCTTGCAGGATCTTTTTCCGGCCGCAGCGATGTCGGAGATTTGATGTTTTACCAGACTCCTGATATTCACGGTACAGTCGTGATATGGTCGTACGCTACCCCGGAGACTTTGTGTCGCATCGCTCGTGTGCCGACTATAACACCACGTTTAAACTCACATAAATCTTGATAACCTGCGATTGTAGCAGCAGTAACCCATCTAACAACTGCGGCAGACGCTAGTTGTTTTATATAGCTGCTGCCGACCGCAGTGCCGTATTGGGTTGGGTTGTTTGGGGAAGGAGACCAGGCAGCGAGGTCATCGGCCTCATCTGATTAGGGAAGGATGGGGAAGGAAGTCGACCGTGCCCTTTCAGAGGAACCATCCCGGCATTTGCCTGTAGTGATTGAGGGAAATCACGGAAAACCTAAATCAGGATGGCCGGAGGCGGGATGGAACCGTCGTCCTCCCGAATGCGAGTCCAGTGTGTAACCACTGCGCCACCTCGCTCGGTGTAGTGCCGTATTCTGCCTGTTTACATATCTCTGTATTTAAATACGCATGCCTATACCAGTTTCTTTGGCGCTTCAGTGTTACACTGAAGGTATTAAATATGGAAAGCCTTTAACTACAGATATGTAGTTTCCTATCATAATATTATCACAAGTCGTACCTAAAATAACGTGTGGTGTCACCGCCAGACACCACACTTGCTAGGTGGTAGCCTTTAAATCGGCCGCGGTCCGTTAGTATACGTCGGACCCGCGTGTCGCCACTATCAGTGATTGCAGACCGAGCGCCGCCACACGGCAGGTCTAGAGAGACTTCCTAGCACTCGCCACTGTTGTACAACCAACTTTGCTAGCGATGGTTCACTGACAAAATACGCTCTCATTTGCCGAGACGATAGTTTAAAATAGCCTTCAGCTACGTCATTTGCTACGACCTAGCAAGGCGCCATTATCAGTCACTATTGATATTGTGAATCATGTACCGTCAAGACCGACGTTCTTCATTAACGGATTAAAGTTAAGTATTCCACCAGCTACGTCCGGTTTTCTAAATTTTAATTTCCTTGTCCTGTTCCAGGCCTCACGCCAGCCTGCGTGAGCTAAAACCCGTGCCTTTCGGCCTCCTCTAGTAACCCGGTGTTGGCTCTCCTGCCAACCAAAACATAACGGGTTTTCAAGAGCTTCTCAGTGTTCTGATGCTTTGAAACAGCTTACATACATACCACGCACTCTAGAATAATAAAAAAAAACAGCAAGTACGCAGTTTATCTCCACACAATATGGCGGCTCCCAAGTTCTGCTTGTGACATGAAAACGACGTCGCGTGGTATTGGCCACGTTCCTCTCGTAAGGCAAAACTCTGAGTGCCAGATTCTTCATGTCACGCTTCGCACTTTAGCAGAAAGAGGAATTCCACATTGTGACGTCACCAGCTCTTCGTTCACGTACCTTTCCACGTTCCGTGAGAGGAAGACTTTAAGCCGCTGGCACACGGACCGTACATCCGAACGTTGAGCGTTGAGCGTGTCGAGTTTCTGACGTCATAGCGTGGAATAGCACGTTCGGGAGTCTTTCCGAACGTGCAGAGCAATATCTGGCATGTCAGATATTCTGAGCGTGCGCGTGAGCGTTGAACAATGAGATGGCATAACGCCACCTACGTCACACACACGCCGTCTCCCTTCAGTACAGAGTTGTGATGCGCCATATTGGCATTCATTTCAAGGCTATATGTATACATGCCGTTTCTGAGCACCAGCAAATTGAGAATAACTGGAAAACCCGTTGTTAACTGTGGATTCGTCCCAATAAAATAATGAGGAAGATCATATTCGTGGCAAAACAATTATTGTAACTTGCGTATTATGAGGGTAGGCTATTTGAAGGCAGAGACGCACTCAAGATCCACCCAAAACGCATTGTTCTTGGTACAATTTGCTATAATTAAATTTTAATTAGTATCATATCTACGATTAAGGTTTTCAGCAAGAGGTAACATACTATGATTAAAAATATGTGTCCTATTGTTGGTTTAGCGTAATAAGTAGTGTTACTGCTCTCAATAAAGTTAATTATTGGGGCGGTGGTTCACGTCGCAACACTTCTAACTTTTTTTCCTAACATTCGCGTTTTTATTAGGTTCTGATACTTTATTATTAGTTTAATATAAGTATGTACTATAATATTTTATAATATGTAAATATAAGTTCACCTTTTTTTGAGGGGTGACGTTGTTCGATTGGCTTAATCTACATGACAGCTTGCGCTAACTGTATAAAGATATTTTGCTCCTTTTTCTTTTACGCTTCATAATTCACATGTTACAAAGATTCTGCCACTGGATAGGAACAGTGATCAAGTAAGATTGACCTTGGTGTTTTACTAAAATGTGGGAATGATGAGCCAGCCGCTGTGGCCAAACGGTCTGGAACCGCGCGACTGCTACGGTCGCAGGTTCGAATCCTGCCTCGGGCATGGACGTGTGTGTTGTCCTTAGGTTAGTTAGGTTTAAGTAGTTCTAAGTTCTAAGGGAGTGATGACCTCAGAAGTTAAGTCCCATAGTGCTCAGAGCCATTTGAACCACTTTTTTTTTTTTTTTGGGAGTGATGAAATAATGTTTATCTTATGCGGAGAAGTATTCCAAATTTGTACCGGACTGTTTGTAATGGAACTTTTATAAGCCTGTGTCCTTATTGATTGGAGATGGTACTTTCCTTTTTGTGGCCGATGGAGGAAATGTGCGTTTTAATAGAGCGAACGTGGGAATTTTACGCGCGCCCTTTGAGTAAACAGTGTGATTTACTAACTAGAAACATCCCACAACTGCCGCTGGAGTGCGCTGCGATCGCGTGTACCACGTTGGGGCCCACGTACCGTATGTACAAGTCGCATCGTCCCTGAGCGTTCAGCAGCACATTGAACTTGGCACGCCCAACGTTATCGTTCGATAGCACGGTCCGTGTGCCGACGGCCTTACGGTGTGTTGCGGAGGGTACTTACAGTACCAGAGGTCGTTCTGTTAAGAATTTTTAGGACGTCCTCGACCCCGAATTGTTGAGGACGGTGCTCTAGGGTGGAAAATAGCGGAGCTCGAACACAGCCGACGCTAGAGCCCAATACCGGCGCCCGTGGGGTCCGACGCTACCTGCCGACGGCAGTAAAAGTGTGTCACGGCGACTGCCGCGCGCGCCAGAAAGCACGTAAGCTATTACGGCGGGCCAGAGCAAACATCCGGCGCGCAGAGTGGCAATCACAGGCTCGCGCGCATCTGATGCTGCGCAGCTAACAAGACCGCCCGTGTAACCTTACAACAAACAGATCGCCGGATAACAACCCGGGACCGCCGGCCGCGCCAACACACCTATTATTATTATACACTCCCATTACCGAAAATGTCTCGTAAACATCTGGACGTAATTAAATACACGCCGGGCTTCTCCCTCTATTGCCCAATACTGCCTTTGTCCGTCTCCCTGGCGGTGCACGATCATTACATTAATACAAACGCGCCATAAATTTTAATACCGCCGCCCGCTAACGAGATATATGAGAAATACCGGCCGCTGAAAAATGTATAACGAAACGAGAAGGAAATTAAATATAGTAGTACAGCCCGTACATTAACTAACAGCTCGCGTGACGTTCGGTGTTCTAAAGTAAACGCCGGTGGAGCGCGGAGTTTAAAAAAAGAAAAGTTCGGGTGGGTAACGCTGGAAGAGGATAAGAGAAGTACAGAGAGAGAGACGGGAGAGAAATGGAGTGTTCATATTTGTAAAAGACGGCAACTCCCGCCGGTTTTAATAGCCGCGGTGGCGCGCACCATTAGGAAACAGAACGCAGTCGGGCGTCATCGCTTCGTTTCGTACACCTAGCAGGGCGTCATCGTCAGGAATTATTGTCCGCCGGCGGGTCGTAAATCGGCAGCTTGGCGGGGCGTCGCCGGGTCACCACTAATGGCGTTCGCCGCCCTAACCGATTCCTCACGATTCGCTTTTATTAGCGCGGATCACGAAGCGTCGTTAACAGCCGGCTACTCCTGCTCTCGAAGGCAGCGCTGCAGCCTTGCGCTGGGTTCGGTGGGCCGCAAGCCTACTTTGAAAAAAAAAAAGGTATCATAATACACTTACTGTATTCTTTAATTCTGAGTGAACGGTACGACGAATAACATAACTTCAAAGTTTTGTAAATACTCAAATGTAGCTGTTCGAGCTAAAGCGTACAGGCAACATCTGACCTAAAAGACGATGCGTCTAACTTAGGGAAATATAGAAGAGAAGAGAGTGACGGGAACTCATAGCGTTAAGTATCCCATTTTCATCATGGGCACCTGTGCTGGAGCAAAAGCTAGGAACGGCTAAGGATTAGGTGTGGTACCAGTACCTGCTCTTCCCATAGTGACGAATTGTCTTCTATGTCTGAAAGCACATCTGAAGGTGATGTACTTCTATTTCCGCGTCTTCTATTTCCGTATCTCTGCTACGTATCCGATAGTTCAATCTACGAACAGTAAGTGAACTGAGGTCCTTTAGGTTGTTGTCGCATGCCGTCAAAGAGTGTGAGGTGTGTTGAGGCGTTCAGCTCAAGGTCAAGACGACTACAAGGAGGAGATATCATCCACCCTCATTAGATTTCCTCTCGTTTCCATATGGCGATTGACCTTCTTCCAGTCTTAGTGTTTCGGCACTTTAGCAGAGTCTAATTGTTGATGAAAGCAAGCAATGTGGGTCGGCATCTCTGTTTAGGTTTTCCAAGTGATCATCTGCCTCAGTTCATACGTCTCACACAATGCTGACCGCAGTAGAAGGCGCTGCTCCCAGTATGTATCCGTACTAGCGCAGCTGATCTTCCTACCCCGAAGAGATTTTGGTACGCATTTTAATAGAAATTCCTCTTTTAAAATGCATACCAAAATCTCTGTAGGATATGATCCTGGTGATATGTCCAATCAGGAATCTTTTTACTGGCCCTAGCGCGCACTATGACGCTTAGGGAAATGTTGACCGCATTCTTGACCACTCATCGCCGGTACTGATAGTCTTCAGAGTATTCCAAATGCTGGACAATTTAAATGCTATAATAAATTCATTTGGAATTGTAGTAACAATGGTATGTGGACAAACGAGCTACGGCAACCGTTATTGTCCCGAAACAGACTTTCAGGATGAAATTTATGAAGAAATTATCGCGTTTCATGGCGTAATATCAGATACATATTACCTATCAATCCTTACGCAGCCTATCTATAGTGAAGGCCGCCATACATCAAAGGAGGGAAGGGTATTTTTTGCGTATAAAACTAAACTCCATCCGAACAGGCCTTAGAAGGCCCAACGGTACCGACCGGCCGCAGTGTCAGTCTCAGATCACAGGCGTCATTGGATGCGGATATGGAGGGGCATGTGGTCAGCACACCGCTCTCCCGGCCGTTTTGTCAGTTTACGAGACCGGAGCCGCTACTCCTCAATCAAGTAGCTCCTCAGTTTGCCTCACAAGGGCTGAGTGCACCCCGCTTGCCAACAGCGCTCAGCAGACCGGATGGTCACCCATCCAAGTGCTAGACGAGCTCGACAGTGCTTAACATCGGCGATCTGTCGGGAAACATTTTTACGTATACTTACAATTATAGTAAAGTAAATGCGTGTAGCACCATCCTAATATCGAAATATCTATGTAAAAACATTACAGCTTACGTACTTAACACATGTTACGCAGAATGTGACATAGTGACATACATCTTGCTAATTCTCAGTATAAATACGTACTGTGTTACAAGTAACTTGTATGATAAGTTGTGGAGCCTTCCTCGGTTTTTCATAAGGAAAGAAGAAAGCGTCCAATATTGGAGGTATTCGACACAGCTAAGGTTGGACCGTAGGCCTAGAACTAAAACAACAGCAATGTTATTAAGAGAATATCTCTCCACAGGGTCCTCAAGCAAACTTTTGCTGGAATGGTGTAACACAGATACCAAGCGGAAGAGGTCACGATGTCTAAGAAAAGCAGATCGAAGGACTACGAAATTACGGATGTCAACAGGCATGAACTGAGACAACAAACTCGATTCTCTTAATAAGAAGCGAAAAGGAGGTGATAGTGATGATGATTGATAAGGAGAGTTACAACTTCGGGCTGTCCGCTGGCTGTGTGATGGGAACACAGAATTTTGTGTCACTTGCCATCGTTGTAGCAGAACTCTACTGGAGGGAGGGGTTCAGCTTGCGCCAGGCGGCGGTGGCGGCGGCGGCGGCGGCGGCGGCGGCAACAGGTTCGGAACAATGGTCGGTAGCAGCGCCCGCGGACACGCTACCGACACCCGGCAGCCGCCAATCCTGCACCTCATGGAGCTCAAAGTCTTACACCGAAGATATACTGCCCTGTGTTCGCAACAACATTACACTCTAGTGACACAAGTCATGGGACAGTGGTGTGCACACATGCAGATGGAGGAAGTACCGAGTACGCCACGTATAAAAGGGCAATGCATTGGCGGAGCTCTCATCTGTACGCAGGTGGTTAATGTGAAACAGTTTCCAACATGGTGATTTCCTTACTACGGGAATTGAGAGACTTTAAACGCGGAATGGCAATTGTATCTAGAGGCACTGTACATTCCATTCCGCAAATCGTTAGGGAATTCAATACCAAATTTCAAGCATTACCTCTTACCACGGACGAAGCAGTGTCCGAAGCCTTCACTTAACGACCGAGAGTAGAGGCGTTTGTGTAGAGTTGTCATTGGTAACAGACAACACTGACTGAGATAACCACAGAAGTCAATGTGGGGCGTACGACGAACGTATCCAGTAGGACAGTCCGGCGAAATCTGGCGTTAATGGGCTACGGCAGCAGACGACCGACGCGAGTGTCTGTACTAACATCACGACATCCCGTGCGGCGCTTTCCTGCGCTCCTGACAATATCGGTTGGGCCCTACACGACTGGAAAACTGTGGCTTGGTAAGATGAGTCCCGTTTGAGACGTTGATAGCTGATGGTAGGATTCAAGTGTGGCGCAGACCTCACGACATCATGGACTCAAGTTGTCAACACGGCACTGTGCTAATGATGTGAGGTGTGTTTACACGCAACGTACTGGGCTCTCCGGTCCAACTGAACCGATTATTGACTGTGAATGATTACGTTCGGCGACCTGGAGACTATTTGCAGCCATTCGTGGGTTTTATGTTTACAAGCAACGACGGAATTTTTATGGATGACGATGCACCATGTCACCGGGTCACAGTTGTTCGGGTTTGGTTTGATGAACACGATCTACATCTGCACCTACATCTACTTACTTACTACACAAATCAGAGAACGGTGTATCGCTGAAGGTAGCCTATACCACTACTCGTGATTTCCGTTCCCGTTCCACTCGCAAATAACGAAAAAACGAATATATATATATATATATATATGTATATATGTTGGCTGCAGTGGAATCGTTCTGCAGTCAGCTTCAAATGCTGGCGCTCTACATTTTCTAAATAGTGTTCCTCGAAAAGAATTTCGTCTTCCCTCCAGGGATTCCCATTCGAGTTCCCGAAGCATCTCCGTAACGCTTACGTGTTGTTCGAACCTTCCGGTCGTAAACCTACCATCCCCCTTTTAAATTACTTCGATGTCTTCCTTTAAGCCAACCTGGTATAGATTCCTACCACTCGAGCGATACTCAAGAATAGACGAATAAATCGAAGTCGAGCACTGGCCTCCCGTTCCACAATCCTCACACGTTCGTTCCATTTCACAGCGCTATGCAGCTTTACGCTTAGATATTTAAACGACGTGACTGTGTCACACGGGCACGCCTAACGCTGTACATGAGCATTACTGGTTTATGTTTCGTAATCATCGTCATTAACTCGAATTTTTCTACGTTTAGAGCTTGCTGCCATTTATCACACCAACCAGAACCATGAAATTAGTGACACCAGCAACTGAGGAATGATAAAGTGGAGGAGGTTCTCAGTAGAGTGTCTGTTGTGCCACAATGTCGGTGAATACTGCCGGAAGCTCGCCTTCTCCCGCGTTGACATTAGTGGCTGCAGCTACTCTTGAACACCCGACTATCTGAGGAATCCATCTTCCACCCCTCGAGAATACGACCGTCTGCGGCCCTATCGAACTCGGTTAAGTTCTTCCGCTCCTCGATCACCTTGAAACTTGCACCACCTGCTGTTGGACATTTCCTCCCGCTGGTTGCCACGGCGCTCGACACGAACTTCTCCTGGCAGTGCGGCTGAGTTTGCAGCTGGCGAGGCGCTCGAAATTGTCCGCGGGGCACTCACCCGCGTCCTTGTCGTCGTCGTCGTCGACGTCGCTGACGTTCTCGTCGTCTTCCTCGTCGTCGGGCTCGGCCGTGTGTCCCGCCTCGCTGCCCGAGTGCTCGCCGCCGGAGCCCGCGCCGCTCTTGCTCAGGTTCAGCACGGGCGAATGGCCGTTGCTCGAGCCTGCAACACAACAGCCCGACGTCACTCTCCTCTCCACAGTGCCTCTTACATACAGCTGGCCTCGAAAATAAGACAATGACACTCCCTAAACAAAGGTATCATAGAATGAAGGATTGCACGTCCGATTCTCGTGGTTGCTAGTGAATCTCCCAGACTGTATAGTCGTGGTCCATGAAACTTTTTTGTTCCTAATGTTTCAGGCAGAGCTGTCTTCGACATCTTCAGAGGTTCTCCAGTATCCGCCAGTTCTTATAGATTCAACACTCAGCGGATCCAAGGGGCACCCCTGAACATGTCCGGCGCAGTTCTGGACTACTGAAGATGTCCGGCGCAGCTCTAGACTAAAGGTCAAGTACAAAAAAGTTTCATGCACCACGACCATACAGCTACGAAGAGTGGTGCTCCCGGACCCGCTGGGTCTTATCGACTCAACACTCAGTGGGTCCAAGGGGCATCTCTAAAGACGTCCAGCGCAGTTCTGGACGAAACGTGGAAAACAAAAAGTTTGATGCGCCACTGTCATACAACCATAAAGATTCGCTAACAAACTAAAGGCTCACCTCGCTAGCAGGGGATATAGGGACCGCTGTAAATAATGTACGAATAAATTCGCCACAGATCCCGAGTAATTTGAATTGTTGCGTAGTTTCGACCATCAGACTCGATCATCCTCACATATTAATTTCTCTGTTGGCAATGAAAAGTGTGAACTCATCCTGATAAGTAATACAAGAAATCCAAAACATCTCGGATGCACACTGTATCAGACAAATATAAAGGCTGAAAATTCAATTAAATACCTAGCTATTACAATTACGAATAATTTTAACTGAAACAATCACCTAGATAATGTTGTGAGAAGAGCAAACTGACGACTGAGATTTATTGGCAGAACACACAGAAATTGCAATAAGTCTACTTCTCGAGTACTGCTGTGCTGTGTGGGATCCGCATCAGATGGGACTGACGGAGGACATCAAAAAATGGCTCTGAGCACTATGAGACTTAACTTCTGAGGTCATCAGTCCCTATAACTTAGAACCAATTAAACCTAACTAACCTAAGGGCATCACACACATCCATGCCCGAGGCAGGATTCGAACCTGCGACCGTAGCGGTCGCGCGGTTCCAGACTGTAGCGCCTAGAACCGCTCGGCCACTCCGGCCGGCACGGAGGACATCGAAAAAGTCCAAGGAAGGGCAGCTCGTTTCGTGAAATAGGGGAGAGAGTATCATGGATAAGCGAATGGGGGTGATTATCACTAGAACAATGCCGTTTTTTGTTGCGGTAAGTATCCTCATTAAATTTGAAACAGTACCTTCCTCTTCCGGCTAGGAAAATATTTTGTTGGCGCCCATCTACATTGGAAGAAATAATTCTCATAAAAAAAGATAAATCAGAGCTCGGCTGGAATGACTTCAGTGCTCGTTTTCCCCGTGCGTGGTTAGGAAGTGGAACGATAGGGAAATAGTTTGAAAGTGGTTCAGTCAACCCTCTTTAAAGCACTAAATTGCGAACTGCAGAGAAATCATGTAGATGTGGATGCTTTAACATGTTAGTTGTTTTAAACACCACTCGGCACCGTCTTCAACATAGTTTTGTGAGTTGCATCTGCTGTGTTTACTGTAAGACCAACTGAGGATCTCCGCATTCAATGAGAGAAACTAGTCAATAAATCACATAATCTGCGACCTGTGGCGGTTTTATCTGTGCATTTTTCCTTAGGGTGACAGCAGCAAAAAAGCCAACATAGTGGACCTAATGCTAACGCTGGTTTGAACAGTTATCTTTTAGGCATGGTGTTGCTGAAGGTGGTAGCTCGCCTTTGCCTTCTTAGTACATGTCAGCTGGTTCAATTAATCATATACAGTCAATTAGTAACAAAACGATGCCCGAAACTAGACGGAGCTGCAGAGCGTTGGAACAAATTGCTCATAGGAAGCCAAGTGCTGAAAGCACTCTAGACTCTACAGTGTTATTACGACACGCATGGACGCTATGGCCACCATCTAACGTCCTGAATGCTGTCATGTCCATTGTGAGTAGTTGAATTAGATGCCCAATAGAATAAATTCGAGATCATATGACGAAGGGGTGACTGGCAGCAGGTTTTCCCGTCGTTGTGTGATGTTTTCGGACGTTGGTTCCCTCCTGTCCTCAAATCGATCCTAGAAACAGTCACGAAGTGGGTCGGTGTAGTTTTGTTACGCCACTGTATGAAAGGCGAGGAGCCTACACTTTTGAGTGGTAAATGCGAACCACGTTACACTAGCAGACGTGGAAGCCTTAAGTTCCAAAATGAAACCTAATTGTACCGTGGATTCCGTCGAGAATGTTATGAAATGAAATCTTTCTGCTGCAAGGCTGCCTTTTTATTCGGCAGATTCATACCTCACGACTGGCACTTTCAACTATTTTATCTTTCTTAGATAAACCCAAAGATCACCAAAACATAGCAAGAACGTAAATATATGAAACGGATTAGTATCGAAGCTCCAGAACACAGTAACTGTTTGCTTACTAACAAAACATCGTACCAACGCACTGAGAGTTGGCAGGAACGAAGGAAGATTAGTGTTTAACGTCCCGTCGACAATGTGATCGTTAGAGACGGAGCAAAAACTCAGATTAAATGAGCACGACGAAGGAAATTGGCAGCGCCTTTTCAGAGCAACCATCCAGGCATTAAGCGATTTAGACAAATCACGGAAAACTTGAATCTGGACGGCCAGTTGGTGATATCAACCGTCGTCTTCCCCAATACGTGCTAACCACTACGCATCTCGCTCGGTAGTGAGAGTTGGGAATATAGCAGAATCGTATGTTCCCATACTATCTAAGATAATGAAAAGTCAAGTACGCAACGCAGCGCAGTGTTTGGGTACGGAATGAAAGAAATGGAGAGAGTGAACCCTGGTAGTAGCACACAGCCTGTTCTCGAATACGTTCATTCGAACTTCCGGACGTAACGCGCAAATTAACGAGCGGATCAAATGGTTCAAATGGCTCTGAGCACTATGCGACTCAACTTCTGAGGTCATCAGTCGCCTAGAACTTAGAACTAATTAAACCTAACCAACCTAAGAACATCACACACATCCATGCCCGAGGCAGGATTCGAACCTGCGACCGTAGCGGTCGCTCGGCTCCAGACTGTAGCGCCTAGAACCGCACGGCCACTCCGGCCGGCAACGAGCGGATCCCCATCAACGATGACGAACACACTCAGTCCATGAAATACTGCCGAACGGTGTGGCGTTCAGCCCTAGAAACTGCCCCAAGATCTGGTGATGAGAAACATTGCGTCACCATTGGCAACCAAATACTGTAGACGAAATTCTTTCGCATCGTCAGGATTCGAATCGGTTACATGAGGATCTCGGCTTCGAAGTTGAGAAGGAAAATAGTAGATTATACAGCGTCACTCACCTTAGATTGTATCAACCCTGCCAACTTCCCAGTACTCAGGCGAGCGTTTCTGGGGTTGCGCGCCGACAGTAGAAACAGAAGAGGGTAATTCCTTCCATTCGCGTCAATGGAGAACATTTTAAATGGGTTCAGCGTTAGTTGCTTCCCTGTCTGCGCTGCAGATGCACGACGCGTGTGGTGCGGGATGAGATATTTGCGGAAGGGTAGGCCTGGAGTGGTCGCTATCAATTACTGGGGAGACGTCGTGCAGTGGCGAGTCGACCGGCAGATATCCTTCACGGAGACGTCCGCTGACCACACGCGGAAGCCGCGATGGATGGCCCACCGCGATACTGTACGGACAGTAACATGTGGGCCGAGCCGATAGGGCCAAGGGAAGCGGCTGCTGGCTACTTCACCCCGCTGTGTAGTCGCCCAGCGAGGCTGTGGTAATAGCCAGCAATCCCAAGCTTCGCAGACGGTAGCTTCAATGCTTATAGATACTCCATTCCTTCTTTTACGCGATAAATATAAATACTACGTCACTGTAGTCTGTAAAATTTTCCGAATTACAGCGACTATTTTATTTTGCTTATTTAGTGAATGTTTTTTTTCCATCTCTCAAGGAGACAATGAGCTGTAGTAGAGCATAGCCCATTTCAGCCAGCAGTTATGGGTTGTCCTGGTGTGACACCATTTATGTTGGGTAACTGTACGCTTATTTAATTTAGCAGAATTTTTAGTTGCATATAAATGCAAAGCAGAGAGGAATATGTTGTTTAAGTTTCCTTCATTCCAAATCCCGTCATTCCCCCCATGGCTGAGCAAAACACCTCTACCGAAAAAACTCCAACTGGCTTGTGTATATTCATACTACCTCAGTGGGCTTGATAATGTGATATTGTGATCTTGGAACTGCCTCTATGTTGAGAATTTCCGTCTAATTCTGTAGAAGATGGTGAAAAACTTGAAAATCTAGTCGATGTAGAGAATATTGTCTCCTTCTGTTGGAATAAATTGAAGTACTTCTGCTCAGTAAGTTGTTCTTTCTCTATCAGGCTCGTACATCATCACAAACCGACGTAGGTGTTCTTGATATGTAGACAGTCTCATTGATTTCTTCGTTTTCTAGCTCGCACGGAAAGATATAGGTGGTCGTTTCTTCCGCACGCTGTTCGAGAATGGAATAATACAGAATTATTGTGAAGGTAGTTTGATAAACTCTCTGCCACGTAATTACGTGTGATTTGCAGAGTATCCATGCAGATCTACATTGTGTTGGAATGAAATCGATAGGGTTTCGAGAATAATGTAGGGAGGAAATGCATATTCGAATTCAGGAAAACTAAAAGTTGCATGACTGTCCTGCAAGAGTGACTGTTACGTAGTCTGTTGAGGCCGAATCTGTTGATTTGTTCTTTTATTTCACCCTAGCATATTTTAGGTTTTAACTAATGTGTACACGGAATTTAATGGGAAGTCATAGCACAGGTCTCTAGCTATTCAAAGCATCCTTCGGTCCGCAGATAGAATTTTTTCGTTTCGTTACATGAGATAATCCATGCTTGAGATCTATAATGTGAACTGTCGCTACTCTTTGGCTTCCGTTATAGGTGACGCTTCATGGTGGCCACAGCCAAGGAAAGACATTTACTGAAATATTTTATAGGAATGTGGAGGCATATTACATAAATCTTAAACCTAAATCAGTTAACGCCATATGCTTAATGGGCTGTATATACTGACGCGGGAAATATTTCACGCAACTGAAGAGAGGCAACCCAACTTACGTCACTCTTACGTCGAGTAGATGATGTAACTTGGGTTGATATATATATTGGGTAGAGCAAACCAAGGACTGCGATTCATTGGCAGAACACTTAGAAGGTGCAACAGATCTACCAAAGAGACAGATTACACTACGCTTGTCCGCCATATTCTGGAGTATTGCTGTGCGGTGTGGGATCCGCATCAGGGGGGACTGACGGATGACATCGAAAAAGTATAAAGAAGGGCAGCTCGTTTTGTATTATCACGAAGTAGGGGAGATAGTGTCACAGACATGATACGTGAATTGAAAAGGCAATCATTAAAACAAAGGCGTTTTTCGTTACGACGGGATCTTCTCATGAAATTTAAATCACCAGTTTTCTCCTCCGATTGCGAAAACATTCTGTTGGCACTCACCTACATAGGCAGAAATGATCATCACGATAAAATAAGAGAAATAAGGGCTCGCACAGAAAAATTTAAGTGCTCGTTTTTCCCGCGTGCCGTTCGAGAGTGCAACGGTAGAGAGACAGCATGAAGATGGTTCATTGAACTCTCTGCCAGGCACTTTATTGTGAAAACAGAGTAATCACGAAATGTAGATGTTGTTTCAAGGTGAGTGAAATATTTTCCGGGCAAATTTTATTCTGCCTACCCTGCGCTATTACGCAGTTTATAATAATCATTCTTCTTATACGTTAATTTGATAGTTGCCATTTAATTCTCCCAGGCGCTAAAGCAATTCGGTGTCTTACTCTGACAGTTGTAAAGGAAGTCTGTGAGACTGTGAATAAATTTAAGCAGATGGTGAGTACTGTCAGCGTGTAGGTGCAGTTGCAGATACTAACCGTTGTGCGAACTGAGGTCCCGCACCTTATGGTCCAACGCCAAGGCCCGTTCCGTCTCGCCGCGCTCTTCTCTGAGCCTGCAACACACAACGGGAACACGCCGTTAGCAAAATCGTCAACCAGCGACGTGGCAGCCACAACACATTCAAAGCATATACATTACAAAAATGGTTCAAATGGCTCTGAGCACTATGGGACTTAACTTCTGAGGTCATCAATCCCCTAGAACTTAAAACTATTTAAACCTAACTACTCTAAGGACATCACACACATCCATGCCCGAGGCAGGATTCGAACCTGCGATCGCATACATTACAATGCAATAAGTCAAGTCAGCGAATTCCAACTCACTCTCTAAGTAATACAGTCTTGGAGGTAAAAATCAAACACTGAAACTACGATGAAATCTTCTCGGATCATTAGACGAGTCGTAGCGCTGTGTTGCCGCAACGTTTCGAGGAGCTTCCTACTCGTCATCTTCAGGCGAAGTGAAAAGAGGGAAGAAATACGTTGAAACGTTGCGACAACTTGACGCCGTGACTCTGCTGGTAACCCGAGAGGATTTCATCGAAGAAATTCGACGAGAAACCTGCATTCCATATTGATACTGTGTGTTTCGTAACACAAATTGGTGACATGTTCATCTTTTAATACATAACTATCGACGATGCTGTATGCTGTATGTTCGTCAACCATAAATCACATTTTCAATTGTGTTTTTCGTACATTATACCATTTTTTCATGATGTTTTCTATAGTAAAAGGAATAATACTATTCAGTTCATCACATATCCAAAACATCTCAAATAAATGGCATAATACACGAAAATGCACCTCACAACATAAGTAAAAAGAAAATCGTGACTGGTAATCAAAAAGCTTATTTTATAAACAAATTCTGCATTTCTATTTGTTCGTAAATGTGGAATTTCAATAGAAGTAAAAAAGAGTTACTATTAGCGAGATTCGAGCCAGCTATTTTGCGATTTTTAGTCTTTACATGCTTTGCATTCGGCCACCAGCCACTACTATCAAAAATTCGACGTGTATTGTGCTTAAGAGCGCTCAGAAGACTTAATCATAAGCGGAGATTTGTTCCACTTCCCTTGAGAGTTGTGTCATACTGCTTTACGGAACTGATGTTCGAGCACTGGTTTTCAAAATGTACGAAGAAATTCGAAGAAGGTCCGGTCCCTGTCTGAGGAAACCACTGAGTACTCGAGACGTAAACTCACAAACTAGAGAACCATTTCACTCGACGTTGCTGTTCCATTTGTAATTCTGGGAGTTGATGTTTCCGTTACTAATTACCCCCATCACTATTGATGGGAAAATGCTTGCTATAATTCTTTTGGAAGACGTTGTCTTAGTTCCATCCGCCGTCTGATGTGCAGCCCTTATCTCAAACGGCAAAACGTGTACGAAGCTCAGGACTTTTTAGCTTCACGCTTTTCAGAGGGACGTCGAAGCGACTTACTCCAACGAAAATAAAGAATATTTGGCCCCGCAGTGCGCTGGGAGCCGGACGGCACGGGCGCTGGCAGGTTAGCTATCTGAGATAAGGGCGCCAAATCAATATCGCTTATCGCGGGGCTCTCGCAGGAGGCATTTAATCATTTATCCAACAGAGCAGCGTGTTATTACCGATAATGATAAATATGACACCGACTGGCCGCCACGCAAGGATACGGAACGTGACGCCTCTCGGCTGTATCATAAACCAATCTGCGGGAAAGCAGATGTCACGGCCATATGGTGCCCCTCCTCCCCCCTCCCCCACCCTTCCACCATCACAATTTCCGGACGGGTAGACAGGCGCAGATTTCTACGCCGCGTTCGCCGCGACAGATCGCGGGCGTTTGCGGAAAGGGGAGCGACCACCCGGAAAGCCGCGGCAATCCTTCCTCTGATAAGCACACCTCTCAGATAAAGCAATACTGCGAAACTCATTGGTCGAGCTCCAAATCCATCTTTTACAGATTATGTCCGAGCGATTTGATAAATCGTCTAGACAGCTGCTCATAAATATCCAGGATAAACCGTGCTGATGCTCCAGGTTAAATGCAGCAGTTATTCTTTCAAAAAGTTCACGACCGGTTTCGTCTCCATCCTCATTCAAGTGAGCTACAGCTTTGTACCAACGGTAGCAAGACCTGACGCCATCTCTCCTTATTGAAATTTTCTACGATTTTGTTATTAAATACTGCAGGTTGTCCCCGTAGAAATTGTCAGTATTCAGGGAAATGACAGGAACGATCTTTCGAAGTAAAACATTCTAGTAAATAAGTTCTCTTGAGAGGTATGAGCTGTTGTTCATTTGCCGGCCGCGGTGGCCGAGCGGTTCTAGGCGCTTCAATTCTGAACTGCTCGACTGCTACGGTCGCAGGTTCGAATCCTGCCTCGGGCACGGATGTGTGTGATGTCCTTAGGTTAGTTTAGTTTAAGTAGTCCTAAGTTCTAGGGGGCAGATGACCTAAGATGTTAAGTCCCATAGTGCACAGAGCCATTTGAACCATTTTTTGTTGAATTTCGATACTGTGAAACACATATCTTCTACAGCAAGCTCTTTGCTTTCCTTATTTTGGGAGAATGGCCCAAGACAAGAAAAAAAATCTGCCAGTAAACATGAGCTCTAAAGTGCGTACATTAACAGCTATGAGCACTTGTTCAGTAGATGAGATGTCTTTCACAGCAGCGAAGGTCAGTAAGTGCTGTCAGCTCCTAAGGTATTCATTTTAGAGCCTTGTTTACTAGACTTTTTTGCTTCCAATGATCGTTCCTGTCATATCTCTGAACATCGACCGTTCCTCCAGAGAGACCCTGTATACCAAAAAACTGTGAAGAAGGTGGGTGTAATTTTGGTTCAGCGTCTGAAGTGGGCAGAAAACCCCTCGAAAACTTTCGCCTACCTCTATGACCTCAGAAAGTTTCGGAACATATTTCCATAGGATGTGTGCAATCACTAGCGTAACCAGACCTCCACTGTTGCGAAGTAAACCAACACAGAATGTGTAGTGAGAGCTTACGGGAACTCGGAGAAGGATAACTGAATACATGAAGTGTACCAAGTCGTTTGACAGCGTCGTCTTTCCAGCCGCTTCATTCAACGTTTCTGTGCTGATCCTGTGATCTCCTTCAAGGGTCACACTATTGTCATACCGGCGTTAAGCTGTCTATTGAGTCCTGATTAAGCTCACAACAGGATGACGGAGGTGTTGAATGTTGTATACAAAAGTAAGACGTTAGAAAACAGCTGAGAAGCTATAGACTCACAACGACCACGAGTGTGCTCAGATTTACATACACATTTCTCACTAGCAAAAATTGTAAGTTTCCGAACACTAGCAAAAATTGTAAGTTTCCGAACTCGATATTCCTTATTTTAAAATAGTAAGTACACAGACGTCGGTCACAAAGTGTTGATCAGGCTGGCAACGTTTGGACTTGGAATCACTTTTGTCTACGCCCCGAAACTCACAGACACAGGATGCTCCAAAAGTTATCTTGCCTGTCGCCCACAGCCGCGCTAAGACGCTGTGGCAGCCCGCTTGGAGAAGTCGGCCTGTTCTCCCCATAGGGCAGGAGACGCGGATCGCCATCGACGCTGGGGACGCCTCGCAGTTTTATAATTGACGTTATTGTTGGCGCGCTCGCGGCCCATTAGGACTTCTCCATTACGGGGCAACCCCCCTCCCCCTTCATCCGTAAAAGCATTTCCTCATTAGACGCGCCCGGCCGGGGTAAAAATCCCGCGATTACAGGATTTCGGCGGGGCGATGATGGTCCCCGCGGGGCCAAAAGACTTATGCCGCCGCCGAGAGATTGCAGAGATAATTCCATCCATTTAAAAAATCATAAGATTACTTTTCGCCCGCTTTCGCCGACGCTGGGCGCCGCCTTCTCTTCGCAGTAAATGCGCCGTGAAGTAATGCGAGGCGAGCGGCCAGGACCTGGGAGTTTAGTCGGTACTAATTGCGCGTCTAGCCGACTCGCACAATTACGTTCGTAAAGCCTTGTTTGTAAGAGAGTGGTAGAATTCTTCTGCAAGTGTTTGCTGGAATCCAGAAAGATTCTTCTTGGGTATGTTGCTGCGTGATACGTGCTGAAATTTTCAACGTTTCGATTGCTATTGCCTGCGGCTTACACCAGTGTGACTGCCGAAGAACCGTGGACTTTCCGAGGTGGGGCAGTTTGCATGCGCCTACGGAGGAGAAGGCCGTACCGTAGGTGCACCATAACTGAGGAGTGTGGAGAGGCCACACAGAGATATGGCTCCTGAAAAGAGGCAGCAGTCTTTTCAGTAGCTGCAAGCGCAACGGATTGGATGTCTGATTTATCTGGCTTCCTAGTATCAACCAGCATGGCTTTCCTTTGTTGGTACTGCGAGCGGCTGAAAGCAAAGGGAAAATACAGTCGTTATGTTTCCCAAGGAACGCAGCTCTGTCGTAGGCGGTTGCATCAAACCAGTCGTAAGACTGAAGACCACAATAGCGACAATAACGATATATTAAAATTGAACGCATCAGTTACCAGTTCTATTGAAATTCATAAAAGGCATCTTGGAAAACAACGATAGCTGCTAAATGATTCTTTTTCTTGTGCAATGAGTTTCAGTCCTGTGCTAAGAGTTTCAGTTCCTGTTAATAATGCTACTTATGAATAAAAGATAACGCCGTAACTCATTTAGAACAGAAAGATTTATCTTCAGACGGATGTTCGCGTTTATTATTTCATTTAGTTTATGCTGAACACAACACGTTGGCGGTTTTTTTCGTTGCGGTGGTGGTTTCCTGCAGCAAAAAACAATGTAAGAAAAAATGCCTCCTTTATTTTAATTGGGTCTGACAATTAACTTAAACAACAAAGATTCTGAGAAAATAACAAGAGTTAATTTTGTGTTATTTACATAGAAAATACAGCGTCATTTTATGGCATTTTTCATTCAGTAACAAATACGATTCAACACATTTCTCAGTGTTTGAGACACAGTGCAGAACAAAAAACACACACACAGGTATCGCACCATATCGACATCCGGTGCCAGCACAGAGGTTACTCCTCTCGAATAGCGCCAAGGTAGTGGCCAAACGTCTCCAAACGAAGGGCAGACCACCGTCAAGTGTCTCACATGCCCTCACGCCATGAAACACTGTGGGGGGGGGGGGGGGGGGGGAGGGTTGAAATTGATGCAGATACTACTTGAAACTTCCTGGCAGATTAAAACTGTGTGCCCGACCGAGACTCAAACTCGGGACCTTTGCCTTTCGCGGGCAAGTTCTATTTTGAAATAATACGGGTACAGTAGAGGCTACCTTCGACCCGAGTGCCATAGCATATGACCGAGTACATATCTTGGTTACAATTGCGGTTGAGTTTTGAAATAATACGGGTACAGTAGAAGTATCGCCGTTATTTGCTCTAGTTTTGAAACAATTCAATTTATTTCTGAAATGGCAACATTTTCCGCGTGGACTTTTTGTGTTATAATATGGTGGTAGCCTGATCTGTAGTTTTCCACAGTCGATACTTAAGAGTGTTAGGTCACCCGTAAAAGCCAAACGGGTCAGTTTTAGCTACTTCGTGTTCATAATTTTAGTTGTTTCATGAGGTGCTCATTACTTAGAGATAGTAATTTAATCGATTTACTCTCCTCTCCGAGCGCTGATTGCAAAGGCACGAGTCTTTAGCCTTCTTGCTGGTTAGATTCGGCCTGCCAGGAATTTCTCTGTTGCGACAGCCTCTTCATCTCAGAGTTGCAATTGCATCCTACGTCCTCAATCATTTGTTGGGCTTATTCCAGTCTTTATCTTTCCATACAACTTTTGCACTCCATAGCTCCCTCTGGTGACATAGGTATTATATCCTTCTGTGTTAACACATGTCCTGTCATTTTGTCCCTTGTCCATATGTTCTTTTCTTCGCCGATTCTCCGGAGTAGCTCCTCATTCTTTATCAGTCCACGTAATTTTCAGCATCCTTCTATAGCACCACACCTGCAATGCCTCTGTTCTCTTCTTTTTCGGTGATCCACAGTCCACGCTTCACTACCATATAATGCTGTCCTCCAGGCCAGGAATGTATTCTTTGCCTGTGCTATCTGGTTTTTACGTCCTCTTTGCTTCGTCCGTCTTGCGTTATTTTGATTCCAAGGTAGCAGAATTTCTTCAGTTCGTTTACTTAGTGGTCCTCAATATCTGATGACAAGTTTATCGCTAATCTCATTCCTACTACTTTCGCATTTGTTCGTCTTACTGTTAGCGCAAACTCTTTACTCATTCAATAAGTTATTTAATCCTGCTTCATTTTCACTGAGGATAGCAAAGTCATCAGCTAATCTTATCACTGATAACCTTTCACCCAGAATATTAATACAATTCTTGAATCTGTCTTACGTTGCCTCTACAAATATCAATGACGCTGTTCTACGCGTAACAATACGGCCGTTCCTCCCCAACGCATTCCCTCCCACGCCTCAAGCCTCTCCCCATTACACAACTTACAGATCTGTTTAGTGTAATCTCCCTCCTTCTCCTTCTTCATTATTTATATTTCCTGTTATCTACTATTTCTTCGACCACGTCACAGTTAGGTTCTCGCATCTGTTTTCGTTTTAAATAACTAATCCCATCCCCAAACTTCTTTAATCCCGCAAAGGAAATGTGGAGACGAAAAAATAACGAAAAGGAAAGACAAATTTCTGTACGGGTGACTTTGATGATCAAACCTCATGAACAGTTGGACAAATGACAAAAATTTAAGAGATGGGTTTTTCGGGGCCTTTGCCGTCCGCCGACAGTCTCATGCATTTCCCGTAAAGGCAAATTAGCGTCCCCGCTCCTAATTTTCATCTCCGGTCCCTGGCGCTCGCCCAAACTTTCCGCCATAAATTGAGTTGGCAGTAAGCGCCGTAGTCATTCATCGCACGTTCTGCGTCCATCCAATAAATACGGCGTCCCCCCGCCCCACCCCCATTCCCAGCGTACGTCTCCTTTACACTCCGCAAAACTAATCCTAAGGGGATTTTCTCCCTTTTTTTCTTCGCTCCACTTTTTTTTCTGCTGCCTCCACTACCGCAAGGAGATATGACGGGAAGTGGAGAAGCGGGACAAGAGCAGGGAGAGGAGAGTAAGACAGAGCGGGAGCCACCAGGGGGAAGGAAAAATAATAATTTGGGCGGCTGATGGGAGCATCGTCTTAAAAGCAGAAGCGGTGCGCTAAATGAAGAGATATGACTTGCATATTCTCGGTGTAAAAAGGGACGCGACTGGCGGAGCCTTCACGGCGCGGCGGCATGATTCTTGTGCCGGGGAGGGACGACCAGACGCACTGCTGTAGCGAAGGAAGCTTTCGGCAGGGCAGCTAGCTTCGCCGACCGTGCGAACTAGAGTGGTCTCTACCAATATGAGTGTCGCACTGCTGTCAGGTGAGCTTTTGGTCCAAACACGTATTTCGTTTATAGGCTAATTACAACACGATGCAATCAAAGGGTCCCCACAACACGAAAGAAAATACCGGGTGATCAAAAAGTCAGTACAAATTCGAAAACTGAATAAATCACGGAATAATGTAGATAGAGAGGTACAAATTGACACACATGCTTGGAATGACATGGGGTTTTATTAGAACTAAAAAAACACGAAAGTTCAAAAAATGTCCGACGGATGGCGCTTCATCTGATCAGAATAGCAATAATTAGCATAACAAAGTAAGGCAAATCAAAGATGATGTTCTTTACAGGAAATGCTCAATATGTCCACCATCATTCCTCAGCAATAGCTGTAGTCGAGGAATAATGTTGTGAACAGCACTGTAAAGCATGTCCGGAGTTCTGGTGACACATTGGCGTCGGATGTTGTCTTTCAGCATCCCTAGAGATGTCGGTCGATCACGATACACTTGCGACTTCAGGTAACCCCAAAGCCAATAATCGCACGGACTGAGGTCTGGGGAACTGGGAGGCCAAGCATGACGAAAGTGGCGGCTGAGCACACGATCATCACCAAACAACACGCGCAAGAGATCTTTCACGCGTCTAGCAATATGGGGTGGAGCGCCATCCTGCATAAACATTGTACATTCCTGGAGGTGTTTATCAGCCAGGCTGGGGATGATGCGATTCTGTAACATATCGGCGTACCTCTCACCCGTCACGGTAGCAGTCACTGACGTTTTGCTGTCCAGCGCCATCTGTCGGACATTTTGTGAAGCTTTTTTTTTTTCTAATAAAACCCCATGCCATTCCAACATGTGTGTCAATTTTTACCTCTCTATCTACATTATTCCGTGGTTTATTAAGTTTTCAAATTTGTACTGACTTTTTGATCACCCGGTATTTCACGAGTCTGCGACCTCACGTACGTATTACATCGCATATTGCAGACTTTTGGAGAACAAGAATTATTTTCTTTTTACTTGCGTTCACAGTCCTGCAGTATTGTCCAAATGACAAGATTTTTCGTCCACATCGTTATTTAGAGTTACCTTACTCATTCTCCCTTGCAGCACACTGATGCCAAAGCCGGTTCTTTCAGGCTCTTTGTATCAGTGGAGATCCTACAATGAAACGAAAGTGAGAAAATGTTAAGACTCTTGTAAGATCATGGGCGAGTCTAAATCGCTCTGGCTTCACTACCACAGTAACGACACCTCTTCACACAAACACACACACTCAGGATGGAGGAAGTAAAACTGGCTCTGTATTTTGAGAGCAAGGTGGATCAAAACAAGGGAACAATATCCAGTAAACATGGGCTCTAAAGTACATACATTAAGAACTATGAGCACTTGTTTGTCTTCGCTAATGTGAAACATATCTCCTCTATTAAACAAGGGCTCCTAGCTCTTAACGTATGCATTTTAGAACCCTTGATTACTTGACAGGTTTCTGTTGTTGTGTTTCTTCCCATAATACATAACGCGAAGAGCTTGTACTAGAAAAGACCTGTTTCATAGTACCAGAGATTAAGAAGTGCTTACAGCTCATCAGCCGTGCATTTTAGAATCCATGTTTTCTAGACGTTTCGGTTCGAATGATCGTCCCTGTCATATCCCTGCATTCTGACCATTCCTCCTGGGGCACCCTGTATACAGGCTGAGTCGGCGGTCTCTACAGCTGCCTTTTATACAAACAGCAACGCCTTCAAATACCACGTGTAGGTATTTCAGATTCTTTCGCTCGCTGCACAAAAACTATTAGTCCTGCAGAAAAAGTGAGCAGGATCTATTCGTAGGAACCTTAATGTGGTTGGATTTTATACTGGTATATGTTTTCGCTTGAGGTGTTAGTTTTCGAATTATTCAAGATAAACGTACAAAAATTGACTTTCAAAAGCGTTTTTCTTGAATAACTCGAAAACCTCCATCGAAGACGTACCCCAGTAAAAAATTTAACTTCATTCCATTTCCAATAATGGTTCTGTTCATTTTTTGAATAGGACTAGATGTGTGTGCGTAGCAAGCGAGAGAATACGAAAATCTTGCATATGGTCTTTGAAGGTGTTTAGCACTGGACAAAACTCAACGGTAGGGGCAACTGAATCGTACTGTATACCAAATTCACTGTCAGGCATATTTGTTATCTGAACCAGTGCACATGAGTTCATCCTTGCTGACTCTTCCCTACAGTCTCAAATTCGCAAATTTCGTTCGGAAAATCTCGTGTTACTCCGCGATTCAACACTGCAAAAGCTTCTTAAGACTATTTGGCGCTCTGATCGTACATCATAGCACCACCTGTCATTTGTAAGTATCATCCGTGGCCTGCGGAGGTTACGGAAGTGAATACATAACCTGAAGGATGTAATATTTCTGGCTTATTCAGCCATCATATTAGGCTCTAGGAAGATACTCCCAGGGCAGAGGAGATGCAAGAAGCACAGAAATGACGCAATGTGGGATGAGGTACCGGTGACACATGTTAGATTCGGTACCATTCCCGTGAGAAAGACCGCCTGCATGATGCTGCTGCTCTGTGATTGGCTGCTGTGTTCGGCGGTAGGGTGCCAAAACGTTAAACTTTAGTTGCTATTATTAATTAAACTTGTCATCCAAATTACTTCATTTTTTAAATAAACATCTCTCAACAGTCAGCTATCAATCAGTCATTTCAAAATTATTAAAATCAAAGTATTACTAAATCAAAAGACTGACGATATTACTGCCGATGTGCTTCGGTGGCGTTCGGGTCACGCATTGCTGGCTTGGCGCGCGAAGTGTCTCGGGCAGTCCGGCTCTCCAGTTCTGACTGTTCCAGTAGACGGTCATGTTGTCTGTTATAGCAGTATTTGTTTCATGCAATTTTATTTACTACAGTTGCGACCGTCGCTAGGTACAGACATGTTGTCTGTAATAGTAGTATTTGATTCATGTAATTTTATTCTCCAGTTCGACGATTCCAGTAGACAGACATATTGTCTGTGGCAGGACGTATTTCACGATATTTTAGCCAGATATAATGACTGTGGAAAGATATGTTCAATACGTTGTGATCAAGAATAGTTTCTCGTGTCTATATCAATAAAAACGCGAGTGTCATCCCAAATGAGTTATAGTTTATTCGTAGCAGCAGTTCCTTGCGAAGTTAATTGCAGCCTCAAGAAAAAGATTCCACGACCTGCGTGCTGTTTTCTGCGCTGGGGACATCATCATCATGAAGACAGCAGGTTAGTGAAGTGTACAAGAACTTATGTATTCCACACAGGGCAGTGGAAACAACTAGGCACCTCACGTGTACTGCATGCACAGCACAAATGTGCTCAGTGACACGTCATCTGCAGTAATGCAGAGGAGGTAAAGAAGGATGAAAGTATTAATCCTATCTCACTTTTATTCCTTTTTTCTTGCCGTAAGGACTAAGTGGCGAAAGACCGCTAAATAATTTACTAGCCAAAAATATTCGGAATGTACATTCGTGTCCCATCAGTACGTGTGCTCTGAGAAAAGTCGCGTTTGAGTAGCTGGGTCAGCAGACGTTGTCTTACCGTAGATGACGTTCCTGTATACCTTCTGTCTACGGTATCTGGACGCTTTTCGTGACTTTTGTCCGTAAGAAGGAGAGCAGCAGCCGCTTCTGGAGGCTGCCTGTCGCTGCATTCCTCTGGCGGTCGGCCAACCGTATTCGGCCCGCGTAAATCTCTACCCGTTCCGAATTTATTCGGTCCGCTCGGCGTGGCCGCTATTTGATAATTGCTCGCCCTTTATTTATCACGTTACGGTTGTTGGCGTGAAGCCCCAGTAATTCCGTCGGGCTCGAGTCTGAAGCCGTCTGTGGAGGACAGGAGTGTTGCCTTCGCCTCAACATCGGCATTCGTGCCTGAACTTTATTTCCGCCGTTAGCGTTCTAATGAATTGTAATTGCCGTGTCGTACCGGCTTTCTTTAAAGTTCACCGGCAAAGGACGCCTATCATATTCAGTGCCACCCATTCTAGTTTGACGTACGATCGTGTTTACAGGACACGGAAGGAAAAAATATATGTCAGTGCTGGCATTCTTGTTGAATGTTACGACCGTCACAGCATTCACATTTCAAATTTAATCTCCAGTAGAGTCCAACACAAATACGTTTCACCACTCAGGTGTGGCGAATAAATAAATTTGAAAATTTCGAGAGTTTAAATGCTTTCTTCACAAGGTTGATTCTGAATTAGCAATGTCATTTTTGCCGCAGGGGAATTCGTGGACTGCTTTGAACCTATGTAGTGGCTAAAGCAAAATGGTAAAAAAAGTCGCATAAATGACTCCAGTGAATTGTTTTATTTTCCCGTGCAGGCCACACTGCTTCAATGTTATGCCATAGACCTCACTTCACACCTCTTCAAGACTTTTATGTACAAATGTTTTTTAACCATTGACTTAGTTGCCAAGTTAAGAGGGCGTGCGTTTCAGCACGACCTCATTTCTGCTTGCACCGCTTCATCATTATCAAAGTGTAGCCCTCGAAGGTGTTCTTTAAGTTTTGGAAATAGATGAAAACTGGATCGGGCCAAGCCGTGACTGCATGGAGGATGAAAGATGACAGTGAACCCAATGCGTCAGATTGAGGCAGATGCAACGCTCGTGGGATGTCTAGCATTGTCAGGCTTCATCTACATCTACATTTATACTCCGCAAGCCACCCAACGGTGTGTGGCGGAGGGCACTTTACGTGCCACTGTCATTACCTCCCTTTCCTGTTCCAGTCGCGTATGGTTCGCGGGAAGAACGACTGCCGGAAAGCCTCCGTGTGCGCTCGAATCTCTTTAATTTTACATTCGTGATATCCTCGGGAGGTGTAAGTAGGAGGAAGCAATATATTCGATACCTCATCTAGAAACGCATCCTCTCGAAACCTGCAGAGGTGCTAAATATGTGGACGAACTCTTTAAATTGGAAACGCAATTACAGCACGCTCTTACTTACAAACCGACATATTTACGTTACACTTCGTCATGTCACAGTTCGGAGCACTCTAGCGGCAGGGGGCTTCGAATATAGAGACAAGAAGATTAAAGAGGTAGAACGTTAAAAATGTTTCTTTTATTTAAAAAACTGCAGAAATTTTCACATTAAAAATTCGGAGGTATTACTTTTCAGCACGTCCTCTTACATATACATGGCTATCCTAGCCAATATTCCAGTCTCGAATTTTGTAGCGCTGATCGCCTCAGAAAATCTCTTGTAAACTTTCGGTATGGAATTTCTACTGCGTGCCTTGACTGTTGAATCTGATCCCTACTTGTACTTGTCTGTTGATTAAGCATTGACATATAGAATACAGGATATCAAAAGTCGGCAGATTCTGATATTCCTCGAATCATCCGCACAGTGCAGCCTTGATGTATCTTCATTGCATTTCTATGTAGTTGCATAACATGAAGATCGCAATTGCAGTGTGCGCACAGTAAGCGACTGGAACCAACTGTCCGGCGTAGTTCCCTGTAAGGAACTGCAACTCCACTCACTTTTGATGCTTCAGGCAGGTCGAAGATTACTTAATCCACATAAGAGGGTTGTCCAGAAATAAAGTTCCGACTGTAGCGTCTAGAACCGCTCGGTCACCCCGGCCGGCCGTAATAGAACGCCAGGCAAAAGTTTTTCTTTCTTCGATCGGTTACTCGTATTTTCTGACGATGAAATTGACTGCGTAACTGACTCGATGGCAGAAGTTTTTATTGACTCACTTCTTTGTGTAAAATATTACAGAAATCGTAGTGACATCAGTGACTGATCAAGATTAACACGTCATTTTCGATGATTGAACTAATATCAGCGAAGTTATTTTATACTCGTAACAATACAGTAGAGCAGGGCTTCCCAAACTTTTCAGCAGGTGGACCCCTTCTTCAGTCGAAAATCCATGGCGGACCCCTAGTCAGTCAAGAGCACAGTAACTTTAAATTTCAGAACGAAACCCGTGGGAACTGAAAGCTTCTTAATGCAAGTTCCATGTTCCCAACGATCCCCCCCCCCCCCCCCCCCCCGAAGTATCAATAGTCTTTGGTTTAGAGATGAATGAGAACAACTTGAAGGTCAAAAATCGACTTATGTAATAGGTAATGCACTGACAAAGCAAGTTTAACATTTAATGATGCCTGGAGACGCATACGTACCAGCGAGCGCTGTGATTGGTCGACAAAGCTCGCTCCGCGCATGCGTAGAAGGTTTCAGCGAAACTACCGCCGTGAGTCGGCGCACAAACGACCCCCGTATTGTTGCGAAACAATCAGAGAAGCCGCATTCTCCGGCACTAAACTGTGTATGCGTTCTCACATAGGAATCGCAAAGGCTGCTTGGGAATACGACCTGAAGTAAATGTACACATGTTTTTCACACGAAAAAAAAGATGAATTTGATTTTCACATTTTTATTCAATAATTTTATTCATTATTTTACACGATTTGGTGAAGGGTGGCCGCGGACCCCCTAGTAGAGTATATCGGATGGTAGTTGCCGACGGGATGCTGCCAGAGGTCACAGCCTCACAAGGCCTACTCGAGAAGTGTTATTTCTGTTCGGGGGAAAAAAAAGGCAGCAGCAAGACGTTCCTTAGCAGTTTCTCTACAGAACTACCGAGGTTTCGCCTGAAGGGCACAGCTAATCGTACAGGCGGCGCTCGCCTCTGCTCGTCGAGAGGGGGAGAAACAATCGGGTGACGGAGCGCAAAGTGCGAGTTACGAGTTAGACGCCGGCTGGAGACGCGTCTGATTGCGCAGTAGGCGCTCTCGCCGCCAGAGCGCAGCAGCGCCAATTGCCGGGGACTCCCCGCCGGGCGCAGACGTCGCCGGCCCGCCCCCAGCGGGTCTTCGAGCAGTGAGACACGCAGACTGCGCCAACAAAAGCCGCCCCCGCCTGTTGATTAGCCGGCTAAATGAGCCCGGCCGGCAGTTTATGTCGTCGCGGCGCGTCGCGACCCCCCGCTGAGCCGCCGTTAACACGCTCCGTCTCGGGCGCCCGCCGTCTCACCAGACGCCCGTGGCGGCGGCTCCAGCAGGCTCCAAGCGTTGCCAGAGTCGAGCAGCACACTACACAGCTCCGTCCACTGATCTTCTGCCGTTTTCCGAGACACTTCAACTAGCTGCATTTGGCTGTAGTTGCAAGTCTCACCTGGCCTTTCCTCCTGACTATCTGAATGTCACAGTCTCTCTAAAGAGACGATCGCTGTTCTGTAATAATCATTTCCACACTACATAACTAAAATATCGGCAACGGTCAGCTGTATAATGGAATGACAACAATGAAATTCCGTGCTAGACCGGGACTGGAACCCGGATTTAACGCCAATCGCTTGCGGTCGCCTTTCCATTAGGCTACCCTAGCTCGACTCGCAGCCAAACCCAAACTTTCAAATTTCGTCAACCATGGTTGCTCACATTCGCAAATACAAATACATTTCGTGCATTTCATAACGACTGTACACACCGCAGTGCCTGTTCCTTCGGACATGCATGCATGTTGGCGTGCGTTGCTCATTTATTATTGGTTGTGTTATGTCTCGGCATTTATTACTCTTACTGTCTTACTGTTGTCAACCATTCTGCACGTATCGCCTTGAGGTCGTACTGAGACTGGATCAAGAGTACCGTGATTCCTCGGAGTTTGGACACTGTAAAATGAGAAGTGGAAACCTTTCATTCGGCGTCGAAAATTACAGGCATGCCTTTCAGTTACTGCTTAGCCAGCAGTGTTCATAGAGGAGCCTCGTACGATAACACCAGACACAAGTGTTTGACGGGTTGGTGAAGCAGCCCCAGTAACATAGCTCACTCCGTTCATCTGACCTGGAATCGTTTCTGGCTATGATAACGTGAAAAGCCACTGCTGCGTAGTACACCCATCGACTGCGTGCGCACGTTGTAGGAGTGCGTGTGCCATGCATGCGATTAAATCCGTGGGGAACTAGAATTGTCTGTACAAGTTTGTGATTGCTTTAACCCGAGCGCCGAAGAGTGTGTAAAAGTGAGTGGCAACCAGAGAGGAGGCTGTCATAGGACAGAAAGACGTATATAGCAAGTGTTTGTTTCCGGACCCGTATTTACAGGAATCAACGTATCCCACGGCGAATAAGAACATAAAATCAGACTACCACAGGCAAAGATGGAAAGAGATGCCTTCTGGTATAAAAGATAGACGACAATTTCAAGAAGAGGTTTCTGAGAATGTATGTTTGGAGCACAGTAATGAATGGTAGTTAATCATGGGTAGCAGGGAACCCAGAATAGAAGAGAATAGAAACGTTTGTGGTGTGGTTCTACAGAATAATGTTGAAAATTAGGTGGACTGATAAAATATGGTTTGAGGGGGTCCCTCGCAGAATCGGCGAAGAACATATGGGTAACATTGACAAGCAGGGGCTGGATGATAGTAATGCGTTAAGGTATCAGAGAATGACCATCATGATGCTAGAGGGTGCAGTAGAGGGTAAAACCAGTGGGGAAGACACGTATTGGAATACATCCACAAAATAATTGAGGACATAGGGTGCAGTACCCCGGAATGACGATGTTGGCACAAAACGGAAAAAAATACAATACATTTTTTCGTAGTTTCGACCAGTACTGTCATATGTGATACTGCACTGAAGACCCAAAGAAACTGTTATACCTGCCTAGTACCGTGCAGGTCCTCCGCGAACACGCAAAAGTACCACAACACAACGTGGCATGCACTCGACTTATGTCTGAAGTAGTGCTGGAGAAAACTGACACCATGAATCCTGCAGGGCTGTCCACAAGTCCGTAAGAATTTGAGAGGTTGGAGATCTCTTCTCAACAGTATGTTCCAAGACATTCCAGATATGATCAATAACGTTCATGTCTGGGGAGTCTGGTGGCCAGCGGAAGTGTTTGAACTCAGAAGAGTGTTCCTGGAGCTACCCTGTAGCAATTCTGGACGTGTGGAGTGTCGGGAATTTCCCAAGTCCGTCGGAATGCACAATGGACACGAATGGATGCAGGTGAACAGACATGATCCTTACGTATGTGTCACCTGTCACAGTCGTATCTAGACTTATCAGGAGTCCCATACCACTCCAACTGCACACGCCCCACACCATTACAGAGCCTCCACCACCTTGAACAGTCCCCTGCTGACATGCAGGGTCCACGGATCCATGCCCGTTCACATCCAGCATCTCGATACAATTTGAAATGAGAGTCGCCCGACCAGGCAACATGTTTCCAGTCTTCAACAGTTCAATGTCGGTGCTGACGGGCCCAGGCGAGGCGTAAAGCTTTGTGTCGTGCAGTCGTAAAGGGTACTCGAGTGAGCCTTCGGCTCCAATGCCCATTTCGATGATGTTTCGTTGAACACTTTGCACGCTGACACTTGTTGACGGCCCAGTACTGAAATCTGCTGCAATGTGCCGAAGGGTTGCACTTCTGTCACGTCGAACGAGTCTCTTCAGTCGTCATTGGTCCTGCTCTTCATAATGTTTTTCTGACCGCAGCGATGTGGGAGATTTCACGTTTTACCGGATTCCTGATATTCACGGTGCACGCTTGAAATGGTCGTACGGGAAAATCCCCACTTCATCGCTACCTCGGAGATGCTGTGTCCCATCGCTCGTGCGGCGACTGTAATACCACGTTCAAACTCAGTTAAATCTTGATACCTTGCATGGGGGCTTAATTAAATATTAATGCAAATAATTTTTTTAATTTTAGTAGCTGAATGTCCGGCTACGAAGTCTCGTAACCGGTTGGCCCTGGCTAGTAATAGTACGCAATCTGACTGCATAGAACAACAACGAATGAAAGAAAACTTCCATTAACACAATTAATTAATTAAGTCCCCAGCAACTATAAAACCTACGAAACAACAAAACACAAGTGTAGCTGTTCTGTGTGTGGAAGTGTGATTCAACTTACACATCTGGCACGGTTCTTCCTCAATAAGACCAGATATTTTAAACACCATTTATACTGAAGTAATTAAAAAAACCAGAAATACTATAATTGCACATAGAAACCAGAAATACAGTCTAATACAAGAATACGAGCCAGATGCTTTGTTGACTGAACCTGTGACCAAGAGGCATTATTGTTTAAGACATTGAAATAAATAAAAAAAAGGAATTTTTTTACCTTCATACATATTGACGAAAAGCACATAACAGCATCCCTAATCCAACAACATCTGGTGTCTAGCCCATCAAAACAATACTACAAGTTCTGAACAAGCACTCTCCATGGGAACTTCTCAACAACGACTCACCACTGCTACACCTCAACAAGCACTCTCCACCACGACTTCTCGATAAGAACTGCCAGTGGAGGCGGCTGAATAATACTCTCTGGCGCAATCTATGGCGCTGTGGCTCAGTGTAGCCGCCTTTCAACCTGCCTTTGTAACAGCAGTAACCGAGCAAACAACTGCTCCAGACACTTGTCGTCTTATACAGGCTCTGCCGACCGTAGCGCCGTATTCTGCCTGTTTACGTATCTCTGTATCTGAATACGCATGCCTATACCAGTTTGTTCGCCGCTTCAGTGTATACAGCCACTGTTTTCTTAAACACTCTGCAGAGGGAGGGCATGGGGGATGGGGATCTGAGCTGAAAGCCCCTGGAGCAGGGGCGCAACGGTCCCTCCGTCGTCGCGGCTGTGTGACGCGCCAGGAGGCGGGGTCCGCAAGGCGCTGCAGGCGCCGGACCGACCGGCAAACGCCGTAAATCGCCGTCTCGTAAAGCCCGGCCACCGCCGCCACATTCATTACGCCGCACCGGCCCGGCACACAGTCGCAATTTACAAACAATAAACTTGTCGCCTTTATTGGGAGGCGCCGGTGTCCGTCTTTTATTGTGGCCACCCATAAAGCTGCCCTGCCACCTGCACTATGGGAGAGTGGTGGCAATCCTCTCCCTTTCCCCTCTCCCTCACTGACAAACAGCCTCTTATGGGGCGGGCCGGAGTACAACACAGGAATCGCATAGCCGCAATGCAGTATTAAACCCCGGCAGATATAAGCTTGCTCTACTGGTGTACGCACTACAAACAGGACTCGAAGGAAGAAATATCTGTCTTATGATACACCGCACGTTACTATACACTCAGTGACAGAAGTCACAGTAGTAGGGCCTACACGAACGAGCAGGAAAATCATTTTTTTTTTTTTTTTTTTTTTTTTTGCAGCAGCAGCAGCAAAAAAATTGACGCAATAGTCTCATGCCCTTAAACAGTACACAGACATGCGCAAGTGACCGAAAGAGGAGGCTAATTTCTCATCTCTCTGTCCATAGTCCACCTGGGTCCCTTAAGAACAAGATGACAAAACTACTGTATTACATGCACACAATACACGAGCAGAAAAATAACCACCATAAATTATACGTAGAAAGTAAATCGATAATAATTTGTTAGGACACCAAATATTAATTCTTTCATTAGCATTAACACGTCTCCTGTTCTTCCCTCTGCGGCTGCAGAGGCTTACTCCTAATAATGTAGCACAAGAAGAGCTACTAAATGGACCTATTACTTTTGTAGGTGCTAAGATTCATTTTTCTTGTACAACAACAGAGGTTGTAACTGGTAATAGTTGGTTAACTATTGCTATTGTAAGGGGGCAGTGATAAGCCTCAATTAGGCTTGGAGTCCTATTATGACAGAGACATTATTTGTTATCGTACCTGTTCAATTGGTGTTCAGGCCGATGGGAATTATGGTACAGCTGTTGTATTTACTGATAAACCATTTTGTTTATATACAAAGAACAGGAGACGTGTTAATGCTAATGAAAGAATTAATATTTGGGTTAAGATTGATGGTGTACTAACAAATTATATTAAAGTACAAGGAGATGTGACTGTATATTATCATCCTTAATAAACGAACCATCCTTATCTATTCAGTGAGATTTTTTTTTTAAATTTAAAAACACAAATCAGCTACTGAAGCATCTTTCTCTATTGTGGGTTGGAGGGGTTCCGACCCCTGGGGAGGTGGGTGGGTCCTTTTCATTGCTGTGTGCGCGGCCCTATAGGCGGGTGACCTGTTCTTCCCTCTGCAGCCGCAGAGGGAAGAACAGGAGACGTGTTAATGCTAATGAAAGAATTAATATTTGGGTTAAGATTGATGGTGTACTAACAAATTATATTAAAGTACAAGTATTTATCTAACACCAAGAGTTGGTGATAAGTCATATAGTTATTCGCTATCAGTTTCTGTGGAACGAACAACATGAAACTGCTATGGCAACCTGTAAGGAATCACTCCTACTTTGGCGCCAATAATAAAAAATATAAAAAACCATTTCATGTCATTTTCGTGAAGGATAAAAGATATTTACCCAGCTGAATACACTTGGCACACAAATCAAATGGCTCTCAGCACTATGGGACTTAACATCTGAGGTCATCAGTCCCCTAGAACTTAGAACTACTAAAACTTAACTAAGCGAAGGACATCACACACATCCATGCCCGAGGCAGGATTCGAACCTGCGACCGTAGCGGTCGCGCAGTTCCAGACTGAAGCGCCTAGAACCGCTCGGCCACTCCGGCTGGCACTTTGCACATATATTTCAAGTACAATGAAGGAATTAAATGAACATTTCATCGATAAAAATACTATAACCTCGATTCTGAAATTACACGGTTTTGATGTGTTCATTCCATTTCATATAAGGATGAAAATTACCGAAGACACCGAAAACTATATACAGCAACACAATAGTTCCGAAGTAACAGGAAATCAAACACGTTGAATGTAATGCTCTAACTCGTCATACAACACCTTCTGAAAATACTGCAGCGAAATTTAATCACAGACACGTAAATAAACATTGTCTCTCCCTGGTGGCAAACTATAATTACGCTACAAAACATCGAAATGCTTTCAAAAGAAAAGTGCCAACAACATAAGTATGGAACTCAAATTTATATACAAGTTCGTATTCTTCAGCTACAAAACCAATGGTTATGTCAAAATTAGAGACAGTATGTTTCTTGCATATCGTGAGATCACATTTAGACAATTCTGATCAATATGAAGATCTGGAGTCAATGAAGTGTAGGGTGTATTTGGGTTAAACAATATTGAATTCAATATTCCACCTAGATTCAAATACAAGCATTGTATAGTATCACTAACGATCACTAATGCTTAATTGGATTATAATAAATTCAACGTCTTTTGTCACTATTTAAATTAAACTCGTGCTGAACACATTTATAGTGAGGAACGAATGGTGAGTCCTCGGGTGGTTTATTATCGTCTGTTTCTAGTTGGTTTACTTATTCGTCTGAGTCACCGTATATGAAGAACCTTACAAATAACTGTAATGACACTGCATTTATTCGCGACACGCAACAATAAGAAAGACAGCTCATTCTTTTATTAAAAGTATAATAACAAGAGTTTAAAGCAAGTTCTGTACTAAAGTTTTGAGTTTCATAATATGCTGCCATCATCAGCTTTGGATGCTTGACTTTCTAATAACTTGTTCTCATATATTCGCAAATGACAATTCCTCGGAGCAGCACCGTAGAATCTGAGTGCACCTCGTAAATTTTTTTAGCAGTCGCTGTTTTACTTACTGCTGATTGTGAAAAAGGTGTTTTCATTACAAGCTGCTCTGCGATAATGGAGGCGCGTTGTGTTGCTTTTCGTGTTTATAATGTCATTACGGAGATATTCAGAAGGCTACGTCCGTAGATAAGACACAACAGTTGTGCCTCAGATAACGGACAATGAATATGTAATGGTATGTTTAAATAAGCCTTAATTGCAGCACTCTTTTATGTTATCTTGCGAAGCAGATGTTCACACAGGCAGACCGCGCGATAAGAACAAAATGTATAATCGATTTATAGAACGGCCGTTCCTGCGAGCTTATGTCGATAATGGATCCGGGGAGGCGAGGAATTAATAGTAATGGCGCGAATAAATCATCGCCGCACATCCCATAAACTTGGCCAACAGCTCTCGCCAGATGTCTCTCGGCTCCGAACGAGGCCACTAAGGCCGTGAGTTTCGCCTCGATACTCGCGTTCCACCTATAGCTAAACTCACACGTCTTTCAAGATGATGCCGAACTGGATGCAGAGCGTAACAGAGCGAAAAATGGAAGTTTGAAATTTGCGAAATTTATTGCCGGCAAAATGTTGGTGTTCTGAAGGAATCATGCTTCATAAATCGTCGCGTGTAACTTCTCAAGGGTACTTCAGACTTGTCTTCGCACATAATTCTCGCGATACAGGAACTTTCTAATTTCAACAATATTACTTTTAGCACATCAGTTTTGACAAAAGTATACATTTTTAGACATATGAGGATTAGGATTACAAGAATATGGTCACTCAAATCTTATTCAATTTCACGAAAGGCCATCTTATTCAGTTTTACAACAACAAAAAACTAGCATGCGAAGGTTTTGTCAACAATAACTTTTTTCTTTTCTTTTGTCGTCAGTCTTCTGACAGGTTTGATGCGGACCGCCACGAAATCCTCTCCCCTGCTAAGCTCTTCATCTCAGAGTAACACTTGCAAGTCATCAGTTACTTGCTTGACGTGTTCCAATCTCTCTCTTCCTCTACAAAAAAATGGCTCTGAGGACTATGGGACTCAACTGCTGTGGTCATAAGTCCCCTAGAACTTAGAACTACCTAAACCTAACTAACCTAAGGACATCACAGACATCCATGCCCGAGGCAGGATTCGAACCTGCGACCGTAGCGGTCGTGAGGTTCCAGACTGGAGCGCCTTTAACCGCTCGGCCACTCCGGCCGGCCCTCTTCCTCTACAGTTTTTACCCTCCACAGCTCCCTCTAGTACAACAAAAGCTATTCTCGAACATCTTAACATATGTCGTATCACCTTCTCCCTTCTTCTTGTCAGTGATTTCCATGTTTCCTCGCCTATTCTGCGGAGAACACCCTCTCTCCTCACCTTATCCGTCCACCTAATTTTCACATTCTTATGTAGCACGACATCTCCTAAGCTTCGATTGTCTTTTGTTCCGGTTTTCCCACAGTCCGTGTTCCACTACCATACAGTTCTTAGAATTTTCTTCCTCAGATTCAGGCCTTTATTGGATACTTGTAGAATCTCTTGTCCAGGAATGCCCTTCTTTATGTCCTCCTTACTCCGTTCGTAATGGATTATTTTGCTAGCTAGGTAGCAGAATTCCTTAACTTCATTTACTTTATGATAAGCATCAATAATATAAAGTGACCGATTAATAAACGGCACCGGCCTTGTCGCAGTGGCTACACGGGTTCCCGTGAGGTCACCGAAATTAAGCGCTGTCGGGCGTTGTCGGCACTTGGATGGGTGACCATCCAGGCCGCCATGTGCTGTTGCCATTTTTCGGGGTGCATTCAGCCTCGTGATGCCAATTGAGGAGCTACTCGACCGATTAGTAGCGGCTCCGGTCACAGAAAACCATCATAACGAGAGGGAGAGCGGTGTGCTGACCAATCGCCCCTCCTATCCGCATCCTCAGCTCAGGATGACACGGCGATCGGATGGTCCCGATGGGTCACTTGTGGCCTGAAGACGGAGTGAGTGAGATTAATAAATACTGAATAATATTATCATATTTCTTTAAAAATTGTTTTTAATCAAACTAATTAATTGGTTACAATGAGGAGACTGTTAAATAAATACTGAATAATAGACTTTAATGTGAAATATATTTAAAAAATTTCGAGTTCTCGAACATACTGATTACACATTACGTGGAAATCCTTAGTACCCCTCCTTTTGTTTTTAATAACTTCCTTTGTTTTAAAATAAATGATGTGATCACGAAACTTACTAAATGTTAAACGTGCTTGTTGTACTTGGGTGTCGGTAAGAAGAAATGCATTTACTAGGTACAATATATGACGACTGAAATAACTTCTTATATGTGATCACACGTATCGTCATATATTGTATCTAGTAAATGTATTTCTTTTTAGCTACAGATAAGTACAACAAGTGTGTTTAACATTTAGTCAGTTTCGTAATCACATCATTTATTTTGAAACAAAAGAAGTTATTAAAAACTCGAAATTTTTTAAAGATATTTCACGCTAAAGTTTATTATTCAGTATTTATTTAACAGTTTCTATATATATATATATATATATATATATATATATATATATATATATATATATATTTGTATCGAGAAGTTTTATAAACATCGGAATCGACCAGTACTGTATCGAAAATTTAGCTACGCCATCTCCAAGTCACACACCACCGAACAGCTTGGTAGCTTGTCCTCATACAAATCAACTACCGCTTAAAAACGACGTAAAAGTCGAAGCTGATCGCTTGTGGAAAATAAATGTTGTCATTTCAGAAATTTAGTACGACTATGGTGTCTGCCCGAAGGAGAGCATTCCGTGGTACAGAGTCATTACTGACCGAATTGTCTCGTGAGTTATACGGGTCGCATTGGGAAGAGGCTTCTGCGATGTGAACGTTTTACGTGACATCCCGAGTCGCTGCCTACATCTCGAGCCCTTAACCCGGGAAAACGTCTCCTGCGCGGCACTTCCCTCGGAGCCGTAGCGGGCCCGTTCCCGGCGGCGCTGATGAAGTCGGCCCGTGCGTCGCGAGGTGCCATCAACGCAGCGCCTGGCAGGCGTTTGAGGGTCGGCGAGGAAAGAGGGAGAGCCGCTGGTGCCATTCACCGGGCTAATTATGATTCCGGGGCCGCCCGCGCCGGCTATAAGCAGGAAATGAGATCCGAACGGAGCTCCGCAGCCGGAAACAGCCGGCGCCGCATTGGCCACCCGCAGCTGCGCCTCTGATCTGCGCAGCGGCGGCCGACTCTGCACGCGCATTCGGAGGTACGACGGTGACGGCACGACCCCCGTTAACGGCAGACCCGAATGAAACTTGCTGCCGCAGCGGGGAGCGCAGGGCGTCTGATCCCGCCACTAAGGGAGAGACTCGCTCTGAATCTTGCGCAGCTTCGGAGTTTGGATGAATCGCCGTAAGGCCCTGGCATGGATCAGCGTGCAGCAAGCGAGTGGTGGGCTGACTGTTCATTTGCACCTTACACGTGCAATAAAACCCAATAGTGTGGCAGCTTTCACGATTTGAAAACAATCAGTACACACGAGTTTTGCTACGAGTCGTAAATGAGGAAAAGAACAAGAGCGCGCAGATAAGTGACGCCTCAGAATTTTTTACACTAATGGCCATTAAAATCGCTACACCACGAAGATGACGAGCTACAGACGCGAAATTTAACCGACAGGAAGAAGATGCTGTGATATGCAAATGATTGGCTTTTCAGAGCATTCACACAAGGTTGGCACCGGTGGCGACACCTACAACGTGCTGACATGACGAAAGTTTCCGATCGATTTCTCATACACAAACAACAGTTGACCGGCGTTGCCTGGTGAAACGTTGTTGTGATGCCTCGTGTAAGGAGGAGAAATGCGTACCATCACGTTTCCGACTTTGATAAAGGTCGGATTGTAGCATATCGCGATTGCGGTTTATCATATCGCGACATTGCTGATCGCGTTGGTCGAGATCCAATGACTGTTAGCAGAATATGGACTCGGTGGGTTCAGGAGAGTAATACGGAACACCGTGTTGGATCCAAACTGCCTCGTATCACTAGCAGTCTTATCCGCGTGGCTGTAACGGATCGTGCAGCCACGTCTCGATCCCTGAGTCAACAGATGGGGACGTTTGCAAGACAACAACCATCTGCACGAACATTTCGACGCCGTTTGCAGCAGCATGGACTATCAGCTCGGACACCGTGGCTGCGGTTACCTTGACGCTGCATCACAGACAGGAGCGACTGCGATGGTGCACTCAACGACGAACCTGGTTGCACGAATGGCAAAAAGGCATTTTTTCGGATGAATCTAGGTTCTGTTTACAGCATCATGATGGTCGCATCCGTGTTTGGCGACATCGCGGTGAACGCACATTGGAAGCGTGTATTCGTCATCGCCATACTGGCGTATCACCCGGCGTGATGGTATGGGGTGCCATTGGTTACACGTCTCGGTCACCTCTTGTTCGTATTGACGGCACTTTGAACAGTGGACGTTACATTTCAGATGTGTTACGACCCGTGGCTCTATTAATGTGTGTGAAATCTTATGGGACTTAACTGCTAAGGTCATCAGTCCCTAAGCTTACACACTACTTAACCTAAATTATCCCATGGACAAACACACACACCCATGCCCGAGGGAGGACTCGAACCTCCGCCGGGACCAGCCGCACAGTCCATGACCGCAGCGCCTTAGACCGCTCGGCTATGACCCGTGGCTCCACCCTTCATTCGATCCCTGCGAAACCCTACATTTCAGCAGGATAATGCACCACCGCATGTTGCAGGTCCTGTACGGGCCTTTCTGGATACAGAAAATGTTCGACTGCTGCCCTGGCCAGCACATTCTCCAGATCTCTCACCAATTGAAAACGTCTGGTCAATGGTGGCGGAGCAACTGGCTCGTCACAATACGCCAGTCACTACTCTTGATGAACTGTGGTATCGTGTTGAAGCTGTACCTGTACACGCCATCCAAGTTCTGTTTGACTCAATGCCCAGGCGTATCACGGCCGTTATTACGGCCAGAGATGGTTGTTCTGGGTACTGATTTCTCAGGATCTATGCACCCAAATTGCGTGAAAATGTAACGCCATGTCAATTCTAGTATAATATATTTGTCAACTCAGAACGGCAACTCATAACAAGTGAAGATTAATGTTGTCATCAGGCATTATCCTTCTTTATGACAATGCTTAGCGCACAATACAGCTGCAACAAAGAAACTCCTGCTGCGTTTTGATGGGAAATGTCTCATCACCAACAGTAAGACCGGACTTGGTTCCCTGTGATTTTCACCTCTTTGCTCATATGAACCGCTGGCTGGCTGGCTGAACCGAACAGCATTTTGGCACAGACGATGAGCTGTAGACCAGCGTAGAAAGCACAGCCGGCTGCCTTCTGTGAGAAAAGTAGTGGAACGTTGGCACAACAGCAGAAGATATGGCAACCAAAGAGTCTGCAATAGCAGAGGTGTGTTTCACTGTAGTGAAAATGAACAAGAACTCATAACTCTTACGCTATGCACTTCAGTGCTCATGTTACTCGACATTTTTTTCTTGGTTTGCTCCATACTACTACTTCCCAAAATATGGAAAGCAAAGAGCTTGCAGTAGAAATGCAGCTTGCACTGTCAGAGGTATCAGAACGATTTTCGCTTGTAACTTTCGACTCGGTTGTTTCCGGGGCAGGGTCCCTTACCTCTGATTGATACATTTACCCCTCTCAATCATCCCTGAAAGTTTGTACTATCGTTATGGAATCGCCCTGTATTTTGCAATTTATTAAAGGGCTACATTGCACATGCGTGCAGCACATGCGTACGATGCTCGTGATAATTTTCCGAAGTTATTTTCAGTAATCAAGGTAGGACTTGGCTAACGCAGTTCTCCGAGTTCTTCGGCGTCGGCAGACGGGGTCATCGTAAACTATAGCCTTCATCACACAAGCTCTCTGTTCTCCTTTTATCAGGTAACAGATGAAAAAAATTCTACACAAATCTAGCCTATAAGGTCCGCTTGGCCGTGTAACATGAGACTTGCAGTTAATGTTCCTACTCAGTTCTCAGATTATGTTACTTCAGAGCAACACTCCTTTCGTTGCGCTGTTAATAAGTTTTGCCATCTTCGAACTCAAACTTCAAAAGGCAGATTGAGTTGTAATGGGTCATATTTAACGTCTGGGGGTATGTTTCAGGGCAGAAATCAGGTCATATGCTTGTGTGAGCACAAGATCAGTTTCAAAAAGAGCGGCAAGCTTACAAAGACAACTTAAGGGAGGCACACGTACGAGAATGGGAGAGAAAATTGCTAATACTGGAGCTAACTACTCTCGAGCGTGCACTGTAGAGTAGCTTGCGAAGTGTATATGTAGAGGTAGATGTGAATGAAGAGAGATCAGTGATTTTTGAATGCGTTCGAATGGCCAAGACCCGCACTGTAAGGCTTTTGGTCGACAGCGTGATGTGAGACAGAAGAACGAGAGATACATCGGCAGTACGTGCAGCTAGCACTTTCTCTCCCTTTAACTCCCTGCTCAGCCGCTTCCGTATCGCCGGCGATATTAAAGCGAGGCCGAGAGATGCTCACGCACTCGTGCAAGATTCGTCGTCAGGGCGGGCTGCACCCTAATTGTCAGCATTCATTAACCCTTTCCCCGGCATCCCCTGCTTTCCGCCCCTGCCAGACCCACCGTCGCCTCGACAGACAGTCTACGAAATCTGCAACGCTGACATATTAATATCCACACGAATATTACCCTAATTACAAATTTAATAAGTGAAAGCTCTCGTCGGTGATGATACGCAGACTCGAAATAATTGATCGAATCTTAATTAGCTCTAAGTAGTAATTAAAATTTAATTAAAGTTGTAAATTGAAAATGTTCGGAGGCAGTTGGCTGCATCTTCTGAGAATCTTGTGTTTCTTGTTCCGCGGTCGGCATTTGTTCGATACCGTCCCCTCCTTTCAGCCACAGGAGTATCGGCAAGTTCGCTTCTCAACCAGAGTATCTTTTTCGTATTCAAATACATAATCTCTATAGTGAGGAATTACTACCAGAAACTTGAAGTAAAAAGACGCAGCTACTTTCAACTGCAGTATTATTATTATTATTTGATTCGTTTCAACCCTTTCGGATCACGTTTGAGTTGTTCAGTACGTCTTCTTTCTTTCCGTTACCTCTTCATTCTCCTACTACTCCTGGCTCTCTCCGCCTCCATAATCTTGATTGCAGCATTAATCCACTTAATCTTCCACTGTATTTCCAGGGTACGTACTTTCTTTGCCTACTTCAGTTACTTTCTAGTCCCTTCTGGCTTCTTTTATCCAGTTGTCTCCTGTTAAAGATGTTGCATTCCACATCTCCTTGGTCGACATGTTGTCCTCCATCCTCATGATGCGTCCGATAATAACAGTTTCCTCTCTCGCATCGTGCCTGAAATTCGTTCAACACTGTCACGCATCTCCTTCCTTAATCTATGTATCCCGGCTTTACCTTATTTTTTCGTGCCCTATATGTCCCTCAAGATCTTTCGTTCCTCCTTCTCCAGCCGAATACAGGATCTCCTGCCCAACATGGTCGTTTCTGTTGACTGCAGTATGATACTTCTGGTTTTCGGCACTGTCGCAGTTTGGTGTTCCTGGGACAAGTTTTTCTTTCCATAGGTTCTTTTGGAACATGTAGTTTCTTCAGCATTTAAGAATTTTATATTATGCTCTTGTTGATCTGTAACGAAAGCACAGTTCACATTGTCCACCATTTGACCTTCAGCCTTCCAGCTGGTCTCTGCATTCAGGACCTTGCTCTTATTGTAGACTACCATGAGGCCGGATCTAGCTATAATTACAGTAAGATTTTCCCATGGCATTTTGGTCGACTTCTTTGTTCTCGTGTAGCAATGCCGTACCATCGGCAGCAGCTAAGCAGTCTGCAATGGTGTTATGCTTCAAATACAGCATTACACAAACATCACCGTGATCTAGATATTTCACCATTGTTTCTCTCATTTGCCAGAAGCAAAGCGACGGGTGATAATAGCAGAATAGATAGCAAACAGCGTATCGTCCGTCTTACAGTGGAAAAGAGTGTGAAGGACTCGTAACTATGATGCAAAATATGTAACTAAATGAGACATTTAATTGAAAGAAAAAAGGAACAAAATTTCAGACTGTCGTCAACTGTCATCAACTGTTTTTGTCTACTTTTTCCTTCGGTTAGGAACTACAATCGTACAAAATTTCCGCCGTTGCCTGGAATTATTGTTTATTCTGCTGTGTTACGCAATTCGGCTGTTATGTCATTTTCGAGTGGTAGTTCACCTAAATGAGGAAAAGCCACCAACATGAAAAAAAAGAAGAGGTCAGACGACGTCAGTAGGGGAGAGAACACTCTGACAGTTCAAAACTGTATGGCCAGCAGGGTGTCGAAACACGGCCCTCTAGTTGAGTGGTATAGCTTGCAGCGCTCTGTGAGGTAACCCATACCCAGGTAGAATCCCCGTTGGCTCGTTAGACCTCTAATCATGGCGTTTAATTGTTACCAACACTCAACTAAGAAAATGTCACACTGGTTTCAGACTTCTACCTCGGAAACACAACACGATATCTGTCACAAAACGAAACACGACTCGAACTCATTGCACGATTACAGGCATGTGCCGTACACGACTATCACTACATCTTAGAAATAACACGAAGGGCACCGACCACAGCAATTAAGTATCTGAGAAATGCAAAACAGACGATTACTCATTATGTGTGGAGCTCGAAATAGCAGAAAGAGAGACCACTATTCCACGTAATATAGACCATGGCTCGTTACATATCAGCGATGGCTAATAACATGAAAGAAAATGGCGGGACACGATGTATGGTCCACGTAATCGTGGGACAAATTGCTGTTAATTTCATTATTTCAAATTTCGCTTCCAGAACTAGTTTGAAAATCAATCGATGTCAGTTTGGGGTCAGCTAAGGCTGAAATTTGCGCTTCGTCTTACCACGGATGTTACTGGCAGTAGAGGAGCCCCGTTGTGTCTACGGCTTTCGGAAGGAGAGCGATTTTTGCTGTTGGGGAACCGGGCGGCGTATCGGTTCTGGAGGTGATGGCGTTGGGCGATACGACAGGCTGAGCGGGGAGTGCTCTCGCGTGTCGTCCTGTGTACCTTTCCGGGCGCCTCGGCGCGTGTTAATTGGTGCGGGTAATTGCCCAACTTCCGTGTGCCGTCGGTCGACCTTCTAGAATTTCTCCCGCGCCGGCACTGGCCTCACTCTTCGTGCTCGCTGACCGATACTTACAGTTAACAACAAGTCATTACTAGCTCTAATGAAGGTTCCGAGACAGGAGCGGAACATGTATGAGTGAGACCAAAAACGGTAAGAAATGTAATACCGTATGGACAATTTTGTGAAAAAACCTTCTAGATCGCTTAATAAATTTATTAATTTATCACGCCGTTTCGGTTGCCGCCATTACCAGATATAAAAAAGAATTGAATTCGCAAAACAAGGTTCAGCACCAGGTTTTTAGCACTTTATTAGTAATCCCTTTTAGTAATGGCTAGCACACTGGACTCGCATTCGGGAGGACGACGGTTCAATCCCGCGTCCGGCCATCCTGATTTAGGTTTTCCGTGATTTCCCTAAATCGCTCCAAGCAAATGCCGGGATGGTTCCTTTCAAAGGGCACAGCCGGCTTCCTTCCCCGTCCTTCCCTAATCCGATGAGACCGATGACCTCGCTGTCTGGTCTCCTCCCCCAAACAACCCAACCCGACCTATTAGTAATCCCTACGAACTAAGAAACGGCATTCAAGTTAAGTACTATGTTTATTCGAATCTTGGATCGGTCATCCTGGTTTAAGTGTGGGCCTTCCCTGAATCAGTTCATCGAGTGCCCGGTTGGGAATCTACCAATATTTCCTCCCATGGTAGCGCTGACTTCACTGCTGCGATTGTAACTTTGTCACCGAACGCAAATCTCCTCTGTAGCAATAAACATCCATGCTAAAAATAGCGACCTTGCGTATCTCAAATTACTTTCTTCCCCGTGAGATCCAACGTCAATAGACAACTTGATGCCGCGTTCCTTGATCTCAAAAAGACGTTTGATCCAGTTTCTCACTGTCGTCTAGTGAACAAAATACCAGCTTACATAGTATCGAACAAATGTTATCATTGATTTCAGGATACAATATCAGAAAGGACATGTAATTTTTAGCATGACGAAATCATTACATATGGAGGTAACTTTGTGAGTGCCCCAGGGGATTCTTATAGCACCATTGTTACTCCTCCTGATGTAACCTCGCAAAATTTACCGAAGTAGTACTACTGTTACTACTCCCCATATAAACCTCGCGAAATTGGCCGAGCGGTCTGGGGCGCTGCAGTCATAGACTGTGCGGCTGGTCCCGGCGGAGGTTCGAGTCCTCCCTCGGGCATGGGTGTGTTTGTTTGTCCTTAAGATAATTTAGGTTAAGAAGTGTGTAGGCTTAGGGACTGATGACACACATTTGAACATTTTTTTCGCGAAATTGCCCTAACGAAAAAACAAGAGAAGTTCGAGCTCATACGTATGCTTAATAACAGTCGTCCTCGCGAAATATTCAAGGGTGGTACAGAAAAGGTAGAAAATAATACTGGTACCAGGAACATTCATCACATACCGTAAGGCAGGTTTACGGAGTACATGCTCAGTGCCCTCTGCTACTCAAAAGAAAACGAGACCGATTTTTCAAACATGTGTTAACAAACAAATTGTTCTTTTAACGTTGGTCGCTTGAGCACACAAAGCCCACAACGTCGGCTATAGCTCCTTCCATTGTTCAGAACATTGCTTCATGTCGCTTTCCCAAAAGAATGTCCACGCAGATCCACCATATATGGCAAACGATGCAGGTCATAAAGAAGTGGAAACATCTTACATCGGGTTTAAGACATCGTTCAAGAAGGCATGTGTTTCAAGTAATTTGCGTACCCTTGGAATAAATGCAAAAGCAGAACACTGGTTGTCTTACCGCGAAATATAGCGAAATTCTAACGCTGTTTGAACAAAGAAGGAAAGGAGACTTAATACTTCTAAGTATTATTTATTTCGCAATATTTACCTACTGCTCAGGTGATGAATTGGAACTGCCGCTACTGTTGTCAGATTCAATATATTGACGCGTGGCAGTATTTATGGTTTACTTTGCCTAACGTTTACATTGTCCTCTGGTAAACTATCGTGTGTGCTATGACCAGTTTAAGCAGTTCCATTTGAAACATTACACATTCTCTTCGTTGCATATCACATAACAATGCCAGTGTATTTACTGTTACTTTGCGCAAATGAAGGGGGGACAATGTTCCGAAGACATGCATTTGTTGCATTGCACGTATTCCCATTCCCGTATGTTAAGAAAATAAAATTAAACGATAATTTAATTTTTGTATTTGTCTGAATAATTTGATAAACAGGCTGCCAATTGCCAGAAACTTCGGCTATACACTCAGGTTTCGTACATTTCACAAACCAATTGAACAAGACGTTCATCAGGTAACACACAAGCAACAAACAGTTACAGTGTTTAGAGACTAATGTTCGAAGCTGTCAGTAACTGTTTTGAAATATGGCTCTGAATTTAGACCGCAGTGAATTATAGGATAGCTCCTAATATCGTGCCGGAGCTCCTTTTGGCCGGTGTAGTGAAGCAGCTCGATGTGACATGGACCCAACAAGTCGTTAGAAGTTCCCTGCAGAAGTATCGAGCCTCTACACCGCCCATAATTGCGAAAGTGTTGCCGGTGCAAGATTTTCTGCACGAACTGACCTCTCGATTATGTCTCATAAATGTTCTATGTGATTCATGTCAGGTGATCTGGGTGGCCAAATTATCCGCTCGAATTGTCCAGGATGTTCTTCAAATCAATCGCGAACAATTCTGGCCAGGTGACATGACGCATTGTTGTTGTTTGGTGACAAATAGCCGAAGCTAACCATTTCCACTCAGTCCAACCTATGTAAACAATACAGCCCGTATCGTTAAGGAGCCACCACCAATTTTCATAGTGCTTTGTTGACAACTGGGGTCCATGGCTTCACGGGGTCTGCGTTGTGTTGGAACCATACCATCAGCTCTTAGCAACTGAAATCGGGACTCATGTTCGAGGGCACAGTTTTCCAGTCATCAAGGGCCCAAACGATACAGTCACGAGCCGAGGAGAGGCACTGCAGGCTATGTCGTCCGTCCCAGACTGATTTCCGCGATTACTTCAAGGAGTGTTGCATAGCATTGACAAATCTACGCAAACGGCGTTGCTCTCGGTCTTTAAGTGAAGGCCATCGTCCACTGCGTTGTCAGTGACAGATAATGCCTGAAATTTTGTATTCTTGGCACAATCGTGATACTGTGAATCTGGGAATACTGAATTCCGTAACGATTTTCGCAATGGAATGCCCCTTGCGCCTAGCTCATTCCGATTCAAAGTGAGTAAATTCCCCTCGTGCGGTAATAATGAAATCGGAAAAGTCTTTACGTACGTCACATGAGTTGTGTACGCGATACTGCAGCCACCTCTGTAAGAGCATATCACTATCCCATAACTTTTTCCATGACAGTGTATAGCAATGAATGTACTTGCAATATTATGATGTCGTACGACACATGACTCAGGGGATATGATGCCATAAACATTGAGATGCGTAAAAAACTAGCTTTCGCTTAAAACGGAGCTAAAATTTCCCAGAATATACGCATCCAGTGTTTGACAGCACTTAGTGATTTCCAACAAACTCTAAACTGTATTTCAAAACTGTTCTGAGCTTCTTCTCACTTACAAGCTTAACGTGAAATATTTAACACATTAACTCATTTGTAATGTAATCAGAAGCTTGAAGCTGTTTCATACATGGCTGTTCGATTCTTTAAGGAAATTCGGGTTGACTGGTTCTACATCTACATCTACACCTACATTTATACTCCGCAAGCCACCCAACGGTGTGTGGTGGAGGGCACTTTACGTGCCACCATCATTACCTCCCCTTTCTGTTCCAGTCGCGTATGGTTCGCGGGAAGAACGACTGTCGGAAACCCTCCGTGTGCGCTCGAATCTCTCTAATTTTACATTCGTGATCTCCTTGGGAGGTAAAGTAGGGGGAAGCAATATATCCAGAAACGCACCCTCTCGAAACCTGGCCAGCACGTTACACTGCGATGCAGAGCGCCTCTCTTGCAGAGTCTACCACTTGAGTTTGCTAAACATCTCCGTAACACTATCACGGTTACCAAATAACGCTGTGACGAAACGCGCCGCTCTTCTTTGGGTCTTCTCTATTTCCTCCATCAACCCGATCTGGTACGGATCCGACACTGATGAGCAATACTCAACTATAGGTCGAACGAGTGTTTTGTAAGCCACCACCTTTGTTGATGGACTACATTTTCTAAGGACTCTCCCAATGAATCTCAACCTGGTACCCGCCTTACCAACAATTAATTTTATATGATCATTCCACTTCAAATTGTGGTTGTTTCCAAACCAACATTCCAGCTGAAATGGGCAAAGAAAGACGCACTTGTAGGAGTAAGGAAACATACGTTTTGCATGTACTGGCTATATAAGTTTGCCGCGAACTGTGATATATGCATGTAAATTTAGGTGTACAAACATACGGTGGAGTACAAAAAGGGTGACGGAAAAAGAGACCAGGCGAAGGCTGGAAAGGAAGGAATACGCGGCCTCGTAGAATGTTAATTATAGCCATTTGACATTTATTGTGAGGAGATGGGCCGGGTTTCCCGGCGCGCAGCTCACTGCCGCTCGCCCCTCGGGTCGTAAATTTTTTCGCCTCTGCTCTCCCCTGGCGCCGTCCGTACGCTACGGTAAGCCACTCGTCCGCGGGCGAGTGCAAGGTGATACCGCCTCGGGCGTCCCTGACTGCCGACGGGAAGCCGGCTCCAAATAATAATTCCGACTCGTTTTCGATTTCAAAGAAACAAATTAGAGGGGGTTGCCGGTTAGATTCGCCGACTGCGAAGGGGGAAATCGGATCGACGGGGGCGGCGGCGGCAGCGACCGAGGGGTCCTCGCGGGACAGCTGGCGGGCGCATGACTCACGATTTAATAACGGTATTAGGATTAATCTTAATTTTCATTCCCATCGCGAATTACATAACTGGGAGGCTTTTAGTTTTACGGTTATTCGACTGCTTCCGAGTGCAGCGTCGTCGGGACGGGCAGGGTAGGGGAACTGGCGGAGCTCCGGGGTAAGGTAATTCAGTAAATCAACTAGAAATATGGCCATTAGGCGCCGTTTCTCTTATTGCGGAGGGAGCAACAGGAGGCCGGGCCGCTCGCGATGCTATCTGGCGGCGACGCCGGCAACTGCGCGGGGCGTCGCCTGCGGCGTCAACAGGCGTCCGGCCGCCATATCGATTGCACTCTTCCAGCAGTGCTCTGGTTCCCTTCTTTTCTTCTCCCTCCCCGGCCGCCCTCGCCTACATTCGGAGACAAGTTTTACGTTTCCGTGACACATTGAGGGGCGGTGTTCACCGGCTCTCGACCGCGCCAGCAACTTCTTCTACTGAAGGAGATTCCGACAATTCCCATAGTTCTAGAAGGACACATCGGAGTATAATGCGCGAAATACGAGAGTATAATGTATAGTATTTTTTACAGACGAATAGAAAAGCTGTTAGAAGACGACCTCGTGCAAGATCAGTTTGGATTCCGTAGAAATGTTGGAGCACACGAGGCAATACTGACCCTACGACTTACCTTAGACGATAGGTTAACGAAAGGCAAACCCACGTTTCTATCGTTTTTAGTTTTTAGACATAGAGAAATCTTTTGACAATGTTGACTGGAATACTCTCTCTCAAATTCTGAAGGTGGCAGGTGTAAAATATGGGGAGCGAAAGGCTATTTACAGTTTGTACATAAACAAACTGGCAGTTACAATAGTCGAGGGCCATGGAAGGGAAGCAGTGGTTGGGCAGGTGTAAATCGTTGTAGTTTGCAGCAATTATTCAGTGGTGATGCTTCCACAGGATAGCTTAGCATAGAGAGCTGCATCAAACTGAAGACCACAACACCATCATTATATATAGACGCATCAACAACTACAACTATACCCCGGAAGCTAAGGTATTTCAGTGAAAGAGGGTAGAAAGATTGCGCCGGCGGGGACTACGTCACTAGGCAAGGTGCACAACCTCGGACTGAGGAAGAATTGGGAACGAAATCAGTGAAGGAAACATCCCGGCATAGTCTTAAATGGTTTCAGGAAACTACGGAAAATCTAAATGCGAATGGACTGTCGCCCTCTAGAATGCGAGTCGTTTAAAACTGGCCAGTCTTACAGTTGTGACACTAGACAAGGCTGGGGTACATAAACGGTGTCCTCTCTCACGGATCACAAAACTAAGGTACCTGAACATAAAGCACAAACTAGTAAATAAGTTAAAACGGTATACAGAGCTGAGTGGTAAGAGAATATCCTTTATTCTGCGTAACAAAAGGCTGTCATTGCGTCTATGTGTAATCAAATTATCTAAATTTTACCGTTCTGATCATTGGATCGGATGCGTGCGTGCACGAAATTAATACGTTTCTCGAATTGTCTTAGAATGGAAATCTCTGAATTTTAGGAGCAACCTGTCCCGTTACGTATTCCGCGCAGCGATGAGTAAACATCCTAATGAAAAGCTGCACAGCTTTTATCAGAATTTGCCCTATTACGCTAATCCAATTAGGCAACGTTCCCAGAAGGACAACGTAATACTCGCTGCTGGACAGATCAGTTGGTAAGCTTCCTTGTTGATGCTACGACAAGTTAAACTGGTGAGAAGTTTCAAAACAGAACACACGACATTCTCACTCCTGCTATCAAACCTATTCTCGGATGCGCTTCTTCCATCTTTCAGAAGGTCGTCGAAGAGCGCGTACACAAAGTGCAACGGCTGCAAGTGTAGATATTTTTATATGGATACCTCAACATGTGCACCCATCAGTGAGATGGCTGTGCTTTCTCTGTGTCGAACAGACTTCCCACACACACGTCACAAACTTTACGACATGATGTTTTATGCACAGTCTTACTGTACCGTTACGAGGACTGTGTCTGTCAGTATAGAGTAACCGTCTTGCGTCCACTCACTACAGTTCAGCACATGACCTCCTGCCCAGGGAATAATAAGTATTATTGTTTCGCTCTTGCCACGTGTACTTGGAGCTACTAACCAACCTAAAAATTTACGACCAGTAACTACCCTGAGTGAAAGCGAAGAAGAATTAAATGATCTGCTGAACGGAATGAACAGTCTAATGAGTACACAGTATGGTTTGAGAGTAAATCGGAGAAAGACGAAGGTAATGAGAAGTAGTAGAAATGAGAACAGCGAGAAACTTAACATCAGGATTGATGGTCACGAAGTCAATGAAGTTAAGGAATTCTGCTACCTAGGCAGTAAAATAACCAATGACGGACGGAGCAAGGAGGACATCAAAAGCAGACTCGCTATGGCAAAAAAGGCATTTCTGGCCAAGAGAAGTCTACTAATATCAAATACCGGCCTTAATTTGAGGAAGAAATTTCTGAGGATGTACGTCTGGAGTACAGCATTCTATGGTAGTGAAACATGGACTGTGGGAAAACCGGAGCAGAAGAGAATCGAAGCATTTGAGATGTGGTGCTATAGACGAATGTTGAAAATTAGGTGCCCGCATCTCGTGGTCGTGCGGTAGCGTTCTCGCTTCCCACGCCCGGGTTCCCGGGTTCGATTCCCGGCGGGGTCAGGGATTTTCTCTGCCTCGTGATGGCTGGGTGTTGTGTGCTGTCCTTAAGTTAGTTAGGTTTAAGTAGTTCTAAGTTCTAGGGGACTTATGACCACAGCAGTTGAGTCCCATAGTGCTCAGAGCCATTTGAACCATTTTTTTGAAAATTAGGTGGACTGATAAGGTGAGGAATGAGGAGGTTCTACGCAGAATCGAAGAGGAAAGGAATATGTGGAAAACACTGATAAGGAGAAGGGACAGGATGATAGGACATCTGCTAAGACATGAGGGAATGACTTCCATGGTACTAGAGGGAGCTATAGAGGGCAAAAACTGTAGAGGAAGACAAGGATTGGAATACGTCAAGCAAATAATTGAGGACGTAGGTTGCAAGTGCTACTCTGAGATGAAGAGGTTAGCACAGGAAAGGAATTCGTGGCGGGCCGCATCAAACCAGTCAGTAGACTGATGACCAAAAAGAAAAAAAAAAAATACTAGTCTGTAAATGACGTAAATACTGACGTAATATTGTTCAGTAGACCGTCCTCAGTCGCTAATAGAAATATCTGCACTTATGCCCGTTGTACCTTGTATTATCACGAAGAACCTTGGTGCGAACTACTTTAGTCCACCTCACACAAGTTCATCTTGGAGATTGTACAATACCCTTTCGTGCGTCCTCCTATCTCTGTCCAGCTATTTGAAAACATCTTCCAAAGCCGCAGTTTCGATGAACTAGTGTCACCTTGAACTCCTTTCAGTAAGTATTTATGTATTGTAACAGAACAGCATGCAGTTTCCTGCATTATGGTTTTCGTTTATTTTTCTTATTGGCGCTTTTGGTAAGTGTTAACCAAGTTAAAGAAAATTAAATAACCGGCAACCACTCAACTTAGCTTGTAATGGAGACTTTTCGGGGACTTAACGTGGGAGTCGCTGAATAAATAAGACGCCCGTCTTGCAAACTGTCGTTGTGTGTGTAGAGATAACCAGTACTTGAGATACAGGGACCCTTCTGTCTGCATCGTGTATTTCGCGAAAGTCCTGGAAGCCCCAGGAGCGGCAAACCATCAGACTGTGTGAGCGCTGGCCGGTTTCATTAGGCCACGTCACGGCTCCTTCATTAGGTGCGTCTTTACGGTGGCAGGCCCGCTCGGATGGGGATGGAGGCGAGCGGAGTCGGGGCTGCGAATTACTGCGTTTCTGGAGCCACCCCTCCCCGCGCTCTGTTGCTTCTGCTCGGGAGGAGGCAAGGAATCCGGCTGCCCTCTTACTCCTGCCCGTAGGAGTCGGACAGATGTTACAGCTCAGAAGCTGCTGGCCATTAGCTACAAAATGACATAAATTTCCTGTACGAGTTCGTTCTCAAGTCACATATTTCAGGAACGTAGACATGGAGAAGGGTTAAGGTTCACTGGGCGACTGCTGGTTGCCCAAAATATGATATACTTGCTCCTCGATTAAATACGCTGTATAGTGGCTCCAAAACGCATTTCGCCTTGTATTGGAGGATAGTTTGACAGCGTCAAATAATCGTTCCTGACGAATGTACAATGGCTTGACCTATGACGACAGACGATAATCCACAGACGATAACATGGTGATGGTCACTTTGGCACAAGCTTTTCTCAGGGTGCGAAGCGACAGTGGTCATGTAAGAATTTATTTGGTTAGCTTGTAACAAAAGTGACTTATGATACAGACTGCAATGCACAGTAAGCAGATTTTTCCACATTGTGATGCTTAGGGGGTCAAGTACACGTATGTCACTTAAAATTCTACAGATGATAACTCGCCGTGTTCTAATTACCAACATATTCTGTATACACGAAACTTTAAAAAATCAAAATTACGAGGGGCTTTCCATAAGTAATGCAACATTTTTTTCTGAAAGCAGGTTTGTTTTATTAAGGTTTCCAATGCACCACAGTATTACACATTCTTTTCGCTACAAAACCCTATTTTTCAACATAGTCTCCAATGTGACGCCCTTACGGCACCTTACAGGGAGGGCCTACAGTCTGGAACCGCGAGACCGCTACGGTCGCAGGTTGGAATCCTGCCTCGGGCATAGATGTGTGTGATGTCCTTATGTTAGTTAGGTTTAAGTAGTTCTAAGTCTAAGGGACTGATGACCTCAGATGTTAAGTCCCATAGTGCTTAGAACCATTTGAAATATGCCACATGGAGGAAAACAGGTGACACGAGAAAGCTTCACTATGCTTCGCTGCTTTGGATCACGTTCAGATCGGTGGTTCCAAGTCCCTAGCGGTTCCAACCGGTAGACGAGAGCAAACATCGCGGTTGCGCTGCACTCCATACGGGGTGAAGTCGTAGGGCGCCACTCTTTTGCATCATTACAGAGGAAGGTTGTAGGCACCTTTGAACCAAATTTGAAACTTAAGCTTCGCAAAGGGGGACAGTTACGGTGTTTCTAAAAATTGATCCTTTAATTCTGTTGCGCATTGTATAAGGCTGGTGTTTGGGCCCGGCCGGAGGAACAGGCTCCGTCCGGAAGGCGAGGAGAACGCGACCCTTCAAAATGCTGTCTCTGGAGAGAGCCCGCGCGGTCCCTTCGGAAACAAAATCCAAAGCGAGTCCCACGCAGGCGTGATTAATCGGCGAGCCGCGGTCCGGGCAATCACCTCGGCGCGGGTCTTCCAGTTACGGCGCTCGCATTGTAGCGGCCACCCTTAATGGCGGCAATTACGATTATTTATAGCAATGGTAATTGCCGGCGCGCCAGTAACGAGGCGCCAGAAACTCGACCGAGACGTCTGAGCGTCGCCTGCACGACGCCCCGCGCCGCCGCGGCTGGACGCCGGGGAGCGCCGTCGCTTCCTGCCCCCCCCCCCTCACCCCCCACCCCACTCCTGTAATGACCCCTCCAGCGGACACTTGATGCGGCGGCTCTGTGAGCCACAAACACCGACACACGCCGCCACCGCTACCGCTTGAGCCGCAAGTTGCGCTCTTACAAGCTGGCGCAGCCAAAACAAATGCCAACGTTGTTTCTCTCTCCTCTCTCTGGTCGGATCACTGATAAAAAGAGTGGAGATATCGACGTTCGTCTGTTTACCAGATTCAGAAATGTAGAAAAATGTAAAAAACAAACTCGTAATGTGCGAATATAGCTTTAGTACTAAAATGTAGACTTTCACGGCCGGAAATGTCATGTCTGTTATGATTATCCGGGCTGTTATGCCGTGGTCGGTTGATGAATTTTGTCTCAATTCCCAACGTTTCGTCCCCGTCTGCGGGAGACATCTTCAAGGGGGTCTGTAGCTCGATGGAAGGTCCCACACATTCGCTGGCTCGCTATGTGTGGGTGTGTGGGACCTTCCATCGAGCTACAGACCCCCTTGAAGATGTCTCCCGCAGACGGGGACGAAACGCTGGGAACTGAGACAAAATTCATCAACCGACCACGGCGTAACAGCCGGGATAATCATAATGGACATATAGCTTTAGTAGCAAGGTGTTTGACACAGTCACCTGATTTAAATAACAGGGCGTAAAGTTGCAAAGCGACATAAAATGGAATGAGTACGTAAGGAATGTAGTAGCGAGGGCGAATGGGCGTCTTCGGTTTTTTTGGTAAGTGTGGTTTATCTGTAAAGGAGACCCCTAAAGGACACTAGCGCGACCGGTTCTTGAGTACTGCTCGAGCGTTCTGGACCTGCACCAACTCGGATTAAAGGAAGACATCGAAGCAGTTCAGACGCTCACTGTTATATTTGTTACCAGTAGGTTCGAACAACACGCCTGTATTAGGGAGACGCTTCGGAAAATCAAATGGGTATCACTGGAGAGAAAGCGACGTTTTTTTCGAGGAGCAGTATTGGGAACATTTAGAGAACCGGCATTTGAGGCTGACTCAGAACGATTCCTGCCACCAACGTACATTTCACCAAAGGACCACGAAGATAATATATTAGGGCTCTACGGAAGCATACAGCTAGTCGTTTTTCCTTCGCCCTATTTGCGAGTGGAACAGGAAAGGAAATTACCGGTAGTGGTACAGGGTACCCTACGCCACGCACCATATGGTGTTTGCAGATGTAAATGTAGAAGATAAAAGGGACATCTTTCAACGTCAGGCGTGTTTTAACGCTTACGTCACTGAGACACCTATTGCCAGCAACAACAGATGCAACGTGATTGCGAGTTTTCGGGGCTGACCACACATGATTTGCGGTCAGTACTGCAAAGTTTCTATTTTTCACGATTTATTCTCGTGACATTGGGGCTTAATGTGTCGTCGCCAACGAGGTCATTGGAAACGGAGCACAGGCTCAGATTTGATCAGGTGCGGGAAATGCAGCATCAACAGTGGCCTGTTTGTAAGAACCTTCTCAGCACTTTTATTATAACATACAAAGTATTCCCGTGTTACTAACTATCATAAGGATGGTATGTGTGCAAACGATATTTTTACTCTGAATAAGGTAGAGGGATAACGAAAATAAAGGCTCTACAGTAATTCCAGGTAGGATATAAAGCCGGCCGGTGTGGCCGTGCGATTCTAGGCGCTTCAGTCTGGAACCGCATGACCGTTACGGTCGCAGGTTCGAATCCTGCCTCGGGTATGGATGTGTGTGATGTCCTTAGGTTAGTTAGGTTTATGTAGTTCTAAGTTCTAGGGAACTGATGACCACAGATGTTAAAGTCCCATAGTGCTCAGAGCCATTTAGGATGTAAAGAACAAACAATCAGCTTGGTATCGTTCGCTTCGGTACATATCAGTTTTCATGACCGATAAAGACGAAGTGGATGAGGCACTAGATTCGCATTTGTACGAACTATAATTCCAAATCTAACCTGACTATGTATATTTACATTTACCTACGTTATTTCAAATGCTTGTTCCAGATGCGGTATCGGAATATGAAACATACGACTGAAACTGTTGAATCAATGAGCCTAACTGATATCAAAAGAAGGTTAACAATGAGCAAATAAGCAATTCAAAATAAAACTGATCTATTAAAACACCGTCATTTTAGTACAGGGTGGGCAAAACAGAACAAGCCTTGAAAATAATTCATGCAGCTTATGTAAGGCAACGCGGCTTTCGTGATCCACCACGGTTGCCGAAGATGTTAGTTGGGCTGAGTATCTTACGGTGCATGAAATATTTTCATGTCAGTTTTAAACTGTCCATCCTGTATATAGGGTGTAAATGAATTCACTTTACAGATTTTGAGGACACGTTCCTTACACCAAAATAACACAAAATTGTCTAGTAAACATGGGCTCTAAAATACACTCCTAGCACTTGTCGATTGTGAAACACATCTCTTCTACTGCAACCTCTTTGCTTTCCATATTTTGGGATAAGGTATTACGAACGGAAACAAGGAAAAATGTCCACTTAACATGGGCTCTAAAATGCTATAAGGAGTTGCTCATCTTCGCTACTGGGGAATACACGTCTTGTATTGAAGAAGTGTTCATAGCTCTTAGGCATGCATTTTAAAGCTACCGTTTACTGAACACTTTTTTCTTGTTTTGGTCCGTACTACCTGCTCCCAACATATAGAAAGCAAAGAGCTTGCAGTAGACGAGATGTGTTTCACAGTACTGAAGATGAAGACGTGCTCATAGCTCTTTAAGTGAAGAGAATTTAGTTACACCCTGTATGAATAAGGAAAAAGTCGAGTCTTTTGTCTGGAGTCTTTACGAGAAAGGACTTAAGTTACACCCCGAATGAAGAAGGAAAACGTCAGAATGAGATTTTCACTCTGCAGCGGAGTGTGTGCTGATATGAAATTCCTGGCAGATTAAAACTGTGTGCCGGACCGAGACTCGAACTCGGGACCTTTGCCTTTCGCGGACAAGTGCTCTACCATCTGAGCTACCCATGCACGACTCACGCCCCGTCCTCGCAGCTTTACTTCCGCCAGTATCTCGTCTCCTACCTTCCAAATTTTAGAGAAGCTCTCCTGCGAACCATGCAGAACTAGCACTCCTGGAAGAAAGGATATTGAGAAGACTTGGCTTAGCCACAGCCTGGAGGATGTTTCCAGAATGAGCAGCGGAAGGCAAAGGTCTCGAGTTCGAGTCTCGGTCCGGCACACAGTTTTAATCTGCCAGGAAGTTTCGTATCAGCGCACACTCCACTGCAGAGTGAAAATCTCATACTGGAAACATCCCCCAGGCTGTGGCTAAGCCATGTCTTCGCAATATCCTTTCTTCCAGCATTGCTAGTTCTGAAAGGTTCGCAGGGGAGCTTCTGTCAAGTTTGGAAGGTAGGAGACGAGATACTGGCGGAAGTAAAGGTGCGAGGACGGGGCCTGAGTCGTGCTTCGGTAGCTCAGATGATAGAGCACTTGCCCGCAAAATGCAAAGGTCACGAGTTCGAGTCTCGGTCGGGCACACAGTTTTAATCTGCCAGGAAGTTTCGCATCAGCGCACACTCCACTGCAGAGTGAAAATCTCATACTGGAAACATCCCCCAGGCTGTGGCTAAGCCATGTCTTCTCAACATCCTTTCTTCTAGGAGTGCTAGTTCTCCAAGGTTCGCTGGGGAGCTTCTGTCAAGTTTGGAAAGTAGGAGACGAGATACTGGCGGAAGTGAAGCTGCGAGGACGGGGCGTGAGTCGTGCTTGGGTAGCTCAGACGGTAGAGCACCTGCCCGCGAAAGGGAAAGGTCCCGAGTTCGTCTCGGTCCGGTACACAGTTTTAATCTGACAGGAAGTTTGAACGAAAAAGTCGATTGAGTTATTTGGAGTGTTTATGAGCCGTGAATGTGACTTTTGAGACACAGGAAAGGAATTGTTTTGAGTTATAATTAAAAAAAGAAAAACTATATAAGAGTGTCAAAAAAAGCAATTAAAAAAGGTGACTGCCAATAAAATTAAATTCGGTTGGTCATCTGATTCGATACAATGCCCCTTAAAGAATGTCATCCAAAGGGAAGAAACTCAAGGGACAGGATTAGAACAGAGTGTAGCAAGTGGAAACAATCACATTGCACAGATGGTAAGAAAGAGAGAAGGATATCTTCTTCTTAGTGAATGGTGGTGAGTTAATGTCTCATCTCGGACCATTTAATGTAGACGAAACGTGAAATTTTAAACCTTCTTCCGTGTAATGTTTCCCTCCTTACGTCCCAGGTATCTGCCATTATGTGTTATCCGAACAGTGTGAGAGATTTTTGTCCTACGACGCCGAACGACCCCCCTTGCTGAGGTGAGTCTGGTAACTCACTGCCACACTCAGGCGTTCTCTTCTGTGTGCGGACCCCGAGCAGCGGCTACTCGGCTCGACTAGCGGCTGTTCCGGCCTCGCGGCCGAGGTACTGTGCCGGTGCAGATCGCGCTGCCCCTCCGCGAGCGGCGCGCAAACATCGCGCTCTGAGTCAATACGCGGCCCCCGATAAGCGGGCGCGCCGGCCGCCGGCCTGCCTTTGTCGCGGCACAGCCTGCGCACCCACTCCTTGCTGCCGCTGACCGCCGGCTCGGTCCATTGTCTCCGGATGGAAGCAAAACACGGCGCTCCATGTACCCGCCGCATACGCTACCCGCTGTGCGCCTGCGCGTCTGGTGCGCGATTCTGAAATGATCTGAAGTCACCGCCTCGACGGAAAAACGACACACCTTCTGCAGTCATTGCTCTGCAGCTCTTAAATGATTCAGGAAAGACATCTTTTAACCGCCGAAAGGTGTTACATTAACAATCTTTGTTGTCCTTCACTAGTTTCGGCCTCAAATCATCTTCAGGTCGACAGATACAGGGTGTTCAAAAAAAAGTGTCACATATTCTGGAAGGTGGGCATGTCATTTTGGTTTTTGTAAGAGACGTGAACGTCAGAGAGGGGGTAAGTTACGTTACTGTTAAACAATCTTTGGTCTTGTTGTGGCACAGTCTTTGCCTCTGCGCTGTCTGATACAATCTTAGGTCAAGAGTGGTAGGTGATGGACGTATTCAGTAGTACTGCGTTGATTTGTTACTATATCTGTTACCTGAGGTAAGATTTGTTGTAAAGACAGCAAGGATGAATGTGATGTATATACTTAAAGACGAAAGGAGAGTAAAGTCTGAATTTTTTTTTTTTAATAGAAGAAGTCTGAAGTAAGACTGCAGCACCTGTGCTGATAGTTAGTCGGGATGATTATTGTCAGCCATTCAACTTTGTTCACTTGCTCAGAACTGAGAGCTACGGTCGCAGGTTCGAATCCTGCCTCGGGCATGGATGTGTGTGATGTGTTTAGGATAGTTCGGTTTAAGTAGTTCTCAGTCTAGGCGCCTGATGACCTCAGGTGTTAAGTCCCATAGTGCTCAGAGCCATTTGAACCATTTTTAGAACTGAGTGAAAGACCACTCCACTTTCCTGAGACATGCATGAACATAACAACTGATTAAGCTGTTTGGTTTTTACAGAAATTCTCTCTTAACATTGTACCCTAATAACATTGTTCACTTTTTTAAGCATAGTATTGTTCAGACTAATATTATGCGTGAAGATCTCGAAGTTATACTCTATTTTGAATATATACTTCATTCTAAAATCGTTGTCTTGGAATATCATTTCATAGAAATAGTTTCTCTGCCCGTCACACTGTATACAGAAGGTTTATCAATACGCATTACCACATTGCGCCATATGGTATGTCGAAATTTTATCCAAAAATGGGAACCTGGCTTAGCCGCTGCCTATTTCTTGTTTGCTGTTGTGCTTTCGAGAAATTTGCAACTATCTTGTCAGGACGAGAGGTAAATGTAAATTTTGGTTAGGGCCAGATAATTGTTTTACTTCAGCTGCGCATTTAATATAAAGGCAAGCTGTGATCAGATCACTTACAATTCAATTCAAATTGGGTTGTGTTTAATCAAAGGTTAACATACGAGTTTAAATTGGATAACAGTTTGTGGATTCATAGTTTCGGTAATATGTAATGGGAAGCAAATTTGGGCTCAATTTCTTAGAGAAACGCATAGTGGGGAACTTACAATTCCTACACAGGTAGCATTGGTTAAAACTAGAAGAAAAGCACCTATAATAACATGTACAAAAGCAGTACCTGTTGTGATAGGGCCCGTTGAAAATCCGCAGTTCTCAGCCTGCAGTTTATTTACATACAGATTAGGCAGGATTCATAAGAGATGGCATCCTAAATTACCACAATACGCGCCTTGCGGGCAAATGCATACCTTCGAGCAAAGATGGCGAGGTATCAGAATGACTTCAGTTATCAGTGTAGTGGCAGGAACTGAACCGAACACATTAAGAGGTGCTGTGTATGATTGAGTTCTGCACTATGAATTACTAACGCTACTGCAGACAGCGATATGGTTTATGCACGAGCAGAGTTTCATAGCCCATAGACTGGTCGGACGTGACCCCATTGCATTTTTGGCAATGGGGACATTTAAAGTCATTAGTGTATGACCAACCCATCGGCAATGTGTATTGCGTTACAAGAGCCTGTGGCAATGTAAGCGACACAATGCAAATGGAGCCAGGTGAGTTGAAAAAAGTTCGTGATTCACTGCGAAAAAGGACTTAGTGACGTTTCAGGATACGCGGTAACCGCATGTAGCACTGTCTGCGGTGTCTAATTTTATGTGAATGGAGTTGAGAGGACGGATTGTCCCACATCTCAACAGGTATTATTTTTTTTTTTTTGTCTCCGGACGTATCATTATAGGAACTTTTCTTCTAGTTTCGAGCAATACTGCCTCGTGTAGGAATATGTGGCACTTTTTTAAACACATTTTACTATCACCATAACATGAAAGGACGGTTCGTTGACATCAGAAGTACAGCGAGAACACAGGCGTTCAGAGTATCAGGCACCATTCTTTTACAACACAGTTCCATTTCTTGACAACGGATGACCAACTTCTTCACATGATGTCAACAAGCGGAACTGTACTGTAAAACCAACATGGAAAATACAGTGGACTGCTACTATTAACAAACAGTACTACGTTATGTTCGTAATATTTGTCGACATTATGATCTCAGATCGAAACTATTAAAAAATAACGAAAATCATTAGTATAACAACATTCGGGTGTTTTGAAAAGTCCAACTGGGATAATTTCTTCTTTTTTTCCTTTCGTTCTTTCGTGGAGTGCTACCATCATCAGCTACACATCCTTATATGTTGGTACTACATATTTCAATGTAGTTTTTAATGTGCAATGCTTAAAATTTCAGCTCAAGGCTCCCATTGTCGCACATGAGAAAGTACCGTACATCACAGCTCCCCATTGTACAAGTTTGGTTTTTGGCGAAAGAGGACGTCAAGGAAAGCCAGTGCACGACCTATATCTACATCCACTGTAAGCGTGATGCGGTCGTGAATGCTGCTCAGGTGTTCTAAGAATTCTCCCAGTTTTTCACGACCATTGGGCCCCAGATGATAAATGTGTTGTCGAATGAGCCTCTATGCGGAGAAGGATAATTTAGAACCTTATCAGGAACTTCAATTTTGCTGGTCTACTCCCTTTCGTACAGAGCATATGGCTGGCTTAAAGGCAACACACAAGGCATTTTCGACAAATGCTGCCTTGCCACTTACAAGTGTCCCACTTGTATCTGTTTAGTCACCATAAAAAAAATTTTCTTTTGTATTTTTACAGTGATCTCCAGCTATATAAACATGTGCATGAATGTATAAACACCTGAGGATGGGCGCAAGCCCGAAACCGGACGTGTGACAAATAAATAACCTTTTATTGTGACTAGTAGCGGAAATTTTTCTACACCCTATAAAGGAACAGTCCCGGAGTTCAACAGCATCCAATATGGATAAAATTCATTTAGGCATAAGCAAGCCTCAGAATGCCTGTGTACTGCCGCCTCTCAGGGGCATAACCAAGGCCGTCTAGCATCGCCGGAAAGTGTCAGCGAACATTTAGTCTCTAACAGAAGTTGTTCCTCGTGACGTGGAGTATCTCCTACAGACGTTATATGCGAAGACTTTGAAACGCTTTGTTATATGCGGCTCGTCAATTGCCAGAAAACTCTCATCTGCAAGTGGGAGCCAGTGCGTGAATGCGGCCGGTATTATCCGACGCCTCCACTCCTCTCAAGGTCGCGAGACGGTAGGGGAGGGGCAGAGGGTGCTTTCGTCGGCGCGCGTCACACGCCGCACGCAATCTGGGGGGGAGCCGACTGCCGCCCCGGTCGGGTAGTCGCTCCTTTTCCCTCCGCCTCCGCCGGTTTGGTTGTCGCCCCGCCCCGCCTCGGTTTATCTGAGGAGACACGGCGCGGAAGCGCATTTCCCGAGCCATTTGTAAATCTGCGCCGGGGTTATAAACCGGCGGCCCGTGATAACACGGCGACGCCACGGCCGCCGCTCAGAAAGAAACTCTGGGCGCTCCTTTCCCTCAGCCCACCTCACCTCCTACCCCCACGCGGCCCAATGGGAAGCAATAAACACCCGAGATTGCGGCCGCGCCGCGCTATCAGCCGCGCGCCTCGGGAAATGTACTGACGACGCCTGAATGGGGTGGCGCGAAACGTCTGCCGAAGCCGCCCCGCCTTTGACTTCAACCGGCTTCCGTTCCATAGAGGTCTATTGTAGCCTTTCGACTGAACCACCTTCTTGAAAAGTCCTCTATCAATATACATACCGCAAGAAAAAGTTAGCATTCAAAAACAAACTAAATATATACTTTTTCAGGCATTATAGAGAATTGGGCAAAATAAAACCGGCGTAGAAAATATTTCATGCACCTTAAGACAATCATACGTACGTCATCTGCCCACCGGTGCGAATTAAGTTCGACCGGCTATCATAAGGTGCGTGGAGTATTTTCTGGGCTAGCTTTCATTTTGCTCACCCTGTACAAGCCTTTATTAAAATATCTCGGTCCGTGGTCGAATGAATTTCTTATGGAAACCTAACGTTTCGTTCCCTTCTACGGACATCTTCAAAGGGGTTGTAGCTTTTTCGGATGTCCGATTTACATCCTGGCCCGCTACATCGGATAGTATAGAGATTGGATGTGCGTCGGGCCACCAAAAGAGCTACAAATCCCCCTCGAAGAAGTCCTCCGCAGAAAGGGACGAAACGTAGGTTTTCGACAAGAAATTCATGCGCCCACAGCATAATAGAACGAATATTTTAACCTGTTTGACATTTCCAGCCGTCAAAGTTTACATTTTGCAATTAAGTACACGTGGAACTGCAAAAGTTTAGCTCGATCTTGAAATTGAATGTTCCCCTTATTAAGTAAAAAAGTTTGCAATTCCAATATTTTCTTTTCCGTTGTATTACAATAATACTTAATTTTTCGAAACAAATTTCATAGAAATTGAGAGGCGGGCAAAGGAAAGAAGTCAGTAAGATTATAACCTCACATCCTGTCGACGACGAGGTGATTAGGGACAGAGCACACGCTCGGGTTGGGCCGCGACGCGAAAGAATTTGGTCTCGTCGTTTTCAAAAGTACTCTCATGGCATCCACCTTAAGCCGTGTAGGGCAACCAAAAAGAACCGAAATTCCGATTCGAACACCCGCGCTTTCCAGAGGTAAGAGCATTAGCCACTAAAAGGCGGAGAAAAATGTCCCTTTCAAAGGGACTTTTCCATAGCAGTATCACGTACAATGTAGTGCAATTCGGCGCAAATTTGCGTAAAAGGATGTTGAACGATTTCAGTTTCAGAGGAGGAAACAAATCAGGCAATGGATACGTATTGATGTTATGAGAGATAAAAGTAAGTGATTAGTCTGTATACTTCACTAAAAAATAATGTAAATCATGAATTAATGTAAAGTGAAGCTTAGAGATACTACAGATCTTGTTGAACTATTAAAAGCAAAATATTTATAGTAATAAAAGTTCATAGTACGCAAATAATTATAAGTCACATCTTCTGAAGATCACTGCAGATCTCTACTACAGTCAGATGATTCACGCTTGGTTAAGAAAAATAAAATTTAGTTATTTAGAAAATAATGTAACGACATTCGTGTCAGTTGATTTTGGAACGTCACGTAAATTCTATATCTGGATATTCGGAAGGTATTTCGCCCTTTTAATATCTAATGCTATTCCAGTAGGGAGAAGAAAAGACTGAAAGAAAAATTTGCCGCTACACTAAAAGTACCCGATTTGGTTGTGAAATTTCGAAGAACAGTAATTCGCTGCAAAGCAACGTCTGATGTGCAAAGTGCTGCACACTTCCCTCACTGCAGTACTAACGTATGATGGGGACTAACGAGATCAGCATTCTGTAGCAAATTAATTTCTCAAGGGGATTGTTGACTGTTGTTTATAGCTGGAATCGGTCATAGTAATATGAGTCGGCCGCAGTGGCCGAGCGGTTCTAGGCGCGCAGTCCGGAACCGTGCGACTACTACGGTCGCAGGTTCGAAACCTGCCTCGGGCATGGATGTGTGTGATGTCCTTAGGTTAGTTAGGTTTAAGTAGTTCTAAGTTCTAGGGGACTGATGACCACAGCAGTTGAGTCCCATAGTGCTCAGAGCCATTTGAACCATAGTAATATGAATCACTTTATCAAAAGAAACGGATTACACATTTGACAGCAAGACATCACAATACGAGTCATATCCCTACATCTGCTAACATCTGGCGTCCAATATCAGAAATTTCTGTGAGAATGGGCGTCTTTACTATAGGTGTTGCTTTCAGGCACTGCAGTGAGAAATCTTGCAGATACATGGATGACCACATCTCTACTTTCTTTGCGTAAGCTGAACAGTAGGATGCAACAAAAAGCATACTCCCAAATGTACAATCGATTGGGCTCCCCAGATATTGATGGTAAAGAAGAAAGGGAGGAAAGGAAGATAAATGCGCGCACACACACACACACACACACACACACACACACACACACACACACAGAGAGAGAGAGAGAGAGAGAGAGAGAGAGAGAGACTTTAAGGTACTATACCATTAAGAAAACTGAAAAAAGAAAGATTAAGAAAAGTAGAAAAACCACTCGACAATGGGTAATTGAATACAAGATGATAGTACCTTCTTGTAGTTGCTATGTAATTACAAAAAGCAGCACTGGTTAGCAGCTGACATGCAATCTGTTATGAAATCAAACGGATTTACTCTGGTGTTGCCAGCAAAAGGTATAGTACCCCAATACGTATCTGTTCAAATGGCTCTGAGCACTCTGGGACCTAACATCTGAGCTCATCAGTCCCCTAGAACTTAGAACTACTTAAACCTAACTAACCTCACACACATCCATGCCCGAGGCAGGATTCGAACCTGCGACCGTAGCAGTCGCGCGGTTCCGTAATGAAGCGCCTAGAACCGCTCGGCCACCGCGGCCGACACGTATCTGCGTCGCTACGTCGTCAGGAACTGAGCATCACAGAGTTTGACGGTCCTTACACGAGGAAAGAGCTCACCATGTATGCTGACAACACAACTCTAGCAGATCTGCCCGTCAGTAGTCCGGCCTCTCAGTAATCCGGTCAACATCCGGTCTCTAGCCGGTCAAGCAGAAACGACGCCCACAACAATGAATTATGGTGGGCAAAAATTTTGTCAGTTAAATACAATGTTGCGAAGTAGCTGTATGGAGTGCAGCCATGTATGGAAGTGAAACATGGACGATAAATAGTTTGGACAAGAAGAGAATAGAAGCTTTCGAAATGTGGTGCTACAGAAGAATGCTGAAGATTAGATGGGTAGATCACATAACTAATGAGGAGGTATTCGATAGAACTGGGGAGAAGAGGAGTTTGTGGCACAACTTGACAAGATGAAGCGACCGGTTGGTAGGGCATGTTCTGAGGCATCAAGGGATCACCAATTTAGTATTGGAGGGCAGCGTGGAGGGTAAAAATCGTATAGGGAGACCAAAAGATGAATACACTAAGCAGATTCAGAAGGATGTAGGTTGCAGTAAGTACTGGGAGATGAAGAAGCTTGCACAGGATAGAGTAGCATGGAGAGCTGCATCAAACCAGTCTCAGGACTGAAGACCACAAGAACAGCAACATGAAAAAAACGTAAATTAGTTGCAAACTTCGGTGTGCACTCACTTTATTCAACATGTAAACCTCGCTATAGATATTGGGATTTAGGTTATGACATGTTCGATATGCCTGCCATCCTTGGCGCTGATTTGGCGCAGACGAATAGCGGAATACTGCAAGACCCGCTGATGACCTCCTGAATGGCTCTTTTCAGTTTAGCAATGGTTCTGGGGCTATTTTGTACACCTTGCCATTACTATAGCCCCACAAAAAGGAATGAGGAAAACTGTGAGATAAACCAAATTTAATGCATGAAGAAATAATCAAAAGTTGAGCAGAAAAGAAATGTTGGAAGTGATGAAGGAGAGGACATAGGACGAGGGAGAGCGCTGGTGCTGAAACTGTAGACGTCTTCCTGGAGTACATAATGCAACAGCAAGATACATGCAGTTCTGATCTAACTCTTGTGAAGAGATTGCATGCCGGCGTCGCTTGTCATCAGTGGGACGACTAAAACTTCGCGGCATGTTTCACAGTGAGTGATACTATGTACAGTACACGCTCATGGACTAAGTTTTCAATGAAAATGAATGTATCTTTGGATATAATAAAGTATAACACCTATGCTTTACACTAAATTTAAGGCATTCCCCATAATCAAGCACTTCCGCTAATCCGGCACCCATATAGGCGAGGAATGGCTGGACTAGCAAGAATCGCACCGACACACTGCGAGGCAGCCGATCGCCGGAGAACAAAAGAACGTTAGAGCGCGGTTTAACGGTAAGACTCGCGACGTGAGGATGGGCCCCGCCCTGCACGCGGAAACGCAGCGTCTGCTGAGTGCCGTGAACCCGTTAGCGCCGCCGTGTTGCGGCGCTTGATCACGCCGCAGCCGTGTCGTTGCATGCCAAACTGCGTCGTGCACATCGGCGGCGGGCCGAACGAGTCTCACTTCACGCCTGCCCGGTGACGCCCGATCTTTGTTCGAGAGGTTAGTTGCTCTCACTGGAATGTCTGCCTCCCAGGAGCCTCTGAAGGTGGGAGGAAAAAGTATGGAGGAACATGAGGGAAATGCAACGCGAAATCTTTCGACATAAGCACCTACCGAGCAAGGCGGCGCAGTGGTTAGCGCATTCGACTCGCATTCGGGAGGACGACGGTTCAATCCCGCGTCCGGCTATCCTGATTTAGGTTTTCCGTGATTTCCCTAAATCGCTCCAGGTAAATGCTGGGATGGTTCCTTTGAAAGGACACGGCCGACTTCCTTCCCTAATCCGATGAGACCGATGACCTCGCTGTTTGGTCTCTTCCCCCAAACAACCCAACCTATAAGCACCTGTCTACGTCAATGTGGGGTATCTGGTAAATTAATACACGCACGACAAAGTGGAAACCAGGAATTACGTAAGACTTACATAGCAAAACAGCGACGCCAGATAAATTTAGTATGTAGAAGGTACTCCACATGCAGAGATCTAGCTCGATTACGACTGCAGAATGATCGATTGACTGTCTTAGCACATTTTACCATTGACTGCGTAATGTATTTTACTACAGGCGGCAGTGGCACACGACTGTTTCAATACATTTGAACATTAAGGTTGTAAGTAGGCTGTTTAGGTTTATTTGTTGGTAACACTACGTAGCCCTCTAGATGGAAATCACTGACTGTGCTGTGTGCAGTCTGTGACTGGTCGGCATTGTTGGAATATTTGGCGTTGTAGTGTTGGGCAGTTGGCTGTTAATAGCGCGTAGCGTTGCGCAGTTGGAGATGAGCCGCCATCAGTGGTGGATGTGGGGAGTGAGACGGCGGAGTTTTGAGAGCGGATCATCTGGACGTGTGTCCATCAGAGAGAGTAACTTTGTAAGACTGGATGTCATGAACTGATATATATATATATATAATGACTTTCGAGCGCTATTAAGGTAAATACATTGTTTGTTCTCTATCAAAATCTTTCATTTGCTAACTATGCCTATCAGTAGTTACTGCCTTCAGTAGTTAGAATCTTTTAGTTAGCTGGCAGTATTGACGCTCGCTGTATTGCAGTAGCTCGAGTAACGAAGATTTTTGTGAGGTAAGTGATTCATGAAAGGTATAGGTTATTGTTAGTAACAGGGCCATTCTTTTGTAGAGATTATTGAAAGTCAGATTGCGTTGCGCTAAAAATATTATGTGTCAGTTTAGTGTTGATCAGAATAGGGAAAGAGCGAAATGTCTGAGTACGTTCAATTCTGCTCAGCTGTTTGAAATTCAAATAATGTAAGGGGTTTATCAGCACAGTAATTCATTGATTTTTCTAACGGGGCGTTACAAGGTGTTGTAAATAACTCTGTGATACCTGAAGATATCATATGTTCGAAAGCGACAGTTGGCAGTTCCGAAATATGTATTTTTTTTCGAATACTTATTAGCTGTGTGGCATTACCTGCACAAAATAAATAACGGTTTTTTCGAATAAATCTTCAGATGGGCTTGGTTCAAGCCTTACTCACTTGAGCGGTTCTTTATTTTAGAAATAACCGCATAAAGTGACAACATGTGCAGTTCCTTTGCATGTCACCTGCAAAATCAGCATTGCCTCATGTAAGTACAAGAGAAAACGAAGTTGAGGATTCGTTTGCGGTTACCCACTATCGATGATTTTCCTGTTTCTTTCTAATCGGACAAATTCTTAGAAGCTTCTGTTTCTTCCTTTTTCATTTTTACTCACAGTGTATAGCATAGATGAAGAAAGTTCGCAAATCTCTCCAACGACGGATACTTGTCGTTCATATATAGGGAACAGTCATATGCAAACGAGACAGATTGAAAAAAGTAAGAAAACTGTTTATTATTTCAAAAATAATCGCCAAAGTATCAATGTATTTATCCCACTGCGAGACAAGACGGTCATTGCCTTCAGGGAAAAACGTTTGCGGTTGCCATGATTCTATCCAGGCATACACCTGTTAGTCCGAAGCAAATCGACGGCCACGAATGTATTTCTTCGGGGCTCCAAAAATACACAAATCGCATGGGAAGAGATCGAGACTGCGAACGGAGGGTGACCCGCCTACATTTTGTCAAAGTTGTTTCGGGTACGCTGCAGAAGTTTCGCTGTGAAGTCCTTACACAGTCCCCATCCAAATCACTCCTCATGCGATTTCCATGTTTTTGGAACCAGGAAGAAAGACATTCGCTTTCGTGGATATGCCTCGGACGAACAGGTGTAAGCCTGAACACCGTCATAGCAACCGCAAACGTTTTTCCGTGAAAACATGCAGTCTTATCTCACAGTGGGATAGTTGTTGTAAGAGATTACTTTTGAAACAATAAACATTTTACTTACTTATTTTTTCATCCGTCTCGTTTCCATTTGAGCGCCTCTTATAAGAGGGCTATTTGGAAAGTAAGGTCCGATAGTTCGCGAAATGGAAACTACAGTGAAAATGAAGCTTTGCACAAATATGTTGGGCACTGTCTATAGTAAGCCTGTCGATCACGTTACTTGATATCGATTTCGCGACCGATCGGAGCTTACTTTGGAATACCCCCTGTACAACACCGCAACAAACAACTTCAGCCTCTAGTAATGGTTTTATGCACTCACTGTTCCAGGTATTGTTGTGATTGTAATTTGTATTATATATCCTGCAAGTTTAGTTTGTAGCACCACTAAATAAGTAAATGACTGCAGAATTAATGCCGATTAATTTAAACGAGAAGTTTGGCGTACTAGAGGATGTAAACGAACAGTTTGATACAGGACACTTTGAGTCTATCAAGTCGTAGAACTACCTTAAACTGGGTTACTCTAGCCGCCTAAACTACGATATTTTCAATACCCTCTCGCCCTCTTCATCCACTGGCTTGGTGGGTCAGATTTTTTGAAACGTTCTGTTTGGTTAAAATTAGTATTTTAAACTTTTTCGTGAGGGAAGCGAAAGAAAAAACAGACTTTTGCAAACGTTATTCAAAAACTAATTACTTTTACAATTCGATCTCAACTTAGCCCTCACAACCAGAGTACTGTTGTTGTAAGAATATTACGGGAACAAAGTTATTTAATTGTTAATTTTACGCTGCTAAAATTTACAAAATTCTGAGATAAAATTTACATAAACGTCGATTCTATGATTTTTAAGTGCAAGAACGAGAACGATTTTAGCGAGGGAAACAAATGAGTTCCAAACGGTTAGGACTGACTAGGACGGTGGCGATAGAGGGCGAGAGGATATTCCACATTTCGCTCATTGCGCATGCGCAGTGCCTTTGCTGGCTTGTGTAGGCCAGTTTCAGGTTATTTCCCGGCTTGATAGACCACAGTTGTCCTGTATCAAATTGTTCTTCTCGACTTCGGCTACGCCACTGTGGTACGTTATAGAAAGTATCGTTGACAGCTCGTATATAGCACATAATTGCTACAGCTGCTCATCATAGACTGTCGGCGTCGAATACGGACTGCCTCCTTGGTTGTGATCTAAAACCATGAGTGTACCACTTGGGATCTACAAGTACCTCTAAGGATTCGGGAATTATCAGGTGCGTAAGTTATTTTCCGCTATTTTTATTTTTATTATTTTGCGTATGGCAATACAGCGACAATAGTTTATATAAGTAAACGAAATGTATAAAACAAAACAATGTGTAAATAGTATATGTGTGAAAAACAAGCAATAGCACAAAAGGATAAAATACAAACACTCAAGACAAAATAACTACACGTTAAAAGCTTGGCAAGCCTGACTAGAAACTCATTCATATATTTAAAGCTCAATATCCAGATTGCACAGCCAATCCAAAGCAGAGGGTTTCACATATATAACCTCAGAGACAGGTCCGGCGTATCTTCTTAAAGGGCATTCCACAGTAATACGGCGGACGTTGTGTTCTGGTGCTCCACAGTCACAGGCTGGTGAGTCGTATAGACCTCACTTGTACTTATATACATTGCATCTTGCATGGCCCGTTCTGATACGGTTTAACTTAGTCCAGGTACATCTCTTCTGGTCAAAGCCCGGTAATTCCAGAGTAGGATCTTGGATACCTTGTTTATTAATTCCAGAGTCATTCCAAAAGCGCAGCCATTGCTCCTTGATGTCAGGTTGATGTTCTTGTGTATTGACCCATACAGGCTTCCGTGACTTCAAGCGGGTCGATGGTATTTCGTTCAAAACATCATGGATTGGTACCTTCTGTGGGTAATCTGAGTCACGAATTTTTGACCTCTCTCTTGCTGCTGCTTCTTGCCTTCTCAATTGTGTAGGTGGGATATTGCTTAGAGTATGCAGCCAAGGGACTGGGGTGGATTTAATAGTACCCGTTATTGTCCTCAACACTCGTTCAACTGGATGTCGATTTTCTTAGTATGAGTGCTCGAATGCCAGACAGCAGAGCGATATTCGGCAACAGGATATACCAGGGCTATTGCGGCAATACGTAAGGTAGATGCTTGGGCTCCCCAAGTCGAGCCAGCCAATTTTCTCTGATCCCTGATCAGTTGTAGAATTTTGGAACACGTATTATGTTCGAGTATAATCACTTTTCTGGAGACTAGAAATCTACTCTGTAGGAATCAGCATGGGTTTCGAAAAAGACGGACGTGTGAAACCCAGCTCGCGCTATTCGTCCACGAGACTCAACAGGGCCATAGACACGGGTTCACAGGTAGATGCCGTGTTTCTTGACTTCCGCAAGGAGTTCGATACAGCTCCCGACAGTCGTTTAATGAACAAAGTAAGAGCATATGGACTATCAGACCAATTGTGTGATTGGATTGAAGAGTTCCTAGATAACAGAACGTAGCATGTCATTCTCAATGGAAATAAGTCTTCCGAAGTAGGAGTGCTTTCAGGTGTGCCGCAGGGGAGTGTCGTATGACCGTTGCTATTCACAATATACAGAAATGACCTTGTGGATGACATCGGAAGTTCACTGAGGCTTTTTGCGGATGATGCTGTGGTATATCGAGAGGTTGTAACAATAGAAAATTGTACTGAAATGCAGGAGGATCTGCAGCGAATTGACGCATCGTGCAGGGAATGGCAATTGAATCTCAATGTAGACAAGTGTAATATGCTGCGAATACATAAAAAGAAAGATCCCTTATCATTTAGCTACAAAATAGCAGGTCAGCAACTGGAAGCAGTTAATTCCATAAATTATCTGGGAGTACGCATTAGGAGTGATTTAAAATGGAATGACCATATAAAGTTGATCGTTGGTAAAGCAGATGCCAGACTGAGATTCATTGGAAGAATCCTAAGGAAATGCAATCCGAAAACAAAGGAAGTAGGTTACAGTACGCTTGTTCGCCCACTACTTGAATACTGCTCAGCAGTGTGGGATCCGTACCAGATAGGGTTCATAGATGAGATAGAGAAGATCCAACGGAGAGCAGCGCGCTTCGTTACAGGATCATTTAGTAATCGCGAAAGCGTTATGGGGATGATAGATAACCTCCAGTGGAAGACTCTGCAAAAGAGACGCTCTGTAGCTCGGTACGGGCTTTTGTTGAAGTTTCGAGAACATACCTTCACCGAAGAGTCAAGCAGTATATTGCTCCCTCCTACGAATATTTCGCGAAGAGACCATGAGGATAAAATCAGAGAGATTAGAGCCCACATAGAAGCATACCGACAATCCTTCTTTCCGCGAACAATGCGAGACTGGAATAGAAGGAAGAACTGATAGAGGTACTCAAGGTACCGTCAGGTGGCTTGCGGATTATGGATGTAGATGTAGATGTTGTTGCGACTCTTTAGCTTTTGGCTTACGTTTTCTAGATGATTTTTGTAAGTCAGGGAGCGGTCTAGTGTTATGCCAAGGAAACTATAAACGATTCACTGGAGTCGTCATCGGTGCAGCCAAAAGGAATATACCACGCGGAGTTATTTTCCGTTTACGGACAGGTAGTCACACGATCTGCGGCCCAACACGGCGAAACGTCATTCCGCAGACAGTGTTCCGGAAACGATGCTGACACCGGAGAACTCCCAACGGTGGAGAGAAGGTGAGGAGGGAGGGGGGTGGAGGTGGAGGGTGAGGGCGCCGCCCAACGCAGCCGCGCCGAGGGGCGTGGTGCGCCTCCACTTTTGTTTAGTTTACCCTTCATTGATCAGATATGTATCAGGCGACGTCAGCGCGCTCCTTCCACGCGGCGACAGCCATCAAACGAGGCAATCGCGTCCCGACCCATTCACCACTCGACCCGAAATGGAAACGCCTATGAAAGAAATGTTTTCCCTCTTTTTTATCACTATTATTTTTTTTACTCTTAGACACGTCATTGAGTGAATCGGGACGCAGCTGGCTTTGTACTACTAAGTGCGCCGCCATTGTGCTGGGAATGAAAAGGTTTTTGCGATGGTAGTGTTGATTTCGTCGGACAAGTCGTTTGCGACCGGGGGGGAAGTGCTCCGGCGAGAATGGTGACTTTTTACGACGTATAATTTTCTGCAGTTCCCAAATAGTATAAATCTCTACGTCCTATTGTTAGCACAGCGAGGAGCGCCACGCCTCGTGTCGTGTTCGCATTGTCATCACGCCGGCGAATCGAGCACTGTGTCCGCGCGACCTCTGCGCAATAGAGATGGGATGCTGCTTTTGGTCGCTTTCGTTCCGCCCGACAGCTGAACCCGCGCAGTTTTGGACAATGCAAGTGCAGAGTGACACTGGTGATTGTCGGGTCGGGGAGTTTCCTTGCTACTCTGTTCCAGTCTTGATTGTAGGTTCTTTAAACGCGATTAGTGCTGATAACCTGTGCAGTACTGGAGTTGGGCATAACGGACCGAGTGCTACGACACTCCTAAACGGTGATACGGTTGCCTCATGAGTAAATCCTCTTGATTTCAAATGTACTGGAAATTCTTCTAAATTTGTTTAAGTGAAAGCAACTGGATGTTGCACTGCATAATTTTTTTGTATATGGGTTGGTTTTGAGAGGTGTTATTATATTTATTCACTTTTGCAACAACTCTTCAATGCCAGAATGAGATTTTCACTCTGCAGCGGAGTGTGCGCCGATATGAAACTTCCTGGCAGATTAAAACTGTGTGCCGGATTGAGACACGAACTCGAGACCTTTGCCTTTAGAGGGCAAGTGCCCTACCAAACTGAGCTGCCCAAGCACGACTCACGATCCGTCCTCACATCTTCAATTCCGACAGTACCTCGTCTCCTGCCTTCCAAACTTCACAGAAGCTCTCCTGCGAATCTTGCAGAACTAGCACTCCTGAAAGAAAGGATATAGCGGTGACATGGCTTAGCCGCAGACTGGGGGAGGTTTCCAGAACGAGATTTTCACTCTGCAGCGGAGTGTGCGCTGATATGAAACTTCCTGGCAGATTAAAACTGTCGTAAAGGTCCCGAGTTCGAGTCTCGGTCCGGCACACAGTTTTAATCTGCGAGGAAGTTTCAAGTCTTCAATGGATCACCTTTGGTTCTTCGACTTAACCCCCAAGTCTATACATTCCCCGCAACGGAAGAATTGGTTCGCCTTAACTGTGTTATAATGAAGTTTACATGTTTATACCACAAATAGTTTCATTATTTATGGGTCATTAATTTTATAACATTAATTTATTTGGGACACAGCTCGTGCCAATGTTGTCCATGTTCATTTATCAAGTACCACAGAAAACGTAATACTATTTTTATTGCCAAAGCTGCTATTACCTGAATCGTCGCGTACGGACAACAAAATACCGATAATTCGGCCAACACGACTCGTAGTATTGTAAACAGTGTCCGTTTTGCGTTCATTGATGGTTGAAGATGACCACTAGCGGTTCCAAAAAACGTTACAAATAAATTAATCTTATAAACTATTGTTATGAAATTAAAGCTCTCCCATGTGTCTCATTTCTACTGTCTCAAGGTCTTGCTTTTTTCTCATTCTAATCACATTATTAAGGGTTAAGCTATATAAAAAGTCCCTAACTAGAAGTAGTGTGGTGTCGCACCCTTTCTCCTATTACTTCTATTTTATTATATAATTTTCTTGATACTACTTCCGTTGCTTCTTGTATTGTTTCAGTTTTGCGTTTCAGATGGACGTCTACGTATCTGCTAAACACTGGAGTACTTGTAATACCTCTCAGGTTTATCAGTATTATCTGGAAATTTTTGACCTCTAAGAGGAGCTGTCAAATACTTTTTCAATTAATGCAAAATTTATACTTTTAGAAAGAGAGAAATCTACATGATACATTGTTCGAAATGATAGCCACAGCTTTTCTCGTTGTCTCTTACTTCGACCGACGTAGATGAGGGCTCCACTATATTATTCTCGATTATATTATTCTCGATCATGTTTAACTAGGCGCCTTCAAATTGGCTTTTGAATAACAGACGGCAACATGTTGTATCCTGAACTACATCAGGGAAACTAAAAGTGCTTTTGCTATGCGTACTAAGGCGAAAAAGGAGCTACAAGGTACAGGGGCAAAAGGCAACTGCAATGAAGTGACAAAAACACGCGAGTAAATGTATTATTCTAATTGAAGATGGGCAAAAGCCGTATACGCATATTGGCATAAATAAAGATAGTTGCATATTTCTTCAGGTGATTGGCAGCCACGGAGCGTAACCAGCAGTAACGTGGATAAACAAATAAGACGAACTCATCCAAGCATGTTAGAATAGCCCAGGTTCTTAACCGAGAATCGATCCGGTTTCCCGGCTTTGATCGTCGATTCCCCAACGACTGAGCTATCCAGCCACAGCTCACAGTCCAGTGCACAACTTCAAACTAGCACAAGTTGCTGTGCTCTAGGCCATGTGATGTGCACCAGCGGCTCCGTTGGATAGTGCAGTGCAGCAACACGTGACCCACAAACCTCTCAAACACCGGTTTTGAATCTGTTGCTAGATCACATTAAAATATTGTCGGCGTGCAGGTAACTACTACATGCTTCTAGTTTTTTTCACAAAAAATATGTAGATCTACTGTGAGTATAGTTTAAGTGAAAGCTGTAAATTTCGAGAAATAATGCAAATGGAGTCATGCTGAAAACCACAGATACTTTCCGTTCGCTTAGCACTTTAGGAACTTTCAAAACTCCATTCTCAGTCAGCCAGTTTCAACACACGTAACAGAATTACAGTTTCATGTATGGCAGTCGTGTCAACCACAATGCTTTCCCAAACATGAAAAAAAGTTATTGAGGCGTAACGGCACGTTAATACGAAAAGGCGCGGTCGCGAACGGAGGAGCTCAAACTTACTAAACAATTAGCTTCTGTGCAGAGTAACAGTTATATGTACTTCACAGGTGCTTCCTTGCTCAACTTGTGATACATCCGTGGATGCAATAGAAGCAGCGAGACACTGTGTATCACTTTTTAAGTGCCAAATAATATCCAAACTATGTTTTTCCTTTAGTAGAGCTGGCTTTTTCACTTTGAAACAGTTTTTTATTTTAACACATCATCTATTTACTTTTCTAACTTCACTCAATAAATAATGTAACATTTTGAAGGAATATGAAATGGAACTGTGACATATGCCCAGGAATTGAGAGAATACTCCGTCCGAACAGGCTTCGGAAGGCCCAACGGTCCCGACTGACCGCCGTGTCATCCTCAGACGACAGGCGTCACTGTATGCTGATATGGAGGGGCACGAGGTCAACCCACAGTTCTCCCGACCGCTGACAGTTTTGGTGACAGGAGCCGGTACTTCTTAGTTAACCAACTCCTCAGCTTACCTTAAGGAATGAGTGCAGCCCACTTGCCAATAGCAACTCTCGGCCTACGGGAATTCAATCAGTCTACAGAAGTAATGATGGCTTATACATCACTCTTCCTATCGATCTTGGAATGCTACTCAAGTGTATGGGTTAATATCAAATAGCACTAACAGGATATACTGAACGTTCACGGAGAAGTGCAGTATGAATGATGACAGGTTTTTTTGACCCGTGAGAAAAAGAGTGACAGAAGTGCAGAAGAAGCTCAAGTAACAACTCCTGAAGATAGGCACAAACTCTCCCGAGACAGCCTACTTACAAAGGTTCAAGAACCATCTTTAAATGGTCAGTCTAGTAATGTACAAAAACTTTCTGTGCATCGCACCCGTAGGGATCGTGAAGACAAGATTTGATTACTTACAGCGTTCACAGAGGCATTTTGACTTCTCGCGTTCCGTACGTGAGCGCAAAGGGAAAAAGTTTTAGACTGAAGCTGCAAAGAAACTGGTATAGGCATGCGTATTCAAATACGGAGATATGTAAACAGGTAGAATAGGGTGCTACGGTCGGCAACGCCTATATAAGACAACGAATGTCTGGTGCAATTGTTAGATCGGTTACTGCTGCTACAATGACAGGTTATCAGAATTTATTTGAATGTGGAGTTATAGTCAGCGCACGAGCGCTGGGACATAGAATCTCCAAGATAGCGATGAAGTGGGGATGTTCCCGTACGACCACTTCACGAGCGTACCGTGAATATCAGAAATCCGGTACAACATCATAAAATTCCGACATCGCTGCGGCCGGAAAAAGGTCCTGCAAGAACGGGACCAACGACGACTGAAGAGAATCGTTCAATGTGCACAAGTGCAGCCCTTCCGCAAATTACTGCAGATTTCAGTGCTGGGCCATCAACAAGTGTCAGCGTGCGAAGCATTCAACGAAACAGGAGGGGACTGTTCAATCTGGTGGAGGCTCTGTAATGGTGTGAGACGTGTGCAGTTGGAGTGATATGGAACCCCTGATACTTCTAGAAACGACTGTGACAGGTTACACGTACGTAAGCATCCTGTCTGATCATCTGCATCCATTCCTGTCCATTGTGCATTCCGACGGATCTGGGCAATTCCCGCAGGACAGTGCGACACCCCACACATCCAGAATTGCTTCAGAGTGGCTCGAGGAACACTCTTCTGAGGTTAAACACTTCCGCTGGCCACCGAACTCCCCAGACATGAACATTATTGAGCATATCTGGGATGTCTTGCAACGTGCTGTTCAGAGGAGGTCCCCACCCGTCGTACTCTTGCGGATTTATGGACAGCCTTGCAGGATTCAAGGTGTCAGTTCCCTCTAGCACTATTTGAGACATTAGCTGAGTCAATGCCATGTCGTGTCTCGGCACTTCTGCGTGCTCGCGGGGACCCCACACGATATTAGGCAGTTGTACCGGTTAGTTTGGCTCTTCAGTGTAATTGTTACACTGGAAAGCGCCAATTGCCATGCACTTTACACTGGTCTCCGAATCTGGCCATGGATATACTTTCTCTCTCTCCAACTACTGGTAAACCCAAACAGCTGTTTGTTTTCTGATATTTTGTCCCTCTCGTGACAGAACTTCTGTGGAAAATCCTCACGTAGCCTTTGCGACACGTCACGGTGAGAAAGCTTACAATAATATAAAATTGAGGAGAGCGAAGTCCATGTCTATAATGTGAGTGAGCACGACGAGAATCAGTTAACGTCCGATGATATCAGACGACCCCATCATCCTATGTTACAGTACATGCGCAGTCTTCGGCATTCTCACGATTCTAAATACTATACTTGACACAACCAATCGTTCATTAGCGCCACTGCCCCACTCGCGACATGGTTGGCAGCTGATTTACACGCTGGCACGTGACACCGCGTACATGCCACAAGCAGTCGATTTTACCAGGAAATCGCTCTTCTGCAACGGGCTTTACGAAACTCGCTTCGCCGCGTAGCTACGCCGCTGATACTCGCGCTGGCACACACACACACACACACACACACACAGAAGGCCGGCGTATAACAAAAAGCGGCCCACCGCCGGAGGGGATTTTGAAGTTTAAGTTCAAGATCCTCCAATATGAAACGATTAAACTGCCATCAATCAGTGTTCCGCGGACGTAATACGACAGAACGGGAGATTTCTCAGTCTAGGGGGACGGGTAAGGGGATGGGAATACGGGGGGAGGGGGGGGGGGGGAGGTGGGAGGTAGGTGGCAGAGAAGGACGCGAGCCGCCTCAGATTGGCAATACAATTCAAATTAAGCCTCCTAAGTCTGTGTGCGTGCGCTTTCTATTTTGAGTGCGATATTAGCATACCTTTTTTGGCGGTGTCTCCCCGCTCCGCACCCCCGTTTCCTTTGGAAGCCGGTGTATCTGCTCCCGCCCCTGTTGCAGACGGAGTCGGATAACCTCCCCTCCTTTCCCTCTTCCCACCGCCCTCATCCCCCCCCCCCCCGTCCCCCAATATACGACCACCCTTTGCCTTACCGCCCACCTCTCCCGGCCGGCGAAATGAATAATTGTTTGTTGATCGAACAAAAGGCAAAGATTGTAATTGCCTTCTCGTGGCGGGCGAGCATCTCCCCGTGCGCAGAGCTAGGGCGCCCGTTTCATCTCTGCGGCGGACTCGTTGCCTGCCACGTCAATACAATAGAGACAGTTTATGATCCGAGTTGCAACAAGAGCCAGGGGAAATGCGGAGAAACGAAAATTAAATCTTCCGGTAGAAGAAGGAGAAACAGGAGCTCAAAAGGCGCGCTGGGGGGATAAGCGACGGCCTGCCGACCGACTGAAGACTTCGAGAGAGGAGGAGGTATTCGTCGGAAGAGAGGAGGAGGTATTTGTCGAAAGAGGGTAGACTGCCCGCAGGCCGAAACACGAGAACCTTCTGCGTTCTTCCCTCGCCACAAACGTATTCTGTCTGAATTGCGTCCCAGGGAACGGCTGAGCAGCCTCGTAGAAATTTTCTCGGTGTCACGTATTCGCAGCTATCGTTACACCCACGCATACTCACACGCCACGGTATCCTACTGTTCTCTCTCTTTTTTTCTCTTTCACCTTCTTCTTTTCTTCCTCTTTCTCCTCCCCTATATTCTTCTTCCTTTTCTAGTTTATTCGGCGAGGATCACTGTGACAAAAAGCGAATTGTATTAAGTATGACCACGTCGGCATTCTGTAAGCTTGGAAGGAAATTAACGTCCGACGATAGAAGCGAGAAGTACATAAAAAGCAGAGCTGGCAAAGACGGCGTTGCTGAGCAGAGGAAGCCTGTTAGCATCAAACATAGGACTTAATATGAGGAAGAAATTTCTGACAATGTACATTCGCAGCCCAGCATTGTATGGTAGTGTGTCAGGCAATGTGGGAAAACCCAGCTTGAAGAGAACGGGAGCGTATAAGATGTGGTAGACGGACGTTGAAAATCATGTGGACTGAGATGATAAGGAATGAGAAGGTTCCTCGCAGAATCGGCAAGGAAAGGAACATATGGAAAACACTGAGGAGGGCAAGATACAGGACGTCAGCACATGTTAAGACTTCAGTGAGTGACGCATATGGTAATAGACCAGGGGCTCATAAACTTCTTCTTTGACGGAGCGCTTTGAGAATCCCAGTACTTCAATGGAAAACTTTGTTTATTTTGAAGGTAAATGAAATTTAAAAAAAACGAGAAAAACGTTTTAATTTCATGAGTACGTGAATTTTAATCATAACTAATAACATAGGTATCATAATAAAATTTAAAAAAAATATTAGTGTCGTCAAAATGTCGGGAAAAACGCTATGTATTCATATTTGATTTGTAATGATTCCAGTCTTAGATAACAATGTTTATCTGTAATCAGGTTATCAATTCTGGTCGTTAGTGAACATCTTCAGACCTGAGTAGACATTTATTCACTTCTCGCGGAATGCCAGTGTTCCGTGGAACCACAGTTTGTGAAACCTGACACTACAGGGCGCTGTAGCTGACATAAACTGTAGGGGAAGACAGATATCGGAGCGCTTCCAACAAATAAATGAGGTCTGTGGGTACAAATACCACTGTGGAGTCAGAACAAGATAAGGCTTTATGGTGGGCCTTATCAGGCGAAGAAGAAATGAGCACGTGAAGAAATACTATGTTAGAGTCGTATCCGTCCTCCATATACTCAAAGAGTGGTCACGTATACGAAAAACTAAACAATATTGCTTCTGTATAATCTTGTGATTGACACAAGAAAAAATAATGGACTTGTGCAGTGATTTTGTAAACCAACTAACGAGGACGTAATTAGATAATAAAATATCGGAGGATCGATGTGAAATGATAAACTACTGCCCATATCTGTTCTCCAACTTATCGGATCGGGTGAACTGCCCGATTTCTGGAGTCGCATGTCTTTTCAATCATTTTTTTTTCTTAACAACTATGAAATAATGGATCGACGATGCAAAAACCTTGAAAGCACTTACTAAACTTCAGTTTTTTTCGATTTTGAGTTTCTTTAAGAATTTTGCTCTACAAAATCGATAGTGCAGTAAGACGTAATCAAAATAATCTTCTTTTCAGGTTATAAGGAAATTTAATAACCATTGCTGCCGTTGTAGATGGAAGAACTCAAGGACGTTTATGGTTTAACGACGAGATTGTTAGGGACAGTGTCAAAGTCTAAAAAAATACTGAGCTTTTCTTCAAGGGCAATATCTCTCACGATAATTTATTTGGATTCTTCCACCTCTAGTATCCACCCACCCATCATTATCAGTGCGTTCAACAACTAAAAGTTAACATTACACACGGTAAATCAATTATGATATATTTGAACGCATGGATCGCCTGCAAATGGTATAGGACAGGAAAAAAAGCCGCAGATTTGGTGGAGCAAAATGATTTTTACAATATATTTAAATCTTCAAAGTCCAATGGAAAGTGAAAAAACTGAGGGAGAAGATACTAAACTCAAAAAGTTCGTATAATGAAACTCCCATTAAATCTAAAAGTCTACATTCAGTCCTTTAGCGTTATATGTTTGTATTGAAGGTATAGTACCTTTGCCTTGTTCCTAACGGAAAATCGAACAGCTTTGAGTTTATGCACCCACCAGACCAAATAAAAACAAAGAAAACCCTGTTACTAAAATTGCAAAACTTAACACTTCTTTTTAAATGTAAACAACGAAGGACTCTTGAGACTTCATATATGACCTTGGCCTTACGGATTAGTTTATTATTATTCTCGAAGAATAACTGCACACTTCTCTGACGCACGTCATATTTCTGCGTTTGTCTACTTTTATTTTGTTTAGCGTGGATGAAACAAAGTAAAACTGAAGCCCATTCATTTCACATTTCCGTCTCGAAACACTTCGCCTCTTCTGCCTGGCTTCCGCGTAGGGCGCTCACTAGATATTAAATAATACGCGCGCAGACAAAACCACAGAATCAACGGGCTAAGAGACTTAACAGGGGTGCCTACCGTCAGCAACACTATAAAAACGGACGCCAAAATTAAATCGCCCATATTGCAACGCGAGCCTGCGCCCCGTGCACTCTGCAGAGAGGGCAGAAAAAAAGTCGCCTGCTCGTGGTGGTGTTGGCAGCACTGCCGGATATTCGGCGCGACAAAGGCTGCCAGACATCCGGCTGGCTCCAGATTAAAAGTCGCTCGCACCGTGACGGTGTGAAGCGTAATAACTTAGCCACGCCGACAGATATCGGTTTTCATTCCAATTTCGTGTTCTGTATCGGAAACAGCAGGGGTTAAAAGGTGGCGGCAAAGGCTCGTGCGGCCGGTAAGGGATCCATCGGCTGCCGGCGTCTGCGACACACACACACGTAAAACTCTCACTACAGGGAGAGAGGACCTTTAGCCGTTGTTCACTACGCCACATTTACCGACCTATTCGTCAAATCACAAGACTCGAGCTCGCCTTCGTGTGAGATAAAATAGAACTGATGAACCAAGTTATTATATTATTCATCATTCTTCTGCCTGATTCTGTGCAGCCAGATAGGAATTCAACTCCGTCTTCCGTGTCAATGTCACCTCAGAGTTGCATTTGCATCCAACCTACTCGATTATAGACATGTATTTCAATCTAAACTTTCCCTATCTTCCTATAGTCTTAATACAAATTGTTCATTTTAAGCTTTTCCGTTTTCTAATTAATTTCAAGTTTCCAAGTACACAAAGCTGCAACTTTGTAAAAACACAAATAAATTAAATTAGGGTCATTTTATGCACGTGTACAATTTAATTCTGTGACAGCAGTACTTATCTTAGTGACTATGTGCCCAGTTCAAATCTAAATGGCAGCAAGTAAAAATGAATATACATTTCAATCACTGTCTTCCCTACATTTTTACCGTACCCGCTAGTACCATGTTATAACACATGTCATATCATTGTTTCCCTTCTTCTAGACGTTGTTTTCTATATATTCTTGGAACTCACAGATTCTGCGCAGAATCTCCTCACGTTGTTAGTCCGCGTAGTTTCAGTATCTTTCTGTTACGCATCGATTCGCTTCTTTCATAAATAACAGTGTGTAATAAATATCTTCTATCGTTTTAAATAGTCATAGTACGAAACCTCGCTGTTGGAAGGCAAATGATGATGTGGTGATGTATGTAAGCTGACAGTCCTCTAACTCTGGAGTAAGAAAGTTTGGTGAGGCATTTTATGGAATCTGTGGTAATCCGTGGTAACGAATCTTACTTTTAACGCCATAGACGTTTCTGACTGCATCGTAAAGTCTGACTGCATTAGTGATGTATTAGTGTTTCTACCTGTATTGTTTGCCTTAGAATTGAGAAATTCGAATATAATAAATTTCCTTGTGCTTATATCGATAAATCTGCACGGGTTTAGGAAACATCTCTCGTGCGAAATTCAAGTTGCACTTTTCTAGCGCAATATCCTGCGGACTGTGGTGAAAGGACAATAAGCACATTTCATATTCCAAGCTTTGAGAAAAACGTTTTAGACAGCGCCAAACTGCATACTGTTAACGAAGATCTGAGCATGTGGAACGGGTTCCCAGATGTACGGTTGGCTCGAAGACCTGTTAAGTAGTAGTACCCAGTGCGCTGTCCACGGCGGCGAGTGTTCATCGGGGACAAAGGTATCGTCAGAAGTGCGTCACAGAAATGCAATAGGACATCTCTTGTTTTTTGTGTACACCAACGATTTAGCGCATAGGGTGGGAAGCAATCTGTGACTGTTCATGACGCTGCAGTGCACGGGAAAGTGTGGTTCTGGGTGACGGTAATTGGATAAAGGTGATTTGGATAGAATTTCCGTTTGGTGTGATGAATGACAACTATCTGTAGATATCGGGAAATGTAAGTTAATGCAGATGAGTGGGAAAAATAATCCCCCTAACATCCGAGTACAGTATTAGTGTTGTGCTGCTACACACAGCCATGTCAGTTAACTATCCAGGGATAACGTTGCAAAGCGCGTGATGTCGGTTATAGGGAACGCTAATGGTCGACTTCGGTTTATTCTAGGAAAACGTAGTTCCTCCATGAAGGAAACCGGGTGCAGAACACTTATGCGACCCATTCTTGACTGCTGTTCGAGTGTTTGGGATCCACACCAGATCGTAGGGTCTATCAAAAGAAGACATCGAAGCAATTTAGAGGTCTGCTGCTATATTTATCGTCTGTAACTTCGTTCGACACGAAAATTCTCCGTGAATTCAAATGGGAATCCGTCGAGGGAAGAAGACTTTGTTTCCGCGAAGCACACTATGAGGAAAGTTTAAGGAACCGACATTTGCTGCAGACTCCAGAACGATTCTAACGCCAGAAACACGCATCTCTTGTAAGGACGGTGAAGCCAAGATAACAAAAATCAAGGCTCGTAAGGAAGCATATAGATAGTCATTTCTCCCTCGGTCCGTATGCGTGTGAAACAGAAAAGGAAAAACTAATAGTGCTACAGGGTACGCTCCGTCGTACATCGTATGGTGGCTTGCGTAGTGTTAGACGAGTAAAGTAATTACGCTATTTTGTCAGTGATCACAGCTTCCAATGTTGTAGAGTGGGACATAACACAACAACGTTAATATTATTGAAGTTACATCCATCGAGTGACGTGTCACCAATTATTTGTGTTTGATGATAGCATAACTGGTAAAATTACAATAGCAAAAATTAAATCCATGGCAATGTCATTAGCAGAATATGACGTCTTTTCGATATTATCACAGGTGGAGACTCACCCTACAGACGAGACATTTCTCTCGACCTGTGAGCCTCATAGCCAAGCAACTACCCTAAAAGATGAAGACTGGAAATGTCAAACCTTCTAAGACTCAAATCTCATGTTTGACAGGAGAATCAAAAAACAATACATTTCTTTTTGCACATAAATTATTTGTATCCAAAAGCCTGAGAAGATATTCTGACGCCACAGAATTATGCTGGTCATCTCGTCATTGCAGAAAATTTTGTGACAAACTAGGAAATAAATAACCTCTTAAGAACGTTTTAAGTGCCATACAAGGGCACAAGGGTACAAGTACCAATAAGAAAATTTTTGTTTCACATATCATTAATACTGACGCGCTACGTCTTATTTGTGATATTAGCGTTTCCCATATTTAGCTAGAGAAAAGTGACTCGATGCCCAAATATTCGCTCATATTTGTCTTATCTTACTAGCAGAGGATGTGTTAGATAAAACTACCACAAAAATTATTTCATTCCCCTTAAATAGACAACGCAACTTTCATCCTCTGCCCTGAATGCGAATGATGTAAGTTGGGTTGTCTACCTCAAGGCGTATGAAATATTTCAAATTACGAAATGTAAAACGTTTTCTTTACCACATTTAGCTGCACCTTTCACCTATTTCTCTATATAGTCACTGCTTCGGCTTAGTCATTTGTCAAAGCATGGTACCAACTTTCCAATACCCTCATCACAGAAGGTAGCTGCCTGTGATTTGCGTCAATTGCCTATGCTGGTTTGCAGCTCGTTGTCTGTTACAAAATGCTTTTCTCATAGCCAGCGGTTCATGTGAGTGAAGAGATGAAAATCAGAGGGAGCCAAGTCCGGGCTGTACGGTGGATGACCTAACAATTCCCACCCAAAACGATGCAGGAGCATCTTCGTTGTACCCGCAGTATGCGGCCGAATATTGTCATGAAGAAGGGAACGCAGTTACGTTACGTCGGCTGAGTGAAATCAGGCGAAACCTCTCAGTAGGACTTCACACTGAGCCGGAGAAGTTATAGGTCTAGGCACCTTTACGTACTCACTATACGCTCAGAACTGACAAGGGCGACGTGATGCGGTAGTTGGGCATACTACAGCCTGAGCAACATATTTACTCAAAGGTTCACCGGATTTTCACTGTGGTTTTAATTTTGTGACCGGTCGGAGTACGAAAAAAATAGCCCTCTTACTTCGTCCACCCTATATATATATATATATATATATACGCGAGATGTGCCTTGGTGAAAATGTCGCACAGCCTTCTTCCAACACAGCTACTTTAAACATACCCAATAGGGTTTCTTATTTGGTTTAAATGTAATTTTTTGTATCTGTTCCTTTGTCACATTATTTTCATCATCTTAGTAGCTTCTTCATTTGCTATCATTTCTGTTCCTATGATTCTTCTTCCACTTGAAATCTTTGTTCGTGTGACTTTAATTAATTTCATGTATTAATTTCTGTTTTTTTCGTCTATGTTTTTGCATTCGTTATTTCAATGCCTCACTTTGTCCGAATTTAGTTTTACTTAAAATTCCTTCTTTCGTTAAAATCTTCATCTGTATCATTTTGTCCATAGTGCAATAGGAATGAAGGCTATGTTTTAAATATTTGTATAATGATTACCATAAAGAAATCACATCTTGTAACGAAAAATACATTTCTGACGCCATTGTACAGTTAATATAAATAGCTTATTTCGCTTTTTTTTAATCGATAGATCGGCATTTTCAGAATTTAAATATTATAACAGATAAATATAATTAAATTCACATTCACAAAATTTCCGAGTGGAAAAGAATGATATGAAGAAAAAATTAGAACAAATGAAAAAGGTCATATAAAATGATGTCAGAAAGGAATAGAAAAATTACACTTAAACCAATTAACAGAATAAAAATAATAATCAAAGTCATTTCGAAAAAGATTTAAAAATAAAATATTTGAAGCACTTGAGAAGATTCGAATTCAATCCTATCTAAATGCAGAGATCTTAAGCTGTCCGCTACACCGACGTATAAAATATTACTTTGTTGACGCTACTGGGCGTCACAACCGGCCGGGGTGGCCGAGCGGTTCTAGGCGCTACAGTCTGGAACCGCGCGACCGCTACGGTCGCAGGTTCGAATCCTGCCTCGGGCATGGATGTGTGTGATGTCCTTAGGTTAGTTAGGTTTAAGTAGTTCTAAGTTCTAGGGGACTGATGACCTTAGAAGTTAAGTCCCATAGTGCTCAGAGCCATTTGAACCATTTTGAGCGTCACACGAAATTTGACAATTTCTTTCTGGTTAATTACTTGAAAAAGAGGGCCCATCAGGGTGAATGTCGGTACAGTGTGATACCTGGCATCTTAACCTACTTCACCGTATAGATGGTTTCAAAAAATCTGTCCCGCCACTGGGAATCGCACCTTCTTGGTTACACTTTCGGACGGGCTATAACTACCTGTTTCTGGTCAACGCCGGTTTTACAAGAAGACACAGATCGAGACACTATAACCCGTGTGAGGAGAATCTGGAGGGAGGCAGCAGGTGGGTGCGGCGCGTCGCGTCATCCCGCGGGCCGCGGGGGTGGAATGCTAAACGGCGCAGATGGCCGCGTTTGATGTGCGGTGACGGGCGCGATTCGAATTCCTGTGCCGGCTCTCTCTCCTCGGCATTCGACCTGCCCCGCCGCCGCTGTCGCAGGGGGTGGTACGGTTTGCGGAATATTCCCGGCGGGGGCGGGCCACCCCTTTCATCGGGGACAACACACGGGCCCGCAGACAGACGCAGCGCCGCGCGCCGTGCAAAGCATTCCCCGCCGCGCACCGCGCCGCCGACAGCGCCGCTGTCTTTGTGTCCGTACCGAAAACAGACAATATTAAAGCTCACGCGGCAATAACGCACCGCGCCGCATCGATCTGCCGGTCGCGCCAGTTCGTAGGACAATCCGCGGTCGCCCTACAGCCGGAGAGAGGGGGGTGCTGGCGAATATTGCAAGAGAGGGTTGGTTTTACGCAGGTGTACGATATTAAATTCATCAAGCAACAGGAATTCGAAAGGCATCGTCAGTCGTTCGCTGCGCCGACCGGCCGCCAAGAGGAACAGACGGCTATTGCCGAGGTCGCGCCGAACGAAAGGCGTCGCAGGGCTATCGCCATCCGATCTCCCGCACAGTGGCCTGTGTCGGTAGGCAACACGTTAGAGGCGTGTCAGGGCCGCGGCCGGGTTACGTCCGGTGCAACGGAAACACACGGCGTCGCACAGAGGTCAATGTAACGAAGCACGCCTCAGGTACAGGAGCGCGGCCTGGAACACTGCACGCAGGTGATCAAAGGGTAAGAAAATACGCGAAAGAAAACTGTCTCTGACGGTCTTGCAGCAGAAAAGTATTTAAAACTGTCTTAAGATTAATGTTAGGTGTCGCGCCCCACGTCACATTTACCGACCTATCCGTCAAATCACCCGATTTTCCGCTTTCTCGTGAGATGAAATGGAGTCAATGAACAAAGTTCTTATACCATTCGTCATTCTTCTGCCCGTTCTATGCAACCGGACAGGAATTCGACTTCCTCTCCTATGTGAATCTCATCTCAGAGTAGCATTTATATCCAATGTACTATGTTATTTGAGACAGACGGCTATTACTAAACACTTTCCTATCTTCCTACATTCTTACAACAAATCACTCATTTTAAGATTCCCCGTTTCCTAATTAGTTTCTAGTTATCAAGTACACAAAGCTGCAACTTTGTAAAAACACGAAAAATCTAAATTAGGTTCATTCTACGGACGTGTATAATTTAATTTTGCGAGAACACGACTTGTCCTGGTAAGTAGCTATCCAGTTCAAATGTTAATGGCAGCAAGTAAAAAAGAATATACATTTCAATCTCTGTCTTCCACCACATTTTTACCCTCTACAGTACCCGCTAGTACCACGAACACATTCTTAATACATGTCCTATCATTCTTTCTCTTCTCCTAGACATTGTTTTCTGTATATTCTTGGAATTCACAGATTCTGCGGAGAAGAAGGAAACTCAAATAAAAATTGGAAATAATGAGACGCTACTTTATCTTGAAAATACGTGCAGCAAGAAACTCGAAAACTTTATGACACCGGCCAGTTTATTCTCTAAACAGATCATCTATACCTACGACCTACACGAAAATGCGAAGAACTTACCCTACAGTTTCACCTAAAGTGTAACAAACTACAGTGTGCTGTCATTCCACCAAACTAAATTTCAATAGCGGTGGAGAGCAGAAAGAAAAAACGTCTAAAGTGAAGGACAATCCTTCAGTGTAGCACTTGAATAATTCAGAGCAGCTGAATGACGGTACTGTACGGATAGCCAATTTCTACGATGGAAGAGATATCTGGGCAAGACGGAGGAATGAACTGAAGATGGAAACAAAGGAAAAAGAAAATTTGCACTGAACTATCATTGTAGTAAGAACGTGATGAAGGAAGGCTAGTGGACTAAGGCGGAGATATCTTGTAGTGACAGGAGCTCGAAAACATCTTTGAATGGTGAAAATTCTAAGTCTGGAACAGAAAACTGGTTTATAGAGCGCACTAGTAGATACTTTACGACAAACAGAAGAAAAATAAACAAGGATACACCATGAAAAACTAGCGATATATTTGATAACCGCTGTACAGAGAAGGAAAATGGGCTGGCCAATATTTTCCACGACCGCAAGAAGCGTGTTGTTCATCAGTTAGTGACAGAGTCAACCAGCACATTACTTTTTCCGATGTACATCTCACTGAACAGCCATGGTAGTGAAATCAGAGAAATGAAAACTTGTGCAGAGACGTACCAACATCCCTACCACTCACTATTCGTAAATCGGAAAGCGGAGTAAACAAATTGATAGGAGTATAGGATGTGCCCTCCCCTTAACGCCGTCAAGTGTCTTGCCGAGCAAATACACAAGTATAGAGCGAGAGGTGCTTTATCCGAGCGCTATAGGTTTGTTACTGTGTTTCCCTCAGTGTCCTTTCAATCACTTGTCCGTCTAGTTGACGGAAAGCACTGATTGATTGTTTAAAGCTGTTCGCAATTTGGCAAGAACGTTTACAGGCTCGTTAGCTCAGATTGACATGCCAATTATCACATCTATTCATTGCTTAGTACAGTAAGAACGACTAACAATGAAAAATAGACTATGTAGGTTGGCCGTTATATCGGGAGAGAAGCTCTCCCTTTGACTGTCCACAAATAGCTTGAAGAAATCATTAGAAACACGTTAGTCATTACCCTGACGAGGGAAGCAGCTAATAACACGGTCGGTGGGTGTGTCTCGGCTTAAGAGTTAATAGAAAGTCTGGAGCTGGTCATTAGGGCGAGGCGTCTGTCACCCGCGAGCGTGACAAAAAGCGGTGACGTCTTAGATTCGCCCACTTTTATTTTGAGGCGGCGTATTTCTGAAGCCCGTGGCTTATAGCTCCTGCTCGGCAGCCTGTTTCCTCCGACCTTTCAGACACTGCGACCCACACCGGCAAGGATAGCGTAACTCTGAGAAGGGGGTGTGAGGTGCAGTGCGCTGCCCGTGGACGGGAAACTGGAATAACGACCGTGGCAGAGGAGAGAGAGCGCCTGTCGTCATTTGTCAGGGCGCATCTGGAGCTGCCGTTGCTAAAGCTGTTAGCGCCGCGACTCCGGAAGCCGAGAGCTGGAGACAAATGACGGCAGCTTCCAGCGAGGGCGTAAGAAACGGCGACGACTCAGTGACAGGTCTCTGGAAGACTTGCGATGTCCTCCTAAATGGTTGAGCAGCAAAACAATGTACCTACACAGGAAAACAGCTCCGCAGTTTTTCTTACTATTGAGCAACGCTCTAAACATACTGAATCTTAATAATTCTGTACATAAAGTTTCCATACACCTTATTCTTCCTTCTAGTCGGGCTCACAACTCTAAAATATCCGTTAAAAGACACCGTTGTTACGTTGAGGCTGTCTATTTGAACAAAATGATCTATTCGTCACTGCTGGCCAATGTCAGCCACATGTCCACGTGTCACTTGCACGGGAAAAGATCAAAACAGTGCTCGCGTGTTTAATATTGTGAGTCCCACACGAAATTAATCGATCGACTAGCCATCTACAGGGTAAGTCACTAACTATTGCCACCAAGAATAACTCCGAAAGTATGATAGGAGCTGAAAAGTTTGTGGGACAAATATTGCATGGGACAACGGGGGCCATAACATGACGTTGGTTTTTTGTTGCTAGATGGGTTCGCGTCAGAAATATGAAGGTAATTTTTTTTAATGAGAGGCTATAGTTTGGTATTTATTTTCTGATAGCGGCTATCCAGACGAATCCAATGATGTGTAACAGTAAGGTCTTTGAAGGTTAACGAAGGTCAGAAAGGTAGCATGAACATCCATTTACAGTAGGTGTTCGAATTTAAGACCATTGGTATCAATGCAGTGCTGCTATCTTCTTATCATGGACTGAGTGGTATTCCTTATCACTTAGGCACTTATCGAAGCACATGCTCGGACAATTCTCTCTCGTATATCGTGCAAATAGTAAATATTAGCCGAAAACGGCGTATCCATCTAACGTGTCATTGACATGTAAGCACCATTCGACGGTTTCGCAAGACAACACTAACAGGAACGGTAAGACTAGTATCGATGAATCAAGCGAAAGTGAATGATGTATTCCTTCGAAGAGCAAGTCGATATGCTTCTCATTTACGGAGAATGCCAACGAAATTCAGTGAAAGCTAGGAATTTATACGCTGAAAGAAATCCTCAACGTACTCACCCTACACGCCGTACATTGAAATATGTGTATGATAAATTCAGAACAACTGGATATTTAACGCATCGGAAACATATCCAGCAAAGGAGAATTACTAACGAGGAAACGGAAATTGGTACTCTTGCCACTGTGGTTCGAGATCCTTGTGTTAGTTCGCGTCAAATCGCAAGGGAATCAGGCATGAGCCAGAGTAGTGTTGTTCGTGTTCTGCATCGTTATAAATATCATCCTAACCATATCAGTCACCACCAAGAATTAACTCGCACGGATTGTATGCGTCGCATTGAATTCTGCCGATGGGCTCAACTTCAGATTCAGAGAGATGACACATTTATTAATTTGATTTTATTTACTGAACCATGGAAATGTTGATTTGCATAACATGCATTATTGGACAACTGAAAATCTATGTTGGCACCGGCAAGTTTGCACACCAAAAACCGTCGTCGGTGAATGCTTGGTGTCGGATTCTGGAGAATTATAGGCCCCTATTTCATCGAAGAAAATCTTAATGGTAGGAAGTACACCACATTCCTGCAAGAAACATCAGATCTGTTAACTGCACGTAATTTTTGATGTTATACATTAGTACAACTTTACAATACCGAGCGAGGTGGCGCAGTGGCTAGCACACTGGACTCGCATTCGGGAGGACGACGGTTCAATCCCGCGTCCGGCCACCCTGATATAGGTTTTCCGTTTTTTCCCTAAATCGCTCCAGGCAAATGCCGTGATGGTTCCTTTGAAAGGGCATGGCCGACTCCCTTTCCGGTCCTTCCCTAATCCGATGAGATCGATGACCTCGCTGTCTGGTCTCCTCCCCCAAACAGCCTTTTACAAAAAAAAAAAAAAAAAAAAAAAAAAAAAAAAAAAAAAAAAAGTTTAAAATGGATAATTACAATGTAAGTAACGGCTCTGTATGAGGGACTCACTTCAGCACAAATGCCAGACGGTCTACAAGCTGTGCGCACTGACAGAGAACTGTTACTACTGTTTTTTTTTTTCGCTAGAGATACCTAGGTGTCTTCGTATTATGCAGTTTGAGGGTAACCTAACGACAGTGTAAAAACACGTTTTACAGAGTGAATGGCAAGGAACTGCACTTCACTGACAAAACTAAAACAACAATCAAGGCAAAGTTTAGAATCGTAAATTCAGTGGGTCTTTTTCAGAAAATAAAGGTCCCACCCCGTGTCACGCAGTTCTAAGCTGCTATATTTTAATGCTAGCGATTTAGTTTTGAACAACTTTAAAATATTTTCTCGCCATTTTCATGGAACTGATACACGGAGCTGGCTGGAGTCAACACTCTACTAGACTGACCAGTCAGCAAAAGTTGTTTTCTGTTCCAAAGAACTGTAGAAACGGAAGGCTTGGCAATGGTACATCAAATTAGTAGTGTTTTCAGCAGAAATCTGAATGGACAATTTGGAAAAGCAGTTCCTAAATTAAAAAAAAAAAAAGAAGCAAGAGAGGTACGAGTAGGTCTCGCGCTCTGAGAGTTCCGTTCAAACTTAATTATCCATACACACAGTTCATCTGTAGGTTCTGATTAGTGAGTTTGCGAATATCAAATCACACCATGTGACATAAATTTCCATATCTTTTGACCAAAGGACCTTAGACCTCAGTATTTGATACAAATTTCAATGTATACCTCTAGCAGTTCATGAGAAACAGTGGTTTTAACAGACAAGGTTTCCGCTTTCAAATATTGACTTATGGAATCCTAGAAAACTTTTCCTTTTCTATAAAATGCAGCGGAAATTTACTACACTAAAATATCCTACAGATGATATAGCCGCATTCCTTGAGCCACTAATAAGAATTTCTGAGTGTGGCATCACCTAACACTAAGCTGTCATTTATGAAGATGTAACCCTCCGTCACTGAACTTTCCGAAAAAATTTGTGTGGACGCAAGGGAACAGAGAGAACTTTCAGAATACAAACAACACTTCAGACTGCGCAGGTTTGGAGGAATGTCACCGGTCGTGTATAATTCATTGTTTGATGAGCGATGGACGCCAGAAGACGGAGAGGCGCTCGACCAGAGGTCGGCACGACCAGTAATTGAAATATTCCCGGGCGAGGGAAGACGTTCAGATGACTGACTGCCAGCGCCCTCAGTGATCGATAGGCCACGGGGATAGGGATGCGTTTCGGCCCCGCATACTTGCGGCGTCTTCGGGAGAGACTTGGCGCGGTGGCCAAGTTGGAACATCTCCCGACCGATCCCTGCCGCATCCGTAAACACATAACCGAATTTATGGAATGCGATAAGCCCGCCTGCCGTCTTCTCGTACGATCGATTGCGTTTTCAGTTTCTCCGCGCCCGGAGCGAAGCGAAGATTTGCTCCCAAGTTTGAGCACGAGCGGCTCCGGCCGGGTCTGCGGTAGTGATGCAAAACCCGGGAAGCGAATTCCGCTAATTCTCCGGCAGCGGCCAGAACAACGGAGGTATGACGTCCCCCTTTGTCTCGTTTCGTAGATACAGTTTCATCAAAACGCTCGTTGCCCTACGTTCATCCACAGCCCTACTTCCGTATCAAGCTGAAAGCTAGCATCGAAACTGACACACAAGAAAGTTCGTTCGCCGCATCAGTGGTTACAGAAATCTCAAGTAGCTTAGTCAATGAGACTTTACTGTCTTCAGTATTTATCGCTGAAACGCAACATGCCACTAGTTCAGATCTTCAGTTGTACGCTACCAGAAATGGAAAACAAGGAAGTCGAACATCCCGTGGACGACTAGGTCATTATGTCCGTCTCCGCAGCTGAGAAGTCAACGCGGCGGCTTGCTAACCGAAGAAATCGGGGTTCAATTCCCGGCCGGGTCGGAGGTTTTCTCCGTTAGGGGACTGTGTGCTGTGTTGTCCTTACGCTCGTATCGTCATAACTGACATTCCACTATTGAGGTGGCTGTATGGGCGTGACCGCAAAGCCAGTTAGGTCATTAGGGACTAACGGGGAAAGAAACAGCTCAGCATTCGTCTTAAACTATTCATGGAATTCACGAGAAAACCATATCTGGATGGATGGAATTCGTCCAATGTCTCGTCACTGTACCCCCCCGCTCGGTGCCTGAAGACAGTGAAAGGTACCAACACATTTTAATATGAGTACGCATCCTAGTGTCCGCGCCAGTGCGGCATATGTTTATCGTAAACAGCTTATGATTTTGGTCTGGTGAAATGAAGGTTGTGGGTTCGGATTCTGCCTCGGACATGAGTGGGGAGTTTTAAATCTAAACTCATTGAGAGTGTCCTAAAATTGACAGATATAGAAATGACCATAAACATATGCGTGATGAGTACAAATGACACAACTAAATACAACAACGAAGTGTTGTTGAACACATATAAGACGAATGCAAATGGGAAGAAACTGTTGAAATGACTGTGTGGCCATGTAACCAAATTTAGCGGTGAAGAAAATAAAACGAATAAGATTACAAACCCTGCGGCGTACTCAAGATAGTGGAAGCCACGCGATTTACAAGACGGTCTCGTTAAAAGCGTAGTATACAAGGTGTAATGGGTATAAGAGCAGATATAATGCATCTCTTGGTGACGGCAGACTATGTACTGCAAGGTATTTACATCATTTGCAGACTAATAATTATAGCCATTACAGGCCGTATGTTTTTAATTGGTTAGTACTTCCGGGTACATGTGGCAAGAGCAAACAATTAACGCTAATTTTTCCCTGGACAGGAGGTCAGTAGTTTGCTTGGACGCAAAATGGTTAGTCTATACTTAGAGGCGGAGTCTGCTTCATGGCGCAGTTTCGAATATGCAGAAAACATCAGGTCATAAGGTTTGTGAAGCGTTTGTGTGAAGACTGTTCGATGCATATAAAAAACAACAAACACACTTATGTGTACATATTAAAGTGCCATGTTTAAAAGTATCTGCACTTATAACCGTTACAGTTCTCGAAGATCTTTTAGAACCTGAAAGATCTGGCAGAGATCCTTGACGTCCTAGGGATGATTGACACAAATGGCAGCAAGCGTACAGATTCCATATTTTCTTCTCAAATGTAAATTCATCCAAAGGATAAAAGAAGAACTTAGTGTCAGTTTCAAATATAATTTTGTGTAATGTCATTCGCATTTTTCCCAGATCATTTACTTTGTAGTACAGTCAAACCTTCACTCAAACAATTGCAAAAATTACTCTTTCTCTATAGCTGTGCTTACAATAGTGTACTTCCGAAATAAACGAGAATAAAATATATTAAATCATCCTGTAATTGAAATTTGGACCTGTTGCTACAATTTGAAACGAAACGCGCTGACTTGTGGGGCAACGTGAGACACCAAGCCAACATCCATTCCCGAATGAGAAATGACACAATTCCTGCCGTATGTTGAGATAACAACTATCAACAACGCCACTGATGGGACTTATGTTTCGCGCCAACTCCGAAAGTACTCATCAATTATAAGACGTCCAGTGACGATGCAAGCTCTTACCGAATGTTTTCCACAACACCTCAGCTAAATGTGAGATGTAAATCGTGTGCCAAGGTTCAAACAGCAGACCCGAAATTTTCGAAGTCAGTTCTGGGATGTCACAGGAAGCGCTGCGTACGAATGACAGAAGCTGATGTATGGAGCTCAAAAGTAAAAATCGTGAACTATAGAAACTAATGCTGGAAACATATAATGTCTAAAAAAAGAGTACTATATTATCACACGAATGAGTGGCCGTGCGGTTCTAGGCGCTACAGTCTGGAGCCGAGAGACCGCTACGGTCGCAGGTTCGAGTCCTGCCTCGGGCATGGATGTGTGTGATGTCCTTAGGTTAGTTAGGTTTAACTAGTTCTAGGTTCTAGGCGACTGATGACCTCAGAAGTTAAGTCGCATAGTGCTCAGAGCCATTTGAACCAGCCATCACACGAATGTTCGTAGACCAAACAGATGACGTAGCTAACCTACTGCGTCACAGCATCAAAAAAAAAAAAAAAAAAAAAATAATATATATATATATATATATATATATATATATATATATATATATATATATATATATATTCATTTTTCTCAGTTTTGTGACGAGAAGTTACAGCCAATCTCTTTTCCAAGTGTTTGCCGTCTCACTCGGAGCCGTGGGAAACGAAACTATGGAAAACAATACCACTTGTTGAGAAGAGTATTTATTAAAGCAGTCCAGCGTTGTCCTGGAAATAATATCACAGAACATCCACAGCAGTTAACGATAGTGTCTTGCAGCCAGTCAACTGCTTGAGCACCTTACTTCCACCTAGTTACAGTTCACAAAATCTTCGCAAAAGTGGTTAACGAGGCAGTGCACTGGCGGCATTTTTCTGTCACTGGACAAGCGTCGGCCTCCACCGCAACAGGCATCGTCTCTACGTCTCGGCTGCTAGGACAACAAATTGCTATCCAACGGCGCGAGCAAGTCAACCGGAGAATTTAGCGGGAAAGAAAAGTACTATTGCCGGAAAACATGGGAAATACCAGCCACTCAAGAGCGGGCGACAAGACACCTGCTTGACATGTGTACTTTTGTACAGCAAAGGAAAGAGAGGATTAGCCTTGGCCTGACGACGACGTGAAGCAGCGCAAGCTCGGATTGTAAAAAGCATGAAAAAGGGAATTGACCGTTGCCTTTTCTTAGGCACCATCCCATCATTTGTCATAACTGGTCTGGGAAAAACACGGAAACCTATATGTAGGTTCTGAACCGCCGTCTTCTCGAATGCGGATGCAGGGTCGTACCACTGCGTTACCCCCCTCAGTTGTGCGTACAGGTGAGAGGCCTCAGCACCAACGAGAGCTTTTACTCATAGCATCGATCGGTTACAATATGAAGTACCGCAGCGAAGCGGATTTACTTCTGGAATGGTTTTAGGCTGTTATAGACATTCATCACGGTGGCTACTTGTCACTATCGACAAGTTTACTGACACAAAACTGCAAAACTGAGTATAGCAAAGGAAAGGGAGAGTTGACAAGCCAGTAAAACTGGTCCTCCGCTGTTCCATATAGCGTTCAGAGATGTTTGTGTAGGCGACATGTTTTCTTTTTATGCTTTTTATTCTCTAGGTACAGCGGGCTGTACGAATAATAACCAATGTAGAGTCAGAGACTTTTTACCCAAATACTAGCAGAATTGGCAGTTTTGGTTGGAGGGAGTACGGGCTGCGAATATTCGAGAGGGGATTTCCAGTTACAGTGACTGCCTGACAACCGACAGACTCACACGGAAAAACTTGATCAGAAGCGGTGCATGAGGACTATTTTTAATTGAATTGTGCGGCAATATCTCCCTGAGGATCAAATGAAAGCCTAGCGATGTGAAAGTTTGTATGCGAATTGTTCTTGTCACTGTTTTTGCGGTCTTCAGCCAGAATCTCTTCATGCTAGTCTACGCTGAGCAAGCATCTTCATCTGTGAATACCTGCTGCACCGTGCAACCATTTGACGCTCCTTACTGTATTCATGTCTAGGAATCCCTCTACAATTTTACCAACATGCTGCCGCTCATTAGCAAATTGAATATCGTTGATATCTCCCTTCTTTTACTCAGGTTGTGCCATAATTTTTTCCCGAAATTAGATTGTATTTTCTTTTTATCTGAACAGCTTATCAACCCGTTTCACTTCCGTACGAGGCTACACTCCGTAGAAATGTTTCCAGAAAACACTTCCTAAAACGTAAATTTATATTAAATGTTAATCACACCCTCCTTTTCAGAAATTGTTTTCTTGGTGTTGCAATTCTGCATTTTGTGTCCTCCGGCCATCATCGGTTATTTTGCAACCCAATCAGAAAAACACATTAAAGACTTTTAGTGTCTCATTTTTCGCGCCGGCCGATGTGGAAGAGCGGTTCTAGGAGCTTCAGTCTGGAACCGCTACGGTCGCAGGTTCGAATCCTGCCTCGGGCATGGATGTTTGTGATGTCCTTAGGTCAGTTAGGTTTAAGTAGTTCTAAGTTCTACGGGACTGATGACCTCAGATGTTCCATAGTGCTCAGAGCCATTTGAAACCTTTTTATGTCTCATTTTTCTATTCTAATTCTCTCAGCATCGCTTGACTCAATTCGACTACATTCCATTACCTTCATTTTAGTTTTCCTGATGTTCATCTTGTCATCTCTTTTCAAGACACTATCCATTCCTTTCAACTGCTCTCCCTTGTCCTTTGGCGTGTCTGACAGAAATATGTCACTGGCAAACATCAAAGTTTTTTCGAACTCGGGACCTTTGCCTTTCGCGGGCAAGTGCTCTACCAACTGAGCTACCCAAGCACGAGTCACGCCCCGTCCTCACAGCTTTACTTCCGGCAGTACCTCGTCTCCTATCTTCAGTTGGTAGGGCACTTGCCCGCGAAAGGCAAAGGTCCCGAGTTCGAGTCTCGGTCCGGCACACAGTTTTAATCTGCCAGGAAGTTTCATATAAGCGCACACTCCGCTGCAGAGCGAAAATTTCATTCTGATATCAAAGTTTTTATTTAAAAAATTTTTTCTGGTTTTGTGACCGCATTGTCAATGGGTGAAACTGCCGATGTTTCGGCCACTGTTGCGAAACACCTTGAAGAAGATCACTTGTAACAGGGACCGAAACGTAGGTAGTTTTACATACTGACAATGCGGTCACAAACCTAGAAAAAATTTACTGATTGTGGCAATGACCGCGGAAATCTACGCTTATATCAAAGTTTTTATCTCTTCTCCCTGAACCGTATTAGCTTTCCAAATTTCACGTCGTCTCCTTTATTGCTTGCTCAATGTTTAGAGGTAGGTAGCCGGCCGGAGTGGTCGTGCGGTTCTATGCGCTACAGTCTGGAATCGAGCGACCACTACGGCCGCAGGTTCCAATCCTGCCTCGGGCATGGATGTGTGTGATGTCCTTAGGTTAGTTAGGTTTAATTAATTCTAAGTTCTAGGCGACTTATGACCTCAGAAGTTAAGTCGCATAGTGCTCAGAGCCATTTGAACCATTTTTCTTAGAGGTAGGTATACACAGTGCAATCGGTTGCTGTCGAAAGGAGGCGTTGGGTACGACGGCAGCTTTACGTCGACGACCCGAGCTGGCAACAACTAGCAACATATTTTAGCATTTTGTCCACGTCGTTCTTCTCGGGTCCTAAAATTCCTCGCGAAGCCATCATTTCTACCACGTAGCCACTGACGCTGATTCGCACGCACCCACGCACACAACAGTGAATTAGTCACGCGTAACCAACGGGAGGGGCAAGGACGCGAGGGGAGCGAATCAACATATTGGATTTCAATTCGAAACTCGTTTTTCTTGCGGCGGTCGAGTGACCGCGGCACGGCGCGCTCAGCGCTCGCAGTCCATTTGTCAGCGGCAGGGCGGCCGGGCGGCCGGGCTCCTCCTTATCGCGTTATGCGCCTCTGTCAGCGGCACGCCGTGACTTGCGCGTCTCCTAACGCAATTTATACCCCGCCCACGCGGCGAGGCCCCACCCCCGCAGTCGCGGCGGCGTCGGCGACCTCCGCTCGCCCAGTCCTGTAAATAAACCGACCGCCCCTGCAAACCACCCCGGGCGACTGTTTCACACGATAAATCACGGCCACACGGAACGTCCGATTTAAATTCCTCTCTCTCCCTCCACCCCCCCCCCCCTCTCTCCCCCATTTCCCTCTCTCACTGGCCTGGCGTGACCGCAAGCTGACGCCAGTGGGGGAGTTCGTACCCAACCGGTATAATTCACTGAGTGTTTACCGCACCAGAGTGTGTCCAGGAGCGCAGTCACTTCATGAATTTGTGCTCACTCCGTGACATTAGGGATTTCCTACAGAGAGAACATTCTCGGCCTTGAGGCTAGACTGCAGACGCGAGCAAGAACATGAGAATATCGCCAGGTGAAGAAACCAATCACTTCACCCTTAATGTGATGGTAACATGCTGACAATCTTTTTTTTTTAGTCATCAGTCGCCAGACTGGTTTGATGCGGCCCGCCACGAATTACTCTCCCCCGCCAACTTCTTCATCTCAGAGCAACACTTCCAACCTACGTCCTCAGTTATTTGCTGGATGTATTCCAATCTCTGTCTTCCTCTACAGTTTTTGCACTCTACATCTCCCTCTAGTACCGTGGAAGTCATGGAAGTCATCTTAACAGATGTCCTATATATATATATATAAAAAAAAAGGTTCATATGGCTCTGAGCACTATGGGACTCAACTTCTGAGGTCATAAGTCCCCTAGAACTTAGAACTACTTAAACCTAACTAAGGACATCACACACATCCATGCCCGAGGCAGGATTCGAACCTGCGACCGTAGCGGTCGCGCGGTTCCAGACTGTAGCGCCTAGAACCGCTCGGCCACTCCGGCTGGCGATGTCCTATCATCCTGTACCTTCTCCTTATCAATGTCTACCACATATTCCTTTCCCCTCCGACTCTGCGCAGATCTTCCTCATTCCTCACCTTATCAGTTCACCTAATTTTCAACATTCGTCTGAAGGATAACATCTCAAACTACTAGATTCTCTTCTGTTCCGATTTCCCACAGTCCATCTTTCACTACTATACAAATCTGTGCTCCAGACGTACATTCTCAGAAATTTATTCCTCTCATTAACGCCTATGTTTGAAACTTGTAGACTTATCTTGTTGCCGGACGGGGTGGCCGAGCGGTTCTATGCGCTACAGTCTGAAACCGCGCGACCGCTACGGTCGCAGGTTCGGATCCTGCCTCAAGCGTGGATGTGTGTGATGTCCTTAGGTTAGTTAGGTTTAAGTAGTTCTAAGTTCTAGGGGACCGATGACCTCAAATGTTAAGTCCCATAGTGCTCAGAGCAATTTGAACTATTTGAACTTCTCTTGGTCAGGAATGCTTTTTCGCCAGTGCTAGACTGCTTCTGATGTCCTCCTTACTCCGTCCGTCATTGGTTATTTTGCTGCCTAGGTAGCAGAATTCCTTAACTTCATCCACTTCGTGACCATCAATCCTGATGTCAAGTTTTTCGATGTTCTCATTTCTACAAATTCTCACTACTTTCATATTGCTTCAATTTACTCTCAGTCCAAATGAAGGGCTTATTTCAACAGTGGTACAAGTCCTCTTTTGTTCATATTGAGATACAGAGTCCTAAAGTTAAATGAGCGCTGAAAAACCTGCAGTTGAGATACCAGAAATATTGAAGCATTTAGCTTTTTGCTAGAGGTGAAACTTCCTTTCTCTTTGTTTGGCTGATTAATTGCAGAAGAATTATAGACAGAAAAGTGGAGGTAACGGACTTGTACCACTATTGAAATAAGCCCTTCATATACTGTACTGGTTAGCCTGTTCATTCAATTCAGAGGATCGTGTAATTCTTCTCCACTTTCACTCAGGATAGCAATGTCATCAGAGAATAGTATCATTGATATCCTTTCACCTTGAATTTTAATCCACTCCTGAACCTTTCTTTCATTTTCATCATTGCTTCTTTAATGTATGGTAGAGGCGAAAGACTACATCCCTATCTTACTCCCTTTTTAATCTGAGTACATAGTTCTTTGTAGTGCACTCTTATTATTCCATTTTGATGGTGATAGGACTGTTACAAATGACTGCGTTGGAGGATGGGGTAAAGGATGTAATTAACTATTCTGAAACTTAATCTGACCCTTATTCTATTATCGTTAAAGAAGAATTATTCAGTGGTTTTTAAAGCAACTTCATTCCCGAGCAGTGTGTCTCTTAGCCAGGACACAGTAGCACATAGCGAACAGAACTGCTGCTGCCATCTAGTGGCAGCAACGGCGGCAGCGGGCGCGGCTTCCCACAGGAAGCTGCGCCACTAAGGAAATTTCGCACCGCCTCTCATTTTCCACGGCGGCGGCGGTAGTGGCGCAAGGCAGCCAAAACACAGGGCACAGCGCGCGACGCGGCGGCCGGCTCCTTGTCGAAACAGCAATCCACTCCGCTGCTAAAACAAGCGACGCGTTTGCGCAGAGCGGAGCAGATCGCCAAACAAAGAAGGGCGGCGCGCGCTGCGGCCGGCGCCGCTGTGTTTCTTGGCCGCGCCGTCGGCCGCTCTCCTTCGCTCAATTATGCGGCGCGGCCGCGTGTGTTATCACCAAACAAAGCTACATGTTATGACAATAGCGAGCGGCCTTTTGTTTGCCCAATGAGCTCTGCCAGCGCCCCTGGTCCGGCTAGGTACGCGGAACTTGGCATGCATTATTCTGGCGGACACCGTCCGTCCATATGCGCGCGTGTGTGTGCGCGTGCGACAGAGGAGGTGCGACTACGTGGGAGCGCCTCTGCTGGCCGCCACCAGCAGCTGCACAGTGCGTTAGCACAAGCGCTCTCGGCTCGGTAGTTCCATCAAATCCTCAGCATTTCGCACGTATGGCATTCCGCAGTGTCCGTCTACCTACACTACTGGCCATTAAAATTGCTACACCACGAAGATGACGTGCTACAGACGAGAAATTTAGCCGACAGAAAGAAGATGCTGTGACATGCAAATGATTAGCTTTTCAGAGCATTCACACAAGGTTGGTGCCGGTGGCGACACCTACGACGTGCTGACATAAGGAAAGTTTCCACCCGATTTCTCATACACAAACAACAGTTGCCTGGTGAATCGTTGTTGTGATGCCTCGTGTAAGGAGGCGAAATGCGTACCATCACGTTTCCAACTTTGATAAAGGTCGGATTGTAGCCTATCGCGATTGCGGTTTATCGTATCGCGACATTTCTGCTCGCGATCCAATGACTGTTAGCAGAAAATGGAATCGGTGGGTTCAAGAGGGTAATACGGAACGCCGTGCTGGATCCCAACGGCCTCGTATCACTAGCAGTCGAGATGACAGACATCCGCATGACTGTAACGGATCGTGCAGCCTCGTCTCGATCCCTGAGTCAACAGATGGGAACGTTTGCAAAACAACAACCATCTGCACGAACAGTTCGACGACGTTTGCAGCAGCATGGACTGTCAGCTCGGAGACCATGACTGCGGTTACGAAATGGTTCAAATGGCTCTGAGCACTATGGGACTTAACTACTGAGGTCATCAGTCCCCTAGAACTTAGAACTACTTAAACCTAACTAACCTAAGGACATCACACACATCCATGCCCGAGGCAGGATTCGAACCTGCGACCGTAGCGGTCACGCGGTTCCAAGCTGACGCGCTTAGAACCGCACGGCCGACTGCGGTTACCCTTGACGCTGCATCACAGACAGGAGCGCCTGCGATGGTGTACTCAACGACGAACCTGGGTGCACGAATGGCAAAACGTAATTTTTTCGGATGAATCCAAGTTCTGTTTACAGCATCACGATGGTCGCATCCGTGTTTGGCGACATCGCCGTGAACGCACATTGGAAGCGTGTATTCGTCATCGCCATACTGGCGTAACACCAGGCGTGATGGTATGGGGTGCCGTTGGTTACACGTCTCGGTCACCTCTTGTTCGCATTGACGGCACTTTGAACAGTGGTCGTTACATTTCAGATGTGGTACGACCCGTGGCTCACCCCTTCATTCCATCCCTGTGAAACCGTACATTTCAGCAGGATAATGCACGTCCGCATGTTGCAGGTCCTGTACGTGCCTTTCTGGATACAGAAAATGTTCGACTGCTGCCCTGGCCAGCACAGTCTCCAGATCTCTCACCAATTGAAAACGTCTGGTCAAAGGTGGCTGAGCAATTGGCTCTGGTTAATGTTGGCTCAGCAACTGGCTCGTCACAATACGCCAGTCACTACTCTTGATGATCTGTGGTATCGTGTTGAAGCTAGACGGGCACCTGTACCTGTACACGCCATCCAAGCTCTGTTTGACTCAATGCCCAGGTATATCAAGGCCGTTATTACGGCCAGAGGTGGTTGTTCTGGGTACTGATTTATCAGGATCTATGCACCCACATTGCGTGAAAATGTAATCACATGTCAGTCCTAGTATAATATATTTGTTCAATGAATACCCGTTTATCATCTGTATTTCTTCTTGGTGTAGCAGTTTTAATGGCCAGTAGTGTATTTGGTAAACGGCAGTTTATTCAAGCTATTCTCAGTGAAAGTGAGGAGTAGCTGCAAGTAAGTTTAAGTGGAAGGAACAGTTTAATTGACTGAGAGTAAACCTCAGAAAGACAAACAGGCGCAGCAAATGTAAACTTTCACGGCCGGTATTGTTTAAGATCAGCTAAGATAAGACGTCCTTTAGCTACACCGGGTGTGTGCAGAATTCCTTGAACTTGTGGACTCGTTTATATTGGTATCACGAACAGAAGTGTGAACACCTGTCTGGTTGAACACAAGAGGTATCGCCGCCTGGGACAACGAATAAATCGGCCGTAGCAGAACAATTCAGTAACACGAGCGTCATATCATAAACAACGCATTATCATGCGCGCATGGATAGAGAGGCTACTGAGATATATAAACACAGTAATAATTTAAACAGAAGAGAGAAATGTTTTAAATTAGATAAAATTTGGATGTCAAACTACAAAGTAAGAATGACGATCGACTACTTTCAATCGAGAATATTGCCATTACCAGAGATAATCTCGTAGCCGACGTCACGTGATGGACTGTGGTTCCCTCTATACTGCCCATATACTCGGCGCTCCCTCGAATTCTGGCTGCACTTCGTCGCTCAAGCTCTGAAGATGTCTCTGGCAGTATACATCGATCACGGCCTATTAGCCCGAAAGTTTTATGTGATGTGATGTGAGGCCTAGCAAAAATGAGGTTAGCTATAAACTTCACATCCAAATTGTAGAACACAAAGCAGACTATGTTATGGAATACTGTTGCGCTGGAAACAAAACGGACAAAGCATGGACGGCATAAGAAAGTAGACCGTGACAGGAGGAGAGGGCATTTCAGGCCAAAACAAGTCCCCTAGTATCAAACACTGGCCTTAATTTAAGAAAGAAGTTTCTGAGAATGTACTTTTGGACTAGAGCATCGTTGGGAAACGATTCATGGACTGTCGGAAAAACGGAAAAGAAGAGAATCGGAGAGCTTGAAATGCGGTGCTACAGACTGGAGAGGTGGACTGGTGAGTTAAGAAATGAAGATGTTCTCCGCGTACCGGCGCAGTGAGGACGAAAATAAAGGGCAGGACGGTAGGACAAACGTTCAGGCAATGGGGAATAACTTCCATAGTGCTGGGGGGAAATATAGGGATTAAAAACAGTATGGGAAGACCTCAATTGAAACATATCCAACAAGTAAATAAGAAGCTACATACCCATCAAAAAACTGAGAAGCTTGGGTGCAAGTGATGCACTGAGATGAAGAGTATGAGACAAGGTAGGAAGGCCGTTGCTGGCCATATGAAACCAGTCAGAAGACTAACACAAACACCTCGTCCCCGACCCCACCCCCAACCCCCATGCGCCAAAAAAAAAAAGATCTAATCTTCCATCATTTCGGATACATGACGCTTCGCAGCGTCAGTGTACGTATTTGATAAATGACATTTTTGAAACACTATCATTAAGCAGCTTACAAATTATTTATACGACCAATGCTTGTGACTAGCGAAATCTTACGGTCACTGTCGTATTCCTCAAGTTTGCGTAACCAAGCTGGTCTCGTGTACTGTCTGGACACTGTCAGCGTTACTTTGAGGAATTTCAAAAATGTAACCATGTAAATGGCAGCTTCAGTCGAAGACCAGTGGCACTAATCCATGCACTCTGGTGCTCAGCGTACGTTGCAACAGCTGCTGTTCCAACTGGTAGTCCGGTGTTTCAGTCGTACCAGCGGCATACGATAAAGACCAGACGAGTGGTCGTGTACTCGTTGCAGGTGGTCTTGTACTGAAGCTAGCACAAGCTGTTAGTTCTGCCTCCTGATTTTAACAAGTTGCCATGTATTTACATGGTTATATTGTCAAGTTTTCCCGTGACTGTTACTGGGGCAGTATACATCACCCACCTTGGATATGACTAAAGACAGGGTAAGAATCCTGATGATGGGCTAGTGCCGTACGCAAGTTCGAATAGTAAATAATTTATACGCAACTTAACGGTATAGTTTACATAACCCTTCTTTCCTCTTGTCTTTAATTTACATCTCACAGTCACATATGGTGTCCCAAACCTTGTTTTCATAATCACCATCATCAAGTATTAATTTTGTAAGGAATGTTCCGGAAAAGATCTTAAAACTGGTCTTTCCAACATTGTGTGGTCTTGCTCCACTACGCTTCCCTATGGCGACCAGTTTCTTCTTACCCTTTAAGTTCTCAGCTGACGATCCTCCATGATGTGGCCAAATTTATAGGCGTTACATGAGTGTCGACGCCACTCCAGCAACGAACCGCAGACGTTCCTTGAGTCAATCTGGAGCCGATACTTTCTGGACCGAAGTAAAAACTGAGCTACACTTGCCGATATTGTCCAGCAAAAGGGCTGTAAATTCGACACACAACTTACAACGTATGAAAAAACGGTGTAAAAAAGATGGCACTAGCTATACAAGCAGCTTTCCCACAAATGTTCACCACTATTCATTCAGAAATGTTGACCGGCAGCAGAGATTATGCCGAATAATGGAAGATTCCCAGCTCGGATCGCATTAGAAGGGGAGACACTGAAATGTTTGTGTGTACCTTGTGTGGGAAAGAGTAACCAAACGTTCTGCAAAATGGCGAGGTCGAGGCCATTGCAGGGAAGATTCTATCGCGGTTTATTGAATGCCGAAATCCCAGGACTGCGGACAACCCAGAAGCACTTTATTGCGCCACGTGTTGGGGTGGAGGGAGGAACAGGCAAAATAGAGTGCGCGAGATGGAGGAGAGAGATAGTGAATGAGAGGGAGAGGAGTAGATGAGATGAGAAATCTGTGTAGAAGAAGCGACCGCAATGAGTAATCGCCAGTGTGTGCACTTGCGCTCGCATGTGTGCGTGTTTCGCAAGAGAGCGTCAGCAGAATGAGAGAGTAGTGTGTGTGAAATGTTTGTGCGTACGAGAGAGAGAAATAGCATGCAAATGACGGCAGAGATAGAAGCGTGGGGAGATGGAATCAGAACGAAGATTATTATTGACACAGAAGCAGTGCATTGAAAACTGCAAATAACGAACCGGGGGTTACTGTTGTCTGTTCCATCCAATTCCACCCTCCAGCGCCCCTGATGGACATGACGCTGGGGAGGGGTAACTTAACGCACCCCGAAAAAAAAAAAATGGGGTGAGGGGACGCGACGGCGAAGCGGGCAGCGGGCAGCGGGCAGCGCAGTCGATAGCTGGGCCTACGTCATATCTCAACTGTGCCCCACGCAATTGCAGCGGCAGTCACAATAGGCACGCGTGCTATTGGCTCGTCCGGCGCTGCGCAGACCCCAACCCTCAACCCTCTGCTCGGCTCATTCAAATGCTCCAGTTACAGCGGGCTTACCGCTTCCGGTGTCGGAAACTGCGGTATCCACTGGGCTTTCGAGCTGCACTAAGCTCTCTGGCAATTGTGTTTAGCACGTAACATATCGTCGTCATTTCCTGTTGCTACTCGAGAAGGAAACGCACTGTTCACTTTGAATTACATTACAGCATCACGACCAACTGGCGTCAATGTTTTTGGAGGCCAATAATCAACACAGTGAAGGCAGAGTATTCTTGAATCACGATGACTTCTCAGAGCTTGCGACGTCTCGTTGAGATCATAGTGTTGCAGCCGGAATCAAGCGGAAGTGAGCGTCTCTAACTCCTTCACACATGGCTGCGTGAGATGTCCGCAGTAGCAAACCATCTTCTATGTTAGAAATAAATTTCCATATACCGGGTGATCACAAAGTTAGTATAAATTTGAAAACTTAATAAACCACGGAAAAATGTAGACAGAGAGGTAAAAATTGACACACATGCTTGGAATTACATGGGGTTTTATTAGAACCACCCCATATTGCTAGACGCGTGAAAGATCTCTTGCGCGCGTCGGTTGGTGATGATCGTGTGCTCTGCCGCCACTTTCATCATGCTTGGCCTCCCAGGTCCCCAGACCTCAGCCCGTGCGATTACTGGCTTTGGGGTTTACCTGAAGTCGCAAGTGTATCGTGATCAACCGACATCTCTAGGGATGCTGAAAGACAACATCCGACACCAATGCCTCACCATAACACCTGGACATGCTTTACAATAGTGCTGTTCACAACCTTATTCCTCGACTACAGCTATTGTTGAGGAATGATGGTGGACATATTGAACATTTCCTGTAAAGAACATCATCTTTGCTTTGTCTTACTTTGTTACGCTAATTATTGCTATTCTGATCAGATGAAGCACCATCTGTTGGACAGTTTTTGAATTTATGTATTTTTTTGGTTTTAATAAAATCCCACGTCATTCCAAGCGTGTGTGTCAATTTGTACCTCTCTATCTACATTATTCCGTGATTTATTCAGTTTTCAAATTTATACTGAATTTTTGATCACCCGGTATTTTGAAGCATAAAATGTAACCGCCTATGACAGATTATAACGTAATACGCCATTCATGGTTTTAGTATAGAACCCGATAAATGTGTATTTGAAACTTCGTGGCAGATTAAAACTGTGCGCCGGATCTAGACTCGAACTCTGGACCTTTGCCTTTCGCGGGCAAATGCAGCGCACACTCCGCTGCAGAGTGAAACTCTCATTCTGGGAACAACCCCCAAGCTGTGGTTAAGCCAGGTCTCCGCCAGATCCTTTCATACAGGAGTGCTAGTCCTGCAAGGCTCGCAGGAGAGCTTCTGTGAAGTTTGGAATGTAGGAGACGAGGTAATCGAAGCTGTGTGGACGGGTCGTGAGTCGCGCTTTTGTAGCTCGGCCGGTAGAGCACTTGCCCGTGAAAGGCAAAGGTCCCGAGTTCGACTCTCGGTTCGGCTCACAGTTTTAATCTGCCAGGAAGTTTCATATCAGCGCACACTCCGCTGCAGAGTGAATATTTCATTCTGTAACCATATGTACTTCTAGATCCAGTAGCTTGGCTTTTCAAAATTTTGGCACAAAGTATAATTCTGAGTAGATAATTTATATTTTTGGTTACGAATTTGAGAATTTTGCTCTATTATTCAGTAATTAAACATCGTAATTGGTGAAAGTAATAATGTCTAATAAAAACACGCAAGTATCTACATCGATGACGTCAGGTGAATTGCAAAATATTCCACAAAGTGACGAAAGTAGAAACCAATAAAAGTTAAAAATGCCGTTAAATCATTGTATTCATAGGGACAAAGGGCATTAACTAAATAATTCGTAAATGAAAAGTAATGTTATGAGATTGATGTTCAATAATAATAACAAAACAGCTCAGTTATAGCGAAAAACGAGAAGATAAATGTCCGACAGTCTAACATACAAAGCACATTTCGAGTAAAATAGTGAAATCGCTTTGTCTAAATAACAATGTGTCATAATAAGCTGACTGTTGGAATTACGTAAATAGACAATGGAGGCCACTGGATGTTTAATAAGGAATGTGACTTTGTTTTGCACCTGAAGAAAGAAAAAAGTTGGAAGTAGATAGTGTCGGACTATTTGGAAGTAGGGACTCAGATCCTGTTCGTCCTGTACCGAAATTATGATTGTAAAAAAGCATTTAGAATTTCTCTAGTGTGGTCAGTTTCATCACTGGCATTTCGTGATGTGGTTTGGTTATATGTCCAAGTAGTTCACCTTCTGAACTAATTTTCGTGTCAATTATTAAATTTTGCTATATTTTGACGGAGTGGCTATGTTAGAAGCATCAAATTTAGGTTTGAGACTTAAGGTGCACATCCTTAAGTCTAATATTCTACCCAAGCCTCAGTTACGTCTTCCAGTTTTGATCATTCCTGCAGACCAGACTGCGACCAAGGGTCCTCCTATAACAGATATGTTTCGTCTAAGGGTGAATACATAAATGTGGCATATACTCATCGCACTGAACCAGCTGTGTGGGAATTAATGTAGATTATAGTCCATTCTAATGATAAAATTGATATATTCATTCATAATTTGCACTAGAAGACGGATATTATTGTCAGACGTCTGTACGGAATTATGGAAAAAGTTTATTTTACCTTATTGCTGGAATGCCATTACATGAGCCGAAACGTGGGCAGTGATGAAATCGAAACAGCGAAGGTATTTGGAATATGTTCCGGCAGAAGGTCGTGGAAAAGTGGGGAGATAAACAGATGAACTTGAGGGTTATGGCGTATAAACTTGAACTATCGAGTCGCAGAAAAAATTACAGAATATTCTCATGCCCAGCGATCAAATACACACCCTTTTATCCGTTTCAGCAACGCAACAACGACGTCTCGGATACTATGGACCTATAATTGTTTCCAGTCCTTTTATTACAGTTAATAATAATTCAATACCGAATTTGTGAGAAGCATAAGGAGAAGTAGGAGTTTAACGACGTGTGACGGCGAGATCTTGGTGACCCAGCAATAAAAGTGAAGGAAATTAGCTGTGAAATTAGTCGAAGGGAACCTGTCTGCTTTCCCGTGAAATTATTTAGAGAGACCATAGGCAAACCTGTAGCTGGATGCTTGCCTGGGAATGGAGCCCAGTGGATTCGTGTTCCGGTTGGCAACTGTTCGAATCCCAGCTATGGTGTTCCGATTCAAGTCCTAAATCACTTAAGGTGAAATTGGGGATGACTGCATTCAGAGGGAATTTCCTTCTTCGTCCTTGCTCAGTCCGACCTTGCGGTCCGGCTCTACTAACCTCGTCGTCGACGGGACATCGAACTTTTATCTTCCTCCTTCGTTTGTTTCTACTGCTGCTAGCAAATCTGATGTCTATGCTGCATTAAGTCGTTCACTTTAAACGTATTCTATTCCACCAGAGACGTACAAAAAATTAAGATGACCAACGGCAATCACAATCTAGGTCGTTTAACTCTTCACTGCAGTAACAGCTTCATATCGACATGAGAACCCTATTATCACACAAGATTTTGATTGTACTAATGTTACGGTTCCTATTCAGTAGCTACTGCACAATCTGTAAGGAAGCATCGAAAATATACAACAGCAGTGTCGCTTAGAATCGTCAATTATTTGTGCACCAAAAGAAGACCTTTGGAAATGGCTATTTAAACAAAATTTACAGTCACTAAACAACTATCGATACAGTTTTCTTCATGCGATATTTGGCAACAGATGTGACAAGAGAAATGTATGAAATAATCAAACTACGAAGAATAGTTTTTGTCAGATTATATCAAGCCACTGGGATGAAGAATCGTAGCTATAGTATCCTCCTACCTCCACACTCTTCATCGTACAAGATTGGTTGGTCTAGCCGTTAATCCGTGTCCTTGCGCAAGAACTGCTGGAAGAGGAACTACTGTCAAAATTTCAACTTTCTTTTTTTCGAGTAAACTTTGAATCGTTCCTTCTGCCCTTATCAGATAATTCCCGCAACACAGGAAGATAAAGCGAAAGAGGCTTGGGAGCAAAAGAATCAACACATACAATTGCACCAGTCGCGAAAGGAAGAGCAGAAAGAATGAATATTGTTATACACATGGACTTGGGGGAGATAAAGACCTACAATGTAACATACCGTGGTTAGCTGCATAGAAATGTAAGCAGCAAGCTCAGTTTAACTGATGTTGTTATCTGTAATGTCAAATGTTACCATGTGCTATTATATTTGGCTTGGATAAAAAGCAACAGATTAAAAATTCACGACCGATGCTGCCCTTTCTCTTATAGTCAATAAAATATAAGTGGCATGTAAAAAGTTTCACCGTGTGTAACGACAGGCTGAATGCTGGGATAGCTGTTTATAGAAGCTCAGACCACTTTTCTTCCCAACTTGCGTTCGTTCTGACGTTGGGTTTCGCCTCCAAGGATCTTTTCGTCAACGGAACCTCAGACTCTTCACGTTTCGTTGCGCTTTATGTTCTAGAATTAATGTTCCGAATGTGATACGTTCCACATCTAACGGTTGATAATACTTTGGGTCATAAACTCACTTACCTATTCCCCTTGGCAGCTACTAACATAATAATAACCTTGATTGAAAAAGCCGAATCTTGGAGGTGGGTATACGAACTCAGTTACAGAGAAATTTTTAAAGTGCTCCAGTTTGCAGCAAATACTTCTGTTTCATTAAAACGGGCCTGTATTTGCTGTTATTATAATAAGACAGAGCAAAACAAGAAAACAAAGAGATGAAAAAATGCAGGAAGATTAAATGACGTCAGCACAGAAAAAACAAATACAAATAGTCTCAAATTTGCAAGTCTTCGTGGTTATAGGGCCAACCTCATAGCACAGCTGCATCACATTCGTATTTGCCTTTGCGTAAACAATGATTCGTTTGTAGCCACGTAGCGGCATAGGGGAAAAAATTACGCCTATGAGTTTACCGGCGTCGAACTGCGATCCCTTACTTCCCGAGGCAGTCAGATGGTCTACCGCAGCGCCGAGAACCGGATCGCGACTTAAAAGCAGGAAAGTAAAATATCGCGAAAGAGCCCGCAGCAAAAACTCGGCAATATTGGTAGAGCAATAAATACGGCGGCAGCGCCGACGATAGCGCCTCTAGCGGGCGAGATAGACGATACAGGCAAGTGTCCGAGCACTGTGCGCTGCCGAGACTGAGTATTCCGCTCCAGCAGGGGACGAGCGATGACCAGCCACGAGAAATATGAAATTGAGGCCGCATTGTGAAATGAAGGCGAGGAATTTACGGCACCGGTATCGAAGCGGACTGGATTAACCGGATCCGAGGGCAAGCGGGAGAGGCCATAGAAATCGTTCCCACATCCGCTCGGGCGACTCCGGTTCCCGTTAGCGAGTGCAGCACATATGAACCGCCCGGGACCACCAATGCGTGGTTCATTAAGGGCTCGAATATCGGTTTTGTCTGCTCGCTGAAACTTAAACACTGCGGCCGAAAGGAAATACTGCGGTACAATGTCCGCCTCCGCTATTGCAACACACCTAGTTTACTTCCAATGATTTTGCTGGCCGGAATTTCTGCCTCGTCCCACATCCTGCGCCATTCTCTATCTCATATTCTCTTGCTCTATTCATGTGTAATATCGGGCAGTGTGAGCTTCGTTACACAGCGTCCGCTGCCGATGTAGAATTATAGCTATGGTGAAACTTCTTGGCAGATTAAAACTCTGTGCCGCACTGAGACTCGAATTCTTAACCTAACTACCGTGTTTGACAGTGAGGTACTCGGTTCGAATACCGGCGGTGAGATAAATTTCTTCAAAGAAAACGAGCGAAAAAGAAGAAAATACCTCTGTCACAAAATTCTGCACGCACACCCTGGATACAGTTCCACACCTCCCAGCAGGATCTTATACATTACGGACAAGGAACGTTGTTTCTCGGGAGAAGCCCTTAAACAGAGCAGCTTCTACCATTACAGTCAATAGAGGGTATGTCCGAAGAGGATCTAACACTTGTCTGCGGGCCAAATAAAAATAAAAAGAGAGATATAATCTTCAAGAGTTGCATCACACCGACGGATGAGCATCGACAGTGTCTTACAATCTTAATGTATAAGCACCCAAATAAGGGTTAGGACTCCAGGCTGGGCGCGCTCGCCAACTTCCTATGCCAGCTCTCCTTGCCGACTCGCTTCCGCTGATGTAATTTCTTTCACCTCACTGATAAATATATTATACGCACATCTTTGATCATTGTTTCCGGAAATATTGAGGACATGATCACAGTAACGACGTATTTCAAACGTAAAACGCTGCTCGGGATTAGCCGAGCGGTCTGAGGCGCTGCAGTTATGGTCTGTGCGGCTGGTCCCGGCGGAGGTTCGAGTCCTCCCTCGGGCATGGGTGTGTGTATTTGTCTTTAGGATATTTAGGTTAAGTAGTGTGCCAGCTTAGGGACTGATGACCTTAGTAGTTAAAAAGAAGTAAAACCATGGCCAAGAAGGGAGTCTGGACCTAGCGTTACGAGAGAAAAGAAGATGATAATTGGGTCATAATGTTACACCATCATGCTACATTCGGCTACAATGGGGGATAAATCCTCCGCGGCGTCCACATGTCCTCCTGGAAAAATCGAGAAACCACCGAAAAAGTAGATATTTAAACCATGCTTACGTCGAATCAGACGAGAATGAACGAGTAGACTACGAAACTCTCGTTCCATCGATATTGAATATTTGGAGTTTGTTTGTGAATCTGACCGAGCAGGGTTGATAGAGAAGCTCAGGAGGTGAGCACATCACGAATTCGCTTAGGAACTGAGAGATTACCATGGAGATGCTGCAGTGGGAGGCGCTACAAAACAGGCGTAGTATGATCGGGAGAGGTTTAATGTTCCCATCGCGAGTTCGCGAATTCCAAGAAGAGTTAACCAATGTATTACTTGCCCTAACTCGCACGGAGGTTTAATAACAACCATTTATTACCACTCAGTATTCGCAGATGGAACAGGAAAATGTGGAAATGATAGTTGTACTCCAAGTACCCTCTCTCACACACTATATGGACGTACAGAGGATGGACACAAATACGGAAACATCAAAAATACAACACGTCACTAGTACGGTATACGAAAATGCCTGACATCAAAACAGCTTCCTGTCGTGCCGGAATGGATATATGTAACCCGGTATGAAACTTCTTGGCAGATTAAAACTGTGTGCCGGACCGAGACTCGAACTCGGGAACTTTGCCTTTCGCGGGCAAGTGCTCTACCTTCAATGCAAAGGTCCCGAGTTCGTGTCTCGGACGGGCACACAGTTTTAATCAGCCAGGAAGTTTCATATCAACGCACACTCCGCTGCAGAGTGAAAATCTCATTCTGGAAACCCGGTATGGTTTTGAAGGGAATCTTATACTATTCTTCCCGCAAAACAGTGGCAAGTGCAGGCAACGACGGTGGAAAGGGATAGGGATCACGCACTTATCTCTCAAGAGAAGAGAAGAGTGACTGTGATGGCCAGGTGAGATGTGAAAATTCATCCCCCTGCTCACAAAACCACCCTGGACGACGCGATTTGTGTGAGCAGGGCCCCAGTCGCCTTGGAACACAGCATCACCATTGGGGAACAAATATTGTATCATGGGATGGACCTAACCAGCGAAAATGGTCCCGTAATCCCTGGCAGTAATGCGACCTTGTAAAGTAAGCATGGGGCCGACGAAATGCCCAAATCATTACCAAACCTCCCCCCCCCCCCCCCCCCCCCCCATGTTTCACTCTTGGCAGCAAGCAATCTGCAACGTAGGCTTGGGGCGGTGTACGCCAGAAGTAATCCAGCCCAAAAATTGGAAACTGTATGATTTTCTTCCATTGCCTCACCGTCCAGGATTTGGTTTCGGCACCACGTTTTCCCGTCACGGGTATTTACACAACTGATGTACGTTTTTGGAATTTCAGCTCGCCCTGCAATTCACTGCTTATGGAACTCCCTTCGCATTGTTTCAGTGCTGACAGGATTCGAACGCGCAATGACTTCTGCAGCTGTTGTCCTCTTATTTCTCGTCCCGTTCCTCCTCAATGACCGTCTGTCACGATCAGTCACGGCGCACTTTCGTCCACGTTGTACGTTAGCGGCAGATTTAGCCGTTCTTTGTAAGCGGTATAGCCATAAATCTTCGGTACGGTGTCTATTCAAACATCAAACACTTTGGCTATCTTGGTTATGGAAAACCCACCGTGTGAGACCAACTATTTGCCATTTAGCTCCGACATAATGCACTCATAACACTGTTCTGAGCACGACTGACACTTGCGGTGTATGGAGGATAACGTACAGCAACCGTTTGTGGTTGCATACACTGAAGCCCCAAAGAAACTAGTATAGGCATGCGTATTGAAATACAGAGATATGTAAACAGGCAGAATACGGCGCTGCGGTCGGTAATGCCTCTATAAGACAGCAAGTGTGTGGCGCAGTTGTTAGATTGGTTACTGCTGCTACAACGGCAGATTATCAAGATTTAAGTGAGTTTAAACGTGGTGTTATAGTCGGTGCACGAGCGATTGGACACAGCGTCTCCGAGGTAGCGATGAAGTGGGGATTTTTCCCGAATGACATTTCACGAGTGTAACGTGAATATCAGAAATCCGATAAAACATCAAATCTCCGAGACCACTGGGGCTGGAAAAAGATCCTGCCAGAACGGGTCCAACGACGACTGAAGAGCGTGACAAAACTACAATCCTTTTGCAAATTGCTGCAGATTTCAGTGCTGGGTCATCAACAAGTGTCAGCGTGCGAACCATACACCGGAACACCATCGAATACCCACTCGTGTACCCTTCATAACTGAACGACACAAAGCTTTACGCCTCGCATGGCCCGCCAACATCGACATCGGTCTGTCGATGACTGGAAACATGTTGCCTGGTCGGACGAGTCTCGTTTCAAAGTGCATCGAGCGGATGGACGCGTTAGAGTATGGAGACAACATCATGAATCCATCGGCCGTGCATATCAGCAGGGGACTGTTCAAGCTGGTGAAGGGTCTGTAATGACGTGGGGTGTGTCCAGTTGGAGTGACATGGGACCTTTGATACGTCTAGACATGACTCTGACGGGTGACACGTACGTAAGCACCCTGTCTGATCACCTCCATCCATTCATGTCTGTTGTCCATTCCGACGGACTTGGGCAATTCCAACAGGACAATGCGACGCCAGACAAGCCCAGAATTGCTACACTCTTCTGAGTTTAAACACTCCCGCTGGCCACCAAACTCTCCAGACATGAACATTATTTAGCATAGCTGGGATGCCTTGTAACGTGCTCTTCAGAAGAGGTCTCCACCCCTCATACTCTTACGGATTTATGGACAGCCCTGCAGGATTCATGGTGCCAATTCCCTCCAGATATTAGTCGTCGCAATGCCACGTCGTATTGCGGCACTTCTGCGTGCTCGCCATGGCCCTATACGATATCTACATCTACATCTACATTTATACTCCGCAAGCCACCCAACGGTGCGTGGCGGAGGGCACTTTACGTACCACTGTCATTACCTCCCTTTCCTGTTCCAGTTGCGTATGGTTCGCGGGAAGAACGACTGCCGGAAAAGCCTCCGTGCGCGCTCGAATCTCTCTGATTTTACATTCGTGATCTCCTCGGGAGGTATAAGTAGGGGGAAGCAGTATATTCGATACCTCATCCAGAAACGCACCCTCTCGAAACCTGGACAGCAAGTTACACCGTGATGGAGAGCGCCTCTCTTGCAGAGTCTGCCATTTGAGTTTGCTAAACATCTCCGTAACGCTATCACGCTTAGCAAATAACCCTGTGACGAAACGCGCCGCTCTTCTTTGGATATAAGGCAGGTATATCAGTTTCTTTCACTCTTTAGTGTATGAGAGCCAACCTGCAGGTTTGCCTGGCGTCTGCACTTAATGTTCAAGCTCGCATTTATAGCGGTGCTCCCATACATTCGTGTAACCTTAGTAAAGTGTTTTAACCGCAGTGTCGGGACGTTCAGTAGGTACAACTACAGTAAAGGAAGGCAAGAAATGAGTGGAAAGGGCAGTGTTAAAAGCATTACAGAGTAAGTGCTGTCGTGCGGCTCGCGGAATGCATCAGAGGAGTTTTGGGTAATCGGAGCGGCGAGCCAGAGCGTTGCATGGGCGGTATAGAGGTCGTGGCGTGAGCGCCTAACGTGCAGGAATCCCCCCGCGGCAGTGTTACGCAAGACGGGGTGGCGTCGCGTGCGGCGGACGCATCGGTCGGCCAGCGGGCAGCGGGTAGCGCGGCGCTATCAGAAAGTCCATCTCCTTAAATCTCGCCGCAGACCACAATGGCCCGCATTGTGGGCCGCCAGTTATTATTGCGACATCCGTCTTGCCGCGCGCCGCCCTGATATACCGGCAGCGGCCGGCTTAGGGAAATTGGATTACATTCGGCCGTATTCCGGCGACGAATAGGGCCGCCCCTGATAAATGGGCTAATACTGGGGCCTCGTCGGCGTGCGGACAGCTGCGGCAGCCGAGGGCTGAGGCGACCTCGGCATCCTCGCAGGATAGTGATGCAGGCAGGACAGTGAGAAGGCGTCTCGCACTCTTCCACAGTCAACGAATAGCACGGAGCCAAACGAAGGAACGTACCTTTCATTGACTATACTTCTGCACTTCAGTATGACGTCAGAAGCATTACGATCTTTTGGTTGGAGTAAGCTTACGATCTCTCGATATCGATATTATGAAAACGGCTTAACCGGACGCACAGTTCCAGTTACTGACTGCCTAAAAACGAGTTCCTACGGTGCAACAAAACTTTGTTTTCAATCTTTCTTATAACTATCAACAAACTGCTCATTAAGAGAGATAGCCGGCCGCTGTGGCCGAGCGGTTCTAGGCGCTTCAGTCTGGAACCACGCGGCTGCTACGATCGCAGGTTTGAACCCTGCCTCGGACGTGGATGTGTGTGATGTCCTTAGGTTACTTAGGTTTAAGTAGTTCTAAGTCTAGGGGACTGATGACCTCGGATATTAAGTCCCATAGTACTTAGAGCCATTTTCTTAAGAGAGATAATCTTATGTCAAAGGTCTCATACCGTGTACTTAATTATTGACCGAATTTAAAAATTTAAAATACCAGTTCGTCAAGAGAGGTAATCTTAAGTTAAAGGTTTAAAACTGTGTATGTGTCTCGCGGCACAGTAGCTCAAACTATTATAAAGGCTATATTCACCCAGTGTTTGAGAATGAGAGTCACTAGTGACTGCCAAAAAACTTTACGCGTGATTTCAAGCCTGCCACCACGCACAAAACAGTAAAAGAAAAAAGTTTACACTCGCTGCATTTCCGCAGTTCATGCAGTGAAGGCTTAGCATCTACCGTGACTTTTTAATTTATTACTGCATTACCACTAACTCAACTCACAACAAGTTTAGCAGACAGTATCCAAATACACCACAGAAAGTACCTGTAGAGTTTGAAAAATACGTAAAAAAAATCAGCCAACCGGGTGCATAGGTTTTCTATACACCTTGACCAGGTTTCGTCACCTCTAAGGGTGACTTCATCAGAAGGTAAGGTAATTACATGAAAAACATATCGTCAAAGATGTACAGTGACTTAAGAGCTGAGTTGCTCAAGTTTGTATTTTAATGTATGACTGCACCATTACAGAGCCTCCACCAGCTTGAACAGTCACCTGCTGACATGCCGGGTCAATGGATTCATGACATTGTCTCTATGCCCGTACACGTCCAACCGCTCGATACAATTTGAAACGAAACTCGTCCGACCAGGCAAATGTTTCCAGTCATTACCTGTCCAATTTCGGTGTTGAAGGACCCAGGCGAGGCGTAGGTACACGAGTGGGTTTCGACTCCGAAAGCCCATATCAATGATGTTTCATTGAGCAGTTCGCACTCTGACACTTATTGATGTCCCAGCACTGAAATCTGCAGAAATCTGCGGAAGGGTTGCACTTCTGTCACACTGAACGATTCTCTTCAGTCGTCGTTGGTCCCTTTCTTCCAGGATCTTTCCCCGGCCGCAGCGATATCCGGGATTTGATGTTTTACCTGGTTCTTGATATTCACGGTACACTCGTGAAATGGTCGCACGGGAAAATCCTCATTTCATCGCTACCTCGGAGATCCTGTGTCCCATCTCTCGTGTGCCGACTATAATACCATGTTCAAAATCACTTAAATCTTGATAACCTGGCGTTGTAGCAGCAGTAACCGATCTATCATCTGCCTCAGACACTTGTCTTATGTAGGCGTTGCCGACCGCAGCGCCGTATTCTGGCTATTTACAAATCTCTGTATTTGAATACGGATGTTTATACATGTTTCCTTGGCGCTTCAGTGTAGTTGTTAATGGAGAATAAATTTTGTTAGTTAGGAGACGCAAACAGCACTACAGGTGGGCACCTCCAATCCATCTTTCAGTGGAGCCTCATGTTACTCGCATTCGGGAGGACGACGGTTCAATCCCGTCTCCGGCCATCCTGATTTAGGTTTTCCGTGATTTCCCTAAATCGTTTCAGGCAAATGCCGGGATGGTTCCTTTGAACGGGCACGGCCGATTTCCTTCCCAATCCTTCCCTAACCCGTGCTTGCGCTCCGTCACTAATGACCTAGTTGTCGACGGGACGTTAAACACTAACCACCACCACCTCATGTTACTCGCGCAACTCGTTTCACTACAATAACACTGTATCAAAATAACAGGAAATTGCAATCTCCTCCGAAACAGAGTGAGCCATTCTAGTACGTAGCACGCACTAGGCTGTTTCTAATTTGTAACATAGGCGCGAAGTGACGCACTTTCGTTGTAGACAAATCTAGAAACCTTTCCGTAGAAACAGACCTCGTAGGTCACAGGGGAGCATCCTTGAAGATCGCGTTACTGTCACGTTGAGCAGACAGAGACCATGGAACGAATTACCTTGCGCTGTCGTACCCATCCCCACCCCTTCACACACTTTTCGTTCTTTTTTATTCCGCCGTTAACCTGGAGATCTTGCCACAACTCCTTCTCTCTTAATAGTCCTCTCGTTACATCAAGAGTAACAGTATTAAGCAGCTGCATTTTTGACCAAAAAAAGGACCATTTTGAGGGAGTTTGTGTAAGTAATGGGACACAGCTGCTGCCGCAGTACCTCCCTTTATCCGACAGTAATCAAATCCGGGTGTACCCATTATTATATCCAATAAAGCGATTACATTAGCTGATTATGGACATCCGCAGCTCGGTCGTTACGGAGCGAAGCGATAATGTGTAAGGCACGTTTTCCTGGCTACGGGAGAAACCTCTGTATGCCTGTCTTCCTCCGCCGTGTTGGCGTCATTATTTTCACGAGTTTCTGCAGATTGGGCGCGGAATTTATAGATCGACGGTGGAACTTTGTCGATACGGCTAAAGCGTTAGTTGTATGTTACAAATGTTAAAGGAACAAAAGTACTTGGATATTGGTGTCGTGGAAATTCGAGGCTACAGCAGAAATTAATGCTGCCGTGGGGGATGCTATATGTTTCGCTTTGTCTTAATGTATGAGTGTAGAGAGCATTCACAATGGACCAACGTGAGGAAAGCAAATTAATATCCTCCGACATCACATGTCATGTGAAACAAAGCTCAAAAAGTGTCTTTTCTTGAGCAGAGTTCACAATCATAATGAATTTTGGAGGAACAATATTTTCATCTTCGTTAACATTTAATTTTCATTTGTCATAATCACAAAATGAAAAGCTGAAAATGACACATAATGCCCTGTCATACTAGCATACGAAGCATTACGTGTCGTTGCGATCAACATTTTTCGCTTTCACCTTATAGATATGGTGATGGATGGTGTAAGCCCATACCAGTTAAAGTTTTTTTTGTTATATGATTGTGTCAAATGAAAATAAAGCGTTAATAATTAATTCAATCACATTCTCCGAGAGCAAAGTTTCATTCTTTCCTAATTTTTGCCTATGCCTGTGTCAGCCCCTGCAAGTTTAATTTCGCCTTTATCATGGTTTTCGAGATATTGTGTGTGACAACTGCATGAAATATTTGGTATTGTTCCCGTTAGGCCTTACGGGGACAAGCGATTTACAACAAGGAGCGTTTCCAGGACTTTGTTGTAGCTTTTCTTTGTGGGCTAATTTCTTTCAGTCTTTCAGAATGGGCTCTTTTGCGCCCGTCAGACCAACGGTTTCCGGTCTCCCTAGATTTTTCTGCCACTCCAAAACTTTACACTTAGTGAGTTCGAAATACGGGTATATTCGTCAAAATCTGATCCCTTGTAAACATAATCAAAATATTACAATACAAAATTACAAAAAAGTAGTAAATCAGAGGAAACGTAATCTAGCTTCAAAGTAGGCGTAACAGAATATCCATCAGAAAGTATAGTATTTCTCTGTGGTTTCTTTGTTGAACTCAAGAGCCATGCTATAGCATTTTCCTGCAGGCTTTTTTTCTGACAGTTTGGTTTTACGATGCTTAAGAAAAAGAATAATCCATTTTTCACGAGCATTTTCGTCTTTGAAAGAGAGAACCATGTTATTTCTGTCTGCCAATTGTACGGTCATTCCTCACAAGTCATTACGAGTTAGCCCATAGACAGAAGTTTCCCTGACAAGACAATATTAAACCAGCTCTTCTTCAACATCTTTCCCTGGAATTGTACGTCTGCCTGTTTTGTTTTCGCAGCTCCCTCTGGCGTACCGTACTTCATCTTGAACAGCCTCATAAGTGTTATTTTTGGAACGTTAACTGGTTATTGGCCTTATTCCAACATATCTTCTTTTTCTGCATCAGTGGCTTTAATTATTTTAGAAGAACACCACTTTCTATGACCAACATTGACCATAAGCGTTTTCGAATTTGCAATTAAATTACAGGAGAATAAGTGTGTGTACTAATACAGGCAGACTTTAAATATGAAAATGTAAGGGGTCCAGATTAAGCCACGGAAGGGGGTCCATTTTACGCAACCGCAGGCTACATTTCTACAACCAAATAAATTTTTAACTAAAATCGAAATGAAACTGTTTAGTCATTAACGTTAACTTTAAACGCTATCACTCAAGAACACATATAGGATGAATGGCTAAGTACCGGTATCTAAGAGAAATAACGAAAAATGTAGCATAATGTTAAAGCTATTTCCATTGTCAAAACATGTAATGGTGAACTGATAGGTAACACGTTAAGTGGACGACTTGTGCACCTCGCTACAAAATGTTAGAAGTCTAAATTACTATTTATACTTGGTACCCTTATATTTCAGGAAACTTCAGGGTCAAGAACCAGGGGTTACGCTTTAGGGGGGGGGGGGGGGAGGGAGAGTCTGGTTTTGGGCAGTTTGCTCTATACTAAAAGCGTTGAAACGATTGTAGGAAAACGAAGAAATGTCTTGAATCACCTGTTTTTTGGAGTTTTCTCACGACCAATTTATGATATACAATTATCAATGGCACTGCATTTTCAGCAAAACTTCATTTCATTGCGTGTCGGTGGTTGTGTACATAGGGTGGTCTAAGTGCACCCATTTATACTAAGTTACTAGACATTACTACCATACGAGACTACCACTTATTGCAATGTCCTCCAGAAGACACGGTACGTAGTCATAGAGAGAAGAATACAATCTGTGCAGTTGTCAGAACCGCTTTATCAAGGTGGCTCAGTGGCTAGCGCACTTGCCCACCTGCCTAGTATGCAGCAGATCTGGGTTCGATTCCCAACCTTGGTACAAATTTTCACTCGCCGCTTCAGTCTACATACATAAAAACATTGAAGTTGACTAACTGCCTAGTACTCAAGTACAACAGAGTTGAGGGTCGCCTCCAACAGAAGACGCGCAGCGCAAGACTTACTTTTATGTTTCCGCCATGCGTCACAGATACAGTTCCATCCGCTAAACGCGGGTATAAGCGGACGCACTGCTCCACTGTAGATAGTGTTGCACAAGTTCGCAGAGACACAATCAGGACCGTGTCTACAGTTGTCGACAAGAAGAAGCAAACTAAACATTCTACAAATGTTCGTAGTACCGCCTTCGTGGTCGAGATTTTGGATGCGGCAGAAAACAATAAAGATTTCTACTCATTTCTCAACTAGACCGAGTACGTAACTCGTACGACTTCAGTGAAAATGCCGTGTAAATATTCCCCATTTACACAAAATTTTGACCCACGAACGAATATTAACGCGATCTGGCTTCGTCTTGATTGACATGTTCAGAAGGAGGAAGCGCTTTCGCAGAGCAACGAAAAATGGAAGGGGGGCTAGAACTTACATCTAAGTAGATGCAACACGGCGCAGGTTACATTGTCTCCCTTCTGTCACGAGCGCGCGCGCGCACACACACACACACACACACACACACACACACACACACACACACACACACACACACACACAATGCATACTGCTACAATTACAAAAAATTGCAATGGAGCATGTTGCAATAAACAAAAGAAATGATCTACTTCGATGGATCCAGGACTAGACAATATTTAAAGACTGATCAGAGCAAGCAAACATGGCGTTATTGTCACGCCTTATTTTGTTACTACAGTTAACTATTATAAGTTTACGTTAATGAATTTTTGTGGATTGTTGCTGATCTGTGCTTCTGTCATTTCGCTGCAGATTTACCTAAGAGTTTTTGGTCATGTGAAGATGCTGCTTAGTTGCTACCTGCGAGAAAGTCATTTCATAACTGCAGCAACAGCAACTACAGTCAGTGGTACCTGGTTATTCTCCTGTCACCTTCTTATGTTTGACGAGAAGTGCATTTGGCGTATTCAACACTTATAATGAACGTAGCTACTGAATCCTACATTTAAAAATGAATCGTGATGATTGAATTTAAACAGGCAGCATAAGGCGTAAATTTGATGCCTTTAAAATGTTCTGCGTGGCTGTGAACCCTTCTCCAGATCTTCCTTCCTTTTTTTTTTAAGTCCACAAAAGGCGACATATGGCACTGGTAGCGTTCTTGCGACGGGAGCGGGAGAGTATTACGCGTGTGGACATCTGAATACTGCATTAGGCCGGCCGGTCTATTGTCACACACGGGGTAGAGGCGCGCGCGCTCGCGGCGGTCCTATCTTAGCGTGCGCCGGCAATAGCTCCGGAGCCCACGGAAGGACACACTGGCCACTCCGAGGGAAAGGCCCGCCAATATCCAAGTGCAAATATTAGGCTTAAATTATCACATTTTCCCGCGCGGGCATGAAATATTAACGCCGCTGCGTCTGCGGCCAGCTTCGTCCGACCGCGGAAACCGCGGGAAAGGGGGTAAAAATGAGATGGGGGCGAAGGAAGAGTGTGTGTGTCTGCGCTAGGGTGTGCATGAGGGCTGCCGAGGGTGAAGCTGTGTTAGTAATGGGGAGAGGGAAGGGGGGTTGGAAAGGGGCAGCTTGTAGCCGGACAACGACAAGGGTCACAGGGAGCGCGGCATCATGAATTCGGAAACTTTCCGTGTAGTTTGCGGAAGAAAAGGGTGCGATACCAGGTTCGGTGGCGCCAGGAGGGAAGCGGGGAACCCCTGTAAGCTGTCCACTCCCGGCGGCGATTACACGCCTTCCAATTAACACGAGTCTTTCTGTCCGTGGCTCTCCGCCTATTACAGCGCTACGGAAACAAGTCCGGCCGAGGAAGTTCCTCATTTCGGGGATTCTCAGTTGCAGCCGCGGCCAGCTGTAGATACGTATCGCGGGAGCCGGATAACGCGACTGAGACAAGTGCCTGTGTGGTGGCTGCTTGGTTGGTCGCAGAGTCAGAAGCTTCGAAAGGAGCGGCTAATAAATATTGTACCGCGCTACGACAGAAAGAACGAAAGTACGAAGCAATTGGCTGAGGAACATCGGCTGTAGTATAGCGTGCATGAAACTGTACCTGGAGAAAAGAATCGGATAGCGATTGGTAGAGGCCTCGAAACTTTCTAGTCTGCGCCGCCGCAAGCAGTGATATAACTTCCAGAGCTCCTATTTTTGAGAACTGGAGGCACTGTACGCATGAGCTATACTGCGAATCGCTGTTGACCAAGTCAAGATTGTATCATTTGTGTGGAATATGTCAACCTGCGTGGGTAAACGCATGTAATTATTAAAACTGTTAAATGGTGATGATAACACAACATAAGCTAATTTTCTTGAAATTCGTAAACGGATAGTGGCTATGATACGTAAGGGGGGTAGGACATCAAACGGGCCGACTTGGAGCAGGAGAGGCATCTCAGGACATTTTAATTTCCAGTGTCTATATTTTTACAAATTAATTCATAAAACTTTGTCAGCATCACCAGAAAGGATTCAGGATTCATACCCATTGCAGTGGAAGTTCGAAAACATAGCAAAATAAATTTTTTTACGTGCGAAGTTTCATCATTTTTTCACTTACTAATGGTTGCATTTGTTGTTGTAGGTACACTTTTCTTCATAAGTTAGATTCTTCGATAAATTTTGCACAGCATACATACCGTACTCACAGGTGTATGAAACTAAAGATTTTATTTAATTTATGAAAAAACGAATGAACTGTTATATTTTAACTTCATGTTTAGAAAAAACACCAATTTTATAGTTAATTACCTCAATTTTTACCACAGTTTTTAATAGATTTGGAAAATTCTAGAGTTTCATACACCTTTAAGTATGGTTTGTATGCTGTGCAAAATTCATTGAAGAATCTCTCTTACTTATGAAGAAAAGCAAGAAATGCTGCCATTAGTAAGCGAGAAACAGATGAAATTTCACACGTAAAAAAAAAAAATTACTTCGTTATGTTTTAGAACTTCCACTGCTATGAGTGTGAATTCTGAATCCTTCCTGGTCATGCTGACAAAGTTTTATGAATTAATTTGTAAAAGTATAGACACTGGAAATTGAAATGTCCTGTGGTGCAGCTCCTGCATCAAGTCGGCCCATTTGACGTCCTACCCCACTTAAGCAACTAGGCAAGGTCGACAAAGAAGTCAATGTGCGCGTACTACATCGGTTATGCTCGAGTGTCTAATGTGTTCAAACGATCGCAACGCACTTTATAACTGAAATTAGTAGATTCACTGTAAAAATTGTTTTTGCCACTTACGCAGAAGGGTGCCGTAGTGGTTAAGACACTGAATTCGGAATTGAAAGTAGTTTCAATTTGCATCTTCTGTTCCACTTGTTCGACCCCCGTCTTGCTCGCATCGGGCAAATGTCGGGATGGTTTCATTCTGTACAAGCGATCAAGAAGATCTGAGAAACCACTCATAACCCGACGCGGCAGAAGAAAAGAAAACTGAAATCGCTGTAAGCGAACAGTAGCCCTGCTAGACAGTTAGTGAGCCTACCAAAAACGACTTGTGAGATGCAGAACGGAACCAAGAAAATTCACAAAACACCAGGAGAATACGGTAAAAACAAGAAAACAGCGGTCAGTGCCAGTCGTTATATACTGTACGTGCTTCCATATCAAAGTGAAGACTGTGAACGATTCGATTCATCTTTTCTACGATTTCGCACCTCAGTCGGTAAAGACGGAACCCTCATAGCATCACTTTGTTTTCCGTCCGTCTGTCTCTCTGCCCACTGATAAGATCCCATCTTCTCAGGAACAGGTAGAGGCATTTTTGTCAAATACTAACGTCTGCATCCCTTGGCGGTGCCGGCCGCTGTGGCCGTGCGGTTCTAGGCGCTACAGTCTGGAACCACGCGACCGCTACGGTCGCAGGTTCGAATCCTGCCTCGGGTATGGATGTGTGTGATGTCCTTAGGTTAGTTAGATTTAAGTAGTTCTAAGTTCTAGGGGACTGATGACCTCAGATGTTAAGCCCCATAGTGCTCAGAGCCATTTGAACTCTTATCAAAAGATGCGGCCATATGTATCACGTATTTTGATACTCGTAACATCATTCATTAAGTCGAACTATATATAACCACGTCGATTCTCGTGGCGTAGGGGCAAAGGGTGTATCTTGAAAGCAGAGGTGATGGTATCGAACCTCGGTTGGATAAAGGATTTTTCAGTCTTCGTCTTGCCCTCTCATCAATGTGAGTAGTAGGCAGAACATGGTTCGGGTTCCACGTTAAACTTCCCCTTCCTCCGTTTCGATCACTGAGTTAGGTTAGGGACACGCAAGTCGCCGATGTGGCGTTCAGTAGGAAGACCTGCACCGTGCCATTGAGCAGCACGAAATAATAACAATAATAATAGCGTCTACATCCTCTCGCACTTGTCCGTTTTTCTAATAGACCACTAACTTAGTGTGAAGTCTCTAAATGGCCTAGCCACCGATGACGCCTTAAAATAGAATTTTTGCTTATTCCTTTTTCACGACTCATTAACCACTCTGAAAATTTTGAGCGGTGAGTGTATTAACCACCAACAACGATACATGGAGAAGCGAAATTGTCCAGCGGCGGTGAGGTACAGACGTTGGTTCTTCATTTGGCAACGTCTGCATCAATATTCAGATTCCGTAAGCCATCTTTCGTTTGCGTCGTACTTCTACAGCGCACTTACGCGTCCTTCTCGGATTGTGTGTGGGAAGAACGACATCAAGATTCGCTACACTGTCTGGTTTCTCTAATTTTACCGTGACGATAATCAGGTAAAGCGGACATCAACGAGATTTCTGGTTTCAACCCTGCCATGCTTTGCTAGGTATCATTTCTCTGACCTTTGAAGTTACTTACCCACCCATTTAGAATGGAACTGATGGTTTAAGGTGGACGCAGAATAACAGTTCAGTCTGACTTTTTTCAGTTGCTAAATCACTTCCAGACGAGGAAGAAAAAAATCTTGTACTGGTTTTGAACTGATACGCAGACTTTTGCATCGGTAGTGTAACGATCACTTAGCTATGGAGCCGCACACGTGAGACATACAGTGAGGTGACAAAAGTTGTGAGATAGGGATGTGCACAAATACAGATGAGGTTTCTGACGCGGTTATGGCCCCATGCCGGGAATTAACAGACTTGGAAAGTTTGTTGGAGCAAGACGCATAAACATTCCATTTCCGAAATCGATAGGCAATTCAGCATCCCGAGATACACAGAGTCAAGAGTGTGCCGAGAATGCCACGTTTTAGGCATTACCTCTCACCACGTACAACACAGTGGCCAACAGCCTTCACTTAGCGACCGACAGCAGAAGTGTTTGCGTAGAGTTGTCGGTGGTAACACACAAGCAACAATACGTGAAATAACCGCCGAAATCAATGTGAGACGTACGAGGAACGTATCCGTTAGGAAACTACGGCGTGTTGGTGTTAATGGGCTATGGCACCAGACGACCAACGCGAGTGCCTCTGTAAAACCGCCGGCCGAAGTGGCCGTGCGGTTAAAGGCGCTGCAGCCTGGAACCGCGAGACCGCTACGGTCGCAGGTTCGAATCCTGCCTCGGGCATGGATGTTTGTGATGTCATTAGGTTAGTTAGGTTTAACTAGTTCTAAGTTCTAGGGGACTAATGACCTAAGCAGTTGAGTCCCATAGTGCTCAGAACCATTTGAACCATCTGTAAAACCATAACATCGCCTGAAGTGCCTCTCCTTGGATTGCGACCGTATCGGTTCGAGCCTAGACAACCGGATAACTGTGGCCTGATAAGACAACTCCCGATTACAGTTTGTATGAGCTGATGATAGTGTTCGAGTGTGGAGCAGACCCCGCGAGGCCAAGTTGTCAACAGGACACTGTGCAAACTGGTGGTGGCTCCATAATGGTGTGAGCAGTGTTTTCATGGAATTGACTGGGTTCTCTGGTTCAACTGACCTATCATTGACTGGAAATGGTTATGTGCAGCTTCTTGGAAACCATCTGCAGCCAAAAAACGATGCTCTTTTTATGGACGACAGTGCGCTATGTCGCCGGGCGTCAGTTGCTTGCGACTGGGTTGAAGAACATTCTGGTCAGTTCGAGCATATGATTTGCCCAACCATATCGCGCGATATGAATCCCCTCGAACATTTGGTTCAAATGGCTCTGAGCACTATGCGACTCAACTGCTGAGGTCATCAGTCGCCTAGAACTTAGAACTAATTAAACCTAACTAACCTAAGGACATCACACACATCCATGCCCGAGGCAGGATTCGAACCTGCGACCGTAGCGGTCACGCGGTTACAGACTGAAGCGCCTTTTACCGCACGGCCACACCGGCCGGCTCCTCGAACATTTATTGGACATAATCGAGAGATCAGTTGGTGCAGATAATCTTGCACCGACAACGCTTTCGCAACTGTGGACGGCTATAGGGGCAGCATGGCTTAATATTTCTGCAGGGTACTTCTAGCGACTTGTTGAGTCCACGCCGCGTCAAGTCGCTGCCTTACTCCGGGCCAAAGGAGGTAGGACACAGTAGTGGGAGCTGTCCTATGACTTCTGTCGGCTCAGTGTACGTAGAAGAAAATGGTTTTTTGTTGACTTTCAATGGTACGAACGCCTCTGAATTTCAACTTTTTAACTTCTCTACGATCCGTCCCTTGTTGCGTTCGTCACAGTTCTACGCGACGACCCCCGCCCCACCCCTCTCCCGGCGCACTGAACGAGCCCAAACGGGAAAACTGGCCAATGGAGCTCGGCCAGGAAGTAGAGTCTTCCAGAGAGACCAAAATAAAAAAGAACGCCCTCTCCTTCAGAGGAAGCAGCGGCGTTTGGCGTCGCTGCAGAGACGCGCCGTCGTTAATCAGGCGATCGGAGTGGGCGTCGGCTGGGAGGGGCAGAGGTCGCGGCGCTGGCGGATCGGGTCGCCGCCATCCATCACGGCGTCGTAACGAGCGGCGGCGGTGGCGGCGACGGCGTCTTGCAAGACACTGCTGTCGCCGGCGTGCAACTCGATCGCGTCGAGGTATTCTCGGAAGCGGCGTCTCCATTCTGTCTTGGAACCTGAAGCAGGTCGCCGCCGTCTTTCTACAGGCTGACGAAAAGTCGGCAGTTGACTGACGTCGCTCAAGTTGGGATCATTAAGAGGTCTCCCAGCAGCACACAGGCTTACCAAGAACGCTTGTTCAGGAAATTTATTTTTTATGCTCTGTCCGCTGCATATTACAGTGGACCCTCAGACATCGATGAAAGAGAACTGCAACTCCCAAAATACACTACTGGCCATTAAAATTGCTACACCAAGAAGAAATGCAGACGATAAACGGGTATTCATTGGACAAATATATTATACTAGAACTGACATGTGATTACATTTTCACGCAATTTGGGTGCGCAGATCCTGAGAAATCAGTACCCATAACAACCACCTCTGGCCATAATAACGGCCCTGATACGCCTGGGAATTGAGTCAAACAAAGCTTGGATGGCGTGTGCAGGTACAGCTGCCCATGCAGCTTCAACACGATACCATAATTCATCAAGAGTAGTGACTGGCGTATTGTGACGAGCCAGTTGTTCGGCCACAATTGACCAGACATTTTCAACTGGTGAGAGATCTGGAGAATGTGATGGGCCAAGGCAGCAGTCGAACATTTTCTGTATCCAGAAAGGCCCGTACAGGACCTGCAACATGCGATCGTGCATTATCCTGCTGAAATGTAGGGTTTCACAGGGATCGAATGAAGGATAGAGCCACGGGTCGTAACACATCTGAAATGTAACGTCCACCGTTCAAAGTGCCATCAGTGCGAAACCTGCAACCAATGGCGCCCCATACCATCACGCCGGGTGATACGCCAGTATGGCGATGACGAATACACGCTTCCAATGTGTGTTCACCGCGATGTCGCCAAACACGGATGCGACCATCATGATGGTGTAAACACAACCTGGATCCATCCGAAAAAATGACGTTTTGCCATTCGTGCACCCAGGTTCGTCGTCGAGTCCACCGTCGCAGGCGCTCATGTCTGTGATGCAGCGTCAAGGGTAACCGCAGCCATGGTCTCCGAGCAGATAGTCCATGCTGCTGCAAACGTCGTCGAACAGTTTGTGCAGATGGTTGTCGTCTTGCAAACGTCCCCATCTGTTGACTCAGGGATCGAGACGTGGCTGCACGATCCGTTACAGCCATGCAGATAAGATGCCTGTCATCTCGACTGCTAGTGATACGAGGCCGTTAGGATCCAATACGGCGTTCCGTATTACCCTCCTGAACCCACCGATTCCATATTCTGCTAACAGTCATTGGATCTCGACCAGTACGAGCAGCAATGTCGCGATTCGCGATAGGCTACAATCCGACCTTTATCAAACTCAGAAACGTCATCGTACGCATTTCCCCTCCTTATACGAGGCATCACAACAACGTTTCACCAGGCAACGCCGGTCAACTGCTGTTTGTGAATAAGAAATCGGTTGGAAACTTTCCTTATGTCATCACGTTGTAGGTGTCTCCAACGGCACCAACCTTGTGTGAATGCTCTGAAAAGCTAATCATTTGTACATCACAGTATCTTCTTCCTGTGGGTTAAATTTCGCGTCTGCAGCACGTCATCTTCGTGGTGTAGCAATTTTAACGGCCAGTAGTGTATTTACCATTTTGGAGTTGTAAGGGCATTATCCAATAAAAGGTCAACAGTTTGTTACCTGAAGATGTGATTATTATGTCAAGAATCAAGTCGTGATTGATAAATCATTTTGACGCAGGTGTTGTGGGTTTCGCCAGTTCAATAGTATAATTCTCTTCACTAAAAAATTACTCATATTTGTGAAGAGTACTTGTTTTATTAACGTTCCTAAGATAAGTGCGTCAATTTGAGATGCTACACACAATGACTCTTCCTTGCTTACGACTGTAATCCGCTGCTAGAACTGACGAAGTTTACCGGTTGAACCGCAATTACGCATCAAGCGGTTTACTAGAAGGCATCCACCTTTCTTCTGCGTACGTGTGTGTGTGTGTGTGTGTGTGTGTGTGTATGCGCGCGCGCGCGCGCTCGTGCGTGTGTGTATGTGTGTAAGGGAGAGAGGGGAGACGGGCAATCGAATGGGAGTGTGTGTTTAGACTACACGAAGCGAAATCCGAGTAGGACTGCAGATCTGCGCAGAGAAGAGAGAAAGGGAAAAGTAGGGGACGAGACGAGCGCGCGGCTGTTGAATCATCGGTCAGGATTAAACGGCGCGGCGCCGGGATTACGGCTGAGCCGGCTGTGCTGCGACGCCGCAGTCGGCCAAGAAAAGAGCGCCTAATAACACCGGCAAACTGCTCGCCCCTAATTTATCAGCCGGCGTTTCCAGGATCCGCCTAATTAACTGAGCGCGCGCGCTATTTGTCACCCAAAAGCCCGCCTCGGCGCGCAGCTCGCTGGGTCTCAGGTATCCCGCCCAGACATCTCCACTGGTCGCCACAGCACTGAATTAGGGGTCACATGAGTACCTCTGCTACAGACACCTTGCTTGTCTCCCCCCTCACCTAAAACTAACCACCGCTATTTCAAGTTTCTTTTTTTCCTAAATGTACAATATCCCTAGAAGTCTTCGGAACCTCCAATACGTCTCTGATGTTTCTAGTCTTGTGTCGATTCACCGTCATGTCAGATATAGTTTCGGAAAGAGGGAATTAATAAATCCATAACAACAGAAGCGACACAGTTTTGAGCATGTGGTCCCAAATCCCCCGTAAGTATTTGGGAAACGAGTTATATTTCAAAAATGTCAACAGCCGATGGTGAAACAAATATCTTTATTAACTATGGGTTTCGATGATACGATCATCATCAGGAAACGTAAGAACGTTGCCATACAGTCCGCTGTTAATTGTAATAATAAACTATAATAATAAACATTTACATCAGCAGCTCTTGCCGGTTTTGAAATGTGACATTCCACACTCAGCAGAAGTAGTACTCCTAACATTACTGTAGCTAATTCCAAGACAGAATACGCAGTTAATGAAAATTTCGTCTTTTAATTCAATATTGCCATCAAAATTCCCCGAAGTAATTTCTGTATTCCACCCATAGAAAAACACTGTTTTTATTGTTTTCATTTTACTTGTTTCAGTACCTCTGCTCCATCGTCGGAGAGTGTCTAATGATACTTGTTCTGTAAGAAAATTTTGTGTGTATTTAGAGTTCTGCATTGTTTCAAAAGTTTATTGATGAGTGTGGGGTTTCCCTTCCCGTTCCATATTTCTGACTGACACTGAGTTTCTTCAGGAAAACGGCAGAAGACATAAGAGTTGTGACCACTTGTCTCAGTACCGGTCCTGTTTTCCTTTTTTTCTTGTAAAAATTTCCTCAGCGTGTGTACTATCACCCGAGACGAAGTTACACGCTTATGAAACTAGAAATTAGATAATTTTGTTTTTATTGCTGTGAGTAACATTAACCTCTCAACTCGAATACGAATTCAATTCGTTGTACTCTACAATGGCGGTGCCTTTAGATACGGATTCCAAAGGCACCAGACCTCGAACATCACAGAACCCTTCGAGCATGACTTTGCCTGCTGATAGCACGGTCTTACATTTTTTGGTTTCGATGATCCTTTTTGGCGGAACTGCACTGATACTCTCTTTTTTTCGGAATCAAAATTGTGAACCCAGCTTTAATCACCCGTCACAGTGTTCTTAAGGAGAAGAAGATTAGTGTTTAACGTCCCGTCGTCGACGAGGTCGCTAGAGAAGGAGCAAAAGCTCGGAGTAGAGAAGGATAGGGAAGGAAATCGGCCGTGCCCTTTCAAGGGAACCATCCTGGCATTTGCCTGAAGCGATTTAGGAGAATCACGAAGAACCTAAATCAGGATGGTCGAAGGCGAATTTGAACCGTCGTCGAACCGAATGCGAATCCAGTGTGCTAACCACTGCGTCACATCGCTCGGTGTTGGGAAGGAATCGGTCTCTATTACGCTCAAAACGCAAACGAAATTGTTGGCAGGTATCCAGTCTCCACCATTTCATATCAGCATTGAGCATTCGAGGCAGCCAGCGTGCATACAACTTTCTGTACCGCACTTCTGCTATGATGGCTTGTACTCGATCTCTTGATACGCCACACTTACTCGAGACCTGTGTCTGTGATATCCTATGATTTCCTCTAACGAGTTCATGATTTCGATTCTGATGAGTCTCGTCAGTTGCCGTACGCGGTCGTCCATTCCGGGCTCTGTCAAACAAGTTGAGGTTAGCACCACCGCTTCCTTCTTTACGAGCACAAACTACCCATGTCGATACAATCATAGCCGTACACAGCTTTCATCGTTCTATGGATTTCAGTTGGAGGCCTGTTTTCTGCGATTAGAAACTCGATTACAGTATGATGTTTCTCACGCAACGACATGGTTACGTTACTCATCGCCATGTTACACGCTATAACTCGGAGCCTTCCAGCGGCAGGCATGCAAGACGTATAATACCACAACTGATATTGAGAACAGAATGACAGATTCGGATGTGTTACTTATCAGCGCGCCCTCGTACATCCCACTCAAGACGTATTCTTTATGAATGAGATTTTACGCTGCAGCGGAGTGTGCGCTGATATGAAACTTCCTGTCAGATTAGAACTGTGTACCGGACCGAGACTCGAACTCGGGACCTTTGCCTTTCGCGGGTAAGTGCCCTACCATCAGGAGAGCTTCTATAAAGTTTGGAAAGTAGGAGACGAGGTACTGGCAGAAGCGAAGCTGTGAGGACGGGGCGTGAGTCGTGCTTGGGTAGCTCAGATGGTAGAGCACTTGCCCGCGAAAGGTCCCGAGTTCGAGTCTCGGCCCGGCACACAGTTTTAATTTGCCAGGAAGTTTCGTATACTTCCTGTTTACCATTTTCCTAGATTTCTTTCTTCTTTTATTCTTCGCCGTCCTTGATTTTGACGACCCCTTCCACTTTAAGGATTTCTCCCGATACGTACCTTTTAAACTCTTCATACATATTTCCTCTTTCATTTTGACAGCCCGTGATTCAAAAATGGTTCAAATGGCTCTGAGCACTATGGGACTTAACATCTGTGGTCATCAGTCCCCTAGAACTTAGAACTAGTTAAACCTATCTAACCTAAGGACATCACACACATCCATGCCCGAGGCAGGATTCGAACCTGCGACCGTAGCAGTCGCGCGGTTCCGGATTGCGCGCCTAGAACAGCTAGACCACCGCGGCCGGCGCCCGTGATTCACTATCATATAATAGGCCCTACTACATTCCATACAAAACTCTCGTCAATTCTCTTTCTAAGTTCTATCACAGTTCTTTCCACCATTCACAAATCTTCTGCGTTTAAAAAGGTACGTTGAGTAAGGTGATGTTAAGGGACAACGTTTTCCTGTCTAACGTTCACTGAAGAAATATTGCAAGTCCCTTTTAATTGAGACTACGTCATGCTGCAATAATCTCGCCACAGGGACAAGTACTGGAATGGCCGAGTTAAAATGTCCCGAGACGCCTGAACAACAGCCTAGGGCCAGGTGATGGAGGCTGCAACCAATCCGCCCTAAAACCAAAAAAATAAAAGAGAGAAAAAGCGCCCAGAAGCGAGCAGCCACGCACGACGCGCCAGCACACGCAGTGGCCGGCACACAGGCGCTGCCGGGCCACGATGCCGGAGGTGACACAAATCACCGCCGCAATTACCGTGCCGCGTCAAACAGCATTAGTCCGTCCGAATGCGCTCTCACAGCCGCCTCCCGCACCCAGCCGGCCGACCAATTAAAACTAAATGCGGCGGCGGCCGGCCCTGCCGTCTCTACACGCTGCCCCTTCCCCCGAACCCGCACCCCCTCCAACCCCTCACTTCGCAAGCGCTGGCCCTACCACCCGCGCGGAGGCGCGCGCGATGACTAAACGCGCTGATTTGAATTTAGAATGGAAAATTAATTAATCTTGTGTGACCGCGCCAGTAACAACAATCAGTCTCCGCTCGGTGCGTTTCCGGGGCCTCTCGTGTGCTCGCCCGCTGCGTCATCCGGCGAATACATTAGGCCGGCCCCGTCTTGAGGAAATTAATTGCGAATGTTCCGGCGGCCACTGGTCTTTTCAGCCGCACCGCCCCGCACTCCAAAAAAAAGGGGGCGAACAGCGACAATCTGGCAGCTTCCGCAAAAAAGGGGGACCGGCCGACGGGCGTTCGTTGGAAATGTGCCGAAAATGCAAATTTTTGTTCACCATCTACGAAAGCGCCTAGCAGATGGTAAAGACGTGTAAACAACGGATTAGGTCTGGTAATGATAGCGTGACCAGACGTCCGGATTAATCCGGAAATGTCCTCCTTTTTAGCTCTTTGTCCGGGGTCCGGGCGGATTTTTACAGTGTCCGGCTTTTTCGCAAAGTTGAGCGTAATACGGTTAAATTTACAATTCGTCCCGTTCTATTGCTCTTTTCTTAAATACTTTAACTATTGGCACAGCCTTCCTGATAAACACGCACGAAGGCGGCACCAGAATCGTCGATGTTATCGTTGATCGACCTATAAGCGAATGCAAATATCGATTACTTAAAATTTTCGTTTCGTATCTTCGCTTTGTATTGGCTTGGCTTCCTGTGGTGCACGTGTGATTTGTGAGTGTAATTTTTAACCGAATGAGTTACGTAAAATATTTGGCTATGCCTAAACGAAAGTGTACATTTTCTGATGTCCTTTCCTGCAAATATCCGGCTTTCAAGAAAGGGAGAAATGAATTTGAAGCGGAATGTAAGATATGTGGAGCTGGAACGTATGTCTCAGTGGCCAATAAAGGTAAGAAATAACTAGACAGATTAACTGTCAGCTGACGGGTGGTATCCTCATCTGCAGTTGAGTCGTTTGATGTATCCTCGTTTTTCTTCCTCTGTCCTCCTTTTTGAAGCTGTTTGTCCTCCTTTTTAAACAATTGCATCTGGTCACCCTAGGTAATGAAGATTTCTCTACTACTTTCTACATCATCTTCCCTACTCCTTTTCTCTACGCACTAATTTCTTTTCCACACATACCCATAGACTAGTTCTCCTAATACAGTGGTTCCAAACCTAGGTGCAACCCCTGAGGGCTGAAATGTATTTTTCTAAGGGGTAAAAATAAAAAAGTTCAAATTGCGCTTCAATTACGATAGTAATTAACACTATTAACACTATTTCGTAAGATTGTAATTCTCATCGCGTAAGTTACCAACAATGACTTTTTTTCAAGTGCTAGCATTAACGTGTGACACATTGTGGTCGAGGCAACAGCCTGTGAAACGAATATATGAAAACCATCTTCCTCTCACATACTCCACCCACTACACACACTCACACACTTGGTACTTCGTACGATGCATTTACGACACTAACATTGAGACACATTTGCTTAAATAAGAGGGCTATTCAGAACGTAAGGTCCGATAGGTCGCAATAGGGAAACGACAGTGAAAATTCAATGAAGCTTTCCATAGATGTTTAGGGAGTGTCTCCAGCAGAAGTGTTGATCGCGCCACGTCGCTCCTTTTAGTTCTGAGCACACAGTGAGGACGTAAAGATGCCTAGAACAATATTGTCTCCCGCCATGTATGGGTTTCCGCTGAGAGATTTCGCCTGATTTCATACAACCCCATATAACGTACATGTCATGCATTTCCTTCTTCGTGACAATCGTTGGCCGTTTACTGCAGGGGCAATCAGGACGCGCCTTCAGCGTTTTCGATGGAAAGTGTTTGACCATCCACCATGCAGCCCGGACTTGTCTCCCTCTGATGTTCACATCTGCTCACATGAACGGTTTTCTGCCAAGACATTTTGGCACCGAGAACGAGCTGCAGACCAGCGCAGAGAAATGGTGGAAAGCACAGGCAGCTGCCTTCTATGACGGGAGTATTGGAAAGCTGGTACAAGCCTACGACAGATGTCTAAGTCGGTGAGGTGACTACGTAGAGAAGTAGCTGCAAAGTGTATGGAATTGTTGAAAATAATTTTTTTTTTATTTTCACTGTGGTTTCCATTTCACGGCCGATAGGTCCATACTTTACGAATAGACCTCGCAACTCATGAAAAGGCCTCGTTCGGACTTGTAAGTAATTCCCGCAGTAGACAAAAAATTGCTTCACTATTTGCTTCGCAACAAGCTAACGAACTGATTGACAGCGTGAGGCGAAGCAACTATGTAATGGCTACTACAATGCTGTGTTATTAGTATGAGTATCAGTGGTCTGACATAAATCATGGGAAACCTTAAGTCTTCCAATTTCTGCCAGTTCAGAGGTAAGGAGAGCAACAATCAAGTGATTTACAAACACTAGGCCTATGTATAATGAACATATTTTAACTTGGTTGATTTTAAAATGTGGGTTCAGTGTGCCGTTGAAACAAGTATCGCTAGGGAGTGGAGTGACACAAACGAAGAACTTCCTATAGGAAGTGTCTATTCCCAATGTGGACAGTTCGTCTTCTTTTTTGAGGAGCTTTATGTACTTGTAGCACTAGCGATGCTCTAAGAACTGCTTCGTCACTCCATAAAACGAGACAGTTAGAAATAAGCAGTACCAATTACTTCATTAACTCATTAGTTCGTGGTTTAATAAAATACCTACAAAAGCTAAATATTGTTTATCTTTCATCATTTTAAAACTGAAACTGTTCAAAATAAATTCTGTTATATTCTGAAGTTTAGTTAGGTGCAAATGATGATGATGGTTGTACGGGTACTAGCTAATATGTGATTGAAATCAGGGGTAATGTTGCTAGAAAAGTTGGTAACCAAAGTTCAAAGCGATGTCACTAACACGCACTTGCCCAGTGGCATACTCCTCGAAAGTAGTAGGTCCCAATCCTGACAACAAAATTTTTTTTCCACAGTATTTACCGAGAATAGGACAGAAATGTCGTTTTCAGTATTCGACTAATTATATACAGGCAATATTACCACTGATAAAAAGGTATCGATGACTGAACCCACAACGCAGTCCCTTTCGTTTCTTGATTCCTGTACTTCTCTTTGACTCCCCTCAGCACAGTAATATCGAGAAAGCTATACTGACTTTTTTTATACGAACAAGTGTAATTCAATTTAACACGCTTTTGAGGACGGAGCAACTGGTGCATAGGGAATAAGGAAGAAACGACCGACGAGAGGTGGAAACGATGTGGCGTTGGTATTTTACCTACATAGCTGTTGCTGGAATTGCGAGAACTCGCTGATAACTGATCGGTGTGAATATTCCCACCACAAAGAAAACTGAACGGTCTCGAGGACCTAAACATGGGAACGGCCAGAGTATGTCCCAATATGATGTCTTTAAAGTTTTACAGAGAAGGAGTACGTGTGCACCAATACTAGAACGCGACGATTCTGGCAAGAGTTCGAGAACTGAAAAGTTTTCAGTCAGCCTTTCTTCTCACCATAAGTTGATGAGGGAGAATAAAATATACTATTCTTTTCAATGTTCTATATAAGAATGCCTATGACGTCCAGATACTATATGTTCAGTATCTATAGAACGAATTTTACTTTCGCCACCTAGACAGATTTGGGAAAGCGGACCATATAAGCAAAACACTAACTTTACAGTTATTCACTTTTGTGATGGCTTTATCGGTGGATGTACGTTCACTTTTAAAAGGCTTTGTTCCCTACAACGGATATTCGTTAATCACCATGGTCTCCAAAATTTTAGCTCTAAATCCAAGTTACCATCTTGGCTTTCAGCTCGTCAGCAGAACACAGCACTATTGACAAATTCTACAACTTTGTGCCTCAGTCGAAATGGGACTAAGCCGAAGAACTCTGTCATGGTTAATTGTAATACATTTGCAGATGCAGGTATTTAATCAACTGTACAGTTCATCTAATGATACGACTCTTGCGTGGCCTGTACGACAAGAAGAAAACTGACTACTGTTGTCTACGACATCCTGCAAACAGGAGGGAAAGGTGGCCTACAGAGAGGAGAAGCTGGAAAGGAGCAGAAATGATTAGCGAATAAAGTAACAAAGTAAACACAAGATTTGCTTAGTTTGTGTTACGTCAAGGGCACAAAGAATTATAAAAAATAACGCAGCAAGAAACAGAGTCCAGTTAACACAATAGCAATATAGATGAGATTCTCTGAAGTAAACACAGATGATCGTGTCAAAGGCAGGACTAGGTGGTGTCTGCGTAGAGGTACGACTAGGTGGCGCCTGCGTAGAGTCACATAGCCAGTGCGAGTGGGTAGTTCGGAGCCGCACGGGGCGTGAACCAGCGGCCGTGCACCATTGGGTCCACCGGCTCCTGTATGACTGCTATTGGTGTCTGACAGAAAGTTGGAATTATGTTGCCAGCCTCGAGACGCCCTTGGGCTGGTATTGATACGTGATACCACAACTACGATTTCATAATTTACTATTAGCGTCCCGCTGGTTATTTTACGTAACACGCGTCCGACGACTACAAACACTAGGCCGTCGCGTTAATAGTTCGCGACGCCGCCACTGAAGATGTGTAGGCCGACCTGTGAGCCGAAGTTGCTACACAGGATTCTACGCTACAACCTACCTACTGTTCTCCACTTTGAAGTCGCACGGCGATGCATGCATTGCTAACGACGCAATAGGCGCGAAGGAAATGGGCGCAGTAAGAAGCGCCGAGCCGGCTCGCGTGGGCGGCTGAGACGCGGGTGCACTATCTAGCAGGGATTAATTGCTCGGCACACTGGAAATCTCTGTTCGCGCGGGGGCTTTTAAATGAATGCTTCAGCCGCAGCCGAAGGGCTAAAGCGAGGGGTGGCGAGTGTGTTGGTGTGTCTTTGACAAAGCGGCACGGCGAGTCCGCGGAATTGGAAACGCTTCGTTACTGTCCGCGGGATTAGGGCGGGCCAGCAATTAGCACGGGGCGACACCTCCGCCTTCCCGCCCAGCCGCTCTGCCGGCCTCCCCCTAATGGGGCGCCGGCAAGATGAAAGCGCAGCGCAGCGGCGCAACTTCACACGGACCGCGGACCGCCGCCTGCAGTTGCCAGCCGGCTCACAACTCTGCGCGAGACCGCCACGTCCAATCTCCTTAGACAGCGAAATGGAGCAGTGATACAGCCACTGCACTCGCAGTCAAGAGAAGACAGATTCAAACCTCCCCCGACGTCCAGATTTACACCAAGGTGACAAAAGTCGTGGGAGAACGATATGTACATGGACAGATGGCGGTACTATCGTTTACACAAGGTGTAAAAGGGCGGTGCATTAGCGGAGCTGTCATTTTTACTCAGGTGACTCATGTAAAAAGGTTTCCGACACCATTACGGCCCCAGGAGGGGGTACTTGCCGCTCAACGCATGGGACATTCCGCTTTGGTAATCGTTTGTGAAACCTATACTCCGAGATCCACAGTATCAAGAGTGTGCCGAGAATACCAAATTTCAGGTATTACCTCTCACCACTCAAGGCAGTGGCCGACGGTCTTCACTTAAGGACCGAGAAAAGCGGCGTTGCGGAGAGTTGTTAGTGCGAAAAGACAAGCAACGCTGTGTGAAATAACTTTAGAAATCAATGTGGGACTTGCGACGAACGTATCCGTTAGGACAGGGCGGCGAAATTTAGCGTTAACAGGATATGGCAGCAGACGACCGACGCGAGTGCATTTGCTAACAGAACGACGCCGTCAGTAGTGTCTCTCCCGGACTCGTGACCGATGGTTGGACTCTAGATGACCGGAAATCCGTGGCCTGGTCATACGAGTCCCGATTTCAGTTGGTAAGAGTTGGTGGCAGGTTTAGAGTGTGGCGCAGACCTCACGAAGCCATGGACCCACGTTGTCAACAGGGCACGGTGTAAACTGCCGGTGACTCCATAATGATGTTGGCTATGTTGACATGGAATGGACTGGGTCCTCTGATCCAACTGAACCGATCATTAACTGGAAATGGTTATGTTTGGCTATCTGAAAACCATTTGCAGCCATTGGTTCAAAATGGTTCAAATGGCTCTAAGCACTATGGGACTGAACATCTGAGACCATCAGTCCCCTAGACTTAGAAGTAGTTGATCTTAACTAACCTAAGGACATCATACACATCCATGTCCGAGGCAGGATTCGAACCTGCGACGCCGGCCGTTGTGGCCGAGTGGTTCTAGGCGCTTCAGTCTGAAACCGCGCGACCGCTGCGGTCGCAGGTTCGAATCCTGCCCCGGGCATGGATGTGTGTGATGTCCTTAGGTTGGTTAGGTTTAAGTAGTTCTAAGTTCTAGGGGACTGATGACCTCAGATGTTAAGTCCCATAGTGCTCAGAGCCACTTTAACCATTTTGAACCTGCGACGGTAGCAGCAGCGCGGTTCCGGACTGAAGCATTTAGAACCGCTCGGCCACGGCGGCCGGCAGCCATTGGTCGATTTCAGCTTATGGATGACAATACGCCAAATCACCAGGTCACATCTGTTCGCGATTGGTTTGAAGAACATTCTGAATAAATGAAGCGCATGATTTGACCACCCAGAACGCCCGACATGAATCCTATCGAACATTTATGCGACATAATCGGGTGGTCACTTCGTGCAGTAAATCCTGTACCGGCAACACTTCCGCAATTATGGCCGGCTATAGAGGCAGCACGCCTGATTATTCCTGCAGGTGATTTCCAACGACTTGTTGAGTCCAAGCCATGTCGAGCTGTTGCACTCTGCACTTCTATCTATGGCTTGAGCCTTTTCCCACAGTTACGCAGGGTCAGCCATCGTTAATCGGATTTGGCATGTTAATGTTGAAGGGGTGGCCAGATTCCCTTCCTGCTGCCACCTCGTACACCCAAGGACGGAATCAGTGTACCCCACCTGTCTGCGTCGAGTGTAATCCATGGAATAGTGCGAATGTGTTCAGATGTCTGCGAGCCGTTTAACTGAGGCAGAACATGGGGACCAGCCCGGTATTCACCTAGCGGGATGTGGAAAACCGCCTAAAAACCACATCCAGGCTGGCAGGCGGATTCGATCCGGGGCCGGCGCGCCTACCCGAGTCCAGGAAGCAACGCGTTAGCGGTCTCGGCTACCGTGGCGGGTCTGTTGCACTCTGCACTGCGCTGGGCAAAAGCAGGTCTGACACGATATTAAGAGGTGTCCCATGACTTTTGTCACCTCAGTGAATCATCATAATATTACAAAGCTTATAACGATTGTCTTAACAACCGCTACCTCCGGTGCTTAAGATGGACAATCCGTGGCTCCAATGTACTTGAGCCATCTTGCGTTTCAAAGTGAACCCTACAGCGACCAGGAATGAATTACAGTGATGGATTCTAATACGTAATATTTTCAAATTTATCAAAAGGGGATGAGGGCGGGAAACAGTTAATCGTAATCGGATACGAGTGAGGCATTGGTGTCGGATTGTTTGGCGAACCGTGCGGCGCAGGCTGGTTGGAGTCGCGAAACCCTTGCCTCAGGGCGGGGTCGCCTCTTTGCGGCAGAGCCCGCATGGTGGCGCGCGTGACGGCTGCGGCGAATGAGTTAGCGGCCCGCCAGCGCGATGTCCGCCGGCGCGGAAACGCGCTTTATGCACTTGTCGCGGTCGCCACGGCGACAAATCACCGTCGCATCGCGTCGCCCGGCAACGGCAGCCGGGGCTTAGCGGCCGCTCGTCCGTCAGGCCGGCCGACCCACCCCGTCCCACGTTGCTGCGCTGCTCCTTACTGGCGCTCGGGCTCTGCCTGCCGCACCTCCAGGTCGTAGAGCGAGGCCTGCGGTATGGGTCGAGCCTCGCCTTTCGGAACAGCCGCTAATGTGACAAAATATCGCGTCACATCTCTTAACGTAAGGGGAGTCCTTGTCATTGTTAGTTCATCGTCGCGTCCCTTTGAGGTAGCCAACTAATGTCTTTGCCTTACGTCGTCCGTGAAAATGAAATGAAATGTCGTGTGGCTAGGACCTCCCGTCGGGTAGACCGTTCGCCTGGTGCAAGTCTTTCGATTTGACGCCACTTCGGCGACCTGCGCGTCGATGGGGATGAAATGATGATGATTAGGACAACACAACACCCAGTCCCTGAGCGGAGTAAATCTGCGACCCAGCCGGGAATCGAACCCGGGCCCTTAGGATTGACAGTCTGTCACGCTGACCACTCAGCTACCAGGGGCGGACTACGTCGTCCGTGTCGGAATGTCATGTGGAAACTGCGTCTGTTTATGACAATAAACCCAAATTGATACAACCATCTATGTCAATCGCTTTCAGTCCCTTCCACAGCTTACACCCTCTGTTTCAGGTTGTGGGTGTTGGAGAAAACAGTTCCTTTATTCCCACATATATTTACCAATACCTTAACACTAGACACATGAATGAATTGTGTACACATGAACAGCACGGAATAACTAACAAAAGCTAAGTCAAAGAATAACTATATCACTGCACGTAAATTAACACTTCAGGGAATGTTTATGAAGCACTCTACACTCGTAGGGATCGATTGTCAGAAATAGGTCACTACACGACTCCCCCCTTTAATGCTAACGATACCGCTAATTAAATTTCACACGCCGTCCAGCTCTTGTAACTGCTTCTTTCTTGAAACCGGGCTGTGCGTCACGTGTGTCAGTGGTTGTCAGGGAGACTAGCGTCACTGTGGGCGAATTTTCTTGTTGTGGCGTTAATGTTGAGACACTTGATGTGGGATACATTTCAATTAACCTGTCGGCCGTTTGTGCCAGTGCGTTTAAATCGCCTGCTCATGCCGTGAGAATTTTTTGAGTATCTGACGGCAACCGAGACAACCATATATTTCGCAGCACATCATCAGTTACAATGTTACTTGCCAGTGTGCGCAAACGTCGTAAGAGTTGTGATGGAGTGCGATCTCCCGAGTTCTTCAGTGCGCAGTAGCTTCTCTAGTCGTTTTGCTTCTGATTGTGACAAACGCGTTATTAATGCGTTTTTAATGGATGCATAACGATCGGTATCCGGTGGTGCGGCTAGGATATCTTCTGCTGCTAGATCTTCTGTAAGTGCTGCAACCACATAGCTGTACTTAGTTTCGTCCGCCGATATTTGTGCGAGGACGAATTGGCTTTCTAACTGGGCAAACCACAATAGAGGATTATGTAACCAGAATGGTGGAGGTTTTATCGTCACCCTGTTAATTGCACTGCTGGCTTCAGGTTGAATTGAGACTGGCGAATCGGTCATTATCGTGCTGAAACGAGCGCGACGCGGAAGTTACAAACGTGAACGTCGCGGAACTTAGTTAAACGCTGAAGCCGACGCGGATGTTAACGTAGTTCGTCGGGTGTCACCAAATGTGGGTGTTGGAGAAAGCAATTCCTTTATTCCCACATGTATTTAGCAATAACTTAACACTACACGCATGAATGAATTGTGTAGACATGAACAGCACGGAATAACTAACAAAAGCTAAGTCAAAGAACAACTATATCACTGCACGTAAATTAACACTTCACGGAATGTCTATGAAGCACTGTACACTTGTAGGGATCGATTGTCGGAAATAGGTCACTACAAGGTGTATCTACATCAAGATGACGGTGTGAGCAACAGCTACGCCCCGTCGAAGAAGCAGAAAGCGACTGATATAGAGAATTCTTTTAATTTGTCTTTTACAATTAATGCCTCTGTAGGTAACCGATGCCTCGTCTTCTGACAACGTCCTATCGATAGAGGTGGCGCAGTGATCAACACAACGGACTCACATTCAGGACAAGGGCGGTTCAATTCTTCGTTCCGCAGTCCGTGTTTAGATTTTGCGTGATTTGCCGAAATCATGTAAGTCAAATGCCGAAATGCTTCCTATGAAAAGGACACTGTCGATTGCCTTGTCTATCGTTCCTTCACTTCCATTTACGTTTAAAATTAGGTACTACATTTAATAGCAGTAGTAGTTTAATAGTTGTAGTACGCCAAAATCCTGAATGGAAGACTAAAGAAATTCACGATAAAACTAATATCTGAAGAACAATGAGGTTTGATCCGCAGGGTGATCAACTGTTGGCAATGTTTTACACTATAACAAGTTATAGAAAAGAAACGAGAATTCAACAGGGAAACTCATGTTGCTTTTACGGATTTTGAAAAGGCAGAGAAACGCTACAGATCAACGAGGTTATCCATCTCACCTCATAAAAACTGTAAGAGCCAATAAACAAACACTGAAATTTTTATAGACGGGGAAATATAATCACAAAGCCAATGAACATAGACAAAGAGTACGATAAGAATGCTATTTTTCTCCCACACTGTTCACTGTATTCATAGAAGAAGTGATTAGCAAATGGAAAGAGCTGAATAAATACGGAGTATGTTTAGACCGTGAACTAGACAAAATGTAATGTTACATGCAGATGACTTAACTCCGACTGCAGAGAGTGAAAATGGTCTTCAGGTCCACGGGGGTATATAAGTTCAGCAGATGGCCTCAGGTTGCAACCTAACACTGTCTGTAGATAAAACGAAAGTTATTTCAGTTCAGTTCATACAATTAGTAAGAGGTAAAATTGTCTTGAATAATAGAATCTTGCAGCAAGTTGTACATTTTAAATATCTACGATGCGACATCACTTACGAATATACCCATGCGTGGACCAAAAATTAAATAAATTTACTTCCATATGTGGAATGACCGTTAAAAGTTTGCAGAATAAAGCCAGGAAATAAACACAGATGAAATGTTGTAAAACCTTATAAAACCAAAGCAGTACTAACCGTTACTTTTGGAAGTGAAACATGGGCGACAACATGACACGAGGAAGTAGAATCAAACTAAAGAAATAACTTCTGTAAGAAGAGTGGAATGGTCTAGAAGGGAAGATCGTAAAACAAAAGAGGATATAAGGCAATATTTTGTAATATATAACCTAAACGAAAAAATAAAGGAATATAGGAGAAAATGGAAGAAACCTGTAGCTCGTATGGGTGGAGAAAGACTACCGATAAAGGCTATCAATTACAAATAAGTAAGAAGTAATATAGGGAGACAGTACAACAGATGGAGTACCATAACAGGCAGTTTGCCTAAAACATGAAGTGAAGAAGAAGAAGAAGAAGATCATCCTTGCTTCATCCCGACCTTGCGCGCCGTCTGTGACGACTATGCCGTCGACGCGACGTTAAGCCCTAACCTTCCTTCCCTATCTTACAATATCTGGTAGCTCGTTATGTCTTCTAAGCTAACTAATTTCAAGATACCTCTCCCTAGTACAACGCAGGTCCACATCATTCTTGTGGTTTGACAATCCCACTGATTTGTTTTGTTGTTGTCAAATGAGAAGATCTTTTACAGCCAGTCCTCTTATACAAACAATTAATAATACAGTACAGTCAAATAAACATTCAACAGTTAGTTAACAGTCACACAGTTCGCAGGCAGAAGTCTGACTATACACACGTTTAAGAGTCTTATATGTTGTAATCCTTCTCCGATAATAAGTTAGTTATTGAAGTCGCCATGTGTAGAAGCTCTCGCAATAGTTTTGGTGTCCTCTTCACCGTATGTGCACAGTTGAGATGGTGTAAAACTGGTGAATTGCAGACGTTTCTATCAGCAGCCGTGATTGAAGCTCAGGTGTATAATGAGTGGTTTTGAAGCTTCTTGAACATCGGCAGCTGTCTCAACAATGATGTACTAGCACTGAAGAAATACTCGTGCATAAACTCTTTCCCTACTGGTTAAGAAACCCTGTGATTCTTTGTTCCACAATTCTATGGCTTAAGTTCAGGCAGTTTGAAGGAAATAGATAACTGGGTTCCACAGCGGCTGTTTTCTCCGTCGTAAGTGGTACTATCCGATACGTCGACCATTTGGTTGCCCCTTAATGTCGCAATGAGCCATTGTGCAGAAACGAGATGATTCTGACATCCGCTGAATAAATGTTTCAGGACTGCAAGCGCTGATGTGGAATCGATAAAGTGACGAGCGCTTCTCCCATTTGTTTTTACCATAGCAGGGAAGCTTTACTATGTCTGTCATATCTGCTGTTAGACTAGTGAACTCCAATGGAGGCGTAAGTCTTCCGTTGCTTACAGGAAAAAGAGCACGTGAAGATGGGAATGTACGGAAAATACGTTGAGGATCTTCCCTCTAATGTTGCCTGAAGACGGAGTTGAGAATCTCCGTCTATGAACAGCCCATGCTTTTATCCAACCGGAAGAAAACTCTTATTAAGTAATTTCTTTGTACAGGGAGAAAATACTCTTTAATTCACTTTTCACGTAAGTACCCTCATGACAGGTAAATAATTATCTATCACAAAATCCTCAATGATCCTACCCTCTCAAATACTTTTTCACACCTTGTTGGAAGCAATATAGTACATAGTGAAATGTAATGTAATCTGAGTGTTAGTTGGTTAGACAACAAGATAATCTAGCTGCGATTAGAATCTAACTACTTGATAGTTAAAGTCCTACAGGTGGTTATAACATGTTAATCACTACTATGAAATCAAGCCACTACATTCCAACATAATGTGTATCGGTGTTTCCGATTACAGGAGGCACACCATTCACACTTTCATTTACAAGCGTTTTTATAGGCACTTATGTTTCTTCCTACCTTTCTAGATGTTTGACGATGTCTTCGTAGGCAGCCCGACAGTTTTCCCAAATACCGGACCTAAAACATGTTATTTGGTGTTATTGCCAAGACGGAAAATTCACACTGCATTTATCGCTCTGGCATGGCCATTAGATATTTAGTGGCCCAGGCAGTTCTATATTTGGGTCATATTCCACTAAATTATACTAATTAATTATATAATATATATCATCATATTCTCTTAATTTAGTGGCTTATGTGTCTTGTCTTATGGTGCTCTACATCAGCAAGCATACTCCAGAGTCATAATGTTACCAATTTCACATGTACATATAAATTGTCTATTTAAATCACTAAAAACAACTTTTCAAGCATTTTACATTGGAATTTCATCCAAGACTTCTATGCAGTGTGCCACTCAAATTTCACAGCGTATTCAGTTATCACATTCCAAAACGATGAGACGTAGCAAGAATTACAGTTTCATTGTATAACGCTTTGCATTATGTTATTGCTGTGTTGCATCAGTTTCACGGAGAGCATTCTCAGTGAAAAATCGATTGTCAGAACGTCAAATTTCTTTTTGCGAGATTAGATGGGACGTGAGACCGACCAATATCGAACACTGGTGTCATTTAACTGCTCTCTCTTTCACTAGCTCAGAAACTTAATGTGCTTTCTGCAAGCTGCGATCTTCTAGAGATGTAATCGTTCAGGAACAGGAACTTCACGAAACTTCTAGAGAAGTTTTCCGTACGGAAGACTACGCCTTCCTTTTGCTACGTTACGTCCAAGTTCATTTCTGACCTGAAGAAAACGCCCGATTCGATAATAAAACGCTCACGGATCGGGAATACACTGGTATTGCCTCTAAGAGCAGTGTGAACATTGTTCATTGGTGACTTAATTTATACGAACAGTGTACTTCTTCAGGAGTCTAGAAATCGACTGCGCTCTCCTGTTCACCTTTATCCCACTTACATTTTCGTTCATTTTACATCGATTCCTTCACTACGACGAGACGTTCAGTGGACTATATTTCTGTGCATATTTCTGAGTTCTGCGGACTTTTTTGCCCTTTTTTTTTTAGTGACGAAGCATTTCCATGAACACCAATGTCGCTAGCAAACATTTTCGAAGAGTTACTTATACTGTCTGTTGCATTGTACAGTGAATGTACAGCGCTACAGCTGTCCCACCACTTAACGTGACATACTGCGGAATACGTCTGTCTTTCTGACCACCTTCCTTCATCCAAGCCAACATATCAGATCTCATAAGTAAAGACTTAGGAGCACTTGGTCTACTGCCATGTTTCGGAGGGGCTGTACAAGCATCACCCTTATTATTGGCAGGACCTTGTAGTGCCATCTCTCTTGAGATTGTTTCTTGGGACAAACAACCAAGAATCTACCACCCACTGTCTACCTACGGGCGATGGCGTCTAATGAAGGAGGGGAGGCGTGCTTCGTTTTGTATGAGCAGTAACGTAGAGAATATGGAATCGATCATCAATACAACTCCTTAAATTTCGGCAGACGAAGTCGCGGAGGTTGTATTCTAAGCCGTATGGCAGCAGATGTCCTATCAACACAGAAAGGGAAGTGTCATTTTTCTCTTATGACCGTTGAAGTTTTTATTCTTCTATATGCAATTTTGTCGTCGCACAATTGTCAAGCATTTTACAAACTTACAATACAACGTATCCCTGATACGTTTATTGTATGAAAGACGTTCAATAAGAAAGGCAACATTTTTTTCGTGGAAGCAGGTTCGTTTTATTTATCGTTCCAGCAGACCGTATTATTCTCCAGTCTTTGACTACAAAATCCTATGTTTCAACATAATCTCCATTCAGTGCGACAGCCTTACGCTATCTTACTAGGAGGGTCTATATGTCCTCATGGTTCCACTCTACTAGTCGACGTCGGATCCAGCGTCTTGCTGCATCAAAACGTCCCTATCACCCATGCACGGTACTGCGTCCCGCGGAATGTATCCTTCACTGGGCCAAACAAATGGAGGTCGGAAGTTGGGAGATCATGTCTATAGGGTGGATGAGGAAGACTAGTCCAATGAAGTTTTGTGAACTCCTCTCAGGTACGCAGACTTGTGTGAGGCAGTGCGTCATGGAGAAGGAGAGGTTCCTCTGCATTTTTTTGGCGACAAACAAGCTGAACTCGTTTCTTTAATTCCCTGAGGATAACACTGCACGAGTTACAGCTTTGTGCGGCCGACCAGCAAGCGCGAGAACGGACAGGTTAGCACGACCTTGCTGCGATTATGACGATTCACCGTGCTTTTGTTTACTGCCAGTTATCCGTAGAAGTCCTCCTTGCCGAGTGGGTAAAATTCATAAATCGGCCATTGCGGAATATGCACATCAGTCCGGTGACCATGTAGTTAAGTTTTCTGAAACTACAGTTTTAAGTTGCTACCACGAACTATTATCCACGACTGTATAGGGAGGCTATTGAAATTTATAAACATGAAGATAATTTTAATAGAAAAGAAGAGGCCTTGAAATAAAGCGAGATATGGACAGTGGCGTTACAGAATCGATAAGTGATTTTTATCTATGACGGACTATATCGATAGTTACATTTTATCTTTTTCGACTAGTTTTCTCTCTGCTACTATGTGCAAGCTAGACCACGCCCACTTGCCTCGGTATTTAGGCCGCTCTCCGACACCCGACTCGTCAGTCGGCAGGACTCAACAGGACCAGCCATACCTCTGAGGATGTCCAACGTAGTGTTGGACGAAACGTTAGGAATAGAAGTATTCCATGGACCATGGCCATATAACCCGGAAGAATTATCAACAACAGTACCATCCGGTCGTGAAAGCCTTCATTGCATGATTATTCTACAGGCTATTTTCTAACTAATTTAAGTTAAATTTCTTTTTATTTGTAGGAATCTAGCACACAAATATTCGCAGTTGTACCACTAGGTTCTTCATATGTGCAGGACACACAACGACGGGAGATGGGTGCCGAACGAGTGACTCCGACTTTACGAGTCAACGCAAGTGCCACCAACTGACAACAACAAGCAACTCCGACACTACTCCTAAACAGTATCCGATGTAAATTTGCAGCGGTGTTAATGACGATGACTTGTTTAGTCAAAATGACAGTAAGGACAGAAGGATGTTTAGGCACCAATTACACAGTTCTCGGCTTCTTTCCACATCTCTTTTCTTGTCACAGGCGCTACAGACCGCGAGGGTTACTTTTTTGATTAGCTGCTCGTCTGTGGGACAAATAAAAAAGGACGAAAGCAAACTCTCTCAGGAGGAAGAACGAATGAAAAATGGAGTGGCGTAATGAAGGTGCGGCTGAGGAGTGGAGGAGATGAGGCAGGGAGACGAGAGATGATTGATTCTTGTTGGTCTTTTGCCGTCAGTTCCTCGGACTATATGAGCGTAGAAGATTGGGGAGGATGCCCGAGTATTGACTGTGTAAATATTACGGGCTCTGTTTGTATACAAAGAGACAAGGAATATATCATTCTGTCTACCTGCGTCCCGGGCCCGGGCGCCGTTAACGCGCCCCGCAACCCTCTCGGCGCGCAACCCCCTCGTCCGCAAGGGGTAGCCGTGGGGAAACACGGGGACGTCCGCAGCAGCGCGGCGCTGCAGATCGTGCCCGCGAAACATCCCTTCCGTTCTCTCCGAAGACCGACAAGGAGAAACTCGCGGCAAAGGAAAAGAAGGGGGTGAACCGCGCGTGTGCGAGTTGATTATCATTTCATCACTTTGCTTTTAATTAAAATGCAAATCTTTCATAAGAAGGATTACAGGAGGGGTAAAGGGGGTAGGGTGGGGGACGGAGGAGAGGGGTGGGCGGGGGCGGGGAGGGGGGGGGATGCTGCGGCTGCCGTCGCGGGGGCGGACGGAGCCGAAGGAGGCGGCAGCGAGACGCGCCATGCAGAACGCGGCAATCCGTGAGAAAGCGGCGCGGGCGCGCGGCCGCCCCCGCGCCGAGCCGCGCCGCGTCCTGACCCCAGTGATTAATCCACGGTGGCAGCCAGCCGACGCATTCATCTCTGTCACCCACACGACGCACACGCACACGCACGCACGCACACACACACACACGCACACACACACACACACACACACACACACACACACACACGCACATACACACTCCTTATTCCAAACCTCCCCTTCCCCGCCTCCTTCTTCCACCCCCACCCCCTTCCCGTCATCCTGTACGTATCTGGCCACTACAGAAACAGAACGCTACTTGCTGATTAGTTGTGTCTCTACGAGGTACAAATAACTGTATTATGCCATTTTGGAGTCGAGTCTCACACCTTATTACACCTTTGAGACACAGAGGGCGATTCCGTGAAGATGTTACACACTTTCAGTTATGATAGAGAGATGCTTTTTTATACCAGTCTCTGATCACAAATGAATTCTTTAGACGATGACCGGTTTCAGTCTGTAATGACCATCTTCAGATCTTTTCTACACCATGTCCTGAAATGATACGGCCATAATGGCATCTTCAAAACATATAATCAGCATAGCATCGTCACATAGATTTAAAATATGGTAGAAATTAAAATCTACGTGACGATGCTATGCTGATTATATTTATATGTTTTGACGATGCCATTGTGGCCGTATCACTTTAGGACATGGTGTAAAAAAGATCTGAAGATGGTCATTACAGACTGAAACCGGTCATCGTCTAAAGAATTCATTTGTGATCAGAGACTGGTATAAAAAAGGATTTTACAGTATTATTGCACTGTCAGAGGTATCAGAATTAATTTCGCTTATAACTTTCGCCTCTGTCGTTATCGGACCAGGATCCATTACCTCAAATCGATACACTTACATTTCTGCATCATCGTTGAAAGTTTGTACCATCGTCACGGAATCACCCTGTGTAGGGTGTACGACTATTATAGGTACAAACAAAATGGAAGAGTAGGGGGCAATGGAACAAGCAAATAATCCTAATGAACATAGGCCCGTAAACCAATGGTCTCCCCGGTACGACGTATGCACTAGTGCAATCATGCCAGTGCTGTAGCACTGTAGGTTAATGTTGCGGCTTCGCTGCTGATACATCCTCACAAGTACTTGAATACTTTACTTTCATTGATGTGTGCGCTATCGGTCGGCCGCACTTACAAACATGCGCGCCGTCAGTTACTCAGCCGCGTTTCCTACGGTTGTCACCCCGGCACTGGGGCGCTGCCACGAACGATTACTCCGTTGCCAATGGGATGCAAGAATCCCATGTGCGGAGCTCATCGGCGTGTATACTTACGTTAGAACATTCATACACTGAGCCCATTTGGTGCTTTTGCCAGTAGGATAACATTTACAGACTTTCATAGCCGGCCGCGGTGGCCAAGCCGTTCTAGGCGCTAGTCCGGAACCGCGCGACTGCTACGGCCGCAAGTTCGAATCCTGCCTCGGGCATGGATGTGTGTGATGTCCTTAGGTTAGTTAGGTTTAAGTAGTTCTAAGTTCTAGGGGACTGATGACCTCAGATGTTAAGTCCCATAGTGCTCAGAGCCATTTGAACCATTTTTAGACTTTCATAGTGGCCGGGATCTCTAAATATGCGGTGCATTGAAGAGAGACAGATTTATAAATCTTTTGTATCTGTATTTGTTCGTACATTCAGCTCTACTGTTAGCAACTGACGCTGAAACTTCAGAAGCAAAGTTAAGTATTACTATTGCTACTTGATATTAGACGTAGCATAAATTAATATCTGAATTCTCTGTCCATGAAAAGCATCTGTTCCTCGCTCCTGTATCCACTAAAGAACCACACAACGTGCAATGGAAGACAGTATGAAGCGAAGAGTGACCTTGAAGCAACCAATCATATTTCAAGTTCCGGGCCAGGCCAGCGATTGGGAGCAGCGAGACTGCAACATAAACGCGGCCTTATGTTCTGCGTACCAGTTCCCACAATGAGCAGCAAACGCAGTGTGCACATGTCGTATCTGAACTGGTTGCCATGGCTCCAGACACTTCTCAAACGAAACAGTGGCTCGTATGCACTTCATGTGTGGGCATTACCCATGGGAGACAGCGTGATTATATCACGCAAAAGAATATTGGAATGATTGACAGAGAGTCGTGCACGTGTTGCTACTTGCCTGATTAGTGATGGTATTGTGAAAATCCACATCTCACACATTTGGGCTTACGGGAACCCAAGTGGTACCATCGACATGGCACGCTAGCGTTAACATTTAGGAAGGTGTCGTTGGTGATCGGGCAACATTTCCTACCTGGCCAGCTAATCTTATGTACCGTCGTTTACGGCAGCACAAGCGCCAGCCGGTGTGGACGAGCGGTTCTAGGCGCTTCAGTCTGGAGCCGCGTGACCGCTACGGTCGCAGGTTCGAATCCTGCTTCGGGCATGGATGTGTGTGAAGTCCTTAGGTTAGTTGGGTTTAAGTAGTTCTAAGTTCTAGGGGACTGATGGCCTCAGAAGTTAAGTCCCATAGTGCTCAGAGCCATTTGAACCATTTTTGAACCTGTATTGTCGTTCTCACACTCTGTGCCTCTTTTCTCACTTAGAGCTTGTCTTCCGTGACTTTGTTGGGAGATAGGAGGCACGGTCAGTATACGTAATAAATTTCGCTTTCCACTTTTACCTATGTAGCTGTTCAGTGACTGAGATCCCTTGAGCAGCAGGGTCGTATCTACCGTACAAGTGAAATTGACAGCCACGTAGCGTGGGAAATTTTTTGCTGAAAATCTAGAAAATTCAATAAACTGGTTTTTCTGCCGTTTCACGATCATAACGGTTATACTCCTCACCAGTGTAATGATATCCTTGCTGTCAAACGGCAATCGGAACGCCTACGTACACGGGAGGCTTCTAGAATGTTGTAGAGATAGGCTCAGTAACATTGGATATCCCTGTTTCTATATCTGACGTCGTGGTCAGTGGAAACGTTCGATCTCAGAATCACCTACTGAACTTAAGCTGTTTGGCAACCTAGAATATTTTGCCCGTGATGGCGGCAGCGATTAGCTATGAGGTCACAGCACTGTACGAACAATTAATTTACAATTAATGGCCCCTGTGTTTGAGAAACGGGTTCCAGATTCTACGTGCTGCTCACACAACACACTTGACATCTTTTGTGGCTGTTCATCAGCGATACCGTTGCTTTAGCTCTTTGCCAGTCTCCGAGACAATCCCCTCCGTCACGAAAGAAAATACGTTTTCCCGCTAAAAATTCCCTTCGTGGGAGACGTTTGGCTCTTTGCGCCTCCGCGCTCCCGGCGTATTTTCGCCGCTCGCACGAGATAAATCATAATCGGACGAGTCGTGAAGAACGCCCCAGATGGTAAGTTGGCGCCTTTCTATGCGAGACGCGCGCTCGGGGCCGTTGCGTTAATCTCACTTCATCAGGCGCCGGCCTTTCCGTCGCTACCTCCTCCGGTAAACAGAATTAGCCAGTCAGCCTCTGCGACACCCCAGACAACAGCTCGCTCAGCGACTCTCCGAATTTTTTTCTTTCTCTCTTCTTCTGTTAACAACGGGCTTTGTCATAACGTGGCTGAAGGTACGAACGTGAAAAAATGAGCCTGTTCTGAGAAGAAAGACACAGCTGCTGCTCCTCTAGATCTTTGGCTGAAAACGCATACTTCATGCACTGGGTATTCTAGCGAGTTCCGATCTGATCGATCATGTATTCATTTCTCGTAGAAACGACGTTAGACGTCTCGCTTCTTACTGTACGAAACCATGAGACCTGTGGTTGCTTTCCACTTATACAGGGGATGCCCAGATGGTCGATATTCAGGGGTATGACAGGAACTACCATTCGAAACATATAAGTGTAGAAAATATGGGCTCTAAAATTGATAAAATTGATAACGTAAGAGCTATGAGCACTTGTTCATCTTCGCTACTGTCAAACAAGTACATTTTACTGAACAAGTGCGCTTAGCTCTGAAGAAGGTTAGACCAATGTTTAATGACCTTTTTTTTTGGTTCCTCACAAAACATGGAAAGTAAAGAGCTTTCAGCAGAAGAGATTTGTTTCACAGTAGCTCTTAAGGTTTGCATCTTACAGGTATGCATCTTAAAGTGATTCACGTCACATCCCTTAATACTGAGCCGGCCGGAGTGGCCGAGCGGTTCTAGGCGTTACAGTCCGGAACCGCGCGACCGCTATGATCCCAGGTTCGAATCCTGCCTCGGGCATGGATGTGTGTGATGTCCTTAGGTTAGTTAGGTTTAAGTAGTTCTAAGTTCTAGGGGACTGATGACCACAGCAGTTAAGTCCCATAGTGCTCAGAGCCATTTTTGAACCTTAATACTGAACATTTCTCCTCGGGTACCCTGGATCTCGCTCTGCTTCTTTTACTTTTTTAATTTTTTACTTTAGTTTTTATTGATGAATTGTTACCTTAGGATCGCGCTACTACTTCATTTTGTCCTCCTTATCAGGAGCTCCCATTGTCTCCAATACTCCTTCATAACGTAGTTTTGCTGTTGCTTTTGTTCTTCCGTTCATTTCCTTCCAGTCTCTAGTTTCTCTTTCGATTTTTAACCCTTTCAGACTTTCTTGTCAGTTTCGAAACATGTTCACTCTAACATGAGGCCTTCCGGGGTGTTGAACCTTTGCAGATCTTTCTGAGGTTCTTTAATCCACGTTGTCGTGGTCTTCTTGTTCCAGAGGTAATACAATATTTGTTTAGTTAGTCTATCCACTCCCAACAAATGTCCACGAAATATCAACCTCCTTTTCTTCCTGCTCTCCGAGACCTCCGCACATTCTGGTGGATTTCTTTGTTGCTCCGAAATTTTCAGAAGGGCTCCGTGTGGATCGCACCCGCGATCTTTTGTAGGTTTCTCCTTTCCGGTATCTCCTTGTTCATCGACAGGCATTTACTAGCGTACAGGCATTCTGTTTTGAGCACAGTGTTATAGCGCCTTATTTTGGAATGCCAGGACATGCACCGTCTGGTATAAAAGTTTTTAGTAAGACCATATGCACTCTCCATTTTTGAGATTCAATCGCCTATCACACCTTTTTCTAATCGAATTTCTTATAGTAAGTTAGGTTAGCGAGAAATGGGGAGGCACCAATAAGATTCGTAGAAGGAAGATTACTGGTTAATGTTTTGTCGACGTCTCGGTCAAAGGCAATAGGACATTCGCTCAGATTGACAATAAAGTGTGAAAGAAGCTCAATTTGCATGGACTATAACTGTGGAACTCCCCTCGTCACTTTACTAGCTACTAGTGCATGACGTATAATCTCACTAAGTGGCGAATGGTTTTCAAAGTTCGTTCCTAACATGATCGAGAGCAACGGAGAAACACGGAAAAGAACCTGTATTTAATGAACAGTTGGATAAGCAGCAATTTCAACATAATTCAAAACATAACATTAAAATTCTGTGTACACCAAGGATCATCTCCGATTAAAGTACTTTTCGGCTCAGTTTCAAAATAACTCGTGAGCTCCAATACTAGGAATTTGAAAATAAGCACGTAATTCTTGCGAAAAACAATAACAGTCTGCAAGTATAATATGAAATGTTGCCTGAACTAATAGCTCCTCTATCTGGAACGACGGAAAAGCGTTGAATGAAAAAAAGTGGATATTATTTTATCCGCGATGGCATCTGAACAGCCCGTTTGTTTTCGGTGATTGTGCCAAGGGAGAAAACTGCAAACAGCCACAATTTTTGAAAGAACGATTTATTTCACTGTAATGAGTTTCGAGTCTAGGCCCATCATCAGAGGCCATCAAGGATTTCTCGTACAATACTGGTATGTCGCTTGCAGCTCAGTCCGTCTCACGGTTAGGTATGTCACATATACATGAATCAGATCTCTATCAGAAGTCCTCGCTGCCCCCAGACGACTGGTCTAGGTCTGAAACTCTTGACGATGAAATAAACTGTTCATTCAAAAAGTGTGGCTTGCTGCAGTTATGTTACTTAAGAAATGTTCGCCTTGATAACACGGACAGACATCAACGTAGAAGGCAAAAGGGAAAGAACAGAAAATAAGAGATTTCAGTAACAGCAGGAACTTCATTAAGGACGATTTCTGTATTACTATGCAGACCAAGAAACTGGAGTTCTTTTTTCCAAGTGCCGTTCCCAGTGAATCACAAGGAGAGAGTGACAGCAGACTCAGATATACCGAAGCGGAAGCTCGCGACGGTAATTTGATAGCTTTAGGAGGCCGGGCGTCCAGAGGAAAGCTGCCAGCGCCCCAGAAATTGGATAAGAGGCGCAAGCAGCGAGGGAGCGAAAAGGTAGACACGGGAAGAGTCCTCGTCGCCGGCTACGCCGATTGTCTAACTGAGTTAAGATGGTGGAGGGGGGCAGGGGAGGCCAAAAGAATTTTGTCGAGTGTCTGCTGGAAGCGGGCTAAGTGGATTTGCGAGCTTAAAGCCGTACGACTGGCGCCTCGGGGCGGTAGAGCGATGTCTGCACGGGTGTCGTAGCAGTGGGTCGCGACCTCTGACCCTGTAGGACCAGGGGGTCTCACCGACTCCGAACACCTGTCGACTCTCCCGCTACTGATGGCTCGACCTCCACGTGAGCAGTATTCCTGTCCTTGACAACGGTAACTACTGTCAACTGCGTGCAGGTTAGTCACTTAAACGAGGCTCTTCGATGTCATAACTTGGAACAGCGATACTGTGTCTTGCTTGAGGATTTCTGGGGTGGAAGGGCACAGCTTATTACATTCGATGTAAAGTCACCGACGTATCAGGACCCCAACAAGAAGACCGTTGGATTCGTGTCAGAACTAGTTCTGGTAGAGGTAAGGAAGTGGGGTCTATTAGACAGTCTTGAATACGAGTACGAGGATATACAGTCAATGGACCATACTCTGTGAGTGAAGCAGACGGCTAAGGGGAGTGTACTGAAGGATATAAACAGACTCTCTGACAAGGCCACAGAGTGGCTAAATAATATGTTTAATTATGGAAAATGAAGGTGGAGAAGGGAGAAGCGAAAGGGAAACGAAGGAACTATTGATATCAGCTGCATCGGGCCTTAATGCAGAATCAGCAGTGGCGAGTAAAAATATGTGCTGGACCGAGATTCGAACCCGGGATCTCCTGCTTACGAGGCAGGTGCGTTAGCCGCTTTTTTTTCATTTAGTTCGTTGTTGATCGTTGTGTTTGGTCGCTGCGGACGTCACATGACATCGGTTCAGGTTCGTTGTTGATCCTTTCACTCAGTTTTTTTTTTTTTTTTTTCAGAGGCCAACCAGCTCTCTGACCCAACACGCTGAGCTACCGTGCCGGCATCCGCTGGGCCACTCGCACACACCGTTTATCGTCATTGCGCGGACTATCTCGCCACTCCTCCCAGCGGAACCACATTCGCACCTAGAGCCTCTTTTCACAGTCTCCATTCATGTCCTCCATGCTCGCTACATTTGAGATTCCCGCAAGAGGTCCAACGCGATTGTGCATCCACACTGAAGGTGGTGGATTCATTGTCCATAGAGGCGACCCAATATACGAATGCCTGGTGTCTGTTCTTCCACGCATGTCCGAAAGAGCAGACATCATGCATTCATTTAATAAGTGTAGTATTGTATAGCGTCATAAGAGCATACGTAAAGAATATTGCATCTCAGTACAGAGCTATAAGAATAATATAGTTAATGCATTATGTGGTGATCGCCTTTGCAAATGCCGAAAGAATAAATAAATAAAAATAATAATAAATCGACTGATGCAATAGTAGCTTCAGGTGCTCCACAGTGTAATTTTAAATATGAATGAGTTGGAAGACCAAATAACGATAACGGAATTCTTGCAGGTGGTGCTCTTATCTGTCTGAAAAAAGCTGCACGAATATTCAGTCAGATTTTGATAAGATTTCATAGTGGCGCAAACATTAGTAAATTGCTTTAAACGTTACGAAATATAAAATTGTTCACGTAATAAAACTCTCCAAAGCAGTATATCAATGAATCACAACTGGAAATAGTAGACTCATAGAAATATCTCGGTGTAATGATCTGTGGGAATATGAAATAGAGTGACAGGCTAAAGCAGGTGACAGACTTCGATTTATTGGGGCGATACTGGCAAAATCTAACAAGTCTACAAAGGAAAAGCACTATTAAAAACACTCATCCTAGAAATTACTCAAGTGTGTGTGTGTGTGTGGGGGGGGGGGGGGGGGGGTACACCAGATATAATTAACAGGAGGTATTGAACGAATACAAATAAGGACATGTTTTGTTTGAGTCTCATGGTAAGTCATAACCTGAAAAAGCTAGACGTGTTGGAAGGACGATTTAATATAAGTCGGAGGAGCAGTTCCGAGCTGGAGACGGATGGAAAGTATAAAGCAGTCTACCAGAAACTGGAAAGAATTTCGGAGGCCATGGCTTGCAGGTGGCTCACGTTTGTTGGTCATCTATACCGGATGAACGAAACATAGACTAACCAAACAAAATATTCACCAATTTCTCGAAGAAGAAGGAGCTGTTAACATGGATTAAGGAAATTAGGAATGATTTATAGGTTCTTCCTCATGTTTTTGTTTCCCATTCTGTCTTCCGTAATATCCATTAGCTGTTGATTAAGTTTCTTGATAAGGGTTGGAATCTAAATATTTTGGAGCATATTTCCACAGAGCATCTTCTCTATTTGTGGAATTACTTAAGGAACATTCAGGATGGCAAGATTACGTAAAAAAGCCTGAATCCTCTTACACGAACAGTTTCTGTCGTTATTTGGTTTCATTTTAGCGAGTGAGGTAATCGAGTCAATCGAACATACCGAACGTATTTCTGTGCGAATTAGAAAATGTTTTCCAGGAAAAAATTGAGCTGGGTTCTCAAACTAACGGTTTCCCACTAACAGTCTTCAACTCTCGTGCCAACTTGCTGAAAAATGGATGCTGCTCAGGGCTTCTCTTCTTTTTTTAACTGTGCTCGGGGCATAAGCTCTCAACAGCATCATCATTACCCAATCTTGTCTTCACTAAATGGGCTCTCCCTTACGCCAAAGTTCAATGTCTACTTCAAAATTACTAACGAACGCTCTCAACCAATCACTGCTTCGCTAGATAGCGTAGATTAATTTTCTGTCGTACCTTGGCAGAAAATTCTTCTCGTCTGTGCTGGAGACTTCACTCGTTTCCTTCGTCAATTACGTAACAATGGCAGAGAAGGCGCGTGGCCCTTACCGTGAAGCCCTATTGATTCAACTGTGTGCTCAGCGGTTTAAGGGAGCTATTCTCCGGGGCTTCTTCCTCTCCCCAGGAAAACCGAAATCTGGCACATCCCTTCTATAAGATTATTGTGTGTTGTTTAAGCGTAATACAATTTTCCAGCTTGACGATACTTTGGCGACAGATTTTTCTGCATCGCAGACAGTTCGTGCCTCACTTAAAAGAGGTCCCTTGCGTTCGCTAATGTTAGGAGTAGCACACCGGTGTCATGGGACCCACTTGCACTTTTTCAAGCACGAAATTCGAACAACGTGTGTGATGCGAAGATTTTTTTAAATCTATGGTGCAGCTATTTCGTGACGCACAACGTGCTACATAATTATATGCAGTAGATTAAAATACCCTGAATTTTCATGACACATGATCTATTACAGGTGAAACTGCGACTAGTCTGGGATAATCACGGTCCTATCTGCCTCCGTAACTTAATGGTTAGCGTGTCACCATCTTCGGCCCATCGTAACGTGAAAGAAACATCGAGGCATGAGAAACTTCTCAAAGTATATACATATGATTCAGACGAACAATGTGACTGACAGTTTCTATCAGAACAACACCCAATGAGAGAATGAGACTGGCCACGCGTTCCGTTGTGTTCACTGCTGGGATAACGTTCTAGTATCTTTCACGTCGGGTACCACAAACAGCTGTGAAAAACTCTACCAGTAATGTTACTCTTATGATTCATTTTCGTTGTGTGCTTTGTTTCTCCATGCGAGATGTTTACTTTGCATATAAGACTGCCTGAATCTAACAGTGGAAGTGCGCTGGCTAGTTATTATGCAGTTACTATCCTGCTAAGCTATCTCGTTGCTATATTTTACCAGAAAATCTGGCAAGGCAGTCAGAGCGAAACTGGACAGAGAGGTTAACGCTCAGTAATGTAGCCAACGAAATGTAGTGAGTCTCAGGGTAGAAACATCACCATTTATTCGGTTACACAATCAAAGACATCGCTGTCTTCGTATATATATGTTGGAGCAGGTAAAACTACTTACTGTTGACGTGCATGAGACAGACAATTTCTGTTATCGAAGGTAACTGTTGCGGATACAATTTCCTGTTTATTGCTGTCTTGTGTCTGTCCGAGAGCAGCAGCTGAAGTCGGCAAATTCTGTGAACTTCTCCGTCAACATTAGTATATTTTACACCTCTATTTTGTCTTTTCCGGCGAACTGACCAAACTAAAATGTCCTGGATTCGCAGCTGTGTGAGTTTAATGAAACAGCGCGACAACTGTACGAGTGTCACTCATAGAACGTAGACCAGATGATGATAGGAGTGATTGACACTCATCGAAACACTGCACAATTTTGACGAACTCACCTGCTTGGAATCACGATAAATTTACATATTTTTAGAACCCTATGGCTTTGACTATGATGCACTTGTAGATATTATTTCAGTTTCGAAGAATGTATTCCATCATCAGGTAGTAACTGTTGTTCTTAGTTAACTTGCACAAGTCTGTCCTGCGTTTCTTTAAATGACTCTAAACTGAACAGGTTTATTTTTGAAGGGGAAGTTTTGAATCAGAATATTTGTAACTGTTACTTATCACCCTTTTCACGTCTAGCGATGACAGATATACCGTATGCGAAGCATGTCAACTTGGACCACAGTTCGGAGCCCGCATTAAACTGGCTAGGTAAGTCAATTGAGAGATCGGAAGAAGGCAGCGGCATACCGCCTACAACAGGACCAGGTGTAGCAAAGTATGGTGGTTCAAACCAATCTTCGGGCTATGTAATGATACTGTACCAACAGCCGTTATTTTGATATTGCTTCACTAGCCTAATAAAACAACGCAACTATAACGGTTGTTGATAATGTATTATTATATTTCATCAACCAGCGGCTGTACCATGGTCCTGAGCCTAAAATCGGGCTGTACTTAATCTTCGAGCTCGGGGGAACTTTACTGTGTTTTAGAGTTCTTACAAACAATGAAGCTTACACTCTGGAACGGAATGAGCGCTCTTTTCAAACTTCGTGACAGATAAAACATGCCTGCCAGAGTGGGAATCAAACTTTGCTTTTCACTAGCATTGTTCTTACAAGACTGAGTTGCTCAGGCATGAAGTGAGGGCAGGCCATGGACACTGCCCGCTAAACTGAAGATTCCGAGTTCGAGTCCCAGTGCGACACACAGTATTAAAACAAGGTTATTCATATGTACTTCTGGGGCTTTAGAAGAAGACTGCGAGGAAACTACAAGACGTACATTCCAGATAAGTGCGATTAGGACTCACTCACCAAGCGTTCCGGACAAACTTAACTACGTTTATGGATAGTTCATCCACCCTGGCAATCGAAAATTTCGACGAATCTTGCCTGTTGTCGACATTTATACTGGATACATATCGGTTCTGGGAATTCCAAGACTTTCGGCAATGTTTTAATTTTAAGACTGATGTCAAATAACAAATGACAAAAGAAATATTTTTTGTGTGATACAAATTGGTAATGTTCGGATTTTCCTTTTTCCTTTACTTGTACCATAAATCTGTGTTTCCTCCTGAATTTCATGAGTTTTGGTCGACGGACAGTACGCTATAGATTTTCATAGGTGCGTTTGCAAGTATCAAAATATGTGATATACATCGCCATATCTTTTTATTGCATTAACTTAGAACCTTACATTTACTACATCGCCAAGGGACCATTAGACCTTAGTATGTGACGTAGATTTCAACTTGATACATCTACCCGTTCCAGAAAAGAAAGGTGTCTTAACAGACGGGTGGACAGACAGACGGTCAGATAACATAAGACAACATTTTTCTTTACATGTGGGACAATTACAACTTACCAGTTTTCCGACTTTTCGTTTACTTGGACTGTGAAACATTGCTTCTTGCCAAATTTTATGATTCTAGGCCAAAGCGATTTACCCTACAGGTGTTGATGACTGAGTTTGCATCAAAATATGTTACGCGAATGGCCTTATCTATTGATTCCAATAACTTAGAAACTTAAGTTTTTTACACCGCCAAGTAAACGCATCCCTTAGTATGTGACACAAATTTCAACTTGATACGACTACCCGTTCCCGAGAAAAAGTGTTTTAACAGTTGGACAGACAGACAGACAACAATGTGATCCTGTACAAGCTCCGTTTTCAACAGTTGAGGCGTCTGCCCCGATAGCTGAGTGGTCAGCGTGATGGATTGCCGTCCTACGGGCCCGGGTTCGATTCCCAGCTGGGTCGGGGATTTTCTCCGCTCAGGGACTGGGTGTTGTGTCGTCTTCATCATCATTTCATCCCAATCCGGCGCGCAGGTTGCCCAATGTGGCGTCGAATGTAATAAGACCTGCACCAAGGCGGCCGGACCTGCCCCGTAAAGGGCCTCCCGGCCAATGACGCCAAACGCTCATTTCCATTACCAGTTGAGGTACGGAACCTTAGAAATGACACATATCAGTGGATAGTGCGTCTCTCCAAGTCTCAATACGTAATACGCACTGTGGTGCAGCTGCATTAAGGGGCGAGCGTGTCGGAACATGTAGAGAAATCATCTCGCCGTTCTGTCGCATCGAATTAGTACGCGCATGCAGATAGGCAACCCAACCAACAGACTTCCGACGCGGGCAGCTTAGTGCCTTTCGAGGCAGTTCGTTCACTTCAACGAATTGTACGCACTTATTGACGTTTCATACACCACTAAAGGCGCCCACACTAGGCACCTGTAACACCTGTTAAAAACTTGGAGAGCTTGCAGAGAAAGAAAAAGGGACAAAAAAGTCTACACGATTACTGCCTGATGATGAGGTACAATGTTCGAAACCAGTCGCACAAGTAGACAGTGGCTCAGGGATGGCGTACTGACCTGGCGATGGCCTCCATGCCGGGCATGGCGGGCTGGCCCTTGATGATGGAGCCGTCGGCGCGCTGAATGCCGTGGTGCGGCATCCCCGCGGGCGACAGGATGGCCGTGTGCGCCGCCGCGGGGTGGTGGTTGAGCGGCAGGAACTGCATGTGGTTGAGGTGCGTCGGCGGCTGGTTGTACCCGTTGGCCAGCAGCGGAGACTTCTCCATGCGCGGCGGCTCTGCGCGGGCACACAGAAACACCAGGCGGTCAGCGAGTGGCTCTCCGGCAGAAGGCGCTGGTAAGGTTCACAAAACACACACAAGGCTAGAAAGCCCCAAATATTGACGTGTACATACCGATGAAATGTTAAGCTGGAAAAAAATGTTACCGACGAGCTCTAATAATTTAGTTCAGCTACACTACTGACCATTAAAATTGCTACACCAAGAAGAAATGCAGATGATAAACGGGTATTCATTAAACAAATATATTATACTAGAACTGACGTGTGATTGCATTTTCACGCAATTTGGGTGCATAGATCCTGATAAATCAGTACCCAGAACAACCGTAATAACAGCCTTGATACGCCTGGGCATTGAGTCAAACAGAGCTTGGATGCCGTGTAAAGGTTCAGCTGCCCATGCGGCTTCAAAACGATACCACAGTTCATCAAGGGTAATGACTGACGTATTGTGACGAGGCAGTTGCTCGGCCACCATTGACCAGACGTTTTCAATTGGTGAGAGATCTGGAGAATGTGCTGGCCAGGGCAGCAGTCGAACATTTTCTGTATCCAGAAAGGCCCGTACAGGACCTGCAACATGCGGTCGTGCATTAACCTGCTGAAATGTAGGGTTTCGCAGGGAGCGAATGAAGGGTAGAGCCACGGGTCGTAACACATCTGAAATGTAACGTCCACTGTTCAAAGTTCCGTCAATGCGAACAAGAGGTGACCGAGACGTGTAACCAATAGCACCCCATACTATCACGCCGGGTGATACGCCAGTATGGCGACGACGAATACACGCTTCCAATGTGCGTTCACCACGATGTCGCCAAGCACGGATGTGACCATCATGATGCTGTACACAGAACCTGGATTCATCCGAAAAAATGACGTTTTGCCATTCGGGCACCCAGGATCGTCGTTGAGTACACCATTGCAGACGCTCCTATCTGTGATGCAGCGTCAAGGGTAACCGCAGCCATGTTCTCCGAGCTGATAGTCCATGCAGCTGCAAACGTCGTCGAACTGTTCGTGCAGATAGTTGTTGTCTTGCAAACGTCCCCATCTGGTGATTCAGAGATCGAGACGTGGCTGCACGATCCGTTACAGCCATGCGGATAAGATGCCTGTCATCTCGACTGCTAGCGATACGAGGCCGTTGGGATCCAGCACGGCGTTCCGTATTACCCTCGTGGACCCACCGATTCCATATTCTGCTAACAATCATTGGATCTCGACCAACGTGAGCAGCAATGACGCGATACGATAAACCGCAATCGCGATAGGCTACAATCCGACCTTTATCAAAGTCTGAAACGTGATGGTACGCATTTCTCCTCCTTACACGAGGCATCACAACAAAGTTTCACCAGGCAACGCCGGTCAACTGCCGTTTGTGTATGAGAAACTTTCCTCATGTCAGCACGTTGTAGGTGTCACCACCGGCGCGAACCTTGTGTGAATGCTCTGAAAAGCTAATCATTTAACCTGTCGGTTAAATTTCGCGTCTGTAGCACGTCATCTTCTTGTTGCAGCAATTTTAATGGCCAGTAGTGTATTTTTGTTCATCGTACAATTATTAGTCTTGAAACAACCTGTTAACACATTTTTCACATTTCCACTCAGCAACGCCAAAATTCTTTTTGGGGTAACTCATCACAAAGTAAGGAAGTACTGATTGCATGGAAAATAGCAGTAAGAATAATATGTGTTCAAGCACATCTATATTTTTGGAACCACTTCAGGGAGTACTAACTACACCTTTACAGTACATATACACGAGTCCCAAGAGAAATGGTCAATATTCAGCACATATGTGAGGAACGCTATTTCGAAGTAAAAAAGTGTAGTAAACATGGCTTCCAAAATGCACAGTTTAAGAGTTCTGAGCACTTTCTCATCTTCTGTAGTGTGAAACAAATCTCTTCCACTGCAGGCTGTTTGCTTTCCATGTTTTAAGAGGTGGTAGTACGGACCGAAACCAAGAAAAAACGTCCAGTAAACGTGAGATCTGAAGTGGATATGTAAAGAGCTATGAGCACTTGCTCATCTTCGCTATTGTGAGACACATCTCTTCTACTGAACGAGTAGCTCACTCTTAAAGTATGGGTTTTAGAGCCCGTGTTTAATACACAATTTATCCTTGTTCTGATCTATAGTACCTCCTCCGAAAACGTGGGAGGCAGACAGCTTTCAGTAGAAGAGATTTCTTTCACAGTATCTAAGATGATGATGTGCTCATAGCTCTTAAGGAATGCATTTTGGAGCCCTTTTTTTTAGACAATATTTTCTTCTTCTGGTCCATGTTACCTCCTCCCAAAATATGCGAAGCAAAGAGTTTGCAGTAGAAGAGGTTTGTTTCACAGTATCGAATATAAAGAAGTGTTCATAGCTCTTAAGATGAGCGTTTTAGTGCTCATGTTTACTAGACATTTTTCGCTTCGAATAGTAGTTCCTGTCATATCTCTGAATTCTCACCATTGCTCCTGGTGCACCCTGCATCTGGTGAAACTCGTCATGAATAATCCACCATGATTTGAGAAGAATAATGGCCTCCATACGCACAACACTAGAAGGAAATATCACTTTCATTACTCAGTATTCAAGCTGTTAATGGTTCAGAAAAGAGTTCAGTATGCCTTAACGAAAATTTTTCATCATTTACTGAATAATTACTTAATAACATAAAATTTCTGACAGGTAGGAAAGCTAGTTCTGAATTTAACCTAAAGTTATTTCTTTTGAACAAGTCTTTCTCCATAGACAAATTTTTATTTAAGCACTGAGTGCTTGTAAAAAGAACTAGTTTGAATTGTAGTTGGATGAGCAGGACTGAAAAATAATATGTTCATTAAACTACAGTTTAGACTAGTGTGCAATTTAAGAAATTATAAACAGCCAAAATGTAACCATCCACAGAAACTCATCATTCATACATATGCTTAAACTGATCCTTCATTTCATAAAAAAAAATTGTTAAAGTGCTGTATGGAACATGCAACGAACTAATTAACCAAGCAACCTGTAAAAGTAAGTCGTGTAGAGATTACAGCATTACGCAAGCTTTGCCATAAATGAAAAACACTTCGTGCATAGTGTGACACTCTGAACTGGCAACGCAGAATCGCTTTTTTCCAGTATCCAAATATCAGTATCAGGCAATGCAAATGAATTTAATGTAACTGACAAACATGAAGGGGACTTTTGAGAGGTAAAACTGTGCAACTTGCCTGCGTTGTAAACAATGCTCCTCCTAAAATCATCGGCCGTAATTTCCGTTTACAGCTACAATTTCATGCTGCACAGCACTGCATTCTCACTCGCTGTCGGCAACGAAGGTTCAGAAGCTGTCGTCCGGTACGTCGCACTCTTACGGTGACAAGAGTTTTTGCCCGCAGCTCTCCAGCACTGTTTGAAACACTCATTTGTCAGGTGACACATGAGTGGAATAATAACATGTCTAGACCTTGTATTTTCGAGTGGCTCGTTAAATGGTTAATTTCTTTTTTTATTTGTGAACTACTAGCCCAGAAGGAGGAGAGTAACAACGGTTCATGGCTTGTTACGTGGAACAGAATGTGGCATCCAGGATATTGTTCCTCTTTATGATGTTTGTTGTTGTGGTCTTCAGTTCAAAACTCAGTTCAAAACTAACCTGGTGTAGCGCTAAGAGCTAGTATATCCTGTGGCAGATTCTTCATTCTGACTAACTACCGCAGCTTTCATCCATTTCAACCTGCTTACTACTATATCCATACTTTGGTCACCGTGTACAGTTTTTACCCCCACAACACATCCCTCCATTCCCAAAACGACATTCCTTGGCGCCTCATGATGTGTCCTAACAACTGGTCCCTTCTTTTACTGGAACTTTTTTTTCCTCCAATTCAGGTCAGTACCTCATTTACCACCTCATTCTTTTGCATTATATACTGCTTACATCCTGAATAAGACGGTACATTTGCTCTACGGAGAGGGTATAACACTAAAGGGCTTCGATTTTCTATTTAGCCGTGTGCAGACAGTAATCCGCGGTTTCATCTGCTTCGAGAGATGTGTAATTGAGAAGAGTGCAACAAATGATGTCCCAGTTTTTCCTCTGATGTTGTTTGTTCTACCTGTTATATCTTTATCCTCGTCGTGGGTTGCGTCTTAGACGAGGTATTGTCTGTCTGTAAAATGAAGAGGGAGCGGTCGAATCCCCGCGCTCTGTAGCTCTGTACGTCACAAGTTACACCTTACAGGCTGTCCCATAAGAACATATCGGTGCTATCGCTTGTTTAAAATTAGGGGGGACGCAGTGCGCAGACGCCTGGAGAATGCTTACAGGCACTAAATGCGTTAACACTGTACCAAATACAGAAATCAGTAACTAATATAACTAACTCAAGAAGCGTACACAAACGGAACCTAGGTAAATCACAGCACGGCACGCTGCACTGCTTGCCGGGAAACTTGTTTCTTAGTCATCCTACACGGCTGTTGTAGCGTTCTTCCTGGAGAGGTCGTTTCTCCACCACAAGCGCTGCTTCCACTTCAGTTTGCAGGCAGACTGTATTAGCTACGATACACTTGCTGCAATACTTTATAGCGGATGCTGATGGTATGGTAGTTTCATACAACAGTAGAAAATTAGTAAAGCTATTCTGTTTGTAAAACATACACGGATCAGCCAGAACCTTATGACCAGCTACCTATGTTCACCTTCCTTACGGGTAAGAGCGACGACGCATCGTGGTATGAAAGCAGTGAGACCTTGGTAGGTCGCTGGAGGGAACTGGCGCACACAAGTCTCTTAATTCCAGTAAATTCCGGGTAGCTGGACGATGAGCTCTGACGCCACATTCAGTCACATCCAAGATGTATTCTGATTCAGATCTGGTGAGTTTGGGGGCCAGCACATCAACTGGAATTCACCACTGTATTCCTCGAACCACTCCATCACACTCCTTGCCTTGTAACATGGCGCATTATCTTGCTGAAAAATGCCACTGCCGTCGGGAAACATGATCGTCATGAAGCGCTGTACTTGGTCTGCAACCGACGCACGACACTCCTTGGCCGTCATAGTGCCCGACACAAGATCAACTAAAACCACGGATGCCCACGTGAATGATCGCCAGAGCATAATGGAGCCGCCGCCAGCTTGTCTCGGTCCCGCAGTACAGATGTCAAGAAACTGTTCCCAGGAAGACGACTGGTTCGAGTCCTCCCTTCTTCATGCTGAAGAAGGATCGGGACTCTTCAGACCCGGTTAAAGGCGCTGCAGTCTGGAACTGCAAGACCGCTACGGTCGCAGGTTCGAATCCTGCCTCGGGCATGGATGTTTGTGATGTCCTTAGGTTAGTTAGGTTTAACTAGTTCTAAGTTCTAGGGGACTAAAGACCTCCGAAGTTGAGTCCCATAGTGCTCAGAGCCATTTTTGAACTCTTCAGACCATGCAATGCTCTACCATTGCGCCAACGGCTAGTCCCAATGGTCACATGCCCATTTCAGTCGTAGTCGCCGATGTCGTGGTGTTAACACTGGCACGTGCACGGGACGTTGGCTGCGGAGGCCCATCATTGGCAGTGTTCGGGGCACTTGTGTTCAGATACACAGTACTCCATCCAGCATTAAAGTCTGATGTTAGTTCCGCCACAGTTCACCGCCTGTCCTGTTTTACCAGTCTGTCGAACCTACAAATGGCTCTAAGCACTATGGAACTTAACATCTGAGGTCATCAGTCCCCTGACTTAGAACTACTTAAACCTAACTAACCTAACGATAGACAGACACACCCATGCCCGAGGCAGGATTCGAACGTGCGACCGTAGCAGCAGCGCAGTTACGGCGTGAAGCGCCTAGAACCTCTCGGCCACAGCGGCCGGCTGTCCAACCTAAGATCTTCGACATCTGCAATGAGGGTTGTCCGCCCAACCCCACGACGTCTGGTCGTGGTTTCACCTCGGTTTCGCCACGTCTCGAGGCCACTCACCACAGCACTCCTCGAACACCCGACAAGTCATGCAGTTACCACCGAGCGAGGTGGCGCAGTGGTTAGCACACTGGACTCGTCTTCGGGAGGACGACGGTTCAATACCGCGTCCGGCCATCCTGATTTAGGTTTCCCGTGATTTCCCTAAATCGCTCCAGGCAAATGCCGGGGTGGTTCCTTTGAAAGGGCACGGCCGACTTCCTTCCCCGTCCTTCCCTAATCCGATGAAACCGATGACCTCGCAGTTTGGTCTCTTCCCCCAAACGATCCAATTCATGCAGTTACCGCGAAATGCTCGTGCCAGGCGTACGGGTCATCACAGTCTGCCGTCGGTCAAACTCAGATAGACCGCGGGCCTTCCCCATACCACACACTGACAGCACCCTTACTGTACTACATGCACCGTGCGTGTGTCTGACGAGCATCCATTCCTCGCCAAGTGACGCTGCTACCGCCTGGACTGGTTTATATCGAGAGTAGGTCGGTGGTCGTGATGTTCTGGCTGGTCAGTGTGTGTGTGTGTGTGTGTGTGTGTGTGTGTGTGTGTGTGTTTTTTTTTTTTTTTTTTTTTTTTTTTGGTCACTATGTATCAAAATGTCCACGATAGTAGTGGGCGAGAGCAAGGAAGAGAGAGTGAGAGAGAAATAGAGACAGAGAGAATGAGAAACCCAGACGGAAGAGGGGGAGCGAGAAGTGTTCTAGAGACGTGTGGCATGTAAACAAAGCGCTTTGGGAGCGGAGCGGTCGGTATCGTCCCAGCAGCAGCAGCAGGGGAAGCCTTGGTGTCGGAGCATCCGCGGGGTCGGCGGGTCCTTTACACGGGGCGCGGTGCGCGCTGCGGCCGTTTCCTGATTACAAGGCGCCGGCAACAATGCCGCCACTTGCCGCGAGCCCCCCATTGTCGCGCGGATGGCGGCTAGTTAGCCCGTCAGACGAAAGGGCCGGCACAATGCGCACACAATGCCAGTCGTACTTCACGCGGCGCTCGGCTAACTCAGGGCGCACGGCGCGCTGCCGCGTCGCTTTCAGCCGCTGTGACGGAAGCCGGCTGTGGGCTGCCTTCCGCCCGCTGTCCCGCGATTGTGCTCGTGATGTACGAGTCCCGATAGCAAGATATCCGCTTAGCGCGCCAGTCTGCATACTCCAGTCCAACGCGGGGCCGCTTCCATACTGTTTCGAACACGACACCCTCGGGCCGCATTTGCGCAAAGTGATGCACGCGCAGATATCCAAGTCGACCCGTTCCAGACGGGAAAGAAACGTGTAATAGTTCTGCACTAATTCGCAATTCTATTTCCTTCTTCTAATCTTTCTTTTATATGGCAAGGGCTTTATCTAGACCATGCCCACTTTCCTCGGTATTTAGGGCGCTCTCCGACGCCCGACTCGTCAGTCAGCAAGACTCAACAGGACCAGCCATACCTCTGAGGATGCCCAACGTAGTATTGGACGAAACGTTAGGAATAGAAGTATTCCATGGACCACGGCCATATAACCCGGAAGAATTATAAACCTCGTTAGACGGACGAGACCAGTGATATAACCACTACGTCACTTCAAGAGGTCAAAAGGGCTAACAGCTTACCTCTGCACCTCGTAGATACGTGTATGTTATGCAGCGAATAAATGCCTGCAGTGTGATCGTGCAGGCCTGCTGACATACGAATGTGATGGGGTAATACATAAGGGCCGCAATAAACATGCACACGAAACCAAGTTGTCCATTTGGAGTCAAACAAAAAAAATGGTTCAAATGGCTCTGAGCAATATGGGACTTAACATCTGAGGTCATCAGTCCCCTAGAACTTAGAACTACTGAAACCTAACTAACCTAAAGACATTACACACATCCATGCCCGAGGCACGATTTGAAACTGCGATCGTAGCAGTGGCGCGGTTCCAGACTGTAGCGCCTAGAACCGCTCGGCCACTCCGCCTGCTACTGTTAAAAACTGGTCAACAATATCCGTTACAAAGTTTGATATGACCATTAACACATTTTATCGTTGTTAATTCGTCAGTTCCAATACTATACTCCAACTTTTTGCGTCTCGGATGGTCTCGCACAAGCTTTCACATAAGTGGCCTTAGCGAACTGAGGTGACCAGACGTGACGTCCATTGTGAATATAACGTGACGTGACGTTCCGTCCAGTGTGAATACGCCCTGACGTTACGGTGACATGACCTCACGGTTCGCTGACCTCTTGTGTGAACCGGCCTTATTGGTACCAGACTGATGAGCAAAACTCGGTCTCACAGTGGATTTCCTTGAGCTTCTTCCAGAGAACCTCAACATGGCATCTGTTTTACCTGCAGTTAACTTTATGCGGTCTTTCCCCTTCAGGTCACTTGGTGTTTACGGTTTCATTGCACTTTAGCTCTTTCCTGACGGCTACTCCTGGGTATTTTACGGTTACTTGTAGAATATACATATAAACTGCTAAGTGTGGAGAAAAGTGGACACACTGCTCTGTAGGTTTTCGCAGACGGTGCTGGAGGAGAGCTGTTGTTGTCGCGCCGGCCAGGTTAGCGCGCCCCCTAGCGCCGTGATTTATGGCGCGGCCGGCGTAATTAGCGAACCGGATTCTCGGCCACGTCTGCGCGCCACCCCCCACGGCACCCTCGCTGCCAAATGCCAGCCAGCCGTCGCTGTGACTTTTCCATTCCGCTCTGCCCTCTGGTTTTTTCCATTTGCAGCTCCCCGCACTGCTTTGTATACACGCGAAAGAAACTCTGTTACATCTGCCGTAATGATAGCTTACGACTGCGGGCCGATTATACGGCTGCAGCTGCCGCGGCGCGCGCGCCCTTCGTGCCTAGTCGGCAAAACATCTGATGTATGCGCCGCCGGGTCCCCAGCAAGGGGTTGTCCCAACGCCCACTGCTGCCCGGGTTGTTGCGACTTGTCGTGGCGGACCCTCGACTAAAAGGCTTATCATTTATATGCTAAGTGGCCACTCCAACAATTCAAAAATGCTTACTGTCTGTAAACTCTGCCTCTAAAACTATGTAACTCATGAAAAGAGCACTTTTTTTTTCAAATGGCTCTGAGCACTATGCTGAGGTCATCAGTCGCCTAGAACTTAGAACTAATTAAAACTAACTAACCTAAGGGCATCTACAACTACATCTACATGACTACTCTGCAATTCACATTTAAGTGCTTGGCAGAGGGTTCATCGAACCACAATCATACTATCTCTCTACCATTCCACTCCCGAAAGGCGCGCGGGAAAAACGAACACCTAAACCTTTCTGTTCGAGCTCTGATTTCTCTTATTTTATTTTGATGATCAAAAAAATGGAACTTAGAACTAGTTAAACCTAACTAACCGAAGGACATCACCAACATACATGCCCGAGGCAGGATTCGAACCTGCGACCGTAGCGGTCGCTCGGTTCCAGACTGTAGCGCCCAGAACCGCATGGCCACTCCGGCCGGCCGCACGTTTTTTCACTTTATTAGGTAGCCATCACTGACTTCTGTTCCGCATTTGTCATTACTCGCTACCACGCGTAACAGTAACGTTTGACAGGACCAGGTCTTTAGCGGTTGTGGGAGGTAAAGTTGCCCTTTGCATTGCGTGTCTATCTTCATACATATTACCGCCATACAAAAAGAAACGATCCGGAGCCTGTGAAATGACAAGTAGATCATCATTCTAGGAGCATATGACAACAGATTCAGACCAAATGAAACGCACACGTTGCAGCAAAGGGCGCCGAAACAGTTGAATCAACACACAGTGTATGTCCCCTCTGGCGGCAAAGCAGGTGTGTCTTATGAAAACGATCATAAAGATGCAGAATGGCATCGTGCGGTTGATTATTCCAAGCATTTTTGCGCATTTTGTTGCAGGCCCGTAAGTTGCTGCTTCATGATGTCCCATTCGTGTTAACTGGCAAGAGCTCTGGTGATCCTGGTGTCCGGAGCGGTTATAGTACACAACGCAGACCACGCAGCGACGCAACAGCCGTATGAGGATGCGCATTGTCTTGCTGAAAAAGCACATCACCTTCCAGTAGCACGGGGATAACAGCGTGTGAAATGTAGCGGGCACTGGTTACTTTCCGCTGTAGGTACACCAGATGTGACGGCGAGCTGTTACGGATGGCTCCCCGTATCATGAGGCCTGGGATGGGACCTGTATATCTTGGCCTTTGTGCTCTGGAATAGGCAACTCACGTGCTCTACGCCATACACGTATACGTAGTGGCCGAGCGGTTCTAGGTGCTTCAGTCTGGAACCGCGCGACCGCTACGGTCGCAGGTTAGAATCCTGCCTCGGGCGTGGATGTGTGTGATATCCTTAGGTTAGTTAGGTTTAAGTAGTTCTAAGTTCTAGGGCTCTGATGACCTCAGATGTTAAGTCCCATAGTGCTCAGAGCCATTTGAACGTATATGTACATCGACCACATACAGGCACAACCTACTCTCACCACTGAAAATAGAAGAATGCTATTCCACTCTCCGCCAACGGCCTTGCCGCAGTGGTAACACTGGTTCCCGTCAGATCACCGAAGTTAAGCGCTGTCGGGCTGGGCTACCACTTGGATGACTGACCATGCAGTCTGCCGAGCGCTGTTGGGAAGCAGGGTGCCCTCAGTCCTTTGTGAGGCAAACTGAGGAACTACTTGATTGAGAAGTAGCAGCTTCGGTCTCGTAAGCTGACATACGGCAGGAGAGTGGTGTGCTGACCACGTGCCCCTCCATATCCACATCCAGTGACCCCTTTGGACTGAGGATGACGTGGCGGCCGGTCGGTACCATAGGGGCTTCCAAGGCCTGTTCGGACGGAGAGAGTTGTTCCACTCTCCAGTCAACTAAAGATACCAGCGTAGCCAGGCTTGGCGGTGTCGTGATGTCAGTGGTAGGCTTACAAGAGGCACACGTAGTCTTAATCCTGCTGCAAGCAGATGGTTCTCACTGATCCATGATGACATAGCAGGAGCAATGTGTGCCCGGATTTCATCGCTGGATGAGGTCTGGTCGGCTTCCGCTGATGGCATAATGTTGCGATCTTGACATGCGTCTGTACTTCACGGATATCCAGATCCTGTTCTACCAGCGCGGGAATGTTCCGCAGACCACTGTGAAAGCACAGATACACCAGCGGTGGATTGTGCTCACTATGTGCAGCAATCCGTCGATACGTCCATCCGTCTTCCCACAGACCCACACTGCGATCTCGTTCAAATGTCTGAAGCAGCTGAACAGGAGTACGTACTCGTCGATGGGGCATGGCTGTAGCCTAGAATGAACGTTGAAAGCGCTGATCACCTCTAAACTCAGCTCAGTTAGTGCTAGCAGGGTCAAAACAGAAGGTGCACAGACAGTCCTCATGAGCTCCATCTGATCTCCGACGACCTTGACAAATTAATGAGCGTGACAAATGAATTACAACACTGAAACCGCTCAGTATTCACGTCGCACGGAGTTGGCTGGAGAGTCGAATGGCGCAGTGGTGAGAGTATGTTGTGTCTGTATGCGAGTGATGAACGTATGTGTGTGTGTATGGCTTGGATTTCGTGAGTTGCCTATTCCAGAGTGCACTGCCAGGTCCCAACCCAGCATCATGGAACGGGGAGCCAACTGTTACAACTCGCAGTCACATTTGGTGTACTTTCAAGTCAGAGTAACCAGTGCCTGCTATACTTCACAGTCTCCTATGCCACTGAACACTGTCACTGAGGGTATTGCCTTTTTTTTTTCAGCAATGCAGCAGAGCTTGCTACAAGTCTTACTGTGGATTTGGTGCAGGCCTTGTAACGGGCCTGCAAGAATCATTGCCGAATTGCAAAATACTGGAATAATCAACTGCAGGATGGCATTCGGCAACTTTATGATCGTCTTCGTGAGAGAGAAGACACGTCTGAGTTGGCGCCAGAGGGGAGAACACTGGGTGTTGATGCGGCTGTTTCGGTGCCCTGTACTGTGACGTGTGTGTTTCATTTGGTCTGAATTTGTTATCATGCACACCTAGAATGATGAACTACACGTCACCTCACTTGTCATTTTACAGGCGCCGACTAGTTTCTTTTTGAATGACCGTAATACATATGAAGATAGACACGCACTGCAAATGCAACTTTACCCCCCACAGCTTTTAACACAAGGACATTTCAAGCGTTACTGTTACGCGAGGTAGCGTTCCACGAGTAATAACAACGGAGGGAGTAACATCAGTGATGCCTACCTAATAAAGCGAAAAATTGTCTGTTTTCATGAGTTACGCAGCTTAGAGACAGAGTTTATACAGACAGTAAGCATTTCTGAATCGCTGGGGTGACCACATAATTTCGCTTTTCGTTTCTTTTTTTTTCCGTCATTGCTTCTTCGATGTACAGGTTAAACAGTAGGGCACCAAGACTGTATCTCAATTTTAAGCCCTTTTTAATCGGAGCACTACAAGTGCACTAATCTCTCTTACAGTAATTTCATGGTCCTGTTCGATGTATGCAATTTATTTAAATAACAAAAATTGTCGGATTTGGTACACAGATGCCGTGAGAATTTCTGGAAAGCAGTTGTATTCAATACGAGTTACCGTATGTGGGTGGTTTTTGGAATTACGCCTTACTTCTGTGAATCTGAGTTTCCGAAACGCACTAACATAGTGTGGAGCACATTAACGCGGTGTACTCGCAAAAGGTTTTGCGCTATCTGCCACACTCAAAAGGAAACGAAAATTTTCTTTCAGAGGTCGAGCTTTTTCGAACCATAGAGGACATTTGGACGATACATATTTCGTATTTACTAACCAAGGAACGCGGCTGAACCTTTGTAGTACTTTCTTCTTTCTCTTCTGTCCTTTCAATATGTTTTCGTCCGTTTACTATGTTTCGTTTACGTCTGCAGCTGTTGTGGGAGCTTCTAGCAAATTTGTGATTGTTAATTATTATTTCTGCGGTTTGGTCCCTCTTGAAAGATTTATTCTCGTATGCCAGTTACCTTTCGGTTTCCGTGACTTCCTGTTAAACAATAGTTTCGGTTTTTCGCCGATAAAGCTAGTTTCTACGAACTATCCTTCTCTCAGTGGGGATAATAAGCATTAAAGCAGCCAGGAACTTTGACAGAAGCTGATGAACAAATTTATTTATCCATATCCGATGAATTAACTGCAGTGTTGGCAGTACTGTGTCTTCTTCAGAGCAAATCATTCTCGAGGCGTTCGCGTTAAATCTTCCCGTGGAGCCAACGATTTTAAAACCTGCATCGGTCTTCACGCTGTCCTGTCGGTTGGAGCGGGAGGGGCAAGGGAGTGGTAAAGGGGAGGTAGTTTCGCGCCTCGCTCGCAGTGGTACTGTGACACGGCGGAACGCAGCTCGTAAAACGAGACTCAGACAAATCCACTGACACACAATTGGCTCGATGCTGGGCCGTAAAAGGCAGCCGTGGCTGGGAGGGGAACCTTCACAAAACACAGAAATATGTTTTACGCCCCCACGGAGGACCGAGCCGCATAACGAACCCCTCCTGGCTCGCAGTTTATATCTCGTAATTTACTGCCGCATTGGCGTTTATACTCTTATCTGTTATTTATTATTCCGCTCATTTATTTTTATTCGTTTCGAAAGCGACGGTAAGAGAGGGAAGCTTCGTGAGAAGGCAGGATGAAATTCCTGGAGCCTGCCAGCGCCGCTTGTTGCGTGGTCTCGGGCGTGAGAGGGTCGTCTTTTGTCTCAGGAAGGCAACGTACTTAGTTCGTATATAGGATGGGATACAGATGGAGGAAGATACCACGATATAATGGCTTTAGACTGAAACATGCCACTATTATATGAATGGATTGCAGTCATGTTCTCATCTACAGAAAAATTATTCTGGCAAACCAGTCTGTTCTCAATTTCTGAAAGATATTATAGTGAGTATTACAAAATGCTAGTGGAATTTCCCTTTCCTCTTTTGTGTCAACTATGTAGAAATTTTTTTAAATTTAGTAGAGCTTGGATCAAGATGAGGCGACTCTGATGAGACGGGCGCGGCGTCACTTGGTGGGGAATCTCCTGAAGACTGCCGCCCACAGAGGTAACTTAGCAGCCACTTAGCAATTAGCCACTTAGCAATTCATGGCGACAATACTATCGATTTTCTGTCCTGTTACGTTAGCGTGTTCAGTGACTGTCTGTTTGCTCGATTGGTGCCCCAATCTCCACTGTCTTATTCTCACAGTCACTTAGGCTGGTCCACGATGTAAAAAATTTAGATGTCGTATGACACTGTTTGCTGCGATATCTCATGGAGTGAGACCAGCCCCCTGTCGGAAAAGCTGTTTTTCTTCTGCACATATTGGCCGCTTTCCTTTCGGGTATGTGAGAGTTGTGTTATATGTGTTTTGTAAAGTGTAGGTGAACGCAATGGATGTGTGTACAGCGTAATGTTACGTTTATATTGTACAATAATGATGATGATGAGACAAGGCAAGGTACACAGCCTACTCCTTTCGAACAACACCAAGGGAGCCGTGGAGGTTAATGTCCCCATATGACGAACGAATCACAATCAATAGTGCCACATGCTCTCACTTCATAAAAGACTGCGGAGAGGTTTGGTGCAAAGGACTTTGGCGCAAAGACTGGTGATCACGAAATTTGCGCCACCACCTCTCCTCCCCTTGACTGCCAAATACTGACGATGAAATTTTCATTCACCGCGAGGATTCGAGCCGGCTTACCTCCGATTCGAGCGTGAACGGGTAGGCGCGCTTAGCCACCTCGGCTACGGTGGCGAAAAATACGGTGATGGCGGCATAATGGGTGCACACTCACCTACGAATGCAGGATCTCGAAGTTTATCCAACTGGGTGTCGCCATTCTTCCAAGAATTCCGATTTAAGTTCTCGGAACGTTTCAGTTGCAATTTCGTGTGGCCTAAGCCGCCAGTCAGGATCATAGCGGGCCGCCTCTGAATTCATACGATGTCTGTTATTATGCCTACTTTATAATGGGTCCAAACGCCGGAACAGTACTCTAGAAATGGACGCACTAGCATCTTGCACGCTATTTCTCTCACAGGTGCACTTCTGTGTCCCAAAACCCTTACTACAAATTTCACTGCTTTTAGTGATCGATCTACAATGGTGGCACAAGAGCATGGAAGAACCGCGACAAAAGCATTGTTGAAGATAAATGCAGATGCTATGCAAGTCTGTAGGTTGTGCTGTTGTATCTGAATCTGTCCAATGTCCTCAACAATTGCAAATATCAGTGGTGGTCAGAATAGTGTTCTGTGTAGCTGTGAGTGTATTATGTCGGAGCTACGAGGATTCGAACATAGGTAAATTGTTGGTGCTCGTATATACCGCGTGATCAAAAAGTCAGTATACATTTGAAAACTGAATAAATCACGGAATAATGTAGATAGAGAGGTACAAATTGACACACATGCTTGGAATGACATGGGGTTTTATTAGAACCAAAAAATACAAAAGTTCAAAAAATGATCAGAATAGCAATAATTAGCATAACAAAGTAAGACAAAACAAAGATGATGTTCTTTACAGGAAATGCTCAGTATGTCCACCATCATCCCTCAACAATAGCTGTAGTCGAGGAATAATGTTGTGAACAGCACTGTAAAGCATGTCCAGAGTTATGGTGAGGCATTGGCATCGGATGTTGTCTTTCAGCATCTCTAGAGATGTCGGTCGATCACGATACACTTGCGACTTCAGGTAACCCCAAAGCCAACAATCGCACGGACTGAGGTCTGGGGACCTGGGAGGCCAAGCATGACGAAAGTGGCGGCTGAGCACACGATCATCACCAAACGACGCGCGCAAGAGATCTTTCACGCGTCTAGTAATACTTTTTTTGGTTCTAATAAAACCCCATGTCATTCCAAGCATGTGAGTCAATTTTTACCTCTCTATGTACACTATTGCGTGGTTTATTACGTTTTCAAATTTATACTGACTTTTTGATATAAGGGTGTTCTATAAACGGGAAACAGCCAGGCGACCTGGAATTCCAAACTGCTCGTCGGTGATGCAATGCCGGAAATGAGAAAACGTGGTGCCGAAGCCACACAACCTTCATTTCGTTGGATGAGTCCTGTTGCAGACTGTTTCCGACCTCTGACCAAGTTTACGTCCCAAGAGTGAAACACGGCGGGGATTCACTGATGATTTGGACAGCCATATCGTGATATTCCATGCGCGCCATGGACACTATGCAAGATCCCATTACTGCCAAAGATTATCTGACCATTTTGGCAGATCAGGTCAATTTCATGGTACAGTATTTTTTGTCAAATCGTGATGCTGTGTTCCAAGACTTTAGTGCCCTTGTTCACACAGGTCGCATCGTTCAGGAATGGTTTTTCGAGCACGAGAATGAAATGCCGCATCTCCCACCATGGTCACTAGATATCAGAAGTATTAGGTGAGCCTTCGTGGTCTACTTTGCAGACAAGGGTGTGTGGTCACTATCCATTTCCAATATCGTTATCTAAAATTGCCATTATTTTACAGAAAAAATAGTATACGCTTGCCCTGGAAAACACACAGTACTTCTATTTATCCATTCCGAGACGTCTGGAAGCTGTTTTGAATGTCAGTGGTATCAGGGACGGTACTGTGTTACGTTTTTGGTGTTTCCATATATTTGTCCAACCGCTGCATATCGCTTCTTAGTTGTATCCCTAAATACTTAATGTGACTTACGCTGACATAATGTCAATGTATTCACCATTCCTTTATGCTTCCTTCCAGCGATGAGAGTAAGCACAATCAGCTAATGTCTTTAACGTGGTGATGTAGTGGTGTGGTCCTACAGTTTTACTAACTTGGACACAAGAGTAAACTATTTTCAAATCAGTCACTGCATTATTGTGAGAGCTCAATCAGTTTCTACATGTTGCTGTGTACTTCAAATGACCTCGTTTTACCTTTAGTAGGCTGCAACGCTGCAATTATTAGAACAACATCTATACATCTCGCTCAGTTAGCTGATTTCGGTCTGTGTAGCCATTCGCAGCGACCGGTGTCTACATGTAACTGAAAGAAATGAGCTTCTAGTTAAGATTACAACTGCTGCACCTGTACACAACGTATTACCAGCCCACGGATATACTGAAATTGATTTAGCAATAAATTATTAATTTTCGTTTTCAGTCATATACGCAGTGATGTTGGCAAGACAGAGGTCAAATAATGGCTATGAATGAGACGCGAGCGAATAGCACAATTGTTTCAGTCCACAAAGTCAAAGAACCGACTTCGATTCCCGCTAGAGGGTAAACAAATGTTGCTTCTTTAAATCAGCGTGATTTGATGGACTGTGTCGTCCCGCGAAATGTGTAGATTAGATTAGATTAGTACTTGTTCCACAGATCATGAATACGACACTTCGTAATGATGTGGAACGTGTCAGGTTAACAAAAGGTGTCTATACAAGATGTTACGTTACACAAAATATTACATGACGCTTAATATTTTTAATTTTTTTGTGGGGGTTGGGGAAATTACCCACTTACTATATCCAAAAATTCATCTAATGAGTAGAAGGAGTTGACATTGAGAAATTCTTTTAATTTCGTTTTAAATGCTATATGGCTATGTGTCAGACTTTTGATGCTATTAGGTAAGTGACCAAAGACTTCTGTGGCAGCATAATTTACCCTAGAATACACGCACGTCACCCTCTTGTCTATATTCATCTCCGGGAGGGTAGAGTTTTCTCTCCTTCGTCTACCTGTGGGCTATGACCCAAGTTCTGGCTCGACTCGTCCGCCGTTGAAAGTGAAACTCGAAAACGGAGGGACCCCGCGCTGCCTCGGGGTAAAACGGTTGAACTGTAGCCCCGTCCCGCCAGACAGTCAGTCGGTACGGAAAGCCTTGCCTAATTCGTATCATTTCGGTAAACGCTTTCACTTTGCGACTGTCGACGGTAATTCCCACGTTGTTACCATAAGGCTTCGGGTTTCTTTTTTTGTCGCTGGTGTCGGCCGGTCTCTCCTGACGTGGACCTGACACGAAAATGGGAGACCGCCCCTACCTGGCCCGCTCGACAAAACACCTGGAAGCTAATTGGAGTACGTTCGTCGCCTCCTCATATACTCCTCTTTTTTTCTACTTCTCCTCCTCCGTTCCTCTTTTTCTACCCCTCTCCGCCTTCCCACAATTGCAACCCTGCGGCCAAAATAACAGCAATCTACTAAGTTCTTAATGGCTACGGTATCTCACGTCGAGAATCACAAAATGACACGCTTCCTCCCAGGAACCCTTCATTCCGCGTAGATATTCCAGACGGATGTGTACGGTTTTCCGAGACCATTGTCTCAATCTGCATCTAATTTAAATATTCTCGAGTCGAGCATTCCGCCCCGAAGCCGCGCGGCCGTTTAACGACGATTAACTGGGCCGCGGACCGTGCCTCCGGGGCGTCCGAATTATATATCTTTTCTTCGTTTTTTCCTAAAAGGAAGGCGTACGGAAAACGCTCCCTTTTATCGCCGCGGGCTTACAGTTTCCCATAGCCTTCGGATTAAACAACAATAAGAGGAGCAATGCCGTATTCGCCGTAATCGGTAAAAGATTACTGCCCGGGGCGCGCGGACGCTGCGTCCACGCGAGAAGCATCTGTGGTCAGTGGTGGCGTGCGGTACCAGGGCGTCACGCGATCGAACGGCCGCCAGCCACCGTCTACCGGGCACGGAGCGTGCCCCTGGCTGGCTGCACCACAGCCAGTGCCGGCGCCCTCGGACAGCTTCTGGAAGCTGCCTTCATGGCTTCATCTCAACTCAATTCCCAGGCACAGGGTGACAATTATTGAACTATACGAAAAAACTCTGACCACAATCTATTGGTTATGACCTGTATATTAAAACTGAAGAAACTGCAAAAAGGTGGGAATTTAAAGAGATGGGACCTGGATAAACTGACTAAACCAGAGGTTGTACAGAGTTTCAGGGACAGCATAAGGGAACAATTAACAGGAATGGGGGAAATAAATACAGTAGAAGAAGAATGGGTAGCTTTGAGGGATGAAGTAGTGAAAGCAGCAGAGGGTCAAGTAGGTAAAAAGACGAGGGCTAGTAGAAATCCTTGGGTAACAGAAGAAATATTGAATTTAATTGATGAAAGGAGAATATATAAAAATGCAGTAAATGAAGCAGGCAAAAAGGAATACAGACGTCTCAAAAATGAGATCGACAGGAAGTGCAGAATGGCTAAGCAGGGATGGCTAGAGGACAAATGTAAGGATGTAGACGCTTATCTCACTAGGGGTAAGATAGATACTGCCTACAGGAAAATTAAAGAGACCTTTGGAGATAAGAGAACCACTTGAATGAACATCAAGAGCTCAGATGGAAACCCAGTTCTAAGCAAAGAAGGGAAAGCAGAAAGGTGGAAGGAGTATATAGAGGGTCTATACAGGGATGATGTTCTTGAGGACAATATTATGGAAATGGAAGAGGATGTGGATGAAGATGAAATGGGAGATATGATACTGCGTGAAGAGTTTGAGAGAGCACTGAAAGACCTGAGTCGAAACAAGGCCCCGAGAGTAGACAACATTCCATTAGAACTACTGACAGCCTTGGGAGAGCCAGTGCTGACAAAACTCTACCATCTGGTGAGCACGACGTACGAGACAGGCGATATTCCCTCAGACTTCAAGAAGAATATAATAATTCCAATCCCAAAGAAAGCAGGTGTTGACAGATGTGAAAATTACCGAACTATCAGTTTAATAAGTCACATCTGCAAAATAGTAACGCGAATTCTTTACAGACGAATGGAAAAACTGGTAGAAGCCGACCTCGGTGAAGATCAGTTTGGATTCCGTAAAAATGTTGGAACACGTGAGGCAATGCTGACCTTACGACTTATCTTAGAAGAAAGATTAAGAAAAGGCAAACCTACGTTTCTAGCATTTGTAGACTTAGAGAAAGCTTTTGACAATGTTGACTGGAATACTCTCTTTCAAATTCTGAAGGTGGCAGGGGTAAAATACAGGGAGCAAAAGGCTATTTACAATTTGTACAGAAAGCAGATGGCAGTTATAACAGTCGAGGAACATGAAAGGGAAGCGGTGGTTGGGAAGGGAGAGAGACAGGGTTGTAGCCTATCCCCGATGCTATTCAATCTGTATATTGAGCAAGCAATAAAGGAAACGAAAGAAAAGTTCGGAGTAGGTATCAAAATCCATGGAGAAGAATAAAAACTTTGAGGTTCGCCAATGACATTGTAATTCTGTCAGAGACAGGAAAGGACTTGGAAGAGCAGTTGAACGGAATGGACAGTGTCTTGAAAGGAGGGTATAAGATGAACATCAACAAAAGCAAAACGAGGATAATGGAATGTAGTCGAATTAAGTCGGGTGATGCTGAGGGAATTAGATTAGGAAATGAGACACTTAAAGTAGTAAAGGAGTTTTGCTATTTGGGGAGCAAAATAACTGATGATGGTCGAAGTAGAGAGGATATAAAATGTAGACTGGCAATGGCAAGGAAAGCGTTTCTGAAGAAGAGAAATTTATTAACATCTAGTATTGATTTAAGTGTCAGGAAGTCGTTTCTGAAAGTATTTGTATGGAGTGTAGCTGAAAGTATTTGTACGGAGTGTAGCCATGTATGGAAGTGAAACATCGACGATAAATAGTTAGGACAAGAAGAGAATAGAAGCTTTTGAAATGTGGTGCTACAGAAGAATGCTGAAGATAAGGTGGGTAGATCAAATAACTAATGAGGAGGTATTGAATAGAATTGGGGAGGAGTTTGTGGCACAACTTGACTAGAAGAAGGGATCGGTTGGTAGGACATGTTCTGAGGCATCAAGGGATCACCAATTTAGTACTGGAGGGCAGCGTGGAGGGTAAAAATCGTAGAGGGAGACCAAGAGATGAATACACTAAACAGATTCAAAAGGATGTAGGCCGCAGTAGGTACTGGGAGATGAAAAAGCTTGCACAGGATGGAGTAGCATGGAGAGCTGCATCAAACCAGTCTTAGGACTGAAGACCACAAGAACAACAACATGAAAAAAACGTAAATTAGTTGCAAACTTCGGTGTGTACTCACTTTATTCAACATGTAAACCTCGCTATAGATATTGGGATTTAGGTTATGACATGTTCGATATGCCTGCCATCCTTGGCGCTGATTTGGCGCAGACGAATAGCGGTTTACTGCAAGACCCGCTGATGACCTCCTGAATGGCTCTTTTCAGTTCAGCAATGGTTCTGGGGTAATTTTGTACACCTTGCCTTTACTATAGCCCCACAAAAAGGAGTCGCATGTGTTCATATCCGGACAATATGGCGGCCAATCGAAGCCCATGCCAGTGGTCTCTGCGTACCCCAGAGCCCGAAAGTGCTCCTCCAGAACATCAAATACTCTCTTGCATCGATGGGGACGAGCTCCATCTTGCATGAACCACATCTTGCCGAAATCACGGTCGAACCATAGATAAAGGGTATCAGACGGATACCAAATTCCTTGACTTCCGGAAAGCGTTTGACTCGGTGTCCCACTGCAGACTCCTAACTAAAGTACGAGCATATGGGATTGGTTCCCAGATATGTGAGTGGCTCGAAGACTTCTTAAGTAATAGAACCCAGTACGTTGTCCTCGATGGTGAGTGTTCATCGGAGGTGAGGGTATCATCTGGAGTGCCCCAGGGAAGTGTGGTAGGTCCGCTGTTGTTTTCTATCTACATAAATGATCTTTTGGACAGGGTGGATAGCAATGTGCGGCTGTCTGCTGATGATACTGTGGTGTACGGGAAGGTGTCGTCGTTGAGTGACTATAGGAGGATACAAGATGACTTAGACAGGATTTGTGATTGGTGTAAAGAATGGGCCGGCCGGAGCGGCAGAGCGGTTTTAGGCGCTACAGTCTGGAACAGCGCGACCGCTACGGTCGCAGGTTCGAATCTTGCCCCTGGCATGGATGTGTGTGATGTCCTTAGGTTAGCTAGGTTTAAATAGTTCTAAGTTCTAGGGGACTGATGACCATAGATGTTAAGTCCCTTAGTGCTCAGAGCCTTTTTTTTTTTTTTTTTTGTAGTCTGTGAAACACGTATGTAACATAGCAGCGATGGCGAGGCATTGTAGCATCTGTGACCAGAGAGTATGCGCTTGACCGCGCGAGTGTTGCGAGCGGTTCTCAGTCGGTCAGTAGTCGTTGTGAGTCTGGCAGTTAGTCGTTGCGAGTCTGTAGCTCTGTCTAGTTGAGAGCAGTAGGCTAGTAGTCGTCATGCAGAGCGGTCGGTCAGTGATAGCAGTCCAGTGCGGGTGATGTAGGCGGTCGGCAAGACTGGTCAAGATGCTGAATAAGGTATACTGTTAATTAATATAATCATTAGATAATGTAAAAATTTATTTATTGTAATTATTCTCTAACAAGTGCCCCAATAATAATTTTTATTTCAAAAGCATTTTTTTCAAAAATTTAATTTTTATTGAACTAAAGATTTCGTTGCACTTCCCATTTCACTCCACTTCTTTTAAAGAAAATTTTCAGTAAAATCACAGAAAAAAGGAATATTATTATTTGCAATGCAGTTCCTCCAAGCGGTGCGCAACAACAAGAGCAGAAATGTGACATCCATTTATTCTGAGGTAAGACTTTAACTCTGATTGTTTTACACAGGGCCAAAGACCGATGTTTCGGTTTAATTGAATTTCCTTATCACTGAATGGACTTTAATTTTTTTTGAAGGATTTATATTCGAGTCAGATTGCGTATTTCACACTTTTTGTTGCCATTGTCAGTACATTTCATTGTGGGCAGGTTACGCTTACAGCAATGTCCATTAGCATTTCTAAATAATATTGTCATTATATTTAAAATTTTTGTGGAGAGGTTACACACGGCTCCCATTTGTATTAAGTATTGTCTTTTCATTTTTCCTTTTAAAAATTACGGTGGGGAGGTTACACTAGTAATGAAAAGACATCTGCATGTATGTATTTCAGGAAAACAAAAGAAAAACCCACTGAGGACGCCACAACCGTAGGAAAATATGATAAGCGTCGAAACAAAACAATAATTTTGAGTACTTGCAAAAAAGCTTTTCATTACCTGTGTCATATTTTCGTCGTTGTCCTTCCGTTCATGAACCCACGCACTTGCCACTAAGCGCTCTTACAATGTAAGGTGCTGCCGTCTGACACTGTTCTTCATCAGACACAAAAAGTCGAACTATGAACTGGTCGACGCAAAAACTTTATTCTCCTCCCGTGGCAGTCACGTGCCATCACGTTGCAAATCACATGAAAAGCACTGTAGTGGTATCAGTGATCAGGACGGATGTTTAAAATCGTTAATAGATTACCACCTTACACTATTACACGCATTTAGTCCAGGTGTAAAGGGGCTTTCTGCCTACCCTGTATACGAAATGTTTCATAATTCCTATTAAAAGTTTCTAGGAATTTTGAGGCAGAGAAAGTTTTGATAGGAAACCTATGTCTAGGTATGCGTCGTTCAGACATAAAACCAGTTTGAGATCAGATCACTTTCAAAACTCCCGCTTCGCAATACGCACACAGTGGAGCTAAAGAGCACTTGACCTGTGAGGCCTGCAGCAGCCGATGGCGTGGATAACGTTTTGAGTACTCGTCTTCGGGTTCTCTTCTGCATGATGAAGAACGTCCTCTTTAAAGTAGAGGGAGATTGTGGAGCACCACAATAAACGCTCCCATCCGCAGTTGCGGACGTACCACTTTCTCGCAGCTCTTGTTGTAGCCGGACGAAAATGGAATGTAATGTAATTACAACAAGGACTCACGACTCAGTTTGTGTGAGCACCGTGGAGTGCGAGATTTGAAACTTAATCCGATCTTCAAACTTTTGTTGTATATAAATGGTGTATCTGTAGATATGAATGAGTTCCTTGAGAAACTTCATCTATTAAATCCCCTATGCAAGTGGTAGAAGCTGTAACAGGAACTGTAAAACAACGTGTATTGATATTCGCTCTTCTTTCCACACTGGTGGTGGATACATAAAATTCAGCTGTTCTTGATATAAAATAATCTACGAGGGAATTTCCTAACAGCTCACGTGCCACAGCAGAGCGTAAGATTCATTCTGTAAATAATTAATTAGTCCAAACCAGCTTCGTCTTTGCTTTTTATGTCCTAAGGCCATGCCCTGTGCCAGATATGTTGCCCATTTCTTTTGGATGGTCTCCTTTATTGTAATCTGGTCGAAAGAACTAGCACTTCTGTGTGTCCCGCATGCAGTTTTTTTTCGTCTTACAAAAATTTCTTTAAATTTCTTCATAGATTCTTCGACGTCGAACTTCCTTAAGTTCCACAGTTCTTAACACAAACTTGTGTTCTTTGCCTTCCACTTCCATTACCCTCACTTGCGCTTTGTAGATGGGATTTAGCCGCTTCAAAAGTGTCGGACAGTTTGTATCTGTAGGCTATATCACTCCAATGCCCACGAATGAACCAGATGTGGGCTGTGGAGCAATCAGCAACTGTGTCATTGTTGCTGCAAAAAACATATAATTTCTTACTTATCTGCAAATAATCTTGGAAGCTGTCACAGCCAGCACTTTCCATAAATCAATCTCGCAGTCGCATTTCTGTTTCGAAGCCGGTTTTGGCCTATATTACAAACGATTCCCCAGAGCCCATATGCCAGATGGCGAGCGCTTTTGAAAAAGGGAAACATTTAGAATTACTGTCCGTGGGGAAAGGCCCGTTCGAGGGATGGAAAGGAAAGAAAGAAAAAAAAAAAGGAAAATCCAATTTTCAATTTGATAAAGCTCTGAACTAAATATCCCAAGCGTAAACAGACGCGGGCGACTTGTCTTTTTATATTAGACCGGCCATCTTGCCCGCGGGCGGCTTTTGTGCCCCGGTTTATGAACTGTTGCGCCGTGTTTGGACGCCCCATTATATTAATTTTGACGATGATTTGATGTGACTCACTGAACAATGGAGGCGTCTTAACAAAAGATTCGGCAGCGGGCGCTCGTGTGCGCGGGAGGGATACGGCTCCTGAGGGGTCGGGTGGGGGTGGGGAGCGAGGAGAGGACTAGGGGGGGGGCACGGAGGGGGGGGGGTGATTGGAGGGGAACAGAGGCCCGCATTGTTGTCAGATGCATGTTTCAATTTCAAGAGTAAACACTCGCCGACAATGTTTAGCGGAGTTAGACTTGAGCCGCGCTCACTGGCTTAGCCCGCGGACGGCGCAGCACCTGATAGGAGCGGGCTGCTCCAGTCGCTCCCGTGTTCTTGCTTCTCTCAGGCCCCCGGCGCACGAGTCGGGTACACGCAGACGACTAGTGTAGAGAAACAGCTCGACAGCGGCTCAGCGTACGGCAACACGGCCTTGGCCAATAACTCGACGGAGAAGTGACACAGGAGCCGAACTCACGGAGGAAAATACTGTTCACAGACATGATCAATAATAACTGATTTCAATACGCGTCAAATGTTACCACGTTACGACCACCTTAACACGATCAGAGTGTAGAAGCAATGTGAGATGTTGCTGTGACAAATAGCGGCAGTCGCGATCGTCTTTGATTACTAAATCAGATTTTATTCCTTTGGGTGATAATTTCTTTAGAAGACGCAACATTTACTCACGCGAAGACATTTCTATTCTGTTGCTCTCCAGAAAGAAAGGATGATCCTCACCCATAATTCCCTGAATGGAGATCCTAAAGGAAGGTACAATCCGATGCTTATCTCTATTTATAGCGAACAGATGGATGGGGCGGTGGACACTCATTCAGTTTTCTTTTTCCTTTGACACGTCTTTTCGCTGTCTGTCGAACTTTCTTTTGTGACAAAATACCGTCAGATTAGAATCGCTAATAACTAAAAGAGCCAACGGCTTTGCCGTAATAGTAACACCGGTTCCCTTCAGATCACCGAAGTTAAGCGCTGTCGGGCTGGGCTGGCACTTGGATCGGTGACCATCCGGTCTGCCGAGCGCTGTTGGCAAGTGGGATGCACTCAGCCCTTGTGAGGCAAAAGGAACTACGTAATTGAAAAGTAGCGGCTCCGGCCTCGTAAACTGACATACGGCCGGGAGAGCGGTGTGCTGACCACATACCCCTCCATATACGCATCTAGTGACATCTGTGGCCTGAGGATGACACGGCGGCCGGTCGGTACCGTTGGGGCTTCCAAGGCCTATTTGGACGGAGTTTAAAAAATGGTTCAAAGAGCTCTGTGCACTATTGGCCCTAACATCTGGGGTCATCAGTCCCCTAGAACTTAGAACTACTTAAACCTAACTAAGGATATCACACACATACATGCCCGAGGCAGGATTCGAACCTGCGACCGTAGCGGTACGCGGTTCCAGACTGAAGCGCCTAGAACCGCTCGGCCACATCGGCCGGCGGACGGAGTTTAGTTTAATAATTAAGAGACTAATAATGCATAAACAATGGATGAGCCCATCATGTCCGTGTTTGTATGCCGCCCAGTATTTCTTTCGCTTGTGGCGTCATCGCAGCAGTGTGTGTGACAGTTACAAAGTAATTATGTGTAAAGTTACAGATAGGTATGAAGTGGAAACGCGTTTAGTTAAGGCATTGATTCGGGTCAAAGAGTCTGTGGAGCAGTATTAGGACCCAAAGTGAGTTTATAAAAATATTCGCTGGAACATAAGCGAAAATCGGTACTAAATTGAAAATTACATAATAATAAAAGACGCGTCATATGATTCGTAAATATGCTCGGAATTATAGAAAACGCAAGTCACGGGAAAGCTCGCGGTGCAGGGAATCCAAACAGCCTAAAATGTCCAGTGCCGAGCGAATGCGAGAGATACGGCAGCTTCGAAAATGAATTAACAACGCAAAGCGATTACGCAGCTGGACAACCGGGCACACAGCGGCCAGCAAATATCCGATGGTGTCGTTTATCGATTCCGAAACCATTATCCTACTCTGCATAACCTTTGTATTAAAGAGACTGATAAATAAATTAAAAATTATTACGATACTTTTGCTACGATTTTGTCTCGACGGTTTCACGAAAAATCTATGCCGCGGACACGAAAAGCATACGCACAGTTTTTTTTTTTTTTTTCTTTCGATCAGTTGTTTGACTGTTTTGATGAGGGCAGCCATGACTTCCTCTCGAGTGCCAAGCTCCTCATCTCAGAATATCACTTGCACGTAATCCAGTCTCTGTCTTCTCCTACAGTTATTCCCTAATGTCTTAACACATGTCTTATCATTCTGTCCCTTCTTTTTATCGGTGTATTCGATTCGTTTACATCTTCGCCGATCCCGAGGAGAACTTTCTCATTCCTTATCTTATCAGTTCACGTAATATTTGACACCTTGCTATAGAACGCTACGAATCCTTTCTTTTCTGCGTTTATACTGTCCACAACTACTACCACACAGTACTGTGCCCCAACCGTACATTTTCAGTGAGTTTTTCCTCGGATGAAGGCCGACGTTTGATATAAGCAGATTTCCCTTGGTATTTGCAAGTGCCAATCTGCTTTCTATGTCTGCTAGCTTCGTCCGTCGTGTGTTATTTTGCATCCGAGGTAATACAATTCCTTAGTCTTCTTCGTGGTCCTCAATTTCGATGTTAAGTTTATCGCTATTCTACTTCTCATTACCTTGATCTTCCTTCCGTTTACCCTCGTCCATATTCTGTCCTCAGCAGTTTATTCATTGCATCCAACGGGTCTTGTAATTGTCCTGCTCTTTCACTGACTGTGCCGCTGCTCCTGGCGGAGGTTCGAGTCCTCCCTCGGGCATGGGTGTGTGTGTGTTTGTCCTTAGGATAATTTAGCTTAAGTAGTGTGTAAGCTTAGGGACTGATGACCTTAGCAGACCTGAGGATAGGAACGTCATCAGCGAACCCTTTCACCCTGAATTTTACTCTCACTCTTCCATGTTCGCATTTTCGATGTACAGACTGAACAGTTAACGGCTAGGGACTACAGCCCCATCTTACATACTTTTTAATCCGAGAACTCCATTCTTAGTCACCTAATCTAATTGTTCCATCTTGGTTATTGCCATATATTGTTTATTATGCATCTTTTCCCATAGCTTACTCCTGTTCTTCTCAGAATTTCGAACAACTTGCACAGTTTTACATTTACAGGTCAACAAATCGTGTGAGAGCGCCTTGATTACTCTCAAGTCTTGCTTCCACTATCAACTGCAACGCCAGAACTGTCTCTCTGGTGTCCTTATCTTTCCGAAAGCCAAACTAAACAGATTCACTTAGATGATATCAACATAAACATAAAATATTACGCTACTGGATTTCCGAGAAGAAATTTATCGTTTTCGATGGACGCAGATGCACCGGCACCAGATTTAGGTGCCACCTCTCATGAAATACGTGCCGTGGACGGCGGAACACGGAACGCACGCTGCGAAAACAGAAAGACGCGCAGCGGGCGATCGGACAACCCAGGAAGTCGACGGCAGGTGAAGTACCACGAATATATTACGTCCTAACGCACGACACGACCGACCGTTATTAATGGCTCGATAATTGGGATGATTAATTACCACGTGGACAAACGCGCGGGTGAATGGAGGGAATAAAGCGGATAAAAAAGAAATGGAGTCGAGGAGGCGAGAGTGTAATAGATAAATGAAGAAGTTAACAAATTAATTCACAGGCGAGCACGCGTTTGAATATGTATTCCGCGGCGGCGCGGCCTGTGTCCGCGATGGCATCTGCCGCCGCCCGCCGTGTAATTGTGCCGCCGCGATCCGACTGTCCCGAAATAAAACTACACGCGGGAGGTTCCCGCAGATGGCATCGCGGTAGCAGCTCCTCTGCCGCCCCCCTGCCGAACAACGCAGCCTACCGACGTCTCGTATCTGACACGCCAGCTGCAGCTACTGTCGGTCGGGCCGCGTCCGGGAGGGCGTCCGATGCACGACTGACGTGCGTCAGAAACGTAGCTACAGACGCACCTCCTAGCTGTCTGCTGCTAAGTGTTCCTGCTTTCTGTCATCGTTCTCACTTGTGATTTAGTACCGTTCTCTTCGTCTTCCTATCTCGTACTAGTCTTTCACTACAGCTGCTCTGTCGATTGACGCCACTGTGTACAGTGGGTATGTCCCTATTGAAGAAACTATGCCTTCTTCTTCCTCAACCTTCTGAACCGACTTCTCCACCAACAGTTTAACGCGGATTCCCAACTGCGGCGCAGTTTGTCATTTTTCACGTTAACAGGGTGTGTGAAAGAGTTTAAGATGTTGGAATTCTGAGAAAAACAGGAGTAAGCGACAGGGAAGGAAAGATAATATACGAGGGCTGTTCAGTAAAAAAAGCACTCCGTCGGCAGGCCACTAGTGGCCTACCGGGACCATCCGACCGCCATGTCATCCTCAGTGGAGGATGCGGATAGGAGGGTCGTGGGGTCAGCACACCGCTCTCCCGGTCGTTATGATGGTATTCTTGACCGAAGCCGCTACTTTTCGGTCAAGTAGCTCCTCAATTGGCATCACGAGGCTGAGTGCACCCCGAAAAATGGCAACAGCGCATGGCGGCCTGGATGGTCGCCCATCCGAGTGCCGACCACGCCCGACAGCGCTTAACTTCGGTGATCTCACGGGAACCGGTGTAGCTACTGGGGCAAGGCCGTTGCCCGCTGTTCAGTAAAGAATGATCATAATTTCTTGAAAACATACCTTTACTCATCCTCATAATTTTCATGCCCCTTCTCAGAGTAGCCTCCCATGAATGCGATTCACTTGTCCCAGCGTTTCTGCTAGTCTTCAAATGGCTCTGAGCCTACGGGACTTAACATCTGAGGTTATCAGTCCCCTAGAACTTAGAACTACTTAAAGCTAACTAACCTAATGACATCACACACATCCATGCCCGAGGCAGGATTCGAACCTGCGACCGTTCATAATATACAATTATTAATGGCACTGTATTTTCAGCAAACTTCATTTCATTGCGTGTTGGTAGTTGTGTACATAAGGTGGTCTAAGTGCACCCATTTATACAAAGTTACTAGACATTACTACCGTACGAGACTACGACTTACTGCAATGTCCTCCAGAAGACACGTCAGGTACCCATACAGAGAGGAATACAATCCGTGCAGTTATCAGAACCGCTTTGCCAAGGTGGCTTAGTGGCTAGCGCAACTGCCTACTAAGCAGCAGATCTGGGTTCGATTCCCAACGTTGGTACAAATTTTCACTCGTCGCTTCAGTCTACATGCATAAAAACATTGAAGTTGACTAACTGCCTAGCTACATCGGTCGGCTGCTAGTCTTCAAATACATGCTGGAAACCATTTTTAGATAGGTCCTTCAAAATCGCCTCCGCAGCATTCACCACTGCTTCTGATGATTGATAAGCCTCCCACGAAGGCGTTTCTTCATGTTACGGAAAAGAAAAAAGTCACATGGGGCTCAATCCGGACTACAGGGAGGGTCAGGGATGTACTTCACGCTGATTTTTGCAAGATATTCAGCAACCACATTGGCAATATGCGGCCGCGCATTATCGTGGTGCAGCATCCATCCTGCTTCACGGAAATGTCTTTTGTGCCTGATATGGACTTGCAATGTTTTCAGGACATCCCTGTAGTATCGTCCAGTTAGTGATGTGTGTGCAGGTACAACATGCTGATAAACCATTCCATTAATATCAAAGAATGAGATTACCATAACTTTCGCAGCAGAAGCAACCACTTTTGCTTTTCTGAGGGTCGGTGATGAAGGAGATTTCCAGACAGAGCTTTGCTGTTCGCTCTCAGGGTCAAAATGATGTAGCCAAGTTTCATCAGCAGTGATTACATTTGAAAGAAACTCCGGATCTTCCTCTAACATCGACTTTAACTGCATGCAGACCTGCACACGAATGTCCTTTTGTTCGGGAATCAACGGTCTTGGAACCCATAGGGTGGCGGTCTCGCATATTTGTGGACCGTTGCGGTGGGCGAGTAGTAACTAATTGAAAAGTCTGCATAGCGCTGGCGAGGCGCGACGGAGCGCGGCTAACTTTACGTCAGCGGGGGCGGACTCTGGGCGACCGGGCCGTAATCGCGGGAACGCGCAATTTATATATAACCTTTAATATAGTAAAAAGTCGGCCCGGCCGTAAACGCGTGTTATGACAGCCGTAATGGAGATGTTTTACGAGCGGGTCCGCCGCCGCCTTACATTGTAGCGTAATTGGTATCATTCCGGTGGGGGCAACAGGGGGTCGGGCGGCCTCTTTCTACGACTGCTGCCTCTGACGTCACGCCGCCACCTGCCGCGCGGCCGGAGACAAAAAACGAGCTCGCCGAGCGCGCGGAAGTACCACGCGATTACACCCCGCGTTTCCATTTATCTCCGCGGTAATTTTTAGGACTCCTTTGTACCACTTGGGAGGGAAAGGAGTAATGAAGTGGTGACGAGAATAGCGACGAACAGGACCTCAGGTCTGTTCAGAGGTTAAAGGCGGAACCGCCGGCTACCGAGCCGTGTCGCTCGCTACACAGGAGTCGTGCAGCGAGCTCAGCAACGGAGTGGTCTTACCCATCTTTTTGATTTGCAGCTCCTTGTATTGGCCGTGTTTGCAGTTAAAATTTTTGGGATTTGCGGTCCGCCAGTTATGCAAAACACCGTTTTTCTCAACACCCAAATATGCTTCGGCACCACTGTGCCATCATCAGTGGGTTTTCATTTTTATTTATTCTGCAATGTGAACATTTTTATTGATTGGCGACTCCATGTTGTCTTGTGCACTACGACCAGGTAACAGGTATACTTGAAAAAAGAGACAGCATTGGTCGTATATTTTTTACTATTGCAAAATCGATTTTCTGTCACTGAGTGACCATCTTCAGTGCTATATTGTATCACTTAAATTGGGATGAACTGTTGTCACTAAGCTGATTGCCGTAAGCTTAGTAAGCATCCCAATTTAAGTGATACAATATAGCACTGAAGATGGTCACTCAGTGACAGAAAATCGATTTTGCAATAGTAAAAAATATACGACCAATGCTGTCTCTTTTTTCAAGTGAACATTTTTGTTATATCATTATAAAATTATGTGCATTTTTAGTTCAAACAACAGATTGTTTCTTTTTGTAAATACCTTTACATTTGGTGAGCAAGAATTTTCTGGACCACTGGAAGGTAGGAGACGAGATACTGGCAGAAGTAAAGCTGTGAGACCGGGCGTGAGTCGTGCTTCGGTAGCTCAGTTCGTAGAGCACTTGCCCGCGAAAGGCAAAGGTCCCGAGTTCGAGTCTCGGTCGGGCACACAGTTTTAATTTGCCAGGAAGTTTCATATCAGCCCACACTCCGCTGCAGAGTGAAAATCTCATTCTGGCACTTTTGTATTAATTATTACAGGTAGCTTGTCATCAGCAACCAAACGATGTTATTGAGAAAGTTTTTTTTCTGAGAATTAACCTATCTTCTAGAGTGTAATTTAGTTTTTCGCGATGTTTTCGCGCCTATTTTCGTATTTACTTACGTTTTCATGCGGCAAGCACTTCCATTCTCCGCATCATGCTGAGATGTTGTGATGCACACGTAACTATAACAAAGTATTTTCCACAAATAACGTAGTGAAACGCTTTTCACTAGACCAGAACACAGTGTGATTGTGGTTTGTTATGTGTCCCAGCCCAGTCAGTGTTCATTTGTTCAGCAGAGAGTTCGGCGCCAAATTTGAATTTTATTTGCATTTTATCTTTGTGTGTGTGTGTGTGTGTGTGTGTGTGTGTTTTCTGTGTCTTTCTTAGCTGTGTGTGTTGTCTTTTATATGGTATTCCTATTTGTGTGTAAATAGTGCGTCTTTGCAGATTTTAGTGTATTTATTTTTCGTGTGTGTGTGCGTGTGTGTGTGTGTGTGTGTGTGTGTGTGTGTGTGTGTGTGTGTGTGTGTGTTTCTGTGTGTGTGTGTGTGTGTGTGTGTGTGTGTGTGTGTACGTGTACGTGCGTGCGTGCGTGCGTGTGTGTAGGCTTCATCTGTTTGTGTTGTTTTTATTCGGAGTGGCCTTAGCCGAAGTGTCTGTGGTCATCTTCAAACGGTAAACGCTAATTGAGGGATTTGCTTCCAAAAGAAGGTAGCTACAGTTTTACAAATTTTCGGTAAACAGAAAATCATAATTCTAAGTTGTAAAAAAATTTACTTACTGGTGAAGTTACCTTACCGTTCTTACATACTATACGACTGTATTTTCAGTCTAACATATATCTTGTCCAGATCTTGTAGCATCTTCTCGTCGCACTATTTAAAGAAGATTTACATTTCACATTACCACATTGCACCATGTGTTACGCAACGGTTTTATTATAGTTTGGAAATTTTATTTAAAAGTAGAAATCTAGCTTAGCCGTTACGTGTTTGCTGTTGTGCTTTCGAGAAATTTTCAACAATCCGGTCAAGACGCGAGGTCAGTGGAAATTTTGAACAGGGCCAGATAATTGTTGTACTGCAGTTGCAATTTAATACAGAGAACAGTTGTATTCAGTCCAGTTACTGTTCAGTTCAAATTAGGCTCTGTTTGGTCAAAGGTTAGCATGCAGTTTAAGATGGATATCAGTTTGTGGGTACACAGTTTTTATAGGGTTGGAGGTAAAGTTGGGCTAAATCTCACACAGAAACAAATATAGTGGAGAGGTTACAGTACATACCATCTCACGGTATGAAAGTCATTAGAGTTGCAATTCTCTGTGACGTGTAGAACGGTCCCCAGAGCGCATTCGCATTTTTCGTGTTTAGTGTTGTAACCAGGCGTGGTAAGGAGTGAACAGCGTCAGATGTGCAGTGGTCATTGGGAAGGAAACGGAAATTTCGCGTACCCGTGAGAGACAGTGAAATTAGTACCAGAGTGAGTTGAAAGGGCCTTCATAGTGGGTCTCCTTTTGGCCATCTGACCATTCGTGCTTATTCAGATTTGTGGGCCACTCATGTGTGACAGTGACCCATGTTGGACTGCATGGGAGCCGGCTGTTGTGGCCGAGCGGTTCTAGGCGCTACAGTCTGGAACCGCGCGACCACTACGGTCGCAGGTTCGTATCCTGCCTCGGGCATAGATGTGTGTGATGTCCTTAGATTAGTTAGGTTTAAGTAGTTCTAAGTTCTGGGGGACTGATGACCTCAGAAGTTAAGTCCCATACTGCTCAGAGCCATTTGAACCATTTTTGACTGCATGGGAACGTTAGATTGGGTATACTTGTCGTCAAGCTTCCGACCGGTCAGGTCTGACCACCACGTTGAAGAATTGTCGTATTGTGCACCGAGCACATCGCAAGTCCTTCACATCTCCACCTGCCATCCGAGAACAAGTAATGACTCCTTGTAACATTCTGTGTCATTCCGTACCATTGGGGAGAGATTAGCAGCAGTTGCATTATACACATGCCGTTACATGCGTAGTCTGCCGCTAAGACCACAACACGGATTGCTGCCTTTGGAGTGGCGCCGTAGAGTTTGGTCTGCTGATGGATGGCGTCGCATTGTGTTCAACTATGAATCTCGGTTCTGCACTTTCCTGAGCGGTAGTTATCGACGAGTACAGTGGCGATCCTGGCATAGGTCCCTTTCTCCCAATGTTTTAAGAAGGCACAGTATTGTTTCACCTTGCGTCATTGCATGAGAAGCCACTGGGTACGACTTGAGGTCACGGCTGGTCGTAAATGAGGTAACTCTGCCTGCACAACTACACGTCACGGACAGCATGCATCCTCAATTGTTACCTCTCGTGAGACAGTATCGTGGAGCCATTTTTCAACATGACAATGCTCATCCACCCACGGCACATGTGTCTGTAAACTGTCTGCCTGGCCAGAAATATATCCATATCTTTACCCGATAGATCATGTGTGGAACCAACTCGGTCGGCATCTCCATCCCTGTTCTAGTGTCTAGAATATCAAGGACCCGTTCCAACATTTCTGAGTGGGCTTGCCGTAGGAGAGGAAATAACAGGTTTATGACACCCTTCCCAACTGCATGCTGAAAAGTGTACTCACACTCCCAAGTCCTTCGTAAATTTAACTTGTTACGCACTCACTGAAATAATATCACGTACCCTCTCAACCAGCGAAGTTTCATTTCGTATCCTCCACGCCTTCTGCGCCATTCACATGTTATTTTTTTTGTGTCAGACAGTGTACTTACTTGTCTGTTCTTTCTCCACTTACCAAACTACATTGTTCTTTTTCTGACCTGTTGTCCGTTAGCTTCCCAACACAAACACTGTAAAGTATTGATGGCAAATGACGCTTTTGTGTATCACATCTTCCAATACCTGTCTCATCCGTTCCTTCATCGCCAGTTCTTGATACCACTGTGCTGCGTACAGTTCCTTTATCAGTGAACGTTACATTTAACATGTGTTACGACCGTGGCTCTACCCTTCATTCGATCCCTGCGAAACCCCACATTTCAGCAGGATAATGGACCACCACATGTTGCAGGTCCTGTACGGGCCTTTCTGGATACAGAAAATGTTCGACTGCTGCCCTGGCCAGCACATTCTGCAGATCTCTCACCAATTGAAAACGTGTGGTCAATGGTGGCCGAGCAACTGGCTCGTCACAATACGCCAGTCACTAATCTAGATGAACTGGGGTATCGTGTTGAAGCTGCATGGACAGCTGTACCTGTACATGCCATCCAAGCTATGTTTGACTCAATGCCCAGACGTATCAAGGCCGTTATTACGGCCAGAGGTGGTTGTTCTGGGTAATGATTTCTCAGGAGGAGGAGGAGGAGATTAGTGTTTAACGTCCCGTCGACAACGAGGTCATTAGAGACGGAGCGCAAGCTCCGGTGAGGGAAGGAAATCGGCCGTGCCCTTACAAAGGAATCATCCCGGCATTTGCCTGAAGCGATTTAGGGAAATCACGGAAAACCTAAATCAGGATGGCCGGAGACGGGATTGAACCGTCGTCCTCCCGAATGCGAGTCCAGTGTGCTAACCACTGCGCCGCCTCGCTCGGTATTTCTCAGGCTCTATGCAACCAAATTGCGTGAAAATGTAATCACATGTCAGTTCTAGTATAATATATTTGTCCAATGAATACACGTTTATCATCTGCATTTCTCCTTGGTGTAGCAATTTTAATGGCCATTAGTGTAACTGCTTTCACTCGACAGAACCGAGCCCGCAAACTTGCTACTAGAAAACCGGCATGGTAAGAATCGGTCAGTTGCCACCAGCTTTGTAGAGGAGGATGACCAGAGCGAAGCACGGAGTCCGGCTGTCTAGACGCGGGGCAAGAACAAAGCGCGAGCCACGCCGAGCGGCTAATGATGGGTTGTCCCTGTCTGTCTCAGTGGGAGAAACCACGCCCACCGCCGGGCCAGCGCGCAACCACAAAAAGCAGTGCATAGCTGAGCGGGAGCATCTGCTTAGCTTAGCCCTGAGTGATACTTCGCCCCAGCAGGTAGCGCGCCGCTTAGTCCGGGGTCAATCGTAAATGTCCCGCCTCCCAAGTTATCGCGCGTGACGAAACCGTGGGGGATGCGAAAAAAACCGAACCTCGCCACGGGTCGTGGACTACTACCGTAAAACTGCGAGAGGCGCGCCGGTCGCTGTCTGGAATTTATCCGGTCTTTTTCCGATCACGTAAAGCTTCTTGTAGTACCTGCGTAATCCGAGCTTAAGAGGAAAACCACACACGAAGGAAGTTGATATAGTGTAATTCGTAACGAACTGTAACGTAGTGACTATTTATTTTCGAAATTTTAGTACTTTCAATCGCAACATTTTATAAAGCTGCCATGTTGCTAACGAGATTACACCGCCCTGAACGAACTCTGTAATTTTTTTTTTCATCATAAAAAGTTTTGATGACCAAGGACTACTTCAGAATTTCCCATGGGTGTTGTTTTCCCCAACCTTCGCACATATCTTTGTCATACCAACATGGTGTCAAAAGGAACCATATACATTTTTATTTAAGTTTCCATTAGTCAGAATCAGAAACTGATTTGAGCAGTGGTAACTGTGATCATCAAATAACTGAAAAGGCACTTGCACATTACTCGTGAACATTCGAATGATGAAAATACAATCATTAATTTAATTGAGTCAAATAACAGCTAAACGCAGATTCAAATACGAACTTAGGTAGTGGTTTTGCTTCATACGAAGTATGAATACGTGAAACAATACAACGGGTACACTGGACGACCATCTTCTGCTCTCCTGTGAGGCAAACAAACCTTTGACCATTCGTGATGCCCTTCCTTGACACGGTCAACGTCTAGTATTAGTCTTATCTGGTATGGGTCCCACACACCCGAGCAATATTTTAAGAAGGAAGGCACAAGTGATTTGTAAACAGTCTCCTTTGTAGACTGACTATATTTTTCCAGAATCCTGGAAATTAACTGAAGTCTGCTGAAGCAGGGGCAGTCAAATGAAAACCGAACATCCACCACAACAGTCCATGGAGTGGTTCCATTCCAAAGTAATCAACACACGCATTAAGACATTTATGGCACTGGAACACCGGACGACCAATTCCCGTTTGGCAGAACCGCATCCACTCTTGCCCGCATGTTTCTCGTCAGGTTGTCAAAGATGTGAAAATCACATTGTGAAATATCTGGGCTGTATGGAGGATACTGCAGGGCTTCCCAACCAAATGGCTGAAGCGTAGCCTTCACCCGATTGGCAGTGTGGGGGCGGGCGTTATCGTCCAACAGGATGTTTCCTCTGCTCCTCGAGTTTCGCGAGCGTGGAACCAGAACAACGCGTAATGCAATGAAGACACTCCGGAGAAATTGTGACGCGTCGCAAAGTCAAAATGCCCTGGAATGCTGTAGGACGGAATCATCCTGTTGTACGATAACGAGCCCCCCCCCCCCACACACACACACACTGCCAATGGAACAAGGTTACTCTTCAGCAATTTGTTTGGGAAGCCTGCAGCACCCTCCGTACAGGCCGGATCTTTCACTGTGTGATGTTCACATCTTTGGCGACGTGAAGAAAGAGCGACGTGGTGGTCGGTTTCAGTCGGACAAGGAAGTGCGAGAGTGGGGGCGGTTGTGGATCCGTCAGCGGCTGACCGCATTCGACGAAACAGGAATAGATCGTCTCTTCTCCAAGTGGGAAAAATGTCTTACCACGTGTGGTGATTGCTTTTGAATGGAATTATTCCACGGTACCGTTGTGCCAGGTGTTTGATTTCCATTTGAATGCCCCCCCCCCTCCCCACATACGTGATTTATACAGTGCATCATACATTCCTTGGTCGCAGGTAGTTGACAAAAGACAGGGATCCTTCATTATCTCAGGGCGCCAATTCCAATACAGCGATTGAAATCGTGCTGCAGCTAGTAGACAGTAGTTGAAATGGCTAAAGAGGTCGTGGTACCTTAAAGAGCTGCAGTTTTTATTCTAAACATCAAAATAAGCAAACGACGAACAAGCTGAAGATCTGAGCAACGAATGGCCAGCGATCCCGATGAAGGGTTAGTCCCATACGGACAATAAACAGTATAAGCGACGGGCGAATCGTAACCGATAGCGGCTAGTGACAGCACAACTCGGTACCTTCAAAGGGCCGTACCCGCTGAGCGGATGGCGTAAATTAGGCGCCGGGACGCAGCCGTTTCCCCACTAATATATAAATTCATTACACGTATTTCCCCGTGGATAATCGAAACCAATACGTATTCAAGAGGGCACGAGCGATGTTCACACACGTAACGCTCAAACGTGAAACACGTATAAGGTCGTTAAAAGCGGACCTCTAATTTATGGTCGGTCACGTAAAGCTCGCGCTCTAAAGTCAGTGAAAATATTTTAAAAGAAAACCATAAAAGTCACCGCACCTGTAGGCCTCATAATTCGGTCGAAAATTAGACTTTTGATTAATGCTACGTCTCGGCACTTTCAACAGAAGACCATATTCGAATGGAACTAATAAAATACTTGTGCTACGGCTGCTGCGACTCGGTGTCGCCGGATGCCGATCAAGACAGCAGTTTATCCGGCGGATAATGTTGTAACAAAAAAAACATCATCTAATTCTCTATGACAGATAAAAACCTCCTCAACGGATGGTGATGTACTGAATAGAAAAAAAAGTTCGTTAGTCATTGTCGATCCACACGCAAATATACAGCATTGAGTGCGAAACTTCACTACTGCCGTAATTATAGTACGCCAGTGTCTGAAATGTTAATCTCTTCTTCTAAAGAAATACTCATTTCGGTTCTGTAAATCCGCAAAAAAGCAATACCACAAAGGAAACAATATAGAACACAGAGCGAAAGCAGTCATCCGGAAGTGGTTACGAAATAGTGTAGCATATACTAGAATATGCAACGATGAAACTCAAGTGCGATAATAAAAATACATTCAGTAGCATCAGAAGAAATCACTGGTATCGAATTATTAATATACCTCAGACTAGCAGCGACCAGTCGGACACAGATGAAATGTTTTGGAAGCTGACCGAACCGTCTTGAGGAATAACTAAAATAAATGAATGCGTGGCCTACTCTTCCAGCTGCGGGAAACAAATCAAGAAGGATCGTACGGAATGCTGTGGTGTATCGAGAGGTTGTAACAATGGAAAATTGTACTGAAATGCAGGAGGATCTGCAGCGAATTGACGCATGGTGCAGGGAATGGCAATTGAATCTCAATGTAGACAAGTGTAATGTGCTGCGAATACACAGAAAGATAGATCCTTTATCATTTAGCTACAAAATAGCAGGTCAGCAACTGGAAGCAGTTAATACCATAAATTATCTGGGAGTATGCATTAGAAGTGATTTAAAATGGAATGATCATATAATGTTGATCGTCGGTAAAGCAGATGCCAGACTGAGATTCATTGGAAGAATCCTAAGGAAATGCAATCCGAAAACAAAGGAAGTAGGTTACAGTACGCTTGTTCGCCCACTGCTTGAATACTGCTCAGCAGTGTGGGATCCGTACCAGATAGGGTTGATAGAAGATATAGAGAAGATCCAACGGAGAGCAGCGCGCTTCGTTACTGGATCATTTAGTAATCGCGAAAGCGTTACGGAGATGATAGATAAACTCCAGTGGAAGACTCTGCAGGAGAGACGCTCAGCAGCTCGGTACGGGCTTTTGTCAAAGTTTCGAGAACATACCTTCACCAAAGAGTCAAGCAGTATATTGCTCCCTCCTACGTATATCTCGCGAAGAGACCATGAGGATAAAATCAGAGAGATTAGAGCCCACACAGAGGCATACCGACAATCCTTCTTTCCACGAACAATACGAGACTGGAATAGAAGGGAGAACCGATAGAGGTACTCAAGGTACCCTCCGCCACACACCGTCAGGTGGCTTGCGGAGTATGGATGTAGATGTAGATGTAGAATCGGTATTTTGTGACGTAACTGCGAGCGTTCTATCTCATCGCGAACGAGGGTGTAATGAACACGCAAAGAAAAGCGTGGAGTTGAGGCAGTATTGCGTTACGGGTACATACCTTCTTTCTACGGAACTAGTCGAAAGCACTGGCCGATGTTAATGTTTCCAACTGACTGTGAATGACCTTCAAGGCTATCACTCCACTCCACCCGGAGGTTTGGGATTTGGATCTCAACGATGGCGTTCAGTCTCGGCTTCGCCTACTCTTCGGCCGATCGTAAATTTCGCTGTAGCTTGTTCCGAGTGTAGGGGACATAGTCATCGCGATTTAGTGATTTTAACAACGGATGGTTCAAATGGTTCAAATGGCTGTAAGCACTATCGGACTCAGCATCTGAGGTCATCAGTCCCCTAGACTTAGAACTACTTAAACCTAACTAACATAAGGACATCCCTCACATCCATGTCCGAGGCAGGATTCGAAACTGCGACCGTAGCGATCACGCGGTTCCAAACTGAAGCGCCTAGAACCGCACGGCCACACCGGCCGGCTTAACAACGGAGGTGGAGGGGAAGCAATTGAGAGGCGAGCTGCTAGATTTGTTACTGGTGGGTTTGGACAACACGTCAGTGTTACGGAGATGTTCCCTGGAGGGAAGACGACGTTCTTTTCCAGAAACAGTATGGAGAAAATTTAGAGAACCGGCATTTGAAGCTGACTGCCGAACAATTCTAATCCCGCCAATATACATCGCGCGTAAGGACCACGAAGACAAGATACGAGAAATTAGAGGTCATATGGAGGCGTACAGATAGTCGTTTTTCCCTCGTTCTGTTTGCGAGTAGAACAGGAAGGGAAATGACAAGTAGTGGTACAGTGTACCCTCCACCACCCACGTACGGTGGCTTACGAATTATCTATGTAGATGGAGATGTAGATATAGATGTAAAGAATGTAAAGAGACTTAGATTTTCTATGATGTTGATATGCAGACTGAAGCAAAAACTGAAAATTCGACCAAGGCCAGGATTCGATCCCGTTTCACCTGCTCATTGGGCAGATGTGCTAACTCTGGAACCATATAGTTTCAATTGATTAAAGCACCTATGCCTGAGTTTCAGGCAGGATCCCCAATTTCATTCGAGGCTGAGGTGCTATTCAACACAGTTGGACAGCCTCTGCATCTACATCTACATCAACATCTACATGATTACTCTGCAATTCACATTTAAGTGCTTAGCAGAGGGATCATCGAACCACAATCATGCTATCTCCCTACCATTCCACTCCCGAACAGCGCGCGGGTAAAACGAACACCAAAACCTTTCTGTTCGAGCCCTCATTTCTCTTATTTTATTTTGATGATCATTCCTACCTATGTAGGTTGGGCTCAACAAAATATTTTCGCATTCGGAAGAGAAAGTTGGTGACTGAAATCCCACATCGCGCAGCAATATTCTAACAGAGGACGAACGAGTGTAGTGTAAGCTGTCTCTTTGGTGGACTTGTTGCATCTTCTAAGTGTCCTGCCAATGAAACGCAACCTTTGGCTCGCCTTCCCCACAATATTATCCATGTGGTCTTTCCAACTGAAGTTGTTCGTAATTTTAACACTTAGGTACTTAGTTGAATTGACAGCCTTTAGTATTGTACTATTTATCGAATAATCGAATTCCAACGGATTTCGTTTGGAACTCATGTGGATCACCTCACACTTTTCGTTATTTAGCGTCAACTGACACCTGCCACACCATACAGCAATCTTTTCTAAATCGCTTTGCAACTGATACTGGTCTTCGGATGACCTTACTAGACGGTAAATTACAGCATCATCTGCGAACAACCTAAGAGAACTGCTCAGATTGTCACCCAGGTCATTTATATAGATCAGGAACAGCAGAGGTGCCAGGACGCTTCCCTGAGGAACACCTGATATCGCTTCAGTCTTACTCGATGATTTGCCGTCTATTACTACGAACTGCGACCTTCCTGACAGGAAATCAAGAATCCAGTCGCAGAACTGAGACGATACCCCATACGCCCGCAACTTGATTAGAAGTCGCTCTGCAATGCTGTTCGAGTTTAAGGGGAATACCGAGTAGGCTGTGATGCGAATGGGAATTTGAATTGAGGAGGAAGGCATGGTAGAGTAGTCCGTGCAGCTACGCAAAGCCACTGTGCCAGGATGGCGTACTGTTAGCACATTTGACTGCTGAGCAGGAGACCCGAGTTCGAACAGCTCGAATCCCGACATTGGTACAAAGTTACATTCGTCGTTTCACTCTGCTTATACACATGATAGAGGTTAGAGACTTGAACAGTTCTCTTGATCCTTGTACTTTCATTTGACTCAGTTTTCGTCGTATTGTTCAATACTAGTTGAGCAGTCTACTTCTACGCAGGCTACGGAAGGGAAAGGGTGTCGGTGAAAATTTTCTCGACAAAATATGCCACTTTGTTGCGATGACACCCGACCGCAATAACACGCCGACTGTACTGTACAGCCTCATAGACAGATCAGTTTACGCCGAAATGGGTCATTGCTCTCAGTGATGACTTACCAGCATCAGTTTTTACTGGCACTTGCGTATATTTTGCTTCTTATTTTAATTCACACAGGCCACACGGCCTATCCTGTGATGACTGCATAGCTCCCTACAACAATAAACTCAGTCATTTCTAGTTCATCGGAAGTAAACATTTCGTATTAGCGCCTTTATTTGAGAACAAGGGGAGAGTCATTTCCGAAGAGGTTCAAATGGCTCTGAGCACTATGGGACTTAACTGCTGAGGTCATCAGTCTCCTAGAACTTAGAACTACTTAAACCTAACTAACCTAAGGAAATCACACACATCCATGCCCGAGGCAGGATTCGAACCTGCGACCGTAGCGGTCGCGCGGTTCCAGACTGTAACGCCTAGAACAGCTCGGCCACTTCGGCCGGCTTCCGAAGAGGAAAACGATAAACGGCGTCTCTGCGATAAACTGAGTTCAGACAGTAAGATGATGCGATCTTGACCTCGTAAGTGCCAATCATTTCCTACTATACAGCAAAAGTATTTCTAGATTTTGTCCCTTTTTTACTGCCCGTAGCCTAGCTGGCGACGTGTCTACATACACAGCGACATTATATTCTATGAAGAATAAAATTAAAGGGCAGCTCAGTCAAATTACAGTTAAAGGTGTACAATGAAGCACCGTTGAAGTTAATACGTCGCAATTCTATTACCGTGTTATTGTATATTTCAGGTTCGAGATATAATTTGAGTCGTTCACGTGGCTAGTACAACCAAATTGTTTTAATTGAGTGCGCAAGTTATGCTCACACCTGGCCAGTTTTTATTACAACTACACAGCTAACATCGGATGTGATTAAACAGCACTAAGTCACGTATCCTCACTGCCTCGCGTAACGCAGTGTTTCGAAGCTCTCGCGCGATACTTGTAATTGATTTTAGCGGACGGCTGGCACGGCCCCTGCGCCGTGTGCGCAGTTTGCTGTACAAATTGGGATGCGGTGGCCACAGAACTGGCGCACGGATTGACAAACAGCGTGGGTGCGCCGAGGGGGGCGCATTGTCGACTGGGGCCACCTAACTGGCGCAATCAGGCAGGAAACGTTCAAATAACCACCCGCTTTTAATGGCCGCCTTCCTTCCCTGTTACCGCGCTCGCCGCACTGCGATGTGCACTTTGCTGTTCCCTTTCTGCGCGGCGGGACAGACCGTGAAACAATACCGTCGCGACTAATTTAACTGTCTTTATACCAAACCGTACTGTCGTTCTACTCTTAGTTGTGTGCTTGCCAGTATTGAATACACTCTTCGAGTCGAATCTCAGGTTTCCATGAGTAGGTAACTCGGATATTGTGGGCGATCAGCCGGCCGGAGTGGCCGAGCGGTTAAAGGTGAAAGTAAAACCACATTAAGAATGTATTAAAGACAGTAAATAAAAATAAATAAATAAATAATAATTCCCACAAAAGATTTCCCCTTCCCACCCCTGATTCCTTGACGGACGAGGGGGACACTGCGACCAGGCATCGGAACAAAAAAAAAAAAAAAAAAAAGGCGCTACAGTCTGGAACCGCACGACCGCTACGGTCGCAGGTTCGAATCCTGCCATGGGCATGGATGTGTGTGATGTCCTTAGGTTAGTTAGGTTTAAGTAGTTCTAAGTTCTTGGGGACTTATGACCACAGCAGTTGAGTCCCATAGTGCTCAGAGCAATTTTTTTTTGTGGACGATCCTAGTAGCTAGGTAGCTGAACACAGACGTGCAGCTCTTGGGTTCGATTCCCAGAATCCACACACCCTTTTTCATACTGAGTTGCGCACTTCAAACAGAGCACACACTAAACCGATTTGCCTATGTTAGCGTAACTATTGAAGACAAAGGTGGAGGACACAGGGAAGAGAACATGAGATGTGAAGAAGGAGGAAGGGGGAGGGGGTGAAGGACGGTGGGGTAAAAGACAAAGAGAGAGAGGGAAACTGGCACTCAGACCAGTGAAGGGACGTGAAATGGAAGTTGCTTTCCATCTTGTGCTAGTCCCCTGACGAAACATTGAGTCTTGCTCCTCTATAGACGTCCACAATTGCGAAAATACTACTGGTGCAGGGTTTTGATTATGTCCCATAGATGTTCGATGGGATTCATGTCGAGCGATCTGGGTGGCCAAATATTCACACTAATTGCCTACAATATTCTTCAAACCACTGACGTCGTTGTTTAGGTACATGAAGTCCATGAATGGCTGCAAATGGGCTGCAGGTAACCGAACACAATCATTTCCCATGGTCACGAGCCCAGGAGACGCGCTTCAAGCGATGTCGTGCAATCAGCAAAGGCACTAGCGTTAGTCAAAAAATTGCTCTAAGCTCTATGGGACTTAAAATCTGAGGTCATCAGTCCCCCTAGACTTAGAACTACTTAAACCTAACCAACTTAAGGACATCACACACATCCATGCCCGAGGCAGGATTCGAACCTGCGACCGTAGCAGCCTCGTGGTTCCGGACTGAAGCGCCTAGAACCGCTCGTCCACCACGGCCGGCTACTAGCGTTAGTCACCTGCTGTCATAGCCCAGCAACGCCAAATTTCGCCGTGCTATCCTAAAGGATACGTTCGTCTTACGTATCGCTATCCCGTTTTTGTTACCTCAGTGCATAGCAGTTCGTAACTACACTTCGGACTATTATTCACACACGATAGGCTACGCTGCAAAACTCTGGTACGTCTTGCACGTTAAACAGTTAACTGGAATTGCTTATTAATGCCTGTAACACATTTTAGAGAACCGTAAATTATGATTCTCCTGCTTTATTAGTCCTCCGAGACACAGAAAGGTGCCGGGTTCTTTATGTCGTTCCTAACTTCGAACGTATTTATATTGTTCCGGGAGACTGTTCGCTGTTTACGCGTTTTTATTTCTTTCTTAAAGTTGTCGATGTAAAGCGCTGCTGCTACGGTCGCAGGTTCGAATCCTGCCTCGGGCATGGATGTGTGTGATGTCCTTAGTTTAGTTGGTTTAAGTAGTCCTAAGTTCTAGGGGACTGATGACCTGAGATGCTAAGTCCCATAGTGCTCAGAGCCATTTGAACCATTTCATTCCTGGGCACAGTATAACTCGGCAATCACTACTTAACATCTACATCTGTATACATACTTCGCATACTTGGCGGGCGGAGGGTACCCTGTCCCATTACTAGTCTTTTCCTTTCCTGTCCCTCTCACAAATAGAATGAAACAAAACCGACTGCCTATATGCTTCCGTATGAGCCCTCATTTCTCGTGCCTTATCTTTGTGGTCCCTACCCGAAACGTATGTTGGCGGCAGTAGAATCGTTCTTCAGTCTGCTTCAGTTGTCGGTTCCCCAATTTTTTTCAATACCATTCACGGAAAAGAAAGTCGCCTTCCCTCCAGGTATTCCCATTTGAGTTCCCGAAGCATCTCCTTAATACTTGCGTGTTGTTGGAACCCAGCGATAACAAATCTAGCAGCCCGTCTGTCAATTGTTTCGATGTCTTCCCCTTTATCCGACCTGGTGCCCACCCTAAACACTCGAGTAGAACTCAACATGAGGTCGCACTAGCGTCCAATATGCGATCTCCTTTACATATGAGCCAGTTCCCCTAATAAATCGTAATCAACCATTCGCGTTCCGCACCACAATCCTCACATTTCGTTCCGTTTCACATCGCTTTGCTATGTTACGCCCAGATATTTGTACGACGTGACAGTGTCAGCTAGGACACTACTAATGCTGTGTGCGAACATTACGGGTTTGTTTTTCCTATTCATCCGAGTTAACTTACAAATGTTATACATTTAAAGCTATCTGACATACCTGACACCAACTATAATTTTTGTCTAAGTGAATTAGTGTCCTCCCATAGTCATTCTTCGATACCTTCCAGTACACCGCAGCATCATCAGCAAACATCCGCGGATTGCTGCCCACCCTATCCATTTCCCACAGGGGACTCTTCTTTTCGATCACTCAGTCTCTTAGCATGCAAACGCATTCACTTGCTATTAGAATCTGGCAGCCACAAAAGCAATCACGACTGACCACCGAGTCATGGAGGCACATTTATTTATCTAGTGGCGTGTACTGCATGCGCTTGACCCGCTTACAAGGGAACCTCCCCATCGCACCCCCCTCAGATTTAGTTATAAGTTGGCACAGTGGATAGGCCTTGAAAAACTAAACACAGATCAACCAAGAAAACAGGAAGAAGTTGTGTGGAACTACGAAAAAAATAAGCAAAATATACAAACTGAGTAGTCCATGTGTAAGATATGCAACATCAAGGAGAGCATCAGCGTAGGAGCTCCGTGGTCCCGTGGTCAGCGTGAGCAGCTGAGGAACGAGACGTCCTTGGTTCAAATCTTCCCTCGAGTGAAAAATTTATTTTCCTTATTTTCGCAAAGTTATGATCTGTCCGTTCGTTCATTGACGTCTCTGTTCACTGTAACAAGTTTAGTGTCTGTGTTTTTCACCGCAAAACGGTGCGATTAGTAGACGAAAGGACGTGCCTCTCCAATGGGAACCGAAAACATTTGATCGCAATGTCATAGGTCAACCGCTTCCTCCATAGGAAAACACGTCTGATATATTCTATACGACACTGGTGACAGATGATAATTGTCTGAAAATAAAAAATTAAAACTCTTCACTCGAGGGAAGACTTGAACCCAGGACCTCTCGATCCACAGCTGCTCACTCTAACCACGGGACCACGGCGTTCCTGATCGCGAGTTCTCCTTGATTTTGCCTATCTTGCACATGGACTACTTACTTTGTATGTTTTGCTTATTTTTTTCATAGTTCCACACAACTTGTCCCTGTTTTCCCGATAGATCTGTGTTCAGTTTTTCAAGGCTTATCCACTGTGCCAACTTATAACTAAATCTGAGGGGGGTGCGATGGGGAGGTTCCCTTGTTAGTAACGCCCGTAGGAGAAGAAGCTGCAGCTATGCCTCGTGAATCGTAAACAGCGCAGAGCTCTGTTCATCGGCAGCGACACCGCGCCGGCTGTGGGGCGCCCTCAGACGGCCAATTAGCTCTCAATTGGAGCACTCGTCCTGCGAGGGCCGTGCGCTCACGCATTCCTCAGTGGGCAGGTCCGGAGCGGGAAAAACTCTTCACTCTCTAATTCTCTCCCTCCCCCCTCCCCCCCACAGCCACTCCTCCCACACTTCGGTCGACACTCGAGTCGCTGCCAGTAAGTGGCTCTCGAACCTCGCCCGTTCACACGCACTGCCCGCCGACACCAGACGTCTGCTTCGGTATCGCCCAGATTTATGACTACACAGTTCTCCGAGGCCCGTGCTGCGCGATGTCATCTCAGTACATTTCAGCGGCCTTTGTTGGAATACCGATAAAAGCAAACGTAAGATATGGCCGTTTATTAAGGATCTTGAGAATGTCATTGAAAGACACGTCACTTGCATTTTATACTTTACGTAGACTGAGGTCGCGAGATAGCATGGTGCAGTGAATGGCAGTTGAATCTCAATGTAGACAAGTGTAATGTGCTGCGAATACATAGAAAGAAAGATCCCTTATCATTTAGCTACAATATAGCAGGTCAGCAACTGGAAGCAGTTAATTCCATAAATTATCTGGGAGTACGCATTAGGAGTGATTTAAAATGGAATGATCATATAAAGTTGATCGTTGGTAAAGCAGATGCCAGACTGAGATTCATTGGAAGAATCCTAAGGAAATGCAACCCGAAAACAAAGGAAGTAGGTTACAGTACGCTTGTTCGTCCACTGCTTGAATACTGCTCAGCAGTGTGGGATCCGTACCAGATAGGGTTGGTAGAAGAGATAGAGAAGAGCCAACGGAGAGCAGCACGCTTCGTTACAGGATCATTTAGTAATCGCGAAAGCGTTACGGAGATGATAAACTCCAGTGGAAGACTCTGCAGGAGAGACGCTCAGTAGCTCGGTACGGGCTTCTGTTGAAGTTTCGAGAACATACCTTCACCGAAGAGTCAAGCAGTATATTGCTCCTTCCTACGTATATCTTGCGAAGAGACCATGAGGATAAAATCAGAGAGATTAGAGCCCACACAGAAGCATACCGACAATCCTTCTTTCCACGAACAATACGAGACTGGAATAGAAGGGAGAACCGCTAGAGGTACTCAAGGTACCCTCCGCCACACACCGTCAGGTGGCTTGCGGAGTATGGGCGTAGATGCAGATGTAGATAGCACATATGCAGATGTGCGAAGACATCGCGTACACGGGATGTAAAAGGCTAATGCAGTCGTGGAGCTGTCATTTGTACTCAGCTGATTCATGTGAAAAGGTATCCGATGTGATTATGGTCGCACGACGCGAATTAACAGTCTCTGAACGTGGTACAGTAGTTGGAGCTAGACGATAGGGCATTCCATTTCGAAAAATCTTTCGGGAATCCAATAGTCCGAAAGCCCCAAATTTCGGGCACTACCTATCACCACGGACGGCTGATACGTAATAGGCATGGTTTCAGAAAACATCGTTCTTGTGCAACGCAGCTAGCTCTTTATTCGCACGAAGTAATGGCCGCTATCGACAGGGGATCTCAAGTTTATTCCGTATTTCTAGATTTCCGGAAAGCTTTTGACACCGTTCCTCACAAGTGACTTCTAATCAAGCTGCGGGCGTACGGGGTATCGTCTCAGTTGTGCGACTGGATTCGTGATTTCCTGTCAGGAACGTCGCAGTTCGTAGTAATAGGCGGCAAATCATCGAGTAAAACTGAAGTGATATCAGGTGTTCCCCAGGGAAGCGTCCTAGCACCTCTGCTGTTCCTGATCTATATAAATGACCTGGGTGACAATCTGAGCAGTTCTCTTAGGTTGTTGATGCTGTAATTTACCGTCTAATAAGGTCATCCGAAGACCAGTATCAGTTGCAAAGCGATTTAGAAAAGATTGCCGTATGGTGTGGCAGGTGGCAGTTGACGCTAAATAACGAAAAGTGTGAGGTGATCCTCATGAGTTCCAAAAGAAATCCGTTGGAATTCGATTACTCGATAAATAGTACAATTTCAAGGCTGTCAATTCAACTAAGTACCTGGGTGTTAAAATTACGAACAACTTCAGTTGGAAAGACCACATAGATAATATTGTGGGGAAGGCGAGCCAAAGGTTGCGTTTCGTTGGCAGGACACTTAGAAGATGCAACAAGTCCACTAAAGAGACAGCTTACACTACACTCGTTCGTCCTCTGTTAGAATATTGCTGCGCGGTGTGGTATCCTTATCAGGTGGGATTGACGGAGGCCATCTAAAGGGTGCAAAAAAGGGCAGCTCGTTTTATATTATCACGTAACAGGGGAGAGAGTGTGGCAGATATGATACGCGAGTTGGGATGGAAGTCATTAAAGCAAAGACGTTTTTCGTCTCGGCGAGATCTATTTACGAAATTTCAGTCACCAACTTTCTCTTCCGAATGCGAAAATATTTTGTTGAGCCCAACCGATATAGATAGGAATGATCATCAAAATAAAATAAGAGAAATCAGAGCTCGAACAGAAAGGTTTAGGTGTTCGTTTTTCCCGCGCGCTGTTCGGGAGTGGAATGGTAGAGAGATAGTATGATTGTGGTTCGATGAACCCTCTGCCAAGCACTTAAATGTGAATTGCAGAGTAATCATGTAGATGTAGATGTAGATGCAGCGGCCGACTGCCTTCACGTAACGATCGAGAGCAGCGGCGTTTGCGTAGAGTTGTTAGCGCTAACATACAAGCTCCACAGCGTGAAACAACCACAGAGATCGATGTGGGGCGTTCGACGAACACATCCTTTAGGGAAGTGGGGCGAAATTTGGCGTTAATGGGCTCTGGCAGCAGACGGCCGTTATGAGCGCCTTTGCAAAAAGCACAAAATCGCTTGCAGCGCCTCTTCTGTGCCCGTGACCGTATTGGTTGCACCCTAGAAGTTATCCGCATTCATCTAGGGGCAGTAACAGCTGCCGACATGCTGGTCACATGTCCCAAGAGCGTAGAGTACTCTTCATAATATCTCGTATGCAGCACCGGCCGGTGTATTTATTTCAGAGCCAGCATATTTTTCCATCTTTTGTTGTTGATCTGTGTACTGTGTGTTGGAAGAGAAGGTTTGCATCCAGATGGCGGGGATAGAGCGAGCTGAGGGCCCCACTGTAGCGTCAGAGAAACCTATCGGAAAATCTCACTGCAACAACCCTTGTCGGTGTCCTAGCTTTGGCGTTAAGTCTGAACTGAATGGCCCACTCTACCGAGTTCTGAGCGTTGGCGCACGCCAAGGAGCTAGCGGTCGGCGTCTGTCCCACCACGTCCGGAGATGAGTACGACAACCAGGCTTCTCTATGCTTGATTCTTAAGGTCAGACGCCTTGGTGCCAGTAGAAGCGTTGGTGCGGCGCATCTCTTTCTCGACCAAAAACTGTGAATCAGCCAACGACTTCCGTCGGTTCTCCTAGGGTAGGGTGCGGACGAACTGACCAAACGAAAATAACTTCGTTTCTTTGCAGTACCAACTTCGTGAAGGTTAAATAAGCTTCGTGCAAGCAGAGAGGGAGTAGTTTGCAGTCTTTTCCCTGATTTTTCGAAAATTTTGAGGTATTTCTCGGCCGCCACGTTGACAATAGTACAGTTAGTCCCTCCAACAGTGATTCTTGAGAGGTTGGAAATTCGTCAGGAGGAACGTATTTTTCGGGGGTCGGAAACAGAGTTTCGAGAGCTGCGAACGCTGATCGTCAGAGACAGAAGCTGCCAGCCATACATGACTGTTTTTCAGCACTCTGCTGACGTGCAGCAGAGGTACGTTTTCGCAGTCTGTTTTCGCTGTCTGCGGTAGTGCGATCCGCAATCTGAATAATTCGTTTCTCGTATATTTTGTATGTGCAGTCCAAGTTGCTGACTTAACTCCAATTTGAATTTAGGTTCTTGTATCAGCGAGCTGCACAGATAATGCTACCTTGGTGATATAGCTTCCACATAGTCATCCTCCCATAGTGTTCCTCTGTCGTGTTAAGCTCAGCCAATTTTTTAACATCGTAATTCGAAGGTGACAAGTCTTCATTTCACCGTCTGCGTTCGTTTCGTTCATTTTTTAGAATGTAAGATTTTGATTAATTGTGGTATACCCCAGTTTGATTTAAAGCAAAAAATTAAAAATTTTGTTAAAGGTAAATAACTTTTGACCATCTTGTTCCACGTTAGAATAAATAAAAATTTTGTTAAAAGCAGATCCGACTTTCACTACAAGATCCTTGACTTGTACTATAGCTTTCGTGGACAGGTAGGATAAAGATAACCTGCTACACTGTACTATGAAGTTGTGGTTTGTTGTGTCGGTGTCATCCTTTGCGTACAGTGGCCAGATCAGATGCCAGGACATTGATGCTTGACTTGTTGCAGCAGGAGCAGCAGGAGCACACACGCTCCACCATGTACTCAGAGACTTTCAGACGACCGCGCTTCACCACAAAGACATCTCTTTTATCTCACTTCTAGCCCTCAAGTTGTATAACATTCTCCTGTGTTCATCCTACTAATTTCTTCCTATCTTCTATGACTTAAATCAGTGTAAAGTAATAGGTGTACTTATTTTGTTCGCTGGAATGATCGAAGCACAAATCGTTATTTGCAAACAGAGTAACGCATAGGATGCAGACAACGTTCCAAGACCACTGAAAAGCATTCGAAGCAATTCCTCGGTGTCGGTTGAAAAAACGAACGTTCTGTATACCATATGCATGCAACTGGCTCGGAGTGTTATGGACAAACAGCACCTAATACATTACCCACAACTGTTAAAAATGCCTTGCGTGTAGTCAAAGGCATATTGATACGACCAACTTATATTCATATTCTATACTGTCACATTGGACAGAGTGAACAGTAGCTAAAATAACACGGTTGAGGCATGACAGAACTTGACTGTACATCATTGTCTCTATAAAACTTAAACAAACTGAACATGATAGTGAGTGCCAGATGACATTAATGGAATGTAACTGACTGAAAAACATGGGCACTGCACGGAAAGAAAAGAAGGAATCCGGTAATTTTCGAACGCAAGCTCATTCGAGTAAGTGCCGAGGAAGAAGTGGAATAAACCCATAAACTAAAAATATAAAATAACTGCATTCCAAACGCACACGGTATTGCATGGAAAACATTAAATATTACACGTATTTTCCAGAGAACGGATACTGGTGAAACACCACTGGATCAAATGGTGTAAAGCTGTCCTGTTGGCTCTGACGAAAGGGATATTACACTGTGAGTGCAAGAATTTATAATACATTTTCCCCTTGCTGCATACAAAATGGGACAAGAAGAGTAAAAAACTCGAACGTAGTACCTTAGCAGCATTCCCTAAAGTGAACAGTACCTTTTATGTCGTTTCAGCTTGCGGTAAAAAAAAGTCCTTAAGCCAAAGCTTCTATTGACTACAGCAGTGCTTTACTTGGACTGGTGCAGTGAGAGAGGCTATACCGTTGCCTTGCCACCTATGAAGTGACTTATCCAAGTACCTGTATGGAGACCTACATTTTGGTATGGACTATGAATCATAGCTACTTGTGTTAGACAATGTAAAGTTGGTATTGCACCGTTAGGAAATGGCGATATTACAATAGATGCTGACTAAAAAAAACATTATCCACGTGTGCTAGAGACTTGTATCTCTGGTATTAACACATAATTCCACATTACTGTGTCAGCAGCGTGTAAAGTACAACATAGAAATCTAAAGTATAATCAGCAGTACTGTTTGGTATCCATCGTAATAACTTTATATCTTGACGGGGGAAGCAGTGAATAAAAATCTACAAAAAATACGGTTCTAAAAATGAACTCCTAAATGGTAACAAGAAGCGATAGGCCCAATTAATTCCTCTCAAGCGAGGAAGCTACGAGTGTGTCGCGCGTGACGTACAGTGCCGTGTTCGCCTCTCTAAGGGCGTCTTCATAAACTGAAATCGAAACGAAAAAGAAAATAAGAGACTTAACGCGAAGATGAACTGCATAGTTTGTTCGTGATTACACGAAATGTGTTTTAGAGGATTATAGAGGTGGGGAGATGGAGGAAGGCGTAAGCAAGCCATTAGCAGCTACAGAACTCCTTCCTAATCCGCAGAACCGGTCGCGGCTGCCTGCTACAACTGACGGCGGCACGGATTTGGTTTTGTTGCAGGGCCTGCCTTAAATATTCCTGACGTACCCTGCCCGCCGGCGAGCGGGTTGGAATTCCGAAACCGTGAACTCTGTCGCTCTCCGGGCATTCTGTCGCCGCGAGTCACAAGATACTTTCCATCTCCGTGGCTTGGAATCCAGGAGTTACAATTCGCTATCTTTAGGGGATTTTTCGTGCTGCCCTAGGTAGAAATAGAACTGATTCTGATTTCGGAATGTCATCTGTGTCATTTTGACTGATTCCTGGCCACGCAAATTTCCACACAGCTGAAGTTAACTGTTGACACTGTATTATGTCATGGGTGCTATCCTGTTTGCTAGATATATTTCATCTGTTTTCCGTAGTCCTGGTCTATTTCGTAGTCCATATTTTTGCAGCCACACTTTCGTGGAGTGGTCGTGTAAAAGTGGACCAGATACTGCACTATTTGATCAAAAGTATCCGGACACCTATGAGCGAGCATTACTGCGGGTCGTGTCCACTCTTTACCGTTACGACGGCTTCAACGCTGCTTGGGATACTTTCAATGAAGTGTCAGAGTTCCACTGGCGGAATGGCAGCCGATTCTTCCTCAAGAGCCCAAACTAGAGAAGGTAGTGAGTGACCTTGGACGCTAGGGTCTGGAGCGATGTCGACATTCCAACTCATCCCAAAGATGTTCCATTCGGATCAGGTCGGGAATCGGGACAGGCCAGTCCATTTCAGGAGTGTTATTGTCCACAAACCATTGCCTCGCAGATGCCGCTCAAACAATCATCGTCTTCGAACTTCTCGTCTACTATACACAGAACACAATGCTGTAAAATGTCTTCATATTCTTCCACATTTTCTTAAACGCAGTCATTTGGGCCACACCAAAACCACGAAAAACGCACCCACATCGTAACACCATCCTCTCCGCTCTTCACTGTTGGTGCAACGTATGGTGGTAGGTAACTTTCTCCTCAAACTCTTGCCAGAGGGTGTAGCGTGATTCATCGCTCCAAATCCACTTTCCAGTACCGGCGCTCTTTACACCACCTCAAGCGCCGTTTAGCATTGACTACAGAAATTTATGATGAGCTGCTCGACCATTCTCTCCCATTCTTTTCAGCTCACTACACACAGTTATTGCGCTATCTGGATTGCTGTCACCACGTTGGAACTCACGACTTGTTGCTTCCGCTGATTTCGCGCGATTTTTTATAACCACTCCCCTCGATACTCGCCGGGTCCATGTTCGACATCACACGAGTGCTGCCAGGTCTTGGTTGTTCCTCCGCGTTTCTTCTTCATATATATAACACCAACGTCGACTTGGGCATCTTTAGAAGGTTTGAAATGTCGCAGATGGATTTGTTACTAGGGTGACTAAGGTGACTTGTTACTGCTTCTCAACTGACAACAAAATAGTCAAATGGCTCTGAGCACTATGGGACTTAACTGCTGTTGTCATCAGTCCCCTAGAACATAGAACTACTTAAGAACTACCTAAGGACAACACATACATCCATGCCCGAGGCAGGATTCGAACCTGCGACCGTAGCGGTCGCGCGATTCCAGACTGTGGCGCCTAGAACCGCTCGGCCACTCCGGCCGGCCAACAAAATAGTCGCCCACTTCCTTTTATACTGGCGGGTTCGCCTCTAGTGATGTCTAGTGATCAATTCCGCATTAAAGAGGGTTATCGGGATACTAATGATCAGATACTGTAGTGGCCAACAGATGTCTCGCACACATGGTGATGAAACTTCAGTGAATAGTTTTAATACAGCGTGTTTGGAAATTCCAGTTACAAACTTCTAGAACTTGTTGATGGGAGTGAGTGCTAAATATTTTGAATAGGATCCATGTCTGGAAATGTACCGTTTTCGCGTTGGATAGCCACGCAACAGGTTAGTCATGGCGGCGGATGATTAATTCGAATCGCCTGATGTCATTTGACGTCTATCCTACCTCTCTGACCTTCTTCGAGGTTCAAATGGTTCAAATGGCTCTGAGCACTATGGGACTCAACATCTGAGGTCATCAGTCCCCTAGAACTTAGAACTACTTAAACCTAACTAACCAAAGGACATCACACACATGCATGCCCGAGACAGGATTCGAACCTGCTACCGTAGCGGTCGCGCGGATCCAGACTGTAGCGTCTGGAACCGCTCGGCCACTCCGGCCGGCGATGCGTTCCAGTTCAGACTATTATCTACACACTTTCCTCTACCAATACCTACGAGTTTGTTTCCGATCATCCTTTATATGGACCACGATCTGTCAGCCCGGAAGTCTTAACTGAAGTATACACGGCCGTGAGATCGTGTACTGTATCACACATTTCTCAATCCCAGATTAATTTCTATTGCTGAAGGTAGCCTTCTTTCTCTGTGGCGCTGCGTCCTTATTCCTTACTGTACACGGAACATCTGATAGAATGCTGCATCAGCAACGAGGAATGAAGCCGCCAGAGCCTCTAAACAAATGGCGGCGGTGTTCTATAACCTGACGGCGAGCGACGGCCAAGACGCACCGGCGAAGCTATGCCGATAACGATACAGCGCACAGATTTACGAGCTAATGCCGGCGATTAGCGGGCAGAATTCCGCGTATCGCAAAATATTAAGCCGGTGAACAATACCGGCCCGGAATGGCTCACTAATAATTGGAGCACACAATTCCAGGCAGGTGGAAGTGAGGGGTGGGGGATGCGACCAACCCGGAAAGCGTACGCATTATCTCTCTCTCCCCCACCCTCGCCTTGGTCTCCCTCACCCACAAATGCACAGGCGCACGTAGCCGTACTGGAGGTGTGCTGTTAATTGTGTTCTCAGGTAGACGACGGCGGAGGAGGAAGAGCGAAGCCTCTTTCCTCCCAGCCCGCACCGCGCCGAATAATGGAAAATGATTTAGTCATTTTCAGCTTCATAAAAGCGGCGGCTCAGCTCGGGCGCGGATTCCTCCTGGAAGGGGTGAGGGTAAACCAGAAAACACAATTATACGGCTGTGCTAATGAAGGGGTTGGTCGACCGGCGGGGGCGGAAGACGTGGTGCGGAGAGCCGCAGACCTTACCTACAATTACACCCGCCGCAGCCCCAACACTGCTTTCCGCCTAGAACGCTCCGGCTTTAATATTAATGAGAAATCAAGCGAGCGGCGGAGACACTTTGCAGCCGCTCTACCAGTGCCCCTAGCACTCGATCAACTGAGCTGTCTCCAATGAAATCAATTCCCTGTGTGAGGCACAATGGTCCACATACAGATCCCCTGGATACATGTTTGAATGTCAGTAGTCCAACATAAAATATACTGTTCTCACATAAAGGTGCGAGGGCTTCTTGGATACACTCCAAATAAATACTGTATAATCTCTTAATGATTTCGATGAGCATTCGGCCTCAAGTCTAAAACGTGCAAGGTCAAGTCTGCTCCAACATTCCTATGTCTGAACTGTCTGATTTCATGAAAGCTATAAATGGTGAGTCACTAACTATTGCCACCTAGAATAACTCCGAAAGTATGATAGATGAAAAGTTTTGAGGGACAAATGTTGCATGGGACAAGGGGAGCCATAACATGACGTTGGTTTTTTGTTGCTAGGTCAGAGACATGAAGCTCAACTTCGTTTTTTTTAATGGGATGCTATAGTTTGGTACTTATTTTCTGATAGCGGCTATTGAGACGAATCCAATGACGTGTAACAGTAAGGTCTTTGAAGATCAACGAAGGTCAAAAAGGTGGCATGAACTCCCATTTACAGAAGGTGTTCGAGGTTATGACCTTTGGTATCACTGCAGTGCTGCACTCTTATTATCATGGATTGAGTGGTATTCCTTATCACTTCGGCACTTAGCGAAGCACATGCTCTGACAATTCTCTTTCGTATATCGTGCAAATAGTAAATATTCGCCGAATACGGCTTATCCATCTAATGTACCATTTACTTGTAAACACCTTTCGACGGTTTCGCAATGTATCACTAATAGGAACGGTAAGACTAGTATCGTCGAATCAAGAGAATGTGAATGATGTATTCCTTCGAAGAACAAGTCGATTGGCTTCTCATTTACGGAGAATGCCAACGAAATTCAGTGAGAGCTAGGAACTTATACGCTGAAGATATCATTAACGTACTCACTCTACACGTCGTACATTTAAATATGTGTATGATAAATTGAGAACAACTAGGTCTTTAACCCATCGGAAACATATCCAGCAAACGAAAGTTACTAACGAGGAAACGGAATTTGGTGCTCTTGCCACTGTGGTTCGAGATCTCGATGCTAGTCGCGTCAAATCGCAAGGGAATCTGGCATGAGCCAGAGTAGTGTCGTTCGTGTTCTGCATCGCCATAAATATTATCCTTGCCTTATACGTCTCCACCAAAAATTAACTGGTACGGATTGTATGCGTCCCAATGAATTCTGCCGATGGGCTCAACTTCAGATTCAGAGGGATGACGCATTTATTAATTTGATTTTATTTACTGACGGGGCTACATTCACGAACCTTCGAAATGTTAATCTGCATAGCATTAATTTTGGGCAACTGAAAATCCATGTTGGCTGCGGAAATTTGCACACCAAAAACCGTGGTCGGTGACTGTATGGTGTGGGATTCTGGAGGACAGAATTATAGGCCCCTATTTCATCGAAGGAAAGCATAATCGTAGGAAGTACACCACATTGCTGCACGAAACATTAGATCTGTTATTAGAAGAAATACCTTTAGGAACAAGGAGCAGGATGTGGTATCAACACGATCGGTGTCCGGCGCATTTTTCGCTGACGGCTAGAAATGAGTTGCAGAAACAATTCCCATATCGCTGGATTGGACGCGGAGGAGATGTGTCGTGGCAGTCTCGTTCGCCAGACTTGACGCCTCTGGATTTTTTTGCTTGTGGGGATTCGTAAAAGACGTTTATAAAGACTTTCCAGCTACACCTGAAGATATGCGACATAGAATTGTCACAGCATGTGCTTCCATGAGTGCCGAAGTGATAAGGGATACCACTCAATATATGATAATAAGAGTGCAGCACTGCAGTGATACCAAAGGTCATAACTTCGAACACCTTCTGTAAATGGGAGTTAATGCCACCTTTTTGACCTTCGTTGATCTTCAAAGACCGTACTGTTACACACCATTGGATTCGTCTCAATAGCCGCTCTCAGAAAACAAGTACCCAACTACATCATCGCATTTAAAAAAAGCAAAGTTGAGCTTCATATCTCTGAAGCGACCCCACCTAGCAACAAGGAACCAACGTCATATTATGGCCCCGTTGTCCCATTTCACTTTTGTCCCACAAATGTTTCAGCTCCTATCATACTTTCAGAGTTATTCTTGGTGGCAATAGTTAGTGACTCACCCTGTAGATTGAAAGTATGTGACTGATTTCCTAGCCAGCTCAGTGTAAGGAGACATGAATTATTCAGACGCTTCTCTGTTGTCTTTAGATACCAGAAACTGTCGAAGAAGACGACGACTGACATTCACCTGCTATGTTGTTTTAATGTCTTACGTACAAAAATAATTAACACTGTCTCAGCGCTCAACATTACACGTTCTCATACGAACTGAGTTGATTATACGAGATGTTGTTGCAAGTGGTCTATGGCTACCCAGTGTCTAGCGGAAAGACGCACAAGAACCCCACCCCTGCGTACCTACTGGTCATCCACAACGGCACCTCCCCCCCCCCCCTCCCCCCCAGACCGCGTTGTCGTTGCGTTAACCCGTCTCTGCGCTCAGCTCAGGAGTAATTAGAGAATTAGTAAGGGGCGAGCTCCGCCTTCCGCAGCCCCCGGTCGCAAATGAGCAGCCCACGACGTGCGCACACACCCCGCAAGGCGGCTCTGTTTTTATATCCACCCTCTGGAAAAATAACCCTTCATCATGCTCCATAAGAAATATTACGTGAAATGACCCCACAAATTAGGGCAGGGCAGAGGAAATAATTTGGACCTAAAGCTTTTATACGCAAGACTGGCGAACCATGTCTAGCTGGAAGAAGGTAATACAGCTCTCAAAATTAGATGCTCCATGAAACGAGACAGTTAAACAGTTCGAGGTGGGTGCTCACAGCAGCGGATAGAAAATGGTCTCCTGCTCTGGTTGTACTACCTCAACATTCTCAGTGTTTCGCGGACTTTTTGACTCCAAAATAAACATCCTGTGGCCGAGCGGTTCTAGGCGCTGCAGTCTGGAACCGCGCGACTGCTACGGTCGCAGGTTCGAATCCTGCCTCGGGCATGGATGTGTGTGATGTCCTTAGGTTAGTTAGGTTTAAGTAGTTCTAAGTTCTAGGGGACTGATGACCTCAGAAGTTAAGTCCCATAGTGCGCAGAGCCACTTGAACCATAAACATCCTATTAACAACGTTAAATGGTGAATGACAGTGAGAAAGGTTTGTAATAGGGTCATAATCAAGACATCAGTCAGTTCGCGTGTTTTGCATGGTCTACTGGCGGTTGCCAGTTTCAGTTCTGTACCGTTAAATTTACAAGGAGGTGTTGTTGGAACTTCTATTGCAAATCACTCTGTAATTCACTCGATTTAGAAAATTAAAACTGCGAAAACAAGATACTAGGACTAGGGTACAGGTATAAAAAGAATTATGTAAGTCTCTGAACAACTACAAGGAGCGGTTGGTTGGTACGATTGTAAGTAGGCTGTTTAGGTTTTTTTATTGGTAACGCCACCTCTGTATGAAAATCACTGGCTGTGCTGTGTGCAGTCTGTGGCTGCTTTGCATTGTTGTAATACTCGCCATTGTAGTGTTAGGCAGCTGGCTGTGAACAGCGCGTAGCGTTGCGCAGTTGGAGGTGAGCCGCCAGCAGTGGTGGATGTGGGGAGAGAGGTGGCGGAGTTTTGAAATTTGTCATGAACTGCCATATTTATATATGATGATATCAAGGTAAATACATTGTTTGTTCTCTATTAATATCTTTCATTTGCTAACTATCCCTATCAGTAGTTAGTGCCTTCAGTAGTTTGAATCTTTTATTTAGCTGGCAGTAGTGGCGCTCGCTGTATTGCAGTAGCTTGAGTAGCGAAGATTTTTGTGAGGTAAGTGATTTGTGAAAGGTATAGTTTACTGTTAGTCAGGGCCCATTCTTTTGTAGGGATTATTGAAAGTCAGATTGCGTTACGCTAACAAAATATTGTGTGTCAGTTTAAGGACAGTCATTTGTAATTGTTCAAAAGGGGACGTTTCACGATTAGGAGAGTACTACGCACGACTTGGCGATTGCTTCTATGCTTCTTATTACCTGTAATGTTAATGACTCGAAACTACGTTTCATTTTCCGACGGGATGACTGCAATGGAAGAACTGGAGGTGTGAATATTATCTGGGTTACTACGACTTGTATAAACTCGCATCCCTACCGTGGAAAAGTTAGTGTGGCCAATTTAGTGAAGTTTACTGAATTGCAAATCACAACAGAACCACACTATGTAGTTCTCAAAACTTAACATGTATTTCGACTTAATTGTCTTTTTAATTTTCAGTAAAAATTGTGTTTATGACTTCAACTGGTAAGAGATATAATTTCCTCGCGAGAGATATAGGAACTGTAGAATTCAAGAAAAGTTAATTGGAATTATCTCAGTTGTATGACATACGTTACTGATGAATATTTTCAGTCATATAAACTGAACTTCTTCAGACCTGAGTGTCACAACGGCTGGTCGCCCGCAATACTTTAGTTAAAACTAATAACCCAGTAAGAAACTTCCTGGCAGATTAAAACAGTGTGCCGGACCGAGACCCGAACTCGGGACCTTTGCCTTTCGCGGGCAAGTGCTCTACCAACTGAGCTACCAGAGCATAGATTCACTTCCGTCAGTACCTCATCTTCTAACTTTCAAACTCCACAAAAATTACATGTAACTTACGGGACTAGCACTCCTGGAATAAAGGATATTGCGGGAGCATGATTAGCGACAGCCTGGAGGATTGTTTCCAGAATGAATTTTCACTCTCTGGCGAAGTGTGAGTTGACATGAAATTACCTGTGCCGCACCGGGACTATTGCCTGGTGTCCTGAGCCATCTGACCTGTCCTGTCTGTTGATGACATTTTCTGTAAAGCCTGCAGAAAACTAGGAGAGTCCGTGCAGACAAGAAACTTCCCTCCACCGAGGAGTCTCCTGTGCTCCAGTGCATTTTTGGCCGCCCACAGCTAACCACAGTACACTAAGAAATAGCTTTGTAAGCGGATTTTAATGATAATATGAGGGAAGATAACAGAACGCCCGACATTGCCCCTTGCTTTGATCCAGCGGTAAGAACCACCAAGTGCTTACGATACTCTTATAAAATTGTGTTAAAAAGTATTTTTGAAACCACAGGTTACAAATAAATTCCCTTTACATATCTTGAGGACAGGTTCCTTACACCAAAACAATAAGAACTGTCTAACAAAGAATGGGTTTTAAATGCGTAATTTAAGCGCTATGAGCACGTCTTCAAATTCAAATGGTTCAAATGGCTCAGAGCACTATGGGAATTAACTTCTCAGGTCATCAGTTCCCTAGAACTTAGAACTACTTACACCTAACTAACCTAAGGACATCACACACATCCATGCCCGAGGAAAGATTCGAACCTGCGACCCTAGCGATCGCGCGGTTCCAGACTCTAGCGCCTAGAACCGCTCGGCCACTCCGGCCGGCAGCACGTCTTCAAATATCGATACCATGAAACACATCTCTCCCACTGCAAGCACTTTACTTTCCATATTTTGGGAGTAAGTACCAAAAAGAGGACAAAAAATCCATTAAACATGTGCTCTAAAACGCATACATTAAAAGCTATGAGCGCTTGTCCATCTTCGATACTGTGAAACATCCCTTCTGTTGAAGAAATGCCCATGGCTCTTATGGTATGCATCTTAGGGCCCATATTTGCTTGACTTTTTTTCTCGTTTAGGCCCATAGTACCACCTAAAAAATACGGAAAGCAAATAGCTTGCAGCAGAAGAGGTGCTTTTTATAGTATCAAAGATGAACAAGCGCTCATAACTCTTAAGGCAAGCACTTAAGAGCCCGCTTTTAGTAAACATTTTTCTTTTACTTCCTGGCAGATTAAAACTGTGTTCCGAACCAGACTCGAACTTGGGAACTTTGCCTTTCGCGGGCAAACGCTCTACCAACTAAAGCGCGACTCACGGCCCCGTCCTCACAGCTTTACTTCTGCCAGTACATCGTCCCCTACCTTCCAAAATTAACAGAAGCTCTCCTCCTTTCTTTCAGGAGTGCTAGTTCTGCAAGGTTCGCAGGAGAGCTTCTGTAAAGTTTAGAAGTTAGGAAACGAGGTACTGGCAGAAGTAAAGCTGTGAGGAGGGGTCGTGAGTCGTGCTTGGGTAGCTCAGTCGGTGGAGCACTTTCTCGCGAAAAGCAAAGGTCTCGAGTTCGAGTGTCGGTCCGGCACACAGTTTTAATCTGCCAGGAAGTTTCATATCACCGCACACTCCGCTGCAGAGTGAAAATCTCATTCTGGATTTTTCTTTCAGTATGGTGCGAGGAACCCGTTCTCGAAGTCTGTAAGGGGAACGTAGCTACACCCCACATATGCGGAGTAATCAGTTTGTTACTTCGTCATGTAAATCTTCCTGGCAGGGACCACGACCTCAGCAACCATCGACGCGAACAGCTGGGCTCCGTGGCCGATCGAAGGTCACTAAAGCGTGTAAACTGAGACGGGGGGCCCATTAGGAACATTAGTGTGGGGGTGGACCAGAGGCCGACCGCTGGTGGTGCGCCGGGCGCTGGCCCGGACCGGGCAGAGCACAGCTGGGAGCAGGATGCGGGATGCGGCAGTTGATTTGTGCGTCCGTCTGCCGTCCGCGGGGCGCCCCGGCGTGTTTGCGGCGCGGGCATAAATACTGGATCCCACCGCTGGCCAGGCGCACACACGCACACAGCCAGCCCCCGGCCCTGTGTACATTATCCAGTCGGCAATTCGCACAATCAACACGAAGAGGCCCGGTTCGCCACAAACAAACATATTGTCGCTTAGCGCGCGTCGCCGCTGACAGTCGCTGCGCGCCTTCCCGCCCGGTCCGTCCGACTGCGCGCCAACACTTTGCGCCAGCTGAATCAGCGGCGATTGCAGCTAAGCGCCTGCCGCGCCGCTGCCACTGTGTGGCAACACTCTCCGCCACTTACTGGCCGCGTTCCCACGCTCCGCGTTATTTCAGCCCCCGCTGTCCGCTTTGTACACTCCGACTTCCCGGATGAACCAAACAAATTTCTTCCAGCTACACACGTTGCGTCTGTACACCGCAAACTACGTAATCATCTGCATATTTCTGAGGTGTTTACGGCGTGACTGATACACACTGACGGAAAGTACACTACTGGCCATTAAAATTGCTACACCAAGAAGAAATGCAGATGATAAGCGGGTATTCATTGGATAAATATATTACACTAGAACTGACATGTGATTACATTTTCACGGAATTTGGGTGCATAGATCCTGAGAAATCAGTACCCAAAACAACAACCTCTGGCCTTTATAACGGCCTTGGTACGCCTGGGCATTGAGTCAAACAGAGCTTGGATGGCGTGTACAAGCACAGCTGCCCATGCAGATTCAACACGATACCACAGTTCATCAAGAGTAGCGACTGGCGTATTGTGACGAGCCAGTTGCTCGGCCACCATTGACCAGAGGATTTCAGTTGCTGAGAGATCTGGAGAATGTGCTGGCCAGGGCAGCAGTCGAACATTTTCTGTATCCAGAAAGGTCCGTACAGGACCTGCAACACGCGGTCGTGCATTATCCTGCTGAAATGTAGGGTTTCGCAGGGATCGAATGAAGGGTAGAGCCACGGGTCGTAACACATCTGAAATGTAACGTCCACTGTTCAAAGTGCCGTCAGTGCGAACAAGAGGTGACCGAGACATTTAACCAGTGGCACTCCCTACCATTACGCGGGGTGATACGCCAGTATGGCGATGACGAATACACGTTTCCTATGTGCGTTCACCACGATGTCGTCAAACACGGATGCGACCATCATGATGCTGTAAACAGAACCTGGATTCATCCAAAAAAATGACGTTTTGCCATTCGTACACCCAAGTTCGTCGTTGAGTACACCATCGCAGGCGCTCGTGTCCGTGATGCAGCGTCAAGGGTAACCGTAGCCATGGTCTCCGAGCTGATAGTCCATGCTGCTGCTAACGTCGTCGAACTGTTCGTGCAGATGGTTGTTGTCTTGCAAACGTCCCCATATGTTAACTCAGATATCGAGACGTGACTGCACGATCCGTTACAGCCAAGCGGATAAGATGCCTGTCATCTCGACTGCTAGTGATACGAGGCCGTTGGGATCCAGCATGGCGTTCCGTATTACCCTCCTGAACCCACGGATTTCATATTCTGCTAACAGTCATTGGATCTCCACCAACGCGAGCAGCAATGTCGCGATACGATAAACCGCAGTCGCCGGCCGCGGTGGTCTAGCGGTTCTAGGCACTCAGTCCGGAACCGCGGGACTGCTACGGTCGCAGGTTCGAATCCTCCCTCGGGCTTGGATGTGTGTGATGTCCTTAGGTTAGTTAGGTTTAAGTAGTTCTAAGTTCTAGGGGACTGATGACCACAGATGTTAAGTCCCATAGTGCTCAGAGCCAAACCGCAATCGCGACAGGCTACAATCCGACCTTCATCAAAGTCGGAAACGTGATGGTACGCATTTCTCCTCCTTACACGAGGGATCACAACAACGTTTCAGCAGGCAACGTCGATCAACTGCTGCTTGTGGATGAGAAATCGGTTGGAAACTTTCCTCATGGCAGCACGTTGTGGGTGTCACCACCGGCGCCAACCTTGTGTGAATGCTCTGAAAAGCTAATTATTTGCATACACAGCATCTTCTTCCTGTCGGTTAAATTTCGTGTCTGTAGCACGTCATCTTCGTGGTGTAGCAATTTTAATAGCCAGTGGTGTAAATAGCAACACCAAAATCGTTCATGTAGAGAAATCAAATTACGGGAATACATTTGTCTAGGTAATATACGTAAGTGATTAAATTCCAAGAACACACCTTAATGCAAGCACAAGATAAGCCGTTGCAAAGTGAAATGTTGGTACATTTGTAAGCGGTTAATCAGCAGAAGGTTGAATGCAAGCATGCAAACGTGCATGTATTGTATTGTACAGGTGGCCGATGTCACTTTACGCATGCAGGTTGTATTTGGTCGGTCAATCGGGGACAGTTAATGCTGGTTGTGGATGACATGCGAGTTGTCGTCCGATGATGTCGCATATGTGCTCGATTCGAGAAAGATATGGCTATCTAGCAGGCCAAAGCACTCTGTAGACACACTGTAGAGCATGTTGAGTTACAACAGTAGTATGTGGGTGAGCGCTATCCTGTTACAAAACACCCTCTGGAAATGAAACTTCCTGGTAGACTAAAACTGTGTGCCGGACCGAGACTCGAACTCGGGACCTTTCGCGGGCAAAGTGCTCTACCATCTGAGCTACCCAAGCACGACTCACGCCCCGTCCTCACAGCTGCACTTCAGCGAGTACCTCGTCTCCTACTTTCCAACCCTTATAGAAGCTCTCCAGATGGTAGAGCACTTATCTCTCTAAAAAGTATGTTGGGAGTAAAAGTCAACAACAATGAACGAAATTTGAATTTTTATTTTTTTTTGGTCATAAAGTCGGTGCCACATGCTACTGAAATGGATTTATGTTGGTAAGAGTGTACTGAGAGGTATTTTCAGATTCTAAGTTCGTAAGTAGAGATCAGTACATCTATAAAAAGTGTGTTGTTAACGTAATTCAACAACAGTTAACGATTTTTGTAAAATAATTTTCCGTGTGGGCATGAAGTACCCCCTCCCCATTGCCTGCGCCGCCCCCCCCCCCCCCTTGGTAATGTGCGCTATGGAAAAATTTTAGTATTGCTAGGATTCATTGGATATTGGATGAATCCACTGTACTCTGTTTGTCTTCCTTTTTAAGTGACGATAAACTAAAAGCCATGGCAGCGTTTGTTCTCGTTCCATTTCTCTAGTACCGTGCTGGGTGACTGAGAAGGAAGAAAATGACGGGCGCTACCGTACCGTGCACAACAGCCGAATAAATGTGAAATTCCCGCGGCGGCCTGGCGCGTACACGGTGCCGCATAGACGGCTGCCGGACGAGTGTGAAATGGGCGATAAGTCAGCTCGACACACTCCTCCAACAGGTACAGAAGTGATCGATGGTGTCCGTCTCGGAGATCTGCCCGCGGAAGCGCGCACGCAATTTGCGCAGTGGAGCGTTCCTCTTGAGGGCCGCTACAGAAAGCCGGCGTGCCACAAAGGAGCGGGACTGGGCAGTTTGCGGGATAATTTAAATAGGCGCGAGGCGGCCGCGGCAGTAATGACTGTTTTGATAAGATTCCCGCCGCCCACAAAAGGCGGCGCCGTCGGCGTCGGCGAATCGCGCCGTCGCGCGTAGCCCGCCGGCCCATTGTGTCGCACCTGGCCGGCTGTTTGCATAAACAGGGCAAAACAAACAATTAGCAGCCGTCGCCACAATGCGAGTCCGCGGAGATAATAAAAATAATGAATGGGAAAAAGGACGCCGGCAAACAGACGGCGCCGGCCGGAGTCTTCATTGAGCACAGACAAAAGGTATTTGCTTAGCGGCCGGCCGTGCGAGCTCGGACACGCGGCACGCCTGTCAGACGCCCATTCGGAAGGCAGCTGCGCGTGACGCCGCCTGCGTAGGCGGCAGTCAGACAGAGACCGGCCTATCCGCTGTACACGTCAATAGTGCCCGGGCGCAGGAGAGCGCTTGCGAGTCCTTGGCAGGCAACACTGCAACTGTACGGACCTTTAAAACGGAATGACAGCTTATTCTTCATCGAAGAAAAGAAGGGAAATAAGGGATTAAGTCTCGTCGATGACGTGTACGACTTCTGATTCAGGAAAGCTAGAGAGGTAAATCGGCTGTCCCTTTTTAAACGAACCAATACGGCTCCGAATATTTTCACTCTGCAGCGAAGTGTGCGCTGATATGAAACTTCCTGGCAGTTTAAAACTGTGTGCCGGACCGAGACTCGAACTCGGGACCTTTGCCTTTCGCGGGCAAGTGCGTTCTCCTGGAACTCGCCAAACCCAAACACTTCCATCGGAGTGCACGGGGTATTGAGTGAGTATCAATCCAAATCACCAGTCTTCAGTCATCCACTGTCGAGTGGCATCGCTCTTTACAGCATTTCAATCAGCCCTTAGCACTGACAACAGAAATGTGTGGCTAATCAGGATCTGCTCGAGCATTTTGCACCATTCTTTTCAACTCCTTACTCACAATCATTGTGCTACCTGGACTCAAGAACGACTCCATACTACTTTTTTATAACCACTCTCTACAATGGTCGACGGTCCCTGTCCGTCAGTACATCAGGCTCGCCTTGTCTTTGTTTAGCGCTCGTTGTTCCTTCGCGTTTCCACTTCACAGTCACGTCACTCTTGGGCAGCTTTCGAAGGCTTGCAATGTCCTCGATGCACTTATCACTCAGGTGACAAACAAGGACCAGTCCACGTTCGAACTCACTGAGCTCTCTTGACCGATCCATTTTGCTGTTACTTCTTCCCTACTGGCAACACAGTATCCCCCATTGCCTTTTATACTGGTGGATACGCCTCTCTTGACATCTAGTGGTCAATTTCGAATTACATAGGGTCGTCCTGATACTTCAGATCAGAGAGTGTCTATGTTACATATTACTTCCTCTCGCTTACAGGTGTAGGGTTTATACGCTTGCTCCTACAGTTGAATGTTCGTGAATGCAACAGGGCGGGGAAAACAAAGGTGGAAGCAGACTGTCACATTATGTGCAATGCCATAAAGTAGCATCACCTGGGCACTACAGATGTGGATGTATTTAGGAAGTGCATACTGCTGTAGTTCAAATCAGTCCCCGTCGCCTGTCCCATGCTGTGGACTCGAATAATGTTTTCCTTGGTTTCAGTAAAATCCTTTGGGTCAATACCTTTTTACGACTCTATTCATCTTCAGGATAGTTAGTGGTAACGCTGTGGTTATAGCAGTGGACTGAGATTCGGAAGCAACTCAAATTCTTGTAAGGACATTATACATTGAAAAACCAATTACGCTGCTATAATGTTTTTTATTGAGCTCTTCTGATTACTATGAACTCATTTCGAAACCTATGGTCATTTTCAAGCTATATCCTTAGCACATCCTTAACGATGGTGCTGTCGAAATGGTAGTCCAGATGGAGATGTATTAACTTTCCGTTTATGCAGGTACTGCACACTGTTTTCGAGACGGTCGACTATTATTGTATTTGACTGCTTATTTTTACAGATTTTAACGATGTAAAGAAGTGTAAATAAAAATACTGATAACTGAAATTCGGCCATCCGAATGGGAATTTTCTGTGTCTTCCCTGAAATTGCATAAGACGAACGCCGCGGGAGTCCACTGAAGAGAATATGAAATGGTACGAACGCGTAAAATCAGTATTAGGGCTCGTGACCCACAGGTTTAGATTTGTTGCAATGGTACTGAGGAATAGTTGTGAATCTGTAAAGCAAATGGAGTACAAGGCGCTGATGTGACTAATTCTCTTCTACTCTAGCGTCTGGAGTCCTTATCAAGTGGGCATAATCACAGACTTCGAACGAATCCAAAAACGCGCTGCAAGCATCTTAACAGGACGGTACTGAAACAGAAATTCGCGAAGAACTTAAATGGGAATCCTTGGAGCAGATGCGAGGCAGTTATCCGGAAACACTGTTGGATGCATTCATAGCACACATATTGCCATATTCGTATATCACGCGGAGGAATCGCGGGAATTAGACTAGAGAGATAAGGGTGCGTACATTTTTTTTCCTCGTTCAGTATGCGAATGGATTAGGAGAGAAAAACATTAATATAGGTACAAAGCACCCTCTGCTATGCGCTGCGGAGAATATACGTAGATGATGTAAACACTAACGATTTCCTTCGTGATACTGTCACTTGCCCGGTTGTGCTCCGTCTGTAATGACCTAGTTAGACAGTGATCTTCATTCACGTTCAAGTCGAAGAGGTGTAGAGCATTGACCTTTCCCCTTATCGTCTATATCGATTACACGTACGTGAGTTATTCTCAGTAATGTGTTACTACGTCTCTCCTCCGCGCCATAACCACAAAAAACTCACATGCTGTGCGAAAACAGCCGCCTGTCGCGTACCGGAAGCACAGTTGCTGCTACGCTTCAGTTTCCAAACTGCGAGATGATAGTGCGTCACACATGTTGCCGGTGCGGAAAATAAAATTGTGACGGTCGGAAGAGACGACTACGAGCCATCCCGCCTGTTGCCACGGCTGGCGGTGCAGAGCTATTAGCGTTTCGGTTACGCTCTCCATCCTCGGTACGGCTTCCACGAGCGCTGTTGCGTTACGTGCCGGCCCCGCGACCATCAGGGGGCGCGCAGAGCGTCTACCCTTCCCGGCCGGCACTATTACCGCCTCGCCCGACACTTCACGTAAAAGCTCGCGTGCTAATCGATTTTTCGCACGTTGCCGGTAGTAATCGCCAGCACTTCCAAAAGCGGCGGCGGCTCTGTTTCCCTCTCTCCTCTCGCACTGTGCGCGCCGCCCCCGCCGCCCCCTCACCGCATCTCATTCTGGAGCAATCCACGGCGTCCATTTCCAGGCACGAAAGCGGCGAACCGAAGAGGGCGGTCGGCCAGCCGCTTACCTGGCCCGCAATTTCGTATCCTTGCAGCGGAGTGTACTCCCGCTACTAATATTGACTCAATTACCGAGAGAAAGCACCGGCGTTCTCCTCGCGGTGCCCTACCCCGCGCGACTGTGTGCGCACGCGTGAGTGTGTGTGAAAGAGAGAGAGAGAGAGTTGGAGAGGGAGAGGAGCGAGATGAGTGGAGGAGTGGGACAGGTTAGGCAGCGGCCGGCGGGCGCGTCAGCAGAACGGCGCCGCGCGAGGACACAGAGGAAGAAGGGAAAAGAATGGCGAACGAGGTTTCCGCGGCACCTTGTGCCGTCAGCACAAGATACATTGTTTCGTTATTAACACAAGTTGCTGACAGGAAAGCAAATAAGCTTTAATGGAAACGTTAATGAATAGAAATGGCGGTAGCGAGGTATGGGGAGATGGGAGGGAAGGGTGGCGGAGGGGGAGAGGAGGTGAGGGGTGGGGAGAGAGGGGCAGGAGGAGAAGAAAGAGGAGGAGGAGGGTAACTGCGTAGGAGGAGAAAGGGGGAAGAAGAGAGAACAGTGCGAGCGGTTGGCTGGGGGCACGGTGCCAGCATCGCGTCAGGTCAAACTCAATTTGTACGTCTCGCGAGTCCTCTCTGGGGACGGCGGGACGGCGGGACGCCCGCAAGCACTCAGACCACCGCTTCTGTGCTCCCTCGCATTTGCGCCTAGCACTGTGATTTATAGATCGATTCTCATTTTGCGCTCAGTAACGACAAACGCCGGAGTTGCGATCACAGAAATTTCACTTCATCTGCCCAATATCACATCAACACGCGCGTAAGTACACAGTATGTGGAGGAAAATACGAGAACGCTTGAAGTATCAAAGACTTGATACACCAAACAGACATTAAATTTTTTTTGTCCGCAAGATGCCTTTCTCTTCCTGTCCTGCGCTAAAGATTTCCGTTTTTTCATCCCAAACACACCGAACATCTTCCATATTCTGTCCCCAGTTTTCAGTCGCCGTCTACGCCTACAAGTTTTCATCTCCTATTGTAACTTCCAAACTTTTAGTAGCTGTTTACATCACTGATCGAAGATGTGACACACAATATACACACAGTACAATCACAATCATATCGTCTGATTTCAGTCGTAGACTTTGAATAATCCTCCACTCGTATCACGTGGCACAACACTTTCTTCCGTGATAGAGGGAGAACTGTGCTTGGGCAGAAAGACTGTCACTACACCACCTCATGAGCACATTTTTTTCTGATTTTGTATGTTCAATTAGCGTCATATACAGTGTGTTTCAAAATCTTTCCTTGAAACATCTGGCAGTAACAGATGACGTCATATGGAACAACTTTTGTCAAACACAAAAATTTCGGCGATGTTGGTATTAGCTGGCCTTGGAACGACGAGATTTCACCGAACTAGCAGCGTATACTAACCAGGTGTGCTTCGTACTACTTACAAGCGAATGAGGAACTTTAATTTTTCTGCTATTTAGTACGGTGCAGATGACTGTATTGTAGGCAACACGCAAGGCATACTCACATCGTAGAATGCCTACGCCCATTCGCCTCTCGGGAGCATAACTAATACAAGAAGACTCCTAGCACTGCTGAGAAGCGTCAGCGAACATTCTCTATATGACAGAAGTTGTTTCCCATGACGTGATCTGTCACACCTACACGTTTCATGCAAGGACTTTTAAAGACGCTGCATGTGGGAAGAAGTCATACGTCTCCTGAATCCTGTTCGAAAACAGACTCTCGGAGTTTTAACACTGCATCCTTTCTTCATGCTGACGCCTCGCCTGGGTCCGTCACTGGAGCTGGATAAGCATCCCTGCGATGCTCTCGCACCTAATGAACCAACCTTTGTCAAATCGCAACTCTCCTTTGTATTTTCGCGCGGCTCCCCCCGTCGGAGGTTCGTTCTTTCTTGGGCATGGGTGTGTGTGTGTGTGTGTGTGTGTGTGTGTGTGTGTGTGTGTGTTTTGTCCTTACCGTAAATTAGTTTAAGTTAGATTCAGAAGTGTGTAAGCCTGTAAGCCTAGGGACCGATGACCTCAGCAGTTTGGTCCCATAGGAACTTACCAAAAATTTCCAACTTCTTTTGCATTTCATGTATCTCCTCTTCTAATCTCGCGAGATGAGCATTCCGAACTGATGATGAATATTCAAGAATCGATCTACATCGGTTCTGTGGTGGATTTCCATTTCGTAGCCATTCTTCCTATGAATCTGACGTTACTGTAAGTAGTTTTATGTGATCATTCCCCTTTAAACAACTGCGGATACATCCTCTTACAAATTTTACGTTATGGCTGAATACCGAGAATTCCAACCATGAAATCAAAATATATTGGGCCTTTTCGTTGATCTATACAGAGTGATCTGGAACCTCACCGACAGCTTTCCAGAGGTGGTAGCATGGACAAAAACAAGAAAAAAATGTTGAGTAACTATGGGCTATAAAGAGCATAACTTAAGAGCTGTGAGCACATTTTCATCTCCGCAAGTGTGAAACACATCTTTTACTTAACAAGTGGTTATAGCTCTTAAGGTATGCATTTTATAGCCTAAGTTTACTAGGCATTTTTTCTTGTTTTGGTGCATGTTGCCACCTCAGGATGTTTGTCGGTGGAGTTGTGGGCCATCTGCATATATAGCAAGTTAGGTGATAGAAAATGGTAGCTGCGTGTAGAAAATAAGGAATAAAATATATGTGGGTACAAAAGCGTTTGAAGAGGCGAGGATTTATTGACAGCAAAGAGAACTGCAGAAAAAGTAAGAATGAGATCCGTGACGTGTTTTATCTGGAGAGTAGTGTTGTTGAGAGTGAATTGTGGACACTCAGAAGGAAAGAAGAAACATTGCAGAATAACGCTTAAAGTGAAATGGAGTGATGTGATGAGGTACAAATAAATTTCGCGTCTGTAGCACGTCATCTTGGTGGTGTAGCAATTTTGATGGGCAGTAGTGTACTTCGCCACACCGGCACAGTCAGTGGCTTTGCACAACTGCACGGACTACCTTTGAAAGCGTCCTTTCTCAATTCAAATTCCCATTCACGCGTCCCAGCCCACTTGATATTACCCCCTAAACTCAAACAACAATGTAGAGGCTGTAAAACTCTGTTGGAATAATGCCTCTGCTTCGAACGAAACTAGCGATTCTACCTGAAACACAAGCATAGGCGCTTTAAACTAATGAAACTATAAGGTTTCACAGATCTTTCCAAGTCCCACACCTGACTTGAAAATGTCTCTGGAACCATACACTTTCAGTTAAATTAGCTGTCTGTTTTTCTGGGCTTCGCGTAAGTCTGGAACAACTAATCCTCTTCGTCATCGTCCATTATACGTTTAACTATCAGCACGGATAGGATTTTCCTGTCTTTCTCTCCCACTTAATCCATTAATATTGTAAAGTTGAAATAAAAACTCTTTTTTCGATAATTGTTTCCAGACAGCACGTGTGAACTGGGTAGTTAATGCTCTTGCGGTTTCATTTTCTGGGAAAACACAAATGCGGTGGGAGTCTAGTTTCTTGTTTCCGACGCAAAACTGACAGTTAATAGTAACACTCCCACCTCGTATTGACGATGGAACACACAAATTGCGTCACGATTCAATAAATCAGACACTAGCCGACCTCTCTCCAAGGGTCTAACGCTGCAACGGTCACTGGATGGACGTTCTCCTGGGAGTCAAGTTTCTTGTTTCCGACGCAAAACTGACATTTAATTGTAACCTTCGCACCCTCGTAATGAGGATGTAACACATAAATTGCGTCGCGATTCAGTACATCAGTCACCAGCCGACTTCTCTCCGTCTAACGCTGCAACGGTCACTGGATGGACGTTCTCTTGGGAGCCAAGATTCTTGTTTCCGACGCAAAACTGACAGTTAATTGTAACACTCCCACCCTCGTATTGACGATAGAACACACAAATTGCGTCGCGATTCAATACATCAGTCACCAGCCGACTTCTCTCCAAGGGTCTAACGCTGCAACGGTCACTGGATGGACGTTCTCTTGGCAACCAAGATTCTTGTTTTCGAGGCATAACTGACAGTTAATTGTAACCCTCGCACCCTCGTAATGAGGATGGAACACACAAATTGCGTCGCGATTCAATACATCAGCCACCATCTGACTTCTACGCGGCGTAAAACTCCTGCTCCTATTAAAGCCCTGCTTGAAAGAGACTTCAGCGCTAGAAGTAGCCGCTTGGCGCAGTGATCAGCAGACAGAGAGAGAGCTGGAGTGGAGCTGGACTTACCGGCGAGGTGTCCGTTCTCGTAGCCGGGGTAGTCGCCGTTGTCGAGGCGGTGCTTCTTGAGCGCGTGGTGGTGCGGCGCCAGGTGCGAGGCGGCGATGCTGAGCCCCACCGACGCCCGCTTCGGCGGCCGCCCAGGCCTGGAGCTGCGGAGTTGCACAGAGTTACTGTGGTTAGAGGCACCCGTTAGTAGGACTGGGGATCGGGACCCGGGACTCCAGCACCGCCGGCCGCCTCTCTACCCAACTCAAGACTGGGCCACTAGACAAGCAGGGGGAAATCACCTGCCCCTTCTGCCGATGCCTATGACGAAACGAGACGAAGCCTGATCGAAATGAGGTAACTCCAATATCAGTGACTCGGTAACGTCTATCCAGAAGAAGTCCTCTAATTGATGTCTATTGCAACCAGCCAACTGCATTCCAAAGACATCGTACTCCTACAAAGCCTCATAAGTAATGTATATTTCTGACACCAGAAGGTACTGTGCAAATGATGGACAGATTTAAATACTTGGGAGAATTTATAACAGGAAGGAACAGGAGGAAGGGGGGAATAACAGAGAGGATAAAGAAGATGAGGTCAGCCTTCTGCATGACGAGAGAGATATACAATAAAAAGAATATATCTAGAGGCAAAGATAAGCCACTACAAGGCAACGGTGAGGAATGCAGTATTATATGCTGCTGAGACGATGACACTAGGAAGAAATGGGGCAGAGCAACTAGAGAAAGAAGAGAGAAAAATACTGAGAAAAATACTAGGTCCCAAAATGGTGGAGAGAGGTGGATGCGAAGACCTAGGGAAGAATTGTACCGGAACTTGAGAACAATATCTGGGGAAATCAGACTCAAAAGGACAAGGTTTGCTGGACATGTAGTTAGGATGAGTATGGACAGAGTGACGAAGAGAGTGTGGGAAACAACAGGGAGGACAAGGGGAAAGACACGAACCAAGTATGTTGTTGAACTTCGGAAGGACTGGTTGGAATTGGGGATCAAGATCGAAGGAAAGGAAAATTGGAAGAACAAATATACACCGACCAATATGCATGAGATCAGTGACAGAGAAGAATACAGGAAAAGATTAGAGTGTCACAGTGGAGCCGACAGGAGAAACGGAAACTGAAGATCCCGGAAGAAGAGCGGGAGAGAAGAAGAGAAAGAACGAAGAGGTTCTGGTAGAAGAGGAGGAAAATGCAGTCCACGAAGGGGCTACCCGTGGTCCTGCAGAGGCCGTATATCAAGAAGAAGAAGAAGAAGAAGAAGAAGATATTTCTGACATGGTCAGTCTGGAGGCGATCTGCAGTTTACGGTAAGTGAAGAAAGCTTCATAGGCCAAGAACGCTGAAAAGCATTTTATTGGATGACCGTTTCGACAGAGCTATGCTGTCATCATTGGCTCTTACGTTGCATAAGATCCCGAGCTATGCTGCCATAATTGGATTTTATGTTGCATAAGATCCGATGATCTCAGCATAGCTCTGTCGAAACCGGTCCTCCAATAAAACGCTTTTTAGAGATCTTGGCCTGTGGAGTTTTTTTTTTAGTTACCATTCAAAAAATACGTTTTTAACTCTGCACACTGCATTTAGAACGTTATGTAGTCATTTCCAGGGCTTTTTTTGTTTTAAAAAATCATTGTACCTAACTGAGGAGCGCTACCATGATTACCACATGCTTTTCTTTTTTCCATCTCCCAAAGCCTCATCTACCCGCTGTTCTTTCTAAGCTCTACTTCCCACATTTCAGTTGATATTATGCTTGGTTTATCTCATAAATCGATTATTTTCAATTCAATTTAGAATTTAGTTCTGTCCTGTAGTATGTCGTACGTAGCGCCTATTCATACTGCACGTAATGCAGACCTCTACCAAAAGATCGAAAAATCTTTTGCAAGCACAGCTCCGCGTTCTGCTCCAGACGAAGTAGTCGGGACCGACTGACCGCCATGTCATCATCCAATGCCAACGGCGTCGTTCTGATGCGGAATCAAGAGGCGTGTGGTCAGCAAACCGCTCTCCCTGCCGTTGTTGACTTTCCAGTAATTTGCACTCAAGTAGATCCTCAGTCGCTATCAAGAGGTTCAGGGCACACCATTCAATTCCTCCCACCCAGGCAAAATCCCTGACAGCACCGAGAATCGAACGTGGGTCCTTCGCATATCATCCACAAATTCTAGCCATTCACCTACGGAGGCAGCCGAAAAGTCATTTTGATAGTCTCTTTATTCTCGTAATTTGGACATAAAAGTTCAGTTACCTTTTCCTAAAAGTATGGAAAAGTTATAGTTTTAATTATTGATCTCTTTCCTGATTCTTACAATTACAACATGCCTCTACGTCGGCTTCTTGGCCGTGTCCTTTGCCCGATACGAAAACAAGCTAAGTTTAGCTAAAAATCTACGTCGCCTTTCAGAGCAGACAAACAAATATTCGAGGAAAAAATGTGGAGACCTGATAAAATTGTAAACAAAACCTGAAAATTAGCCACTAATTTTCGAAGTGAATCGCACAGCATTAAACAAAACAAGACGCTATTTTTATGACTGAATGTGGCACACGTTTTCCCGAGAATCATGTCGCGCCCTGTAGATCGCAATTTTCGGTACGGATAAGACAAAATATGCCTCTTACGACAGTAATTTTAAGCCTGAAATTCGCGGTGATACTGACTCAAGTAACAGAACACCTCCGCAGTTCATCAGAAACATTTATTTTAAGCTCAAAAGCCACAAGCATATCTCTGTTCCTTGGAATCGTAATTTTTGTCGCACCAAGAGGCGTTAAAATAATGAATGTGATGAGTGAAATGCAGGAAAAGAAAAGAACGTCAATCAACCAGTATCATAACACACGATTAAGATGTGTGGGTACATCCTACTCCTACAGTCGTACTAATAAGGTCACGTTTCTATTTATGGTTGTGTGCGCCAGGCACAGAGCACCTGGAACTGATGTTGTCCACTGGAAACATTGCGTATGCTCCAGCGAAAGTCGTATATCCCATTAGCGAGCGTTTCTGACGTTGAGCCACTAATGCGTTCAGTCACTGATAATTCATATGATATTCGATGTTCGAATTATCCAGCAAATGAAACTGTGAATCTGCTCGGTATTTTTCACCGAAGCTTCTAAAAAATGAGGTACATTTTTTTTACTTTTTTACGGGCGGCGGTGCATTGAATATTTAAATGGTTATGTGTCTGCAAGGGTGTTAAACAATCAGGATAGGAAGGACGGTTTATGAAATGAAAGACTGGGCTGGTAGATGTTTGGCATGTTTACCAGACCCAGGAGCTATGAAAGGGAACGTTAGAGTGCATGATATGGCACAGGTAGGGAATGTTAGTACACACACATACATATAATTTTAACATGAGGTACACAGACATTGTATAAAAAGACATTTATATTTCTAACACTAGAAATTTATGGTAACATACATGGAAAAAACAGCTATCTGTAATTTTAATAAAACAATCAGTCAGCTGACGACTGGCGTTCTGGGATGTACTACTGCTCTGCTCAGCGTCTATGCGGGTCACCGATGGTGATCGCCTATGGTCTGAGGATGGTCTCTCAAGGCTGAAACCTGTCACCATAAACAAAACATCTCTTTGCTGTCATGACTGATTGTTTCATCAAATTTTAGGAAATCCATGTTAATTTTGTTGTGCTGAATTTCACACTTTTATTCCGACCGGTTCCGATTTTCAATCATCATCCAGGAAAAAGCAGAAATCATACTTTCACATTTCATATAGCTTGCTACAGACGAATTCCATACTACATGGCATATTATGGTACACATCAACAATTATCATTGAGATACTGTTACTCACTCCAGTTAGACGCAGAGTAAAAGAGAGTAAAAGTAGTATGGTCTTTGCTTTTCCCTGGATGTTGGTCGAAATACACTCCTGGAAATTGAAATAAGAACACCGTGAATTCATTGTCCCAGGAAGGGGAAACTTCATTGACATATTCCTGGGGTCAGATACATCACATGATCACACTGATAGAACCACAGGCACATAGACACAGGCAACAGAGCATGCACAATGTCGGCACTAGTACAGTGTATATCCACCTTTCGCAGCAATGCAGGCTGCTATTCTCCCATGGAGACGATCGTAGAGATGCTGGATGTAGTCCTGTGGAACGGCTTGCCATGCCATTTCCACCTGGCGCCTCAGTTGGACCAGCGTTCGTACTGGACGTGCAGACCGCGTGAGACGACGCTTCATCCAGTCCCAAACATGCTCAATGGGGGACAGATCCGGAGATCTTGCTGGCCAGGGTAGTTGACTTACACCCTCTAGAGCACGTTGGGTGGCACGGGATACATGCGGACGTGCATTGTCCTGTTGGAACAGCAAGTTCCCTTGCCGGTCTAGGAATGGTAGAACGATGGGTTCGATGACGGTTTGGATGTACCGTGCACTATTCAGTGTCCCCCCGACGATCACCAGTGGTGTACGGCCAGTGTAGGAGATCGCTCCCCACACCATGATGCCGGGTGTTGGCCCTGTGTGCCTCGGTCGTATGCAGTCCTGATTGTGGCGCTCACCTGCACGGCGCCAAACACGCATACGACCATCATTGGCACCAAGGCAGAAGCGACTCTCATCGCTGAAGACGACACGTCTCCATTCGTCCCTCCATTCACGCCTGTCGCGACACCACTGGAGGCGGGCTGCACGGTGTTGGGGCGTGAGCGGAAGACGGCCTAACGGTGTGCGGGTCCGTAGCCCAGCTTCATGGAGACGGTTGCGAATGGTCCTCGCCGATACCCCAGGAGCAACAGTGTCCCTAATTTGCTGGGAAGTGGCGGTGCGGTCCCCTACGGCACTGCATAGGATCCTACGGTCTTGGCGTGCATCCGTGCGTCGCTGCGGTCCGGTCCCAGGTCGACGGGCACGTGCACCTTCCGCCGACCACTGGCGACAACATCGATGTACTGTGGAGACCTCACGCCCCACGTGTTGAGCAATTCGGCGGTACGTCCACCCGGCCTCCCGCATGCCCACTATACGCCCTCGCTCAAAGTCCGTCAACTGCACATACGGTTCACGTCCACGCTGTCGCGGCATGCTACCAGTGTTAAAGACTGCGATGGAGCTCCGTATGCCACGGCAAACTGGCTGACACTGACGGCGGCGGTGCACAAATGCTGCGCAGCTAGCGCCATTCGACGGCCAACATCGCGGTTCCTGGTGTGTCCGCTGTGCCGTGCGTGTGATCATTGCTTGTACAGCCCTCTCGCAGTGTCCGGAGCAAGTATGGTGGGTCTGACACACCGGTGTCAATGTGTTCTTTTTTCCATTTCCAGGAGTGTAGAAGCGCAAAATTCAAAACAGCAAAGTTAACACGCATTTTCTAAAATATATTCATGCTGTAGACTGTCACCTAAATAAATTTTGAATCTCTGTCTATTTTATTAAAACTAGAAATTAAGATATTAAATCAGTGTGAAATCATACGTTCAAGAATTGAAGTTCGATACAGCGTTGTAAAATTGTGTATAAAATTATTTAATTTAGCAAAGAAAAAGTAGTTCAACAAAAGTTGTTCCTAAAATATTGCTGTTCCTCCAAGTACCGCGCATGCTACCTGATATTTGTCAAATTATATAGATCACCTTCAAAAGTGCAGGCTGATGTTCCGGACACGGTCTAAAGCATTTTCAGATAATGTACGCATGCGTCTGCACACCTGGTAATGTGTTCAACCTGATATTTTGTAATTTTTTAATGAACACTGCAACTAGTTGGCAGTGTGCACGTACAGATTCAAGCAGCGGACTCTTTTGCTAAATCTGTGCGTGTGTGTGTGTGTGTGTGTGTGTGTATGTGTGTGTGTATGTGTGTGGGTGGTTTTTTTTTTTTTCGTTTTCTGTCGGAATGGCTTGTATATCGGCCTACCAAACGAATGTACGGTATCTGACGAGGGATGTTACATGTGATCTTGAGAATATTGGAGCAGATGTGGCGTATTCATATTGTGCCACTCTCTGTGTGCCTTAACAACGGCTCGCTGTCCGAAATGTTTGCGGCTCAAATCATACGAAGCGTAGAGAATCCTGAAAGTTACGACACAAAATCGACGTTACTGTTTCTAACAGCGCACCACTAATAACATATTAGAACATTACTGGATTGTTTTTCCTACTCATCTGCATTTTAATTCGTGTACATCTAGAGCAAACTGCCATTTTCGTCATACTGAGCCTAAATGGAAATCCTGTATAAGTCGTCATACATCCTCCTACAGCGCTTTCCCGTAAACGACAGCGTTATTGCAAGTCATGATGGCCGAGCGGTTCTAGGCGCTTCATTCCGGAACCGCGCGACTGCTACGGTCGCAGGTTCGAATCCTGCCTCGGGCATGGATGTGTGTGATGTCCTTAGGTTAGCTAGGTTTAAGTAGTTCTAAGTCTAGGGGACTGATGACATCAAATGTTACGTCCCATAGTGCTCAGAGCCATTTGAACCATTTTTTTGCCTCAGAACATGTCCTACCAACCGATCCCTTCTTCTAGTCAAGTTGTGCCACAAATTTCTCTCCTCCCCAATTTTGTTCAGTACCTCTCCTCATTGATCTACCCATCTAATCTTTAGCTTTCTTCTGTAGCACCACATTTCGTAAGCTTCTGTTCTCTTCTTGTCGCCGCGCGGGATTAGCCGAGCGGTCTTAGGCGCTGCAGTCATGGATTGCGCGGCTGGTCCCGGCGGAGGTTCGAATCCTCCCTCGGGTATGGGTGTGTGTGTTTGTCCTTAGGATAATTTGGGTTAAGTAGTGTGTAAGCTTAGGGACTGATGACCTTGGCAGTTAAGTCCCATAAGATTTCAGACACATTTGAACATTTTTTTTTCTCTTCTTGTCTAAACTATTTATCGTCCATGTTTCGCTTCCATACAAATACTTTCAAAAACTACTTCCTGACACTTGAATCTATACTCGATGTTAACAAATTTCTCTTCTTCAGAAATGCTTTCCTTCCCATTGCCAGTCTACATTTTATAACCTCTCTATCTCGACCATCATCAGTTTTCTGCTTCCCGAATAGCAAAACTCATTTACTACTTTAACTGTCTCATTTCCTCATCTAATTCCCTCAGCATCGCCTGATTTACTTTGACTGCATTGCATCATCCACGTTTTGCTTTTGTTGATATTCATCCTATACGGTATATACACCACGTTAGGTATGGTAATATGATGTTGTGCTTCTGTTCTTTCTGCAGTCTGTCCAGCTCGGTACAACAATGTGTAGAGGTGGGACCAGCGCCTGTCACCGTCCGCCTGAGTGGTGGAACGCCCGGCCGCGCTGCGGCCTTGCAGAGGCCATTCGCAGTGGGCCACCGCCAGCTCCCCGCCGTGATCTCCGCTTCGCGCCGCCTGCGCATTGTGCTCTGCGGCGGCTCCTCGCGCCGGTGCTTCGCCAGTCTCGTATCAGAAGCTTTTTGAGGCACGCCGCAGCGTAAAAAGGTTCGCGGGGGCGACTGCAGATGCGAGGCGGCGTAAATAGCTGCGCAGATCGAGGGGAGATCGCGGTGCAAAGTTCACGGCAGCCCACCTGCTCAAGACGGTTACTCGCGGATTGCAGCTGCTGCGGCGAGTAACTGTTATTCTGTACACCGTACCGGGTTTCTGGGTCCGCACTTTTATGAACATGCCAATTCACAATATAAACTAGGGCTAAGAAGTGAATGGTGTCACTGAATAAATTCATATATACGTCCTTTTGGAAACCGCCGAAAGCTCTCTTCTGCGACCGATCGAGGCATCTACGGTGTACATTGTCCGTTGAAATATAGACAGCGTCCGACGGCGACCGTGCTCACCTATTCTACTCCACATCGAGCTGGTTTCACCTGTCATGATGCCGACTTGCAGAAAAGATGCATCTTGTGTCATGCTTGTCGCCCTATTGCTTCCAGTTCATCAAGCAGTTCGGCTGGTACGAACTGGCCAAATTGCGAAGGCGCGATCTGAACAAATCGCGAAATGTTTAGACCCACCTCGTATGATACGTGGTGCACGACACAGCGTGTGTTTTCTGGGCTAATGTACAGCACTTTTCGCAGTCGATCTCGTCGAAATCCTTAGGAAACCTACGCAAGGAGACAAAAATTCAGATAACAGCCTTTCAGTTACTGGCAGGAGGGGATAAGAACAAACGTGTCATTTGATGAAATAATGTATTACAGTAACTGCGAAACGTTTGTGTAGAACGATCGTGCTTGTAACATTTCGCTCGTTCTTCATACCTCAACAGGCTCCTTTACACACAGCTGCACTTTAATTTATGAGAGTTAATTTCTAATGTGACCGAGATGTGAATATTATAGAACCACCCTGCTGTGACCATAGATTTCAAACAAATCGACGTTACATCAGCGAAATGAGAAACAGGAGGATCATACTTAGAGAACGTGAGTTGAAAAAATATATCAGCGAAATAAGACACCACGACTTCTAGTACAAACAACGGAATATTGTAACCTCTCTGGTAGAACTTTGCTCGCTCGTTCGACTGACATTATATAGCACATGCTTTGGTTTCTCTAATGCTCTCTCTCAGAAGATGTCTTCTGAGGATGTAACTTGGCTTTTTTTTAAACAAAAATTTTATTTGTTTAGGGCATTAATTTTCTTAATGGTTTGATACGACCCGGCACGACTTCATCTCCTCTAGCGATCTCTTCACCTCAGAGTAACACAGATGCTCAACGTCCGAATAATTTCTTGTATATCTTGTGATCTCTGTCTTCCTCTACAATTTTTGAACTCTAGGTCTCTCTAGTCCAGCGGAAATTAATCTGTGATGTTTTAACAAATGTCTTATGATCATGTCCCTTCTTCCAGCGAGTGTTTCACATGTCTTTCTTTCTCGTCGATTCCGAGGCAAACCTCCTCATTGCTTGTCTTGTGAGTCCGCTTAACTCTCAGCAGCCTTCTGTAACACATTATCTCAGATTATCTTATTTTCTGCAGTTGCAATATTCCCAAATCGATCACAAGGTGAGTTAAGTCACTTAAAGTGCACCTGATTGGAGACGGGCTCGCTTATGTATGACCGAGTTAGCAAGTGTGAGACTACAGGGTGATTTTTGTAACTTGCGACAGATTGCGGGAAACTATTGCTCAGAAGAGGAAAAAGGAGCAAAAAAAGTCAAATAAACATATGGCCAGACATGCCTTCAAAGGTAGTTACACCCACATGAAGGCGAAGATAAAATATCCTGGACAATGTAGATTTCAATGATTGAAAGCACACATGAAAACACCGTGAAATGGAAATGTTCTGCCTGTACTAGTGTTTTAGCTCCTCACTCAAGAGGACAGCGAGATGGAGCACCGTCATGCAATGGCCACATCAGCCTTCGTACCACCAAAGGCACGTCTTCCAGCAGAGGGAAAAAGGTTCACTCGCAGGATATGCAGAAATGACTCGTCTGTCAGAAGCGCTGGAACGATGACTGTCCCGCAAGGCGCCAGTGCAACCCCCCCCCCCCACCCACACACTCACTCCCCCCCCCCCCCGTCCACACACACACACACACACACACACACACACACACACACACACACACACACACACACACACACATTGAGCCTGTATTGGTTTTGATGGTTCGTTTCCATCATATCTAGTGGATTCTCCGTAGCCCACCGGTGGGTGCTGCGGACGTTGACTATACCGCCCCTCTTAACAATAGCCTCATCTGTGAGCAAGATGAATGACAGAAATCCCAACAGCGATAGTCGTCTGTGCAACAAACCAGCTCTAAAATCGTAGTCGCAGATGCAAGTCCGTAGGTGATAAGCTTCAAATAGTTCAAATGGCTCTGAGCACTATGGGACTTAACATCTGAGGTCATCAGTCCCGTAGACTTAGGACTACTTAAGCCTAACTAACATAAGGACATCACATGCATCCATTCGCGAAGCAGGATTCGAGCCTGCGACCGTAGCAGCAGCGCGGTTCCGGACTGAAGCGCCTTGAACCGCTCGGCCACAGCGGCCTGTATGCGTTGTAAGTGATGCTGATAGTGGCAATTGTGATGTATGTTCCCCTCGGGCATCTGGCATATCCCACGCTTTCGGGCCACCTGCCTGGAGCTGATACCGGGGTCACTGACAAAAATATGTTATCTCTACCTTTCTGTGCGTTGTGTTGGCAGAAGAGCCAACACCGTGTTACTAGTGGGGGCCGAAATGCACGCGTTTTAGCTCACGCAGGCTGGCGTGAGGAGGGAAGGGCTGTACTGACGTGAGGTCTGGAACATGACAAGGAATTAGAATTCAGAAAGCGGACGTAATTAGTTTGTTACTTAACTTTAATCCATTAATGATGAACGTCGTTCTTGACGGTACATGATTCACAATATTATCTGTTCAGATTATAGTAACTGAATATGGCGCCTTGCTAGGTCGTAGCAAATGACGTAGCTGAAGGCTATACTAAACTGTGCCCTCTGCAAATAAGAGCGCATGTAGTCAGTGAACCATCGCTAGCAAAGTCGGCTGTCCAACTGGGGCGAATGCTAGGGACTCTCTCTAGACTAGACCTGCCGTGTGGCGGCGCTCGGTCTGCAATCACTGATAGTGGCGACACGCGGGTCCGACGTATACTAAGGGACCGTGGCCGATTTAAAGGCTACCACCTGGCGGTGACACCACACTGTGGATGTACCTCCATTGGAATGCATTTCTGCTTTCTTTGCTCCTTATTCTCTGTGGCATCGTGTCCTGCAGTTCACAAACCATTCAGCAAAATCGCGTATGTTTCTCATGGACACATTAATGAAAATCTGATAAATCTTTTTCGTATTCCTAGCCCCGTGGGATTAGCCGAGCCGTCTTAGGCGCTGCAGTCATGGACTGTGCGGTTGGTCCCGGCGGAGGTTCGAGTGCTCCCTCGGGCATCGGTGTGTGTGTTTGTTCTTAGGATAATTTAGGTTATGTAGTGTGTAAGCTTAGGGACTGATGACCTTAGCAGTTACGTCCCATAAGATTTCACACACATTTGAACTTTTTTTTTTCGTATTCCCGCGCAGGCGAAAGACTGCCTCCGGCGGCGGCAGTGACTATTGTGCGGTATAACGGCAGGTGCTTACCGGTCCTCCGCGCAGATTGACGACGTGTTTCTGTTGTTGCGGCGAAGCGGGCGCCGAGTTGAAGGCCGGGAAGTCTCGGCGACACGGGGGGAAGCGGAGCCATAAAGACGGCCCACCCTCGCACCGGGGACCTGCCCGCCTCTAATATAACGTTAAATACTGGAGCGGTCGTAAACCTGTAAACCCGTGGCGGCACTAAACAGCTCAGCCCCGCTCTCAGATGGCGCTCTGCGACTGGAGGACGCGTCTGGGACACAGCGGCGGCCGCTGCCCCTCGGGACGTCTACGATCATGTTTAAGTGTGCCTCGCAGTGTCGGTGAAGGTGCGGATCCATCCTATCGACCGTAACAGCCGTCGTGTATGTTTTCAACAGAAAAAGAGAGACGTAAGAAGTTCTCCTGCAAACGACGTGTTACGGCAATGGAAGGTGTAGATTAGGAATATACACACTAGTAACGTAATACAAAACAGGTAATAAATACTTTTGTGGATGGCCATGTGATAATGAGCGGTAACACAGAGTTGTCGTTGTGGTCTTCAGTGCAACGACTGGTTGGATGCAACTCCTCCACGCCAGCCTCGTCATCTCTGCTTCTTACCGTTGTCAAGCCTTGGTGTCACTCCACAACTTTTAACCCCCACTCCCCCACCCCAACTTCACACCATTGCCAAATTGACTATTCCTTGATACTTCAGCCGGCCGGAGTGGCTGAGCGGTTCTAGGCGCTACAGTCTGGAACTGCGCGACCGCTACGGTCGCAGGTTCGAATCCTGCCTCGGGCATGGATGTGTGTGATGTCCTTAGGTTAGTTAGGTTTGAGTAGTTCTATGTTCTAGGGGACTGATGACCTCAGAAGTTAAGTCCCATAGTGCTCAGAGCCATTTGAACCATTTTTTGATACTTCAGAATGTGTCCTTTCAACCGATACTTTCTTGACATACAGTAATCCCCAGTTGAGACGTACAGTTCACTATCTTAGCATTAAACCCATAGCATTTGTAGGACTGGAATCCGCTGTGTTTCTAATCATTACCTGAAAACGATTCTTACGGTATACCTTATTTCTTGTTGAGGAAGGCCGACCAGGGTGGCCGAGCGGTTCTAGGCGCTACAATCTGGAACCGCGCGACCGCTACGGTCGCAGGTTCGAATCCTGCCTCGGGCATGGGTGTGCGTGATGTCCTTAGGTTAGGTAGATTTAAGTAGTTTTAAGTTCTAGGGGACTGATGATCTTACAAGTTAATTCCCATAGTGCTCAGAGCCATTTGAGCCTTCTAGAGGAAGTTGTCCATTGAAATAAAATAAAGAGATTCGATCAAGTTAGTTACACATTTCTTCGGAAATTTAAAATGTAAAAATAACAGGCGCGAAGTATTTCAAAATCATGGCTATTCCTTATCTACTGTAAGGAACAGGGGTTTGAAGTCTAGCGATTGAGGGAGGAAAACAGTTGTGGCAAACAGAAATGACGTTTCTAAGAAAAGGCAGAATAGAAAGGGGATGAAATTTGAAAATAAAGTAGGAGAGATTATACACTGAAGAGCCAAAGAAACTGGTACACCTGCCTAATACCGTGTAGGACCCCCGCGAGCACGCAGAAGTGTCACAACATGACGTGGCATGGACTCGACTAATGTCTGAAATAGTGCTGGAAGGAACCGACGCCATGAATACTACATGGCTGTCCATAAATCCGTAATACTACGAGGAGGTGGAGATCCCTCCCGAACAGCACGTTGCAAGGCATCCCAGATATGCTCAATAATGTTCATGTCTGGGGAGTGTGCTGCCCAGAGGAAGTGTTCAAACTCAGAAGAGTGTTACTGGAGCCACTCTGTAGCAATTCTGGACGTTTGAGGTATCGCATTGTCCTGCTGTAATTGCTCAAGTCCTTCGGAATGGTTGCATGAATGGACACAGGTGATCAGACAGGATGCTTACGTACGTGTCACCTGTCAGAGCCGTATCTAGACGTATCAGTGGTCCGGTATTACTCCAACTGCACACGCCCCACACCGTTACAGAGCCTCCACCAGCTTGAACAGTCCCCCGCTGACATGCAGGGTCCATGGATTCATGAGGTTGTCTCCATACCCGTACGCATCCATCCGCTCGATACAATTTGAAACGGGACTTGTCCGACCAGGCAACTCGTTTCCTGTCATCAACAGTTCATTGTCACTGTTGATGGGCCCAGACGAGGCGTAAAGCTTTGTGTAGTGCAGTCATCATGGCTATAGAGGGGGCCTTCGGCTGTGAAAGCCCATATCAATGATGTTTCGTTGAATGGTTCGAGCTCTGACACTTGTTGATGGCCCAGCATAGAAATCTGCATCAATTTGTGGAAGGGTTGGACTTCTGTCATGTTTAAGATTCTTTTCAGTTGTCGTTGGTACCGTTCCGCAGGATCTTTTTCCGGCCGCATCGATGTCGGAGATTTGATGTTTTACCGGATTCCTGATATTCACGGTACACTCGTGAAATGGTCGTAAGGAAAAATCCACACTTCATCACTACCTCGGAGCTGCTGTGTCCCATCGCTCATGAGCCAACACCGCGTTCAAACTCACTTCAATCTTGATAACCTGCCATTGTAGCAGTAGTAACCGATCTAACAACTGCGCCAGACACTTGTTGTCTTATATAGGCGTTGGAGACCGCAGCGCCGTATTCTGCCTGGTTACATTTCTCAGTATTTGAATACGCATGCCTATACCAGTTTCTCTGGCGCTTCAGTATATATGACACTGAAGAATAAAATAGATTAGTCACTCGAATGGAACGGTGCACATATACAGGGTTATTACAAATGATTGAAGCGATTTCACAGCTCTACAATAACTTTATTATTTGAGATATTTTCAAAATGCTTTGCACACACGTACAAAAACTCAAAAAGCTTTTTAAGCATTCACAAATGTTCGATATGTGCCCCTTTAGTGATTCGGCAGACATCAAGCCGATAATCAAGTTCCTCCCACACTCGGCGCAGCATGTCCCCATCAATGAGTTCGAAAGCATCGTTGATGCGAGCTCGCAGTTCTGGCACGTTTCTTGGTAGAGGAGGTTTAAACACTGAATCTTTCACATAACCCCACAGAAAGAAATCGCATGGGTTTAAGTCGGGAGAGCGTGGAGGCCATGACATGAATTGCTGATCATGATCTCCATCACGACCGATCCATCGGTTTTCCAATCTCCTGTTTAAGAAATGCCAAACATCATGATGAAAGTGCGGTGGAGCACCATCCTGTTGAAAGATGAAGTCGGCGCTGTCGGTCTCCAGTTGTGGCATGAGCCAATTTTCCGCGGGCTACGTGTGAAACTTGCCCGCACGCGTTCAACCGTTTCTTCGCTCACTGCAGGCCGGCCCGTTGATTTCCCCTTACAGAGGCATCCAGAAGCTTTAAACTGCGCATACCATCGCCGAATGGAGTTAGCAGTTGGTGGATCTTTGTTGAACTTCGTCCTGAAGTGTCGTTGCAGAGTTATGCCTGACTGATGTGAGTGCATTTCAAGCACGACATACGCTTTCTCGGCTCCTGTCGCCATGTTGTCTCACTCCGCTCTCGAGCGCTCGACGGCAGAAGCCTCAAGTGCGGCTTCAGCCGAACAAAACTTTATGAGTTTTTCTGCGTATCTGTAGTGTGTCGTGACCATATGTCAATGAATGGAGCTACAGTCAATTTATGAAATCGCTTCAATCATTTGTAATAGCCCTGTATGTATATATCAGTCAAGGGTTACAAAGAACACAGAACCGACAAAAAAAAAAAAATGGAAAAACCGCTACCATAATGAAGACGTAACGACGTTACACGCTACGCAACCTAGTGCTTGAAGAAAGAAAATGAAGGGGAGAGTGTGAACAAAATCTTCACAAGACAAGTTTTTCATGAATACTCTAAATAATAGGTACTGACGTAATTTATCCAATTCACGATAAATAGACAAGCGTCCCATTTTAAGCGAGAGCATAATCCCGTTGCTGACTGTACCGTAAGTCTGATGGTGAGTACATGAAGACTGTATTCTATAGTAAGATGTTGCAAATATTTAGCGCCAATACCATACGGTAATAGGCGGATTAATTTAGACGAACGTATGAATACAAACTAGAGCAACGTCTCCGCCATTAATGTTGTTATTACGAGGATCACTAAAATAGTCGTCTGGTTGTTTTATATTGAGGATACTTGTGGTCAGCCAAGAGAACTACAGTCTTTGATAACCATTTCGAATTTCCTTGCAATCATTATTTGCAATAAGCTTTCCCTAAGTTAGGCATTAACAGCTCTATGGTAAAAATATCTACAGCCAAACTACATTATATTCTACAGAATATAAAATTCATTTCAGGCTAGTTACCAGTCAGGCAGGTTTCATGCCCGATAGAAAGGATGGAACAAATGATCGTAATTATTCTCGTAACGCAGCGCGCAAATAGTAGAAGAGATTTGCAGTTAGGAACAGGAGGTTTTATATAGCAGGAAGCCATTCTTGTAAAGTACCTCAGTCCATCTTTTCGCATCGTGCTGCTCCTGTCCACTGCCAGCTCATCCTAGCTGCTGCTCGACAGCCCGACGATTCATAGCGGATCTTCCAGTGCCCGCCACAAATTTCCTCTCTGTTCCTACCTCCCCAGTATTCTCCACCTCCAGCTCGCTGTATTTATTCTGTCCATCCGCTCACTGTCGAAGAGCGTTTCCGTCGTCGTTACCACGAGATCCAGAGTGTGAACCGCTGGGTAATTACTGTAATTCGGCGATGCGGCAGTTATTCATTTAGACCGCTATTTATGGCGGACGTGGCACCTATATAACACACGTCTAGCGTCCCTCGCATACCCGGCGCCATAAATTCCCGCCAGAGGGACCGAGATCGCTATCTGTCCGCCGGTCTAATTACTCTCCTTAAATTATCAGCCGCGGAGGTGTTGGCCTAATCCTGGCGCAACCGCTGCGAAAACAGCGCCGCGGCACAAATATTTGCCGGCAATTGCAGGCCGCGCTGCCTGCCCTGACGACAGTTAAGTTGCCGGCAAACAGGCGCGTGTGCGCACGGGATCTGCGCAAAGAACACACCGTCTTAACGCGTCGCGACTCGGCAGCGACTGCTGTGTTTGGTAGCGTCCAGCACACTTCGCGACTTTCCGCCGTACCTCGGCTACACGAGGACAGTGCTTGAGGCCTAACCAATACTCCAAAAATGTTGCGCAAGTATACAGCGGGTCTCACTAACGGGGACCACCTTTCTTAAACCGTTTAAAACACCAGGAGAGTGTTTTCCACAGTAACAATATCTTGTGTGATTCATAAGTTATAATTTTATTTTATATTAAGATATGGAAAAAACCATTACATTTTGTAACAACCTGAAAAGCGGACTGCTTATTTACATTACAATCTGGACAATCAAAAAATGGAAAAACAGCGCTCGGTATTGCGTTAAATTTCAGATGGTCCTCAAATAGAGTAGTGCAATTTCAACCATATGATAGAGGAGGTAAAGCTGCATACTGGTACTGAACTTAGCAAATACCTGATATTTTGTTCCAAATGTTTCACTCTTTTACTATTTTTGGATGAAACTATGTGCAAAAATGTGTGTGAAATCTTATAGGACTTAACTACTAAGGTCATCAGTCCCTAATCTTACACACTACTTAACCTAAATTATCCTAAGGACAAACGCACACACCCATGCCCGAGGGAGGACTCGAACCTCCGCCGGGACCAGCCGCACAGTCCGTGACTGCAGCGCCCTAGACCGCTCAGCTAATCCCGTGCGGCAAACTACGTGCAAGCGAAAAATACAGCTACTTCTGTAAATGCCTTACCTGTATTGGTGTACAGCAAGTTACACGGGTTGGCTAAAGAGCAAAAGACTGAGCCAGCTTGGACCATGTTAACCGTTCTTAAAAGAGCAAAGTACTCGTATCTTAGAGTTCTGATCCCTTGCTGTTAATAGCTTCCCGCCGAGGTGTTAAAACACTTTGCTTCCTTTCTGTTTGCCATGGGGCCCCTTAACACAGACTCTTCTACATAATGCTTATCCACATAATTCGGAGCATCTTAGTGTTCGTTCAACTGACTCATAGTTTGGGTGACAGGAGCCTTTTTCAACGTACTGTGTGACCTTCCTTTCACGATATTTTTCAGGACGTTTTGATTCCTATTTGCATTTTCACCTTGGGCGACCGCATCTTTTCGTCCGCCAAGAATAGAAGGAGAGAGTTTGCAAAGGCACGGTTCGTACGAAATTAGTTTTGAAAATTTATAAAGATAGTAACTGTTCTCGAAAGAACAAATACCATTGATGACCGTGCAGCTTCTCTAGAATAAACGATAATTAATTGAAACCCTCAGCTGCCGACAGGTGTTGTTGATATACCTCCATGGGGACAGCTGAAATTGTGTGTCCCGACCGGGACTCGAACCCGGGATCTCCTGCTTACACGGCAGACACTCTATCCATCGGAGCCACCGAGGACACAGATGAATAGCGCGACTGCAGGGACTTATCGCTTGCACGCCTCCCGTGAGACCCACATTCCCAGCTGTCCACAATCTACATATCTAATGTTCCTAATAGATCCACTCATTTCTCGCGCGTACTAAGGTAACGATTCCCGTAAGACCCGTGCGCAATCGCACAGACGAAGGTCAATGACCGGATAGTCATTTAACTATATATATTTAACGATATATAGTTAAATATATATATATATATATATATATATATATATAGTTAAATAAGTTAAATATATATAGATATATATATAGTTAAGTGGCTACCGGGCCATTGACCTTCGTCTGTGCGAATGCGCACAGGTTGCCCGAACTCTTACGGGAATCGCCACCTTAGTGGATGGGCAGCTATGTATTAGGAACATTACATATGTAGATAGTGGAAAGTTGAGAATGTCGGTCTTGCGGGAGGCGTGCAGGGGATAAGTCCCTGCAGGCACGCTATTCATCTGTGTCCTCGGTGGCTCAGATGGATAGAGCGTCTGCCATGTAAGCTGGAGATCCCGGGTTCGAGTCCCGGTCGGGGCACAAATTTCCAGCTGTCCCCATCGAGGTCCTGTCGGCAGCTGAAATTTTCAATCAATCATTTACTTTTGAAAATATTTCATTTTCTGGCACAATCTTAATTTCAGTAGGAAATTACCGTAACGGCAGTTACTGGCCATCTTCAGATGATAAGGGACATGCCATTGTGTTGAAACTGTTGTGTCTGTGCCGGAAAATAGATCATTTTCCACCCGTATTTCAACAATCCATTACGGCTGAAATGACGAGCTTTCTAAAATCGTGTCCGCTAAAACTGCGCACCACAATCTCACGCCGGTGTCCGTCGGTAGCTTTTCACCTCAAACCGACCGTCTGTACGAATCAATGCACGGACGCCCTCGACCCGATGACAGTTTATCGATGTACAAGATCTTAAATCGCTGGTCCGTTTGATCGATGTTCTATCGTGTTTCTCTTCGTCTACATGTACATTGTTGTGACTTGGCAAGACAGCCAAGCCACTATGAGAGGAAGCCGAAAGGCACGCGTTTAAGCTCACGCAGGCTGGTGTGAGGTCCGGAACAGTTAAAGGAATAGAGACTAGCAAAATAGGTACGTAGCTTCTGGAATACTTAACTTTAATCCATAATTGGTGAACATCGGTCTGACGGTACATGCATCACAAGATAAATAGCAATTGATAATGGCGCCTTGCTAGGTCGTAGCAAATGACGTAGCTGAAGGCTATGCTAACTATTGTCTCGGCAAATGAGAGCGTAATTTGTCAGTGAACCATCGCTAGCAAAGTCGGCTGTACAACTGGGGCGAGTGCTAGGAAGTCTCTCTAGACCTGCCGTGTGGCGGCGCTCGGTCTGCAATCACTGACAGTGGCGACACGCGGGTCTGACGTTACTACCGGACCGCGGCCGATTTAAAAGCTACCACCTAGCAAGTGTGGTGTCTGGCGGTGACACCACATACATCTACATGGATACTCCGCAAATCACATTTAAGTGCCTGGCAGAGGGTTCATCGAACCACCTTCACAATTCTGTTTTATCCCAATCTCGTATAGCGCGCGGAAAGAATGAACAGATATATCTTTCCGTATGAGCTCTGATTTCCTTTATTTTATCGTGGTGATCGTTCCGCCCTATGTAGATTGGTGTCAACAAAATATTTTCGCTTTCGGAGGAGAAAGTTGGTGATTGGAATTTCGTGAGAAGATTCCGTCGCAACGTAAAACGCCTTTCTTTAAATGATTTCCAGCCCAACTCCTGTGTCATTTCTGTGACACTCTCCCATATTTCGCGATAATACAAAACGTGCTGGTTTTCTTTGAACTTTTCCAATGTACTCCGTCAGTCCTACCTGGTAAGGATCCCACACCGCGCAGCAGTATTCTAAAAGAGGACGGACAAGCGTAGTAGGTCTGTTACATTTTCTAAGCGTCCTTGCAGTACTCATAGGACTGCATGCGGCTTATCCAGTCTTCCCTACACACTTGCAGTTTCTCCTCCGCAGAATTCGACAATCGCTTCATGTATGTCGGCGGCTACAGCTTGAATTCAGATGACTGCAGAAGAAAAAAGAACTTTGCAGGTGAAGTGGGCTGCCTATACACTCGGCGGGATTACGAGAGAACAAAGCTTTGTTTTCCATCTCATATCCTTTCTGCCAGAAACGAGCACAGTCTTCTGCGAAGGAGCAGCTGAAACGTTGCGGGCTCGGACGAAGCCTGCTGGCGCTAACGCCATTAGAGCTCTCGCCAGGGTGGCGGCCGGTGACGCGTATCGAGAACACAGACAGACGGACGCTGGCCGCCTCGCGGTCCGTCTTTGACCGGCGAGTCACCAGATCTTCCGCAGTCGGCCGCTCGCCCGCCGAAGACTGTCGCGCTCGCGTTTGAAGTGCGGCTGCCAGCGCTGTTTGTGTTGGCCGCGCGTGTTTTTCCCGGCTGTCGGTGGCAGTGGCGGAGCGGAGGGCGCGACAAAGGCGGCCCTAGTGCGCACCCGAAACCGCGGCTGCGGCGCGCGGCAAAGCGACCTGCAAAAACCGTGCGGTTTCTCGCACCGCGCGCTCTTTGACAGCCTGCTCGCGAAGGCTCGCGTGCGCCCGCGACTACACAAGCGACTCGGCAAAAGATTTACCGTAAAGCCCTTTCTGCTGCCCTCTGGTTTACAGGCTCCAAGGAGTGTTTGCCGGACATCAAGCAGATCGCGTACACATGAGAACAGGCCTTTCTTTTCTTTTTTAAGGACTGCAGTTTCGCTGCTGAGTAACAGATTTATTTCTAATCCGTACGACTGTAGTTATTTTCCAGTGTCCAATTTCACTCTTAAGCACACATCATAAATATTCGAGCATTCTCACAAGTGCTTAAGCTTCAAATTTTCTCTTTTAGTATGACTCTACATTCGAAATTGCAACTGGTGGTCGTAAATGAAACTAACAAATTAGGTAAACACATTGTCCTTAAAAACATGAAAACTGAATCACTACAATAAAAAGGCCATAATTATTGTATTTGATTTACCGGGTGATCAAAAAGTCAGTATAAATTTACAAAAACTTAATAAACCACGGAATAACGTAGATAGAGAGGTAAAAATTGACATACATGCTTGGAATGACGTGGGGTTTTATTAGAACCAGGTGCTCCACCCCATATTGCTAGACGCGTGACCGTGATCGACCGACATCTCTAAGGATGCTGAAAGACAACATTCGACGCCAATACCTCACCATAACTCCGGACATGCTTTACAGTGCTGTTCACAACATTATTCCTCGACTACAGCTATTGTTGAGGAATGTTGGTGGACATATAGAGCATTTCCTCTAAAGAACATCATCTTTGCTTTGCCTTACTTTTGTTATGCTAATTATTGCTATTCTGATCAGATGAAGCGCCATCTGTCGGACATTTTTTGAACTTTTGTATTTTTTTTTTTTTTTTTTGGTTCTAATAAAACCCCATGTCATTCCAAGCATGTGTGTCAATTTGTACCTCTCGATCTACATTATTCCGTGATTTATTGTTTTCAAATTTTACTGACTTTTTGATCACCCGGTATCTTGCATTCATCTAAACGTCTTCCCGTTCTGATCTACGTATTTAATACCCTCAACGACGTATGTACACTGTAACAAGTACCATTTTTATACATATGTTCTCCGACTGTTAGGTTTATTCCCAGGCACCACGATTGCAGTTTCTACCGTAGGATCAGTTTAAAGTGGAAATTTTTGTGGTTAAGGAGACGGTTATAAATGTAAGCATCTTGTGTAAGAAAGAAATTTTCCAGTTGAATACGACCCTACGGTATGGAAATGCAATATACATCCCTGTATATATGTGCCTAGAACCCAGCACATTGTTTTAAACAATTTTGGAAAGTGACTGCCAACAGCTGTTAAATAATGTATAAAATGCATATTTGAACCATCAGCTGTTCTTATGTTAATCCCAAATTTTACCGGTTTCGGTCTTTGACCATCTTCACGGATGAAGGGTTAAAATAGCATAAGCCACCATACTGCAATAGTCATTACTTAAAATGTGTTGTGCATGCCATGGACTACTGCTCTGCATACATTTAGTATTGGGATGTTTTGATTTTAAAGTCCTATGTCATACATTTATATACAAATATATTTATATGCATACAGAGCAGTACTGCTCTGTATACATTTAGTATTTGGATGTTTGCTTTTAAAGTCCTCCGTCATATATTTACATTAATGGCATACACTACTTATTTTAAGTGCCGGCCGCTGGTGGCCGAGCGGTTCTGGCGCTACAGTCTGGAACCGGGCGACCGCTACGGTCGCAGGTTCGAATCCTGCCTCGGGCATGGATGTGTGTGTTGTCCTTAGGTTAGTTAGGTTTAAGTAGTTCTAAGTTCTAGGGGACTTATGACCTCAGCAGTTGAGTCCCATAGTGCTCAGAGCCATTTGAACCATTTTATTTTAAGTAATGACTAATGCAGTATGACGGCTTAAACCATTTTAACCCTTCATCCGTGAAGACGGTCCAAGACCGAAAACGGTAGAATTTTGGAAACAGCTGATGGTTCAAATATGCATTTTATATACAAGCATTGTTCTTTCTGATTTCTTTTTAAATTTTCCAAACATATTCCATTTGTAAGGTTTTTACTTCCTTTAAGAAGGATTACAATGTGCCTAGCGCATTAAGGACGCTCTTCATATTTCATAAGCTGTCCAAGACTTTGAAGTAAGGTATTGAACAAGTTGACAGCAGCCAAAGGTGTGTTTTCCCACATGGTTCATAAGCCTAACTTTTCGTTAACACCTTAGATACTGATGCGCTTGATATTTTCTTTCTACTTTCAACAATATATTTTTACTTACCGGTCAGTAGCTCTGAAAGAGCTTTGTATGATGATGACAACGAAATCGGCGTTCTTTGGGTTCAACTGTGTTGTTTACGTGGTGGGGAAAGAAATTGCGTTGTCTCGACAGTTTGGACCTTTGCAGCATTGAGCACCTGGTCTGCACCTTTTGGTGAAAAAGTTAACGAAAACGGTTACAGCTTGTACTGTATTTCAGCTTACAGCAGCTGTTAAAATTAGATTAAAGGTTCCCTGTTCCACATGAAAAATCGCAGACGCTTGAAGACCTCAGTAATTTAGAATTATAGGTTGAAACATAGCTGAAAATGAAAAGTTACGTCGGTCTTGGAGGTGTGCACAGATAGCCTAATGGTTAGGGCCCGAAAGCAAGATATCCACAAAATGGTTCAAATGACTGAGCACTATGGGACTTAACATCTGAGGTTATCAGTCCCCTAGAACTTAGAATTACTTAAACCTAACTAACCTAAGAACAACACACACATCCATGCCCGAGGCAGGATTGGAACCTGCGACCGTAGCGGGCGCGCGGTTCCAGAGTGAAGCGCCTAGAACCGCTCGGCCACAATGTCCTGCTAGATATTCACATTCGAGTCCCGGTCTACTATAATCTTGAACCGCATTACACATTCATCAATTTATATATTTACAGGCAATGAGATCGTCTACAACGCGAGTTTTGAACCTCTACGTTAAGGATGACTGTGATTCTAAGGATTTACTGCAGACACTTGAGATTCGTCGTTTCTGCGACCCACAGTTCGCACGGAAGACATGGAATACTCTTTAAACGCAAATTTTGTTTTAAATGGAACAACTCGTAATGTACGTTTTGAACCTGTCATTTCCAGCGAATTGCATCTGCTCCTCAATGCATTCTTCGTCTCTTCGATAGCAGAAAGGACCCATGTAAAGAGAAAATTTTACACTGTTTTATCTATTGTAAGTAGGCTGTTTATGTTTTCTCTATGTAAGTAGGCTGTTTATGTTTTCTTATTGGCAACGTTACGTAGCGCTCAATATGAAAATCACTGGCTGTGCTGTGTGCAGTCTGTGGCTGCTTTGCATTGTTGTAATACTCGCCATTGTAGTGTTAGGCAGCTGGCTGTGAACAGCGCGTAGCGTTGCGCAGTTGGAGGTGAGCCGCCAGCAGTGGTGGATGTGGGGAGAGAGATGGCGGAGTTTTGAAATTTGTCATGAACTGCTATATTTATATATGATGATATCAAGGTAAATACATTATTGTTTGTTCTCTATTAATATCTTTCATTTGCTAACTATCCCTATCAGTAGTTAGTGCCTTCCATAGTTTGAATCTTTTATTTAGCTGGCAGTAGTGGCGCTCGCTGTATTGCAGTAGCTTGAGCAGCGAAGATTTTTGTGAGGTAAGTGATTTGTGAAAGGTATAGTTTAATGTTAGTCAGGGCCATTCTTTTGTAGGGAATTTTGAGTCAGATTGCGTTGCGCTAACAAAATATTGTGTGTCAGGTTAAGCACAGCCATATATAAATTGTTCAAAGGGGACGTTTCACTATCCGGTTTTGTTTCTATAGTTTATTTCACTAGTGTCGTTGAAGCTTCAGCACAACAGGTACCGTGCTTACGGGACGGTGGAGAAGATTCTGCACTCCTTGGAGCAATAGGCGACTGGTAGCGGACGGCGGAGCGGAGTCGTTTCCCCTCAAGGCGGACTGGAGATTGTGGACGATACAGATAAAGTTTTACGACTCCAGAGCATACACACGTACAGGAGCCGTTACCGTGGGCTTTTATTATGTTATTTACTGCTCATCTGCGCGGGCCACTCCGACGCGGAATCGCCTGGGCCGTTCAGGTATTATTTCAGTTTTTACGCCGCGCGGGGAAGAGACGGCGTGTTATATCGCGAACGAGCGACGCCGCGCTGCCCCGCCCGGGGCAGAAGTAAGCGCGGCCCGTCGCGTCGCCGGGAATTATGTGGGGTGCACGTTAAGAGATAGCGCAGCGCGCCGTGTTTACCCACATTCTTCACGCGTGCCTCGGTAATGTGCCGCACAGTATATAAGGCCGAGCAAACAGGCGGCCATTCCAGGGACTTCCCCGACCCTCTGTAAGCTTTCCCCAAGACGGGTACACCACCTAGACCGCTAGTGACTCCAACCGGCGAGACTCGCATTGTCTAGTTCCCAATCGCACAAACGACGTCCTAAATGCCATGTATCGAGGGAGTGCAGTGGATGCATGGAGACAATGTCTCGTGCCGGCCGCTGTGGCCGAGCGGTTCTAGGCGCTTCAGTCCGGAACCGCGCGACTGCTACGGTCGCAGGTTCGAATCCTGCCTCGGGCTTGGATGGGTGTGATGTCCTTAGGTTAGTTAGGTTTAAGTAGTTCTAAGTTCTAGGGGACTGATGACCTCCGATGTTAAGTCCCATAGTGCTCAGAGCCATTTGAATCATTTTGCAGTGTCTCGTGTCTCCCAAACAACATTTAGCTCGGTGCCATACCAACGTTCATGAACGAAATAACGTTTTTTTGGAGAATCAAACGAAATTTGGATACATGACTTCTTTGGATGTAGGGTGGAAAGTCATCGACAGATGTAGAAGTGGCATGCCCCATGGACCTTAGACTTCCGCAGATGCTGCTTTATCTGTAATGAAATACCGTCGGAAAAAGCTATATATGCCTCTAGTCAAATGTTGATGATCTTTGGAAGTGGTGAAAAGATTTAAAATTATGCACCTCAGTAACGCGGGAAATTAGTATCATATTTTATGTATCTAGACTGAAGTGGCGAGTGACAATTTGAACCACAGCCGGGAATCCAACGCGGGTCTCCTGCTAAGCACTCACCGCTTCAGTCTATATCCATAAAGTCATATCTGTAAGAGACCAGTAAAGTCTCCGAAACCGTGTCATTTCATTTGTATAAATACCTGCCCCTGGGTTTCAGGCTGGATCCCCCATTTACGTTCAATGCTAAGGTGCTATTCCAAAAGATGGAGAGCCTCGGCAATTCTGTTCGTGTGTAAAGGGGGAATTTAAAGTAGAATGGGGCGGCAGTGAGAATTTTGATCAAGGAGGGAGGCGTGCCAGAACAATCCGTGCAGTTGTGTGAACCGCTGGGCCATAGTATCTTAGTGGCTAACGTACCTGCCTAGTAAGCATGAGACCCGGGTTTGATTCCCGATCGTAGTACAAATTTTCACTAGTCGCTTGTGTGTGGTGTGTGTGTGTGTGTGTGTGTATGTGTGTGTGTGTGTGTGTCGTATCTGTATGACACGAGTAAAGTTTCTGAAATTGTGTCATTTCATTAGTATCACATTGCTACAATAGCAACGAGTCACAACTGGAATCATTTAACTCATGTATATAACTCTTTGTAAGAATTTGTAGTATTATTATGTAAAAAGATCACTTTCTAGTGAAAGTTGACTAAGCCGCAAATCGAATCTGTGCGCCTGATAAAAGACCGCGGGCTGGAACACCGGTCAGTCTGAGTGTGGTTTTTACGTGGTTTCCCAAACTCGTTTAGGCAAATGCTGGGCTGGCGCCCTAATGCTACTCCAGTGTCGTGAAGATTCGAAATTTGGAGGTCGATGTGTATGATAGAGTTAGGCAGGTAGTATGATGCATCGGTAACTATACAAAATAATTTATTTTTTATGATCTGAACCTTCTTGAAATTGCTGTCAGCATTCATCGATCAAACTTCGGATCCATAGATCAACAATGAGTAACTGCAACGTGGTTTTCATGATGAGCGAGTTGCCTTTGATCAGAGGATATTGGCATAACAGATCATTACTTTTGTTACAAATGTATTCAACGTTAGGTTTGCATGTTAGTTTCGAGTCGATAATTAGATCGAGGTATCTGACGTTTTTCTTCCCTGGAAGTGCTGTTCAAACTGTGACAGTAGCAACATCTTGTGGTACTCGCTTCGTTGTGAACAGGATAGCCTGAGTTTTATTAATACTGACTGTGAATTTCCAGATGAAAGACAGTAGCTGAATGACCTCTAGATGTTGTTGCAGCTTGAGGGCATAGATTAAGCGTGCTTCTGTGGATGGGAGTACCGTCCGCCAACAACCAGAGTTGCCCCAAGTGGTTGTTGTGGTATGTCATTCCCAAATAAAGAATATACGACTAGACCCCGTGACACAACCCTGACGGACTCTAGCTTTGATATCTCTTAATTGGTTGTTGAACTTTATAATAGTTACACAAAATTTTGTGTCAAGCAAATAGGAACGGAAAATATGGACCAAGCGCTGTGGACAGTCGTGTTGCAGCAATTTATAAACAAGCCCAATGTACCAATATCAGGCTTTCCTCTGTGATATCTGAATGAGAAACAGTGGGAGCGGTGTTTCAAGCGGCCATACCGTAGCCCCTCCGGCCACAGGGAGCACACCGCAGGACTTCGGTGCCGCCCTCGGTCCGGCAATCTAGGATAGGGGGCGGCAATTTCTGGGAAGGAGCGGTGCGGCGCGCAGATAAGCCGCAAGGAGGGGCATAAATCAGCACGATTAGCGCGCCCGCCGTGTTTGCCGGCCGTGTCCGACGCGAGAAGAGACCGTAGCCGCCCGCTGCCGCCTGTGTACCCAGACACACACTCGCCTGCTTGTTACCGAGCAGCACTAAACTCCGCGTCGCCAAGTAGGCGGGGAGGGGGCGCCCAAGCGCTGGAGCAAACGTCTGCGCCGGATACTCCCCCACACAGCCACCACGCCTTTGTTACGTGACGGTCCTGCTCAAAACTAACAATACACAAAACTCCGAGACTGCACTTCCGGTTGCACCACTCAAGTATCTACCATCATGATGTCCTAGAGCTTTACAAGTCATCTTGCCGAGTACTACACGCTGCGGAGCACATGTCTCGTGGATGTGTCATACAAACCCAGTGCAAAATAAAACTGGCCTAGAAAATATTTGGGGCACCTTAAGGTGGACAACCCAAGGCATATGATGTAAGTTGGTTAGTCTATCACAAAATGAATGAAATATTTTCCAAAACAGGTTTAATTTATCCACCTTATACTTCACCAAGGAAGTGATTCATTCTGGTGATCTGCGTTTACATTGTATTCCCTGCAAGCCAATGTATGGCGTCTGCAGGAGGGTTCTTCATGCAAATACTAGAGACAACCTGTTCTATTCCATTCGTTCACTGAGCGTGAGAAAAATGCCTGCCTACACACTTATGCGTGCGCCCTACCCTCTCTCGTCAAATTATTGTCAGACTGGCTTTGAACGTTAAGACACCTTTCCAGTCTATTCTGTTTCGTGACAGACAGAAAAAGACAGAGAGTAGTTGCCTAAGCATTATAGTTTGTCAGAATACCGGAAGAAGACACCAGAATAAAGGTTACTGTCCTCGGCTCTCCTAGGCGAGTAGAAACGTTTAGGAGATTGTCGAGCAGAAAACAGCTCACAGGATTAAATTTGGATTTTTACTACGAACGCATGCACAGAGATGCCCTAAGAACTTAAATTCACTACGCAGCAGTTTAGACAATGATTTTCTGCAAAAGATGTTTTCAAATTTACGACCGATCTGCATATTAAATTTTACCGTAATGTTCCTATATTACTTCCGGACAAATCTAGGATCGTTTCTAAAAATCTACCAAGGTCACAAGAACACACGATCGTGTAGATGTATCCCCGTCCCCTGCTTTAGTATCGGCTTTTGTTTAAACTATCAGTTGGTTATTGGGTCAGCCGATGAGACTCAAGTGTAGCGTTTTTGTTTTCACAGTGGCCTCTAAGGGTTAACGTAAGTTCCTATTTCGTGCCTTTGAATATTCTAGAGTTTTCCAAGGCTTTAGAATACTACGTCACATATTACAGCTATGGAAAGCCACACGTAATACGATAAGCTATGTAATAATAATATAGTAATTTTTTACCCTAACGAGAATTTATCGCGTCCGATTCATCTCGTTTCACATCTCCTGTTCGGACATAGCAGGTGATAAATGATAAGTAATTGAAACCCTCAGCTGCTGACAGGCGTTGTTAATATACCTCGATGGGAACAGCTGAAAATGTGTGCCCCGACCGGGACTCGAACTTGGGATCTCCTGTTTACATGGCAGACGCTCTATCCATCTGAGCCACCGAGGACACAGATGAATACTGCAGGGACTTATCCCTTGCACGCTTCCCGTGAGACCCACATTCCCAAAAAAATGGTTCAAATGGCTCTGAGCACTATGGGACTTAACTACCGAGGTCATCAGTCCCCTAGAACTTAGAACTACTTAAACCTAACTAACCTAAGGACATCACACACATCCATGCCCGAGGCAGGATTCGAACCTGCGACCGTAGCGGTCACGCGGTTCCAAACTGACGCGCTTAGAACCGCACGGCCACACCGGCCGGCTCCACATTCCCAACTGTCCACAATGTACATACGTAATGTACCTAACAGATGTTCGCCCATCCACTCATTATATATATATATATAGAGCAGGTGATGTTGAGCGCTGTACCGCGAAGAAGATTTACACAGCCGACCTGGTAGCTAATCATGTGTTTCCTATTCTGAAGCAACGAGTCAAAAGAGACGACATCTGTCACTATTTTGTAATTTTCTATTTATTACCGATTTTCACTTTCTGTCCGACGTATGTTTTTGTTATCTCACTTCTGGTCCTAGTAGTGCTCCGCAAGCTCCTCACAAAGACTCCTAGCAAAACGCATTTCCACGCCGCATGAATTTGTAGCTTTAGACAAAACTAATTTGTAACAGTCGCTCGAATGCTTCTACACTGGTACGATGACATCATAGGCAAAGCGAATACTGCGCAACAACAACGCACAGACATGACCTAGCCCTTGTGGGCCCAACCATTGTTTACGCATTATTATTTTCGTTGTCATTAGCGATTCAAATGATTCAAATCTGCGGGTATTTTGTCACGCCAGAAAGTTCGACCGAGAAGAGAATAGACAGCTTCTCATGCAAACAAAAAAATTAAAAAGGTCGACCCTGTCTTTTGCGAAGGAATCAGCCCAGTATGTCTGTGTTGTCACCGCCAGACACCACACCTGCTAGGTGGTAGCCTTTAAATCGGCCGCGGTCCGTTAGTATACGTAGGACCCGCGTGTCGCCAGTATCAGTGATTGCAGACCGAGCGCCGCCACACGGCAGGTCTAGTCTAGAGAGACTCCCTAGCACTCGCCCCAGTTGTACAGCCGTCTTTGCTAGCGATAGTTCACTGTCTACATACGCTCTCATTTGCAGAGACGACAGTTTAGCATAGCCTTCAGCTACGTCATTTGCCACGACCTAGCAAGGCGCCATATTCGGTTACTATAATTACTATCTTCAAGAATGTATTCCGAACAGATAATATTGTGACTCATGTACCGGCAAGAGCGACGTTCATCATTAATGTATTAAAGTTAAGTATCAAACTAATTACGTCCGCTTTCTGAATTCTCATTCCTTGTCATGTTCCAGACCTCACGTCAGTATAGTTCTTCCCTCCTCACGGCAGCCTGCGTGAGCTAAAACGCGTGCATTTCGGCCTCCACTCGTAACACGGTGTTGGCTCTTCTGCTAACACAAAAATTTCCTCAGTCGATTTACGGAAATCACGGGAAAAGTAACTGTGGACGGCCGGACGCGGTATTAGAACTGCTGTCCTTGTGAATACGAGGGCAGAGATAGCTTTTTCGGAGAGAATTAAATGTCGAGAGGCGTCAAAGTGACCACGTAACCTGCCCCCCCCCCCCCCACCCCGCTGCCCCCGGTCCCCACCACTCGTCGTGCATAAGTTAGTATATAAAACTGCGAACGTCGGAACAGTGTTACGTCACTGGGTGCCGGACAAAGTGACGCATCAGGTGTCGCAGCCATCCGACACTCTGTAGCGTCAGCGCCGAGAGGAGAAGGCGACTGCGGCGGACAAAGAAGGCGGGCGGTAGCGCGATTGAGGCGCCGCCCCCGACACCGGGGGCGGTGAATCAGCGGAGAGGGACGTCTCACTCGCCGGACTCCTCACGGCCGTGCCGTGCCCGCCGGCTACAACTCAGCCGCCGCCCCCATTGTTTTAATACGGACGCTCCGCGGCGCTTCGGACCGCCGGGCCCTGGCCGCACACAATAAAACACGATCCTCCCGCTCCGTCCGCGCCGGCCACACATTTCTGTTTTGACACTAATAGCGCGCCGCGTGAAATATGTTGTCTTCATTTCGGCGCTAACACCTCGCCGTCCCGGCCACCGGGACCCGGAGATTGCGCGCGCCGGGGGAAGAAATAACCCGCGGACGCGATAAATCTTGCCGCCAGAGTGGCACCCCTGCGCGCGCGAGATACGCGCTCGTCGCTCGGCGGGCGGCGGTGATTAAAAACGCGAGGAGCCGCTTCCGGCCAAATGGACCTCCGGTCGCGTCGCGTATATGAAGGGCGCGGCCGGAGGTACACGCCCTTATAAGATAACTGACGGCCTTCTGCGGGCTCATGGAACGGCGACTCCACTGTGTTTCTCTATTTAATCTCCTATCTTTCTATGACACTCGCAATGACTCTCTGTTACAGGTATATGTGGGCACTTTATTATGCTTCAGTTTTTCTACTGCTCGAATTTGAGCAGTGATTAAATTAAACGCAGTACGGTGTTAAGGATTGTTTCCTATATTTTTTCCTATGTTTTCTGTTTTTCTACTGTCTTCAGAAAATCCCGTTGCAAATTCTAGGACTTATATAGGGGGGGGGGGGAGTACAAAGTATTTTGAACAAGAACCCGGTCCGGATACATATCGTTCTCATTCTACGACGATTTCAGTTCAGATGTTTAAATCATCGCCGGCCGCTGTGACCGAGCGGTTTTAGGCACTACAGTCTGGAACCGCGCGACCGCTACGGTCGCAGGTTCGAATCCTGCCTCGACAATGGATGTGTGTGATGTTCAAATAGTTCAAATGGCTCTGAGCACTATGGGACTTAACTTCTGAGGTCATCAGTCCCCTAGAACTTAGAACTACCTAACTAACCTAAGGACATCACACACATCCATTCCCAAGGCAGGATTCGAACCTGCGACCGCAGCGGTCGCGTGGTTCCAGACTGTAGCGTCTAGAACCGCTCGGTCGCTCAGGCCGGCTGTGTGTGATGTACTTAGGTTAGTTAGGTTTAAGTAGTTCTAAGTCTAGGGGACTGATGACCTCAGGTGTTAAGACCCATAGAGCTCAGAGCCATTTGTTTCAATCATCCACTTCTGATTGAGGAACTGAATTGGGTATGAAGCAGTACAGTTATTAAGTAACATTTCGAAAGGAAACATAACGAAACATCAATTTATCACTTAAGCTCATTTGTTTGTATTAACACTTAAACACTGCGTATTTACATTATTCCAAAACAAAAAAGACCCATGCTGTATGTACAGAACAGTACTGATCCATTACAACAGTGGCTCAATGTGGCGACCACTAACGTTCTTAAAGACACTGCAACTACGAAGCACGTTCTGGTACACACCCTCCATCCCATCTGCTCTCTTCAGTTTGTAGTTCAGCGGCCAGAACTCGTGCAGGCAATCTTCCTCTGTCTCTACAGGAGTCTCCCAAATTAATCTTTGCGTCCTACCCCATAAGAAGCAGTCCGTACGAGTTAAATTCGGTGATCGCTGCGGCCACGCGGCTGGATGACCTCGGCCTAACCATATGTCACCATATCACCTGTTGAGACGTCTCCGAACCGCACGTGAGAAATGAGGTTGTGCACCATCATGCTAAAACCACATTTCCCGATCGCCATTCAGTAGTACTGCTTCCAAGAACAAGTTCAATACGTTTTGTAGGAGCGTCAGGTATACAGGACCAGTTAGCTAGAGCGAAAGGAGGTATGCCACATTTGAAATAACAACGTCGTAGGCTGGAAACAGTACGTTTTCGGACATGGTTTCCCATTGAAAATATTATGTATTCACTCCCCTTTACAAGTCCAGGAAGTTTGTAACGGGTATTTCCGAACATCCTGTATATTTTCTATATTTTTTACTCACATTCGCCTACTCGCAATATCTTTCAGCCAGCTGCTCCGCCAGCTGAAGCATATTTGTAAAACAGACCGTTCGTCAGTTCTTCATCGTGAAGTAGTACACTTGACACAAGTCTTTGGCGAAGTAGAAACCACAGTAAAGAACATATTGCCCATTATATCAGTCGGACGAACTATATGCGTTATGTCACAATTCTGCTATTATCCCGCAGTAGATGATAATAAAATAGTTCATAGGTGTACTGACCGGATCTCTGCTTCTAACAGGCACCAACATTTCGTCACACGACCAGGCTGTCCTCGTCAGATGGTCATGAACATTATGGCCGCTGGCCATCGAAATCCGGCCGCATTCTCGCATCTGATTTCTTGTGTGCATATTATGCTCGCAAATGGCACAGCCTGAATTACATTCTTTACCATAATTTTACCTAAATTTCATACGAAATGTACTTCCCCATCTCGTAAAAGCCACAAACATTTACACTATCCCTACACCTGTTGATGAAGCGGATTGTGCATAATAAACCAATTCCAAGAGTCACTAAATTTGGATTCCTTAAAATTTCTTTGGGTGGAACATCTTTTTATTTTCCTACTGTCGACAGGAACACATCACAAAATTCACGTAGAAAAAAAATGTTGATAGAACAAGTCACCTTATGAAAACGCGAACAAGTCATACATAGCTATTAGAAGATGTCATAATAAAGAGAAAATCGCAGTACAGTATATTCATAAATAACATAACCCAAACGAGATATTGCTGGACGAGTCAGTCACTTGGTTTGGAATGGGACAAGTCAGCCTGCATTCAATGTACAGGCACTTCACTCACCAGCGAGGCGTATTGCGCAATCCTGAAAGGTAACATCGCCTTAGGCTCGTAATAACACCAATGTTGTTTCACTGTTGTAATATTTATAGATATTACAAACTATCCTTTCATTGCTACTTCCTCAAGTGTGGTGAACTTCATAACTATTCAATTCTCTATCCACAGCTTTGAAATTGTTTTTACAGGACATACATTTTATTGCTTATTTCGATACATAGTCAATAATACGGACTGAACTGGGAATATCCCAGATGTGTACCAACGGCGATTTATCATTTCTTCTTGTGTTACCAGTAGGATTTTTGTAGCATATTACCACAGTGTCCTTTGTTAACCTTCTGTAACTAACGGATGCTATGATTTGTCAAAATAAACTGCAGTATAATATTTCCTGTGTTTAGATGGCTGTACTCTCACGCTCCGAAAGGCAGCAAATAAAAAATAGAAAGTACAGCGTCAACCTAATGAATCGTTTACCATAATCATGTGTATCCCGATACTTAATTTGATCGTGTACAGAGTCCCATGGTGTGAATGCTTGTGCCCTAACAGCGACGTCGTAAGTGAACCTGACATAAGATTTAAAAAAATTAAAGCTTGAGCAGAGCCTGGCCTATTAGAAGTATAATCAATACGGAAAATAAAAAACTTTCAAAAATACATGACATGCCAGTAGACACAAATGTCGAATCTCTTACCTACAACCTTTTTGGGAGACTGTTTATATTTCTCATTCCTCAAGGAATTTGCGTGAGGGAAGTAGGTCTAACAACCCACTGAAACTAAGATAAATGATCCGATTAAATAACAGAAAAATGGTACTCATAAACAGTTCTGATCGCGGTTCATTGTTCCTTTGGGATCGACTTCAATTTTACACCATCATCAGGTGTCTAATCACATCAAAGTAATAAGATTTTCTCAGCTTCATATGCGCTTCAGAAATCTTCTCTTCCGCACACATGGAGCAGATTTTTGGCACCTGTAATAGACAGGAGATGCCAGGCGGTGATATTTTGCCAGCGAGTGTACTTTGGACTCGGAGACGGCTGGCGCCAGTGCCAGAAGAGTGGCGCCAGCGCAGCGCTACCAGACGACCGCAACACGCCTGCTGCTGCAGCGGGCCGAAATAGACTGGCGCCAGGCGGAGGGGTTTGCTTTGTAAAGCTATACACTAACGACGGCGACCTGCCCGGAGATAAAAAGAATCAGTCAGCGCCGCGCGGCCATCTACTGCCTCCGTAGCTTATACACGACTCCAGGACCTTGCTGGCTCCGTACCAGCAGAACGAGGAGTCACCGTTCGCGCCGAATTGTATGTCCGCAGTCTGCAGTAGTGTACAGCGATTCTGAGTCAACAAAGCAAGCTATAGCGTCCCCAACGAAATAATACGAAAAGACTTAAAAAACAATATTTATAAAGAAGAGATATTTAAAAATTGAATAATATACATTTTTATCATGCACCCGTATTATAATAATTTCTCTGTGTTTCGAGGACAAAGAAATATAACGTGATGATGTAAAGAGACGGCAAGATACACTCTTTTGTTAATTTTTAGTCGTCTTCACTTCTTCTCTTGTCTTGGTTACGTGTAGACGGACATCTTGCGAGTGCTGGCAAATGTAAGCATATTGAACTAATTAAGCAGATAATATATTGATTTAATATTATTGTGCACTTTTAATTTGTAAGAGGTGATGCCGATTTCATGTCCGCCTTTCCTGAATTAACCTGCATTCGAGCAATTTACAGCTCAACAATCGCAGCGGCCGATGCAGCCAACGACGCCATTACGTGGCGATATTAACTTATAAAAAATTAGCGGAAGTGAAAAACTCGCCCGCTATTAACATAATATAGATTTTTCTCCACAGCCGCCCGACGCTGCAGATAATACGTAGCTTTAAGATTCTTATTTTCAGTACAACAGCCGAGAGCCAGAGCCAGGACTCCGACTACAATGCAATGGTTAACGGAGGTAAGAAAAATACTCTCGCGCGTGTGTGGGCCGCAATTGTAATTAATAACTAAAGATTTTTTGCTTTAAAGTGAACTGACTAGATTAATATTGTTAAAAAGGAGTACTTCACAAAACCATTTAACTGTAAATCAAAACTGAATAAAATATCAGTTTCATCAAGGCCCAGCACGTAAGTCGGCAACAATCAACATAATAATAATATACTAAATTACGACGGCCGACGGATGCGAAAAAGCTTCTAGTGCGAAAGAAACTAGGCGTAATGTGAGTGGGACGCATTACGAGAATTAAAATACAAGAGCAAAAATTAACCTATCGGAGCACAGAAAACGCGGGTATGTCCCATTTATTTCAAAGACTCTGATTGAAAAGTGGGTTACCAGCTGCCTCATTCTATCCACCTTTAAAAATTTACCCAAATGAGAACTCCCTCGAGCCGCCGTAACAGTTAACTCACTTCCTCCCACTAGTCCATCGCTATAAGTCGCTCTTACCCATCCACTCACAACTGCTCTTTCTCACACACTCATTCAGCCCAACTGATTGTCGTCTCGGTCTTTGTCGCCTGTGTCACAATCACAGTCTCCTTCGTTCTGTCCCATTACTTCGGTCTCCTCTCCTTGTCACTGTCTCCCTCTTGCTCTCTGTTACTGCTACTATCTCATTCCTTCCTTCCTACTACTCCTGTATCTTCTCAATGTCACCCTATTCATTGTCACATACTCTCTCATTATCACTGGCTCTCACTCACTTCCACTCTCTCTTTCTCTTTACTCTTCTCTTCCCTTCCCTTCCACTGACTCCTTCACTCTTTTCCTAGCACTGTTTCGTCACTGCCACTGTGTTCTCTTTCTCTCACACTGCCACTGTCTCCTTCGCTTTTTCGATAACACAACCACCGTCTACTGCCTTCCAGTATTTATTACTTTTCCTTTTCTTTGCAACTATCACTGTCTTCTTCTCTCGTAGAGTAAACAGCGCGAATGTGTTTGCAAGCCAAAATTTTTGGGAAAGCTTTTAAAGGTGCTGAGGAAGGTAGAATGTAGCTGGTACCCCACTTTTGAGTCAGAGTCTTTTAAATCAAAAGGAACATAATCACATTTTTCATGCTCCGATAGGGGTATTTTTCCTCCGGTTCCCTTCTTTTCCCTGCTGCAGCACGGCATATAACTCATATGAAAAGACATGCACTGATCAGTAAAGTTTAGATAGTTTACTTATGTGAAACTGAAATAATGTCAAACTAATTTTACACCTCAGACCGGATTTTACGTGCAAATAAATTTTGCATGTGCTTCAGTACAACAACATGGGGTTTCCAGACGGTATCGGAGACATTTTATAGCAATTTCTCCATTGTGCGTCACTTTGTAAACTACGTTTTCGTCTCATACCTGATTTTACATGCGTATTTTAAGTGTACATGTAGCGTAACTCTGAACCTCTGCACCTCGGAAACCGGATAAAGATATGAAGAAAACTTTCAAAGATGTTCGAGATCGGGATCTTAGGAGTAAATCGTAAAAATTACAGCCGTTTTTCTGTGCACAGCCGTCTCGGAATCCGCGGCTAGGTATTGGTAACAAAAAAGCCAAGTTTTTTGGGTGTTCCTCGACAATGGATAAAGATTTTTGAAGAGGCAGATGGTTCTTCTAGATAAATGCCTAGAGAATATACCGTGAAAATTTGAGCAATTTACTGCGGTTATTTATTATTTAGATTTCGCTTCATATCGGGCTTTAAGTGTAGAAGTGGGTTAACTTTGAACCTCTGTATCTTGTAAACGGATGAAGATATGAAGAAAATTTTCAAGGCCGTTCGACATCGCGATATTAGGAATATATCGGAAAATTTTCAGCCGTTTGATGTGCGTAGCCGTCTTGGAATCCTCGGCTGGGTCCGCTGGTGACGACTAAATTACAGAAAAAATTTGTTTTTGTTGGGTGTTTCGAGGAACCACCCATGAAATAAAGGTGCCTCCGTTAAGTCCCATCAACCATAGACAGAATCAAATGCAAAGAGAACCAACCGATTTGCTCCATAAGCCTAAGGAGGAGGAAGTTTGTAATATTGATACTCTGACTCTGCACTGTTGGAAAGCGACAGCAAGACGATCCAAATGGTCCCTAGCACAAGTACTATCCGCAATACGTGACCCTAACTTTCTATCTTCAATGGAACCCGAGGTAATAGCACGGAAAATCCCGTTTTTATCGCGGTGTTTTGGATTCATACAGGTATGCTTGCTGTCGAATGCAAACCGAAGAGAGAGCCTGAACGTATAAAGGGTGTGAACAAAAAAAGTAACTGTTCGCGTTCATAATATTCGCTGATCATATTACTATCGTCAGTGAAAGTTAAGAAGAATTACAGGATGTTTTTAATGGAATGCACAATCTAATGAGCACAGGTTATGAGTTGAGAGTAAAGCTCAAAAAGACAAAAGTAAAGAGAAGTATCAGAAATGAGAACGACGATAAACTTAAAATCGAAATTGATGATCACGAAGACGATGAAAGTAAGGAATTCTGCTAACTAGGCAGCAAAATAACCCATGTCGGACGGATCAAGGAGGACATCAAAAGCAGAACAGCACTGGCAAAAAAGGGCATAAAGGGTACTCATGGGCAAAAGAAGTGCACTGGTAACAAACAAAGGCCTTAATTTAAGGAAGAAATTTTTGAGAATGTACGTTTGGAACAGAGAGTTGTATGGTACTGAATTACGGGCAGTGAGAAAACTGGACCAGAAGCATTTGAGATACGTTGAAAAGTAGGTGGACTGATGAAACAAGGAAAGAGGAGGTTAAAAGCAGAATCGTCGTAGAAAGGAACATACGAGAAAATATTGACAATAAGAAGGGACAGGATGATAGGGCATGTGTTAAGACATTAGGGAATAATTTCCATGGTTCGACAGGAAGGTGTAGAGGGTAAAAACCGTAAGGGAAGGTAGAGAGTGGAATATGTCCAAAAAATGAGATTAGGACTAGCACAGCAGAACAATGTGTGGCGTATCGCATCAAACCAGTCATAAGATCATTCACTTTAAAAATCGTATTTACCGTAATAGCACGACTGTTTTTTAGACCTTGTGTTATGACGGATTTAATCAAATTTATTCAACCCAGTGACAGTGTACGAACATTTTACGACATGTGTATTCTTGTTCAAGGTCCTACACAAAAGAAATGACAGTGATTAACACCGTATTGCAAGACAAAGCTACACAAATTGTTCATTTTTACAAGAGATAGTACTGATAAAAGCTAGAAAAAAAGTTATATAAACGTCTGTCTGGAAACAATGGCTTGTTGAGAAATGGACCATTTCAACCTTGTGTCGGGAACAGTCAGTGTTGTACTGTAGCTTCCTGAAGACTTTCGCTGCTAAATTCTTATTGATTATGTTGGTCTGTGTACTTTGTTCTCTGGCTATGATGCTCTTGCCAGAAATGACGATTACTACTGTGTCCTCCAACACACATTGATCGGGGAACTCCAATAATATGGCTACTCCGTTGCTGAGTTTAATTCCTTAGATTAATGGCTATCAGGACAAGCCCACGAAATTTGAACATGTGTCCCAAACACGTGAACAAATGTGAAACCAGCCAGGTGTCATCATTCTTTCAAAGGAGGATTGGATGTAGGGTGTGACGGCATCCAGGTCCTAAGTAAAGCCTTATTATCAAGTCTATGTGCATTCCAATGGCTTCTGCGTAAGTCAAACTTGTAAGTTATTCAAAATTGATGTAGGTTTCGAACCGCAGACAAACGGTAGAACGAGGCTGAAGAACGCCTGGTAGAAATTTTTCCTTTTTTGAAGTGAACTAGACCTTTTTAGACATTTACTCATACGTGAATGCGTTGACACTGCGCAAGCCACCATACGGTGTGTGGCAGAGGGTACTTAAGGCACCATCATACGTTCCGCTCTTCCCTGTTCCAGTCACGAATGGAAGAATATCCATAAACGCTTTACTTCTGTCCTATGAAAAGTATGGCGCACTTCGGGTATTATCTCCTCTTTCAGTCCCAAATATTGCATGACAAAAACCACTGCGGTAAGCCTCCGAGATGTATACGAGGAGGTAAATTATTTGTCGCTAAGCTCTTCTTCGAGTGATACGAAAAATAACAAAGGAAATTTGTGAGTGTTGCAGATACTGATTGTTGAACTGACAGATTCCGCGGAACAAATGAAGAACCCCAGGAGCTTTCAGCCTGTTTACGATCCTCGGCGTCTGCCTATGACGTGGCCCCTCATTGTATTCTTTTGTTCTGCGCGCACTCAATAAAACGCAGAGAGCAAAAAGAAACGTTGCATCAACAAGACAGAAATATATCTCCTCGGATTTCTTTTTAAACACTGGAGAAGGAGCTAAACGGAGAGAAGCAAGCCATGTAAATATTTCTTTCCGGAGGCCATCGTCCCATCGTCCGCACGACTTTTGCTCGCGCGAGTCTTGTTATGAGAAAATGTGAAACTTTGCTGCTGGGCCTCGAAGCGAAATAAGAGAAGAAAAAAGTGATACGAGGGGAATAATAAAGTTTGAATAAAATTCGGCTGCGTAAATGCAGAGGGACTATTGTGTGCGATGCGAATAAAATTATTTGCCTCTGAATTCAGATCCGCCCTGGGGTATTATCTTTTCGTCTTATGGGACGCGTTTCATTTATTTTTGTGTTCCTCGGGGGAAGAAAGATGTAAATCTTAACGATGCGTAAGGCCGACTTTATTTGCTGAGCGCGTTCTGATATTTCGCTCGAGGCGGTCGTAGCGCCAGACGTCATTCCTCTGTCCTTATTCTTTTCCAGACTTCTTTCTCTGTCTGGTGTAAAAAGCTTTAGCTGTGTGGATTAAAGGTTCAGTCGGTGACAGTCAACGAATTCTGCGTTTGGGTTTAAATTTACGGCAGCTGTCACATATAATTACGCTTATTCTTCCGATGCAGTGGCTTCATATTAACCAACTCTGAACTCCGCTGTTGTGATTGGTAACGCATGCACCTCTCGAGTCGGAGGTACCGGTTCAAAACCTGGGGGAAGGAGTAATTTTCTGTTTTTGGCCGGCAATTTGGAAGGGGCGATGTCTTAAGGTTCGTGATCACTAGATGTTGGGGCCGGCTTGGATCAAACTAAAAGAGAGAGCGAGAGAGCGAGAGAGAGAGAGAGAGAGAGAGAGAGACAGAGAGACAGAGAGCAGCGAGAGGAAGACAGAGAGAGAGAGAGAGAGAGAGAGAGAAAGATAGAGAGAGAGAGAGAGAGAGAGAAGAGAAGAACTATTTTCTCATGTACCATATTTTTTCAAAATTGTAGGATACACCTTTAATCATCTTCGAATTAAAAAATATAATATTCGTTTTGTGAATTTGTAAATAGAAATCGCCTTTTCTTGCTGCATGGTATTTTATTTCTTCCAGATACGTTTCTCCGTTTACTTTGAGGCACCGTCAGTGGAATCTAAAATTTAATCCCGGCCTTGGTGAGGTAGCACAAATTCCTCAATTAACTGATTTCTTGTATATTTAACGCAGGTTGAAATGTACGTCTTTTTTCTTGTTCGCGTTTCAAAATTTTGCTCATAAAAAATTCTCGTTCGACTAGGTTACCTAACTCAACGATACCTACTTTTTTCGAAGTGGAAGGAAGTGGCAAGTATGTGGACGAATTATATTCCTCTATACAAAAGGGAAAATATAAACCCAGGAAAAATTTCTTGTTGACAGTTTGGAGGAAACGTAATTAATTAAAAAGTTTCTCAAATGTCAACTGTACAGAGCAAAGTGAAATATGTTACCATTACATATAATATGGAGCATATATGTTAAAAAAGTATCCACTTTACCCGATGTATATGTGCAATTTTAATTCGATACACACTGCAGGACGACACAATGGATTTTACTTCAGACTGTTTGCACGTGGGTGACACAGAATCATGAAGAGGGGCACGCCGGATACAATGGCCGCCGCCAGATGAAAAGCATAACGCTTTATTCTATTTGGGACAGCTGGATAACAAAGTTTTTGAAAGCTTGTTGTCAGAATCATTCTTCACTCTCCGGCGCGCGCGTTTTATTTACCCGGAACTCACCCCCCTGCCGCTCTTCGACTCGGCGCTCTACGCAGCGCCAGGGCGGACTTCGATCCGGTTCTCTCTCTCTCTATGTGCCTGTCAGTTCTGAAACTCGACACTAAGCAGTGGAAATCGAATTTCATTCGCGGATCCGTTACACATTTCCAGTCAGAGCTGAGTCAGACCGCGTCGGTTTCGTACCGACAATGCTGTCTGTGACACTGGTCTCCGGGAAAGGGTAGGTCTGGTTTTCTCAGCTGCGAGTCCGCGGCAATTGTTGCTGCGGTGTTCCCATTTCATATATAAACATCGCCTGTCCTGGTCGTTCAGATCCTATTTCTTCCTTTCTGTTCAATATAGCTCTCAGATCACTTTTGTATTCGCCGTTGAACTAAACGTAAATAGAATTAATAGCACTGTTACTGAAAGCCACGGAAATATAAAGAGAGGTTATGTAAACTAAAGGTATCAATCATTTCTACGCCAAGACCTCGGGGCAGCGTCAGAGGAGCAGTTACCAAATCCTAGACAATAAAAATCAACTGAACAAAAATACGGAAAGTGTAAAGTGTGCAATCAAAAGCTAGCTAGACTGAAACACTGATCTGACAGCTGCAAAGCTGAAAGGGACTAAACAGCAGTATTTTAACAAAATAAAGGGAAGAATTACAAAGGGACCCATCTCTTAGAAGAGGCCTAGTGAACCATAAGAAATGAAAGCAGATGTAAGACGAGACTAAAAGATTTCAGTGACAGATTTGTCAAAACGGAGACGCATCCATATGATCCCGTGTCTCTCTCTTATTAAAGTTTGTGGTAATTTCTATTTAATGCAATTATACGGTAAAAAGTCCACCTCTGCAGCTGAGTGATCAGCGCGGCTGACTCCCATCGCCATTTGGGGGACCTGGGTTCGATTCCCCATACCGCCAGGAATTTTGTTTCCTTGGTGGGAGGACGAATGGGGTGCCCTCAGCCTTGTGAGGCCAACTGAGGAGCTACGTTACAGAGTAATAGCGGTTCCAAAGTCAAAAATCCCGACAATGACTGAAAGGGCTGTATGCTGACACATACCCTCCACGCCGCATCCAACAGCGCCATTGGCAGAGGATGAGACGGCGGTCGGTCGGGATCTATTGGCCCATATAGGGCCAGAAAATGTAAATTTACATTTACCGTACACAGTAGAATATGAGCTGTAAGCAGAATCCGGAACTTGGCCTTTCGAAAGCAAACCTATCAGCGACTAAGTACTTCTTTTAGCGTTCTCCTTTCTTTTAGTTCACGGAGAGCTCCAAGGAAGTTCCACCCACATATTCACGGAGATTTTTAATTTACAATCACTTCAAATGAGAAAGAACGCTTTCATACCCTCGATATTGCCATTCCTTTAATTTATTGGTGTTTATACTTATCAGCCGGCCTCTGTGACCGAGCGGTTCTAGGCGCATTAGTCTGGAATCGCGCGACAGCTACGGTCGCAGGTTCGAATCCTGCCCCGGGCATGGATGTGTGCGATGTCCTTAGGTTAGTTAGGTTTAAGCAGTTCTAAGTTTTAGGGGACTGATGACCTCAGATGTTAAGTCCCATAGTGCTCAGAGCCATTTGAACCATATACTTATCACATTATTTTTAACCCTCATGTGTAAGATAAAGCAACAGGCACATGGATTAAGAAGAATGTTTTAGAAAATTACAGAAATATTTTTAAGGGGGGAAATTCTGAATTTAAGGTTCAGAAATGGTTTAAATGGCTCTGAGCAGTATGGGACTCAACTTCTGAGGTCATAAGTCCCCTAGGACTTAGAACTAGTTAAACCTAACTAACCTAAGGACATCACACCCATCCATGCCCGAAGCAGGATTCGAACCTGCGACCGTAGCGGTCGTGCGGCTCCAGACTGTAGCTTCTAGAACCGCTCGGCCACCCCGGCCGGCCTGAATTTAAGGCAACGACTAAAGTGGAACAGGGCAACATTAGACAACATTAAGCGTTTCAATAGCTGCTTCGTCTGTTTACCTGAGAAAACTACTATTAACGAACACGAGTTCTCGCCGAAGAAAGTGCGTCTGAACAAGTGCATGTTCAGCACTAACATAGAGAGATACCTCAGTCGGTAATAAGATTGTTCGTGAAAGGGGGAACTTCCGGGTTCGAGAACCGACGCAATATTTATTTGCCAGGATGTTTCAACCAGCTAACGCTACGCGGCAGTGTGAGAGATTCGTTCTGAACTAGTTAGTTTAAGAAAATGTAGCTTTTTTCAGAGCTTTCTCTGCATTACCTGTCAAAGACTTGACCGCTGTTGGTTCGAATTGCAAAGTGCGCTCACTTCACGTCTTATTCCGGGGCATCTGCAGTTCGGAACGTGCGTGTAATAGCGGGATGAGAAAATCTGCCTTCTCATCTGGAATTCTGCGTTAATAGCTTCAGGGGAAAAATCGAGGATCCGTGCGGCCTGCGGGTTGCGCCGCTTACACGGCGCGAGCGGTCGGCCTTCGTCTGTAGCCCTCCCTGCCGGTTATAATTTTCGATACAGCGCACGGCCGAGTGAGGGGTGGCGTCGCGCCAGATAAGTGAAGGGGGTTAATCTAAAAAGCATGATGCAGCAGCCGGCGCCGTTTTAAAAAGGAGGGCAGATGGTTAGTTTTTTGAGTCGGTTCCGCGGGGGGAAGGGCAAGGGGGGGGGGGGGAGGGGTAGACGGGGTTGTGAGGCCCCGGCCTGGCAGCAGACACCAGGCCGCTGGGGGGGTGTGGGGGGGGGGGGGGGGGAGGGGGAAGCAAACAGCCGCTGTGTGAGGGTGAGCGCAGCGCATGCCAGACACAATGGGCAATATGATACACCGCGTACCATCATCCGTATTATTATATTGTAGCCAGAAAAGAATCCTATTGACACACGCACAAAACACACTGAGAGCAAGGAACGCCATTGTGGCGGACGGGCTGCGGGGTGCGGGCAAGAAAACTGGCTGTGCTGTACGGGGAGGAAAATGGCAAAAACACACTGCCTCACGTACTGCCGGCGCGCGTGCGTCTGCGTAAAATACAAGCGCACGGCTGGTCACGTGTGCGCCACGCAATCCATTTGGGATTACATTATGTGCGGTTTCAGGAGAAAAAAAAATCTGTTTTGTTACGAAATGGGGAGGTTGTCGGGCCGTGAAGGCAGACCGTGATTCTGCAGTAAGGAGAGACTCCCAGCGAGCTCTCGATCAATGCTAGAAATGAAATATGCGCCGCTGGGAAGGTTGGTAACCGGATACCACGCCACCGAATTACCCCTCACTTCCCAGATTTCAATCCACCCCATTCCCTCCCTCTTTCCACCCCCCCCCCCCCCCCCACCAAAGCGCAGGCGATATTTTCAAGTTCGGAATGCAATCTCCCAAGGAACCCGCCATCTGCCGCTTGCCTGTTGTTCCCGTTGGCTCTATTAACACAACCTTTATACATCTCGTGCCCTTCTTTCGATTCCTCCCATATGAAGGAAACCACAGTCATTTCTTTACTCATACATGTTTCGGCGTAAAAAGCTACTTATGAGGAGCAAGTAACAGTAAGTTGTGTCGGGACAATTCGACAACTCCTACACTGCGTTAACACAGGTTCACGGCGAACTCTTCGCAGTAATATAACTCCACTACAAGTGGCAGATTAGTATTCTGCTATAGTAAGAGATTGTATGCAATTACGTGTTACGTAGAGACTTCAGAAACTAGGTTACACGTGTCGTCCGTCCCTGTTTCCACTGAGTCTCGAAGATTAAGAGAAACCAGGACCACCTCTGAAGATATCCAATGCAGCTCTGGACGAAACGTGAGGAAAGATAAAGCTTCATGGACAACGACCTTTCACCCCATAAGATTCACCAGCAGCTAAGACATCCGGTCGTGAAAGCCTTCACTGTATGATCAGAACTGTCTGTGTTTCTGAAATGTGGAAGGGTGGATCAAAAGTAATGCATCCTATGTCATAAGAAATTTATTAATGAGCATATAAAGGTAGTATTAGTATAGTTATAGTCACCATGCATTTGTACATACCTGCGCCAACGTTGAAAGCAGGCATCAAAACTAGTTCGGAAAAATTCAGCTTTTTCTTTCTTGATCCACGATTTTAAAGCTGCTTTTACCTCATCCATGAGGAAAGATGTAGGGTCGCTGTAATAGATATCAGCAATTTGCGGCACTAAGTGAAGAAATTTTGTAACTGGAAAAGGGACATTGCAGATAAACCGCAAGAGATCTGTCGACAATGTCTGTCACAGTTTCCAATCGAGGACGTGCCAATGAATTGATTCGAGGAAATAGGCGCGTTAGAGTTTACAGTCAACAGCTAAATCGATGATATCGCACTTAAGAAACTTAAGGATGCAGTTATGTCTGCCCCCACATGTAATTTTTCATATCCCAAGCGACTGCAAAAATGTGCTGGTCACTGGTACATCATGCAGTCTACAGCCCTGATTAGATCCCGTTTGACTTCTACCAATGATGTTAGAAATGTAGTGGCTTGGATGAGGTTAAAGCAGCTTTGAAATCATGAGCCAAAAAACAAAACTTTGAAATCTTCCAAACTGATTTTGATGCAGGGTTCAGTGACGGCGCAGATATGGTGTGTAACTGCATTTGCAGACTAATAATTAGAGCTAATGTAAGTAGCGTGTTCAAGTGGATGTGGTAAGTATAAGCCGTAGGTCAGGTGTTGAAGCGTGCATGCATGGACGTAAAACAAGTTTTCTATACTGACAGGCATAGCTCACTTAGTAGTGTAGTTACGACTGTGGAGAAAACATCACGTAGTAAATAAAGTCACGTGTTTATGGGAAGATTGTGCGACGCAGAGGAAGACAACCTACACACTGATATGCGAACATATAAAAATGTCTGTACATGTACCAGTCAGCCGGCCGTGTGGCCAAGCGGTTCTAGGCGCTTCAGTCTGGAACCGCGCGACCATTACGATCACAGGTTCGAATCCTGTCTCGGGCATGGATGTGTGTGATGTCCGTAGGTTAGCTAGGTTTAAGTAGTGCTAAGTTCTAGGGGACTGATGACCTCAGATGTTAAGTCACATAGTGCTCAGAGCCATTTGAACCATTTGTACCAGTTGCACCCTGTATGTGATAAATGCGTGGTGACTACAGTGAACAGTAGTGCTGTGTAGAGGTACGTCTGTATTAATTCCGCTGTTATGTGTTCATTATTAAATTTTATATAACAAAGGAAGCATTACTTTTTAATCCTCCTTCGTACTACCCATCAGCGTTCCCATTGGATCACTGCTGCTATCGAGCGTTACTTCACGCAGTTAACCAAAAAATCAGCTTCGCTGTTGTTTAAGTTGAAAAGCCAGCCCCACCATCTCTTTCCGAAACCTGTAGCGATCGCTGTTGACACTCGCGTTCGCGAGAGAACTGCGGGACTGCAAAAGTCACGGAAACTGCGCGCGTTCGCCGCCGCTCGCTCCAGCAGACCGTCACGCCGTCTAAACACCCCTCCCCCGCGCACCTCGTTACGGCGCTAAGCCCAGCCAATTTCCACGTCTTCGGACGTGACGCGATCCCGCGAGGAAAGCGCCGCCCGGTAATCCGCGTCCGCGGATTAAGACGGCGACGCGCCCCTGTTTCTCCTCCGCGTTCGCACGCAGGATGGGAGAGCTTTATGGCGTCCCGTGCCAGAGTAAACACCGCGCCCGCTTCTAAGTGGAATGGATACGGGGCGCTCTGCACGGCGGGCGAACTCACGCATCTCTCCCGGGCACAGTGTAATACAAAGGACGGTATCCAGAGAAAGCCACACCGAGACACTCTGATATCCATCATCGAAGTCTCGCTCACAACATCTCTTCCTTTACCACAGAATCAGTTTTCGTCAATTACAGCTACTCATTCTACCCCCCCCCCCCCCTATCGCCACCCGTCTCCTGTAATTGGCAGGGGAATCAGTACCACCAAATGTGAATCACAATTATAAGCACACTTCATTCAAATATGGATATCGTCTTTGCCGCAGTGATAACAATGGTTCCCGTCAGATCACCAAAATTGAACGCTGTCGGGCTTGGCTAGCACTAGGATGGGTAACCGTCCAGGTCTGCCGGGTGCTGTTGGCAAGCGGGGTGCACTCAACCCTTGTGTGGACAATTGAGGAGCTACTTGATTGAGAAGTAGCGGCACCGGTCAAGAAAACTGACAACTGAAAACTAAGCACGTGCCCTCCGTATGCGCTTCCGGTGACGCCTAAGGGCTGAGGATGGCACGGCGGCCAGTCAGTACCGTTGGGCCTTCAAGGCCTCTTCAGACGGTGTTTGTTTGTTTTGTTGACGCAATAATACTGTGTTGAAGCCCTCTTTTGCTTTTGAACTTTCGATTCTCCGGGTAGAGCGAACATACGAGTAATGACTCGTGGAAGAATTGAAGGCTTTACAACCAGACAACAGGTGAGATGGGAAAGGGGTAGAGTGAGTCCCAGTGGGGAATAATTGAGAGAATTTCCAGTGCGGCTTAGCCCTACAATCAAGGAACACAGACCACAATGCTTGATCAATACCGGAGATGGGGCTACTTTTTAGTTCTGGGACAACATGACTCAGACGAAAAATATGAAAGGCTAGTGTATGCGAAAATGTATTTGTTGGCTGGGTTCTTTAGGGAGGAGACCAAACAGCGAGGTCATCGGTCTCATCAGATTAGGGAGGGAAGTCTGCCGTGCCCTTTCGAAGGAGCCATCCCGGCATTTGCCTGGGGCGATTTAGTGAAATCACGGAAAACCTAAATCAGGATGCCCGGACGCGGGATTGAAACGTCGTCCTTCCGAATGCGAGTCCAAATGTATTTGTCTGAGTGCAAATAAAATGGAGAGTTTTAATTTCGCGATCGAGAAGTAGCCTTCTATATCTGCTTAGAAGGAGAGGGTAAACTGTACCATTCAGCGTTTCCAGGAGTACTGAACAGTGACGAATTATTCTACTAATAAATTCACTAGTTATCAACCGAGAGTACAGGACTCCAGTCTGGTGGTGACATCATACAACTGCGTGGCTCACGCCTCTTACGTTACTTCAGTTTCACTCAGTGCACTGTCACCATCCCAGTTTCGTTTCGATACAAGCGTCTAAACAAAACTGAATTCTGCACAGTCGTAACTGAGGCTGCAGGCTTACTGAGGACGGTAGGCACAGTATTGACACCAGAAGGGATATGACACGGTTTGTGGTGTCTAGGGATCCTGCTTACTTGGTTCGCTAGACTAACATTCAGACAAATCGCATTAACGAGTTTTATTACAAAAAGAAAAGATACAATACTTAATTTCGCAATTACACAGATGTGTCGCAAGCAAATTAGCAATCTTCTTCAGTATAGACAATTCCCAAGTTTGTGATACATAGACAGTACAAGCGAAGTAACTAGAGTTGACCCTACTGTTGAACCGGTTAGTCTTGAATCTACTATTCAACTTGGCCGTCACCAGTCGGTCGTGGCGCTTATGTCCTCTTCACATAAGGCCCGCTACTGTCACGTTGTCGTCCTGGGGAAGTGTCAGTCAACGTGCGACTGGCTGACGTATTCTCACAGCCATCTCTTCTGTATCGTTCCCGTCTGGCATGCCGGCCCTTGGCTCTGAGCACTATGGGACTTAACTGCTATGGTCATCAGTCCCCTAGAACTTAGAACTACTTAAACCTAACTAACCTAAGGACATCACACACATCCATGCCCGAGGCAGGATTCGAACCTGCGACCGTAGCAGTCCCGCGGTTCCGGACTGCAGCGCCTAGAACCGCACGGACACCGCAGCCGGCCGTAACACGATTCATGGTGGGCAGTATCATCGTATTCCTACTTACGCAAATGTAAACCTCACGGAAATTGCATCTACAGCACAGCACATGCACCTTTTTCTGTAGCTGAGTAATTTGATAAGTCCTTTCGTAACCTAGAAAAAAAAGGGATGCGATTCCGACGAGGGAGAGAGAAGGAGGGCGAGGGGAATCAAAAATTCTATAGTAGGACCAAACACTCAGTGCAGAGTTCACCCTGTAATACGTTCTTATCACGACAGGCGTTACATGTAGTTTAAATAGACGCGCATAGTTTCAAAACTTCTCTCCCTCATAACTTCCTGGGAGCAGCTCGGCGATTTAATCCGGTCGGAACGAGGTAGTCTGCGCCCTCAGGATTCATAATGCAGGAAGAGATACGGGAGTCGCAAGTCGCTACTCCGGGAGCGCGGATTGCTTTGCGCCTCTGGTTGGTTGTCCCGGACCAACAACAGCTAAGGACGAGCCGGTGAATGCGGCCGTAACGTCCACGTGGCCTCATCTGAATTAATAACAACACTGACGCCTGCGAGGCAGCAGAGGGCAAAAGGCGGTCTCTTCGGTTGATATTAAAGCATTATGCTGATGTTATGGCTGTAAGAAAGAGACGGAATGAACGCGCATTTAATAAATTTGTCTGGTGTGTAGAGAGCGTCCTTAGAAAGCGGCCGCAGGGGCTACGGACGCGAGTATAAATACAGGAGGGGGTGGAGACGGCTGGCGAGGGCCCGCCAGGTGCAGTCGACCCCGCCAATTTTATTGCATTTTTCATAAAAGCAAGCCGAACGCCGAATGAACCACAGTAGCAGCTGGTCACGATGTCTCCTCAATAACGAACGGCAACCGCGAATAATCTTCAAAAGTTCCATGTTGATGACAGCATAACCTTGTAGGCTCTGCGCTCGCCTCTACGGCATTGATGGTTACATTTGGCTGAGTATATACAGAAACAGTTTACGCGAGGGTGGGGGAAGGGGTGGGGGGTGTTGGAGCTTACAGGTTAACGCCTCCTAGATAGCGATGTCAACAGAAACGGAATATAAGCCCTCATTACTAAAGCAATTCGAATTATCCCGGCATTCAACATAATAGGTTTACGCAAACAGCGGAAACCTCCCGAATGCGAATACAGGGCCTTAACCATTTCGCGCCGTAGCTAATCTGGACAAAATTTGGGAAAGTGTCGCTAAGCAACTTGTGCCGAATAACTGGACGGCTCCTTTGAAATCTACTCGTCCAGTTTTTCTTCGGCATCTTTTGTTAAACTGAACATGTGTTCCATCTCTATTGATCTTCTCACTGACTAGGCGTAAAATCCAAAACCTCCTTTCGAAGGGCTCATTTTCGATGACAGTAGCGTTGGTGCGAAGGATGAAACGGGTTCCAGATAGTCTGGTGATGAAAAGTGAGGAGCTACTTCAACGCTTAGTCTCGTGCGACGTTGCGACAAGTCAAATCAACGGCCGGTAGAGCGGTATACCCCTCAAAAGCTGTCGTATATTAATGCATTAAGCAAATCCTATAGAAGAATTTTCTACATTTAGTTGGGACAGAAACAATTTAGCTCGTAAACATGCCAATTTTTCGAATCAGTCTTTCGACTATTTTCAGGCTATTCCATATTTTCCTACTTCATGCTAACACTTTCATCTCCATGTAAATATAGTTCCCAACACTTTCTACAATATTGTTTATTCCACTCTTTTTCTGTGTCAGCTGTATTTTTCATCTTACTTCCTCTTATTGTTCCTGTCAGTGCTGAATTTATTCTTCATCGCCTATCAACCCGTCCCTTCTTGTAAAAGAGTCTTCCGTAGACTATTTTCCTTCCCTATTTTTATTAGCACGTCTTCATTGTGCACCTTATCTCTTTTTTAATGGTTAGAATCCTTCGATGCCACCCTATTTCAGAAGATTCCAAGTTTATTCTTCTCCAGATCACTCAAGTTGTTGCAAATGCATGTCTCTGGCAAATCGTTAACACATATTCAGACGTAACGTCAAATAAAGATATGTGGGAAACTACTGAACAATGAACAGTCGGTTTGGAAATAAGTAAGAGGAAACTGAGGTAGTTGGGACACACTGGCACAAACAGTTGGCATTTTTTGAACTGGATGTTGAACTTAGCTTTCTCGGAAAGCATAAAGTTTTAAAGCACCAGAAAGCTTCTGGAAACGAACAGCCGAAGAGAAATTTCGAAAGAAGGACTAAAATGGAAAGCGGATGTCCAAGAATGGACGACAACGAAAATGGTAGAGTACATGTCGAGTATTACTCACGTACACAACGTTATTTTATTTATTATTTGCACTACACGCCTAGTTCCGTACGTCCAAATTGAGGAGCAAATTTCCATGGCAGCGCAAAGAGTCGGTCCTCAGAAAACGCAGTAATAAATTAAGTAAAATTTACATGAATGCTGTGAAGACAGCAAGGTATGAGTATTTATTAGTAGAATCAACAATATAACATACGAATTTGCTTAATTTCTTTGTGAGACCTCCCGACGCGACAGGAGTGAGCCATGAGGCAATTCTTCAGTTTAAACTTGAAGTGCGAGGGTTAGCACTAAGATTTGTTAATTCTTGTGGTAACTTACTGAAAATGGGTGCAGTAGAATACTGCACGGCTTCCTGTACAAGAGACAAGGATGTGCGATCCAAAAGCAGATTGTCTAATACTTAGTAAGTGGAAAAAGCTATTTATTGCGAATAAGTGCATATTATTAACAACAAACGACATACAGAAAATATATGTTTAGAGGCCATTGTCAGAATTCCCAGACTCAGGACAGAGATGGACAAGATGTTCGCAAACGTACACCACAAATCGCTCGTAATGTCCATTTTTGAGCCAAAAATGCCCTTTGTGAATGGGTAGAGTTACCCCAGAATATAATGCTGTATGTCGTAAGAAAATGAAAATAAGCAAAGTAAACTAATTTTCGTGTTTGATTATCACTTACTGCAGATGCTGTTCTAATGGTAAATATAGCAGCAGTTAGTTTTTGAACAAGATCCTCAACGTTGGCTTTCCATGCCAGCTTACACCTACAAATATGGACTGTTGAAACTTATTAATTATATACCCATTCTTTGTAATCAAAAAGTCAGTTTCAGTTGAAAATAGTGATTTGTTATCAATCTATTTTCTGCAAGCCATGAACTTATGTTTTTAACTATCTGATACACTGCCTACGTCGCTCTTCGCATCCTTCACCACCAAGCAATATCCACCAGCAAACAGAAATATTTTAGAATTACGTGTCATATTAGATGATATATAAGAAAAAATATTGGTCCCAGCACTGACCCCTGAGGCACCACCCATTTATCTGTGCTCTAATCGGATGCAGTCCCATAGCCGTTCTCACTGCTGTGGAAAATGACCTTTTGCTGTCTCTTCTTAAAGGTACGAGAAGAAACAACTATGGTCTAACTTCTGCAGTAATGTTTTATCACCAGCACAATCAAACGCCTTAGTTAAATCAAAGAAGATGTCTAGTGTTCGACGGGTATTTTTTTTGTTTCCGAAACTTAGATATTACGCACTACGAAGGAATTGAAATACTGTCTTCCGCATTTTGTGTTGTTGTTAAGATTGCATCTTATACCAGCGAAGAGTTTCAGTCAGCGCCAGGTGGATAGAATGGAGGCCGACAAAAGATCTGGGGAGCTCTTCGTAGTCTGCTGCTGTATTGCTTGCGGCAGACGGAGCCTGCGGCAGCACGAGGCACTGGTCGCTGCAAAGAAGGCCTCAACGGGAAAACGAAAGGTTCGCTCCCGAAACTCACCTCCGGGGCAAATTAAATTAATTAGCACGCGATGTTTCCGCGGCTCTTAATATTTAATTACAAATCCGTTCCATCTTATTTAAAATCTGTCATAATTCTTTGCCACGACTGCTTAATCTACAGGTGGGTCGGCTGCCCCCCTCCCAGTTATAGCCCCCACCGTTATAACAACTTCAAGAGCAACTGCTCGGATTAATTTTCAGAGCGGCCATTAACTACGAAGAGAAGTGCCTCCTCCTCACTGAAGACAGCAGACAAGAAAGGGGGAGGGGGTGGAGGGGGGGGGCGAGTGCCGTGTGCCGTGGCGCCTCCCGGCAGAATCGATATTTCCTGTGTCGAGAAAACGAGTCGTAAAATCGACTGCGTGCAAGATGAACGCCGACAAGAAGCTGCCGCCGACCAAAGAATGACGGTTCGCCTCTGATACTTCAATGGCAGACCGGCAACAGAATCGGCAATCACCTTGCACTGTGAACTTCGCTTCTTGTTGAGTTCAGCATCAGCATACGAACCAGAAGCGCCGGCCGGAGTGGCCGAGCGGTTCTAGGCGCTGCAGTCTGGAACCGCGCGACCACTACGGTCGCAGGTTCGAATCCTACCTCGGGCATGGATGTGTGTGACGTCCTTAGGTTAGTTAGGTTTAAGTAGTTATAAGTTATAGGGGGCTGATAACCAAAGAAGTTAAGTCCCATAGTGTTCAGAGCCATTTGAACCACTTTTTTTTAACCAGAGGTGGTCTGCATAAACTATAGTAGAGAAGGTCTTTATCGCGTGAGACTGACAAGGAAAATATATTTTTCTCTAAGCAGGAACGAGCGTCCAACGCAGCCTGTTGCACTACGAAGACGCTGCTCTATCTATTTTGCAAATGCCTCTTACTAATTAGACGTTCAACTTTAGAGCAACTTCACATACTGTTCGTATTTCATATTAGGAAAAATAATTGTAAAGAACAGCGTGGAGGGAACAATTATGAACAGGAACATATAAAAATTCATAAATTTTTTAGGTCGTGCGTTTCTAGGCACTGCAATCAGGAACCGCGGGACTGCTACGGTCGCAGGTTCGAATCCTGCCTCGGGCATGGATGTGTGTGATGTCCTTCGGTTAGTTAGGTTTAAGTAGTTCTAAGTTCTAGGGGACCGATGACCTAAGATGTTAAGTCCCATAGTGCTCAGAGCCATTTGAACCATTTGACCCATAACATTTTTAGCTGGAACTACGCGCACTCTTCGAACAGCCACGGGGAAGTAAGAGTAAGTGCTTTAGAGAAACATGCAATGAAAAAATAAGAAGAAAATTGACATGTTGCAAATACTCAGATTCACAAAAACAACAAACATAAATCAGAAAGAACCTGAAGCGGAATACTGGCATTGAGTACAGGCGATAGATGGTGTAGAGATATATGGGACTGCACAAGCGTCAACAGCATTTATTAAAGAAGAAGAAAAAGAAAAATAAGAAGAAGATGAGAAAAAAGTTGATAATGTCGAACGAAAGGTTTCAATATTGAAACCTATGGTTCACAAATGTGTGCATTTGGGGAAAAAGAACACCACTGCAAGACTCTCAAGTAACGTCTTGGACAAGATTCCTGAGGATGTTGTGGTCAAAGAGTGTAACGAAACAAGTTTCCTCAAAAAGGAAGGAGACTTATCAGAAGATATCAACCAACTGAAGGACTGTTGGAATTGAAATCATACGAGTATATACGTTGCTCTCGCGAAACAGATGCTGGAGAAGGAAATACCGTACGAAAAGATGTATGAGAAGTCCAACACGTCAGTGCCACTAGCAGATGGCATAAGGTCTAAAATTAGCAATTTATCGACACCGTGCTAGATGGCGTGGTTAGCACACTGGAATCGCATGCGGAATGACGACGATTCAAATCCGCCTCCGACCATCCTGGTTTAGGTTTTCCGTGATTTCCCTAAATCGCTTCAGCAAAATGCCAGGATCGTTCCTTTGAAAGGTGAGGGTCGTCTTCCTTCCCTAACGCGATCGATATAATGAGAGTGGAATCGACTCACATAACATTGGAATAAACTGGTAAGGAAACTTGCTAACGATCTATTTGCGGATGGAATAATAAAGGAGTAAGGATGAAAGTTTTTTACATTCCATCATCACAATTGCTGATTTAAAGATAAAACAGTCCGCAGCTCGTGGTCGTGCGGTAGCGTTCTCGCTTCCCGCGCCCGGGTTCCCGGGTTCGATTCCCGGCGGGGTCAGGGATTTTCTCTGCCTCGTGATGACTGGGTGTTGTGTGACATCCTTAGGTTAGTTAGGTTTAAGTAGTTCTAAGTTCTAGGGGACTGATGACCATAGATGTTAAGTCCCATAGTGCTCAGAGCCATTTGAACCATTTGAACCAAAGATAAAACAAATATTGTGACATAGTGCAATTTAGTATCCCCACATTGCGTTTTGGGACGGGAAGACTATTCCTTTCTATAGAGTCAGACTTTGCTGCGAGCACAGATGTCAAATACTTGTGTAACTGAACGGAGCAGACTGTAAAATAATTTTAGATTTTTCGTGACAATATGAAGACAGTCAGAACTGCCTCTGTTGGCTGTTTTGTCAGACTTCACAGACGTTACCCAAGAACGCAGAACCGGTCACCTGATGGGTCCGGGGCCCCTGTATTATTGAAAAACATCTCTGTCATTACTCGCTAACGTTTTGGGTTCAGAGAAGAACGTAGCACGATACATCAAATTAGGAATCTGACTGAACGAATCTGCACTGCCAGGAATATGCGACAGTGACTATTCTGTATATCAATGTCATATTTGTATTACAGGGAGTGCTGTACATAACCAATAAGCACGCAGGAGGAGAAAGGACTCCCCCTTGACTGGATAAGCACGCAGAAGGAGAAAGGACTCCCCCTTGACTGGATAGTTTGGACTCCAGGTCGTATATTTTGAGCATTGTGCAGATATTCCATGAGAGGAAGAATGATTGGTACAAATCGGGATTGGCACATAGATTTGTGTATGAGCAGTTCACTTTGCACTACGTATCCTCAATGAACACCGAAAAGAACCAGTACAGACATTCATCGAAGTAGGACACCAATATACCAGGTGATCAAAAGTCAGTATAAATTTGAAAACTGAATAAATCGCGGAATAATGTAGATAGAGAGGTACAAATTGACACACATGCTTGGAATGACATATGGTTTTATTGGAACCAAAAGAATACAAAAGTTCAAAAAATGTCCGACAGATAGCGCTTCATCTGATCAGAATAGCAATAATTAGCATAACAAAGTAAGACAAAGCAAAGATGATGTTCTTTACAGGAAATGCTCAATATGTCCACCATCATTCCTCAACAATAGCTGTAGTCGAGGAATAATGTTGTGAACAGCACTGTAAAGCATGTCCGGAGGTAAGTGAGGCATTGGCGTCGGATGTTGTCTTTCAGCATCCCTAGAGATGTCGATCATCACAATACACTTACGACTTCAGGTAACCACAAAGCCAATAATCGCACGGACTGAGGTCTGGGGACCCGGGAGGCCAAGCATGACGAAAGTGGCGGCTGAGCACACGATCATCACCAAACGACGCGCGCAAGAGATCTTTTACGCGTCTAACAATACTTTTTTTGTGCTAATAAAACCCCATGTTATTTCAAGCATGTGTGTCAATTTTTACCTCTCTATCTACATTATTCCGTAGTTTATTAAGTTTTCAAATTTATACTGACTTTTTGATCATCCGGTATGTGGAACAATACCACCAACAGGGTAAACAGCAATGAGTACCCACCGTTGTTGTTGACTCTTTCGTTTTTATTAAGATATAACCTGATGTGTAATGGTGAAAGTTAAGTCGATCTATTCTAACAAGGCAGCGAAAACGGAAATACATCAGCACGATAATTCGATAACGCCGCGGAGCAGAGCAGCTGACTGATTCTGCCTGTGTAATTGGAAGTCACACATCAGCTATGCCCGGTCGCGCCTTTGTCTGAGACGGCCACGAGCATTCGGCTGGCCGGAAGTACGGGAGGGCAGAGTCCGCCCCGGCAGACCTTAGGTGCAGTTTAAGTGAAAACAATCACGGCGACAATGGGGGCAAATTGCTCCCTCCATTATTGCGTCCAGTTCTTGGAAGGTGTTAGCGGCGGACACAGGGCAGGGGCGGCCATTGTCAGGCGCTCGGGGCGGGACCATTCATCATTAATTAATTTTCTGCCGCGGTGCCCAAGATAATGCAGCCGGGAGCAAGTGTAAGTGAAGTTTTCGATCGAATTAGTTACAGGCGACGAGCGGAGAGGACACATTTCCGTCCGCACTCTCACTTGCATCCCATCGACACTAGTGCAGGTCTTTCCTCTTTGGAAAGGTTCACAGCGGTGTCGAGCAGTGGATCACGGGAAGCGGGAAAAAGTGACGACAATGTTTCAACTGGAGCCTGGTGTTCATTCCTGATAAGTGAAAGTAACTCATAACGCAGCCAGCGAAATACGTGTCACATTACCTACAACCCTTTTTTGTTGTTGTTGTAGTCTTTAGTCCTGAGACTGGTATGTTGCAGCTCTCCATGCTACTGTATCCTGTGCAAGCTTCTTCATCTCCCAGTACCTACTGCAACCTACATCCTTCTGAATCTGCTTAGTATATTCATCTCTTGGTCTCCCTATACGAATTTTACCCCCATCGCTGCCTTCCAATACTAAATTGGTGATCCCTTGATGCCTCAGAATATGTCCTACCAACCGATCCCTTCTTCTAGTCAAGTTGTACCACAAACTTCTCTTCTCCCCAATCCTATTCAATACCTCCTCATTAGTTATATGATCTACCTATCTAATCTTCAGCATTCTTCTGTAGCACCACATTTCGAAAGCTTCTATTCTCTTCTTGTGCAAACTATTTATCGTCCATGTTTCACTTCCATACATGGCTACACTCCATACAAATACTTTCAGAAATGACTTCCTGACACTTAAATCTATACTCGATGTTAACAAATTCCTCTTCTTCAGAAACGCTTTCCTTGCAATTGCCAGTTTACATTTTATGTCTTATCTGCTTCGACCATCATCAGTTATTTTGCTCCCCAAATAGTAAAACTCCTTTACTACTTTAAGTGTCTCATTACCTAATCTAATTCCCTCAGCATCACCCGACTTAATTTGACTACATTCCATTATCCTCGTTTTGCTTTTGTTGATGTTCATCTTATACCCTCCTTTCATGATACTGTCCATTCCGTTCAACTGCTCTTCAAAGTCCTTTGCTGTCTCTGACAGAATTACAATGTCATCGGCGAACCTCAAAGTTTTTATTTCTTCTCCATGGATTTTAATACCTACTCCGAATTTTTCTTTTGTTTCCTTCACTGCTTGCTCAATATACAGATTGAATAACATCGGGGAGAGGCTACAACCCTGTCTCACTCCCTTCCGAACCACTGCTTCCCTTTCATGCCCCTCGACTCTTATAAATGCCTTCTGGTTTCTGTACAAATTCTAAATAGCCTTTCGCTTCCTGTATTTTACCCCTGCCACCTTCAGAATTTGAAAGAGAGTATTCCAGTCTACATATTTCTAATCTTTGTAACGCTTCTGCTATATTTCCCATCTACTGTTCTCTGCAGCCCCAAAGCTAACTATCACTGAACACCGAGGCAGTTGTTTCACTAACCTCTCTTAGCTTTGTGCATTATTGTTTCTTCTCGTAATGAAATTTTTGACAATTTACAACCTGGCTACGAACCTAAAACCTTGAGTTTCGCGGACAATAGTCTTAACGACTACGCCTTCCAGGCACGACACACCACGTGCTCTCACATTTTGCCTGCGGAAGACAAAGTACTGACTTCGAGTCCAAGTTTTAAGTTGTTTCTGGTGCTTTAGCTTGAATCTTACCGGTGTAATAACATGTAATATTATTCTGTATCTTCGCCTTTCAAATGTCTCCAGTTGCTTCATTTCCAAACTTCCCATGGCCATCTTATACAATTTAATTGTCTATTTTATTAATCTTCTTACGCTTTTCGGCCACTGACCGTCTGCAAAAGGACCTGAAGTAGGTTGTCAGTGCTATTCGTTATCAACAAGCACTTGCGATTCGTACTGTCAACAATGTATCAATCTATTTCATGTCCTTTCGAAACGGCCCAGTTGCCGAAACACAGTAACAAATTAATGAAATATTTACAGTCCAGCCGTGGCCGTGCGGTTCTAAGCGCGTCAGTTTGGAACCGCGTGACCGCTACGGTAGCAGGTTCGAATCCTGCCTCGGCCATGGATGTGGGTGACGTCCTTAGGTTAGTTAGGTTTAAGTAGTTCTAAGTTCTAGGGGACTGATGACCTCAGTAGTTAAGTCTCATAGCGCTCAGAGCCATTTTTTACAGTCCGGCCAAACATCTAGTGCAGCTATGACAGCTGCATCTTATTTTGCGTTCATGCAATACACACCAAAGTTCGATGTTTCACTTCCACAGCATGCCGTGCTCAATTCGTACACATCCGGAAATGTCTTCTACAATTCCGTGTAGGTATCTGATACAACAATAGAATTATTTTTTCTGTACAAATCTTTGACCGTTGTGCCATTCTACTTTTGACACCTACCTTGCTTTGCACTTCCTGATTTTGTTAGATTTTGCTGCCTACATAAGGTAAAAACCTTTCACATCTACTACTAATCTGTCTTCCCAGCGTTTTATACTTAGAAAGTCGCTATTTATCTTCTTATTATTCTGCATTATCTTCGTGTTAGGACAGACCGCAGAGTCAAGGATGACGTCTGTTCAGTTAACTTATCGCCTACGTTCATGTTACTATCGGCCAGAACGGCAAGGGCAATTTCGTCACCAAAACTAAGCATTGAAATTTGATTACGTTATTCTGTTACTGATCTTCTGAAATCCACACGCAAGAAAAACATAAAAAATATAACTTTTTCTCCATATAAGCGACAGCATCAAATCAGAGGAAAAATGTGAGGAATCATTTACTTACTTCTTCCTTGTTGAGCTTAACAATGTGCTTGTTGAAAAGGAGCAAAGTACGAAATATTGAAACGATGTTAGGTATATTTTTGTTTCGCTGTTCTTTTATTTTACCCTTTCGTTGAGGAAACTGCGTCTCCTAGCACTATATGATAAACCTGTATTGTTTTCTTTAGTTTTACTACAACATCTCTCTGTTTTACCTTACAAAGCAACAATTTTCGGGCTAAACCAGAATTAAACATTGACAATTTCAGTTTTGTTATAACTACCGTTTATTCTTAAGTAACAGACAGGACGATAATTATGTAGAACAAAACTGTTTCGTAGGGTTCCTAGCTCTTTATATATATCCTCACTCAATTCCGCCGCTTCCGGTTTTTAGGGAAATATATTAAGACACTGATGGTATAAGTAATGAAACGGATCGTTATGAGGTAACGCTCAGTAAGTACGCAACACAGCTAACGTACAGCTAACACGGGTACGACCGTAACCGTCCAAATCTACTAGGAAAACTACCGTAGTCTACGCTTATTTAATGTAGCCTACGGTAGTTTTGACAACCCTATTCCTGACATTGACAGCCTGGGGGCGGTCTGCAGTGTGTGACAAATTAAGGAAACTTCAGAAGCCAAGATCGCCTAAAAAGCGTTTTACTGTATGACCTGTTTCGACAGAACTATGTTGTCATAAGAACCGATGATGACGGCATAGCTCTGTCGAAACCGGTCATCCAATAAAATGCTGTTTTAGCGAACATGACTCGTGAAATTTTCCTCAGTCATCATGTAATAAAAACGCTAAATTTTAAATCTGGGTCTGGCAAGAGAGTATGGACTTGCGTAGCAATATTTTAGCAGTGCTGACTCGCTATAGATAGACAGCAGCGTACGATCGAACCGCGGCCCTCGAGTCGTGGCTACTACCTGGGCGGGATGAGTCAGCTGTGGCTTCCACCGGGGGGATGATTAGCCACGTGGCCGCCACGTGCGCGCCACCCCCCGCAGTCACGCAGCTCCGGCCACCCCCGAAATTTAATTCCTTCTAATACGCCGCTCCCTTCATATTTTGTGTTCCACGCGGCTCATTTTACCACCTCTTCACGGTTTCTTCTCACTCCCTCCTCCCCAATTTTCAACCCCTGTGACTTTCACTTGCAACAGTTATCACCAGCACGCGAACCAGCTTTAATAGAATCGTCGGAGAAAGTGTAAGCGGCCCATTCTTAACTACGGCCATTAGAATCAATTAACACTATTCTGTTTAGATTATTACCTATAATTATGGCATTTACACATATCAAACGTCAGAGTGCGATTGCAGTTCCGAAATTGGAAGTCAGGACTCCCTACGCGTCGCTAGCGCGTAGGGAATAGTAAACGTACGCATTATTTATTTCGATTCGCGTCGGTACACGTTCAACAACTGTTAGCGCCAGGACATATGTTGTATGTTCCAACATAAATTATGCGCAATAATTAAAGATTGGTGATCTTGGTGTATGCAGCCATAAACACAACACTGGGCATGTCCACGCGCTTACTCCGACAAGGCTGAGAAGTCCCAAGGCATGAGCGATAGCGCACTCCTAAGATAGGCGTAAGCCGACAAGAAAAAAATCAAGAATCCAGACAGGTCTTCAGATTTAACAACTGTTAGTATTAATCTCTGGGACAAATTGATTGGGGAGAGTCTGACTATTAGGCATTGTCACGGATCGTATTGGGTTAGATTCCTGGTCTTTACCTCGACTGCGACGGTGTCAATTCAGTCTTATGAAGCTAAACTGAAGAACACTGTAAAAGCAGTGAAACAACAGAACAATTGTCAAAAGTCCAAGATATCTGGAAAATGAAGACAACAGTGTAAAATAATGTGGTACATCGTTCAATTATATTGTGTACAATTTCAAAGAATTTTAAACCAGTCTAATGGACATCTTTAATCTGTTAGCAAGGAACGAGCATCAGTATCGGATAATTTTTTTCTGTTGGCGTTAGAGATACATTTGCGCTCAAAATGGTATTTAAAAAACAGGCAACTTTCTAAGTACAACACTAACCGTAGGCAGAGCAGTGCATTCTGTTCACTGTGTAATGGAAAATACAAGAGGGATGAAGACCGCAATAGTTTCTAGCGTGCAACTAAAATAATGATTGAAACTGTCTGTAATAAGCAATTCTGCCTCTGGACCAATACAGCGCACCGCTACAGCATTGGCTGGTTCGAGTACTAACGAAGCAGAATATTATATTCTTTTTACTTCGCTTCGTGATGTGTTTTGTTTAACTATAATGTCATTAAATAAGTACTATCCTCACAAGTTATAGGCTAAATTGATACGTAGTAGCCATCCACGTAAAAGAGGGAAGACGCTTACAGTGTTTTGCAGATAGTCCGCTGAGGCACTTACGCAACAGTAAGTTTAATAACCCGACACGTAACGCCGGCGCCTCCAATCCGGGAAAGCTGCCGTGTGTTCGGCCGCTGTTATTGCAGAGGACGATTCTGCCCTACCTGCCAAATGCAGACGGGACATATTTGTACAAGGACGTAATGGGCAAGCACTCTGGTGTTATCTCGGCAGCGTGGGTTTATCTTTCCAGTTATATGCCTCTAGGTTGGTTGGATTTGCCATCTGTCTCCCAAACGGACGTCTGCTTTATCAACATAGTCTAGCCTACGGGATTTCTGTCGTGTTTGCTTCTCTGTTGGACGAAGCAGTACTGATATGTGGTAGTCATAATTAAACAACGTCCTAAATATCGCAATTTTCTCAAGGGCTAGATAAACAGTCCTCCAACTATGTTACAAATGTCACTGCAAGAAGAATAAAACTTTGGTGAAACGATTATTTCAATCTAAAGAAATGTTATCATCGAATGAAAGCCACTTGTAGTTAACTGAAGGTAAAGTAGTACGTTACCACTCATACTGCGGGACGTGTTGCCAGACTTGCAGTCTTGAATTCAGACTGTCGAACTTTAAAAATTTCAGCCGGCCGAGGAGGCCGAGAGGTTCTAGGCGCTACAGTCTGGAACCGCGCGACCGCTACCGACGCAAGTTCGAATCCTGCCTAGGGCATGGATGTGTGTGATGCCCTTAGGTTGGTCAGGTTAAAGTAGTTCTAAGTTCTAGGGGACCGATGACCTCAGAAGTTAAGTCCCATAGTGCTCAGAGCTATTTGAACCATTTTTTTTTTATTTCAACCTCCGCATCGCATCTCTCGTTAGCCGTACTTGTTGAAAGGCGTCTACTGGTGTACACTTGTATGCGGCACCTAATATGATCATAATATTAATGTAAACTAAATTGAAACTATTATATTATAAACAATGGATGTCTCTGATAGGCCTCATAATGCTTAAGTATTGGGGTAAGAGAGCGCTGGGCGCACATTAGTGGGCAGCTGTCTGTGAGCGAATGAGGATGGAGTTGGTAGTTCTGTGGTGTGCTCTGGGAAGCCAACAAGCGTTAGATTAACGTCAAGTATTAAGAGAACATATAAGCAGAAGTCTTCTCGCTACCAAGGTAAATATTTTAAATATTTATGATTTTTGTTTTGCCAGCGCTTTTGTACAGATGAGTTGGCTGATAATTGTCAACTGTTGAGTAACCCCAGAATGTATAAAATGCGCACACAAAGTTGACACTCGGCGCGCTGGCTAATGGAAGCGGCTGTTTACGGGAAATGCCTCTGCAGTCGCTCCCATCAGCCACCGCGCCGAGTGTCAACCCTGCTTGCGCGACTAATATGTAAACTGATTTCATAAAAAGGCTAGTTAGATATTTCACTCTTGTAATGTTTCTAACATTGGTTGACAGAGCTGTATATAATTTGATGATTTGCATTTATTCTGGTTTAGTGAGGTTAGAAAATACTTGGTGTAAAAATTTCAATGTTCCTGAATCAATTTGCGACCGCTACTGTCGCAAGTTCGAATCCTGCCTTGGGCATGGATGTGTGTGATGCCCTTAGGTTAGTTAGGTTTAAGTAGTTTTAAGTTCTAGGGGACTGATGACCACAGAAGTTAAGTCCCATAGTGCTCAGAGCCATTTGCACCATTTTTTCCTGAATCAATTAGTAAATATGATATATTTTTCTGACTAATGTAACTTCAATTGTCAGGTGGTTTTGAAAAGACAAACTTAACTTGCAATATAATTTCACAAAAAAATCCGTGTTAGTGAGGTGGTTTGTCTGGGTTCTCTCCATTTTTGACCTGTCTATTGCAGTTGTTCTAGTCATCAGTCCATAGACGTGTTTGATACAATTCTCCGTAAGAATAACAACTGCAAATTACATCCAGTTGAACCTACTCTACAACTTTTACAGCCGGCCGCGGTGGTCTCGCGGTTCTAGGCACTGCAGTCCGGAACCGCGCGACTGCTACGGTCGCAGGTTCGAATCCTGCCTCGGGCATGGATGTGTGTGATGTCCTTAGGTTAGTTAGGTTTAAGTAGTTCTAAGTTCTAGGGGACTGATGACCACAGCTGATAAGTCCCATAGTGGTCAGAGCCATTTGAACAAACTTTTACACACACATCCCTCTAAAGCTGAAAAGGATTATTCCTTCACGTCTCAGAATGTCCTACCAACCAAGCACTACTTTTAGTCAAGTTCTGCCTCAAATTTCTTTTCTTGTCGATTTTGTTCGGTACCCCCTCATCAGTTATGTCTCGTACCCATCTTGGCTTCAGCATTTGACTACATTCCATTGTCCTTGCCTTACTTTTGTTGATTTTCATCTAATATTTTCAAGTCACTGCTCATTCGCTCCAATTGCTCTTTCAAGTTCTCTGCTGTCTCTGACAGAGTTACACTGTCATCTGCAAAACTCCAAGTTTTAATTTCTTCCTCTTGAACTTTAATTCCTTCTCCAAATTTTTCACTGGTTTCGGTTACTGGGTGTTCGATGAACAACAGAACAACATCGGGGATAGGCTTCGAGCCATGTCTCACTCCCTTCTCAACCACTGCTTTTCTGCCATACCCTTTGTGGTACTGTCTTTAATGACAAACAGTTATCGTCGGCAGGAATGTGATGACCTGCAAGCTGCTCCTTGACCCACGATAAATACAAACATTAATTTATGGCTGATATGGTTGAACTGTAGTGTCACGGGAGCTATAGTGCATTCTACAGGTTAACGTCCAGTGCTTCTCTTAGATTCTGGGCCGGCCGTGGTGGCCGCGCGGTTCTAGGTGCTTCAGTCCGGAACTGCGAGACTGCTACGGTCGCAGGTTCGAATACTGCCTCGGGCATGGATGTGTGTGATGTGCTTAGGTTAGTTAGGTTTAAGTAGTTCTAAGTTCTAGGGGACTAATGACCTCAGATGTTAAGTCCCATAGTGCTCAGAGCCATTTGAACCTTTTTTCATAGATTCTGGACTCCAGTATTTATGACTACCAGCTGAGAACAAACAAAACATAAATAAAAATAACACGTTCCCCTTAATCTTTAACTAACCGCTTCCTTGCTACAAGTACATCCCCATTACCAGCCCTTCCATTTTAACACCACCCCATATATCACTCTGTCCTCCCCGACGAAGAAACAATTAGTTCAGAAAGCTAGGTAATGCGCTCGTTTTACTTTTATATGTGTCCACCGGCGGTGTTAAATACAGGGTGTCTCAAACCTTTTGCGTCAAATTGGAAGAGGAGATAACGGGTCCACAACCGATTATATTGACATAGGGAACCAATCATGGGAGACGCAAATTTATTGTGTTACGGAATATATCTACGTCTACGTGGATACTTTGCAAATCACACTTAAGTGCCTGGCAGAGGACATACGTAGCGTACAGCGCATAACAGCAACGTAGCTCGCAGTAAATGTTCGAAGTGACGACCGCTTGTTTCAGTGTGTGCATGGAAATGGCCCATGATGATCAGCCGCACTCTCTCAAAGATCCCTGGTGTCTGTTGTACCAGGTGACAGGCAGCTTGGACCCTAGCAAGCAGGTCTTCATCCGTTTCTACGGGGGTTTCATGCATCATCAAGGTCTGTTCCAGTGTACACCGTTGCAATACATGCAGTGTAACTGACGGTCATCGCTTTGAGCAGTTACTATGAACTACGTTGTTGTTACGCGGTGTCCACTATGTGTGTCCGTAACCCAATAAAGACGTATTTCTGACAATTGGTTCCCTATCTCAATATAATCGATTGTGGACCCACTATCACCTCTTTCAATGTGACCCAAAACGTTTGAGACACCTGTGTTTTGTCTCCTGACGAGGAGATTCGTCTCGTACTTTATCAAAAAAGAATTTAGCAATAAGAAAAATCAGTCTGATTGTATCGTCTCGATGCTATTCCGACAGAAGGCTTTATAGGAAAGGATTGTCTGAATTCAAATATGCGCTGACACCAATGTTACTAGAGGCAGAGCATAATATTTCTTAGTGATATGGTACAAAAACTGCCAGCAGTCTTGTTGAAGGAACAATCCCAGCATTCAGCCGAAGTGATACTACTGTAGGGAAATTGGAATGGCCGAACAAGTACTTGAACCCAACTCTTCTCGTGTATGAGAACGGCATCAGTGGTCATTTCGTTCGGTAAAAGATATTAAATTACATCTCAGGATTTCCCAATTTTTACAAGATAAACAGTTGTGCTGAAACTTAATTGGGTGACGACACAGAAGTACCTGTTTTTCTTTCCAAAGACTGTAGTGTAACAATTTTTATAGTATGTGAAACACCACAGCTGAAGACGATCAACATTATTTAGAATGGCAAATATAGAAAAACGATATATACAGGTTGGTCCAGCTGCTCCTACCGATTAGGTTCTATGCAACCCTCAGCACCTTCAAATAACAGACACAAGATTCTCATATCCTCTCACTCATTACGCACAGACTATTAGCCCTACAGAAAAAATGAACACGACCTGTTTGTAGGAAATTTAATGTAGTTAAATTCTGTGCTGGGATACTTTTCGGTAGAAGCCGTTGTTTTCGAATTATTAAAAAAAAGAAAAGAAATGCACAGAAGTGACCTTCAAGCGGGTTTTTCTTGAATAACTCAAAAATTGTGGTCTCCAGCGAAAACGTATCCCAGTATAAAATTTAACTACATTAAATTTCCAACAAAGAAATCCTGTTTATATTTTTTTGTACGACTAACAGTTTGCACGTAGCGAGTGAGAGAATCTCACGTGAGGTTTTCAAAGGCGTTTCGGGTTGCGCAAAACCTATCGGCACGCACAGCTGAATCGACCAGTAGAGCACTACAGGTTGTTGCGAGGGGTAGCGAGAAAAACTTCTCGGTTGATGGTGGTGTTCACACATTCGCGGTGGAGACGGAAGCGACGAGTCCGACAGTGGGTCTGCGAGAAAACAGCCGCGCATCGCGGAATTCTGCGCATCGTCATACGAGAACCAAATATTTGGCCGGCGCTCCGGAGCGTAGACTGCTTGTCTCTTCTGGGAGCAGAGTGTCGCGGCCAGGGTAAATAAATCCGCCTTTCGCCGACGAGCGCTGACGAAGACGGAACACTGCTCCACCTCGGCGGAAGCGCCTTCCAGTTTACAGGTTTCTTGCTCCCCTGCCGACTTTAGGAGGGTAAAGCTTCCGACACAGGCGTCAACGACGCAGCACCCTCCGCTAGCCTGCGTGTTGTACTGGTTTCTCTCGTGTCTAGACAGCTATAAGGATGGAATATAAACGAAATGGTGCGCACGCTGGCTATTGGCGGAAGTATAGTGCAGGCTGCCTGGTAAACTGCGACGGAATTTTTTTACAAGAGGCGACAACTGATTGCGTGCTTTAGAAAAATGTATTGTGAACGAATGAAGCTGAATAGTTAATTCAATAGCATTTCGTGAAAAATGTCGTACAAGTAAAGTTTAACGAAAGTCGATCGACACGAAATGTTTTCTGTCACTCTCTCCTGATATCTTCATTACACGAAAAATGTGCTGAAAACAGTGCAGGTTGAAGATGTTGAGGGCGGTCTAGCTTTTAACCAGAGAAATGAAAGAATTAATCAACGGCCGAGATAACCAAAGACTACAAAGTAAATGTGAGGAAAGAATGCATCTGAGATGATAGACCCAGGAAGACAGAGTGTAGAACAACTTGAGGAAAAAAATGAACGTTACTGTGTCTAAAACAAAGTAGGTTGAAAAACGACAGTAGTTGGTATCTATGAGCTGTATCAGAGTACGTGGACACTATCAGGAAAGTATTATAACGGCGCAACACGTAAGTCATACGATTAGGATGAACAGAAAGTAATATAGAGGACAATGGAAGATATGAAAGAAGTTGTTTCATAAATTCAGGAAGGCTACCTGAGTGAAGATTGTCATCAGAGTGGAAGAAGAATTCGGAAACAGGTAAAGTGCAAACAACACGCAGGAAAGTGAGGAAAACGGGAACAGTGGAAAGATTAATCAATGGGCTGTTTAAAGAAGACTATACAAAGAGTGCCAAACGAGAAGTGTGAGAAAGAGGGGGATGTGTTGCAGAGATCTATATCATGAACAGTCCATCCACGGTTTTACTGAATTCGTATCAGAGAAGAAACCTGTGCGGAAATTAACACAAAGTCCATGAACTATCAGTCTGTACAATTTCATTGCGTGTGGTGACCTGCGAGAGGACTTTTAAATCCTTTTGCAAATTCTCTGATGTCGCCACCATCATCATCATCGTCATCTAATCACGGTTTATGCGCCCTTCCCTGTTGCTTGTTTCTCTTATTTCAGCGTTCCTTGGACAAAAAGTCAGACACAATTTGTACACGGTACTGTAAAAAGAAATACCACCACGCGAAAGCCGTCAAACTCCGTTGCTATCAGCAGCTCCCGAATGCTTCTTCTTCGACAGGTAATGAAATTTCTCACTCAGACTAAACACCTGCTGTTATCATTACGATATCTCTGAAACTCCTGGCAGCATATCTGCCTTTCGCAAAAAACTGCAATCATTGTAAATAAAGAAAGAATAAAAAGATAAAGACGAGTTTGCGACGACAGACGGTTAGCACGGTATCTCTGGCGCGACACGCGGAAGCCAAACAGCGCACCAAACAAGAAGTCTCGAGAAATGAACTGAATAAACAACCGGTGTTGTCGGTCCGACTTCCGTCCGGGAAATTACTTCTGCAGCCAAGCACACTTTGTTTTTCTAAATACGCGTCTACTCATTAACGGAACCATAAATAGCCGAGACTAAAAATAGAACGGCATTCGCGAGAATCTTAAGCTGGTCTGTTAGAAATTAAACTCAGAAACGGAATACGGATTAACAAGGGCTAGATCCTGTTTCTCACATATATGTGATCGGAACTATCCGGACACCCCCAAAAACATACGTTTTTCGTATTAGGTGCATTGTACTGCCACCTACTGCCAGGTACTCCATATCAGCGACCTCAGTAGTCATTACACATCGTGAGAGAGCAGAATGGGGCGCTCCGCGGAACTCACGCACTTCGAATGAAGGTGATTGGGTGTCAATGTGTCTTACTTCTGTACGCGAGATTTTCACACTCCTAAACATCCCTAGATCCACTGTTTCGCGTGTGATAGTGAACTGGAAATATGAAGAGTCCGTACAGCACAAAAGTGTAAAGGCCGGCCTCGTCTGTTGACTGACAGAGACCGCCGACAGTTGAAGAGGGTCGTAATGAGTAATAGGCAGGCGTCTATCCAGACCATCACGTAGGAAATCCAAACTTCATTAGGATCCACCGCAAGTACTATGACAGTTAGGCGGGAGGTGAGGAAACTTGGATTTCATGGTCGAGCGGCTGCTCATAAGCCACACATCACGCCGATAAATGCCGAACTACGCCTCGCTTGGTGTAAGGAGCGTAAACATTGCACGACTGAACAGTGGAAAAACGTTGTGTAGAGTCACGAATCACGGTACACAACGTGGCGATCCGATGGCAGGGTGTGGGTATAGCGAATGCCAGTTGAACGTCATCTGCCACCATGCGTCGGCCAACAGCAAAATTTTGAGGCGATGGTATTACGGTGTGGTCGTGTTTTTCATGGAGGGGGCTTGCACCCCTTGTCGTTTTGCGTGGCACTATCACAGCACTGCTTACATTGATGTTTATGCACCTTCTTGCTTCCCACTGTTGAAGAGCAATTCGGGGATGGCGATTGAATCTTTCAACACGATCGAGCACCCGTTTATAACTCACGGCCTGTGGCGGAGCGGTTACAGGACAGAAAAACATCCCTGTAATGGACCGGCGTGCACAGAGTCCTGGCCTGAATCCTATAGCACACTTTTGGGATGTTTTGGAACGCCGACTTTGTGCCATGCCTCACCGACCGACATCCATACCACTCCTCAGTGTAGTGCTCCGTGAAGAATGGGCTGCCATTCCCCAAGAAACCCTCCAGCTCCTGACTGAACGTATGCCCGCGAGGGTGGAAGCTGTCTTCAAGGCTAAGGGTGGGCCAACACCGTATTGAATTCCAGCATTACCGATGGAGGGCGCCACGAACTTGTAAGTCATTTTCAGCCAGGTGTCTGGATACTTTTGATGACAAAGTGTAAATTGCCAACTACATTATAACATAGAGCATTAGTCATCGATAACCTACACAATACTGCAGCTCTGGAAATTAAAATTTTTATTTACAAATCAAGACAGTTGTGTCTGTATTGGTCCATGTTGTGACTTTTCGAAAGGTTATGGACGTACACATTTCAGAGGCTGGTTTTCAGGTACGAAACACTGATTGATATTGTGTGTTGATACGTAGCGATGAAGCTATATCCGGGAGTATATATGATACGAGAAAATGTAAATATTCTCGTACGGGCTATGTGTCCTGTACTATGAGCACCTTGCATTTAATTCTAGATTCCTAATGTACCACGCCACACTCTCCTTCATAAATTAGGAAGTTTCTTCAGGTACTACAGAAAGACTAAAAGTTAAGTTCGATGTAATATCCAAGCCAATAATAAAGAAATTTGCTTATAATAGGTGTGCTGACTAAGGAAACGCAGTTGCTGTCTTGTAAAAAAAAATTCTGTTGTAGCAATTTGTTTAGTGAAGTTTACTGAATCCCAGGAAACATAATCAGCAACTTTCCAATCTGCTTGAGCTCTCAGTTTCAGAGAAAAGGCAGCACTTTCCTAGTAAGGTAACGTCGGCAAATTTTGCCATTCATTACAGCAATAAAATACCACGTTGCCTATGAGTCGCAAAGTCCTTACCGGAGAAAGCCAGCTCGTTTGAAAACAAGTAAGAAAAAGCAAAAAGATAGAAAAGTCAAAGAAAAATTGGATTAAATCAATTAATCTACTAGCAGCTCCTGCTGTCCCTTTGAAAATCATACGAAGGACATTAAGATGCTTAATACAATCTCATATTTCTAGATACGGTGCATCATTGGCATTGCCGAAAACGTTATGTTTTTTCGTTTGCATGGTCCTTACTTTGTCATTTTTGAAGTCAAACGTGCGGATTGAAATATTAAATGTCGCTTAAACACAATCCTGAGGGGCCTTCGCGATTCCCTTGACATCTGAGCAACTATGTGGAAACGTTTAGCGATGCAACCACAGATGGGCTACCAGCATCGGACATATAAAGGTGGTCCACCACTGTCGTAGAATAGTTGACAAGCACAATGCGAGGTGAGTTTGCTCATATACGTCTGTCACTGTACTGCAATGATCTGAACGTTGACCATCAGCCATTTATTTTAAACATAAGCACAATACTGTACATGTCTGTAGTAGTATTTCTTCCATAAGGTGAGTGCTTAGGAAGAAGAATCTACTAGTCTTTCGTGGACGAGCGGATACAGAGTGGAGTGGAGTGCCTTAGAAAGCCAGCGATCACCGTGAAGTCGCGCGGCCGCTGTTCATTGTGTGCGAGAGGAAATTGTCTTTCTCCGGTATTGGGGCCCGGTCGAGCGTTGAAGAACGATCGCCATTACGCAGCTTCCGACTTCAAAAGGCGCTGGTAAGAACACTGCCGGGGCAACCGCAAGGCGCCTTGCTATACAATGGCTCGGTAAGGGAAAATTGTTCTGGCATACATCTTCAGTCCCAGAATTAGTTCGGCAGTTGCTAGTGGTCGACTCACTGAACGTGATGCGGAGGTAAAACGTCATCTCCTTTTAGCGGATGTTAATATTAGATTAGTCATGATACAGCTGCTTTTTTCTCCAGCTGTTAGCATATTGATCTTACCGAGACTAGTGGTTTCTCCAGTTCCTCTTATGCATTAACGCAGGGAAACTGGATACAATAAAGTCCCGGCAGTGTGTGGGATGAAGGTAGATAGACGCTACTTGTAGACTGAAAAGCTCTTAGACAGGCCGAGTTCTGGTGAGCTCAGTGGTAAAAGCAGTGAGTCGGTAAAGACTAAAATGTAAAAGTTGTGACAACACTAATCACAGCCTCCATTTAACTGTAATTAGTAGTTAAATATGTGGTCAAAGATATATTTTAAATTGCAGTAGGTTAGTGAACGCGCCCTCTGTAGTAGGTGGATGTGACGTCACGCAGTGGACGCGTTCAGGGATCGGAAGAGCGAAGGGCATGCTATTTTGCTTTTGGCGGCCACGAAGGTAACATGTTTATACAATGTACTAAATAATGCGTTTTATTAAATGTGTTCAATATGAGTGCACTTGACTTAACCTGTAACGAAATATAATGGAATATTTAAAAATATTTAACAGCTGTCATCAGTAAAACTGTGGTAGAACACCACAAAATCTAGGTTTTATATTCATAAACTAATACTCGTAAAAGATTCATTTCAGAGGAAGGTTTTGAAAGGGTTAATCCTGTTCTGTCTCTTTGTACTGCAAACAGAATACGCAGGAACGTATGGATTGAAAAATTTCTGAAAGTTTGTTTAAACTTCATACCACATTTCACTTATTATTGAAAGAATCTGATAATTTAATCCGAAATTGTGGGACAATGTTGGAAAGTCTGGTGTATTGTTTGTTCCTATGAGTATTGTTCGCCTTGTCCTATGATATGGATGCAGTTACCTTTATTTGCAATGCAAAGGAGTGACTGTCCTTTCAGATTCGCTGCTTCAGTAAGAGTGCATCTCTTAACTGCCTAGACACGTTTCACCAATCACACGCAAGGAGCTGTTAAGTGGAATTTTGTTGAGCAGAGGTGGTTATGTCCACTTGAATTCTCGTCGAATTGCTGTCTTCTCTATTTTACTATATATTCTTGACAGACATATTACAAGTTATGCGTCTTGTTGAATACAATGGCTAATACGATAAAGCGAAGTGTTGTGCGATAAAAAAAAAGCGAAAATTTTCTGCTCCAAAAGAACTCTATGGATTAACGTGTGGCCACACTTTGGATACAAAAACGTTACCAGAGATTTAAAAAAAGATCAATTTCGGACAAGCAGGCATATCAACAGCGTAGCCAAGAAGTGAGACAATTTTCTCGCCAGTCAAGTGGGAAAGTCTATCAAAGGTACGGGACGAATATCACGGAAGAGTAACCTCAGTTCCGACGTTAGACAGGGCTGTAAGGCGAAAGATGCGTGTAGGAAGGCGATTTATCCTGTTGCAGAGAACAAATAGGCAGCGAAAAAGACAGGGAAATGTGAATGTTTCTTCCCACTGGAGTGTTCAGTTCATGGAACCGTTGTTGTCCTATCCCAGGCCTAGCTTTTTACCACTAGGGACGAGTGTGTCGGTCTTAATGAGACCATTGTTGTCAGAATTTCGCTGCTAAACGACGGTGATTGAGCAGACAAATTGTTCCTGCTACGGTCTACTTACCAGTTCTTGCTCGTACATGCTGCTTGTTGAGAGGACACGAGCAAAATACGAGGCGCTTCGTGGAACTGAACGACAGAGAAAACTCTCCCGCCTCGTAATAAATGGTATTAGTCTGCCTTACTTAGAACTTTTCTCACGCTCAGATTTGCAGAGGATGGTAGTTTCAACGTTAAATCGGAATTCACGTGAGCCATTTATAGGTCTTACAGGCGGTTACCTAGAAATGTGTGTCTGCTGTCACTACGTCTCGACACATGCTCGTATTAGCACGAATCATAATATCAAATTCATAGCGCGCGGTTCGGATGAAGTTGCGGACGTTTATTCCCCGTAGTCTGTTAATGAAGCGATTGAATCCGTGTGCTCTTATGTATGAACAAGAGACCGAGGCGATGTGACGGTTAAGGATATGGATACTCAATCGGAAGACCAGGCTTAGTATCCCCGTCCATCCATACATACTTAAGTTTTCCGTGGTTTCTCTAAAACACCCTAGTGAAAAAAAAAACGGGCATTATTCTAAAAGGAACGGTCGTTTCTCTTCTTTGTCTACTCCCAGATTGTGCTGCAATGACGTGCTTACAGACGAACGTTAAATTCCAGGCACATTTTATCTTTTATGTGGAAATTCATAATTGACTTGGTACTGATATTCATGCGCTATGAAATAGCGCTATGCTGAAGGTCTGTTGTGTCTTGTTTCGGGTAAACCAGTGACCAGTGTTTCGGGGGTCACCTTTGCTAACATCGCACCCACCTTCTGGATCCTGGCTGGGCGACATCGCATATATGTATTGTATCTGTGAACATAAAGTGGTCTTTTCCCAGTACGAACTAAATGTTTAATTTTATTGAACGGTAGCAACTCCACCCTAGCGCGCTTGAGGAAGACTTAAAAAAACTTTATTAACGTGTCTACGCGGGGTAGTACCTCGTAAGGGTAATTTGTCAGGGTTACAAGACCTCAACGGCAGCAACGACGGAAGACAGGGCTCTGATTCGGCGAACTTGGCAGAAGAAGCAACCCTGTCTAGTCTAGGGAGGGGGTGAGATTCTGAATTACTCTGCTAACGCCTGGGAACCTCAACGGGGGACATCCACAATCACTGGTAAACTTCACACGCAGAGAATGCCGGGCGGATTTAAAAGACGACGGAAGAAGTAAGAAAAGGACAAGAGACTTCATATTTGACCAAAAATTAGGATAAATACATGGAATGTAAACGGATAAACGACAAAAGAGGAACTTGCTATAGTCACGATAACTGTCCGAAGAGGCACTTTTCCTAGACCATGAAGCGCAGATGAAGAAAAGGAGGTGAATAGCAGCGTCCGTTTGTGCCAAACATTTTCGAGCGACCTGTTTCATGATATTAAAGACAGAAATTGTTTTAATAATAGTAGTGAGATTAAATCTTCACTTCTTAGTGTTCAAGTACAGACGAAATGAAACATGTAGGAACTGATTGCTAGAAAAGTGAACCATGATTATACCAATGTTTGCCTGAGGTAACAGAAATACATCTCAATACACGTCCCCAAGCTGACACAAAGCTATTAGCTAAACTATTATTCACAGTGCATGTAATCCGCTTCCTCGCTGATTACCGAACCTGCAAGTTACAACAGAGGTCTCTACTTCTATAATCCTCTTCTCAATCTCTCATTATCTCGTTTCGTTTGTGCTCTAGCCAATGTCCTGAAATGTTCCTTTAACTACTGAGGCCATTATCCCTTTCAGTAATTAAATTTCTCGATCCATTTCATCGTTTATCAAACTAAGCACTAGGTGTACCTTTAGCCGTTACTCTTAGTTTTTACCTTTTTTTTGATGGGCACTTCTATTACGATTGTAGGTTACGGTGTCATTTGGACAGTGTGCTGTTTACATTTGCGAATGCATTATGTAAAATTTTGGAAGAGCAATATTGTTATAAGAAATGGTACACTCTTGCAGGCGTTTTAAAACAGCGTCGCTCGTAACCCGGAGACACGCTAGAGTGTCGGACCCGCTTCGCCTGGAGTAACAGACGCCGGAATCCGCCGTCTGTCAGTGGCAGCTTTTAAAAGGATTTCAGGGATTTCGGGTCCTTGTTATTCCTTCGGGGGAGAGCAAAAACAGAGTAAATAAATGAAAAGCATACAGAAAGCGACTAGGAGAAACGATGCGAAGCAAAAAAAAAAAAGTGGTGGCGCAGCCGTGAACCCCCGCGGGTGCTGACGAAAACCAGAGAGCGGGGTTTTGGTGAAGTGGTGGCGCGCCGCGTTTTGTATTTATTGTGGAGACGGCAGGGCACGGCAGGGCAGATACCCGCGGGTATAAATGGAGCGGCTCGAGAGCCGCGACGCGCGCCAGATGTTGAGGTAGGCTGCTGCTGCTTCTGCCTTCTGCCGCGGAGGTCGCGTCCGGTGAGCAAGCTGTCGAGCTGGCCGCGCCAGAGACCACACCAGTGCCGATGGGGAGGACTGCCGGCCAGACAGCATGGCGTGTATAGAATTTCCAGCAGGGACAGACGACGAAAATTGCGAAAATTTCTACCACTATTACGTCCACCTACGTCTTTCTAAACAGTCTTTGTGGTGGAGTTTATGTATGAAGGTTTCAATCATTACTGGTCCTTCAGTCTTAGTCCCACTGCAGTTCTAACGTATTTCTCACTAGACAGGTTTCGGTTTAGCTTATAACACTTCTGTGGTCATTCTGGAAATATGGTATCGTACACACAACGTCTCTAAATTTTGATATTTGCAGATTAAAAACAGTATATCTCTATAAAACTGGCACACTATTTACGGTATTTGGCCTCTATTTACATGTTCCAAAGTTCTGTGTTTCTTCCTTCGTGGGTAGTGGAGGTGGAAACCAGAAGATACCTGATTGCACATGCACTTCTTGCAATTCTTCGCCTTCTATGAGGTAGGTTTCTCGTACGCTGGATTTGCCATTTGCCATTCTGCCACTTCACCTCACTTTTGTAAACTTCAACAAGAGAGGGAGTACGGCAGTTTTCACGTGTTCCCCAAGCAGCACAGTGTTTATGTATATTCATTTTTTTCTGTGTAGGTGAAACGGAAAAATCACAAATGCACCATAACAAAATGGTTCTATTGGCTCTGAGCACTATGGGACTTACCTTCTGATGTCATCAGTCCCCTAGAACTTAGAACTACTTAAACCTAACTAACCTAAGGACATCACACACATCCATGCCCGAGGCAGGGTTCGAACCTGCGACCGTAGCGTTCGCGCGGTTCCAGACTGTAGCGCCTAGAAACGCTCGGCGACTCAGGCCGGCGCACCATAATGCGAGAATTGGAGGTGGAGGAACTTTTTTTCGATTTCAAGCTCCGTCAACAATGAAGGAAGAAGTAGAGCATTTAAGAACATGTAATAAGAGGCAAAAACACCGCACGCAAATTGTCCGCAAATCTCATACAGAAATACTGTTTTAATCTATAAATATCAAACTGTGGAGCCATATGAATCCATGTTTCCAGAATAACTGCAGAAGATGCTTTATAAATAAAAGCGAAACGCGACAACAGGACTTCACGATTTGGCTGATAACCCAAGAACATTTCATGAATGAAACCGGCTTAGAAGGCCTGCATTTCGATATACACTGAGATGACAAAGTCATGAGGTAGCAATATGCACAAATGCAGCTGAAGATAGTATCGCTTACACGAGATATAGAATGACAGTGCGTTTGCGGAGCTGTCATTCTTACTGAGGTGATTCAAGCGAAAATTTCCGACGTGATGATGGCCGCACGAAGATAAATAAACACACTTTGAACGAGCTGGACGCGTGGGACATTTCAGTTCCGAAATCGTTAGAAAATTCAGTATTCCGAAATGCACAGTGTCAAGAGCGTGCCAAGAATATCAAATTTCAGGCATTGCCTCTCACCACGGACAACGCAGTGGTCGACAGCCTTCACTTAACGAGCGAGAGCAGCGGCATGTGTATAGAGTTGTCAGTAAAAACAGACAAGCAGTACCGCGTGAGATACCCGCAGAAATCAATATGGGATGTACGACGAACATATCCGTTAGGACAGGGCGGCGAAATTTTCCGTTAACGGGCTATGGAAGCAGACGACCGGTGCGAGTGGCTTTGCTAGCACCACGACATCGCCTGCAGCGCTTTTCCTGGGCTCATGACCATATCGGTTGGGCCCTAGAAGACAGGAACACCGTGGCCTGGCCAGATGAATCCAATTTAAATTGGTAAGAGCTGATGGAGGGATCGAGTGTGGCGCAGACCCCACGATCGCATGTGCAAGCTACAGGGTGGCGCACGAAATGTGTTACCAATTGTTTCTTTCACAATTTACGACGCACATTAGATATCCCGCTGGGATCTCTAAAGCAGTACCAGCAGAGCTTGGACAAACAAATGAGTTACGAAATGACGTGTAATTCGCGATACTGCCGCTAAGAGACTAGTAAGCAAAAATGGCTGACATTGGGAGACTGACGACACAGAAACGATCGGCAATTGTGTTACTTTTTCATGAAACGAAAAGCCGTGTTGTGTCTCAGAGGCGTTTCCGACAACAATTTAACACACGATGGGTCCCTTGCAAGAAGACCATCAGCAGGTTGTACGATAAATTTGTACAGGAAGGAACAGTATTGGAAGCGAAGCGACCTCGGCCTAAGCCTGCTTGTTCGCCGGAGAATGGTGAAGCGGTACGAGCTGCTGTACAGAGAAGTCCCGGGAATCGTGCAGAAAGGCAACAGTGCAACTGGGAATATCCAGACGTTCCGTTCAACGCATTCTTAAAAGTGACCTCCATATGTACCCATACAAGATGACCTGTGCACAGAATCTCACTGAAGAACACGAGCCAGCAGAGACAGTGGGCGGAGGATAGGGAGAAACTCTCAACAACGTTTGGTTTTCAGACGAGGCGCATTTTCATTTAGGCGGTGTGGTTAACAAACAAAATGTACGCTTTTGTGCCACTGAAAACCCACAAGTGCTTCATGAACGACAAGATTATGCTCCGAGGATTACAGCGTGGGCAGCAATTTCCAGTCACGGACTTATTGGACCCTTTTTCTTTGAAGAAACTGTGAACAGCGAGTGTTATTTGAGCACGCTTCGCAATAGCTTCACTCCACAGCTTCTTGCTACTGCGTTGCCCTTCAACACGCAGTGGTTCATGCAAGATGGAGCAAGGCCACATAGTACAAATACTCTGTTGGAGTTTTTACACGAGCATTTCGACATGCGGATCATTTCACTCAGGTTTCCAGGTCGCTTCAATGACGGATAAAATTAGCCCCCCAATAGTCCAGACCTCAATCCATGTGACTTTTTTCTTTGGGGGTACCTAAAGGAAAAATTTTTCCCGAAACGTCCACGTGATTTAATGGAGCTCAGAAGACTTATTTTTCAAGCTTGCAGTGAAATAACGGAAGACATGTGCCGTAGGGTAATCACTAACTTCAGTGTTCGTTTGAAGGAAGTTAAGAAACGAAATGTTGGATATATTGAGCATGTGCTGAGTTAGAACAAATCTCCATGGACGGCTCTTCATTCCAGTATATGTTCCTTTCAGTTTGTATCGACAATAAAGTTTATATTAAAAAACAAAATGGTAACACATTTCGTGCGCCACCCTGTAGTTCCATAATGGTGTGGTCTGTTACATGGACTGAACTGGGTTCTCTTGACCAACTGAACCACTCATTGACTGGAAATGGCTATGTTCCGCTAATTGGAGACCATTTGGAACTATTCATGGACTTCTTGTTCCCAAACAAAGATGGAATTTTTATGGATGATAATGCGCCATGTCACCGGGCCACTGTTGTCCGCGATTGGTTTGAAGAAGATTCTGCAAAATTTCGAGCGAATGGTTTGCCCACCCGATCACTTAATGCGAATCCCATCAAATATTTATGGGACATAATCGAGAGGTCAGTTCGTGCAGAAAATCCTGCGCTGGCAACACTTGCGCAGTCATGGCCTGTTGTAGAGGCAGCCAACTCAATACTTCTCCAGGGACTTCCAACGCGTCTATGCCTCGTCGGACTGTTGCAGAAGGAGATCCGACATGATATTAGGAGGTCATGTCAGTAGAGAGGCCTTCTTGCTGTAAGACGGTGCTCCCGCCCACACCGTCGCCGTGTCCCGGCGGACGCCAGGAGCCGGGACGGCCGAGCGCGCTGTCGGAGGATGAAGAAGCGCGCGAGAGCCGACCGTAACTCAGGGGCGGCGGGGGCGGCAGCCGTGACCGGCGGGCATCCATAACGCGCCGCCCACAAATCCCTGCCAGTTGCCGCCGCCCTAATCACTGCAAAGTGCGCCCAGCCATCCTTAATAACGACGCATGGCGCCTCAGATTTGCTACCGCTTCGTGGCACGCAGGAGCGGCATCTTGCCAGTTCTTGCCCAGCTTCTGGGATTTATTTTTGCGCAGCACGACTACAAATACAACGATTCTAACATGAAACGTTTATACTTTCGAAATACGAGTGCCCTGCCAGATGTTTGACGTAACGTAAGGTGTGTCCCAATTACTGCGATAGACTAACAGCCGGCCGCTGGTGACCGACCGGTTCTAGGCGCTTCAGTCTGGAACCGCGCGACCGCTACGGTCGCAGGTTCGAATCCTGCCTCGGGCATGGATGTGTGTGATGTCCTTAGGTTAGTTAGGTTTAAGTAGTTCTAAGTTCTAGGGGACTGATGACCTGAGATGTTAAGTCCCATAGTGCTCAGAGCCATTTGAACCATTTTTGTCACCTCTGTTAGTCTATCAAAAATTTTTGATAGACTAACAGAGGTGACAAAAATGGTTCAAATGGCTCTAAGCACTATGGGACTTAATATCTGAGGTCATCAGTCCTCTAGACTTAGAACTACTTAAACCTAACTAACCTAAGGACACCACACACATCCATGCCGAGGCAGGATTCGAACCTGCGACCGTAGCAGCCGCATGGTTCCGGACTGAAGCGCCTAGAACCGATCGGCTAAGAGATGACAATAGTGTGTTGAGTAAAAGCAAGATGGCACCAGCATTCTCTATTTGCGAACTCAGAAGGCAACAAGGCGTTGAAGAAAAGCGGGCTAAGATGTTTTGTTTACGCGAACTATTTTGTCTAGACAGCTTAATCATGTTTTTTTTATTTATTTATCACATTACTAACTAATTCGGCTGCCTGCTCGTATAACCTAACGCGCTGGTGCACCGGCAAATCGGGTTTTTGTTTTCGTATGGTTTTCCTCGCTCGTTTATGCGCATGCTGGGCTTGTTTCCAGTCTCCACGTCTCAATAAGACGTGACAAAAGCTAGGAGGGAGAGACAGTGACATGCTCCGGTTCTGCTGTCGTCAGAATTCTCGTTGTGAAGTTACTCTGTGTAGCAGTTTGAACCGAGGCAAGGTCACATGGTCATAATCGCACTGCTTGCCGTAATCAGCCAATACAGAATTTTGACACCTCGCCTGTCTCAGCACAGCAACATGACCGTCTGATCAGTGATCACTTTACTGTAACCTGTAACGCTTCGGCGTCATTGCGGCATCTGGTGTATGTGACAGCTGCGGCGTCCATTCAGCAATTTTTCGGAGTGCACTCAGCCTCGTGACGCCAATTGGGGAGCTACTCGACCGAATAGTAGCGGCTTCGGTCAAGAATATCATCTTACGTCCGGGAGAGCGGCGTGCTGACCCCCCGCCCCTGCTATCCGCATCCTCCACTGAGGATGACACGGCGGTCGGACGGTCCCGGTAGGCCACTCGTGGCCTGAAGACGGAGTGTGAGTCAATTGTCAAATGTTTCCTGGAGCCTTCGTGGAACGGAACTCATCTTTGTGCTTTAATTTGACTTTTAGTCTGATATCCGCGCTTTCGTTGCCATTTGCTGACAAGAGGACACGTTTGACTCCGGGGACGCCCTGCGTAGTGCGGATAAACGAGCCCGCCTTCCCGCTGTGGCTCTGCAAGAAGTCGGCGGACGGTGCCTGCGTCGGCTGCCGCCGCTCCTTCCTGTCGCAAAGCAAACAGCCGGCAGAATCGCGGCTGCTGAGCGACGGCGGGCAGCCACCAGCCTCGCTTCCGCCGCGTTTTTACACCGGCGGCTGCGGCTCCCGCAACTCCCACCCGGTAACACACAATACGCCAAGCGAGTTCTCCCATCTTCTCTCGTACAACATTTGCGGCCTCGCCAAAACGGTATCGCTTATGTTTGTATACAGGTGAAGTACTCTTCGTTCACTTCGTAACAACTATCAAGTGGTCACCGCATGAGTTTACGAAGAAAGTTCGTTTTTCCTTCTCTTGCAGTGCTTGCGTCTTTGACAGAAAGGACAGGGCTAAGGGTTGTACCACGTCTCAAATCTCTGCATCGTATTCGTTCCCACAAGGAAGCTAGTCACGAATATCCTTGCATGACACCCTTTATCGAGTCTGGAAAGGAAGGGCATTAAGATATTCAAGCTTGACCCGTTACTTCAAACGCGTTCGGACAATCCAGTCTGAGCCGGCCGGAGTGGCCGAGCGGTTGTACGCGCTTTAGTGGAGAACCGCGCGACCGCTACGGTCGCAGGTTCGAATCCTGCCTCGGGCATGGATGTGTGTGATGTCCTTAGGTTAGTTAGGTTTAAGTAGTTCTAAGTTCTAGGCGGCTGATGACCTCAGAAGTTAAGTCCCATAGTGCTCAGAGCCATTTTGAACCCTCCCCATGAAAAACACGACCACACCATAACGCCACCGCCTCAGCCACACCCTGCCATCAGATCGCCACATAGTGTACCGTGATTCCTCACTCCACAAAACGTTTTTTCACTGTTCAACCGTCCAATGTTTACGCTCTTTACACAAAACGAGGCGTCGTTTGGCATTTATCGGCGTGAAGTGTGGCTTATGAGCAGCCGCTCGACCATGAAATGCAAGTTTTCTCACCTCCCGCCTAACTGTCATAGTACTTGAGGTGGATCCTGATGCAGTTTGGAATTCCTGTGTGATGGTCTGGATAGATGTCTACATTTTACAAATTACGACCCTCTTCAACTGTCGGCGGTCTCTGTCAATCAACAGACGAGGTCGGCCAGTACGCTTTTGTGCTGCACATGTCCCTTCACGTTTCCACTCCACTATCAGATCGGAAACAGTGGACCTAGGGACGTTTAGGAGCGTGGAAATCTCGTCTCCAGACGTAGGACACAAGTGACACCCAGTCACCTTCGTTCGAAGTGCGTGACTTTCGCGGAGCGCCCCATTCTTCTCTGCCACGATGTCTAATGACTACTGAGGTCGCCGATATGGAGCACCTGGCAGTAGGTGTCAGCACAATGCACCTAATATGAAAAACGGATAATTTTGGAGGTGTCATGATACTTTTGATTACAAAATGTGTATATATGCCACTATCACAATTATGACTATTATTATTATTATTAGCAGCAGCAGTAGCAGTAGTAGAGCTAGTATTAAACTTACTACTTTTTAGTCAGTACTATTTATTCACAGTCTTTCTATATATATTCAGATCACTTTTAATTCAATTAACACTGTTTTATTAATATTTGTCATGTTGAAATTACTATTATTTCTTAGGTAACTATGATATATAAGAAGTACTGTATATGGCCCGTCGTCAGAGAGGGCCAGAAGGTTCTAATTTGACCAGGTTAAACAAATAAACACAATAAAAGTATTTGCTTTCAACAGTCACATTTCCTTCCTTGTTTAGTAAGTGCCCTTCTAACATGCGAGTACAGTGGACTGTAGATGCCGTGCGCATGTATTTTAGACTTGCGGTTTCAGCACAATGAAACGTGTTCAGTTGGTGTAATGATCAGTATGCTAGATTTGTGATTCTATTAAGAAAGTTTAAGCAAATATGGACTCATCTGGTCTTTACGATTTTTTCGTGTTTTAGGTAGGTTCGATTGATGAAACTGTTTTCGGAACAAGAAAATGGATAAGATGCCTTTCTTCTGCATTCCGGCACGATGACAGCCTTTGCGCATCACTTTCTTATATTGTGTAACTTTGTATATGGAAGCCCATAAGTGCTTCTGCTAGTCTGTAAGTGGCAAGAGCGGCTTGCTGTCTGCGTGTACGAACAGTTGGCTGACACTAAAGCACCCAGTGGACGTCTCCGTAGCTACAAGCCTTCTCGTCTCATAGCCGAACCTCAGATGTCGTTACAGACACCGCACCGACGATGAGAAGGGTGCTAGCCACATGCTGCGAGGGCTAAAAAGAAAAGGAGTACACGCCGGGACAGAATAGCAGGTAAATTAAATTTGATAGCCAATAAAGGAATTTTCATTAACGATTTCTCGTCGAGTGTGTCATTACCTTTATAGGAAACCATGAATCGGAGACGAACGATCTGAGGAGGCTAAATGGATGTCAGACGGCGAACGTTTCCACAGACTGCGGGTTTAGCCATTTAGATGCTATCACCGTGGAAAAGTGTAAGTGTATACGTGTGTGTGTGTCTGTGTGCGCGTCCGTACGCGAGCGACCCCTTCCGAGAAGTCTGCTGCCAGTCGGACGGCCCTCTCGTTTTCTTTTCTTTTTTTGTTAAAAACCGAACGGTCCCATTCCCATTCTCCGCGTCTCCTCCACCTCCTCCTCGCGTACTCCTCGCCTATCCGCGTCTCCTCTTTCCCGTACAGAGTTATGTAAATTATACGAGTGTTTCTTCGGACTGCCATTAAATTAAAACGACGGGCGCAAGCTATCATTTGGGTGAGTTTTTAAGGGCAGGTCCCGGCCGATAACCATCTCGGGTCACGACGCACGCTTGCTTCCCGCCGGACGTGATGCGAGCCGCATGTGCTGTACTGGCCGGCAGTGGGCAGCCGGCACCACTGTGCAGGGGAAAAAGTGGACCGCCGCCGATCTGCAGGGTGTGGGGGGGGGGGGGGGGGGGTCGAGAGAAAGAGGCAGAGAGAGCAGGCGCGCGGGCGCTCGCATAACGCTTTGTTTTCGCCCTCGTAATGAGCTCCACGCGGCATTAAACGGAGCCTAAATGTTGCTACGCGATGTTTATGGAAGGCGAGGAGCGAGCATTATTTTAATTATCGTTAATGTCCATCTCTACCCTGCATTTCCCCTCCCCCTTTCTCTGTGTCTCACTCTCTCTCTCTCTATTTCGGAACTACTCTTTGACCAACACGCGGCCAACACACACACACACACACACACACACACACACACACACACACACACACACACACGATCAACGGAGTAATAAAATGAATTCGACGACGTATTAAAACCACACTGCCTGGCGTAGTGTTCTGACGAAATAAAGTGAAAAATAACGTGCAAAGATTGAGAATACTTTTGGCCTTAATGTGGTACCTAGCGGTACGCCTTGTCCTTTCCGTAGGTGGTGTCAGTAAGAAGCGAAACTTGGCTTCATATTAAAATATTACGTGTTTTTATGGTGTGATCAAATGAATTTCTTGGAGAAACCAAGGGTTTCGTCCCCATCTGAGAAGAACATCTTCAGGGGCTTCGTAGCTTCTATGGAGGTTCGATTTACAACCTCAGCTCGCTACGGATCAGCAGCGAACCAGAAGCGGATCACACCTTCATAGAAGCTACAACGCTCCTAGAAGACGGCGACGAAATGTTGCGTTTGTCCAACAAATTCGTTCGACCAAAGCAAAATAGTTCTGAATTTTTTTTTGAGTGTGACATTTCCGACCCTGGAAGCTTACATATTATAAACTGAAAAATTGGATGAATACATGCTTTACGTATAACGTAGAGTACTTAAGGATCTGTTGACGTCAAGAATGAGAAATGAGGAACTCGTTAAAGGTATTAGCAGAGATCGGCAGTTATAATGAGGAAGAATAAAAAATAGAGTATTTAGTACGTATCACGCGAAACGAAACATACCGATTCTCCCAGCTGACACTAGAAAGCAGAAGAGGAAACTGAAGAAAGTGGATGTTTCGGCCGCGAAGAATTAGGCAGTGGAAGGACCTAGGGAGAGAGAGATTCGATGTCTGAGATCTGCTTCCGGGAGAAGTTGGCGCGAATTGGAGGAAGGGAAAGATCAGAGAAATTAAAAAGAAAAAAGATAACATTTTCGACAGTGTGGAGCCTTTGTCCGAGAGCCACTGTCTGGTTATTTTGTTGTGATTATCCATTAACTATCTCGAACTCCCGGTGAAGCGACGTGTTTGGCTGCTAGCACATGGATCAACCGCCACTGTTTATGTGGACCCAGTTCATTCGTGCAAGCCCTCCATTTACTGGACTCTCAGCAGCCGAATCCCACGATTGTTGATTCATTATTGTTCAGACGCTTTTGCATGCCCTTGCCTGCTCAACTGACCTACAGATGCAGCTGTGATCATCCGAACGTCGACGGAGCGTTAAATTTTGGTCTACTCTTGCAGTTTTTTTTTTTTTTTATATAGTGATCCAGCCATGTCAGATCAGGAGAGTCAGAAGTCTAGTCACCAGTCTGATGAGTCCTTGTGGTGCAACTGTCGCTCTGAACATTTCGCCCGCGGAGGCCAAGTGTGTCCATAAGGTGACAGGGCACAGTCTGCGCTTTCCGCCGTATCGGATTGCGTCCTACGAACGTCTCCCCCCCTACCTCTTTCCCCCCTGCCGGTCTGTCACCGTCGTCACCCACTTCTCCCATTTCGCGGTAACCAATACGCGGCGGCCTTCGTGCAGAGACCTTTCTCGGAATGAAATCACGCCGGCATTTCCATAATAACGCGACTGCAGCTGCGCCCGCCTTTGTGCGGCGCCGGTATATTTGGACGTGCATCACGCGGCCGGGGTGTCCGGTGTCAACCGCGGCCGGCGACAGCCGACTCGATTCGGAGCCGACGTCGACGCCGACGCCGACGCCGACGGCGCACCTGGCCACGTTTTTCACGCGTCACCTTCTGGAAACCTCCGCGGGCGTTTAATCCGTTGCCGCGACCGCAAAGAGAAATGACGCGAGCGCTAACGCAACGTAACGCAACGCTGCGCTCCGAAAGAGCATCCGTGACACAAATCTGCGGTTTCCGTGCGGGTACCTCGGTGTCTCCTGCGACAGAAACACTACGCGGGTCTCTTTTGAAGATGCGGTGAATGTGAACGGAAATCGAAAGCGAGCGAGCGGCAGTGACACCATGTCATGCAGCAAACTAGTCTCCTTATATTGTAGCTGCCATGCTCACTAACATCCACACAAAGTACTGAAATTACAGTTCGGTGCTTATTCACGCCCAATGGTGGGCGCAAGGGGGGGGGGAGGGGGAGGGGGAGGAGGAGGAGGAGAGAAACGGTTCCCCAACCCTACCCGCCGCCTTGAAAAAAAAAAAAATCTTCGCAAACCTTCGCTAACAGACCGGCACATTAATTCAGTATCAGTCCTAAGAAATCCACAATAAATGATGTAATTTGTGCAGCAGCAACTGCACTTTACTCTGTCCTGGAGGCTCAAAACAACTGCTTCATTTACTGTGAAACTGGCATGAGTTGTCCCTCTCCCATACCTCTCCCCCTACTCAGACCTTCAGCCATTGCATGCAACTGGACTGCCTAACCATTACGAGAGACACAGTGATAGTAAGTGAAACGGAAGATGATGTAAAGACACAACTAAAAAATCTCTGCATTATAGCCAGGAGGATGGGAGTGAGGATCACCTGCAAGAAGACAAAGGCACTGAATACCACTGGGAATTGGAAAATACCATAAGGCACCATATAGAATGTGTACGCATTTAATTTCCTGCGATGATACAAGTCGCAAGAAGAAACAGGAACAATGAGGGAATAATAGAGAGGATGAAGAAGATGAAGTCGGTCTTCTGTATGACCAGAGGTATATACAGTAAAATGAATAAAAACAATACATCTGCATATGCAAAGGGCGGACACTATTATGGTGAGGAATCCAGTACTATATGCAGGTGACACGATAGCGCTTGGAGAAATGATGCAGAACAATTAGAGAAAGAAGAAAGAACAATACTGCTTGCTCGTCATCAATTGGGTCATGATCAACACCGTCCATTCCTATGTTCTACCGATACTGGTGACGAGAAATGGTGTCTTTATGCGAACATTAGGAAAAGAAAGGAATGGTTGTTCCCCAACTCAAAGCAGTAACTCTTCATATAAAGACCTGCGCGCACCTCAAAAGATAATGTTACGCATCTAGTGAAACAACGACGGTGTAGTGTCCGACGAATTGTTTCCCCGTGGTGTAGCCATGACTGCTGACATTTATTGTCAACAACTGAGACGTCTTGGAGGGACAGCACAAGAACAACGACCAGGAAGACGGCGTGAAGTAGTATTACTCCACGATAATGCCCGCCGGCATTCTGCTCGACTGAGCAAAAACATTATATAGGAGTTGGGTGGGGACGTCATTCCGCATCCACTTCATTTACATGGTAGTACGCCCTCAGATTTTCACTTTTTCCGCTCTCTGTCGAACAACCTTCAAGGAACATCCTTTCCGGATGTAATGCGCTCCGAACATAGCTCGATGAGTCCTTCGCCTCAAAACCATGGGAGTCGTACAGTTGCGGAATCGAAAAGTTACCCCAGCGTTGACAGACTGTTGAGTGTGGTTCAAATGGCTCCGAGCACTATGGGACTCAACTGCTGTGGTCATCAGTCCCCTAGAACTTAGAACTACTTAAACCTAACTAACCTAAGGACATCACACACACCCATGCCCGAAGCAGGATTCGAACCTCCGACCGTAGCAGCAGCGCGGCTCCGGACTGGAGCGCCTAGAACCGCACAGCCACCGCGGCCAGCATTGACAGACTGTTGTGAATAGTGAAGGAGAATCTACTATTGATGACTCAAGTCTCTCTTATGTGAATCCGTTATGTCTATTTTCCCTATCGGAAAACACTGCGAACTTATGCACCAACCCAGTATATTTTTTATAATAATGTTCTTACTCAAACAGGTTATTCGCTCTCTGATGTACATCTTGGTGTTATTCTGAGGCAGGCAGTCGTGCATACGCAGTAAAGGAACCGAGAGTATGTGTTCGGTGTAGTTCTTATTTTTGGCGTGTCGCGCTGTTTACAAAAAGCAGCCGTGCGAACGAGAGTCCATGGAGGGAGGGGGGGATATGTTTGCGACAGTCGCGGGACGTGTCTCTTTAACGTCTTCTCGCACTATCTGCGCGCCCGTTCCGCCACTTTGCGGGCCGCCTGCGCAGTTTCAGCGTTTATTTGAAATGCTCAGTGATAAACTGAGGAGCGGCCACGCTTTCTGTCATATCAAGGCTCTTTTTCCCCCTCGTCCGCTCTCTGAACTTTTCCTTCTTTTTCTCCCTCGACACGTCAGTAAGCGACATGTGAAGCGGATATCCTTCTGTCTCAGAGCAGAAAAGTGCAGCAGGAACACACGTGTCCCTGCCTTTCGTAAGCAAGCTACGCAGCTGAGGTGAGCGCAAGGAATTCTCAAGCTGACTGCAGCATTTTGCACACGATAATATTGTACGTCATCGTCTGTACTTAGACACTTGTCAAATTGTTTCCAAGCGCCTGCTAGAAGTTACTTGTCCGCGAACTACGCTACGGTCTTTCTTCGCTCTTCTTACGGGTGACTTACCAAAAAGTACAGCTTGTATTCCTGCCTGCACTGTACAAGTGGGGTAAAGTTCCCGGCTTGAGAACCATATGTACACTACCTCATCAAAAGTATCCGGAAACCGCTATGTGAGCCGGCCGGCGTGGCCGAGCGGTTATAGGCGCTACAGTCTGGAACCGCGCGACCGCTACGGTCGCAGGTTCGAATCCTGCCTCGGGCATGGATGTGTGTGATGTCCTTAGGTTGGTTAGGTTTAAGTAGTTCTAAGTTCTAGGGGAGTGATGACCTCAGAAGTTAAGTCCCATAGTGCTCAGAGCCATTTTTCAATCGCTATGTGACGCGAAATTGACGACTAGATGTCACGAGAAGCGGAACTGCCTGTACAAAAGGAAGCGGGGAGTTACCAGGAGGGGAGCAGCGCACCCGAAACGGTCGCTCATGGAAACTCAGTGGCTTCGAACGTGGACTTGTCATTCATGTCATCTGAATAACAAATCCATCCGAGACAATCCTTCTACAGGAGCCTATGTCAACTGTTGGCGATATGATTGTCATGTGGAAACACGAAGTAACAACCAACTAAACCAAGACCAAGCAGACGTCTTATATCGACGGACAGGGAGCATTGCGGAGGGTTGATTCGGGGGAGAGGACCAAACAGCGAGGTTATCGGTCCCACTGGTTAGGAAAGGATGGGGAAGGAAATAGGCCGTGCCATTTCGAAGGAAACATCCCGGCATTTGCCTGAAGCGATTTAGGAAGTCACGGAAAACCTAAATCAGGATGGCCGAATGCGAGTTTGAACCGTCGTCCTCCTGTGTGCTAACCACTGCGCCATCTCGCTCGGTATTGTGGAGGGTGGTTGTGAAATACCAAAAGCGCTACCAGCTGACCAGCTAGGAGAATCAGTCTGCGTATGGAGTTAAGAAAGAGAGAGGGAAGAAGGGTGCAGCAGTTCCTCATAAGTCACACATTCCTGTAGTCAATATTTAGAGACGCTTGAGGTGGTGTGAAGAGCAATGCCACTGGACAGTGGATGGCTCAAAAACCAGTTATTTTTAGGGATGAATCACCTGTACCCTGTGGCGTTTGTATTTGGCGAATCATGAAGAACGTCATCTGCCATCATGTGTAGCACCAACAGTGAAGTAGGAGGTGTTACAGTATGGGGACGTTTCTCAGCTTGACAATGCACACAATCACAAAGCACTTGTCAGGCAGTGGTTTGCGGACAATAACATTCCTGGAATGGACTACCCTGCCCAGAGTCCCAACGCGAACCCAGTAGACCTTTGGGATAAGCCAGAATGTCGTCTTCACTCCAGACCCCAGCATACAACACAACTTTTTCTGATTTTTGCTCTTGAGGAAGAATGGGCTGCCATTCCTCCACAGACACTGATGCACTCTGTAGAAAGTGTTACCAGTAGAGTTAAAACCATCATAAAGGCTAAGGGTGGACACAGCCCATAACATTCTCTTTTAATCACACTTTTGATCAGATAGTGTTTACTTAGTCCCTGTATTTCATTAAGACACCCATATCAATACAAGTAAGCGCAGGGTCAAAAGAACACAGAGATTAATAGTAAAATTCATTTTAAAACAGTTTAAAACGCAGTTTATCAATCGGTAAGTGGATTACCCTTGAAACGCTACAATAGGTCACAGAACCTAAACAAGTCATTTTAATTACAGCAATCTAGAGGGACAATAAAATCTATTATAAATGCCGGGATGGTTCCTTTGCAACGGATTTTCTCCTCCGCCCATCGCCCATCGCCGATGGAAAGTTAAACCGTAACCTCCTTTCCCTTTTTTGTAAAAATGTGGATGATACAGTGCTTTTATAATCGTTATCAGTTGTTTCATGCATACTTCGTAGTATGTTTCGTTGCATTATAAGAACATCGAGAAAACAGTTATAAAACTGGACACCTCGATAATCATTGAATTACGAAGAAAACTGCGAAGGCACTTGTCGAAAATGTGGGAACAAAACAAGTCGTCATTCCGGAGAAGACTGACGTACTAAGAGGGATGTGACGAGACCGACAGTGGTGAAATGATGGAACTGGATTTTCAAGAAATGAAACTCTAGAAGACCTTGCCACGTAGGTACGGAAAAATTATCCGGATGATCTTATGTGAGAGAGAAAGGAAAATCAAAATTGGCAAGTGTAGCAGCTCGACAACCTCTGTACATTGTACTGTTGAGAGAGTTTGTTGTGTGGAGCACATGTAGCTTGCCTGTAAGAACGAATTCATTTTTCTATGCTGAGGTGGTTTGGCATGGCATTCAAATGAACAGCCTGCAATCCCTAATTTGAGCACTGATTTGTAATCATATACTGGGCTGTTTTTCAGTCGTGTGTTGTTGTTTCTGGTGTGTAATCGTTATAGACAAGGGTTTGACCTATGTTGCTGTAGCACCAACATATCAATTTGGAACTGTTATTAAACACTGCTTTTATTTGCTCTTTATAAAGATTACTTTAATTTTTGATATGGAAAAACACAAGGGAAGAGAAGTGGATTCGTTGAACGAAATTCTTACTTTGTTATCGCGAAACAACTGATTATCTACAGAGACATGCAAATACATATGATACACATCTTTGGATGGCTGAAAACAGAGCTTGAAAAGATTGCTCAGTTATGATTTGCAAGTGTTTAACAGTAGTGAAACTGCCTGGCAATGTTAGAAAGGATACATACTTTGAATTTTTGTAGGGGACGAAATTACGAGCACTTTTTTGTACTTCTATTTTTAAAACGTTGGCGGTTATGGAAAATACTGGCTTTAGTATGTTACAACAATTTAATTGTAACTTGTCTACAAGTGGAGTATAAAATTAGGAATATATATAACAATTTATAGCTTTTTCCGCTAGCTTTCAGGACTTATACAGTTCTTAACGTACTAAGATCACGAAATTTGGGCAATCTACCTTACGTGTTTGAAAGCGAAATGGGCAATCCTCTTAACATTTGCGAAAAAAAAGTATAGAGGTCTGCAGTCCAGTCCTTGGTAGTAACCACTCCAGAAACCACATGTGTCATCAGTGGAAATAAAAGGTCACAATTCATTATCCACCCCTGAATACCTCGGTAGCAGACGTAAAATAACATATGCCATTAGCGGAAGAATACAATCGTAGTATGAAAGAGTCACATTGTCCGCTTTTGTTTCGTGCACTCTCTCTTGTTTCCTCCTTTTTTGTAATAAACATTATCGGACACAGTGATGGCCCTTCCCAGAGGGATACAATTCCAAATTTCAATCGGGGAGCCACGCCGCAGGCCGAATAAAAGAACGGCGCACGCGAGCCCGTCGCTTTCCGCGCCCTGCTCGCAGACTAAAACGGCCCAGTTACAAAAATTAAAGTGTCCGATAACATCGGCGTATTTGTCGCCCGGTGGCGCCGCCATATAACGGCGGCGTGACGAAATATTGCCGCCCGTAACTGTCAAATGGTTCTCGCCGCTAATAACTGTTTATAGGATCTCGCTGCCAGCGACTCGTTATGCGCTCGAAAGAACAACAACAAAAATAAAATGGGAAGGGCGAGTAATTAAAAGCGTTCTCAGGAAGCGAGGATCGAGTACCAGCGGTCAATCCGTACCCTTCGTTCTTTTTTTCCCGGCATTTTGCTACCTGACGAATTAGCACGACTGACATTTTTGAAGTGTCAGAATTACAGCAAGCTGGACCCCGCTAAAGAGCTGTTGCCGTCACATCCAATCGCCACATTGCAGCCGTTACAAGATTACTGGAAAGCGCGCAACTATATTGCAGTTCTGGTCCTTAATTTACAACAAGAGAGGGGGATAACACTATCGCCAGAGAAGTTACATTTTCAGTTCTTGTGATATTCCGAACATACCAGAAGCTCGTATTACTACCATTTTTAAATCGTATTGTATTATCGCCGTAGCTAGACACCTACTACATATACGGCATAGCACCTTATCGCTCTTCCCATCTACTCCCTTCTGATTTTACACAATGCATGCTCATTAAATATCGGCAACTTTTATTAATTTACCTGCCATGAAATGAATATGATATTCTTATTTTGCTGTACTGAATAAATACGTAGTAGACAAAAAAATAATGGCTCTGGGCACTATGGGACTTAACTTCTGAGGTCATCAGTCCCCTAGAACTTAGAACTACTTAAATCGAACTAACCTAAGGACATCACACACATCCATGCCCGAGGCAGGATTCGAAGCTGCGACCGCAGCAGCAGCGCGGTTCCGGACTGAAGCGCCTAGAACCTCAGAAGTTAAGCCCCATAGTGCTCAGAGCCATTTGAACCCTTTGAGCCCAAACAACGATGGAATTTTCATTGGTGAAGATGCACTATATCAACGAGCCACAATTGTTCGCGACTGGTTTGTAGAACATTCTGAACAATCCGAGCGATTGGTTTGGCCACCCAGATTGTCCGACATGAATCCCATGAACATTTATGGGACATAATCGAAAGATCAGTTCATGCGGAAAATCTTGCGCAATTATGGACGGCTATAGAGGCAGCGTGGCTCAATATTTCCTCAGGGGTCTTTCAAGACTTGTTGAGTCCATGTCTCGTCGAGTTCCTGCACTACGGCGGACAGAAGGAGGTCCGACACGATGTGAGGGGGTGAGGGGGTACCCCACGACTTTTGTCGCCTCAGTGAAAACCTGTTTAAACGTCGCTGCACACTGACTAATGATGATATCGCGAGCAGAAGAATCAGCGAAATTCATCGACAAAGCCTTGCATCTTTACTACGCATTCGACAGATGATTCATAGATGATATGTACTTCTATACAAACCGATAACTTTGCCCTGCAGCAAACCGAGCGAGGTGGCGCAGTGGTTAGCACACTGGACTCGCATTCGGGAGGACGACGGTTCAGTCCTGCGTCCGGCCATCCTGATTTAGGTTTCCCGTGATTTCCGTAAATCGCTCCAGGCAAATGCCGGGGTGGTTCCTTTGAAAGGGCACGGCCGATTTCCTTCCCCGTCCTCCCGTAATCCGATGACACTGACGACCTCGCAGTTTGGTCTCTTCCCCCAAACAACCCAACCCCCCTACTGCAAAATGGCTGGGATTCGTCGACGAAACTCACTTTTCAGTAGCGCTCACGCCGCAGACAAACAAGAGTCGCGATGATAATGACTGCATGGAGGGGGGGGGGCTACACCTGAGAGGAAATGGGCTTCGGGGCTTGCCCCCCCTTTCCGTCTGGGCGCGAAATACGTGACACGCCTGCCGCCCCGAGCGGAAGCACTTTGGGAAAGGGAGCCAAGTAACCCCAGAGCGCCGCGGGCATCTGTAAATAACGCCGAATGGCACCTCGGCTCGCGACTGACGTGCCAGACAAACAAGAGACGGCGCAGCTCGGCGGAAGCGCCGCCAAAGTGCCTGCCTGCTGTTGACTCGACGTCGGCAGTTGGAAACGATTTCTCCCACGCCGGGGCACGTACTGACTGACACACACTGAGAGGGAGAGAGACGACAGGCGTGACGGCCGAGTTTGCTCAGCGAACATAACAAGATCGTGTATTAGTAATGGCGACGCGTCAGCAGCAAGCGCCACACTCACCCACGCACCCCACGCTCGATTACAGAATACTCTGCGCTCTGTATCCCTACTCTGGTAGCGTTAAAGATGGCAGTATGGTCCACTGGTAATAACAGAAGAAATAACGCCCGAAAGGAGAGCGGATCTTCAGAATGTATAATGGAATAATAAACTGCAGGGTGTTCAAAATGCATAACAGAAGGATTAGGTTAAGAAAAAGTAAATGACAAACTCTTACCCAAAGAAAGCATTCGTTAGTGGGAAATACGGACCATCACAAAATCTCCATCCAAACAGGTTTCGGAAGGCCCAAAGGTACCTACGACCGCCGTGCTATTCTCAGCCGATAAGCTTCACTGGACGCGTATGTGCAGCGGTATATGGTCAGCATACTGCTCTCCCGGCCTTTGTCGGTTTTCGTGAACAGAGCCGCGACTTCTCACTGAAGTAGCTCCTAAATTGGCCTCACAAGGTTAGCCCTTGTGAGGCCAATTTACGAGCTATTTGAGTAGTGTACCCCCCTCGCCAACAGCGCTTGCCGGGGTGACCAAGCGGTTCTAGGCGCTACAGTCTGGAACCACGTGACCGCTACAGTCGCAGGTTCGAATCCTGCCTCGGACATGGATGTGTGTGATGTCCTTAGGTTAGTTAGGTTTAAGTAGTTCTAAGTTCTAGGGGACTGATGACCTCAGAAGTTAAGTCCCATAGTGCTCAGAGCCATTTGAACCAGACACGAACGATCAACCTTCCAAGATCTAACCAAGACCGACAGCGCTTAACTTCGGTGATCTAATGGGACTGGTGTTACCACTGCGAAAAGGTCGTTGGCTACAGTCCCCACAACGGTGCTCAGTTAATCTTCCACTGGAAAATGGAGATGAGGAGATCTCTTGGGCCAAACAAAGTTTATAATACGGAAAAAACTTCAATTACAATGGATTTAGTGAGCTCAAAAAATAATCACAAGATACAAAGTGATTTGGATGCCTAAAAATGTGAAATTAATTTGTAAAAGTATAGCGGCCTGAAAAAAAAAAAAAATGAAGCACCCGGAAGGAGAGGAGGAAATGAAATGGAACTCCACGGGAGGGTATGGTATCTGATGTTATATCAATGATTACAATACCGAGTTAGATTTAAAAAGAACTTGTCAGCGTGGACCCAGTTATCACATGGCGTTGCACACCCTCTGCCCTGGATGCGTGCACTGATTCGGTTGAGAAGGGTGTCACACTGCCGTTGAATCGTCTCCTGAGCAAGCTGACCCACGACAGTCGTAACTTCCGCTGGATATCGTGCATACTGTCACTGGACAGAGTCGATGTTCGAGCTGGTCCCACACACGCTACATCGGGGACAGATCTGGTGATCCCGCTGTCTACGGGAGTGTCTAAAAATCACGCAGACAGCTCGTGCATCGTGTGGACGAGACTTGACCTGTTGAAAAACGGCACTACGATACTGCCCACGAGGAATGTACCGTTGTGCCCTCAGAGGTTGGTCGGTCACTACCAGCCGTCACCTATAGTTATCACGATGGCTCTCCACACCATGGTGGGAAGAGTAGCACCGCTGTGCCTTTCCGAAACATTGGAAGAATGTGACCTCTCCCCACGTCGCCACCACACTCTACGACGATGGCCTCTGGTAAAGGAAACGTCTGAATATATCGCAACGGGAGACGTGTACAGCAAGAGACAGTGCTCGCAGAAAGCGACCGTTACGAGCTCGCGACTCACTCACTGAGAGCCGGCCCGCCGGAAACGACAGTTAGAGCTGTAATTGGGGTCCGCACGTCAAACGCACCTGCGTGCGCCGAAGAAATCTGCCCCGCGGTGGCCCGGCAACTGCCCAGTCAATAGCGAGAGCGATAAAAGTGTGTGCTCTGTGCCCGCCGCGGTCTATAGTTAGCGGGTCGGGAAATGAATTTTCGCTCGAAGGGTGCCCGTACGACTGAACACCTGTCTTTCCTCAGGAAAGAATAAACACCGGTTCAAGGCAGCTCGCAGCGATAGGGGGAATGTACAGCTCAACGATAGCGTATCAGAAAAATACCGTAATAACGGACGGATCATACGATAATTCAGAATTACTAATTGGTGACGGACACGTGACAGGCAGCAAGCAGTAGGGCGGGTTATTAAACGAACGACTGGTTAGTGGGAAAAGGAGCGGGCGATCTGACAGTCGGACAATTTAGATTGCCTCACTCTGACAGCAGTTCACTGTACGCAGAAATGTCGACATTCATAAGTCAGGTTATCTCGTCATTTATTTGTTACAGTACTTTGAATTTTATTTGCCGATTAAAGCTACAACATGTCTCTTATGAATCTAACCTCTTCCCAGTACGGATCGGCTTGTTACAACACATCACACTCGCAGTAGTCATCAAACGCGTGAAGAGAAGCAGACAGAAGTACTTAAAGGAGAATTGTATACAGGCTAGCCTTCTGATTTCATTACATCTTCCCTACGTTGCGAGTATATATTCTGCTATGTTTTTATGGACACCTTTGAACCAACAGGACCTGAAATGTTAATCATATTTTGCCTGTCAGTAGCAGCCGTCTTCCAAATATTCTACAATGATTGAATTTTCTCATTTTGAGAAGACAGAAAGAGCGATCTGTTTTACTTGCTAAAATATTCTGAAGCCAAGATCGCATAAATATTTCTTTATTTAAAGCAATCGGTTTCGACAGTCACTGCTGTTATCGTCAGGTCTTAAAAATCTTTTTGTTATGAAACATGTTCATCTTACGTTGGGCCTCACGCCAAGTGATCCACATCACAACTTGGCATAAGGTCCAACCTAAAATGAACACGTTTCATAACGAAAAGATTTTTTAAGACATGAAGATGTCAGCGAAGTCTACCGAAATCGGTTGTTTTAAATAAAAAAATATTTATGCGTTCTTGCCTTTAGAATGTTTTTAGTACTCTAGAATGAACAGATGCAGCATAGGTAGCCATACTAACAGAATGCACAATTAAGTACGTATTAAATACCTATTTAATAAGTCATTCAACAAGTATTATAGCCGGCTGGAGTGGCCGTGCGGTTCTAGGCGCTACAGTCTGGAACCGAGCGACCGTTACGGTCGCAGGTTCGAATCCTGACTCGGGCATGGATGTGTGTGATGTCCTTAGGTTAGTTAGGTTTAATTAGTTCTAAGTTCTAGGCGACTGATGACCTCAGAGCCATTTGAACCATTTTAGCCCAGTATTATAACGTGTAACGAAGTTCCGCTCCGACTTACTCGATGAATTAGCAGCATCTTCTTTCCGCTACAGTTCCCCCTGAAGATAAATTTCCTCCAGTTCAATGGGCATTTTTCACAGTGGTGTAAAAGGTCGCTTTATTTTAGGATTTGATGGGACTATGGTTTTGCTTCTGTGCAGAGGCGTTACAGCGTTCATAGAATCACGCAAACAAACAATAAAACATACTACCTCTTACAGTATTATCGAGAACAGTCAGTGAAATGGAGCGGCTCTCTTTCAAGAAAAGAACAGATAGTTAGTAAAATAATTCGTAGTAAATACGTGTAATGGTTGTGAAATATAAGATGACTTATCAAATCATCGTAACGAAGCTTAGCTATTACAACACCATAACACGCACACGCACGCACACACACACACACACACACACACACACACACACACACACACACATACATACACGCACGCACGCACACGTACGTATTGAATTCTCTTTGTGTAAGCCACTGAAGATTCGTTACATGTCAAAAGGAACATTTCTACGTTTCGTTTGCAAAACATGAGAATTTTTTTATAGCCCCGCAAAACAGTGGATAAAATAGTTGAACAGAATAGATCATTTGGAGCTCCTGAAGAAGACTCGCATCGGACGTAGCATATGGGTATTACAAAAATTCAGAATGCATGCGGCGTCCCACGCTTGTTGTATTTTCTTATCAACACGTTGAACGGCTTCAATGAAATGTGCTGTACATACTAGTACGTTGTGATGGATAGTCGTATTTGATACAGCTGGTGCACCTCAAAGTTTATTCTACATAAATGGAAGTGGAAAGACAGAATGATAAATAAGTACGTAAATAGAAGACAGAAGATATGTATTGTGTTTTTTACACTAGCCAATGCGGATCGTGACGCTGCATCACTCTCTCAGATGACGCGAAAAATGAGTACGACAACAAAGTACTGTTTTATTTCTTTCACAGTGCGTAAGTTCACCTGCAGAGTACGTGGAAACTTAAAGAGTACTCACCGATTCAATATGTTAAGGAAACTATAACGGAAAAAGAAAGACAGAAACTAATCGTACGGTTCACTACAACGAAAGACGTGCTCGAAAAACCGTAACGGAGTTGGAAAAACTATGGCCCGTTCCAGCTATCGACCACGGCGATTCCTCACAGAGCAGGCCCGATTCGATTCCGCGCGCCCGCCGAGAAGAATATTCGACTCGAATGGCGAAACACACAAACGAGCGGAACGAATCGTAAGAGAGGCGAGAACTCGGGACAAATTGGTCTCGCCGCTTTGTATGCCGGAGCAATTCTCCGGACTCGCGCCATCACATTCGCCAGTCCGTATGAACGTTGCAGCTGCGGCCTCCAGCATGGCGTATGTATTGCTCTGATGACAGATGACTCACTGCGGAGTACAAGGAAGAATGGGGCTTAGAGTCCCGTCGATCACGAAAACATTGGAGTCAGAGCATTTTTTAACGAATAGCCCTCTTACAGTTGAATGGGTGACTGAGTAGTAATTAAAACATATTAATCTAAAAGCATAGATTGTTCATGTTTATTAAAAAATTAAAACGTTATCCGAAAAAAAGTACAGAAATGTAAGTAACTTTTCTTCAGTTACATACAAATACTAACATTTTGGGTTACGTTTTACCGTGACTGTTATTGACAACAAATGAAACAAAAAATTTATTGTTACCAGTCACCGTTTATTTATCTCCACGACGCGTTTCGACGTTTTAAACCTCCATCATCATGTGGATTTACATTTGTTAGTATGACGCGTGTGTGTATTGTGTTGCAATTTTTTTTTTTTTTTTTTTTTTTTTTTTTTTTTTTTTTTTTTTTTTTTTGGAGCAGCATATGGCACAGTCTAGTGGAGAAACAAAACACTATTTCAGAACATCGTTTTTGGGTTGACTAAAGCTACATCTAACGGTCAAAATAAAATAACTAAAATAGAGTACATCCAGTCGTCACAGATTCCTTTCACTGTCGTAACATATGACATGTATACTGTCATATTTCCTAAACAAATCTGGCGTCTGGAAACTATTCGGTGCAAGGATCATGTAACAGAAGAGAAACATTGTCACGTGTGGAGATAAATAAACAGTGGCTGGTAACAGAAAACTTGTTGTTTCATTTAATTGCATTCAAATATTTTCTTTTCACCAAAGACGCAGTCTTGCACAGGCAAAGAGGATAGAGGATTCCTTGCCAAAAGAAGTCTACACTTGTCAATCATCGGCTTTAATTTGAGGAAGAAATTCCTGAGAATGTATGTTCTAAACATGGCATTGCATGGTGGTGAAATATGGACTTCAGGAACGGAAGAGAACTGAAGCGTTTGACATAGATGTCGAAAATTAAGTGGGCTGATAAGAAAAGAAATAAGGACGTTCTCCGAAGAATCGGCGAGGAAAGGAATTTTTGGAAAGCAAAAAGGAGGGACAGGATGATGGAAAAAAAAATGGTTCAAATGGCTCTGAGCAGTATGGGACTTAACATCTGTGGTCACCAGTCTCCTAGAACTTAGAACTACTTAAACCTAACTAACCTAAGGACATCACACACATCCATGCCCGGGGCAGGATTCGAACCTGCGACCGTAGCAGGATGATGGAACATGTGTTAAGAGATCAGGAAATAACTTCCATGGTACAAGACGGAGCTGTAGAGATTACAGAGATGGGAATGCATTCATCATACAACTGATGACGTGGGATGCAAGCACTACTCTGGGGTGAAGAGATTGGCACAGAAGAGAAATTCGCGGCGAGACTCATCAAACCATCCACACGACTGATAACTAAGGAAAAAAAGGGGAACAAAATCGGCCACGCCCTTTTCAGCGGAACCATCACGGTTTTTTGTCTTCAGCGATTTAGGGGAAACAACTGGAAGCCTGTATGACAATCGCAGTGAGGGTATTTGAACCGAGGTCCTCATCATGCGAGTTCGGTGTCTTATCAGAGTGCCATCTCGCTAAGGTTTTTTTCCCTTTTCTCTCTTTAGAGGCTCAGCATATGACAAAATCCTATGGGAGGGCTGCAGACACGTTAAATATATGTAAGAGAACCAATCATGAGCACAGCCGACTGAACAGCTGAAGCTTTCTGTGCTCTTAGCACCTACACTGCATTCGTAATAATTAAGCGGCGGACTGCATCATGGCTGCGTTTGTAATCCCATGTTCTTTGAATAACCTGTGGGCCTTGACCAAATGCCTTCTGTCTAAGAGGCTAAGAAGTGAAAGGTTATTTACATGTATTTTTTGTGAGTTTGTATTTAGTTCTAGGTATGTTTTTTAATGTTAATATTCTAAACTGATGGTGCTCCTAGGATCGTGCAGTTAACATTGAAGCTATCGGATCCTAATGATGAAATGAGGTGGTATGGTGAGTTTTAAGATTTATCGTAGAAAGATTTTATTCTTTTCTGAATAATGGTCGAGATGGAAGGTTGTATTTTGCTGCCGGCCGCTGCGGCCGAGCGGTTCTGGGCGCTTCAGTCAGGATCCGCGTAACTGCTACGGTCGCAGGTTCGAATCCTGCTTCGGGCATGGATGTGTGTGATGTCCTTAGGTTAATTAGGTTTAAGTAGTTCTAAGTTCTAGGGGACTGATGACCTGAGATGTTGAGTCCCATAGTGCTCAGAGCCATTTTTTTGTCACAATCGTATAATACAGCAGCACCACCATCTTCCAGAAGATCGAAAACATGCGTCGGTTATATGGGAACTCCAGAATTGTTTATAATCAAATTTAAAGCCTAAATATTTAACCGTGTCACCACAGGGGAGATCTTACCCTTCTATAGAGAGTGGACAATTAGGAGGTGGTAGTGAATTTAACCCTAAATTACTAAACCCTCGTGAAATTTACGATTGAAGTAGGGTATAAGGCAGATCATTTTGTTCGTAATTTGGAATGTAACATACCACGGGAGATTTGATAATTATAATTAACTAATGCATAATCTGTAAGTTACGACTTCCTTAGAATAAATTTGGTGTAGTACAATTTACGATGGTTAAGTGGCAATGTTACATTTTCCCTCCTTCAGCGTTCTAGGGTTAAAAGCATGACACTTTTACGAATAATCTCGATTTTCCCAGAGTGTCACTATTGAGTAGTTTTCTCAAGGCGCCATTGTAAATGCGCTACGATATAACTGAGGTTGGGCACCTGCAAAGAGCTCAAGATGAGTGCTGTCACGCTGTAGCTTTCTCGTGTGTGTTTGTTCTCGAGGCAGAGTTCTCAATTCCTCGAACTTCTCATTTCTACCCACTACTATTTGGTGCCACCCTCGAAGATACGGGGCGACACTACGCCACAATATCCTCTCCAGCCGTTTCCTTTCGGTGCGTATCAGTGCAGCCTGCAGTCGATTCCTTGAAGAATGCCCGGGGCAGAGCGGTGATACAGCGGCACCAGGCGTCGTAAACGAGCGCTGTTTCTGGAAACGGGACGGAGGACAGCCATCCAGCCGCAGCCGTCAAAAGAACGCCGACGGGCCGCCTGCGATCCTCCGCGGAATGCTACGGGGCTGCGATTGCGGGGGCGGCAACAGCCGGAGCAGAGCCGGGAGGGATCTTTATCTGCTGCAGAGCCGCCGGCCTGGCCGTGCTACAAAGGGCGCGACGTGCCGCGGTGTCATTGTGACAGGGGCGCGACGGCGCGCGCGACAAAAGCCGTCCACGTTTCACACGCTGCGCGGCCGCTTACAACTGTTTACACCGGCACCGCCGACAGGTATCGGAATAACGCCCACTGAACGGAACCCTCCCCTACAAGGCACAGTGTGCAGAATAGCCGGAACGTGCGGTAAAGGAACATCTTCTGTTGCACCCCAGCTTCCTCGAGGACGCACGGCTTCCCTCAGATCTTAACTGAAATTGACGTAATTGTATCGAATGAGAGGAAGATTGAGGATTTGGCTTCTTCTGTTGCCTCTTCTCTCCCCTACGTCCTTGGGGCGGCAAACGTGAAACGTTCCACCACTGCCATTGTACCAAGTGACACCAGTTCACACCGTCACGAACAACAAAAATATTTTTCTAAAAATGACAGTTATCACACTGTGCTACGCTTATTTCCGCCGAGAACGTTAGACAAACGCCTATCGCAGCTAGTACTTTTCTCTCTAGAAGGGTACGCCCGAATAAATGATTTTAAAATACGGATATGTGTCTTTTCTATCGCCCATCAAGCACTGTTTCTTGGGTGAAGACTTAGGGACCACGTCCAAATTTCAATTCTGAAGCCTCTACTATTCTTTCCTTTTTCTCCAGAACTTCTTCACTGCCTCATCACGTTTCTTTTTCCTGTCTTCAGGCCACTTGATGCCGGTTATCTTTCTCCTCCCGCTTAGGAATCTCTCCACATTTGAAAGTTTTGCTCTAAAATGTCTCTTCGCAATATTTCTTCTAATTGTCTCCTTACGTTACTCCTTTTCAAATCTTTTCTCACCTGTTGAATGCAGGTGGTTGTCGATTTTTTGCTTCTGAGATATCTGAAGATTATTTACCTGTAAACTTTGTAAAAAAATGGTTCAAATGGCTCTGAGGACCATGGGACTTAACATCTGAGGTTATCAGTCCCCTACAAGTCAGAACTACTTGAACCTAACTCACCTAAGGACATCACACACATCCATGTCCAAGGCAGGATTCGAACCTGCGACCGTAGCCGTCCAGACTGAAGCGCCTAGAACCGCTCGGCCACACCGGCCGGCTGTAAACTTTGTATTTTTTATATATATATTCGCTATTGGAAGATTACTGGATGTGCAGATGCACAAGTCACTATAGAAATAATGCTGTGTAACAGACAGCTACGAACGACAAATTCACAGTACTCATAGATAAGGTAACGAGCCGAAAATTTGCTCGAAACATAGTATGTTAACACCCGCTATACTTACAGAGTCATATTTCCCAACATATAAGTTGCTACGTTGTCGCGTATTCTTCCCCTATTAGTCATCCAAGTGCAAATGTGGGGTTTCAACGCATCAAAATACAGTTGAATGGTACAGCACGAGTATGCGCCCTTGCCAAGACCAACGCGTGAAAACGCTGCACCACTTCCATTGTATCCGCACCGCAGTAATCAGTATCAAAATTAATATTAATAACAACAACCACAACTGTGTTAAGGTATATTTATTACGTCACATAATGAATGCATCGTAATACAGCTGTGATGGTTATTATTGATATTAACATGTGCAGCACAAGATGATCAGGTGTAACACAAATATCAAAACCAGCAGTGACCACATTATCCGATCTTTGCCAGGAGATGTTCCATTCCATTGTGCTTTAATCATTTCATTGAAACTCCACATTTGACGAATACCCAAAGAATGTACGATTGCACAGCAATTTCTGTTTGGGGGACTATGAGTCTGTAAGTACTGCGAATGTTAACACATATTGTTTCAAGTAAATATTTAGCTTTTTGTTAGTAATAACACACCGTTTATGATTCTTACAAACCCACTTGTTCAGGACCGTTCGACGGTATTGTTCCTCCAGCGATTTGTTGTTCTGGACTCAACAGATTCGCTAATCTTCAATTACCGACTGCACACAAACGCAGAGCTCTACAGGTAAATGATGTTGGTCGATAGTAGAACTGACACATCTCGGTATTTTGAAATCGTTATTATTCTGTTTTGAAGTTCATTGTCTGTAGCAGTTTCCACCGTAATGAAGAATATTTTTTTTTCTAAAAGTAATTATCGTCTTGTGCAGTGGTTCTTTGTTAATGAAGATCATGTAACTGATTGTACCAGCTTGCAATTTTTTCTGTCTCCAGCGACAACGTTGTCGACGGACTAATTTCTTTCCTTTTCTCACGAAAGAAGAGGAATAAGGAACGTTAGAGTTCAACATCGAAGTCGTTTATCTCGTACCTCTCAGTACGCTGATGGTGCATGAGTGTGGAGAGGGTATAGGGTCAAAGCGACTACTTATTTCAATCACAGTTGCGATTTAGTATAGACGGTTGCCGCTTTTAGGCGTTACTGCTCATCTTCGGAACTTCTGTGCTTTATTACAGTGTAGGAACAAATCAGTTACGTCGCCACGTATAGCTGTCTCAAGATTAAAATACTGAGGAATGGGGGGTCAGGGTAACCCTAATAGGATATGGGCCGAAACTGGTAACCGTCTATATTAAATCTCGTCTATGACTCACGAAAGAAATCAGTTAAAACAGTTGCTACCTCTAACCGTAGGCCCAATATCTACTCTTAAATATGGTCTAACGTCCTGCTTAGGAGAGGATCTATCGTGACCTTTATATAGGAACCATCCCGGCATTTGCCTTAAGCGATTTAGGGCAACTACAAGGAAGCGAAATCTGCATAGGTGCAATGTTCCTCATCTCCTCTCTGTGAATTCGCCATATGGGTCGGAGCAACTTCCATATCTACTTGATCACAGAAGTTTTGCAACATTTCCCCCGGTCTTGCTCACTGGCTGGAGACTGCATGGCAAGTCTAAATCGGGATGGGCATCTGAGCACTTGAATTACGATCCTTCAGAACCGAAAAAGCCTGTAAAGGAATACAGTACCCACCGTGTCGCGCGCAAACCGCCAGACGCAATACGTGGATGGAAAGAGACGGTTCTCTACACGCCTTGGCCTGTTGGCTGCCGCTGTACAAGTTGGGAAGACGACGCATTGTTCCGGGCCCTTAGATCATCCGCGGGTTCCCCCGCAGCTCGCTGCGGCCGTAATTAAAGCCCTTTAAATAATTCCGCGGTCTGCGTTGCGTGCTCCCGATATGCCGGGAGCGCTGCTCACGCAGGAAATTGCGACATATAAATTTGCCTTAAGGTGACGTTAATGAAATTTCTGATTTCTTCTTTGCACGGTTCCCAGCTTCCTGTTTCTTAGCCCGCGCCTCGCGCCGCCGCCCTGTCCCTACCCTTTTAAAGTTATTTATTTATAGCCTGTTGCTACGCGGTATAATTATAACATTCCTAATGGTGCGAAAGCCTCTCATAAATTCGGTGTATTCAAGAACAAAACTTTTAGCGGTTCGTCTTTTTTCTTTATTTTGCTGTCCCCACAATAGCAGGGAAACTAACAGCAGACGAAACAATGAAACGCAGTGAGGGAATTTTTCTTAGAGTATCCTATTCATACAGAATAACGCGGGACTGGCGTCGCTAGGGGTGGAGAATTTGGTATGCTACACGTTTCTAAGACGCTTTGTCAAAAGGTAAACTCAATCATTTTGGACAGAACACACTCTTTCTTCTATCAGTACGAATGCATTCTCTCTCTCTCTCTCTCTCTCTCTCTCTCACACACACACACACACACACACCCACACACACACACCAACTCACACACCCACTCACACACCCACACACCCACCCACACACCCACACACACACACACACACACACACACACACACACACACACACTGCATTCGTTCAGTTTGACCCACTCAGTTCTGCTCCTTCCGCCTTCGTTATTCTACTTCTCCTCTCGTGAGTAAAATGTTCAAAATTCCGTCAGGCCATACATATTTAAGCATCTCTTAGTTTCACGAAGTCACTTTGCACAAACAACGCGATATACTTTTGAACGTGTCCATAAAAGATGTCTTCACCCATTCTTGCCCATCTGAACTACCGTTCCGGTTCTTGACGCAACACCCCTTATATTTTTTGATTCTGAGTGGTAACCAAGCAGGAAAGTCCATGAGTAGATTACAACTTGATGTAGGGATCAAAGTAGTATTCCAAGTGGTATCTGCACAAAATGAGCTACAAATTGATCTAGTGATTAAACAATAATCCACACTGATAAAAAGTGCGTTATTTAATGGAAGACAAAATCAAGGCCAACACTGGAAATCCGATGTTACAGATGACATACTATTGAGAAATAATCATAGAACGGACGGAGACTGTAACACACAGACTAATTATATACTAAAAAAAAAAAGTTTTGCATCACCCCGATTCCCAGAACTCCTCAAGATAGACGTTGACTGTGGATAATGTATCACAGAGACGGTCCCTTCGACTGTTTAGAGATGTCACTAAACCAGCCCAAATATGTAAATAACAATGCATGAGCAGCGCCTATTAGAAGGAGGGGGTCCGACAGCCGATCAGTTCCAGTCATTCCACCAGGAAGGAGTTACACGACTCGTGTTGTCTGTAGTTCAACCATGCCTAGACCGTCAGTCTTGCGGTTCGATCACGTCCGCATTGTTACTTTGCGCCAGGGAGGGCTCTCAACAAGCGAAGTGTCCAGGCGTCTCGGAGTGAACCAAAGCGATGTTGTTCGGACATGGAGGAGATACAGACAGACAGGAACTGTTGATGACATGCCTCGGTCAGGCCGCCTAAGGGCTACTACTGCAGTGGATGACCGTTACCAATGGATTATGGCTTGGAGGAACTTTGACAGCAACGCCACCATGTTGAATAATGCTTTTCGTGCAGTCACAGGACGTCGTGTTACGACTTAAATTATGTGCAATAGGCTGCATGATGCATAACTTCACTACCGACGCCCATGGCGGGGTTCATCTTTGCAACCACGACACCATACAGCGCGGTACAGACGGGCCAAACTACATAGCGAATGGACCGCTCAGGATTGGCATCAAGTTCTCTTCACCGGTGAGTGTCGCATATGCCTTCAACCAGACAATCGTCGGAGACGTGTTTAGAGGCAACACGGTCAGGCTGAACGTCTTAAGACACACCGTCCAGCGAGTGCATCGAGGTGGAGGTTCCCTGCTGTTTTAGGATGGCATTATATGGGGCCGACGTAAACCGCTGGTGGTCATGGAAGACGCCGTAACGGCTGTACGATACGTGAATGCCATCCTCCGACCGATAGTGCAACCACATCGGCAGCATATTGGTGAAGCATTCGTCTTCATGGAAGACAGTTCGCGCCGCCATTGTGCACATCTTGTGATTACTTCCTTCAGCACAACGACATCGCTCGACTAGAGAGGCCAGCATGTTCTCCAGACATGAACCCTATCGAACACGCCTGGGATAGATTGAAAAGAGCTGCTTATGGGCGACGTGTCCTATCAACCACTCTCAGTGATCTACGCCGAATCTCCGTTGAAGAGTGGGACAATCTGGACAAACAGTGCCTTGATGAACTTGTGGATAGTATGCCACGACAAAAACAGGCATGGATCAATGTAAGAGGACGTGCTACTCATTATTGTTTTGGATAGCTTCAGTTACACAATGGAAAAACGAAACTGCAAATACCTTCGGAAACACCAGAGAAAGTGCGCCTGGCGTCTCTTGGAAGGGACACCCTCTCGGATCAAGCAAAGCGTTTTGCCTCATTTGAGCATCCTTTCTCATCTTCCACGACTCTTATTTGGGGTCCGTTTCTGTCTTCAGCCCACTTTGTCCCCGGATTTTTTGTGACTTCATTCTGTGACCTAACATTCCACTTGTGTATCGTGTGCCTGTATGTGTTTCTGTCTTCGGCTTCTACTGGATCGATTTATGGTTTTTTAGATCAAGTTTGACTTGTGAGGTCCATATTATTGTTGACTTGTCTGATATCTGTGGATGAGTCTTGTTGGCAGTATCCTGATAATATGCCCGTAGAACTTCAACCTACCTTTTCTGGCATCTGGTGCTAGGTTTGAAATCTTGTTTGCGGTTATTTCTAGAGTGTATTCTGATTCCCTCTTCTGTCAGGTTTGGACCAAGTATTTTTATCATTATTTTGCGTTCTTTTGTGTGTGTGTTCGGAGATACTCCTACCACTCCTAGAAGAGCGTAGTAGAATGTTGTAGTTCTAATCAACCCGAGCTTAATCGAACAGTCCGAACAGAAATTTGTACGACCGTCCGCATCAGTTTTAAATCATTTTGTGAACGCTTAAGTGAAAGAAACGCCCAAGAAAAAATTTCCCGCGTCTTATGAGCTGCGAAATCAGGATAAATAACTAACTGGGCTGCGGATAGTAACAAAAGTACAATAAAAGCCTTTTTTTTCCTACGGAAAAAATTTTACTAACGAGACCCTGCAATGGCTAGTAACAATAGACTTGCATTACTGAGTAACTAAGGTCTAAACCATTCCGGAAATGAGATTTTCACTCTGCAGCGGAATGTGCGCTGATATGAAACTTCCTCGCAGATTAAAACTGTGCGCCGGACCGAGAATCGAACTCGGGACGTTTGCCCGCGAAAGGCAGAGGTCCCGTGTTCGAGTCTCGGTCCCGCACACAGTTTTAATCTGCCAGGAAGTTTCCTTCCGAAAATCTTTCCTTAGTCCTCCCGTGATTTCCCTAAATCAGACAATGTCGAATCGTTAATGTGTGAGCTACCTACCTCCTCCCTACAATTTCATCGCGTTAGCAACGCCGACGTCTGAACGACATCCGCCATCGACTCCCAGTCCGATACATTTCGAATACATCTCCCTGCTCCACCATCCTGCCATTATTCTTTGCAAAGGCGCCCGCTACCTTCAGACTTCTTCGCGCCGGCCTTATTTCTCACTGTTGCGGCCGATCCCGTTCTCGTGTTTATACGCGTTCCCGTTTGTACAACGACCTTCTGCTGCCAGCTCCTGGCGGCAGAAACAATCTCCGCTTTACTGGTTATGCTAATATTATGACACTGCTCTCTCGCAGGGCGATCAGAGCACAGCCCGTAAGGCGGCTTCCTGCTTCTCGGGCGATCACGCGCAGACGTTGCACCGACTCCGGCTGCCTATTAATACAGTATCTCGGAAACATCTGTGTTCCGGCTTTTAATTAATTTGCATTGAGGCCATCCGAGTCGTTTCCCTTAATTCCTCCTCGCTCTTATCTGCGCCGCAACAGCCCCGTTCGAAAAAATGAAAAAGTAAAGGACGACTGCAATATTCCAGGCCTACTGCGAACAGGTAGCATTTCCCTGTGTGCTTAATATCGCTCGTTTCTTCCGTCTCACTCTCAGACTCCCCACTATAAAACGCAACCATTGCTTGTATAACATTTAAATAATGGCCCCACTTTACATGAATTTTATTGCGGAGGAGAAAAAAAGGAAGCAAAAGAAAAGAAAAAAAAAAAGGGAGCGAGAGAAGCGAGCATTGTGCTGAGGGAAGACACGCCTTCTCTAACTTGAGATTTGTTTTATATGCATTAATTCCGTCGGCTTATGGCTTAATTCTTTTCCTTTAGTAATTACCTACGGCTTAACAGAAGTATTCGAGAATAAAAATTGCCCCCTCTAAGGAATTCGTCTGCAGCAGCCGAGAGTCCGGACGGCTCTATAAGGGCGAGCACGCGACCAATTAAAGAGGAATACGCCGGCAAGAGGCTCGCAATAAATTCCTCCCCGACTCTGGCAGGGCATCAGGTGCTATTCTCATAATTTCGGCCGCCTTACACCGCCATTCCGCAACACCGCCGCAAGATACACAATGCTTCTTCCACGGTTTTATGCCCGCGAAACGCCCCTGCGTTAAATTACCGACCATATTGCTGCTAATTAATGGTGAAGTCTAAGACAATCCCGCGATCCCCCCCACCCCCTGCTAACGATGCCCACACAGACGCGCCACCCTCGCGGGAGGCACATGGGTTTCTTAATGAGAACGAGGAAAAGGCCAAGTTCGCCTTGTTTTGCTGTCGGAATCACTGTTCCGGGGTCCTATTCCTGTGCGGATGAATTTTGGAGGCAGCTAACACGCGAGAGTTGGGCGAAGTTCGGTCGGAGAGGGCAAACCAGCCGGTGGATACACGCACCTCCTCACACAGCCGCGAGTAAACAACTCACCACAACGAATAACGCCTTAGTAGCGACCTGTGTTGGAAATACTCGCTGAAGAGAACCCACTTATCGCTTTCGAAATTTGATAAATCCTTCGGTACAAAGCAAAAGAAGTAATTTTGCGCTGATATTATACTTTGATTTAGTTTCGACTGCGTGACAATGTGTCGTGCTATCATGAAGACTGGCAAAGGCAAGGAAAGCGTTTCTGAAGAAGAGAAATTTGTTAACATCGAGTATAGATTTAAGTGTCAGGAAGTCGTTTCTGAAAGTATTTGTATGGAGTGTAGCCATGTGTGGAAGTAAAACATGGACGATAAACAGTTTAGACAAGAAGAGAATAGTAGCTTTCGAAATGTGGTGCTACAGAAGAATGCTGAAGATTAGATGGATAGATCACATAACTAATGAGGAGGTATTAAATATAATTGGGGAGGAGTTTGTGGCACAACTTGGATCGGTTGGTAGGACATGTTGTGAGGCATCACGGGATCACCAATTTAGTACTGGAGGGCAGCGTGGAGGGTAAAAATCGTAGAGGGAGACCAAGAGATGAATACATTAAGCAGAAGGATGTAGACTGCAGTAAGTACTGGGAGATGAAGAAGCTTGCACAGGATAGAGTAGCATGGAGAGCTGCATCAAACCAGTCTCAGGAGTGAAGACCACAACAAAAACAATCATCAACAACGCATACACCTTTGCTAAATAAATAATATATAGCTATACAACATATACTGAATAATCAAAATATAACTGGCACTGACAAATATTTCATGCACGTTAAGATAGACAACCCACGTTACATCACCCGCCTGAGGCGCAGAAGATTTAAGTTGGGCTGACTGTCTTAGGGCGGATGAAATATTTTTCCAGAGCAGATTTATTTTGTCCACGCAAGAGAATCAGGAGATTTTACACAAAAGTGGCAAATATTTTGTATGCAGCTCATGAGAGAGTGGTTGAACTGTCACCCCTCAAAGTGCTAGAGTTCCTCCTCAATTGTTGACTGTAACTTTAAGCTTTCCTCAACCTGAACACTCGTATGAACACTTCAGGGCTTTATCGTCGTCCATGGTCCACCTTCCCCCGGCTTTCTAAATGACTGACCCACTCTGTTACACTTTATAACAGACTGCGAACCACAGTGGTACCCGGTATATTTCACAGACACAGTAATTTTTATTTAAACCAAACGCTCCAGTCGTCCGTTATATTATATAAGATCGGACAACGTGTGGCCGTTGAATATTTTGTAATATGAGAGACCTATACATGTCAAACATTTAGCACACAGACGGATGCGCCATAACAGCCGACGTCGGTTGCCTGAATAAATTTGCAGCATAACTGGCAACTGAGGCGTCTGATTTCAATAAACAGTTTGCTGCACACTTAGTACTCTTAATTTTTGTGTGCAGCGATACACTGAAGCCGCTGTACAGCTTTCGAAATAGAACCATGTAAATTTCAAACTCATTGCATAGTTATTGGAAAGTCAAGCAATGTGTTATAAAAGCTAAAAAGTTTCTTTTTGCAATGGAAGTTCTTGTAAAAACAGACAGGTAAGATATTAAATTTGTAGCTGAAGTCTGTCATCGCTTTCATACACACTTGGAAGTGGAGATGAAGCTAAATATTTTTGCCCTTCTCAAGTGTCACACGTAACACGTTTTTTCCTAGTACCTTCACGGCATGGTCTAATCTGCGTGTTAAAGCTGTCATTTGAATGGTAAAAAAAGAGAATGGTGGTTTAGTATTTAGGAAAATAAAAAGTTATTCATATCAATCACGAGACAAACATTTTAACGAGGCAACTTAGTCACAAAGAGTGGGGCGTGGAGTCTACGGTTAGTACTTTTTATACCATGCACTTGGATGTATTGATTTATTGTGTTCTGAGGTAGTGCCTCGTTTCCGATATTAACATTGCTGTTTCTGCGTCATTTATGCAGATTCCTGGGTGCTTACGATCTCAGCTGTTTTCGCACCCTAAAGCTCAAGAATTTTGCGGACCCGCCATGGAACGAAACCATGGCGCTTCCATTAAATTTGTTGCTAAGAGACTAGTACGTGAGCATTGCGATTAACGTATTGAACTTTTTTGTTCTTCATTTGTTTACCATTAACTGTCTGCCCGTTCACTGTGAATGTTTCGAATGAAGAATTCGCTTACGATGCTCGTTAAAGGGCGACACAGTTCGTCACCCGTCTCCAATCGTACACCGTTAGTTGTTATGAAGATAGCTGTTGATGCTACCAAATTCGATATTTATTGCACGTCAACTGGATCATCAGTATAAATAGAACTAGCAAAAATAAAGGCCATAGGACACCAACCACTGACAATATTTCGTATTGAATTTGTAGATCCAACGACATTACTGTGTCATTGTAGTCGTAAGTCGCTGAATAGAAGTAGAAATACGCTGACAAATATCACCGATTAGGATCCTCTCTGTTAACCTAGATTTGGCCCAAAGGACCTTGGGCCTACAATGGACTGGATTTCGAGCAATCCACTCTGTCTTTCAGGGTAGAGAATGAAGGGTATAATAAAACAAAGTATTAGATGATAAACGTGAGAGTCATTGTTGATACTTACACAGGGTGGGCAAAATACTATAAAACAAGCGTGGAAAATATTTCATGTACCTTAAGATAGCCAGTCTAAGTCACATCATCTGCTGCGGATACGGATGACGCAAGCTGTGTTGCCTATCTTAAAGTACATGAAGTATTTTCCAGGTTAGTTGTATTTTGCCCAGCAGTATTGTACTTGCATGTGAATATACATAGTAAAAAACTAAAAGAATTTATAAGTAGCTCAAGTTTTGTAATATGTAGCTCAAGTTTTGTAATACCTCATTCTGTGTGCTAATCAATGGCGTCCCTGTCGAAAGTTTTAATGTATTTTATTTCTTTTTGTCTGTAGTTTGCGTATGTCGCTCAGCGAAGGTATCTGTACTCCGAACCAGACAGCAGTCGTATTGCGTCGGTTTTCGGAGGCAACCTCCGGTATGCTACGCAGCAGGCAGGGCCCCGTGGGCCAGATTACGCCTGTTTTATTCATCGCGGCCACTTTAATTGCCGGCAAACAGTCGTCTCGACACACGCCGCTCAAAACTTTGCACGTTTGCCGCCTAGCTTCCCGCCCGCAAAAGTTGGCTTACCGCACGAATGGGGCCGACTTTTTTTCCCGCAACCCTTCTCCCTTTCCTTTTTTATATCTGTTTCCAGCGTTTGTTGGGCTCGAATGGAGTGTGTAATTAACACGAAATGGCCACGAGAACTTCTGCCCGATGCTGTTGACTGTGTGAACAGTAACCCTCCATTTCACTCTCTCTCTCTCTCTCTCCCTTCCTCATTATCTTTCTCTCTCTCTCTTTGCTGGCCAGGCATTCGCAATGCTCGCGCGCTCTTGGCCCAGCAAATACTGTTTCTTATTTAGGCAGGCGGCATTTTCGCGGATGCTCAATACTGCACTCTGTTTGTACAAGGACGACTGACTGGCTCGTCTCCATTTGCGAACTCTGCTGGCGTCGCACTACGCAGATTGGAAGTGCTGCGGCAGCGACCGCTGCGCGTTATTCATCAGCCCCGGACAGTTGCCAGTGTGTCTCGCCGCCGGACTGGGAATGAAAAACGCCGTCCTCGAGCGCATTCCGTCGTATTACGCGCGCAAGCTATTAACCGAATGCCTTTAAATTGAATAACGGCCCCACTTACCGCTTGAGAGGCAAAGCTCGAGATCTTAAATTTCGTGTTAGACGTTACTTTCCATTTCATTAGCTGACGCAGACGCAAATAATAACACCTGCCTCTCCATATTTACATGCGGCAACTCGGCACAAACGGCTTGTGTTCGAGACGTTTATATTCTTGTATCGTACTTCTGAGACACTGCCCACTAAATCAGATTCCAGGAATGTAGGACTGCAGTAATGTATATGACCATACGTTGCACCACATTCATCGTGTATTCCCTCCGTTAACAGTTCGTATTCAAATATATATGTATATATATGTGCCGACATGCAATGTTGTTGCATTGCATGCCAATTACTCTCTTGTAACAGCTGAGATACTAAAGCTTCGCCGCGCGGGATTAGCCGAGCGGTCTAGGGCGCTGCAGTCAGGTTCAAATGGTTCAAATGGCTCTGAGCACGATAGGACTCAACTGCTGAGGTCATTAGTCCCCTAGAACTCAGAACTAGTTAAACCTAACTAACCTAAGGACATCACAAACATCCATGCCCGAGGCAGGATTCGAACCTGCGACCGTAGCGTTCTTGCGGTTCCAGACTGCAGCGCCTTTAACCGCACGGCCACTTCGGCCGGCGCTGCAGTCAGGGCCTGTGCGGCTGCTCCCGGCGGAGGTTCGAGTCTCCCTCGGGCTTGGGTGTGTGTGTTTGTCCTTAGAATAATTTAGGTTAAGTAGTGTGTACGCTTAGGGATTTCACACACATTTGAACATTTTTTACTGAAGCTTCCTTTTATTTAATGGAATGATATATTTTGACACCATTCGAAAATTGAAACACGTATGTAACGTAGCAGCGATGGCGAGGCATTGCAGCGTCTCTGACCAGAGAGTATGCGCTTGACCGCGCGAGTGTTGCGAGCAGTTCGCTAGTTGTCGCTATGCAGAGCAGTACTCTGTCAGTAGTCGTCGCAGTCAGTAGCTCTGTTCAGTTGCGTCGAGTTCGCTAGTTGTCGCTATGCAGAGCAGTACTCTGTCAGTAGTAGCAGCCTAGTGCGGTTTTGTGTGATGTAGTCTGTCGGCAACACTGGTCAAGATGCTGAATGAGGTATACTGTTAATTAAGATAATCATCGGATAATGTAAGGTTTATTTATTGTAATTAATCTCCAACAAGTCCCCCAATAATAATTTTGATTTCAAAAGCAATTTTACAAAAGATTTTATTTAATTGAAGTAACAATTTCATTCCACTTCCCTTAAAGAAAAATTTCAGTTAAATCACAAAAAAAAGGAATATTATCATTTGCAATGCAGTTCCTCCAAGCCGTGCGCAAGAATAAGAGCAGAAATTTGACTGGCAGTTACAATGAGGTAAGAGTTTAATTCTGATTTGCACAGGGCCAAAGACCGATATTTCGGTTTAATTGAATTTCATTAGCACTGAATTGTTTTTCATTATTTTTGTGGGAGCTTATACCAGAGTCAGATTGCGAATTTCACATTTTTGTTGCCTTTGTCAGTACATTTCATTGCAGGGAGGTTATTCTTGGCTCCTATTCATTTATTATTTCTGTCTTTAAAATTTCAGTGGAAAGGTTACACTTAGCGCAATGTCCATTAGTATTTCTAAATAATATTGTCTTTTCTTTTAAATTTCGGTGGGGAGGTTACAAAATCTGTTGAAAAGATAAGTACATTGGTATGACGTTTGTTACTTTTGGCGCTGAAGCTTTCCCAACAGTGTCCTAGAAACGTGATAACGAAGAGCAAGGCACCTGAAACACAACACTGCATCCATGGCACCACGTTTTAGGCGTCTGAGGTCCACAAATACTCTTTTAAGCAAGCATTCTCACACACAGTCATTGAAACTTTTGTTAGGAGCGCTCAGTCCGGAACCGCGCGACTGCTACGGTCGCAGGTTCGAATCCTGCCTCGGGCATGGATGTGTGTGATGTCCTTAGGTTAGTTAGGTTTAAGTAGTTCTAAGTTCTAGGGGACTGATGACCACAGATGTTAAGTCCCATAGTGCTCAGAGCCATTTGAACCATTTTTTGTTAGGATTTTGAGATCTCTCAGGAACGCATTTAGCAAGCAGGTTTTCGCTAAGTGTCTACAGATAAGTTTTATAACATCCGCTATTCATATTTCTTGGGAATGATTACGTATGAATTCATTAACTGTTACGCTCTCCTCCGTCCGGTCAGGCCTCGGAAGGCCCAACGGTACCGACCGATCGCCGTTTCATTCTCAACCGATAGGCGTCTCTGGATGCAGACACGGGGGGACATGTGGTCAGCACACCGCTCTCGCAGCCGTATGTCAGTTTTCGTGACCGGAGCCGCTACTTCTCAGTCAGTAGCTCCTCAAATGGCCCCACAAGGCTGAGTGCACCCCGATTGCCAACAGCGCTCGGCAGACTCCGGACGGTCACCCATCCAAGTGTTAGCCAAGCGCTTAACTACGATGATCTGACAGAAACTGGTGTTACAACTGCGGCAAGGCCGTTGGAAACAGTTACACCAGCTCTCTGATAATTTGGACCTTAATTCGGGGACCTTTTGACAGTGAGAATGACAGAGGTCCTCATCTGTAACAATCCTGGCCGGCCCGAGTGGCCGTGCAGTTCTAGGCGCTACAGTCTGGAACCGCGCGACCGCTACGGTCGCAGGTTCGAATCCTGCCTCGGGAATGGATGTGTGTGATGTGCTTAGGTTAGTTAGGTTTAATTAGTTCTAAGTTCTAGGCGACTGATGACCTCAGAAGTTAAGTCGCATAGTGCTCAGTGCCATTTGAACCATTTGTAGCAATCCTGTGAAAGAAGGTGGCCCACACAGCTTATCTCATTTCTTCTAAATCGTCAGTATTTTTCCGCATTACTCTGCCCGTATTGGCGATCTATACAGACAAAATAGAACTACAATCACAATAAGAGTCCTCCCTGAAATGTAGCAATTCCTTCACATTACTACAAAAACGAAAACAGAGCACTGAACTGAAGTTCGACTGTTACCTACACTCGCTCAGTACCAAGAGGACCAAACTGAAAATCAGTGGGCAAAGAATAAATAAAGTTAAAGAATCTCTCCTACAGCCGGAATAAACACAGCAGAATTGACAACAGACAGAAGGGGACGTGTCGTTGTTTGCAACACGCTCTTTCCTATGAATATGCAGCAAACATATAAAAACCACACATATTTCCAGAATGAGATTTTCACTCTGCAGCGGAGTGTGCGCTGATATGAAACTTTCTGGCAGATTAAAACTGTGTGCCGGACCGAGACTCGAACTCCGGACCTTTGCCTTTCGCGGGGAAGTGCACTACCAACTGAGCTACCTAAGCACGACTCACGGCGCGTCCTCATAGCTTTACTTCTGCCAGTACCTCGTCTCCTACCTTCCAAACTTTACAGAAGCTCTCCTGCGTACCTTGCAGAACTGGCACTCCTGAAGGAAAGCATACTGCGGAGACATGGCTTAGCCACAGCCTGGGGAGTGTTTCCAGAATGAGATTTTCACTCTGCAGCGGAGTGTGCGCTGATATGAAACTTTCTGGCAGATTAAATGGTTCAAATGGCTCTGAGCGCTATGGGACTTAACATCTGAGGTCATCAGTCCCCTAGAACTTAGAACTACTTAAACCTAACTAACCTAAGGACATCACACACATCCATGCCCGAGGCAGGTTTCGAACCTGCGACCGTAGCGGTCGCGCGGTTCCAGACTGTAGCGCCTAGAACCGCTCGGCCACCACGGCCGGCTCTGGCAGATTAAAACTGTGTGCCAGACCGAGACTCGAACTCGGGTCCCGAGTTTGAGTCTCGGTCCGGCACACAGTTTTAATCTGCCAGAAAGTTTCATCACACATATTATTGTTCAAGAAGGACTGGAACATAACTTAATAAAAAAAAAATTATTTCGACGGACTTTCATTTACTGGTTCGTTTAAGGAGTTGAGCTAAGTGCGTTAGTATTGTCTATGCTTTCTATGTACCTACGTTGTTTTCCTCGATGCGTCCTCAAAACAGCATTGCTGTAGCGCTGTTCACACATTCTGCTGTCTGTTCCGCCACTCTGGCTGAATTATAAACAAAGTGGAGGCATTGGGTTTTTTGTTTTTTTTTTTTTTTTTTTTTTTCAGGACGATACCGGGACCCGGCAGATTACCATCTGGCCGCGATCAAATGACGGGGCGCCCGGCGGACCTGCATCTTGGCGCGGTTCGATTCCTCGGCATGAGGGCGCCATCACGGGCGGCCGCTATCAGATTTCCCTAAAACAAAGGAGTGCCGTGTAGGGCACTCGTCTCCACGGCGACAATGGCGGCGCCCATTGTCCGCGCAGCCTCTGCACGTGGTCCGCCGTAAGCGAATCTCGCCAGCGGGCTACTTGCTGCACTATCAATTGTTCGCACACGTCCCACCGCCACTCCAGCTATCGAGTGCGCCGCCACGGATAAAGAGAATGGAAATATCGGAGAGAGCTGTATCTTCCAGACGCTGCCATTGTCCCCGGCTAAAGCGCCGTTTCAGAACAATGCCGCAGTGCAAACCCGAGCCCAGCAGCCTGCACGTGATAAACAGACTGATCACCGGGCGCGAGAGGGCGCCACTTTGTTCACCAAGTGGTTTCCCACACTTCAGAGTGTCCACACTTTTGTCTCTATAAGTAGCCATCCTAATGTTTTGAAATATAGTTCTGTGTCATATTCCCATCCCAAAACGTTAATAAGCGCTTAAGATTTTCATAAAAAGAAAAAATTGCGTCTCCTCAAATTGCGTTGTTTAATACCAGATTTTTGTGGAACCAGTGCCGATGATAGAATTTTATCCTGACGGCTTGGCTGAGGTCAGGAATTTTTGCTTGAGACTGGAGCTGCGACCTCAAAACTAATTGTAAAAAGCGAAATATAAGTAAATAAAAATAAAGTGCATTTTCAAAACAAATAATTTATCAGCTACGGACTCACCAGTAAAATTCTTCTTCATATGTGAAGGAGATGATCATGAAGAATAGTGTAAAAGGTCACGGAAACTGGTATAAAGTTTAGCGGTCATAATTAAAACTACACTGAGGGCGAATTTCTTGAAATCAGGTCATCTCTGATGACATATAAACAGTGTCAGCTTCTGAGTCTCTGTCAAGTATGGGTGAAATAAAGTTAGGAACAGTTTCACCATTCGTAATGGCACTATCTCTGTACATTTACCACGTGGTCTATACAGCGTGGTTGGAAACAGTCTGAAAAACTTGTAAGGGTGTTGCAGGGTAGATTGTGTTGAGTAATAGTTCGTAGGACAAAAATTCTGTACGTTGCGGCGTTCCCGAGTTAATTAGCTTTGAAGTTAGCCAATCAGCCAAGTACTGTTGGTGTCAGTTGTTCTCACAGCGACCGCTACAGTCGCAGGTTCGAATCCTGCGTCGGGCATGGATGTGTGTGCTGTCCTTAGTTTAGTTAGGTTTCAGTAGTTCTAAGTTCTAGGGCACTGATGACCTCAGCTGTTAGGTCCCATAGTGCTCAGAGCCATTTTTTGTTCTCATAGCGTAGATGATAGCGGACGAGACAGTTCACCTTTTGGGTCGGGTTCGATCCTTACTTCCGTCCCATGTCCTTTTTTGACATCGCTCTCTTCTTCGGTTTTAGGTAACCAAACGTTAGGCATCACCGTTGCTGGTTGGCCGCTTGAATGTGTGCGCACAACGAACTGACTGGCTAACTTCGGTGTCAAATAACTCTGAAACGACGTAAGATACTCCATTCTTTCTGAATGATTATTTCTCAGCATAGCCTACTCTGCAACGCCCTTACATGCTTTCCTGTTTCTGACCACCTGGTGTAATAGAGGGCCGACCGTGGTGGCCGAGCTGTTCTAGGCACTACAGTCTGGAACCGCGCGACCGCTACGATCGCAGGTTCGAATCCTGCCTCGCGCATGGATGTGTGTGTTGTCCTTAGTTTAGTCAGGTTTAAGTAGTTCTAAATTCTAGGGGACTGATAACCTCAGAAGTTAAGTCCCATAGTGCTCAGAGCCATTTTTGACGGTTTGTTCGATGGGACCAACAAGTGAGTGGCGAGGGAGATTCCGAGAAACAGCGAAGAATTTTCCCCGTAGGTAATAGGAATGGGATTCGAAGCGGGGCCCTCCACGTACGCAGCGCTCGGTGCCGGAGCCTATAATTCACTTAGGTCCGCAATTACCGGCTGCGGGCGCGGCATAGCAAGTAGCAGCAGAGTGGAGCACGTACTGTAAGAACACAGCACTGCGGGCAGTGCGTCGCGTTTTATTTGCCGGCCCGAGGAGCGTTATTTACTGCCGCGGGGGAGAGAAGGAAGGAAGCCGCAGCGCCTCTCGGTCGGCGCAATAAATAAAAACGGAAAATAATTGCAGCCGCGGACGTGGCCGCGACGGTAGTTAGCCCATATTGAAAGCGCGGGCGGACCGTCCTGAAATATGGCCGCCGGCTGCTCGCGGCGCGAACGTGGCTCGGGGCGCCTCATTAGCGTCCACACACACACACACACACACACACACACACACACACACACACACACACGCACGCACGCACCAGCACGCACTCACACGCAGTCGCGCTCGCACTCGCCGATTGTCTCGCGGACGTAATCTCGCCCGAGCGCCGGACGATCTCGCCCTGTTGCGGCCGTCCAAAGCCGATCGAACGGAAAATGCTCTCTGCTACTGTCAGACTGCAGTTTATCTGGTCCAGAGTTTCGTGGGTGCTCTCTTCATTTGTAGACCTACTGTCATTGGGCAAAACGTTGCTGTATCGCTGCGCGTCGTAAGTATCGTTCAGTGGGAAGGAAGCAAGTGAACCGATCTACAGACTTATTTCTCCCCAAGTGTGTCATTCATGTACAGATGCGCACGAAATGTATCACCATTCCGGATTTGAATAAACACTTTACTGTCAAGACAAACTCAAAGGAACATTCACTACCAAGGAAAAGCCTATGTGGAGAATTGTTCTGTCTCAGCACATGCTCAGTATGTCCACCATTTTGATTCCTAACTTCCTTCACACGAACACTGATGTTAGCGATAACCATAAGACGGTCCGCCCCCGGTAGCTGAGTGGTTTCAGACGGTGGAATCGCTGAGATGTCTGGGGATCACATTTACCCGTTCACTACGGCGGTCAGCGGCGGCGAGTTCTCGGCGGCTTCTGCAAAATGTTCGTCTGGCGATACGGAACAACTCACTGAGAGCCTTTGACATGATCCAGCGTGTGGCATACACTAACGTTCACATAGCGTCACGACTGCCCCATTTAGCGCAGATCCTACCAATACCGAAGGGTATTGCAGACCGCCTCATGGCTGCCTTTGGTTACTATGTTAGTACTGGGATGTTGTTTAAGATCACATATGACACGTTAACGCTACAATTCCGGAACGGTGGCCTCAACCTCACAAACGTGCGAAACAAAGCTCTGGCGCTTTACATGCGAGCGATGATACGAAATTGGCAACAACGAAAGCACACCATAACGTCAGCTCTGATAGAAGTACTTGTTCCGCCTTCGTACGAACCCCCTATTGCGGTGGGCAATATTTCGCCTTCTCTTGCACACATTGCCTCATTTCTTGTTGATTACAGTTATGTTCGTCTGAAAGTACCTTCGACGAGAATACCCACGACTCGGGAGATCTAGAGGTGCTTGATGGATCACCATGCCCGCACCGTAATGGAATTCAAATACCCGTCGAGAACGTGGAACCACATTTGGTGTGCAGTGCATACTCCATTACTGTCAACAGCAGCGAGATCGATGTGGTACATTCTTATAAACCGTAAACTTGTGACCAGGAGTCGATTACATACAATTCATATGGTCGATTCTCCTCTTTGCACAAACTGTGGCCTGTTAGCAACGGAAGAACATGGTTTAGTGTGTGGCGCAGCGAGGAACGTCTGGATGCTGACGCGTCGAATATTGGCCTTCCTTCGGCGCACTAACTACACAGAAATCACATCGGATGTACTTTTTCTACCGGACAAGACCTTTTTTCCCAAACAAAAGACGTATGCGGTCAATTGGATCGCTGGACATGCGACGAAATATTTGTATTCGTACGATATTAAGTCCGTGATGGATTATTGGATGTATTTACAAGAACAACACGAGCTCATACGGAGTCATACGAAATACAGGACTTACTTTTCCAATTGTTTAGGAAGTGTTTTTCACAATCCGCCCGACAGCTGGGGTGTCCCAGAACTGAGAAGACTCCTTCAGCAGAACGACTAGAGACAATACTGCGCGGTTCAGTTATATTGGCATACAGCACACTGAGAAGAAAACTGGCCCCTACATGGTCGACGCAGGAGAAATACATAAATATATGCCGCCCACAAAGGCAGAAATGGTCAAGATTATATGGCTGTCTGCCAGATTTATGATGCGACACCGTGTGCTGCAGGGATTGTGATGCAGATGATAACTTCATTTTCCCTCCCGCCCGTGACTAGGATTGTCATTTACTTTATTCATGTTCCACAAAAAAAAGGGCGGCCTTTACGTTGATTTTCTGGTTTCCAAATTGTTTTTGCTGTCTCGATCCTTTTCTTATCCCTAAGATAGTAAAATTGTAAAAAAAAAAAAAAAAAAAAAAAAGTGGTCAGCATGACAGACTGTCAATCCTAAGGGCCCGGGTTCGATTCCCGGCTGGGTCGGAGATTTTCTCCGCTCGGGGACTGGGTGTTGTGTTGTCCTAAGCATCATCATTTCATCCCCATCGACGCGCAGGTCGCCGAAGTGGCGTCAAATCGAAAGACCTGCACCAGGCGAACGGTCTACCCGACGGGAGGCCCTAGCCACACGACATTTCATTTCATTTCACCATAAGACGCATGTCTTTCGTGACATGATCATCACGACACAGGACACCAGCGAACCAACAGATGGCGCTGTTAGTTTCGTAGTACACCAAAGAAATAACAGATGGCGATCTTACTTTTTTTTACCTCAGTGACCGATTGATTTGGAGGAGTGGACCAAACAGCGAGGTCATCGGTCCCGTTGGATTAGGGAAGGACGGGGAAGGAAATCGGCCGCGTGCTTTCAAAGGAACCATCCCTGTATTTGCCTGATGCGATTTAGGGAAATCACGGGAAACTGAAATCAGGATGGCCGGACGCGAGTCTGAACCGTCGTCCTCCCGAATGCGAGTCCAGTGTGCTAACCACTGCGCCACCTCTCTCGGCCCAGTGACAGAAGTATTTTTGGAAGTTTACGTCAGTTACAGAATTAAGTGCCGCAATCTTATCTTTATGAACACAAACTTAACATTGAATTTTCTTGGTTGGGATACACAGATTTACTAATTTTTCTTTGTGTATTAAAACGTAACGAAATTATCATGCTTCTTTCTATACGTTTTGACGTCTTGGCCAGGAAAAACGAATTTATTGAGTTTTATTCGTCATCTGGGTGCCTACTTATTACATTTTGATTTCGTTTCGTTTAGGATGGTTCAAATGACTCTGAGCACTATGGGACTTAACTTCTGAGGTCATCAGTCCCGTAGAACTTAGAAGTACTTAAACCTAACTAACCTAAGGACATCACACACATCCATGCCCGAGGTAGGATTCAAACCTGCGACCGTAGCGGTCGCGCTGTTCCAGACTGTAGCGCCTAGAACCGCTCGGCCACTCCGGCCGGCCTTCGTTTAGGAATAAAAATGCCTAGAAACGGTCGAGTCCTTCTTAATACTAGAATAACTAAAGGACTGAGGAATTATGCGCTCTTACAAATCCAATTAGGATCGTGAGGTGAGACGCGATGCAGGTCGAGAACATTAGACTTTAACTTGCTCTTTGGAAACTCCTTCGAAAAGCAAGAGTGATGTAATTCTGATCGAGAGCGTCATGCATTATCTCGCCCCTCACGACACATTGTAAACAAGTCGTACGGCTCTATACTTAGTACTACCTATGCGAAGCTGGGGTAGGTCAATTCAGCTACCCCTACCGATGATGTTTCATGCAACGCTCGCTATGTCTATAACAGAAACAGTATCCAGACAGGCGATAGTCACGATGTCGATGTAAGTTCCCTCTCAGAGCTTTGGGCGACTGCTACCAAATGGAAAAACACATGATACTTCAGCCTGCTTGTACTAGCGCCTGCAAATTCCTTTGTGTGATTAGCGGTACGGTCATACAGGTTTTGGATGTGTTTATAGTACTTAATCATTCGTAAACGGTTCAGAAACATTGCCTTATAAACTGTGTTTGACCGTGAGAAAGAACGAAATTAACAGAAGACATCAAAATGAATAGCCCAGAAGAAAAATCTTTTCCATATTTAACCCAATGAAAAGATTAATACAGAACTCGCTGTGTCACTATACTAAAGTAGATTCATAAACAAAATTTGTATTATAGGTCTAAGACATATACGTATATTTTGTGAGTTATTCTGCGAGATCCTGACATAATGTGCAGGGGCAACTCAATTACCCTGTATATACAGTATGGTGAGAAACTCTGAAAAACTTATAAGGATGTTTCAGAGTTCAGATATTCAAATGTGTGTGAAATCTTATGGGAGTTAACTGCTAAGGTCATCAGTCCCTAAGCTTACACACTACTTAACCTAAATTATCCTAAGGACAATCACACACACCCATGCCCGAGGGAGGACTCGAACCTCCGCCGGGACCAGCCGCACAGTCCATGACTGCAGCGCCTTAGAGTTTCAGGGTTGATTGTGCTGACTAATTATTTGGGAAAGATATTATACGCCGTTTCCTAGCTGCGCAGGCAAATTCAAGCGTCCCGCTAGGTATAACTTACGTATAATTAGTGTCAGTTGCTCCCGTCGAGCGAGTTGGCGCAGTGGTTAGCATGCTGGACTCGCATCGGATGGACGACGGTCCAACCCCGCGCCCTGTCATCCTGATTTAAGTTTTCCGTGATTTTCCTAAATCGCTTCAGACAAATGCCGGAATGGTTCCTTTAAAAGGACACAGCCGACTTCTTTCGCCATCCTTCCCTAATCCGACAGGACCGATTACCTCGCTGTTTGGTCCCTTCCCAATTTTCTCTGCCTCGTGATGACTGGGTGTTGTGTGATGTCCTTAGGTTAGTTAGGTGTAAGTAGTTCTAAGTTAAGTCTCATAGTGCTCAGAGCCATTTGAACCATTTTTTTTTTGGTCCCTTCCCGCAAATCAACCAACGAGTTGTTCTCATAGCGTAAATAATAACACACAAGACTGCTCAGCCTCTGGATCGGGTTCGGTCCTTACCACTGTCCCTTGTCAATATTTGTATATTTTTTGGCGCGCGGCTTGCATCTGCGCGCCTGACTGGCTAACTTATATGCTAATTAGCTCGGAAACGGCGCAGCTTATAGAATATTCTCGCTGCTGCAGAAAGAAAAACAGCTTCCTCCATTCGCTGTACTGACGGTTCGTGATCACGACGTCGCCGGGAAAACCGATCGTATGAACGGCGTACGTTTTCGGGCCGGGCTGTAGCGCCGCCTCACGTAGCTCCGCCGGCGCGCAAGGTCAGGACATGACTCCTCCTGGCCGGGAATTATTGTGAACCTGCCCGAAAGCTCGACCAATCACACGGTGCGCAGTAATGAATGATGTATAAGGAGCGGCGGCGGCGCCATTGGCTGCGGCCCGTTCGCCTCGCAGCCTCCGTGCGCAGCCCGCCCCCGGCGCTTATGACGGCGCGGTGCGGTGTGTGTAGGCGGTGCGGTGGCTTCGCGCCCGGGCCGGGCCCCACAAACGCTCAATTTCAGGTCTTCCTTTTTGGCCGCGTGCGCGAGCCGGAATCAGATAATCGTGCGTGTCCATACGCGTGGGAATTCGACGGGCGACTCGCGCGCGCCCGTGTGAGCTGAACGGGCCGTCCCAGCTGCGATTGCGGCCGCTCCGCGTGCGCAGATGGGTAGGCGGCTCGCCGATCAAACTGCGTATTCGGTTGCGGGTAATCGCGCCCTTCCCAGCGCATAAAACGGCTGTTCACCATGAGACGCGACGCGATGCAATGCTTAGAGTGCCGTGCACGTCGTAGCATCGCCACACTCATTCGTGATAAGACAATTTTTGGGAAGTTTCCGAGTTAAAAGTGCAATGACATCTCTTTAATTAAAAATGCGAAAAGTCAGTTTACTTTGTGACAAAAAAAAATGGCACTGAGCACTATGGGACTTAACTGCTGAGGTCAATAGTCCCCTGGAACTTAGAACTAACCTAAGGACATCACACACACCCATGCCCCAGGCAGGATTCGAACCTGCGACCGTAGCGGTCGCGCGGTTCCAGGCTGTAGCGCCTAGAACCGCTCGGCCACTCCGCCCGGCAGTGTCCTCCTGAAAAGCCTCCCTACACATATTATAGGACAGAGCTTTGATTTTCTTTTCCAATCCTTATTGATCAATGAACTGAACTCACTTCACTGATCGATATAGACTGGAAAATAAAATCAAACCTCTGTTGACACAATTGTAAAAGAAGTCAACGCTACCATCTGAAGATGGGCTGAGGCTTGAAACTAGTAATGATATAATAAAATATTTCAAAAAACTTGTGGCTGGTTGCAGTATTTCCTACAGCGCTTATTTACTAATCAATTCTACATTATATTAGCTGTTGGTATCATACGATAAAATACATATCTGACAGGCAGCTGTTTGCCCTTGCAAGAGAACATGCATGTAGGTGACGTAAATATTCTCAAATAATCAGTGTGTCTTCTACACCCATCCTCTTCCGCTGTTCCTAACTGGGAAGGATTTTACGCTGTGGGAGAGCAGAGCGCATAAAGACACTCGCAGCCGAGAGTTCCGCGTTCCACACCCCTATTGTTAGGCTCGTAGTATGCATATTCATAATATCGAGCACCACTTATAGCTGTCTTCCTGAGCGCGGGGGTCTTGCCCCACTATGACATATCACGCCTGGTTCAGCTTTTACCGGAACGCTGTTCGCGACCGAGGCCGTAATATTTCAGACTTCGTCGCACAGCAAACTGTCTAGCCATAACAGATTCACGGAGGGGAACATTTGTTTCTCCACTGATAACGTAAGTTGGACTCCATTAGTATTAACTAACGAAATTTCGTCGTATGTGTTGAAGTAACACCGATATTACCTATCACACCTTCTTGAAACGGATGTTCGAATACACTTTTTCTTCCCAGAACGGTAACTATAGTCTCCCACACGATATTTCTACCACAGACTGGGCAACATGGTACGCAAAGATATATTTCACTAGTCGATCACAGTAGTATACAATGTTATTACACCTGTAAATGTTGGCACTGTCACATAGCCAATTTTTCGAACTGTCAGTGACCCTGGAAATCTATTCTTCGATAGGTAAGGCAGTCACCACCTCTCATTCCTAGTTCCCTACACTTTCGATGTCAGGTACCACGTGCTGATCCCCATGTTACTCCCATACTCGGTAATAATATATTGTTCGACTTCCTCCATGTTACTGACCCTCACCAGCACATTGGGCTTTTCTCACCTGTCTTTTCGTTCAGTTCTATCTCCCACACTCTCGTTGAGTTTGCTTAGAAATTGCCCAACATTCTTACAAGGACCTTAATTTTGGATTGTATTCCAATTGCAGAGTGATTTAGAAATTGGCAAGAAAAGTGGCAATTGACTCTAAGCAATAGAAAGTGTGAGTTCCTCCATATAAGTATTAAAAGTATCCGTTAAATTTAGGTTACATAATAAATCACACAAATATAAAAGTTTCCGACTTAACTAAGCATCTAGGAATTATGAACAATTTAAATTGGAACCATCACAGAGAAAATGTTGTGGGGACGACGAACCAGACTGCGTTTTATTGGCAGATCATTGAGAAGATGCAAGAAATCTGCTAAAGAAACTGCCTACACTACGGTTGTCCGTCCTGTTGTGGGGTATTATTGCGAGGTATGGAATCCTTACGAGATGTGATTGACGGAGGACGTGGAAAAAATTCAAAGATGGGCAGCTCGTGTTATCTCCCAACACTGCTGCTATAGATCTTTCTCACTTGTGCAAATCCTACTCATGATGGCATCTCCATTTGTTGCCTTTTAAGCCAGTACTTAGCGGCTGTTTGGTGGATTTCAATGTCCAAGATTCATCTGAAGGTGAAATTCCAAAGGCGCCAACACTTCTTAGTATAACGCTTAGCCGGCCGTGTGGTCGAGCGGTTCTATGTGCTTCAGTCTGGAACCACGCGACCGCTACGGTCGCAAGTTCGAATCCTGCCTCGGACATGGATGTATGTGATGTCCTTAGGTTAGTTAGGTTTAAGTAGTTCTAAGTCTAGGGGGCTGATGACGTCAGACGTTAAGTCCCATAGTGCTTAGAGCCATTTGAACCATATAATGCTTATTTGCATTTTACCACCATTGCCGGCCTCGTCAGAGGTAGTATGTGAGTCCATGCATTCGGTCTTAAAGAACATCATGGCTTTCTTCATACTGAAACTGTTGACCTCCTTGCCAAGAGAAGTATTACAGAAGGCCAGCTACGCTCAACGCCAATCCCTTATACGGATCTCACATTGACTATACGAAAGACTGCTTATAACGCCTGGAACGGTGAATGGCATGTCTCTCAGCGCTCTAAGGGTGACCTCCCAGCGGCCATAGAACCGAACATCTCTTCTCGACCACTGTTCCCTTCGCCTCGGTGCAGCTTCAGAGACATCATGTGATTTCTATCATTCGCATGAGGCTAGGACACGGGTGTTATCCCGCGCACCAGTGTCAGTTGAAGATTATCACGTCTGGACACTGCGATAAGGAAGCAACGGCAGTAGCGGATCTTAGTCACATCATATTGCCGTGTTCCAAGTACACGATTGCACAGTCAGATTTGCATAAGTAATTGGTTGCGAGAGATTACCCCCCTCCCCACCAGTGTTCCTGTTTTACTCCGTCGTTTTGGTAAATATAGCTTGCTGACAGACTATTTGAAATCCACTGGCATCCAAATTTAATTTATGAGTTGCCGAGGTCTTCATTTTCACATGACATCAGCCCGGCTCGTAATCGGGTGCGTAATTTCGTGTTTTAATTTGCGTACAGACCTCCATTAAATTTTCATTATTGCTCTCTTGTTCACTTTCTGTCACTGCTCCACTTTCACTATTGTACATCCCGTTGGTTGTATTGTGTCTGTCATTTTGGGTTTCTTAAGTTATATATAAACGAAGCCAAGACAGAGTACCTCGTTATGACGCGTGGTCACTGTCAGACTGCTGTTCATCTACAATCATTGCATGTTCGGGACCATTCCTACAAGAGAGTGCAAGAATTCAAATACCTAGGGACACTTTTCACTGAGAACTCGTCATGTGAAGCAGAGTCCAATGCCAGGATACAAGCAGGAAACCGATCTTACCACAGCCTAGCACAACTGCTTCGGTCCAAATCTCTCTCCAGACAGCTCAAGATTCGACTGTACAAAACCCTGATCCAGCCTGTTGTTCTATATGGCTGTGAGACATGAAGTATCCGGAAACAGGACTTCCATAAGCTCCCTGTTTTTGAGAAAAAAGTGCTTCGGAAGATCTTCGGTCCGGTTCTGGATGCAGATACAGGGGAATGGAGGATCAGATACAACCAAGAACTTGAGGAACTATACCAGCAGCCCAACATAGCAGGAGCTGTCAAAGCCAAACGAATGTAGTGGGCCGGCCATGTGGCCCGGATGGAGGATCACAGATGGCGTCGGAAGTTCCTGGATTTCACACCTACAGGGAAGAGACCGCCAGGGAGACCCAAGAAGCGTTGGAGGAATGGATTCCATGAAGATTTAAACCAAGTGTCAATAGATGTGAACAGATGGCGGATAACAGCAATGGACAGAATACAGTGGAGGAGGAAACTTGTAGATGCGTGCGGTCCACTGGGCCTGATCACGTAGTAGTAGTAGTAGTAGTAGTAGTAGTAGCAGCAGTAGTAAGTTATTTGCAGTCTTGTTCTTCAGCTATTGTTGTACTTATTGAATACTGTATGGTATTTGCCCTTTCATGTACTGTTTTTTTTTTTTTACTATAACAGCATTGTGCATGTTTGTCATAATGCTGTTGTACACTGATGTTTGCAATTCTGCTCCACTGTCATTGTCATCACTGCTGATGGCCGTCAAGTGTCTGTCTAATTCTGCTTTTGTTTTTGCTTTAAGAGTGTGTTCTTATGCCAGCTTCGTAGTTTTGTGTCATTCTGCTTTTTTGCGATTATGTTTCTTTGGCAGTTATAAGCGTTGTTGGCTATATGGCCCTTTTAGTCCATAGCCAAGATAAAGAAATAAAAAAATAAATGTACTCGAACCATGGCTAGGGTGACCAGAAGTCCGAATTAATCCGGACATGTCCTCCTTTTTAGCTCTTTGCTCGGGGTCCGGGCGGATTTTTACAGTGTCCGGCTTTTTCGCAAAGTTGAGCGTAATACAGGTAAATTTACAATTTGTCCCGTTCTATTGCTCTTTTCTTAAACACTTTTACTATTGGCACAGTCTTCGTGATAAACACGCACGAAGGCGGTGTTAGTAGGTGGCACCAGGATCGTCGATGTTATCGTTGATCGATCTATAAGCGAATGCAAATATTGATTATTTAAAATTTTCGTTTCGTATCTTCGCTTTGTATTGGCTTGGCTTCCTGTAGTGCACGTGTGATTTGTGAGTGTAATTTTTAACCGAGTGAGTTACGTAAAATATTTGCTATGCCTAAACGAAAGCGTACATTTTCTGACGTCCTTTCCTACAAATATCCAGCTTTCAAGAAAGGGAGAAATGAATTTGAAGCGAAATGTAAGATATGTGGAGCTGGAACGTAAGTCTTAGTGAGTGACCAGTAAAGGTAAGAAATAACCCGACAGATTAACTGTCATGGTTTTATTTCATTGTTTCATAGTCATTCAATTTATTTGTATTCGGAAGGTTAAAGTGCAGTTTACATGTCGTCAGCTGCTGCTTGAATTGTAGATGTTGGTAGCGGTGCGTCGACTGAAGGGAGGTCAATGGTCCTACGTTTTTCGCTTTGTAAACAATTCCGTGTTCAATTTTGTTCAATTGTGTGTGAAATCTTATGGTACTTAACTGCTAAGGTCCTCAGTCCCTAAGCTTACACACTACTTAACCTAAATTATCCTAAGGACAAACACACACACCCATGCCCGAGGGAGGACTCGAACCTCCGCCGGGACCAGCCGCACAGTCCATGACTGCAGCGCCTAATACCACTCGGCTAATCCCTCGCGGCAAAACAATTCCGTGTTGTTGACATTACAAAACAATTGACGCCACACTGTCATCGTAATCAATGTTTTTAATTTTTTTATATTGCTCAGTTAACCACCACCTGACCATCAGTAAGAATTATCTACTAGTTTTACGGGTAATTCTTGGCCGTCACTTGACTTGTACAGAGCTGACGGGTGGTATCCTCATCTGCAGTTGTCCTCCTTTTTGAAGCTGTTTGTCTTCCTTTTTAAACAATTGCATCTGGTCACCCTAACCATGGCCCGCCACCGAGGCATCTCAACAGCAGTCCTGGAAAGATTAGCGAACAGAGAAGTGCGGACTTGAGGAGTTGGCCAAGAAGACGAGTAGGGTGCTTCCAAAGTGCGGAGGCATCTCGCAAAAGTAATTGGAGACGCGGGCCCACCGAAGCAGTTAATTAAAATAAACCCCGGAGGCCAAGAGGCACCCAGGCCCGCTCCTGTAGGGTCCCTCGGCGCGAGCTGGCGCCGGCGACCTCTTTGTTTGCCTCCGATTCGTTTTGCTTTACGATTAAATACGGGCAACAGTTCGTTCGGAATGGAGTGCGCGCGGTGGCAGGGGGGTTTTGTGGGCTGAGGCGGCGCCGGGAAGACGAAAGGGCTGGAGGCGCGCGAGGAAAGGCCGGGGGAGCGAAAGAGAGACGGAGCGGCCTTATAAGCAGGCGCGAGCGCGCGCGTCAGATCCGAAAAGCGCAGCCGCGGCGCGCGCTGTGAATAATTCCGATTTGAACGATTCACTGGCTTCTCATTCCGGGCCCGCGGAATGCCGCCGCTTAATAAGACCGGGCGCGGGGGGGTTTAGGAACCGTGAAGGAGACAAATAGAGAGCGAATTGAAGAAATGAGGCACAACGATGAGCAAAGTTTTGCGAGGCGAGGCGCGGTAATCCTCTCTAATTTGTCTGCAGCGCGGCTGATTCACGCCTCGCCGTTACGACACTGGCGCGTGCAACATCCGCGGTTGCAGGTCCACTTCACGGATCGCTGGACGCGCTACCGCAGCCGCCATGGATTTCGCGCTATCTGCATTTTGGAAGGGGGAAGCGCTGAGGTGTCTTGCCCCGCTCCGCAAGGAGTAGGCTGCAACAACTTTAGCCATTGTTGCTTCGCTTTGCGAGTGCTGCTGTTGCAAGTGTCTTTTTTTCTCGGTTTTTTCACATTTCACTATTTTACACAAGACGGGCGAGGCAAATACTGGAAGACTGTAGGTATTTTACCGACGGGTGACTCACGCTGCCGGACTACTTGTTAACAGATGGACTTGTGAAACATTCCAGCCCAACTTTTGACATCATAGTATAGCGTGCATCATTTACGTTCGAGCCAGGTAGTTAACCACAATCGAAACGAATCCACGTGTTCGCACGAGATTTGTCTGACAGGAACGTCGTCTGGCTGACAATGATCCGCAGCGATTCTCATCGTTTCTCGCTAACACTCATGATAGTGCAAAGCTTCCGTATTTCCTTACTTAAACGGTTACACGTGTTTCAGTCAATTTGTCAATTTCATTGCTTTGTACGCTGTTATTGGCTTTATTTTCGTAACTACCGGATCTAAAATCCCCAAGAATGACTGTCGCCCACAGCAGCTTTTCGTGTTCTGCCGTACTTTGCGTTCCCAAAACAAGTGGTGTAGTCTGACACACAAGTATCTTCCCAGCCACTCACTCACTCACACCTTCCCCTCCTTCTTCTTTCCATTACTTCTTCTATTCCTTTTCCTTATGCTCTTGCATGCGTTCTTATCGCACGTAGGAACCTTCAAAAAAGTGTTCTTCCTATGCAGCTTTTTCTCCTTGCATCTCCACATTAACTGTTTCACACAATAGAGGGTTCACATCAACCTGTCAGTTACCTCGTAAATAGGTCTCAACAACATTTTTAAGCAAATACTTTTTGTCTCACATCTTCATTTCATGGTTAGCTGTCCATTACAGTTTTTCTTTTTCCTTTATTTCATCCTTAATTTTCCCCGCTGACCCGTATACTGCTGTATTGCAGTTCCAGAAACATCCTCAAGACGGACCATTTATGAAAAGTCCTCTCATTATACACACCAAGAGAATTTGTACATTGTGCATCGACAAACCGTCCACCTACGAATTTCTCCAATCAACTTCTTGGTGCGAAAATCACTTTTAAACCTTGAATAGAATCGGGAATTTTCCTATAATGAGACAGAAAATAGTGAATGAACGACGTTTGACGGTCCTCTACAGCATAACAGATTGTTGCAATACGATATGATGGAAAGAATGACGAAAAGCTTGGAGTTTAGTGTGTTGTCAGTAGTGTAGTATATGACGGGTGTGGGGGGAATATCGGTCAGTATGGCTAGGATGCGTCCTACGTCGTTTCAAATAATTTAAAGACAACAAGAAAGGCCAAAATCAAGTTGAATGGAAGGCGATTTGAACCACTTCCTCCTGTGCCAATGCTCCTGTTGTGTACATCTAAGAACTGACCGAGGTGCGTGATCTACGAGAGAAATATCGAAGCGCACCCAGTACGATCACTTGGTCAATAACTCGAAACGAGGGAGCAAGTGCTAGAAAAGGAAAAAGAGGGGGGACTTTTAGCAGCTGAGAGGAACATAAACGGGGTTGCAAAAGCGGAAACCTCACACAATACGCAGCCGGTCTGAAAGGGGGCTCTTTTCCAGAGGGAGAAAGGACCTTTTTCTTTTAAAACAATACTAATTCCGGACGTCAGCGCAGCCGAAGAAATTAATTTCATATATTATTTATTAGAAATAATAGCGAGTGAAAGCAAAAGGCCCCAGAAACAAGAGCTTCAAACCCATTAGCGACCTCATTCAGTGGCTGCGCCGCCGCCAATTTCCCGTCCCCCTTTCCTTTGCTCACAGTTGGCTGTCGCTGTCGCTTTCCGTGCGATCTGCAGCCCCCCCCTGACAACTTGCTGCTGGCTCACATTCGCTCTCACCGCCGTCCCACAAAGACACCATTACCATTTCTCGCCATATTTTCCCTTTGTACCTTTGCCACTTTGAAGCGAGTGCGCCTGCTATTTAAACATCACAGGAGGAAGGGAAAGCGAGAGGGTTGGCTGGCTGACTGCCGGTAGCCGGCATCCCCCTGCCACTCAGAAATAATCTATATTAATTTCTCGATGCATTTGCCCATCTGCGCTGCGCCGGCAAAGCATGTTATACTCGACGGCCCACCAAAATGTTCCGCTCCCCCCACCCTCTCTCAAAGGACTTCTAACGTCCGCCCGGTTCCAGCCACCCGTGCGATAGACGTCCACTACACATCTCCCCACCGGCTGTCAGCAAACTAACGTTTTGTTACTCGTTCAGAGCGACTTGTTTATACCTCAGGTGTCGTTAAAAATACAACTATTTTTTGTCAAAATGAGTCCGACAAATTCAACCGATCTCAAGTATTTGGACCCTATCTCTTCTCTACAGCTTCGACGCATTTTAGTTTTACTATGGTTTTCATAAATCGAGTAAGGAAAATGCCTTAGAAAATAACGTGGCTGGTTTCCCTTCCCTGTCCGCTGTGCTTTGTCTCTAATGACCTCAATGTCGACGGAACGTTATATTCTGCTTTTTCTTTTGTAACAGCAGCAGTGCTATTCCTGGCAAATCCAGACAATTAAACAAATTAAAAACTTAATAATCAAGTTGATCTACAGGAATTTCACAAGCGATTTGCAATCGATAATACTGATTCCCATGGCCTATAACGAGAACAGACGAGTTTATTATTTTTCCAAAGAATATTTAAGTAAAATCTGTTTAAGGATAATGCTATAGTTGCGGTAGTTTACTATGTAGTCTTTGAAAAACTAAAATACACATTCAGATAGCGATGCTCTTTGAAACCAGTATGTCATGTAGAGTCTACGATTACGCACCAGTATGAGTAACAATACGATGATATTTCACTGTGAAGGCTTATGTAGCAGGTAGTAGATAACTTCACAAGTACATGCGTTTTAAGAAAATCTGGATATATACCACAGTAAGTTTACGTATGAACCTTGACCTTGAGAGTATCAATTAATAACGCATAAAGGTCCTTTGGTAGCCACAGAAGCTCTGAAATTGAAGCAGTGCTTCGAAACGTGCTCTGGCGAATAAACCATATTACTGTTAAGAAAGAAGACGGACTTCATGACGAAGCTTCTCTAAGAGTTTTTCCTGGACGGTATCCCGTTTGAGGGTATGACCTCGTATTATTATCAGGTGCTCTCTTTGAGCAGTTCGTAAGATTTTCTACGCAGATAGTTATTACATAGTTCATACGTTTAAATCAGTGTGTCAAACACTGTAGAGTGACAAACGAATGACGGGGTCTAATACAATTTGTGTGCCACTTGCTCAGTGTACATTTCTGGGCCATTAAACACTTTGGCCCGAGTATGCCCTTTTATACAATATATCTAGAAACACGTGTCAGAAATTTTAGGTGTTAATTATTGACATCAAAACATCGCACTAAACTCATATCAACATGGGTTCGAAAATTCTTCGTTAGGGAGTATGAAAGGAATTCCTTGAAGTGACTCCTGGTTGTGCAGTTTGCCTCAAATCTGCAGTTTTGCTCAGTTTCTCGTTATAGTTGGTCATGTCATTTGTTTCCTTTTGTCTGGTTGTCGTTCGTTCTGTTTAAGAGTAACTTCCATCACAACACATCACAACGATGTACTGAGTCTCTGAAATGACGAATATGCACTACACACATGCGGCCTAGCAGATGGGAAAGTGGACGCAGCACGTCAATTGTATGCTGAACGTTACTCTGGTAGGCAGATACCTTGTGCAAGAATGTTTGTACGAATCCACCAACACTTGCGAGAGACAGGTTCATTTGAGATGAGCGTTGGAAATGGCAGGAGTCCACGTGGTATACGAACGCCTGAGCTTGAAGAGCTTACTTCGGATGAAATTCAGTCTATTACAACAATCAGAATTGCGAGAACGGAAAGGGTTAGTAATCGCATGACGACCTGGAACATTCAGCATGAAAATCTCCTGTATCCGTATCATGTTCAACTGGGGCAAGGATTAAATGATGCAGACTTTCAGCCAAGAATAACTGTCATCGCATTTTACAGCAATGTGTCGTGTTTCTGTAGTTCTTAGCATGTACCGTATTCACTGAAGATGCTGGCTTTTTACCTGACGGGACCTCCAATCATCATAACAATCACATCTGGGCTTATGTGATGTACCTTTAGACGTCATCCAACGAATGTGATTTATCCATGATAGTGCTCCACCTCACTTTTCAAGGATAGCTCGCCAGTATTACGATAACCAAATTTCGAACAGGTGGTTGGTTGAAGGGGCTCAACTGCATGTCCTCTTCAGTCGCCAGTTTTGAATATCATGGATTTTTTCTTTGCAGACTTTTAAAATCCTTGGTGTAATCAACTCTCATACCCAAATACGGAATACACCACGATTTTCCGCAACGTACGGGACTGTATGGGACGCGGGCTCGGAAGCATGAAGTTGTCACTTCGAGTTTCCGTAAACATAATTTATTTGGTGAAAGCATCATTTTTGTATCATGAATACATAAAAGTAAAGGTGTTTGCTAAATGTATCGGTTTTGAGTGACGAATAATAAATCATTGATGCCTCCTAACGAACGATTTTCTGAGCCTAGCTCATACGGATTTTTTGAAATGTTTTTATGTCAAGAATAAATGCCTAAAGTTTCTTACTCACGTTTTTATTCGCCCCTTATATGTAACTGGACTCAACAATGGAGCAATATAAGCTGTAAATATGAGTATTAGACAGCTTAGCCTCGAAAATATCATTTCACAGTGTTGCTACGGTGATCAGTAACAGTTCCCGTGTCCAACAACACAGATATGTTAACACAACTAGTTCCTTCACAACTCTAGACGTTCCTCGGAAGATCTGATAAAAAGCAGCCTAGGCGGAGTCTGTGCTACGTCTAGCCGCAAAGTACATATGGCGGTGCAGCCTTGGAAGGAATAGAAAATAAGTGCAGGAAAGCGCTAAGCAGGGAGATACATCAGACACTTGTGAAGGCAGGAGACAAGTGGTAAATGTCAGAGTGTCTCTTGCCACAACGGCACTGCCGTCGATAGTATCGAAACTCCGTGTGAAGTTGTTCGCTCAGGTTCCCGGATCAGAGTCTGGTGAAAGCCGGAACTGACTGACGCTATAGCCGTAGCTTGTGAGGGATGTGTTAGTAGCAGACCCTGATTAAAGCGCTTGCCCCGACGTATTTTCGACACGTGCCACCAAGCCACAGAAGAAAGCCAGGCGAAACCGGCGAAGGGCGTGGCACGTAGATAAAGTGAGGCTACCTGTGCACACAGTGGGTTCGGAGCCATTCTCCGGACGCTTTCGATACTTAAAATGTTCCCATTCAGCGCTTAATATTTGATACGGGGCTTAGCATAACAAAAATATTTGCACAAATTTCTTGGCTCCGGCCTACTTAGGCCTCCTTTCAGTGGGCCTCTGCTGGTAGGCCCGTCTATTATCATTCCATTAACAGGTGTTTTCCCACATCTTTCAAAAATCAACAGCCTAATAACTACTTCCGTGACGCAATTCTGACTCCTGCCGATAATTATTAATCGATTCTACAGATAACAACACAATCAGTTTGTTGCGTGCTCTCCAAATCGCATATCTTTATATTCTAACAATCTGCACTCGGCTACTGAAAGTCGTTAACATACGTGATCAATGATGTAAATCAACCTCTGTTCATATAAACTATTCTAGAACCACAAGCTACTGGTGATGCTAAGATTAATACTTAATACACAAGTTTCACTGTGCATTTTCAACCCCCTGAGTCTGGGCAGCAATTAAGGTTATGGATGTGCACTCCGAAAGAATGCAGTTGAAATTCCCCTTCGGTCACGCAAATTTGGATTTTCCGTGAATTCCGTAAACCGAAAAAGTCTCAAATCTGAGCCGCCCTCCACTCCTAACAGCTCCTCGGCTGAACGTTAAATCCTTATCTTCTACACTAAGCCGGCCAGAGTGGCCAAGCGGTTCTAGGCGCTACAGTCTGGAACCGCGTGACCGCTACGGTCGCAGGTTCGAATCCTGCCTCGGGCATGGATGTGTGTGCTGTTCTTAGGTTAATTAGGTATAAGTAGTTCTAAGTTCTAGGGGACTGGTGACCTCAGAAGTTAAGTCCCATAGTGCTCAGAGCCATTTGAACCATTTTTTTTCTACACTAAATTTATGATTGGTACTGAAAGAGCAGAATGGTTCTGCCGTGTCATTCCTGACTCCGATTGTTAATCTCACGAAGATTTATGAACAATGATTCGGAAGCAAACAGTTTCGTGTCTCAGCTGTGCTAAGAATGAATTGACTACCGTAGTGTCAATCAGCTGTCCTGGTACTGTCGACATTTTGCGGTAGGTTTGAGATCTTTCAGAACAACATATTCAACGCAGCTACTCGACATGTTCAGTCGGTAGTATTTTTTATGGGATCAGTTTAATAGTATACAGCTATTTCCTACGTACAAACAAACGGTAGATATTGATTAAATGTAAAAAAGTCCGATTTCTTATGAAGAAAAAATACCGTTGAAACCTTTCAGCGATACATGTGTGGTTATCGTGGTCTACATGTTTAAGGAAACTTCACTTTACCAAATTGCGAATAGGTCTCTTTAGTTTAGGGGGAGATTTCGTAAAAGCAGTGTCACTATGAATTTATCGGTAAAGCGAATCTTTTATTCTTTCTGGCAACTGAAGTATGGCTAATACTTTTGTACGAGGATAGGTCCTATAGTTAAGTTTCCTAAGGAGAATAAGAAGATTTAAGATGTACCCTATCCCTAAATGCATGAAGCTTCACTGTAGATTCGTTATGAACCTCGCCACCAATTTTAGACTTACACACACTTTCCCAGTGACGTCTAGAATAGTACTTGGTTCCTTGAAAGAGAGTGTCCAATGTCGGCGACTTGTATTGGCACGAAAGGTACGCTATTTGGATTTTCTGCCCTTCTCCACATTTAACATTGAGGGATACTGAGCATTTGACCTCAGATATGTTGCCAAATTTCTCGGTAGGGGCCGTGGGGACCGACTTACCGCACTGATGGAGCACTAAGACCCGCACAGAATTTATCAGAGAGCTGGTCCTAGTTGTCTAAATGCCACCTTAAAAATTGTCAGATTTTTCCCCAAAAACGTAACCGCAAAAAGCATTAAAAGGCAATAGAAGATTAGTTTTCCTCAGTGAACTTCATAAATACTGTGATTAAAAAAATTAGCTTTCCATAGAGAAAGAGAAGATGAAGCCTCTGTAGCCACTACACACAAAAGAAAAACGGGTGTACTAAAATAATAGTAACGTACTCCTGTTGGTGACATGGGCCTAGCACGAATGCAACAGAAATAAAAAGGAATATAGCCAGTTGCTCATATGGAACTAAGAAAGAGGCCTAAGCCGAAATTGACTGCTTCAGCGTACTGACTGCGTGGGATTTTCTGGGTTCGGAATGTGAGTCTCCCTTTAAGCTACAGTTGCAGCGACAGAAGCGCGAAGTGCGGTACGCATTGCTTTTGTGGCGGCGGGCACTTTGTTTCCCTATAAATACCTGACGCTGCACGAGCGACAGACAGACAAACGATTTCATGCTCTCGCGAACCGCACCAGTTCGAAGCCCGGCCGTCTCCCACCGAGCGGAAGTGAAGGCCGACTGTGGACAGCGCTCGATAACTCGGACAACTAAAGAGGAAGCACAAAGCTTCACAACTGCCCTCTGCTGCTCGTGGAAAGCTCACTGCATTCTCCACGTCCTCTCCACATCTAAGCATCCGGTGCCCACATCAAATGGATTAGCAAGGGGCACAACATGACATTTGAAATGGTCCACCACTGCGACTTATTATTTGGATGGCCACTAACATGGCTCATATTTTTAATGAACCAAGGACAAAAAAACCCATTTGTAACTTGGTATATCTACGTCAACTGCGTCTAGGACAGGTACTTACGACTTGAGGCCCAAAGCAGTTGGGAGGAGCGGTGAACACTAGGCGCCGTCTCGAACAGAATGGAGAAAAGCCATCTTCATTTTCATAAATTCTCTGGCAGTAACGAACCAGGCACAACCCACCGGATTACGAGTATGAGAAAGCTTATAAAATGCACACACTGCGTCGGTGATTCCAGGACCTACACATATATTCTACTAAGTTCAGCACTGTATTCAAACGGCGCTCTTGCAAAGCAATGCACACGTTATCACTCTTATTTCTGTGATGTAAACATGATTGCACCCTTCAGTAATTTGGGAATTACGATGAAGCTAACAAGGAGCACCTTAAACTCAAAACGTGGATGTGATACACCATCATTTTATGGCACTATTCACAATCATCTCAGCAATATCCCGACAAATTGACTGAAGAAAGAGCTCAGCCATTCGTGCCTAATCCGTCACGTGTATAATTATTCAGGGTGTGTGGTCATTTAATCATGCAATAAAATTATCAACGTTTTGGCTATTATTGCACGCAGTAAACGTTAGGCAGACTCTAATTTTATGACATCATGAGGTGGTCACAAACTCCGAACAAGTTTGTTGAAACATAATTGAAGAACGGGTTGAGAAACGCATATGCTCTTCAACATGGGATGGGAGACCTGCAATAATTTCAAGGAAATTTGTTGCTAATGTCACTATACCGATAAACTCATTGTGAATTTGAGATAGAAATACATATGGAATTGGGATGCGTGTTCAGTGTAAAATTAATTGAAAACTGCTATTGTTTGTGTGGAATCTACAGTGCTGTGGATCAGTAAGATGATAAACGTCTCGACAGCATTTAATATCATTTTAATCGTACAGAACACTGTAGGGCGTTCTGAAAAAATGTTATAAACGAACAGAATAACCTTTTAGAATAACTAAACATGCAAGATATCTTTAAGACTGTCTTTCTGACTGTAGAAAGTGGGATAAAGAAGCAAGTGGGCAACAAGAAGTAATCAGAACGTTTAATATACACTGCTTCAAACAGAAAATGGCATAGTAGTTTCACTTGAAGCTTTATGACGCTTTTGGTAATATTGTGAATAGGTTCACCCAGTAAGTACCTGGGGAAATAGCTATGGCAGATGAGGTCTTTGAAGGTAAGATTTTTAAAAAAAAATATTTTATTTCATTTCTTTTATCCATCAATTATGATTGTCTTCAGAGTCTTCTGTGTTAATAAAATGATATAATGAACACAAATGCTGTCAATTTCAGTATGGACTAATATTTTGATATTTTTACACCATTTTATTAACTCAAATTGATCTGAAGATGATCGAAATTAGAGATGGGCCTGTAACCCAGAGATCAGTGGATCGAAACCACGCTCTACTACCGATGAAACCCTGCGTCACTTTGGCGCCTACACAATCATCTGCGGTTGGGGGTACCGGACCCCAAGATGTGAAGAGAAATTTTCTCAAACATGGTTCACAGTACTTTATAACACCAGTGAAAGATAAACAATGAATGATTAAATGCAACAATTACATAAACCGGTCATGGCACCCAATAAAGGGCATTCATTAAGTTACGTTAAGTGACGCTATGTACTAGCCAGCAAATTAATTTAGAGCACTAGATAGCTGTAGCTCCGACTAAATCAAACGACATGGGTAAACTTTTCTTGTATTCCACCTTCTGAATACCAAATGCTGCTTTCCCGTCAGCTCTGCTGACTCTGCCACTGCTGGAGAAGGGCGTGTGTACTTGGTCTGTTCCCTGCAGCTCTTCCGCCGTGTCACACGGGAAGGGGTGCGGCCTCTCCTTCCAGCTTTTTTTTTTTTCTGCTGTCGTCACAGTCGCAGAGCTGAGCGAGAGGGAACAGGTAGTGCGGGGGTGGTGGGGGTTGGCGGAATGCTGTTTTGTGACCTTTGATGGGATTAGCGGTCCCCCCGGCCGCAGACCGTTATAATTAAAAGAGGTGTCGGCCGGCACGCGGAAGTGAGTACTTTATCCGCCAAATTTAATTTGCTCGTGTTCTTTCCCGATGGCATTTGGCAGCACTGTCGCACCGCGCCGACCTCTGCTGTCCGCTGCAGTACTCTGTGACGTAGACCGCATCGCTCCCTTTACTGGCCCCCGCAGCCGATAATCTCGCCTTTATCACACAGTTCGCTCCATAAGGCAAAAGTCTCCACGATAACTTCAAGTTGTGCCCCACAACTGTTATAAACGACAGTTTGATGTCTAACCACGCAACGCTGCTAAACTATTTACTGTTCTGCAACCATTTTCGACAGTATGACATAGTCTGGCAACCTTTAGAACCCTTACCAGACAGTGACATATTTTTGAATCAGCTTTGCAGAACACTGAAAGACTGTAGTAGCTTTGTGGCTGGAGATAAAACCTTTTAGGATGTTATTGAGCCAGTTTGGTGCTGGCTCGATCTCAGTGCGCGTACTCGATTTGATTTTTCTGTTGGCGCTGTCGTGCGTTTTGGCGAAGCATCTTTTAGCGGTGATCTGCGACGCTGGCGACATCCCAGGAAGCGAAACAGTGAAGTTCTGCCCCATGGCTGTGACTTCTTGTCGGCGTGAGTTAATATTTATCTGTGGAGTAGCGCGCAAAGACCTTAAGGAGTGTAAGCCCAGCCGTGGTAACGCTGATGTCGGAGTCTGCTAAGTGCAAGGAGCAAACTTCATTCTCACTCAGCTATGGGCAGCCTTTGTATCCTTGTGCCCGGCATCACTTACCAACTACGTGACGCGATGGTGCCTTGGTAGAGCTGACTCATTTGTTGGACGTCAAACGTACTTGGTTATTCTGGGACGCTGTGCAGTATGGCGGCCGCAGTTGAGAGGGTCATCTGCGAAAACTGTTGAACAAACCGGGGGAAGCGTCATTTGGCTGAGTGCTGCTTGAAAAGGGTAAACATCGTGTGTGTTCGATACATGAGGTGTTCCCTTGGAAACGAGCTGTTGATCTGGACCACTTTCTCCGTGTGTTATTGTCCTAAGAATGGGCCTTGAATATCATTTGTATATTTTATTTTGGTCTTAATTATCAGCTTCTGATGGCCATTTGCTCTCTGCTTAACTTCTAAGTTGCTGACACTAATCTTATGACGAACTGTAAGTTGTGAAACTCAAATTTACTTTTTACCTCATTGTGGGCTGTTGTGCGCTATTACAAGTACGTAAGGCTGTTTGCTAGAAATCATGGTGCATCAACAGAGGCATTGCGTTTTCTGTAAAGTTTAGCTTAGTCAAATTCATGAATTTTAACTTTTCCAATAGGTCAGTGTCATTTAAATGTTTTTAAAGAGTGCATTGCCTACAGTTAAGGTCACAAGTCTTAAATTTTACTTGTTGTTTGGTTTTTTTAAGGTTCCTTGTTATAAAGTTTTTTTGTTACCTATAACTTAACTCACAGGTTTCATTATTTAAGATCTTGTTGTTCGGTTGTTAAAAGGAATCCTCACAGCTTCGCTGTCTATGTTACTTGTGGGCGATTCCGACTGGCCTTAAAATTTTTTGTTTTGCGTCTTTTACAATGTACCTTCTCTCTGTTTTAGTTGTACCCTTCCTGTCCAAGCGACGAATCAGAGAATCCGTCCCCTGTTGGGCGGAACTGCACCATTGTAAAATTAATTCTGAAGTGTTCTTCCTACTACGAAATGCTAAATTTGCTAGTGAAATATTACTCTCTTTTTTTCATTGATTCACTTAGGCTGTTTAGGTTTGTTAAATATTTTCGTCGCCTAGCCGCTTATCGCTTATCTAAATCCTCGCATTATACCATTTACGCCACGTTATGTCCCTTAAAATTCCTCCCACTTTCCTTAACATCTAGCTGGGAACATCACAAGACCCTGAAGAAGATTCTAGCAGAGAGGTCGAAACGACGATTATGAAGAGGAACATGTCACAGCCTGACAGCCTATAGGATTTTACCTTCAACGACAGTGGTCACTAAAACCTTATGACCTACATGCATTTTGGCTGTTATACATACAAACATACCTTTTCCACAACCATGCCTTGCAGTTTAAAAATACTTTAGTAAGACATCTTACTTACATGGTTTTGGACACGCTCAGTATCAAGTGTCGAAGCTGCAGTGTTTTACCTTGAACGGATATCGGAAGGCGTCTCTTGAAACATGCCAAAAGTAATAACAAAGACGTATAGTGCAGGAACTTTTTATGTAAAGAAGAACGGAAGAAATCTTTTAGATCGTTCTTTAGATCCTTGCAGCAGCATCGTAATCTTCGTGGTACACTAATAGCCTTATCAACGGATTTTGTGCATCTTGTATCAATGCATGAGGCCTGTGCAGTTAGGTTTAACGTCGTTTTAATTTTCTTCTGTTGCATACTTAGAAGCTTGAGTGCTTTATTCCTGAAATTAGTTTTAATCTGAAAGAAACACTTATTTCATTTCATTTGGGATTTTTTTACTTCGCCTCTTTAGGTATTATTAAGGGGCAGCACACAAAAAATTACGTTACACGGTTGCATCACGTCATGATCCTCAAAGAAGTGTAATGATGTCCCTAATCAGAACCCAAACGCAACCACAGTTCGAGTACGAATCACAAATGTAATGTTCCGTACGTAGAACGATAAAAATGGTTTGTTTTAAGTGATTGTACCCATAATTAATAGGGTTATGATGCATTCTTACTAGGAGCGCCAATGAATAGTCTTTCCACACTGCTGTGTGGACTGTGACGTGCTGCAATCATGTAATGTAATTTTTGTGTGCAACCCCTTAATAATGCCCAATGGGGCGAAATCGGGTAATCGCGAATGAAATAAAATAAAGCGAATATCTCAAATAACAAAAGATCATCGCCAATGAAAATGGCTTATTTCAACCAATTGATAGCGATTGTGGATCCTGGCATAAAAAAGACTTTTAGCAGGTTATGTTGTGAGTTTTCGGTTTCTTCCTTTTTTTTTTATGGAGTGTGCAAGTGGCAAGTGTCTGTCATGTAAAACCGGTAACGTTGTGAAATAATCTGTTTTGTGGCAGTAATGAAGTAAAGGAATATTTATCCTTCAACTTACTGCACTCATTAGAGCGCCGCCAGTCAAACGACCACAGGTGATATACATACAATTGACTAACTATAATACCTGCAAAAATGCAACGAAAGAACTCATGAACGGTCCACCAAATCTCCTTACGGTGTATCACAGCTAGCGTGGGAGCTTGCCGAGAGGACTCACCACAGAAATTTCTGCGTAGTTGTTGGTCAGTTCATGTCCCCAGATACAGTACACGGTTAAGTGGTGGGATCGATCGTGCGCGCGGTGGTTCGTTGAACATTTTTAGAGCAAACGTGGCATACATTTTCAGGAAAAGTCAGTAAGCTATGTAAAACATTCCCCGAAATTCGAATCTGTATCTTCCGTTTCTGTTTCTTTAAAAAGAAACATTCGAAAAGTAGTGTTAGATCGAAAAAAATTACGGACAGTACCCTTCTTCGAGCCTACGCAGCCCTAACCTTCTTCTTATTGTCTCCCAGAGGAAATCACAGAGGCAGACGGCATTTAATGTTGCGCTCTCTGGCTTTGCACCACGATGTTTTGTAGGGAGGGGTGTCTGCGCGAGAGGAAAGAATTACAGATTCCTCGCCGGCTTGTGTCTTCGGAAATGAACAATTTCTGGTGTTCATTAATTTTTTTCGCTCCTCCCCTTGCTGGAACGACCCTAGCCAGAGAAGTGGCGAAGTGTACACTGCGCCTCGTCCCTTAGCAAAACTAAATTGAGACTCCGTCGCCAAATATGCTGCTTTAAAAATACTGCGATCGAGGCCAGCGCACCCCTCGCGGAACTCCGTCCGTCATTCTCCACCCCCTCTACTTTTTCTTCTACTCTCCACTAATTAATTACGTCTTAGACGGAGAATACCTCTGATAAAGAAACGACAAGAACGCCTTCATTTCCCGCTTCTGCGTAAAATTAAAATGTCGATGCCCGTGTATTTCCAGCATTAATAAGAGACGGGAAAACCGTTCATTATTTTTTTTCTTCAGTCCTACAGCAATAGCCCGAAGTACATGGCATCTACACTCGTTACCCACAATCATTGTGAAGTGCGCGCAGACAGGAGTTTTCGCATTCTTTGAGTACTACAAAGGAAATAAAGAAATAACTTCATCCGACGCCACTTTAGCTTGTCGTTTATAGAAAATAATAAGAGAACAAAAGCTCTTAGATATTTGAAGTGGCTAATTTTTGGGAATTTTCATAACTTGATGAACAGGTATTTCAGTACCCGTAGCCACATAGTTTTCCTAAAACTTGCAGGATACTTCTTTTATTGAGTACAGGCAATACATTGTATAGTAAGACGGCTACCATCTCAGACTAGACATGTTTGTGTATGGAAACATGATTCAGACAGTTTCTTTTTTTCTTTTGTAGAGCGAAATTGTTGTGATTCAAATTGTCTTTCGGAGATAGACAGGGCGACATCCCAGTCCATGAAAAAAAAGTGATATCTCTGTATAAAATTTTCCTGGTGTTCAAGCCGCGTTAAATCAGAGTCGAGCTTACAAAGATAATCACCATCTTATTCGTCGGGAGATAACAAAAAAGATACTAATTACCTTCGAAAGTTCTACTTTCAATTCGGATTTGACACTGAGAGAATTTTATACAAGGACGCTATCGTTGATATCAAAGCAAAATCTGTTTGTACGAATTTCTTGAGAAACGTTTACTCGAAGAGAAACGTCGTTACGCGATGTGATTCCAGCGCCTAAAGCGGTCTCTCACTCTTACTAACTCGTATAGGAACTTAACAGAAATGGTGGCTCGGTGGGAGAAAATCTCACTATTACAGAGTCTGGTCGTTGAAAGAAAAATGTTTACCGTAATAGAGTGTGGAAAAAGGTGACGACTTCCTGTCAAGTCTCGAGTGTAGTTAGCAAACGAAAATTTCCTCACAATACAAAAAAAAAAAAAAAAAAAAAGCGAAACGCTCTCTCCACGAAGGAACTGTTCGTCGTTGCATATTAAGGCGCGACTGTTTTTCGCTTATTAGACTAAATACTCGTATGTCTATGTGCTGTGAATGGTGGTAAATGTAAACACCACTCGTGGATTAAGCCTTAGACTTGTTCCGACTGGGCCGCGGGACTGCTACGGTCGCAGGTTCGAATCCTGCCTCGGGCATGGATGTGTGTGATGTCCTTAGGTTAGTTAGGTTTAAGTAGTTCTAGGGGACTGATGACCTAAGATGTTAAGTCCCATAGTGCTCAGAGCCATTTTCTGTTCCGACTGGCCAATTGCTGCCTACCTGGCAGTACAAAGAGCGACCTATGTATGATCGTGGGACATGTGATCAACATGTGGCCAATCCCTCCTGCCGTTATTGCCAGTTATTGAGTCCCGATGATGCCGCCGTTTCTTTATTCCAATAGCTTCTTATTTGACATCACGGGGCTGACTAGACCTCGTTCCAGACCTACCTACCTCATAAAAACGCTAAGGAGGTACGATACGAGGAACCGAACCTGGGTTCTTTCGTATCTAAGGCAGAAGGGCTAACCATTCCGCTTCTGAGGAGGTAGCGGTCTTTGTGAACGGCTGAAATACTTAGAGGGGTTTCAACGCAGTCTTAAGTAAAGTTTAGTGATTGTATGTGAGTGTATGCGAGGCATTAGTACACCTACAATCGGTACCAGTATTCGTCATTGAACTGCAAGGAATTTTGTTGGAATAATCAAAATATTCTTTTCGCCGCAAGAACGTTCAGAATTTAGCAATGTTACCCGCTGCTACAAAACGCAGTTATCACCTTTACGCAGTCAGGAATGTCTTCTGTACACACCAGGAGTAACTGGTGCACAAATACACTTTTTTTAATCCTGTTAGAAGTATCATTTTACATTACTTGCTTCGCAGAAATAGTGTCCTGGCAATATTTACAGAGCTGTCGTTACTTTCATGTTGCTCATATTCATAAACGACAAGTCTGAAGAATATAAAACATCAATTTAGACTTAAAATGGACGTATTATAAAGATAAATAAGGAAAGAAAGAAACTTTACTACAAAGTAACATCATAAAACCATTAGAAATAAGAGAGAAATTCTTTTAAGACTAAAATTGCAAATCTGTAAGGTTTTCAAAGTAGAAGAAATAATAGGATAGCAAACAACATGGACAGATGAAAGGAACAGACAATAAGAGGAGAAGATGGAGTACTAGGGAGGAAGCGACAACAAAGATAGAGGAGGAAGTGGAGATTTTACGTGATCGTAGTTTGTCAGTACGCATATTTAAAAAAGCTTGGAACTGCTTCGAAACAGAGTAGAATCGACGAATAGTTTCAGCCATGACCGTAACATTCGAAACGGCGGCCGAAGGCCGTTCCTGTATACAAAAGACTCTGACCTCAGTTATTCTCTAAAATCTTGAGAATGGGAAATGTCATCAGAAAAATGTCTGTAGTTATTGCAGGTGACATTTCCACTTGCACCGAAAACTCATAACATATATATGCCCCAAACACTTATCATAATGGGCACCGAACTAATTTCTTATGCTTGCAGTTTAACACAAAATGGATGGACTCTTCGCCAGAAAGCTTTTTCCAGTTGCCTTTTACATTCCGTGTTCAGACCCTAAAATCGTAGAAAATAACTTTACGCTGTAGTAGTGAACAGATCAGGGCGGTAACGCATTTTACGACTGAAAATAGTATCTGCCGAAAAAAGACGACGAATGAGCTATAGCTTCGACTGACAATGCTGGTGATGTTGGAGTATTTCCAAAAGACACGTGTATTAAGGTCAACAATCATTTTGTGGATAAAGTATTAGAAGTGCTCATATTTTAATTGGTGAGGATCGCAAACGTAAGCAACACGTATTTTGAACATCACTTTATCCATCTTTGAGTAATAAATACTCTACAAAAATCTTGACAAGGATTACAAGAACTTCGACATAAAATATTAGTCCACAAAATAAGAAATCTCTCCAGAAAAGGTACCCCTCCCTCTGTCCTCCCTATTTGATTTTTCTCCTGCGTTCCTGGGAGGGAGGGCGAAATGAGGAGCGAGGCGTCAGCACAGCCACGCGTTAACATTCCCTCAAATGGAACTGCCAGTCATCGAAAGGGGGCGATTCGTCAGCCAGAGATTTATTTCTCGGCGAAACACTTTTCTCCTTCCGCTTATTAACTCCGCGAGCTCTGCTGTGAAGTAATGAAAATGGAACGGAAAAGTAATCTGTATCCGAAATGAAAAAAATTTAGACAGAAGTATAAATTGAGCGGCAGTGGGAACGGCGAGAACGGGGGAGGGGAAGCAGCAGCGAAAAATGGCCTCCGAGAGCTACAAAAGAAAGTTGGAAACGGCAAAAGAGAACTTTCAAAAAATGACTGACGAAATGTAAATGTCCGATTGGATTGAATTTAGGCCTGCCATTAAAACTTCGTAACGCAGGTCTTGTCACCATCGCGACAATGAAGTTACGAAGGAGGCAAATGCCCTTGGCGCTGAAAACCAACGAAACAAAACTCATTTCCCGCAGCAATGCAGAAAACCGTTCTCTTCCTTGTTTTCGACTGTCCCAGCTTTTACACGATACTGATGTACGTTTTGTAACGTTCATGGCAAAAATTTTGTTCGTTTAGTTCGCTCTGTACGATTGGATAGTCTTTGCGATTCTGTATGTGTTCCTTTGTAGGTTGCATACAAAACATAGCAAACGGAGAATTTATTTAGAGCAGATGTTACCTCTGATTCTAAAGCAACTACATCGACTGTATAATAGAATCGATATTGTACATTCAGCTGTTTCTGGGCTCCTCATATTTTAAGTCTGCCACTGAATTTATCTAGATGGAAAGTTATCGTTAATCCCGGAACGAAAACTTATATGGAAGGGAAAGAACAGTATCATATATACGAGGAAATTGTACGCTGTTGAAAATTATTGTTTAGAAGCACAAGGTGAAAGTTACATCGAGAAGTATTGTGGATAAAATTGGTGAACCTTGCATACGTTCATAAAAACTATGTGCGTTGTTGTTGGTTACATGAATTTGGTGAGACTATTTACTCCCCATTAACATCGTAACTTAGCTATCACCAGAAAATGTTGAAGTATTAGTAGCCAGACAACGTTAAAGTTCCAATAATAGCTATTTGGTAGTACCTAGTGGATGAGTTTCTGTTTTGAATTAGATATTATGTTTCGTCGTGCTAGCGGTTAATAATTCTATTGCTGCTAGTCACATACAACGCACTGAACTCCTTAACGGAGAGAATATGTTTATGACACAAGTGTGCAAGTGGACAATCAAGCAGACGGAGAGGAATAATTTATTAAATTTGTAAATACCTGAAGGTGGTGGATACCACATTGTAATTAGTCTTTATTGGGAGATGTAGTAAAAACTTTGGGCCACCAGACGACATCTGTGCATGCAAAGCCCACTACTCTAATGAAATTTTACTGCGAGCTGGCTAAAATTCTGAGTTCAACTGAGGGATGAGATTTAAAATCAGTTCATTTTGGAATGAAAAGTACGAGTATATAAAAAGACGCATAGGTTTGGCATATTGAAATATGCTTGACACGCGTAAACCGATATACATGCACACCCTCTAATCTAAGACGTCCCAGGAGAAAATTAAAATTATCTGATTCGAACTAAGTTTCACAAAGTTTCATTTTCTTACGAGGTGTATGGCAAACATGGAATTCCCTCCTAAACATTCCTAGTTGCAAACTACAACTGCCGAAAAACATGAGATCTGTAATAGGACATTTTTCAAGCAGCTACATCTACTTGACTGGATAGAGAATAAAAGGAATACACTATGGCGATGAGGCCTATATTTGCCTGTTGCTCCAGTAGGGGTCTTGTTAGCAGTTCATTGGCGAATATATCCCTCACTTAGAAAGTATACGTACCTCGTTTTAATATCATGACAACCCATACTTGTATTGTGTAATTACCTACCAGTACAAAGATTTCGTGAAACTGCTGATATAATTTGTTATGTAGTTCGATTTCAGCCACTTTGCACAGTCTCACCAAGCAGGAGTTGCACCACACGCAGTCATCATCATTCTGTCCCAGAGCCTCATGCTCTAAGATGCTATGAGTGAGGTTTGTAACGCTTTCCTCATACATATATATGTGAGTTTTCGGTGCGAGCAAAAACATGGCCTGCAATGTTTAATTATGACCAAAGTTTTTTGTTTATAGGAACGACTTTCGTCTGGCATTTCCGAAGCTCATGGTTGAAACCCTTCATGAGTTCTGCGACCAACATGCTTCGCTTAGAGAAAGCAGAAGCTTAATTTTTTTCTATTACTTCATCTGGTTTCAAAATCTTATAAATTTGGATTTATTTCTTTTATTTGTGATTCAATGGTGGCGTTTCGTTCTAGTAAATGTTTCCATTCTTATTTGTCTTTATAATACCATCATTTTACGTATAAATTGGTGTTCTACAGTCTTCCGATTTGTCGTTCATGAGCAGCAGAAAAGTTGCGACTGCTATGTAAACAATGAATAACGTAAAAAGTTACACAGTTTTTCGATTCTATCTACATTATTTGTACGTCGTTTGATTTTTCATACCCATTTTTCATACACGTCTTCATTATAAAAGTAGCAACAATTGATTACATAAGTTACGCAATCTCCAGTTTTGTCTAATTAGAAAATATTTTTATCGAAGACGTAAATTTTTGAAGATGATTTGACTTTTTAGCAGCAAATCTAGAAAGAACGGCTACTTCTGACCTCACAGTTTTATACACGTTGCGATGCTAATACTGAAATTCAGAAAACTGCTTAATACGACAAGAGCTGGGAAGCGTAACATTTGCTCGTCTGAAAGTTGCAGAACTATTCTTTTTTTTTCTATCCTGTAGCAAAAATATTCTGCGGAAGGTACGACTCTTATTCTCTGCAAAAGGCGTAATTACCTTTATCTTTGTGAGTAAAAGAGTAAATTGCGTGCCTCCCATTCTTTTAGAGTGGCAGTTTAAAAAAATCATCGCTAATAGGCATGCGTTTTTGCTCCGTTTGGAGTTTTTATACTGCTCACATCTCCCCGAAATTTATCCCGTCGGGGCGGCAGCTAAACAGAAATACAAATGACACGTCCGTGTCGGGAGGGATGTCCGCAGGAGTCCATTTAGTGGCGGAGGGTAGCGAGCGAAACGGGAAATGCGGCGGTTGTTCGGGGTCCGGACAGACGGACCGCTAACAGTGATATATGCCGGCGGTTTATCTCCGACTGCTGCGGCAGCCACTTGTTGCGCCTGGCGCTGCAGGCAACCCGCGCCGCGCATCCGCCGAGCGGGGGCCCGGACCACAATCGGTCGCACGGGAAATGCGCCACGGTAGGGACGCGTGTTCTCGCGCCGCCAACAAACAACAAGCGCGCACTTGCCAACAGAGGCTAACACTCATTTCAGTTCCCTCTGAAATTAACTGTCCTTTAATTTTAGTCTTGGTTAGGTTGCTGCGTGTTCCACGAAAGCATTTTCCGTTATTGGCAGCACTGCACCGGGGAATACATGGCCTGGTGACGTAATGAGGTGGTGCAACCCTTGAGACACCGGACTTGTATTCCAGAGGACAGTGGTTCAAATCCCCAACCTGTTATCCAGATTTAGATTTCCGATGATTGCTGTAAATAGCATTAGGTGAACAGTGGGACAGTTCCTTTGAAAGCAAGCGATCAATTTCCGTCTCCAATCCAAGACTACGCTTCGTCGGTGACAACCTCACCGTCGACGGGATTTTAAACCTAAATCTTCCTTCGTTCGGCTTCTTGAAAGCAACTGAGGAGCCACTTGAAGGAGGCGCAGAGGTTCTGGTTCGAAACATTCCACATTAACCTCCGGGAGAGCACTGTGTCCTGACCATACTTCAATACTTGTATACTACCGCTGTCCAATTATGCCCTGTTTAAAACAATACATAGCGACACAGTATAGTACACTGGTTCCGAACACGATGTGTTTTTCTTCATTGCTGCTCAGACGTGAAAGAAGTGTCACTTTTATTGATGGTGAATTCAAAGCCGTAGCAAGGTCTTGTTGTTTATGATCTGGTATTCGAGATAATACTTGCAGATTTCTACTGTATTAGTATGAAACTGAACGATATGTACGGTAGTTAATACATTGCAGGATTCGTTTTTAGTTCTGGCAAGTCTTATCCGACTAACGTGGATACCTTAACCTCGGAGTCTTTTTTTTCCATTGCTTCTGATGATTACGTCAAACTAGACCATTTCTCTGTTGATGTAGTTCTCTCACTTTAAAAAAAATTGAACAGCCATGCATTACTTTAAAGCTGTCCTCCATATGTGCCTATCTTGTGCTAGTATTTTCAATTCCAGGTGTCACCCACCCAACATCCCAAACGATTTATTTTGTCTGTCTAACCTTTATCTGCCTCCGTACTTTTTACCACCTACTGCTTCGTCCAATGCCATGTTGAACCTGGCTATAGCAGATGATCCAGTCTTCCCAGATTCCGTAGTGTACACCCCAAGTGACCGGTCCGTTTTGGATGCAGTCTATATCCTGACGAATAAAATGAAACGAAATATCAGTGGTTCGATACCACAAAAAAGGAAGGAGTCAGTCAATAGTTTAAACAAACCTCTCCCTTTAGAAACTCGACTTACGAATACCGCATGATATATATCGTACATACAGAGCTTCATCGCAATAAAATTGTCATTTTTGTCACTGATGGACAACAAAATGGGACAGGTAATATAATTCGAGTTCCAACTGAACCCACGGATAGTGCATGTCAGCTTCGTCTCGTGATGTAATGATGATGGGGAATGTGACGTCGTACGCGCTCAGTCAGGAAGAGAACAGATAGCTGACCATATAAGTATATACGTTAGCTTTCGTAATAAGTTTGCGAAGTCAACGAATTCAAATACAAAACCAATTGTAGTAACAAATTGATACTGATCTTTAACGTAGCCCGAGCCTATGTTACATTGACAGACAACACTTTTGTTCTGAATTGGCGAAACAGTATCTAATGCTTCAATTAATCTAATTGTAACAGTGGACAAATATTAACAGATGATGAAGAATGGCTTTTATGTTATTTACTACCACTGTACGGATATTGTGATGTGACTGTTGTAAATAATTTTAAGGTGTTAGAAGATGACCTGAAGACGAGAACCGGTTGTAAACAGAATCAGTATCTTTTGCGGTCGAAACATAATGCTGTCTCAATACAACTGAACTCAACTGAAACATTTTATAAGTTTATTCACCAACAAACAATTCTGTTTCCCACCTGGGCTGTTATAAGGGGCGATCAAAAAGTTTCCGTATGAGAACGTTGCTGCAGCTTATGCGGCTATTTAATCAGTAACATGCAGGGAAGGGAGCAATGTGACATTCGTGTATTTCCGACGTCCTTGCTGTAAATGCGGAAACATGAACTATGGCGACGTTATTACCAAATGCTTCCAACGGGACCAACGTGCTGCCAGTCTTTTCTTACCTGCCGAAGGACAAACACAGGTAGAAAAATAGTTCAAATGGCTCTGAGCACTATGGGACTTAACTTCTGAGGTCATCAGTTCCCTAGAACTTAGAACTACGTAAACCTAACTAACCTGAGGACATCACACACATCCATGCCCAAGGCAGGATTCGAACCTGCGACCGTAGCGGTCGCGCGGTTCTGGACTGTAGCGCCTAGAACCTCTCGGCGACTCCGGCCGGCACACCGATAGACATCCATCAGAAAATGAAGAATGTCTTCGGAGAAGAATGTATGTCGAAAACCACCGTTGTGGAATGGTGCACCAAGAGGTGCTGACGCTTCATAATAATACAGGTTGCCATATCGCAACTCAAGTGGAAGAAAATCGAGTACCAGGCCTACAGTCCTGATCTCTCCCCATACGACTATCACGCCTACGGTCCCTTGAAAAAGGCCTGAAGCGTTGACGATTCTTGTCGAACGAGGATGTGCAGCTGACAATTACAGACTTCTTTAAGCAGCAGGACACAGTGTTTTGCCCAAACTGGTATCTTCAACTTGGTACATCGGTGGGATGATTGTCCCAATGCTCAGGGCGATTTTGCGTGATTGGCACGCCGCTTCTGGACAGTGTAGCTCAATAACAAATTGCGCACGGCTACTGGTACAATCAGGCAAAAAAAAAAAAAAAAGTTCAAATGGATCTGAGCACTATGGGACTTAACATCTGTGGTCATCAGTCCCCTAGAACTTACAACTACTGAAACCTAACTAACCTAAGGACATCACACACATCAATGCCCGAGGCAGGATTCGAACCTGCGATCGTAGCGGTCACGCGGTTCCAGACTGAAGCGCCTAGAACCGCATGGCCACACCGGCCGGCCAATCAGACCAACTTTGTCTACTGGCTTCCCCTGCTAAGCAATATCTACCCACCATCGATTCGCAGAACTGACACCCTGATTAGAGATTACCACAATATACAAGAGAAACTTTCTGATCGTCGCTTATAAACAATCGGTGTCACTTATGTCACACGATCAGCTGATTTCGGCGCTGTGTCATTTTCAAGTGCTACGCCTGTTACCGTGATTTTCGCACTGTGTCATTTTAATATGTAACCGATGTAGTAGTAGACATGAGCGAGAACAACGTCCCCTACTCGTCAGCGATTTAAAATGACGTAACTGCCGAAGTGGTATATGTATGTAACCGTGAAAAGTCTTAATATATGTACAGAACTGTGCTCTAAACGATCTGATTCTAGGCTCATTCTACACCTACGTATGTGAATGTGTGCCAAGGCTTCATGCCCACGGCGGCCACAAAAAAGTACCGCTTCCCGCAGCACTGGAGAGATTAGGAGCGGAGCGGCCAGAGGCAGCGGCTACTGGTGGATGCGCGCTCAGACCCCCGGGGGCGTCTTCGGCCCACGCGCTGAATTCTTTATGCGCAGGCGGCGGGAGGCGCCGTATTAGCGCTGCGGGACCGCGTCTCCGTCATCCGGAGAATGCGGTGTTAAATTAGGCCATTAGGTGGACCAAAGGGACTGGCGTCGGCGGCGCCGGCTGGTGCGGCGGTGCGATGCGATGGCCGCTCATCGGCGTGTGCGCGCGCGGCGCCGTCTTTGAAGAGAACCTCGCGGCTTCCTAGGCGCGTTACAACCCGTTGTTTCCGAGTGCGTGGCTCTGCTGCCTCGACACCCTACTTGCCGGCCGGCGGACACTATTTATACCCCCCGCCCGACTCGGGCCCCTCCTTTGTGGCCGCTCCTTTGATCAGTCGCCACTGCGCGCCGGCTTTGTACCGCTCCGCAGGCCAATTTGCCCGCTGCCCCTCTTACCTGGACCGGCACGACTCCTACCGTCATGTACGTACGTACTCCCACCTCTCCCACTCTCCCCCATCTCACACCTGTCTACCGGCTTTTTTACATACCGAGCTGCCGGTCCAGGGGTCGTCCAGCGATCGTTGCTGGACCACCGGCCCCGAAAAGCGCCGAGTTTTTTGGCAGGGCGCCGCCCCGGTCTCCCCAAACACACACACACGTCGGCGAGCATTACTCTCGCTTTTTTTATATTTTTTTCGCGCCAAAAAATGCCTCTGACAGGGGGCAAGGGTGGAGTGAAAACCTTTGTCGGTTTGTTCACGGAGCTTGAATCGGCGGACGCCTTTAGCCTTGATCCTGGGCATCCGAGCCGCCGGAACGGACGAAAGCGCCAATCGGAATCAGGGGATTGGAAGAGAGAAGCCAAACACGCGGCCGCTTTGCTGGGAATGTTTCTTTTTCGTGCTCGGCCGCTGGATAATACGCTGTTGTTACCACTCGCAAGTCCCCATTCTCCCCCTATTTCTTTCTGCCGTGTATAGCCCCACTTTCGTCCTTCCAGGTACTATTACTTTAGCAGCAGTCTCGGTTTCATGTGGTACATGAGGATATTGTAATGCACTGGCCGTGATCTGCCGTAATTAAGTCAAAGAGAAACAGGAGTCAAGTTAGAAGCATTAGTCTGAGGCTCATCTGAAATGAGACGCGTTCCTCCTGTACGTAAACGTTATAAAATAAAGTTACCGAGTTTATGTTTACCTACACGGCGAAAATTAGTTTTATTTCTGCTGCTTTCTACTGCGCATGTGCAAATGTACAGTTGCTGGCGTCCCCTTAAAAAAAATAAAAGCTTTTACAGATATAACACTGGTAGTCTTCACCAACTCGCTGGGACACTGTGATCGTAAGAAAATTCTGGTAACATTTGTTACATTTCCCTCGTTTCGATGCTGCTGTTATCTGAGGTAGAACATCAATCCTCTCTGACTGTTTTGATGCGGTCTTCCTCTCCTGTGCCTAGTACTTTCACTCAACCTCCTTAATTGTTTGTTGGGTATATTTAGTTCTGTCTTCCCTTATAGTTTTTAACCTCTCCAGCTCTCTCCTTCTTGAAAGTGTTTCCACGTTCTTCTTTCTTCGCCGATTCTGCGGAATACTTCTTAATTTTTTATTCTATTAGTTCACTAAATTTTCAATATCTTTCTACAGCATCGCATCTGAAACGCTTCGATATTCTTCTTTTCTCGTTTCCCACAGTCCATGATTCATTCCGTGCTGCAGCACATTTTCAGAAATTTCTTCCCCAACTTAATACCTGTGTTTGATACTAGCAGACTTCGTTTGCCCATGAATGCTTTCTTCGCATGCGTTAGTTCGTTTTTTGTATGCTCTTTTCACTCCGTCGTCACTTTTTACTTTGCTTAGAATGCAGCAGAATTCCTTTACTTTAGCAACTTCTTGCTCATCAATTTTAATGTCAAAATTATCCCTATCCTCATTTTTTCTTCTCATTTTCTCGTGTGTCTTGATCGTATTGGATGGACATGCACACAGTTTCGACTCATATGGATTATCGGCAATACAAATACTTAGTTCCAGAAGCAACACGTCGAACGGTTAGCTAATGCCCGACTCAACTGATGTCGTGTAATTAAGACAGACGTTAGGTGACTGGCCGACACATTATTTTAGCAACAACATACTGGTAGTGATGATGTCCGATGAGAGTCAAAACTGGTAAACTGTTATCATCTTACTGCGATAGAAAAAGTTGAATGGGAGGGAAAGAAATCCTAGTACATGCAACAATGGGAAGTTCCCTCTGCCGTGCACTTCACCGTGGTTTGCACAGTGTGGATAAAGATGCAGGTCTGTTCGCAGGCTCCCAACACGTGGAGAAGTGAGACGTTTCTTAAGAGACCTTGTTGACACGAAAGACACCCCAGAAGGGAAGACTCGGTGTTGTCGAGAAGACTGCTGGAACATGGTGATTGAGAGGATGACTGTTCAGTCCCGTGTCCGCCCATCCTGATTTAAGTTTTCCGTGATTTCCCTAAATCTCTTCAGGCAAATGCCGGGATGGTTCCTTTGAAAAGGGCACGGCAGATTTCCTTCTCTAATTCGATTAGACCGATGACCTCGCAATTTGGTCTCCTCCCCCAAAACAACCCAACCCAACCCATGGTGATCGCTGATGGTGCAGAGCCGAGGGAAGTGGAGAGGTAGGGGAGAGGTCTTCGTTCAGCAATTGATGACATTGAGTAAAATAGTAGTAGTGGTAGTGGGTGGTTGGTTGGTTGGTTGATTTAGGGGAGGAAACCAAACAGCGAAGTCATCGGTCCCATCTGATTAGGGAACGATCGGGAAGGAAGTCGGCCGTGCCCTTTCACAGGAACCATCGGGCATTTACCTAAAGCGAGTTAGGGAAATGAGGGAAACCTAAATCAGGATGGGCGGGCGCGGGTTTGAACCGACGTCCTTCCGAATGTGAGTCCAATGTGCTAACCACTGCCGGCGCGGTGGTCACGGGGTTCTAGGCGCTTCAGTCCGGTACCGCGCGACTGCGGCGGTCGCAGGTTCGAATCGTGCCTCGGGCATGGCTGTGTGTGATGTCCTTAGCTTAATTAGGTTTAAGTAGTTCTAAGTTTTAGGGGACTGATGACCTCAGATGTTAAGTGCCATAGTGCTAAGAGCCATTTGAACCATTTTTTGCTAACCATTGCGCCACCTCGCTCGGTGGTGGTGGTAGCAGTAGTAGTAATAGTAGAAGAAGAGTGAAGCCGACAGCGGACAGGAGAATTTTCTGACACATCGCTAGGGCCATGTTTTTGCCAGAATGCCCACCTCTGGAGAGGGGGAGGGGGGGACGTGATAGTGGGGTGAGGCTGAGGGTCACTGGCCTATGTCGCGAGCAGAGATTCACAGCTGCCGCGTCATTACGACGCCTGGAGCGTAATCGCGTCTTGCGCTCCGGTGCCGACTGAAGAGGCGCCGCCACCTGGCTGCAGATGGCTACTGTGTGTTACGTCACGCGCTGCTGGCGCCCAATGCGACGCCCCGCCCTTTGTGGCCGAACTGCCGCCCCCGGGCTTCTTTCACAGCGGAGGAGGGGGTCGGCGGAGACAAAGATCTGTTGCAGAAGCCGCACGCCCGCTTATTAAATATGAAGCATTATGTACGCGCAGAGCCAGCGGCGCGCGTCAAAGTGGGTAACCGGTGTTCGAGTGGCTTGGCGTCTGTCTGTCTCTTTTCACTTCTCTCTCTTTCTCTATCTCTTTGCGCCCCTTCACTCCGCTCCCTTTTCATGCGGTCGGAGCAGGGAATGGGGAGGGGGGGGGAGGGGGGGGGGGACAGACGGGAGGGATTTATCGCTCGAGGAAATGGAATAAATGTAAGGGCGACGATGTTTTAGAGATTGTGTCACTTGGAGAGTGCCAGCCGGCCGGCTGCCACTTAGGATTGGGTTTCTAATGCACGGCAGGCGGCGACCCCCTGGCGCGGCCGCAGAATTTTTCTTACAAGGATCTGTTACACGCTCGCCATTGTGCCGCGATATCTGCCGTGTAATGGGTGCCGCGCTTTTGTGCTCGCCGCCGGGTAGGGACGGGACGGTTAGGCGCTGTAGAATCGCGAGAGCTGGAGTGGCCGGCACAATAAAAAGAGAGAGCTGCGTGCGTGTCGCCTTTTGGGAGGCGCGCATGCGTAGCCATTAGCGGCGGCCGTGCCATCTCCCGGTGTTACACAAATACTGGTTGCGATCCCGTGTTGATCCCGCGTGAGGCTGCCGGCGGGCGAGTTAATCCCGCGACGGTGAATGGAGGGTGTCCCTCCCCTGGAGGGCTGATTGCAAGGGGAGGGGGTGCAGTGACCTGGCCCGGCGACCGTGGTGTCGTCGGCGGCACCCGAGGGCGACAATGCGGCCGCGGCTTAGCGCCGCCGGCGATCGCTGTCTTGTCCGCGTCGCCTCTCGGCTGCTGCAATTTGCGCGCCGCGCACAAAACGGCCGCCCGCGCGGAGCATCTGCGCGAGCATTGTTGGCGAGTGTGCACCGGCGCTGCACGAGATTCGGGAACCTATCTGGGGCAGCGCGGCGTAAATATGAATCGTGTGCGGGAGGGCAAAAGCGCGCTGGTCTCAAAGAGCTTTCGGTACAGGTGAGGCATTCGGAACTACTGGCACGTGAGATCATTCTCTCCGACACGCCGCAGCCCTCTCGTTTACATGCGTTGGCACGGCACTAGCAGCTGCTCCTGTCACGTGACGCTGACGTCAGATCTACATCAGCTGCTACACTCTTTGTATAAAATCGTATCGACAAAATGGGTTCGCGGACTAGGTGAATTCCTTTTCTTTCTTCGCTATTTCCTTTATCTTCTCTCCGTCTTGTCCTTCTCCTTCTCCTGTCAATGTTGTTTCCGCTTTGTTATTTCTTCTGCCTCGCGAGTCTTCTAAATTTAGCAAAAATCTTGTAGACAGGACAACCACATGCATTGGCACGGTAGTAGCAGCTGCTCCTGTCACGTGACGCTGGCCGGCCGGAGTGGTCGATCGGTTCTAGGCGCTACAGTCTGGAACCGCGCGACCGCTACGGTCGCAGGTTCGAATCCTGCCTCGGGCATGGATGTGTGTGATGTCCTTACGTTAGTTAGGTTGAAGTAGTTCTAAGTTCTAGGGGACTGATGGCCTCAGATGTTAAGTCCCATAGTGCTCAGAGCCATTTGAACGTGACGCTGACGGCAGATCTACATCAGATGCTACACTCTACAGAACTATCTCTTTGTACGAAACACACCTTAAAATCGCACCGACCAACTGGGTTCGCGGACAATGTGAATTCCTTTTCTTTCTTCACTATTTCCTTTATCTTCTCCCCATCTTGTCCTTCTTCTTCTCCTGTCAATGTTGTTTCCGCTTTGTTATTTCTTCTTCCCTGCGAGGCTTCTATATTTAGCAAAAATCTTGTACACAGGACAACCAAGGCTGTGGCTAATCATTTTCGGGATTAAGAAGTCGCTTCAGCTGTTTTCAATCTTTTTGCTATCACATCGGTACTGGTTTCGTGGCACGGAAACCGCATCCTCAGGTGACATCTGCGTAACAATGAATCATGAAAGAGCTGCGTGGGATTAGCCGACCGGTCTCAGGCGCTGCAGTCATGGACTATGTGGCTGGTCCCGGCAGATGTTCGAGTCCTCCCTCGGGCATAGGTGTGTGTGTTTGTCCTTATGATAGTTTAGGTTACTTAGTGTGTAAGCTTAGGGACTGATGCCCTTAGCAGTTAAGTCCCATAAGATTTCACACACATTTGATTCATGAAAGAGTAACAGGCCATAAAATACGCACTAATTTGAAAAAAATTAAAGAACTTGTAAAAGTCGCAAGACTCCAGCAGTCGTTGATAGACCAAATGAATAAGCCGCTAAGTGGCGGTAAGTCATTGAATCAAAATCATCCGGATGTAGGGATCAAAGTCCAAAATTGTCGGTGGAGCCTAAACAAATTACATCACAGTAATCAACTGGTAACACGAAGATACACAAAAAGCCATATAAAGACCTCACGAGTGGCTAGACTAAAGAACAGAGGGGAAGCTTTCATCGAAGTGGCGCAATTAGACAATGTGTGTCAAGCAAGTGCATATTAATGGAAAAGGTGATATAAATAAAAGAACACATACCTCCACTCCAGTCTATGCGAATTCATGGAACGCGACCATGTACTGTGAAACCGCGGAAGTAAACAACCAGCCAGTGCAGGGCTCGCGTTTGCGCAGATGAGGCACGAGAGCAACCGAAGTATCGGTGATCTTGTGGGGAACGCAACTTCGTTCTTATGACATAGTTACGTGAGCACATATTTCCCTATTTCATATGTGTTAAAAGTACTAAAAATTTATATTAGTGGGTTTTTAGGGTCTGTTACTCTTTCACGAATCATTGTTACGGAGATGTTACCAGAGGATTTTCGTTGCCATAAAAGCGGTTGTGATCTGACAATAAAAACATTAAATGCAGCTGAAGCGGGTTGTAAATCGGCAAGACTTCTAAATTTTGCTCTTGAAAATGTTCTTTTCTCTTATATCCAATACTTGACGTTGTTTCTGGTTATTTTCTTATATCTGTTATACATGCTACTGCCGATTTTGTTTTCCGCAATTTCAGGCATATATGTTTCTTCAGTCTCTTCTAATTCACTCAGTAGTGCCTAAAAAAGATTAATCACTTTCTCATTAATTCTCTTATTTTTGTTATATTTTCGTACGTCTCCTAATTACTTGTCTTTCTCCAACCAAATACTAGCCAAACGCAGTTATATTAATACTTTTTATTGTTTTCGATATTTTCAGCCATACGTAAACGAAATCAATAATAAATTATTAATTTTTAAGAGCATTCTCATGTAGAAAATCAGTGGACTCGCTAAAATGCTTTAAAACTGGATTAAAATCAGTCTTGACCGCAACAAAATTTATTTGCAGTGGCAACCGTCTTAGTCGGAATGTGATAACCTGCACAGAGGTTATACCATGATGGTAGGCTGTGTCGGTGATGGGAGAAGGTATCGTGCATCCCTGAATTTCAACGTTACCAGTTGACACCCGCTCCGTTCACCGTCTACCATCATGGTATAAATGGTCTGAAAATTCTGACTGAAACCGGTGACCTTTGCAAATAAGCATTTATTGCGGTCAAGACGGTTTTAATCCATTTTTAAACTAATAAATTAAATAAGTTTCAAACGATTTGCAACACCATACACAGAACACTGGGTGATAAGACAAGGAACGACACTATACTAAAATTTTACGAAGTATTGGCTACGCCTGTTCTAGTATATGGAAGCGAATTCTGGACATTCATTAAGAAAGATAAAAGAACGATTACAGTCGACTGAAATGAAAATTCAAAGGAAATTTAAAGAATGTAAGCTAAGAGAAAATAGAAAATAATATTATAAGAGAAGAAATTAATGAATACAGTATAAATGAAAAAACAGAGCAAGGGTGGTTCAAATGGAAACAAGACACCAGTAGTCTGGGGTAAGACAAGATATTTAAACTAGACATCAAATATAAAACAACTGCAAAGAGAGATGTAGGATAAATGGCGAACAGAAGAAAGAACAGGCTGTATGTTTCATTCATGAAGTGCAGGCGAAGATTATTTTTAACTAATTTCGATTTTATATCACCATCACCTCAATAATTATTACAAGCACCAGTCAATCTAACTGAAAAGATGATAAATATGTGCATTATACAAGATAATATCCGTAACAAAGACAAGATTAGTGGTGAACATCAGGAACAAGACAAAGCTATAAATATTTAAGGGATAGTACTAAAAGCAGCGAGGATCCCACAAAATTAGTAGTAGTGAAGACGAATTGAAGACTTAGACGTGTTGGAAGGGTTCCTGGAAAGTGCGAAACAACTGTAAAAGAAATCGCGAACACGTCGCAAGAACGACCAATTCTAAGATTCTGCAGCAGCATTTAGAGTCCTTACCAAGTAGGCTTGATGACAGAAATTGAATTAATTTCGAGACACGCTTCTAGCATCATAACAGGTATATGGAAGTGTAACAGAAGTACACGGAGGACTTAAACGCTAAGCTCTAGAAGACAAGTGGCTAAATCGTGTTCTGCAAATTTGGAAAACCGATATTTGAGGAAAACTGCACGACACTTTTCGTGCGACCGTCGTACATCTCGCATAGCGACCTTGAGGTTGAAGACGGAACAGGACGCCTGTAGATGCATCTAGACAGCCAGTTTTCCCCTGCTCACTACGGCAATGGAACAGGACAGAAATTCGCAAATACTGGTACTCTCCACCTCACACTATAGAATGGCTTATAAAGGATATATGTGGATGTAGAAGCGACAATGGTGCAGATATCAGTGCTATCGCTCCTGACTATACTGTGAGTTATCGCGTGAATTTCAGAAGCTATGAACAGAAGCAGATCCAAAAAGGTATCAACAAAAATTCTTCACTATGTACTCTGCTAGGGGAAAACCACTGCAATACGTCCGAAACGTCGATTGTTTCACTATTTTAAGTACAACATTCATAAGATGACGTGCTAGCATATCCAGCGGGGTTTTCATGAGACTTACGGCGACCGTGGAAGTCTACATATTTATGTCCAATAGAAACAGATCTTTCAGACTGCTTTGATTATTCGTCCTGTTTTAGGAATACAAACAATTTATTTTTTGATGTTGAATACGGCGACGCTTATCTGGGCTTTTCGACGGTGAACAGGGTACGGAAAGAATTTTACTACATGCCACTTGTTGGACTACCTATAATGTATCACGCGGATTTCCGACAGTGCTTATCCGCAATTCTGATCGGCCTGGAGCTGAATTTCTCCACAGTTAAATGTCTTATGTAGATCGTGATGAGCTGAAAAAATAAAGAGTGAGCTAAAGTAATTTGAATTCATCATAGGTGCAGGACACGCTGTTTTCAGCGTTATCTGTAAAGTAAATGAAATACCGTGCATTCTCTCCACTGTGATTTGTGACGAAAATACACGCTCCGACTACGTTTCCTGAAAGATCACGCACGAGGGACAGATAGAACTCGATAAGTACAACACAGATTAAGTGAATTGATGAGCCACACTACAACTAAAACCCTCAGAAACTTATTACAGCATCCTCTACAAATAACCCGACAAAAATCACGAAGAGGTAGTTTATGGTAAAGGACAGACTGTGCGTGGTTTTCTGACCTTATGAAAATATACCTGTAAAACGAAGAACTACATTTTGGTCGTGTCTGGAAAAGTCATCTACAAATTTCAAATGAAATTTGAGATGTCCCACTGATTTTGTATCTCAGATAATAGCCCGCCACGAGTTACGGAAGTACGACCTGCTCCGACTGTGCGTTAGAAACACAACAACAATGCAGAATCCGGTTGAGATCGTGGCTGTATCTCCATTCGGATTCGTCATTGATTCGTTAGGGACTTCATTGAACTTTTATAACTGCGATTTATTCCAAAAATCTTGCTTCGCAGCTATATTTCGATCCCGACCTGTATCAAAAATAGCAGTGATAGTTATAAACTAATCAAAAAAGATTCCAAACACTTATGTTGTGAAAAAATAATTTATCTTCCATTCTATATCATTACTGTTATTCGTCGTATTTTCCAAAAAGCATTACAACTTTGGTTCTTATTTTGTTTCACACTGTTGACAAAACACATTTCCTCGTCTGTTCTAATGTGCAGTAATTCATAATTGACTGTGTCCGTTCTTCCTGAAAAACTATGCATCAGCATTTGAAAACAAATTACTGTGACAGTACTACAATTCAGTAAAGCAGCTTAACGAGAATATCTGATACGAACACCACAGTTAACAATACGTCTCGCCTTGGCTTTAACTTTTATTAATACTCACACATATCTGCCGTTCCTATCGTTCGTATCATTGTAATAAAGTAACAAGACATTCCAGAAAGGCAACGGAATTTATATTGAGGAGCTAAGTCTCTTCTGCAGCCGTGGTACATTTCCATTAACACGTTCCACTTTTACGGCGTGTTTCTTCCTTATTGAGTCGTGGTGTAGATGCTCGATATGGCGTCTAATTTCGTGTCTATCTTTCGTCGTAAATATCGATTTCCCAGCTCAGAAATAGCCTCACAGTAAGAGGATCAGTTCCAAGGACGGCAGTAATTTGAGCTGCAGCATTAGCTCACGATATTCTTCGAGATTCTTTCGGTGTTTAATTAAACGGAGTGAGTAATGCTTGCAATATTATGGAACTCACTTAGAAAATTCAGCATCTGAGTTGTATGAGCTCTACCTGATCTTTATAATCCCGCTATGCTCTAGTAGAGTCTCAATTTGCGTCATCCATTGTTGTTACGTTAGTTAGCCGACCACAGATGAAGTACCTGCCAGTGGTAGCTAATTATTATCCCACACCTAAGCAACGGGAATGAGAGTGCGTAATGCATTGTTCTACATGTTACGTCCTAAATCTTGTAAAGCGGTACGTCTACAGACTTGGGCGGGTCCCTGTTAAAACCGTTGCATACTAGTTGTTCTAGTCTTTCGGAATTTTACACAACTAAATAATTCGGAACTATAGCCTACGCTAGAAAGTGGAGTGTCATGAAAAACTGAAGTGGCAAAGAGGCAAAAATCGGGTATAAAACCAAAAATAAGGTCCAGAATTTTTTGGATCTAACGAAATTATATGTGAAAATACATTTAGAGCGATGACCGAGTATGCTCTGGAATGAAGTTGGATGATTTTCGAAACACTTAACAGCCAAGTTATTGTTTAATAAGGACAGCATACGAAGAAATGTCTTCTTTTACGTACTTTCACCAATCTGTTCAGTGAATCGCTACGAAGTATTGTCAGAGGGTAGTTTTGTGCTATATTTAGCGATCCTATCTGTCTCCTTTCCACTCAAGAAATAAGTGGTATCAAACCAGAGGACCCGAATAATGATCGACTGGATCAGAAGCAGCATCGTGCGTAGTCTGAAATGAAGTCTTTTTTTTCTCTAGGTGGAAAAGAATTACACATTTCAAAGAAATTTGTATAGGGTATTAGGGATTTAGGCACAGATATTTTGATCATTGGTACCTTAGTATGTACCAACTTCAAAGTGCAAGCTGTTTTTTTTCTCTGAAAACGCATGAGTATAGACTATTCTTTTGCTTCCACTTGTCCACACTTCAATACCAGACCTACTACCCAGGAGAAAATAAACTTTAATGGCTTGCTTGTGCCACGCATACTAAACAACGTGAGAAAATACTGACACTTAACTGCAACTCTAGCTGGTGATTGGACTACAGGGAGCATACATTGCAACACATATAGCAGAGTGATACCTATGGCCTGCCGGCTTTCTGGGGCATAATCAATATAAAAGGGCACCTAGCGTTGCCGGGAAACATCAGCGAACGTTTTGCCTCTAACACAAGTTGTTCCCCAAGTCGTGATCTGAACCCCTAGACGTTTGATGGAAGGACTTTGAAACACCCTACACTACGAGAGAGGCAAATGGTGTAACCCTTTACTATTACAGAAAGATCAGTCAAGCAAAAGACGTGCAAATATTATTTCCTCACACATGTCTCAAGAAAACACGTGGGAGTAAAATAAGAGAAGTTATAACTTACAGCCGGCCGAAGTGGCCGTGCGGTTAAAGGCGCTGCAGTCTGGAACCGCAAGACCGCTACGGTCGCAGGTTCGAATCCTGCCTCGGGCATGGATGTTTGTGATGTCCTTAGGTTAGTTAGGTTTAACTAGTTCTAAGTTCTAGGGGACTAATGACCTCAGCAGTTGAGTCCCATAGTGCTCAGAGCCATTTGAACCATTATAACTTACAGGGTGGGCAAAATAAATCTTGTTCGCAAAATATTTCTTGCCCTTTAAGATGGGCAAACCGGCTTATATTATCTGCGCAGGATGAAGATGATGTACGTTCGGTTGCCTATCTTAGGATGCATGCTGGGCAGTTTATTTTGCCCACCGCGTATATAGAGGATTACGGGCAGCAGTTTTCGCCCCTTACCTTCCAAGAATGCGGCGGGTATAAGGGGTTAAGGGAATAATTGTGGTTCACGCTGTATTCGCTGCCATGCACCTTAATGTGAGTCGCAAAGAGTGAAGGTAGATCTAGAAAACCGGTTCTTAGCATTTCCCAAGAAATGAGATGTTAGGTTTTTTTCTTCGACTACCTGTCAGTTTTAGATTCGTCAACATCTTCGTCACAATCTATTACCAATCAAGTATGGCTATCGTCATTCGCACTGCCCTCCTCTGTATTCACTCGAAATCTCCCTAATCCCGCTTGATACGGCTTCCATAGTATTGAAGTGTGGGTTGCGCAGGTGTTCCGAAAGTGTAAACAAATGTTCGTCGTTAATACGCGACATACGTGAGGACAAGAGCACGGAGTTATGGACTTCTCGCGGTGCAACCAACCTGACGCGCCTTTTCTTGACGTATAAAGAGTGAGCTGTAGACGAAGAGGAGTGGAGGAGTAGCGAGGGCGAGGGTCTTCCAGCAACGAGCGGGGGTGGCGGCGGTAGTGGCGGCCGCGGGGGTGGAGGCGGGGGTGAGGGCCGTGCTAATGGATGTTTGCCGGCGGGGCGGCGCTGAATCAGAGTCGCAGAAACGGCCACCCCTCCTGTGGCGTGGCGCACTGGGTCAGACAGCGGCGGACGGTGCCGGGCAAGTGGCAGCAGTGTCTACACCGGGTAGCGAGGGGAATCTTCGCAGCACGAGACACGTAACACAGGAACTCGCGATATCCTAAGAGCCGTGGAGTAGAGGTAGCCAGATGTCCGTAAACTTCCAAAATTGTGAAACTTCCTGGTAGATTAAAACTGTGTGCCGGACCGGGACTCGAACTAGTCCGGCACGCAGTTTTAATCTACCAGGAAGTTTCATATCAGCCCACGCTCCGCTGCAGAGTGAAAATCTCATTCCGAAAATGTCTCGAATCAGTACTTCACGGGCAGCCGCTAAAAGAAAACACTGTCGGAGCGATATCTAGTCAGGTTTGCGTCAGATCGAAAACTTCTTGACAAACAGAACGTAGCACGCTGTCCGCGGTATAGAACCATTCGCTGACACATAATTGATAACATATGTGCTCCAGAGAACTGGAATAGAAACTGTTACTAGTTCTGTCCTTACGTTCATGTTAGTAAATCTTTTTAATATATTGCTATGTGTGCGTACAATAGAGACTTTGCGTTATTTAATGACCGAAAGAATGATAAATTCACATAAATTAATTTTATGCACAAAATATCTGTCTGTGGCTATAATCTTCACTACGTAAGTTAACAATTTTAGACCATAACAAAAAAAGCTGATAATAATACCTATCACACTACGTAAACGAACCTGATACATACACTTGCAAATATAATGAATAAATTTGTTTAAAAATAAAGTGTTTCTTTCGATAAATCCGAACACATTTGGTAATTGGATTGTGTGGGGAAGGGGTGCAAATGTTGGACACTTGAATACAGCAGGCGGATACAAATGGATACAGGTTGCAGTAGTTACGCAGAACTGAATAAGTTTGCACAGAACCTGATAGTGTCGAGAGCAGCAGCAAACCAGTACTCGGACAGCAACAAACTGATTCTTTTGGAAATAAAAGTTAAGAGCGTCTGTCGCATATATAAAGAGTGAATTTTTCCTTTTCAGGAATGAAAAATGTTGATATCCCGACGTATTATTGCTGCTGATGTTATGCAGTAACTACTAAGCCGTTAGCATCAGTTGCGCTCTCATATTATTATTATTATTATTATTATTATTATTTTTTTTTTTTTTTTTTGCAGCTGAGGGAATGTCACCCAATGAAAACGGTAGAAATGTCCATTGACATATGGACGAAGTACCACGAAATTTAATAAATTCGATTAATGTGTCATGTGTTATGGAAACGGTCATACGGTAAAAACACTTGATGGTAAAAATGTATGGGGCTTCTGAAGTGGAGTGATATCATGGACTTAGTTGTAGGTAACGCAATTCCACGTCATCGATATACTGATGGTATATTGGTATAGTGCAGTTTGTCTAGGAGACAGATTACTTGTTGTTGTTGTTGTTGTTGTTGTCTTCGGTCTGAAGACTGGTTTGATGCAGCTCTCCATGCTACTCTATTCTGTACAAGTCTCTTCATCTCCGAATAACTACTGCAACTTACATTCTTATCTGTTTACTATAGTCTATTCATCTCTTGGTCTCCCTCTACCATTTTTACCCCCATCCCCCCTCCCCACTCACTTCCAGTACTAAATTGATGATCCTTTGATGTCTCAGATTGTGACCTATCAACCGATCCCTTCTTCTAGTCGGGTTGTGCCACAATTTTTTTTTCTCCCCAACTGTATTTAGGACCTCCTCATTAATTATATTATCTACCCATCTACTTTTCGGTATTCTTCTGTAGCTACACATTTCAAAAGCTGCTGTTCTCTTCTTAAACGTTTATCGTCCACGTTTCACTTCCATACATAGCTACCCTCCAGATAAATACTTTCAGAAAAGACTTCCTAACTCTTAAACCTATATTCGATGTTAACAAATTTCTCTTCCTCAGAATTGCTTCTCTTGCCATTGGAATTCTACATTTGATACCCTCACTACATCGTCCATCATCACTTATTTCACTTCCCAAACAGCAAAACTCATCTATTACTTTAAGTATCTCGTTTTCTAATCTCATGCCCTCAGCGTCATCTGATTTAACTCGATTGCATTCCATCATCCTTGTTTTGCTTTTCTTGATATTCGTCTTGTACACACCTTTCCAGGTTTACTTACAAAACAGTCCGAAGCCTTTTGCTGGATGACTACTCAACTGAATGGAATTCACAGAAAGTTGATGCATTGGCGTGTACGAGATTGGTCACTGGCCTTTTTACATCGAAAAGGACAGTCACAGAAAAGCTGAAGCATCCCTACTCACAAACGTACATGGAACGATGTGTAATATACAAGAAGTGAAAAAGTTTTGACAGCCGGTTCCCAGAGAGAAATAAAGGGACATTCTCTAGTCTCCTAAGAATTACTTTAGTACAGACAGTGAGGATTAAACTTGAGCGATAGCAGCTCACAACTAGGGATGTAAGCAATTGTTTTTCCAGATTCCAGTTTAGAGACAGCACTTTAGATCCTATTTTAATATCTGAACGGGGATTTCAAACCCTCTGCTCCATTCAGTCGCGTTGAAACTTTTCTATTCGCTCGATCCTCGAATACTACCGCCGTAGCTACTACAGTCCTGTTTTGAGAAAAGTGGAACTCTACCAACAGTGTTGTGTATTTCGGCCTAAATGACCGCACAAATCGTCGAACATCTGCTTACCACGGAACAGTTTCCTAGAAGAGCACATGCGTTAACGTAAGTGAGATGACAGATGGAGTCCATACGCACTAGCGCGATGAGCTGCTTTTCCGGACAGAAAGTGGTGCGCAGCGAAAATAAACTGACAGCTTCGCCGGATAAGCAGTCACGCGAACCTCATCGTACCACAACGTCTTTTGAAGTCTGAAGAACGTGACCTGTAAAACAGAACTCAGTAGCTTCCGAAATGTCTATTGGTCGCTCCACCGGGATACCAAAAAGATCCACACAGCAACGCAACAACAAGCACATATTTCTCAGATCTAGAAAGACCAAAATTTGCAAAAATTCTCACTGCAGCATGGAAGTGACGCAGAATACAGCAATCGTAATAGGTAAGAAGGATCAGATTCAGCTTCTTGCCCATTATTTTGAATTTAAATGTTTCAGCGTTACCAACAACTTCCGGCAAATGCTTCACGAGATTGCAACCGGCCTGTTGCCACAAAGTTCTGAAACTTCTGAGATCTCGGACGCTCGTAAGTGCCATTTTCTCGATAGTATCTAAGACAAGCAGTCCCCCAGCTACTCCATGTATACATCGAAGCGAACTCTTTCTGCAGGAAGCACGAGACGGCGAGACACGAACCACTGCAGGAATGAAGCTTACTTCCTAAGCTTCACCGGCAGAATAAGGAACGGGTATCTACAGTTTAAACTGCAATCAGAGAGCTCTTACAACTACTATGGAAAGAGCTACATTCTATCTATTGATATGTGTTACCTAATTCAATTTTATTTCTTCTAGACGTAATGACAAAGCACCTCTTTAATCGAGAATGATTTCGGCAGTTCGTCGTCCATCTTCAGAAATCACAAGTATTAGTATGCATGTGGTGAACAGATCGTGTACGCAACGTGCGTTTAAATGTCCACACTAGTAGCATATACTATCTAAGACGTGGTTTCTAAAGATGTCCTAAACCGCTCACGATTAAAAGCGCATCTTGTGATTGTGTCCAGAAGATCAGAAAACGACGGTGTAACGAATATTCTACTTTATGACCATCTGTAGGAGAATAGGCAACTAAGCGAGACGGAGCAAAAACTGGCACTAGCAACATTTTCGACTTCAATGTGAAATAATACGAAAATTCTGGTGAGAGAGTTTGATATCCAAATAAATAGTAAATATGGCACTGTGTATTTATCCCAAAATACAGCAGTGCGCACTGCGCAAACGTCGAGTATCATTCAAACAACATTTGATTCCGTTCATTACGTAATAATGTTCCCATTCAATAAAGCACTCAGCGCACCTGTCAAAGCTGTCGAAGGCTACGTGAACGTTTTAGAGTGTTGCTGTACATGTGTAACTGTAGAGGATTTTATTCCAACGGAGGTTGCGTTTGCACGTCGCTTCAATTAAACAAAACGGATTGCAAGGAAAAAACTCGCTGTCGAAACCAGAAAAAAATTATCTCTTCATAGGAACGTGATATTTCCAGTACACGGAGTAGGTAGGTTTGGATTTATCGTTTCGTTTGAATTAAAAGTTGTGTCGTGGTCATTTGAGATGGCTTACTCATTTGAAAAAGAGTGTGAGAGGAAGTGATCGTGGCCATAATTACAACAGTCGATGAAGTGATACTCGGAAATAACGCAAAATCGAATTGTGCGTGTTCGAATAGGCATTTCAACACAGTTCCAAACACTGGTCCACTGTCCACCTACTACATCTCCCGCTAGACACCTGATATTTTATATGTACGACTGTTCGACAACGTTATAAATGAGGAAGGTTTTCAGTAACCAGCCTCTCCATTACGTTGGCGAATTTAATTTATTACACTTTATCGGTTAAGTTTTTCACGTCTATCTACGCAAATTAAGCTCATTGCATAAAAAAGTTGCAAGCCTAATATTTTTTTCTCGACATCTGCTTATTTTTCTTCGTTTTTGCTTGCATAATTGGTCCTCCGAACGTATTAACACAATGAACTGTAAACACTGCTTACACTTCCATTGTAAGTGAGTCTAAAACACAAGAGCTGACAGCCGGCCGCGGTGGTCGTGCGGTTCTAGGCGCTACGGTCGCAGCAGGTTCGAATCCTGCCTCGGGCATGGACGTGTGTGATGTCCTTAGGTTAGTTAGGTTTAAGTAGTTCTAAGTTCTAGGGGACTGATGACCATAGCAGTTGAGTCCCGTAGTGCTCAGAGCCATTTGAACCATTTGAACCAAGAGCTGACTTTTAGACCTACTTTCCAACTTGTAGTACTAAGTATTTCCATTATTAATGGAAGTTTATCTGCACTGGAGCGAATAGTATAAAGTCATGAGCAAAACGAAGGTGATTCAGTTAAGTTCCAATACTGCATATAGATGACAGGCAGTGAATACCTCGTAACTCCCTTTTGTTAAATTTTGCAGGTAAGCAAAAACGGTTTGTTACAAAAAAAAATAGTTTCTACATGCATAACTCTAGAGTAGATACCTAGTAATTGACAGGTTAGAAAAGTCAGTACACTATCAAGTCTCTCTTCGATTATGGAGTTGCTGGTTACTGGAATTCCGAGTTTTCACAGGCTGATAGAGTTACGAGGTTTCCGTTGCCTAACGTAGAATGAATCAATTCCTTGCTCCTCGGGAGCTATAAAAAAATGCGCTACTCAAATACCGTGACGGTGTCAATATTTCAATCCTCATGAGACCGCGCCAATTACACTACTGTGATTTTGAAACAAATCTATGGTTTGGTGATTGGGCTGGATTACATAAATGTAAACTTTCTCACGGAAATTCAGTGACGAATTATTCTCGCCGAGCGGGATTAGCCGAGCGGTCTCAGGCGCTGAAGTCATGGACTGTGCGGCTGATCCCGGCGGAGGTTAGAGTCCTCTCTCGGGCATCGGCGTGTCTGTTTGTCCTTAGGATAATTTAGGTTAAGTAGTGTGTAAGCTTAGGGACTGATAACCTTAGCAGTTAAGTCCAATAAGATTTCACTCACACACACAATTATTCTCGGTATATTAACCGATTAAACCGACGTATAGCGACGTTTCGACAATGTCATCATAAGGTCGCGTATCGGGCTCATGTAGGATGCTAATATTTATACGCTCCAGTTTTCTGGTCTGCATCCGACGGAGTCCCGTGCACTACCAAATGCGACCAATTCGCGCGACACTAGCAGATGCAGATCTGATGACTGGAACATGTAAATGTCAATACTGAACAGGACCACGGCACATCGATAGAAGATGAAAATAATAAACTTTCCGAAACCAAATTACTCGGTTGATATCCCCGAGAAGAATTCATCTGCTCTATATTTTGTTTACCCAGTTCATGGTCACCATCATCATCATTATCATCATTTCGTCTCTTGTTACGTATTTTTGAATGAACATGACATTTTTCCAAGCCTTCATGAAACAAATATATGGCTGAGGTGCCCACTAGGAAGATATAATCAAGTACTTCTGTACTTTGGTATACCAGTCTTCCCTCTTCCTTGTCTTTGTGGTGTCACCGCCAGACACCACACTTGCTAGGTGGTAGCCTTTAAATCGGCCGCGGTCCGTTAGTACACGTCGGACCCGCGTGTCGCCACTGTCAGTGATTGCAGACCGAGCACCGCCACACGGCAGGTCTAGTCTAGAGAGACTCCCTAGCACTCGCCCAGTTGTACAGCTGACTTTGCTAGCGATGGTTCACCGACTACATACGCTCTCATTTGCCGAGACTACAGTTTAGTATAGCATTCAGCTACCTCATTTGCTACGACCTAGCAAGGCGCCATATTCAGTTACTGTGTCTTCTGAACAGATAATGTTGTGACTCATGTAACGTCAATAGCGACGTTCATCATTAATGGATTAAAGTTAAGTAACAAACTAATTACGTCCGCTTTCTGAATTCTGATTCCTTGTCATGTTCCAGACCTCACGTCAGTATAGTTCTTCCCTCCTCACGCCAGCCTGCGTGAGCTAAAACGCGTGCATTTCGGCCCCTACTAGTAACACGGTGTTGGCTCTTCTGCCAACACAACAGTCTTAGCATATGATTTAGCGGCTATTGGCATTTCAACTTGTTTTAACGCTGCTTCCATTTACTCCAGTACCTAAATGCTTCATTAAAATTAATTATCTTTAATTCTTCCTGGATATCTTCATTTCTCTGCCGGGTAATGTGTAACCAGCCATTGCTTTCGGAAATCTCATCACAGAACTTTCTATCAGTTTGTGCATATTCAGTTCTGTGCTGAAATATAAGTTGTAGTAGCATTCTCACGATCAAAAGGTGTACCGGGCACAGCCGCCAACTGTCTACGTTTCCCATGATTTGTCATTTCCGCTGGCAGCCAGGTCTCTGCCGCCTTCTGAATAGCCTCCATCCAGGAGCCGGCAGACTGGAACACGCCGGGAGGCAGCAAGGCGGAAGAAGTCAGCGGGGAGCGCCATCGCCCGCACCTGCCCGTCCGCAACGGACCTCTCGGCGGGTCAGAGGTCACGGGAGCGGTTCCAGCGGCGCCCAGCAGTCAAGTCGTACAAACACTCTGCGACTGCGACAAAGGGCGCGACGCAAACACGGTGGCCGCGCGGCGCGGGGGGCCGATTCATTCGATCAGGGGTGTCCACGCCGCTAGCGCCGCCAGCGCCGCGCGTGGCGTTCCACCTCTTTTAATATTAAAACTTGTCGATCCATTTACATTCCTTGCCAATAATAGTGAAGCATCCAGTATACATGATCAGATGTCACTTTCGTACACTTACACACCGTCAGCGGTTACGTATGTATTAATACACTACTGTCCATTACAATTGCTACACCAAGAAGAAATGCAGATGATAAACGGGTATTCATTGGACAAATATATTATACTACAACTGACATCTGATAGCATTTTCACGCAATTTGGGTACATAGATCCTGAGAAATCAGTACCCAGAACAACCATCTCTGGCTGTAATAACGGCCTTGATACGCCTGGGCATTGATTCAAACAGGCGTGTACAGGTACAGATGCCCATGCGGCTTCAACACGATACCACAGTTCATCAAGAGTAGTGACTGGCGTATTGTGACGAGCCAGTTGCTCGGCCACCATAGACCAGACGTTTTCAATCGGTGAGAGATCTGGAGAATGTGCTGCCAAGGGCAGCAGTCGAACGTTTTCTGTATCCCGAAAGGCCCCTACAGGACCTGCAACATGCGGTCGTGCATCATCCTGCTGAAATGTAGGGTTTCGCAGGGAACGAATGAAGGGTAGAGCCACGAGTCGTAACACATCTGAAATGTAACGTCCACTGTTCAAAGTGCCGTCAATGCGAACAAGAGGTGACCGAGACATGTAACCAATGGCACCCCATACCATCACGCCGGGTGATACGCCAGTATGGCGAAAACGAATACAGGTTTCCAATGTGCGTTCACCGCGATGTCGCCAAACACGGATGCGACCATCATGATGCTATAAACAGAACCTGGATTCAGCCGAAAAAATGACGTTTTGCCATTCGTGCACCCAGATTCGTTGTTGAGTACACCATCGCAGGCACTCCTGTCTGTGATGCAGCGTCAAGGGTAACTGCAGCCATGGTCTCCGAGTTTATAGTCCATGCTGCTACAAACTACGTCGAACTGTTCGTGCAGATGGTTGTTGTATTGCAAATGTCCCCATCTGTTGACTCAGGGATCGAGACAAGGCTGCACGATCCGTTACAGCCATGCGGATAAGATGCCTGTCATCTCGACTGCTACTGATACGAGGCCGTTGGGATCCAGCACGGGTCCGTATTACCCTCCTGAACAGACCGATTTCATATTCTGCTAACAGTCATTGGATCTCGACCAACGCAAGCAGCAATGTCGCGATACAATAAGCCGCAATCGCGATAGGCTACAATCCGACCTTTATCAAAGTCGGAAACGTGATGGAACGCATTTCTCCTCCTTACACGAGGCATCACAACAACGTTTCACCAGGCAACGCCGGTCAACTGCTGTTTGTGTATGAGAAATCGGTTGGAAACTTTCCTTATGTCAGCACGTTGTAGGTGGCGCCACCGGCTCCAACCTTGTGTGAATGCTCTGAAAAGCTAATCATTTGCGTATGACAGCATCTTCTTCCTGTCGGTTAAATTTCGCGTCTGTAGCACGTCATCTTCGTGGTGTAGCAATTTTAATGGACAGTAGTCTAGCTGCAATTGTGTGTGGGAGCAAACACGACTACCAGATTGCAGCAGCGATGTTCGTGTTTAGTGATTTACCAGGCCTGGTAAGGCACAGAAGTACCGTGAACAGTTAGATGTTGTGTGATGCCGCGCACTTGTACGACACTGCGTTATCAACACCTTACGGAGGGGCCTCATTGTAGGTCTCCGTTTGGTCGTCTGGTCGAATCGTGTGGGGGTATTTGGATGTGACGGCGCCCCAATGTTGAACTGCTCGAGAACATGACGCGTGGCATGTTCTTCGTCTAGATTAGGGTCGACCAAGTGTGACCGCCACAAGGGAGGGCAGTCAGAATGTACATCAAGCGCATCGTAACCCCTTCATATCCGCGCCTGCCATCCGACAAGTTGTGAACTCCCTGCAATACTCCGTGTCATTCCGCCTCATGCCGCAACCGAGAAGCACGAAAAGCTGATAAATGACGTCGAATTGTGTTCAGCGACGACACGTGGTTAGGCTCTACCGTGGGTGACCATCGTTGGTGAATATGGCGGCGACCTGAGGTAGGTACAGCTCTTCCTGTGTTTTGGAGAGACACAGCGGTGTCACTCCTGGGTGTGGGGGAACCACCAGGTATGACTTCAGGTCACGGCTGGTCGTGTTTGAGGGAAATGCGACGGCACAACGGCACGTCACAGACACCCTGCATCCTCATGTTTACCTCTCACGTGGCAGCATCGTGGTACCAGTTTTCAACAGAACAATGTTGATCCACATATGGCACATGTCTGCTTGATACTGAAGTACTCACGTGGCCAGCAAGACCTCAGATCTGTCACTGACGGACGTGCATGGGACCAGCTTGGACCTCACCTCCGTTCCAGTGTCTGTAGTGTCCTCGCCAATGGACGCAACCGGAACTGTTGAGCTGAGACAGTTTCTGACTGCCGTCACGGGTGGCCTTAGAAGTTTGCCGCCAACCTCAACCGCGGCCCAATCAGCAACCTCCACGCCACTGCCAATGAGGCGGACTTCCGCGCTGTGATAAGCGGTGACCATAGACAGCAACGGACGGTTTATGTTCAGCGTTGACATACGACAAAAAAATGGTTCAGATGGCTCTGAGCACTATGGGACTTAACATCTGAGGTCATCAGTCCCCTAGAACTCAGAATTACTTAAACCTAACTAATCTAAAGACATCACACACATCCATGCCCCAGGCAGGATTCGAACCTGCGACCGTAGTAGTCGCGCAGTTCCCGACTGAAGCGCCTAGAACCGCTCGGCCACCGCGGCCGGCTGACATACGACAGTTTAAGAGCTGCAGTTCGTATCCGCAGTTCCTTGTGGAGATCAACCTGTGAGACTTAGTCTACAAGTGGGGCGCCTGTAGCCTTCGCACAGGGACAAGTGTTTACTACAGTGACTGACAGTGTGGCACCCATGACAGACATAGTCTTGTTTACATTGTATTCAGTAACACATGTCCTGCTTAGTTGTATCGTCCACAAGCACATCCGATGAGTTGCTGTACAATTTGAGTAAAGTACTGCAGTGCAATAAAGTGTGCATTTTTGTGTCACTAATTTCTTTCCACTATCACAGTTCCTCCATCTACCTCGGGAAATGTTCAAATGTGTGTGAATTCCTAAGGGACCAAACTGCTGAGGTCATCGGTCCCTAGACTTACGCACTACTTAAATGCTAGGAACAACACACACACCCATGCCAGAGGGAGGACTCGAAGCTCCTGCGGGAGGGGCCGCGCAAGCCGTCACATGGCGCCTCAAACCGCTCGGCCACTCCGCGCGGCTCCACCTCGGAGCATCTAAACCTAATACGACGTGTGCGAGCCGTTCTACCGAATCAGTGCGGGCATCCGGGCCAGAAGAGTGCAGCGTCATATTGATAACTATGCTCATACTGCCAAGTACTTGTAAGTTTGACTCGACTTGTAATGAAAGAAACAGCGTCACATTCTCTCTCAACCCTTGGAGTTTCATTTCTTTTCGAACTCTCGTTTTGGGTGCTTCAATTTTTTTTCAGTCAGGTAGTAAAAGTACCTATGGATTACAATTACGAAAAATTTAAATTGGAAATATTACATAGAAAACGCTGTAGGGAAGGCTAACAAAAGACTGCTTTCTATTTGTAGAACATTTCAAGGTGCAACAGATGTACTAAAGAGACTGCCTACAATACAGTCTTGTCCCACCTATAATACAGTCTTCTGCTTTCTATTTGTAGAACATTTCAAGATGTAACAGATGTACTAAAGAGAGTGCCTACAATACAGTCTTGTCCCTCCTATAATACAGTCTTGTCCCTCCTATTTAAAATACTGCTGTGCGGTACGGGATCCTCACGAGGACGTCGAAAAGTTCAAAGAACGGTAGCTCATGCCGTATAACCGCGAAGCGAGAGAGAGAGTCACGGATATGATAAGCAATTTGAGGTGTCACTCATTAAAACAAAGGCCCTACTCGTTGCGAAGAGATTAACTTTCTATCACCAATTTTCTTCTTGGAACGGTAAAATATTTTGTTGACTCCCACCTACATAATGAAAAATGCCTATGGTAATAAAATGAGAGACATCAGGGATCACACGGAAAGATTAAGGTGTTCTTCAACGCGCTATTCAAGAGTGGAATAGTCAAGAAATAGTTTGAAAGTGGTACTAAGAACTTTCTGCATTATGTTTAAGTGTGAATCGCAGAACATTGCTATTCGAGACTGGATTAGTCAAGAAACAGTCTGAAAGTGGTACTAAGAACCTTCTGCCTTACGTTTAAATGTGGATTGCAGAACAGTCATGTGGATGTAGATGTACGTCATCAGAAGTAATTACATGCGACGAAATTCTAACCGCAGAAGTATTGGTAGATTGCAGTCTACAGTTACTAGAAAATACCACAATTCCAATAAAAGTAATAATATGAAAAATAAATATAAAACACATTGCGATTTTTCAGAAACTGGACCAGTATGTAGACAATAGTCGTAAGCCTAACATACAGGATGCGAATGTAATTTAATCTTACAAATGAAAGAAAAGGAAAAGAAATTGATACCATAGTAAGGATTTATGAGATAAAGGGACTAACTGAATGTCATCCAAATACAATATTTAATTCATGTCACAGTTTCCAGTGGTCGGTAGACGGATTCGGGCTGAGCGATTCTAGGCGCTACAGTCTGGAACCGCGTGAATGCTACGGTCGCAGGTTCGAATCCTGCCTCGGGCATGGATGTGTGTGATGTCCTTAGGTTAGTTAGGTTTAAGTAGTTCTAAGTTCTAGGGGACTGATGACCTTAGAAGTTAAGTCCCATAGTGCTCAGAGCCATTTGAACCATTTGAACGGATTCGGTCCATTGTTCTGCACGCTCTTATTTTTATTAATTAGTTGACATTGCGAAACTATATCGAACACAGCATAAACCTGGGTGCCGACATTTAGTTTCCGCAGACAAAGGGAGCAAGCTGTGTATCACAAGATTTGAGTAATCCGTGCTGCTTCGTAGAGACATATTATGTTGCCAGAAGGGTCACAATACCGAGCATAAAACGTATTCCAAAAGTCTACAACATACTGACGTCAGCGAGCGCTCATGTACAGTCCGGTTATTAAAATTATTTGTGCGTTTGCCGTGTTTTTGTCAGTGCGATACAATCCATTTCTGTCATTTTCTTGTTGCCAATCCCACAAACGTTAGTGCACCGCATTTAAGCTAAGCCAAGTCTGCAACCATTTGGCACTGAGTCGGCAGCCGCTGCGCAAAGCAGATTTGCAGGCTGTGTTTTCGCAGTGCATTAGCACCCTCCGCCAGCGACTCCGCGGCCGTGCAGAGGGCAGCACGGTCGCGGCAGACGGCACCCGGCGTGTTAATTTCCCGCGCCCTGTCGCTCTCTTTAATACCGGCCAGTTCACCCCCGACTCCTGCGGCCTACGCACCCCACGCTGGGAACCTACCCCCAAACACCCCTCCCCCCTACACGCCCCCTTCACAAACCCCCTGCCGGACCGCTGCCACGCGGCAGCTCACACCACAACCTCTGTGTTGTTTTTAAAACGGGGCAGCTTCCAGATTTGACACAAAGCTTCATTACATCACCATTTGTAAGAGCGGTGTTTATTTTTTGCGCGCGTGTGAAATGTATACCGGACCGGCGAAAACACGCCAACTAATTGCTGTTGCGTCCCGCCAGGAGGCTCTGCTATCGCCGGCTACTGTAATAACCTTTTGTTTCTTTTGTTTCGCGCGATGCGCGGTGCGTTGGCGATCTCCCGGCGCCGATGAATAATGAATCGGCCCTGCTCTCTCCCGTCTCCCTCCCCCACTCTCTGCCTCTCTCTCTCTTTCTCTCTTTTTGGTCGTCATCCGCCCACCGGCTTGCCGAAATGAGCAATTCAATTTCCTTTGCGTCGATGAGAGTGTATTAATATGTAATCTACCTTCGGCGATCGTTTTACGATTTTTTTCGCGTCGAAAACACCGAAGAATATTTTCACACGTTTAATAGGATAAAATCGTTACGTATTTAAAATAGAGATCCGCCGGTTTGGTTTTTTGTGCTGCGAAAAGCATTAATTTCCGCAACTCTGTCGGTTTCGTGTGTAGACCTCGCAAGCGATTCTAAAGCCGATGGTTCACATTCCCTATGAGTCGGCGACAGTGAACTACGTATCTTAGTATAATTAAAGCCGCCATGTGAGAGGAATATAATACGATATAGTGTATACATTTACATCGGGATAGCTTAATCCAATACAACTATAACAGCACATTGATTCGTTTGGTATGGCATCAACAACTACCGTTTACCGGCGCTAGAGCGTGTTACAACTAAAAATTTCCTTCCAGTGCACGGAGAATCGAGAGGCTATAACGCAATGAGAAACAATTCTTTTCTGTAAAACAAGTTTTACAGAGTTGCGAGGACTTGCTCATAATGTGTTATCAACACTACATTCATTCTTACTGCTGGTGACGCTGCCAGTTAAATTTAATCACGTTTACCTGGTTCGTCGTGGCGTCCCCAGAATCGTTAGCAGAAACGGCAAAACACTTACAGTAGATTTCAGTCACGTATCTGTTCCCTCCGATCCTGTGTTCGGCCGAAACGCTATAGTTTGATCAAAATACGCATAATCCGCGTCAAAACAAAATCCTTTCGGCCCACTACACAGATGGCTTCTCTAAGTAGTTTTCGGTAGTAGGCTTCTCTCTTACTATATGAGAGAAGTAGTGGCATCTCCAGTTTCAAAAGACTGTGTCCTATCTACTGAAGCAAAAATAATGCCCGTCTTTGTTTCTGTACGCAATTCTTACCCGCAGTACAGCAACGTGCGCTCGGTTCCTATAAGATCTTTCTGTTTTATCTAGTTGGAGCAGTTTTATCTGTACGTGGACCACTCTCCCTCAGACTTATAATACCACGTTTCTGGGCATATCTGAATCGATTGTTCAGAATTATTATTATTATTATTATTATTATTATCATTACATAATTATTATTACTTTTATTTTCAGTATAGAAGTTACATTGTTGGCTATTATCAAGTCTACTACAGGCTACTCCCAGCTTCACAAAGAATAGCCCTGGTGATTGGTGACTTTACACTATTTCACAACAGTTTACGCAGGAGTATTGTGCGAATATTTCACTGTGTTTACTGCGTTTTGGGAGTCTAGATAGAGCGCTCTCAAGTCATGTGATATTGATTCCGATGACCTTTTTACATTCGACCAGGATCTTATAATTCTGTTTCTTCTTACCCCCTTGTCATGAATGTCCCCATCACATGGACTGGGACATCGATTAAGAGACATGACCTTTTATCTGGCAGACGTACCACAATGCTATCTTTTGTTGGGTGCACAGGATACCATTAGCCGTCGTGAGTGCTTTATTTAAGTGGTCGTACCATTTGCTGGAGGATTGTCGTACTCCCAGAGATCTGCACATTCGCCGATCGAGATATGAGCAAACTTTATTGTGCCTCCTGAGGTTAGGATTCTTCGCCAAGAACAGGAACCCTGATATTATGTAGTCCTTGGTCTCCGATAGTACTTCACAAAGCTGAGGTTTTTTTGTTTTGAATATTATCATTATTATATGTAATATATATAATTATTATATATAATAAGTATTATTATTATTATTATTATTATTATTATTATTATTAGAACTAGTAAAAGTAGAAGTAGCTATTATTGTTGTTATCACTGCTGTGATTTCTCAGCACTATTATTCCAAATGGCCTTCGAAGTGTACATAAATTTCGCTTGTGTTAGTACAACTACAATTACTGTTTATAATATAATAATTATTATCATTGTTTGAGTGTATTGTGATGTAGGAAGTGTTGTGTGCGTAAAACCCTTGCCTCAAGGAAGAGAGGGCTCCAGTCTCATCATGGTTAATAAATAAACAAAAATTTATCTGCAGAATGTGAAACTTTCTGTCAGATTAAAACTGTATGCCTCACCGGGATTCGAACCTGAGGCCTTTGCCTTTCGTAGGCAAGTGCTCTACGAACTGTATTACTCTTGCACGACCCACGACCTATCCTCACGGTTTTACTTCCGTCGGTACATCTCCTAGAGCTGTGAAGGCGGGTCGTTGGTCGTGCTTGGACAGCCCAGTCGATGGAGCACTTGCCCACGGAAGGCGAAGTTCCCAGATTCGAGTTCCAGTCAGCACATAGTTTTAATATGCCAGGAAGTTTCAAAACTTTATCTGTTAATCACCAAATACAGTACCTGATAAAACAGGTATAAAGCTTCATCAATAAAATACATATAAAGCTAAGAGGGATAGAGACTACTCTATTGTGAAAACAAATACTGCCAAGAACTAACACTGCTTTTTTTATTTATTTTTTTCAGTTCTCTGACAGGTCAAATGCGGCCCGCCACGACTTCCTTTGCTGTGCCAATCTCTTAATCGTAAACTAGCACTTACGCCCAACGTCCTTGTGTAAAGTAATAGTTGAAGCAATGTGATCCGTTTTTTAGGAAATCGACGAAAACTGAAGGGAGCACCATCTCTTCTGAGACACCCTGTGTTACTGAGAGTATTCGGAATCGGCGCTACAAAAATAATTAGGGGAGCGGGAGGAACATTGGGAGGCAGAAGGCATCCATTTGTCCCAGTGTCGGGCGTTAATTTGTTCCCGGCACTCCTAATGTGGCGCCCCACTGCGCCGAACCAGCCTTCTCCTTCTACTGCCCCGCCGGCCGCTTTCAGCCAGACAATGGAGTGCGAAATCTCCAAATATAACACTTCCGCCCGCTGAATACACAACCGTCTCGGCTCCCAGTGAGAATCGCACGAGGTCATTACTTACCTCCCGGCGGGATACGCTAGTTATACCGTATAAACACACGCCGTTTGTTGATTGCCTGTTTCTCATACTAGGGCATACGAATCCATAATTTATGTCTTTCGAAAGAGCTTATTACCATAAACAAGGGCTTAGTTTTGATGCACTACCGTTCTCATGGTATGTCAGTCGTCGTTTCGAATCAACCTAGAGTAATATACATAGAGTACCTCGATAAACCATCAGCGTATATTTTGCTTACGTCCAAAAAGGAAGGGAAATAGTCCTTTAATGTTTGGTCCGTATATTGGAAGTTAGCGGCGGAGCATTCGCTCAAGAACGAAGATAGGCCAGGAAATAGTATGTGTACATTCAGAGCTAACATACTATTCTAGATTATGAGTGATTTAAGGAAATCTTTGGAAATATCTGAAGAAGTGTTTATAGCACAACGACAGAGTACCTAATACATTTTTCATATAATTGATTCTGTAACTATATGCACCTTTTATTATGTTACTGATGAAGTCGCAAAAATTAAATGTCAAAGGATTAATTCAAACGAACTAATTAAAAAAAGAATATTATAATCATCATGTAGTAAAAATGCTCTCCTAGTCAGGGAAGTCTGCTGTTGTGCTGAGCCAAAGAATACACTTGAAGTAAGGAGTACTGTCACTGGGCTCGTAAACGCAGAGACGGGCAGAAGTAGCCGGCGGAGGGAGTTGCTAGCGACAAGTGTCCAAGAACACACGTGGTGCGCGGGATGTAAGGAATAAACTGTAAGATTTTTAGTATATGGCCAGGCATATTATGTGGTTGTAAATGGGCACAGTACATCGTCATCAAGTCATGGTGTTAACTGTGCATCTACATCTGGGCTCGAGTCAGTGCTTTTGGTTGTGTCCTCGCCTGATTACAATTCAGTAATTCGTAATTACAGTCTATAAACACTTAATAATCATACAGTGATTTATGTTCAGACAGTGAGCTGACAACCGTTCTCAAGTAATTTGCAGCCTAAAATTATAACATATTCAGTTTATTTATCCCACATTCCACTAGCCATTTCTCATTTTTGCGATTTTTGACAAAATTTATTTCGATCGTTATCGCTCAAAGTGGTCGCGCGATAATGATTCGGCTATACCCGGATTTCAATTATTCTTCAGAACAGATGCCTTTCCCAAACAACAGAGAATATTAGGTGCACGTGTCATTTTAAAATCCTAAGTAACCAGGAGTGTAGGTCCGTTATATATTCCGAAATATGAGCATCTGTTGCTTGGAATTTTCGTACAATCTCAAGTAGATTGTGGCTGCATGGTGATTCAGATGTGAACCTCGCACAATCGCACCAAAAAGCCACCCTGCGTTTTTCCATTAAGCATATCCCGTGTGAGGGTCAGAAACCTCCATCAGTTTCTGCATTTCACAGCTAACTTTTGGAGAAAATAGTAGCAAAACATCTAAGCAAAAGTAAGAAGATTTCCGAGTTCTGGCCCGGATCGGCCAGTCGGTACCGACCGGCCACCGTGTCATCCTCTGCCAATGGCGTCTTTGGATGCAGTATGGAGGAGCGCGGGGTCGGCCGTTGTCAGCCTCCTTGAGCTCGGAGCCGCTACTTCTCACTCAAGTAGCTTCTCAGCAGGCATCACAAGACGCAGTGCACCCCGGACCAGCCTCCCACGAAAGTTCCTGGCAGTACCGGGAATCGAAATCGGGGCCATCCGCACAGCAGACAGACACGCTGGCCACCGAGCTACGCAGGTGGACAGCAATTCTCAAAAATGGTAACGAAATCTAGAACTTATAATCTCCGTTCAACTAGGATAATTTGCAGCTGCTTGCCTGATGGCCTGCTCAGGTAATTGTCCTTGCGTCCTGACCGATAATATTCCAGCCAAGTAACGTGCATTTGCACATGTTTCACCCACCTGCTGTCTACAACAAATCCGACTCGTTTTGTTCATCCACAGGTAGAAAGGACAAACCACAGGAAATTGAATAAGGCAAGACAGAAGGGAAACATCCTGAAGATAAAAAGAAGGTCCCGAACGTAGGCGGAAGCGACTGAAAGAAAAAAGCATTTACACGCCCGTATATCCTTAGTTTGCAGACCCATAGCTGTAGTGCTAAGTGAAATATTTGCATACTTGGATTTAATTTTGTCTAAATTACGTCGTCATCACAGTTGTGTGAGTTTGTACCTACTACAGGTCTTAAATTAACAGATAGCGCACTTTTCAAATTTTCGTACGCACTCGTATGCTTTTGAAAGGCTATATTTTTCGAAACTGTCGTTTATTGGATATTATTCTGAAGAAATGTACTATGCACTGATATAAACAAATTGTTATTATTGTTATTACATTAAGGTTTTTAGAGAGAGGATCAACGAAGTGAGGTTAGTGTTTAACGTTCCGTCGATGACGCTGTCATTAGAGACGGATCAGAAGCTCCGATAGAGAAAGAAGGAGAACCATCCCGGTATTCACGTGAATGCGATTTAGGGAAATCATAGGCGGCCAGACGAAGATTTGAGCCACTGCCCTCTAGAGTCAGAATCCATTGCCTTACTACTGCGGCACCTCGCCCAGCAGAGAGAGAATCAGCACACTTATGCTGACAGCGATAACTTAATGTTATATTCCGTTGACGTGAGAGATGAACCGGCGTTATGGTAATAACGAACGACGCTCGTGGCCTTCCACATCCTCTTCGCTTCCCTCTTATTCCGTCCTTCATTCTGTTACTCTTTTCCCCGGGCAACGAACGTGTGGCGCCATTCTTCCACCAACCACCCGGCTACCGCTCCTAAAACGTAGCACAGTCGCTCTCCCCCAGAAGTGAAGCATTTGCATTTCTAACGGCTCCCGATGACGAGGACGTTTCTCTCTTCTTTCTATCCTCTTTTTTTGTATCCCATTCGCCGTTTTGTCAGTAGAGTCACAACTGTGGTAACAAAAAGACCCGCGCTCCACCCATACATCATAGCAGCGTTTTGACGTTTCCCAGTTTTCTTTCACGTCCAGTGACAGAAAGAGAAACGAACTGCTGCCCATGTAAATAAAAAAACACGCTCACAGTCTTTTGGTACATAAATTACCCGAATGTCTGGTAAGCAGTTCGTGTGTGGCAGGGAATAAAGAAACACTCTTTTGTCGTATTCGGGAGCTGTCTTGTAGTGACTGCTCGATCACTCTCGCTGCGGATTACAAAGGGCTTTGTCTGAGGGACAGCCTACACGCTCCGGCACTCGACGGGCGACAGTTTGACGGGTCCGGTCCTCCTGATGGAAACGTTGATTGTGCCGCGACACCTCGCCTAGCCCACAGTCGCCTTGTCCCCGTAATTCTGGACACGCGAGACAGCGGCACAGATATTACATCATCAATGCCAATCGTTGCATCCTTTTACCTCCTCCTCTCCTCCTTAAATAACGTATTACTTTTGCAACTAGAACCTGCCCCGCCTCGTAGACAATCAATTTAGTATTGGTTTCAAGAAAGACGTAACGTGTAATAGAGACTGACTATGGTTCTGTCGAATTTTTGGTTCAACTAACCAACTGATAATGTTATATCTAAGCAGAAAGAATGCAGAAAACTGCACTTAATAATTCAACCAATGCAGCGAGGAGAGATTCTGCGGACTGGGAAGAAGTCGCTAGTGGTGTCCCACAAGGCTATATCTTAGATTATTGTTACTCATACATTAAACGTCGTTTCGTCTAATATAGCTATGACAAGCATAATGAGTTCTTTTTGCAGATGACACTAGTACTGTAATCACTCTAAACATATCTACAGGAACAGATAAAATAGTAAATCACGTTTCTAAAAGAATTAAAGAATAGTTTACTCCCAATAGTCTAACTCTCGATTTCAAAACGTCGCAACGTATGAAGTTCTGCACATCTAAGGGTACCACACCAATGATAAATCTAACATATGGTGAGAAAAAAAAATAACTGGGATGGGAGCTTCAAAAGTCTTACGTGTACACAATGATGACAATTTAAATATGAAAAAAAAACATATTTTTGAACTGCTAAAACGACCCATTTCAGCCGCACATGCACATCGAATCATCACAAATACTGGGAAGAGGCAGATCAGTAAGCTAGTATACCTACTTTGTATATTTTCATTCGAAAATGTCGTACTGAATAGCGTTCTGGGGCAACTCGTCTTTCATAAAGAAACTTTTCATTTCTAAAAAAATGCACTGTACGAATACTATGAGGTGTTCTCCCATGATTTTGCAGCCATCTGCTTCGCAGCATTTTAACCTTTCATGAAGATTGATGTAAATACTCCACTATAATTCAAAGGTACCATAATTACAATACCAGAAGAAAATTAGCCGGCCGAAGTGGCCGCGCGGTTCTGGCGCTTCAGTCTGGAACCGCGAGACCGCTACGGTCGCAGGTTCGAATCCTGCCTCGGGCATGGATGTGTGTGATGTCCTTAGGTTAGTTAGGTTTAACTAGTTCTAAGTTCTAGGGGACTAATGACCTCAGCAGTTGAGTCCAATAGTGCTCAGAGCCATTTGAACCATTTGAAGAAAATTAATTACATTCCCTATCCCATTAAGAAGATATTTTGCAGAAAAAGGGGTGCACAATGCTGCCATCAAAATTTTTCATCATTTACCCAATGATATGTCTGACAGGCAGCAAAGATAATTTGGAAAGCAAAGTGGAAAAGTTTCTCCTTGACAACTCCTATTCTACAGGATAATTTATATTTCTGTGATATGTAACAGGTGGTGGATAGTAATTACTAATTCACTTCTGATTACAAAAATAGTAAGAATGTAGTCATATTTATGCACGAATGTGTAATATGGGCGTAAACTGACTTGTTCTGCATCGTTATGACTAATCGTGCAAATGATCCACCGAACATGAAACTAACTAACTAGAAGCAAACGTACCCAGAGACATTTTCGTAGAATCTCAAAAAAGTATTTAGTTGTTGACTGCTATTCTTCCTTGGAACTAGAAATGCCCGATGACCCCTCACATTCGCGATTCTTTTAATCGTGTAACCAGCCAGTGTCACAAAATTATTACAAATATGAATACCGAAACTCTTTCCACGTATATGAACGTTACCTTTCTGACAGCAAAAACTACGTACAAATCTCATGCAAATTATACTCTCCTAAGGACACTGCAATCAGTAGGTACCCGTCACAAAGCGGTAGTTTTAATATGTTTAATGATTAATAAATATATTTGTTCAATAGTTTCCCATTTTATTTTGTAGGAAATTGTGCTCGATTCCCTCATCCTCTCGCCCTTCCATGAATCTAATGTGAACTACTGCGCCCTAAGGAAAAATGGGCAGACGGCTCTAGAATGCTGAATATGGACGCGTATCGGTGACGAGTGTAAAGCTTGGAAACTTCTGGAAAAGATCTTTGTGTAACGGAGGATGTCAAACGGTTGTTGCTGGAACAAAGATCGGCAAAAGATCGAGCATTATGTAGCCCCAAAAACGATTTCTTCCAAGTACGAAAAATTTCCCCTGCTAAACTGATTATTAAGTACAATTTCTAGCATTTTTTGTTGAATATTATATTATCCATTGGCTGGGCATACAGTCAACCATAAAACCTGTAATAGTGAATTTTATGAAATACACACTAATTATATCTTGTCGTTCGAAAATTTTATCAAGTTACTACCTTCTTACGTCACGGTCCCTCTTTTATATAACGTAACGTGTGACATTTTCCACTGTTACTGTGACTGAAGAATAGAGACGATTTCGCTCCTTATTTCTGGCTACCTATCCCAAAGCAAAAATCAGGGTATTATGCTCCTCATAATTGAGTTCGTGTGGTGTATGCGTTTGTATTGCTTTATATTGAATTTTTATGGAATCATATGTTCGAAAATAATGTTGATGATATTCAGAAAAGCAGTAAAGGAAACAAAAGAAATATTCGGAGTAGGTATTAAAATTCATGGAGAAGAAATAAAAACTTTGAGGTTCGCCGATGACATTGTAATTCTGTCAGAGACAGCAAAGGACTTGGAAGAGCAGTTGAATGGAATGGACAGTGTCTTGAAAGGAGGATATAAGATGAACATCAACAAAAGCAAAACAAGGATAATGGAATGTAGTCTAATTAAGTCGGGTGATGCTGAGGGAATTAGATTAGGAAATGAGGCACTTAAAGTAGTAAAGGAGTTTTGCTATTTGGGGAGCAAAATAACTGATGATGGTCGAAGTAGAGAGGATATAAAATGTAGGCTGGCAATGGCAAGGAAAGCGTTTCTGAAGAAGAGAAATTTGTTAACATCCAGTATTGATTTAAGTGTCAGGAAGTCATTTCTGAAAGTATTCGTATGGAGTGTAGCCATGTATGGAAGTGAAACATGGACGATAAATACACTCCTGGAAATTGAAATAAGAACACCGTGAATTCATTGTCCCAGGAAGGGGAAACTTTATTGACACATTCCTGGGGTCAGATACATCACATGATCACACTGACAGAACCACAGGCACATAGACACAGGCAACAGAGCATGCACAATGTCGGCACTAGTACAGTGTATATCCACCTTTCGCAGCAATGCAGGCTGCTATTCTCCCATGGAGACGATCGTAGAGATGCTGGATGTAGTCCTGTGGAACGGCTTGCCATGCCATTTCCACCTGGCGCCTCAGTTGGACCAGCGTTCGTGCTGGACGTGCAGACCGCGTGAGACGACGCTTCAGCCAGTCCCAAACATGCTCAATGGGGGACAGATCCGGAGATCTTGCTGGCCAGGGTAGTTGACTTACACCTTCTAGAGCACGTTGGGTGGCACGGGATACATGCGGACGTGCATTGTCCTGTTGGAACAGCAAGTTCCCTTGCCGGTCTAGGAATGGTAGAACGATGGGTTCGATGACGGTTTGGATGTACCGGGCACTACTCAGTGTCCCCTCGACGATAACCAGTGGTGTACGGCCAGTGTAGGAGATCGCTCCCCACACCATGATGCCGGGTGTTGGCCCTGTGTGCCTCGGTCGTATGCAGTCCTGATTGTGGCGCTCACCTGCACGGCGCCAAACACACATACGACCATCATTGGCACCAAGGCAGAAGCGATCTCATCGCTGAAGACGACACGTCTCCATTCGTCCCTCCATTCACGCCTGTCGCGACACCACTGGAGGCGGGCTGCACGATGTTGGGGCGTGAGCGGAAGACGGCCTAACGGTGTGCGGGACCGTAGCCCAGCTTCATGGAGACGGTTGCGAATGGTTCTCGCCGATACCCCAGGAGCAACAGTGTCCCTAATTTGCTGGGAAGTGGCGGTGCGGTCCCCTACGGCACTGCGTAGGATCCTACGGTCTTGGCGTGCATCCGTGCGTCGCTGCGGTCCGGTCCCAGGTCGACGGGCACGTGCACCTTCCGCTGACCACTGGCGACAACATCGATGTACTGTGGAGACCTCACGCCCCACGTGTTGAGCAATTCGGTGGTACGTCCACCCGGCCTCCCGCATGCCCACTATACGCCCTCGCTCAAAGTCCGTCAACTGCACATACGGTTCACGTCCACGCTGTCGCGGCATGCTACCAGTGTTAAAGACTGCGATGGAGCTCCGTATGCCACGGCAAACTGGCTGACACTGACGGCGGCGGTGCACAAATGCTGCGCAGCTAGCGCCATTCGACGGCCAACATCGCGGTTCCTGGTGTGTCCGCTGTGCCGTGCGTGTGATCATTGCTTGTACAGCCCTCTCGCAGTGTCCGGAGCAAGTATGGTGGGCCTGACACACCGGTGTCAATGTGTTCTTTTTTTCCATTTCCAGGAGTGTAGTTTGGACAAGAAGAGAATAGAAGCTTTCGAAATGTGGTGCTATAGAAGAATGCTGAAGATTAGATGGGTAGATCACATAACTAATGAGGAAGTATTGAATAGGATTGGGGAGAAGAGAAGTTTGTGGCACAACTTGACCAGAAGAAGGGATCGGTTGGTAGGACATGTTCTGAGGCATCAAGGGGTCACCAATTTAGTATTGGAGGGCAGCGTGGAGGGTAAAAATCGTAGAGGGAGACCAAGAGATGAATACACTAAGCAGATTCAGAAGGATGTAGGTTGCAGTAGGTACTGGGAGATGAAAAAGCTTGCACAGGATAGAGTAGCATGGAGAGCTGCATCAAACCAGTCTCAGGACTGAAGACCACAACAACAACAACATTCAGAAAACATTAATTACATTCTGTAATGTTTCAAAACTTATGTTTCTAGCAAAGAGATATGGAGGATATTGCTGCTTCCACTGTTTAACGTAAGCTTTCTAAGCAGCTGTGTTGGACATACACCGACTTCAGGCTCGTGACTAATGATGTGAAACAGGACGTCACACAGAAACGAAATGATACAAACCTCAAACAGAAGGAGTACCTTAACCTAATTTTACGACAAAGAGACGCCATACTGATACTTAAAGAAATAAATGTCAGATATAGTATCAGTGAATCCAAAGCTAACACGAAAAGGGAAATAGGAAGGATAGATAGAAATAGAGAGAGAAGTTTGGGGAGGGGGTGGGGAGAGAGACAGAGAAAGAAAGAATAAATTATATATGGTATATCACAACAAATTTCCAGTGATGCAGGAACAGACAGTGTTGCTAATGTGACAGTTCGCATGTCATTGATGTGGACAGTGAAAGTTGGCAGTACTGCTACACAGCCGTGAGCCACACCAGGTGTCAAACGCGTTTCTCGTGATTCCCCGAGCGTACGGTGCACGAACGTCCTCTGCACCAGCGAACCTATGGGTCAGCACGCCTCATTGTTGACCCACGTAGGGCGATCCCGTGAAAAGCGCCCGGCATATATATATTTGGTCGGACGCGCTTGGGGGAGACTCTCTCTTCTAAGAAAACAGAGCCAAAACATAACGGAAAAGAATCAGAGGGGAGACTTCTCACGTTTCGCTCGCAACTGGAACTGTCTGGGCGCGGAATTTATGGCGTGAATGGAGCAGCGGGTGTCATTGTCCGGCAGCGGGGCGTGTTAACCTGTCCCAGCTTCTCAGGCCCCCAACATGTGTGGCTGGCGGACGCAATAAATACAGAGCGGCGACTGTGTGAGGACGTCGGCCAGACGACCACACCTGCCTTGTTCGCTACTGTCCGCTGGATTCTAGGTTTACTCTCTCTGTAGCGGAGCTGACAGTCCCGCTGAATATGTCACGTGAATTTTTTTTCCGCCTTAGAAGGGAAACTTCAGCGGCATATTTTCTCATATCTATATAATAGTGCCATCCGACCTACTAGATGGGATAAACACTAATTCTATTTTCAATTTATAAAGTAATATTTCTCAGCTTCAGTCACATGTATTTAGCACTATTTGTGGCGCATTGGGTCCTGCCGGCCGTTGTGGCCGAGCAGTTCTAGGAGCTTCAGTCCGGAACCGCGTGACTGCTACGGTTGCAGGTTCGAATCCTGCCTCGGGCATGGATGTGTGTGATGTCCTTAGGTTAGTCAGGTTTATGTAGTTCTTAATTCTAGGAGACTGATGGCCTTAGATGTTAAGTCCCATAGTGCTGAGACCCATTTGAACCATTGGGTCAACACTTTTATACTAATTACATCGTCATACTTGGTGCTGTTATTCGGAGAGTGTTTCTGAGTACATGCATCGATTAAACTAACTTTTTATGATAGACATCAGCGAGTCGATTGACTGGGGCGGGCCAATAAGTATTCTTTCTTGAGCGCCCGTTTTCGTTGTGTTGTCTGTTTCGTAGATTCAAGCAAAACCTTGTCTACCATGATAGGCTGTACACCAGCAACGATGCCCCTTGCTACTGCAGTCTGTCAATCACAAAATTATTTAGTTCGAGCTACAGTGAACGAGAATTAAAGCCTTCATTCATCCACGTTGGTGGAAGATATAAGGGAAGTCAACTGCTAAGTTTTGACGAAAGACGTTTTCTTCTCTATTTTCGTTCTGACGTACATATCTTTGTTCGCTATCGATATCGCAGCTGCACAGCTTCGTGTTCAGGTGTCTTGGTAGAATTTCGAGTGATTTAAGCATCTTATCAAGCCACTTGAAGATGTAGCCAGCTAGCTTCGAAATCGATGGCATGTAACACTAACAATGAGATAAAAAGTAAAAAATAGTCTCTGGAGCGGGTTGAAATCCCAGTCTAGAAGGCCAGATTTTGGTTTCCCTAACGCGATAACGGGTAGTTCCTTTTAAAAGGATGCTGCCGATTTCCTTGCTTATGCTTATCCATTCCACAAGGTTGTTCGTCTCTAGTGAAATCATCATAGTATAACCTTCTTACTTTTCCTTTCTTCCTGTTTTGCGTACAGTAGTCCACAGTAATTTGCAAAAGCTGTCATCGAGAATAGGTATTCGACTACAGTAACATCCGCAAACAGAGTAAGAAGTGTGTATGTACTACGCCGTAATATACACTCACACACTGAACCACATGTGGGAGACTTACGATGTAGACGAAGAGGTGCAACCAATGGTGGTCTTAGAAAATACTTGGGGTAACGTACCAAGTTAAGCGAATCACTGCCAGCATGTTATGAGCACTCAGCACCACATGATTCGAAACAATGTTTACAAACGAGCAAAAGTTACGATGGATTCTGTATGTTTCGTATGTCAGATACCCATATAGCACAATGTACAATGCATGCCTCGCCTGCGGAGACACTTAGTACTAAAAGTGCATTACAACAACTTGTGGTAATTCAGTACGAGAAAATATTTCATGAACATTGACAACTGTGAAGCTACGGACACGCGAAAGAGCATTGACGCTTTCAGCAAAGAAAACGCTACTCTGGAAGCCAGATACACTGGGCTAACCAACCAGGGCAAACGAAGAACCCAGTAACCATGGGGGGGGGGGGGGGGGGGAGCTTATGTGCTGCGATATGTTGGCCACCACAGGCAAAAAGCTTGCGTTTCAAAAACAGGACAGTGCAGTCATTTAAGTGGAGCTACATACCCCTCCCCTATTGTTATAAACTGGTTATAAGTAAAAGAACGGAAATTCCGGGTTGCTACTCATAAACTGAACTAGAAAGTCAAAAATTCATGTTGCAATCGTGGTATCATTTGATAAACTAGAATCGTAGCAGATCATCAGATGTGTGCATTCGCAAGGCGTTTACGAGGGGTTGCGACGACATATACTCTTCTCTGTAGCACGCTTGGAAGTACTCGTCCAGACCAGTGTTTTATTGTTGCGCACAAGCGTTGGCAGCAAGACAGGCGTATGCATGTGGAGTTGCCAGCTACCACAGAGGCAGAAGAGGTCATCTCTGGTAGGTGCAGCCAAAGCCCGCCTCCAGGAATCTCTGAAAATCCTACTCAACACGTGCAGCCTCTGACGCAGACCAATTAAAATGAAATTAAGAGAAGCGCGCCAGTTCACAGAATAATTTACACTCCCCCCCCTCGGGCTAGGCTGCCGGTCGAGAGAGATAAACAACGACACCCCGCTGCAGCGCCCTGAAAGACACACCGCGGGGTCTAGTGAGGAACTCGTGCTTGGAGAACGTAGTTCGAATCCTTTTGTCTTAATTTTTTTTAGTTGGATTTCTTTAGCTTATTCGGTAACGTTAATGCGAACGTCAGGCTGCTGTAAAATCTGAACCCCGGCATTGCCAGAGTTTTCCACGAAAATCTAAATGCTGGCAAAAGCACAACAGTAAGGCAGCCAGTTCTCTGGACGCACGTTAGATGCGAAGAATTACTCATTTGTAATGAAAAATGAATTTTAATATTATCGACGATTTTCTGCTATTCAACTTTCTGTATCAGCTGCCTGGTTTCTGATAAGATAGTGTGGGATGCTATTGAGATTTTATCTTCAGTATGAAAATAAGTTTTTCCCAATAGCTGTATCCATGTTCTGCCGGATACTTACGTACTCTCTAAACATGCATACCACTGTTGAGGAGGGAGGTGTAGGTAGTTACAGAATAAACGTTGGTAAGATAGAATGCAAGCATGCGTTCTCAGAAATTATGTACTAAAAACAGAAAAAGTCCTTATTGTTCAACAACAGGACCTCACTGGTACGTACAGATTCAAAAGTAGGTACTGCGAACGTCAAGAATTCCAAAAGAAGCGAAAATGAAGTTCAGACTATCAACAGTAAGAAGGATAGAAAAAGTCCTTATTGTTCAACAACAGGACCTCACTGGTAAGTACAGGATCTACAGGATCAAAAGGAGATACTGCGAATGTCAAGAACTCCAAAATAAGTGAAAACGAAGTTCAAAATATCAACAGTAAGAGGGCTACAAAAATATTGACATATTTAAAGGGCATTCTAAGGCGCATAGTAGGAATAGGTCTTAATTGCATCTCACGCATAAAGAGAGATCAAAACTCTGTCCACAGGCTCTGGTGGGCCCATCGGTAACGACTGCCGTGTTATCCTCCGCCAGTGGTGCCATCGGATGCTATATGGAGGACCCTGGGATCAGCACACCGCTATGCCGGCCGTTGTCAGTTTTCGTGACTAGGAGTCGTTACTATTCGGTCAAATAGCGTCTCAGCTGCCATCAAGAGGCTGAGTGCATTCCCCATTCCAGTCCTTGCACCAAGGAAAACTATCTGGCTGGGTCCTCCGCCTTCATTCAGCCGCGCTGATCACCCAGATTAGATTGTAAACAAAGAAACTCAACCGAAATTCTGTGAAATTATGGTTGTGCGAGCACTCTTACGAAAATGAATGGTAGATGACAACCAGATTGTGTTGGACGTGAAATGAATTGGCAGTGGCGAATATGGACGACTATCACCAGCTGTATAATGGATTGACGACAGTGAAAATATGCACCAGACCAGGACTCGAACCTGGATTTCCCGCTTATCGTGAGCGGTCGCCTTACCATTTGGCTATCCGAGCACGACTCACGGCTAGACCCAAACTTTCATATGTCGTCAACTACGCATTTTAATTTGGAATAACACAAGCACTGCAATATCGTAGACTGTATTAGGGACACCAGAGATGAAATTTCCCCCGTCAAGCAGAGTATATTCGTTAGAAGGTAGAAAATAAGATGCGTCATGACGCGGGAAAAGATTACAGATGATAGTGAGAGGGGAATGTAAGTAAACTGGAAACAGGAAGGCTTACATGCAAAAACCAATATACCAGAGCAGGTCCTAGAAGACGTCGGAAGAGTAAGGGATGATGGGGAACAGAAAAGGCGTAAATCTGAAAAGAGGGAGGTACGTTAAAGAAATAATTGCTGAAGAAAACTCTCGGTGTGTGGTGCATCAGTGGAGATTTTCTGTTTAATTTTTTGGTGCTGTTTCTCGAGCATACACACATCCCGTTGTTCGCCTACGGAAGTTGGTGCGTAAGCGCTGGGTTATACGCTCCGCATGATGAGTACGACAGCGGGCGCCCAGAAGTCGGGATAGTGGTCGGCCTCAGTTCAAGGAACCGTCCGGCTGACCCACAAAAACGTGCACCGCTGCTTGATCGACCGAGAAAGTGTAGCCAACTTGCATTTTCGTGAGTGATTAATAAAAGTCCGGCACGAGTGCTGTGTCATCTCAGCAGCCGCTTCTCTCGCCTCCAATCGGATCCCAGACCTCTGGCCCGTGGCCACTCTACACGTCGGTCGTCTTCAAGAGTATCCTCACCGCTGGTGCCAACACCAGTCGCTGAAGCTTGTCCCGTCTCGTTACTCGTTCTCAGAATCCGTACTTACTTCGTGAAACACGAATATCACCCCACAGACCGGAGGAAAAGCTGTGATGACTTCTGCTGTATCGCTTTGTGATCTCTTTCAGCGAACAGTGTCTGTCACATTCGTATTTGCGCTGTATTCTGAGTGACTGTAGTTGTGGAGCGGTGGACCAGGCTAGGTGTGCAGCGCTGGTATTCAAACTGAAGTTGGCAGAATCTATCTAAAGTGTACAGCAAAAACGTCAGCAACAGACTAACAGCAGTTTATGCTCGAGTCAAAAACCTTCCAGTGCATGACTCTCTGTCAAAATTAGTAGCAGCAGCACAACGAAACGTTACTAAATAACATCTTCTGGTGCTAAACAAAAAGTCTTTCGCACTGCGTATTGAAGCTGTGGCCACGATTTGAAGCAGATTTTATTTCATGCAATGTCATTTTCTGTGTGTGTTTCCTCTTATACTGATTTCCCCTTGTTTATTTTAATTTCTGCTTGTTTTAGGGAGACATGTATTTTAAAAACAAAGACAAGAACTGCTACAACTATTTCGCTTACTACTACACCGTTATCTACAGATGGTCCTTATTCTGCATTCCACTAAATTTTATAACAGGCGTCTACTGTGAGCATATAATTACTACGAAGCACGTTTTTTGATGTGAGATTTCTTAGAGAACTTATCTTTTATCAGAACAGTACAGCAGGTAAACAAATGTACTTTCGTTTTAGATTGCTAAATGTGGTTTCAATCAATAACGGAGAATCTCCTTTGGGGTGAGCTATTGCTCCTTTATTGTAAAATCTGTGTTTCCCTGACTAGATTTAAGAGATACGAACCTTTTCATGTTCTCACGAATAGATTTTTTTATGTCAAAACTCTTAAAACGTTTTAAATAAACGTGTTAACATTCTACGTCTGTATTCTACGGGTCTACATATTTATTTCTCAACATAGTCGATATGGCGGTGAAAAAATTTCTGTCAAGGAGAGATCAGTTTGTTGATCTCAGCACTGTAGAACGTCTGACTTTGTTAACGCAGCCATAACCCCACCTCCGTTTGCACTGCTTCATCACTATCAAAGTGAAGTCCTCGGAGGTTTTCTCTCCGTTTTGGAAACAGGTGAAACTCGGATGGGGCCAAATAGAGACTGTATGGAGGATGATCGATGGCAGTGAACTCAATTGTTGCAGATGTCGCAGCGATCGTGTGTGCATGGCATCGTATGTCCTGTGTGGGCAAACTCTTCGAATTTGTGCTTTTAGTTGTCTAAGGTTAGAAAATCGATTACAGCAAACTATTTCTCACGCACGTTGCGTTACAAACCGTCGTGTTACACGTTACAATGCGGAGCCCTCTAATGGCAGAGGGTTGCATCTTGCGTCAGCAAAACGGAAAAGTAGACCGAGTTATATGTATGACGTATATTATTTGCTGAGAACAGAATGAAACATTCAGAAGCATTACTTTTCAGCAGGCCTTCGTAAGTAACAACACATCCTGCCCAGCACAAGCGGAAATTTAATTAACGGCACCCATGAGACAAGTCCTATAAAAGCAGATAAATTCAAAACATAGTAAACGTGGCGTTTTTTCGTGAGTAGGTTTGAAGTGACAAATTTTCGACGAAAAAGTTCCTTTTAATTGAAATAAAAAAACCTCAAACACTTATGTTATTGCTGAATATTTTACACTTTTGGAAGATTGCAATAGCCAGATGCAGACACAAGGTTCGGAATCCATTGAGCAGTAATTAGACTTACTTTCGTTACTAGCAACAATTCTTATTTATCATTGATTTTTCTGGTTTCCTCTTGTGATTGTTCAACAAACAGTTCAGTATATTGGCGTTTCATGTCATTAGTTTCCCATTGTCTTAGTTATGACTAATACTATAAGATGATCAGTTCAGCATCTTAGAGTTTCAGGTCATTACTTTCCCATTGTCTTAGTTATGACTAATACCTCCCAGTCAAATGAGACATTCGGCCTTCAGCGAAAAGCGTTTGAACGTTTTTTTGGATAATCTGCAGAGATTATCTTGCTTTTTGGGACAATGCAAACTAGAACTACACAAGTAAGATTTATTACACTTTCTGACAAAAAAATATGAAAGCTCGTAAAGCAATAACATTTGTCGCTCGAATATAGTGTCGAGTACTTAATGCGTTCTACGTAATTAGAGCGAGCAGATACTCAGCTACAAAACAGTTTCAGTTCTGTATGGATGCTGACCACGTAGTCCTATAGACGATTACCTATGTGAAACACCAATAAAAAAATTAATAAAAAGGAATGCAGAAAGAGAAGGTTTAACAGTCGACATTTTCACTTACAATTTTAATTTAAAGAATCCGTGCTTCGTTGATTAACTCACATACACGAGTAAACAGCACACTCCACTTCATTCACCCATCGTCCATGTTGGACTGTGATATGGAAAATGAGACTGTTTATGATACAAGTTGAAACTATTATCTGGACCAGTCTCTTTTTATTTTCTTCCACGATTTGTTTCGAGGGCTTGTACCCTTGTATTCAGAGTGTGCGTGTGCGTGTACGTGTGTGTGTGTGTGTGTGTGTGTGTGTGTGTGTGTGTGTGTGGGCGATGTGTCATGCGTACGAGGGTCTAGCCGCAGGTGAAAGGCTAATAGAGAATGTAGTAATAATAGATGACACGGAGAGAGAAATTTATCAGACAATTCACTTAGTGCTGCCTGCGATGCAGTTCTGCGACGTGAGGACTCATTCCCCCACATTAACGCTACTGGTTAGAAGAGTTTGACACCGGGAGGCGGTGATTTCTGGCTCATAAACTCGCGAGCGCGAGGGGGAGAAAACTTGGCGGTTGGCAACGCAAGATGCATGAGTGTCTCTGCTAAGCGGCTGTGTACGGCGGCGGAGGCGCGTAAATCAGCCAGGTAGCCGTGTCAGCCGGCCGTGAAATTAATAATATAATTCCCGCCTCCCAAGACGCTGCGTGCTGTTTTCTCTCCAAACAGGGCGCCTCCTTGGCGGGAGGGAACACGCCCCCGGGTCCGGGCCTGGATTTCACTTACTTAAGCACATAATCCAGCACGGGAATTCGTAACGAGATTCTGCGGAATATCGCGGAATTAATTAGCCAGGCCGTGCCGAACCGAGCCTAGGAACGGGGGAGGCGTAAAAGCGGTCAGTTCCGCCAACCACGGTACACAACACATGCACTGTCCGATCAAAAGTAACCCGCCACGATACCCCAGTGTATCGGCCTCTAGACGTCATCAGATGTGGGCCCGTCAATATAAAAGAAAACTCTCCGTTCGTACAGGCATCGGAAGGCCCAGTGATACCGACCGACCGCCGTGTCATCCTCATTTCGCTGGATGTCGATGTGGAGAGGCATGTGTTCAGCACACTGCTCTCCCGGCAGTTGCCAGTCTTCGTGACCGGAGCCATTCCTCCTCAGTCAGTAGCTCATCCATTGGCCTCGCAAAGGCTGAGTGCACCTCACTTGTCAACAGCGCTCGGCAGACTCGAATTGTCACCCTTCCAAGGCTAGGCAAGCCCGACAGCGCTTACCTTCTGACGGGAAGCAGTGTTACCACTACGGCAATGCCACTGGCGGTATAAAATAAAGCGGACGTTATTGTCAGCGGGAAGGCAGTAACAACAGAATTGGTCGATTAGGAGGGCTGAGTGTTTCGAAAGTGGACTATTCTTTGTGTGTCACCTGAGTAACAAATCCCTCAACCCTTCCAAAGCCGGCCGGCAGAAGTGGCCGTGCGGTTCTAGGCGCTGCAGTCTGGAACCGCGAGACCACTACGGTCGCAGGTTCGAATCCTGCCTCGGGCATGGATGTGTGTGGTGTCCTTAGGTTAGTTAGGTTTAACTAGTTCTAAGTTCTAGAGGACTAATGACCTCAGAAGTTGAGTCCCATAGTGCTCAGAGCCATTTTGAACCTTCCAAAGCCGTCCAGGTCGACCGTATGTGACGCGGTTGTGAATTGGAAACGCGAGCGAACAATGACAGGTAAACCAAGATCAGTCAGTTCTTACGCACAGCCGGACAGGAGTAGTGGAGCGTTGTCGACGGTGGCTGCAAGAAATCGTATGAAATAAGCGGAAAGAATAACCCGTCAAAGTGGGTCAAATGGCTCTGAGCACTGTGGGACTTAACATCTAAGGTCATCACTCCCCTACAACTTAGAACTACTTAAACCTAACTAACCTAAGGACATCACACACATCCATGCCCGAGGCAGACTGTAGCGCCTAGAACAGCTCGGCCACTCCGGCCGGCAATAGCCCGTCAGTTTTAAAGTATTACCAACAGTTCAGCTAGCACAGTCCCTGTGCGTAGGGACCCGAAAAAAAGAGGAAGACGCGTCGAACAGCGCTTCATAAGCCAAACGTTTCTGTAATTAGTGTTAAGCAGTCTTTCCTAAACATCTGGTCTGTCTCTTACGACATCTCTCAATTGAAAGCCTTGGAGTCTGTAAGGTCAAAGAAAACTTCGTACAACTGAAACGTATTGGGAGGATCTCTCGAACTTCGTCTGAGCTCCTGTTAAAGAACTCCGAGTTATTGGTAAATTCATTGATAATCCGCTATCAGTATATTTCTGAAAAAAAAAAACAGGGAATTAATTGGATAAGCACTTTGTTATGAACAGAAATCGAAAGATATCACAGTTTTTGGGCACAAGGTAGGATGTAAGAGAACCACTAAATCTTTTCTTCTTTCTTTTCTTTTGCTTGTGCCTTTTTTTCCCGCGGGTACGCAGGGTCGGCATGGTTAATCGGATGTGGCAATGTTAGTGGAAGGGGTGCCAGGATGCCCTTCCTGCCGCCACCCCGTACCCCCCGGGACGGAATTAATGTACCCCAACTGTCTGCAACTAGTGTAATCCATGGAAGAGTGCGAAAGTGTTCAGAAGTCTGCGAGCAGTGTAACTGAGGCGGGACGTGGGGACCAGCCCGGCATTCATCTAGGGGGATGTGGAAAACCGCCTAAAACCCACATCCAGGCTGGCCGGGACACCGGCCGTCGTCGTTAATACGCCGGGCGGATTCGATCCGGGGCCGGCGCGATTGCCCGAGTCCAGGAAGCAGCGCGTTAGCGCTCTCGGCTAACCTGGCGGGTGTGAGAGAACCCCTAAATATAAGACGCAAACCTTCCTATACAGTCTTATACTATGATCACTGCTGTTTCGCAGATCTGCATAAAAAAGAACTAGCTAACGCATCAGATCGTTCCCATTAAATACAACGTTATCACATCCTCTGGCAGACTGGCGGCCTTATTGCGAAAGTTGAAAAGTCTTCTATTATTTAAATTTGGTAACAGTGGACGTCCGAATAGGCGCTTCCATTTTATGTCACTAATCGTCCTGCTTTACTGTGTGCTGATTAAACGTTGCGTGTTGCTTGCAGGTAAGAATTCTAATCGACACTGTCAAGTCCAAATACCGTGCTTTAATGTGTTTTGTCAGGAGAGAGATGAAATATGTAAATTTCTCGCCTCTGGTACGAGCATACATCCACCATGACCTACATCTTACTTGCCGAGGTGTCAAAGAAGATGAGTTGCGGCAGCCAGGATCTTCCTCGCAGACGTTATTTTCTCACATGGGCGGGGGCCATCATCCCAACTGATCAACAATCTATCACTTTTATGGCTTCCGGGAGCTACAAAAAATGTGGACGCGTGAATATATAATGCTGTGATACCTTGCAGGTAGAACAAAAAGAATTTCAACTGTATATCGACAGGAAGGAAGAAATATACGGGTCAAGGACTGACTTCTCCAGACAGGCCGTCTACAAGGCGGATCGCGATTCCTTGGCTGACAACTAGGCCTGCCTCACATTGCATTACATGCTTTGGAGGTGACGTCGGCGATGTTGGCGTTCCACGTTAGTTGTTATTTGGAACAAGAGAATATTCGCTCGGAGGTAATACCGCTGCAAGGTGTACGCGGCACAATCTACACAGAATGAAAATGTAGTGCATCTGCTCCGAACTCACTTCGTATTGAGGGGTGTGTAATGCACTAAACTATGTTAGCAAGTAAATGTTAATATTCCCTCTCATGAAAAAGTACGTGTTACTGCCATATTAACTTAAGCAAAAGAGAATTTTCAAGTTACGCGTGAGAGTCACTAGTTGAATAGAAGAACAAAAGATAAAATAGTTAATTAGTGCACATTCTTAGAAATTACTTTTTCAGATACTTGCCTAAGACTGCAACTGTAGCTGTCGTATTTATGATTCTTTTTCTATTGTGGTTACATCTGAAACGCTCGTATCTGTAAAATGATGACTCATGGGCGAATAATTTCCGATAGTCCTATATACTTAAATACAATGATATAGTTAAGTGATTCGTAAATGTTATGTACAAGTAGTAGTGTCTGCACGTATTGTGGAAACGCACAACGAACATTAGACTGAACTGTTTCATAATTGATCTGCAAGAAAGTTCCGTTTCTTTTACTGCAATAGCTCGCACATATTCGCGATAGAAACATTTCGTCGTATTTAGAGCCTCCTAAAAAAATAAAAATAAAAATAAATAAATAAAAAATATAAAATAAAAAAAATGTCGGAGCGGTTAACACAACGGACTCCTACTAGGGATGATGTGGCACAAATCCTGTCCGACCATGGGTTTTCCATAATTTCCCTAAATCGCGTAAGATTAATGTCCGGATGGTTCCTTTCAAATAACCTCGTCGTTGACGGAACGTTACACCCTAGTCGTCCTCCTTTCCCCTTTCAAATACGGCATCGTTATACAAGAAAAAAAGGTAGTTTTCGGTTATGCTGATATCGATCACGAAAATTAGGTCAGTTGTAGAAAGAAAAGGAAGATTAACAGTTTAAGACTCCTTCGACACTTCGGTCATTAGAGACAGAGCACAAGCATTGATTTGACAAGGAGTGTGTAGGAACCCCACGTGGTTTTCAAAGCAACAATCTCAGCATTCGCCTTCACTGATTTAGGCCTAAGCTTGGATGGCCGAGCGGAATCCATGATCAGTGGTTCTACATCTAATGCACATCAATTTTCCGCAAGTCACCCGACAGTGTGTGGTGGACGGTATTTCTCGTACCAGTAACTAACTCCGCCTTCCTTGTTCCACTCGCGAATGGTGCGTGGGAAGAATGAATGTCGGTAAGCTATAATTTCTCGAATTTTCTCTTCGTGGTCACTTCCGCCAGGTATACGTGGGAGGAGGTAATATGTTTTCTGACTCTTCCCAGAAAGTACTCCCACCAAATGTCACTAGTAAAGCTCTCCGTGGTGCACAGTGCTTCGCTTGTAGCGTCTACCACTGGACTTTGTTGATGATTTCTGTAACGCTCTCGTGCCGACTAAACGCTCCCGTGACGAAACGGGCTGCTCTTCGTTGGATCTTCTCTATCTCTTCTATCAGACCTAGCCGCTAAGGGTCCCAAATTGACGAACAGTGCTTAAGAATCGGTCGAAGAAGCGCCTTATAAGCCAATCCTTTTGTGGGTGTATTACATTCTCTTAAGATTCTATCTACGAATCTCAGTCTTGTATCTGCTTTTAGTACTATTTCTTTTATGCGGTCATTCCGTTTAAGGTTTCTCTGAATAGTTACTCCTGGATATTTTATGGACGATATTATTTCCAGTAATTTCTTATCAGTAGTGTAGTTGTACAGCAATGGATTTCTTTACCTATGTATGCTCAATATGTTACGTTTATTAACATTCAGGGTCAACTGCCATGGCCTGCACTGTTCATCAATCCCATGTAGGTCATTCTACAAATCGATACTACCTTCTCGCGTTGCTACTTTCTTATAGACAACAGCATCATCTACGCAAAATTTAAAGTGCTCCTTCACCGAATCAAAGTATTGTCTCTCTGATCAAAGCCACAATTAACCTGTGAATAGTGTAGTAATCTGTATCTATTCTTTAGGACATAAGTTTCTCCAGGCGTTTCGAATATATTAATAATGAGATGTTCTCTGTTCAAATTTTGGCTGTAATGGAGGATGCTACCCATAACTGTCTTCATTGGCCTCTTGGTACACCAGTATAGCCAGTCGAAAATTGAAGTGCTGTCGGGAGGGATCAATGTACCTTTTCCACAATTTCTGAGGAATTTAAAACACGAATTTCATTGACATAGTTAATAATACACAATTAAGTGCAATGACCTCTTAGGTTAACTAATAAATCGAAATAACTAGACATACACACACCTAACAGTTGCTATTTAATCCCAACTTCTAACACAAAATACACACGAAATTGATAAATGTTTGTGTTCACTGAAGTCAAGAATGATAAAACACTCGAGAGAAGTTCTTGAGTTCTTGATTCATGTGGATCAGCTCCGTAAGCAGACAGTCTGATTTTCTTCTGTACCTAGGGCAGCAAAAGTAGATGGAGTTGACGTCCCAGATCTCCCCACAATCACAGTATCGTGATGATGCGACGTACTTTTTATAGGGGTGTTGGCTGTAGCATTCATGGTTGAATTTCAACCCGGAAATCGTCCTTACGAACTGCCTCTTGTTCTCCAAGCCAGTTGAGTCATATTTCATACTCTGCTATACAGCGTACCACTGGGACTTCGGTAAATGAGGGTGATTTTGTTTGAACAGTTGCTCTTCTTATGGCTCACTGTATCCACTGTCAGAGTGACCCTCTGGCAAAAACATAGTTCGCGGACGATCTTCCTCGTGTTCTCGGCTGGCCGTTCCTTATAACCGCGGGGGTCTTGGGACACTCACTCCTCCCTTGTTTGAAGTATGTACGCCCGATATTTATTAATCCGCATCACCCTCGCCTCTCCTTGGGGCGGACTCGGCTATCACACGAGCGCCGTCCCTTACAACCCTCGCGCGTCGGCAGGGGAAAAATGACCACCCCTAACTCATGTCCGGCGGGCAATTCTGGCCCAATAGCAAATAGCGTAATCTCGGGCACAACTACCCCTTGAATTACTAGCCGGCCCGCCGGTGACGATCGATAATATTTCCCGAGCTCGTAATCGTTCCACGGCCTCCTCCAACGCGGCCGCGACTTTTATTTACAATTTAGATCAGGGCTGCGCCGGCCGAGATTTAAAGAAAACACACGATATATCTCAGAATCATGTAAATTCGCGCCGGCCGTTTCGGGGGCGGCTATGATTCATACGAACGCACATATTAAAAAGCCTCCCCCGACATTTGTTGCTTCCAGCCGATAAATTAAACAGAAGCAATTTCATATGGAGCAGGAATCGACATTGGCCGAACCCCGGAAGCCAGAGTGCGCCCACCATCTGTCTCTCCCGTCGCTCTGCTGCTGAGGAAGAAGTCAGGCAGAAGATGCTTTTCCGACCGCGGGGTTCCGCCTTTGTTCTGAAAGGAATTACTTTGCTTTCGTCTCTGCTCTTCCAACCTTTTACTGCGTGTAAAGTCCTCCCTGGAAATCTTCCCGTCCCGGTGAGTTTTTGCTTTGATGCTCTTTTGCAAACCGTGCTAATGTGCAGCTTTTATTTCTCTCTGCCTGTTCCGTCTTAGGGATGGTCTGGTACTATCCGAAAGGGGGCTGTTTCGGAAAAGTGCTCTTTCTAAACTGTAGCTATGATAATGCCTAAGACAAGTAATAACAATAGGAATATTAAACTACGATACCGGTGTGTTCGGGTGATGTTGGACAAGGCAAGTTCGGTTTGCACTGGACAAAATAGACGGTATAAATACTGAAATTGTTGTAGGGTTTAACAGACAAAGAGGGAGAAATCACAACACAAAAGGGATGAAAATAACACCAAAGAAGCCGTCAAATGACGGTCAGGGAAGCGAGTGGTAATTATTCAGTTCCAAAAAGTACGTTAGGTGACAGATTTAAAGCTTTACGGGAAAACAAAGAGGTGATAATGAACCTTTTTTATGAAATGATGCGTTTATTCCGAGAACAATCCTGCACGATCAATGAAATCGAGGAAAACTGGGCTCAATTCGACATTTGAGTCGGCTACGCCCTTGAGAACTCTGTCCATTTAGACCTTCACTGTACGTCAGATAGCCGGCCGAAGTGGCCGAGCGGTTAAAGGCGCTGCAGTCTGGAACCGCAAGACCGCTACGGTCGCAGGTTCGAATCCTGCCTCGGGCATGGATGTTTGTGATGTCCTTAGGTTAGTTAGGTTTAACTAGTTCTAAGTTCTAGGGGACTAATGACCTCAGCAGTTGAGTCCCATAGTGCTCAGAGCCATTTGAACCATTTGTACGTCAGATAAATGTTTCACTAAAGGTCGGATCAATAGTTTGATTTACGCCTAATTTGTTCAAAATTTTAATTTAATGACTATTATGAATTTTTGCTGATTCGGGTCGACTTTCTCCCAACGTCGGAACTAAGATGGATAATTTGAACGCACGTTAGTTTAATATTTATAACGATTTACGGTCGAATTAAAACTTTATTATAAGAAAAATGACGCTTTTACACATAATAATTTCCCAACTATTTAAATGAGCAAAGGCAAAGGGTGGGAAAAATGTTACAAAATCAACGAAAGTGTTTTGTTGCGACGTTGAGATTCGTAATTCTATTGAGCTACATCACAGTGTTGTTTAATGTGAAGAATCTTCCAATGTAAATTTCAGACAAAAATGTGATTTAGAAAGAGCTTTCGTGTTCGATGCTGTCCGACCTTCGCCTAATGCAAGGATAGTCAACCTTTTTTAAATACCACCCTCTTTTGTGTCTCTGTTAGTAGAAAAAATTTCTAACCGCCCACCAGTTTTACAGCAACGGTGATTTATAAAGTAGGGAAGTAACTTTATAAAATTAATAAAGCGGAGTTACAACAAGTTAATAATAATCACTTACCAAATACTTCATGTAAAAATTTTATGAAAGCTTAATGAAAATGTTCTCAAAACCCATACCGCCCACCACGTAAGCTAGAAGTCCCGCCCCCCTCTCCCCGTGGGCGGTAGGGAGCAAATCAGACTACGACTGCCCTAATATTTAAGATGATAAACCACTACACTGCCAGTAAGGAACGAAGATCAAATCCGCCATCTGGCGTACCCGTGTTTCTTCTAAACCGCTGTAGGCAAATGCTGGGCTACAGATTGCTCTGAGGAATGAAACTGGAAAATAGCAGAGAAGCCGTTTATTCTAGCATTTTAGCCTTATAAAAGCTGAGGCTGCAATGTACTTAGGAGGATTTGGGTAAGACTGACGCCAGCCGTGGAAGTCTACGTGCTCTGAAGTGAAGGCGATTACGTGGAAAAGGGTAGGTTTGTATGAAACGAAACCCGTCGATCAAAGCTTTATCTAATGGAATGTAGTCGAATTAAATCAGGTGATGCTCAGGGAATTAGATTAGTAAATGAGACACTTAAAGTAGTAGACGAGTTTTGCTATTTCGGGAGCAAAGTAACTGATGTGGTCGAAGTAGGGAGGACATAAAATGTAGACTAGCAGTGTCAAGAAAAGCGTTTCAGAAGAAGAGAAATTTGTTAACATCGAGTATAGATTTAAGTGTCAGGAAGTCTTTTCTCATAGTATTTGTATGGAGTGCAGCCATGTATGGATGTGAAACGTGGACGATAAATAGTTTAAACAAGAAGAAAAATGGCTCTGAGCACTATGGGACTTAACATCTGCCGGACGCGGTGGCCGAGCGGTTCTAGGCGCTTCGGTCCGGAACCGCGCGACTGCTACGATCGCAGGTTCGAATCCTGCCTCGGGGATGGATGTGTGTGATGTCCTTAGGTTAGTTAGGTTTAAGTAGTTCTAAGTTCTAGGGGACTGATGACCTCAGATGTTAAGTCCCATAGTGTTCAGAGCCATTTGAACCAGAACAACAACATATATACGAGTATTTTTTTGACCAACGGCACTTACGTTTCGAATGCGCACCGTACAGCCCATCTTTCCACTTCACACCTCCTTTATTTGTTTGCTTACACGCGAGAGGCCGAAGCTCGGTGTGATCACCGCGTGACGTGGGAACGCGCGGTGACTGCCAGGGAGTGCGCTGCGGTAAGCGCATTAGGGCTGGCGCGCTGTCACGACGGCCCGCTCTGGCCCGCGCTGCACTACCTGCCTACGAGACGCACTAATCGCCTCTCGCGCGCCGAGGGTAGGGTTGTAGCTGACAAACCGCGCCTCTTAACGCTACGCCGCGCCTCCAGACAAGGCCAATCCGACCTCGAAATCACATTCTTTCCGTCTTGATGGAGTCCCGATGACAAAAAATGACAGGCGCCGTGGGACTGAGGGGTGACGAGTAGGGGAACGAGGAAGAGGGGGTGAGTCTTTACCGGTCTGTCGCCGTAGCGGCATCCTCCAGAGGCGTCGCCGAGGAAGCGTATCGGTAGGGTGCTGATGTCAGAGGGCGGTTCTCCTGCACGCAGTTGGCTTTTGCTACTAAGACGCCGATTTTCTATCGCGAAAGGGCTTACGACCTCACGTCGCACAGGCAGAATTTCTTCTGCTCGACAAGGGTCTTCGAGCACTGGAGAAATAATTAGTTGCGATTTTTTTTTTTTTTTTTTTTTTTTTTTTTTTTTTTTTTTTTTTTTTTTTTTTTTTTTTAAAAAAAAAAAAAAAAAAAAAAAAAAAAAAAAAAATTTCTTTATTCAATACATTACATTATACATCATAACCCACTACCTAACTCATTAGTGGGTCCTAGTATGATACAATTTAAATGCAGCAATGTTGTTTACACTTCAGGTAGTACTATTATTATTATTTCTATTATTTACTCTAATTATTACCGCTATGGGCTCTAAGCTTAATCTACGGGGAAACTACATGCTACCTGCAGCGTTACAAGTTGTGCCAGAGCTACTATAAACCTACTAGTTGTTAGCCAGGCCCACTGAGCTAATCCCAGTGGGCGTGCCCCTGGCACTGGGCTGGCTCTTGACTTGGTGTCGCTGCAGAGTATTCTGAGGTATTATCCTATCTTCTACTTCTAACTTAATTTAACTAAGTGTCAAAATCGGTGTGCGTCATAGTCCGGTATTTATGTACACCCCTCCCTCCTAGTCCAGGGCAAGGCGGATTCCAGCCGTGAGGCAGCTGGCCAGTCCTTGCCCGGCGGTACAGTAAGGGTGCACTAGTCAACATTGGTGAGAGTTTTGTCTTTAATGGTGGTGATTGTCCCTTAAAAAGTTCTTAAGTATCTTTTTTGATATTTCATCTGTAAGTTTGTTTAAGATGTCAAAGGTGATTTCACGCCTTAACAAGTGGTACGTGTCGTTATTTGGTAGCTGTTGTCTTAGCTCTTGGGCTACATCATCGAAGAGGTGGCACTCATACACCACATGTTCTGGGGTGCCCTGCACTGCGCCACAGTCACACGCTGGTGTAGCCTGCTTCCCAAACCTACATAGGTATGTTGGATATGGTCCATGTCCAGTAAGAAAGTGCAGCATTCCTCTCGTTGGCGTAAAAAATGTGAGTTTTATTCTTTCTTCTATGTCCGGTAGCAGCTCATAGGTTCTACGACCTGTATCTTCATTATTCCACTGATCTTGCCATAGTTCTAGCCCCCTCTTTTTAATGGTGTACTTGTCCCCTGCAAAAAACCCCAAGTATTTCCCTGATTTTGTCCCTGTTCTCTTTTTGTACCCAGTACCAGGCAGCCTGTTCACGTATTTTTATATCTAATGGACAGATTCCCATTAACACTAACAGTGCTCCCCCCGGTGTTGTCCTATAGGCCCCTGCTGAACGTAGAAGCATATTCCGCTGCACTCTTCTTACGGCCATGGCAGGCATGACCCTCGTGAGTCTGTGTGCCCAGACTCCAGATCCGTATCCTATTATTGAGGTCAGGATGCTGTTGTGATATAGCTTAATTAAATTTGGAGGGAGGTGAAACCGCTTGTGACCAATTCCGATAAGATTGTTTAATAGAACCAATGATTTTTGTGATACGGTGTCAATATGTGATGCAAAGCTCCACCTCTCATCGATGATTACACCCAAGTATCGGGCCTCGCGGCGCCGAAGAACTGGTATACCATTAATTCTAACCGTCGGGTTCCTGACCAGTTGGCCTTTGAGAAGTAGGTATGTTGACTTATTGGGTGCGATCGTCATTTTGCTTCTGTGGCACCATGATGTAAGAACAGTTAGGGCTCTTTCCACTTTCGGCTCTAATTCCTCGCGGCTTCGGCCGCCGACCAGCAGGAGGAGGTCGTCAGCGTATGCTATGACCTCTAGCACATCGTCACAGTTCTTGAGATCTTCAAGTAAAGGCTCCATGTTAATGTCCCAAAAGAGAGGTCCCAGGACAGAGCCCTGAGGACATCCTTTGGTGACAATCTTCCTGACTATGCCGCTAGGGGCCGATAGCCAGACCTCCCTGTCTGCACAATAGCTCCTCAGACACCCATATAGCGGCCCTGGACAGTTCTTCTCCCGCAAGCAGGAAAAGAGTGAGGGCCACCACAGGTTGTCGAAGGCGCCACTGATGTCGACCATGATGCCGACGACATACTTGTGCGGGGTGGAGCCACAGACCTCAGCAGCCAGGGCGATTGCGTCAGACGCAGAACACCCAGACCGAAAGCCGAATTGTCTGTCACTCATCCCGCACAGCATGCGGTGTGCTGTCAGTCTGTTCGCTAGTAGCCTCTCAAAAAGTTTGCCCAGTACGTCCAACAAGCAGATAGGTCTATAAGATTTAATTTCTGTGGGATCTTTGTCTGGACTCTTTTTAATGATAATTACATTGGCTTTTTTCCATATTTCTGGGAATTTCCCGAGTTCCAAGCACTCGTTATACAACTTAGTGAGAGGAGCTACGAGCTGGGGGGCAAGGAATTGCACCACTTCCGCAGTAATGCCGTCCGGGCCAGGAGCTTTCCCTCTTTTGAGGGCCTTGATCTGGGCAGCGACCTCCTCCTCAGAGAAGGGGTAGACTCTGATGTTATTGTTATAGTCCCTTTGGTTTTCTCTCCTTATCCTTTTTTGTTCTTCAGTCTCATCTTCCTCCACGTCGTCAGGCAACAGAACCCGGAGGAGGGCCTCAGCAGTTTCCTGCCAAGTGCCCGTCATCCGGTCCCCGTCCCTGACGGTGGATAGCACCATTGGTGATCTTATCTTTTCTCGTACTAATTTATAAGGGACTCCCCATGGGTCTGTAGCCAATTGGCTTTTAACATAACTTTCCCAGCTTCTGAGTCTGACTGCCCTTAACTCCTGTTGGAATTGTTCTTTGCTTTCACGATAGATCTGAAGCCATCTTCGTTTTTCCCTCCAGACGACACTCCGCTGGTAGTACCTCCTTGCCCTCCTCACAGCCTGGCGCATCTGTCCCAGTTCGACCGACCATGGTGTGGGGGTGGCCGCTACGGCTCTCCTCCTGGTTGGTACGGCTGCCCGCACCGCTGTGGTGATCGCCTGCACCAGTCCTTCGGCGCATTCTTCCACGTTTCCGTCACCTTCCAGCAATGTCGGAATGTTGCACTCCTCCGCGAGACGGTCCCAGTTAGCCTTGTTGTAATTAAGCTGCAGCTCCCACCCCATGTCCCAGTGGCACTCCCTTTCCCCAATGGAAAATGTTATTAAATTATGATCACTGGTGGTTACTTTGTCCCACACTTTCCATTTGTTGACCTTTGTGGCCAGGTTTGGTGTTATTAGTGTGATGTCAATATTTGTACCTTCTCCCCCTCCGCCAGTATATGTGGGGGGGTTCCCTTGTTGGTTGGCAACCACCAGTTGTAATGCCATGATTGTTTCCTCGGCTTTTAGCCCCCGATCATCGTGCGTGCCACTGAACCATAGGGGGGACTTTGCATTTATGTCCGCTGTCACAATCAATCTTCGTCCCTGCAATGCCGTGGCGACTTGTGTAAGTATTTCTAGAAATTCCTCTATTCCTCTTCCGTATTGGAAGTATATATTACAGATGTAAATCACCCCCGCGGGTGTTTGAAGTTCCACGACATTGCAGTGTTCGCCAGAGAACTGTGCAAGGACTGTAGCTCTAAACGATTTGTTGATAATTATAATTGCAGCCTTTGGGTCTACGTTGGAATGTATAATTTGCCAGTTGGCAGCCATGAATGGGATCCGCCCCGCTTGGGAGTACGGTTCCTGTAAGCAGAGTACATCTAGACTCTTCTCTTCCACCACCCTTCGGAGTTCCTGCAGGACCAGTTTGCTATTATGGGTGTTTATCTGGCCTACCTTTAGTTGGCTCACGTGGGAAGTATGTATGGATGTGTGATTCTGGCCACAATTTTGACCAGTCGTGGGCTACTCTGCCATTGGTTATCACTGATTGGTAGTATAGATCATCCATGTCGAATTTTTCGTTTCTTCTGTCAAAGACCTTTTTAACTAGATCTCGCAGGGCTCCGAAGTCGGTGGGGAGATTCATTGTCTTGAGCTGAATTCTGTCCACAGCCTCCATTACTGGAAATGTGACATCTCTTCCATACTCGTGGCCGACACGTACCACATGTCTCAATGCTATTGTGAGGATTGCCGGCTCCTCTAGTCTTGATAACTGTAGTGCGTGCTCCAGGTTGGGGTAAATTCGCTGAGGATCAATTCCCATTGCACCCCGAGATGGTGTGTCAGAAGATGGAATTGAGCTGCTTATTTCATTGTACTGAACATGTTTGGTGGATATTACTTCTTTACTGTGTGATTGTGATTGTGAACTCCCAAGTACAGGATGCCAGTGTGGTCGGGTATGCTCTTGTTTCGACCCAGGTCCCCAGCAAGGAGGAGAGGGAACGTCTTCTTCACACGGGTCCGTCTGTATGCAAGCGTCTTTCATTATTGTCACCAAAGATCGTGGTTGTGTGATTTTTTGTATAAATTCTTTGAATTTGTTTGCCCTCAGAGCGTCCCTCAGCCTCTTGCTGGGGGATTTCCTTTTTGGCTTCCTGAGTTCAATTACGGCCTCAGCCATAATCAATTCGAGAGATTAGTCTCTGTTCTAGCATCCTGTACGTTGGGCAGTTTCTCCCAGTAGTGTTGCACGGTTTCCTTCCTCTCTTGGTACATGGAATGCAGGTTGCGCTTTTACTGCAGTTTTTTCTGGTGTGGTCCTCAGCCCCGCACCTGGAGCAGGCCGGCTTCCTATCACAATGCTTGTGGACGTGGTCCAGATCGCCACAGTTGTGACATCTAGGGACTACTAGGTAGTCTCTAACATTGATGGCGTGAAATCCTATATAAATTTTCCCCATAGCGGTAAGTTTTCGCCACATCTTGCCAGAGACCTCGGCGACGTGATGGACAACATCCCGTTCCCGAGGTCCCGTTTTAAAGCGGAGCTTGAATTCATTTTTAAATGTTTCCCATTCTGTGTCATCAAAATTTTGATTATACATGGTTTCGTAGATGTCGCTTTCAGTTAGGGCCACAGGTACGTCGTACAGTATCACCAGAGGATTTCTTTTTCTGGGAGGTTCGCATTTAATGGCCTTGTTCAGTTTGGAATTCTTTAGTATTTTGTCCCTGTCCTCCTCAGTGGCAAGATCCACCACGACTACATTTTTTGTGGCCTTTACTTTATTGATTTTTATTTTATCTCTAGCCGGGTCAATAGTTGTTGTAAATATCTCTTGTACCTTTTTGATTGTCTGACCAGGCAGGGGTCTTAAAAAGACTGCCGTGTCTGGTTTTTTAGAAATTTTTGCTATGGTTTCCTTTGTTGTTTGGGCTTTTGTAGCGGCTTGCGCCACCACTCCGGCCCATGTCTTGACTGGTTGCTGTCTCAATCTAGCGTTTTCTTTTTCTAGTTCTTCGAGACGCCCCTCGAGCTTCGCGTTTGCAATAGCCCAGGAAGCGAGCTCGTTCTTTATTGCCAGGACCGCAGCCTGGCTTATTTTGCCGTTTTTGACACTAGAGTCTAATATTTGATTAATTCGGCAATGTCTATCATAAACACTCTCATCTTCGTGTCCCCCTTCCTCCTGCGAGGTAGGGACAGTAGACACACTCGCCCTCGAAATCGCACAAAGATCACTCGCCTCCTGGTCAGCCATGATTAGTTAGACGAGTGAAAAGTTGGGAGCCCGTCTCTTGCCCCGGACCGGCTCCTCTGGCATGGGGGGGGACTTCTGCAGCTCGCCCACCAACCTCGCCCCTAGGTCAAGGGCACATCAGAGCTGCCAGGTTCAGCGCGCCGTTGCCAGCGCACTGGTCCTCGTCGAAGGCCCCGTCGTCGACGATTTCACACGACGCTCCTCGGCAAGTGCACCCCGCACTCCGGAGAGGCGGATGCACCCCTCGCCCTTCGCCGCCTACTAGCCCGAGCTTCCACCTGAAGGCCAAGGACCCACTCCTACTCAGGTGGTGGGTCGGTCCCCCAGTCGTTCGGCGGTCTGGGCCCATCTAACCTGGCCCAGGCGATGTCACCACCACCTGGGTTTGGCAGAACACGCCCCGGTTACCCAGGGGCGCGGCGAAGCACCCTTGCCGACTCGCGCCGTGATCCCACGCCGACAAACGAGGTCGCCGGCATGCAGAGCACCTGCTGGTCTGTGCCCTGCGAACAGAAAGGGACTGGTGTTCGGTCCCTCGACACAGCTCCCCCTGTGCCACGCACCCTTCGCTTTCGCATCGGGTTGGGTCGCAGCTCTCCCTTTTGACGCAAGGCAGAATGCCGAGCTTGACGTCTGGCACCACGGGAAGGCGGAAAGAGCTACTTGGGAAGGAGAGGCTGTAAGAGACGCTTCACTTCCCCGAGTGAGGACTGCCGCGGCACGCCCGACTGGAAAGCGATACGCCCCAGTGCGAGCCTCCGTGCCTTACGGCGCGCCGGCGACGGGCGGGCCCGCGCCGAAACGCGCGATTTGCTTAAGAAACGGTAACGACATCCTCATGAAGTGTGTCGTATCGTACAAAGACCGTGTTTCCAGAATGAGATTTTCACTCTGCAGCGGAGTGTGCGCTGATATGAAACTTCCTGGCCGATTAAAACTGTGTGCCGGACCGAAACTCGAACTCGGGACCTTTTCCTTTCGCGGGCAAGTGCTCTACCAGCTGAGCTACCCAAGCACGACTCACGCCCCGTCCTCACAGCTTTACTTCTGCCAGTACCTCGTCTCCTACCTTCCAAACTTAACAGAAGCTCTTCTGCGAACCTTGCAGAACTAGCACTTCTGAAAGAAAGAATATTGCGGAAACATGGCTTAGCCACAGCCTGGGTGATGTTTCCAGAATGAGATTTTCACTCTGCAGCGGAGTGTGCGCTGATATGAAACTTCCTGGCAGATTAAAACTGTGGCAAAGGTCCCGAGATCGAGTCTCGGTCCGGCACGCAGTTTTAATCTGCTAGGAGGTTTCAAAGACCGTGTTGCCACATCACAGTCGGCAATGCGAATCGATATGTTAGACATTACCGAAGGCTCGTTGCAGTACGCAACGACGTAGGGGAGGCGCCCCTGAAGACCAAACTCTGCCCCATTTCGAGACCTCAGCTGCAGCAGTCAACATCATCGAGTAGGACAGTGGCAGTTAATGTTTCAGATTAACTTGTATTGTTATTAATGTTGAATATTGTACTTCGCGAGAACAGTTTCTTAATTAGTGTAGTCAAAAAAAATGGTTCAAGTGGCTCTGAGCACTATGGGACTTAACTGCTGAGGTCATCAGTCACCTAGAACTTAAAACTAACTAACATGATGACATCACACACATCCATGCCCGAGGCAGGATTCGAAACTGCGACCGTAGCGGTCGCGCGGTTCCAGACTGAAGCGTCTCGAACCGTTCGGCCACACCGGCCGGCCTTTTGCTAGTCCTTGACAGTTGTAAATTACCTAGAAGTGAGTGAAATATTGTTCATACGCCAGAAATTAAAAAGTAAAAAAAGACTTTGGAATGGTAAAAATGTGATTCGCAATAATTTCACGCTGCCTCCAATTCTGATAGTTTAGTCCTTTCTTTAAGTGAGAGGTAATTTAGTAGCTGAAGTGCTATGAATAGAAATTAACTCTTATTTTATTCCTTTTTCCAGAGTAACGCCAAATTAGTCGTATTAAAAACCATAAAAAATCCACTTGGCCAACAGTGTAATGCTTCTCGTACGTGAGTGTTGAACAAGCTTCTTGCGATATCCATGCGCCATTGCCTGTTCCATCTATGAGCAATTTTCAAAGGCCATTCAAATACACGAGAAACTCTGATATTAATTATTAACTAAAGCGCTGGTCAAATACACAAAACCGGAAAAGAAGTTCTGGTTAGTAAATTTTGGATACTCCCTGCAGTCTATGTTTCCGGACACACAGAGAGATCAGCCTGCCTAATTCGTGACAGAAAGGCTTGTGATACTCTTGACCCAATGGTACCAGACTGCACTGCGCCTATTGCTAACCTAAGGCAAAATTTTTCCTTACGGCAGAAGTACAAAAAACAATAGACATTTGAAAATGGGTAGTAATGGTGGTGATAATATGGTGGCCGGAGAGAGGGGGAGGGGGGTGAGGGGGGAACAGGGAGGTATAAAAATTCTTGTTTTTCGAACCTACTTAATTCAAAAATGGTTCAAATGGCTCTGAGCACTATGGGACTTAACATCTGAGGTCATCAGTCCCCTAGAACTTAGAACTACAAGGACATCACACGCACCTATGCCCGAGGCAGGATTCGAACCTGCGACCACAGCAGTCGCGCGGTTCCGGACTGAAGCGCCTAGAAGCGCTCGGCCACCGCCGCCAGCTCGAAACTACTTAGAGACTGCTCGTTGGCTCTCTTGAAATACAGCGGATTGTCAAGGCACAATGCCAAGTGGTTCATCTTATGTTTCGTCGTGGTCACTTTAACCAACCAGGTGATCACACTTCGGAACGTGGCCTGCTGTTGTGCAGCAGAATCCAGTAAGAGTCGGCCCGGAAGAGAGAGTCGAGGCGAGTCTCTTGATCCGCGAGGACTGCTGGAATTGGTCGGCTTGACAGCTGGCAGCACAGTCGCACTCCCATGCACCGGTGCGGGTGACGTCACGGGGCGTGTTTACTGGGCGGGTGGCGGGCGAGCGGCAAAATAAACGGCAGATGGCGCGCGCCGACGACAGCACCGGGACTTGCGCCGTGTTCCCAGGCCGCGGAGGGCGACGTGGGAAGGCCCTGCCGCCCGTCAATACACTGCAATTGCTGGAGTCAGAGACGGGGCCAAAAGTGAGTGGAACAAGGGGACCAAAACTCTGCACGAGGCTAACGGATACAGGCAAACCCACCCACATATACCGAAAGCAATATGGTGCGCATGAAACCTAAGGTCAGCCGTACTTAAGAAAGAAAACAATGGGTCGCCGGCCGGTGTTCAAAAATGGTTCAAATGGCTCTGAGCACTATGCGACTCAACTGCTGAGGTCATCAGTCGCCTAGAACTTAGAACTAATTAAACCTAACTAACCTAAGGACAGCACACAACACCCAGCCATCACGAGGCAGAGAAAATCCCTGACCTCGCCGGGAATCGAACCCGGGAACCCGGGCGTGGGAAGCGAGAACGCTACCGCACGACCACGAGATGCGGGCCCGGCCGGTGTGGTCGAGCGGTTCTAGGCGCTTCAGTCTGGAACCGCGTGACCGCTACGGCCGCAGGTTCGAATCCTGCCTCGGGCATGGATGTGTGTGATGTCCTTAGGTTAGTTAGGTTGAAGTAGTTCTAAGTTCTAGGGGACTGATGGCCTCCAATGTTAAGTCCCATAGTGCTCAGAGCCATTTGAACCATTTTTTTGAAAACAATAGTTTCCCAATACAAGATTAGCGGGGCACATGTGCGAGAGAACAGACACCACGCATTCGTATAATTCATTCGCCTCGATGGGCAATAAATCCACAACCTCCAGCGTGGATGCATATTTGCGTTTGACATCCAGCGGGAATCGAAAATTAGCGAGCTTGGAGAATATGGACGGAAATTGCGGATAGATAGCGCTAGATGGGAATGTGAGTCGAACGGCTAGAGTACCGAGATAGTCAACGCATTTGCGATAGACACTGTGTCTGGATGGCGCACTGGTTAACGCAACTGCCTAGTAAGCAGGAGATTCCGGGTTCGACTCCCGGTCAGGCACACGATTTCGCTCGCCGCCCCTGATTCCAGATGCAGTCCCGATGCAGCTGATACCTTTAGTTAGTTCCTTCCGTTTCCGTTCCTTTCTCCCCCCCCCTCTCTGCCATAAGTTTATACAGTATGTATCACAGCTGCGGATTCTAGGTGGTACCTGTTTTTCAGACATGTCCGAAAGAACAGACATCACGTGCTAATTATCAGTTCTATTGTCTCGGCGTTTGGAGCCCTTAGGAAGGCCAGCGATAGAACTGGGTGACACGCTGCAAGCATTGTGACAAGTTGGTATTGCCCATAAGAAATTTTGACAGAGATGCTCAGGGAACTTAAATTGGAATCTTTAGGAGAAGGATCACGTAGTTCCCATGAAACTTTGTTGGGTACATTTATAGAACCTGTATTTGAAGAAAACTCTGTGACTTCTATGCTGTCACCATCACGTATTTCATGCGTCGCCCTGCTTCAAGGCCGTGCGGTTTTAGGCGCTGCAGTCTGGAGCCGTGCGACCGCTACGGTCGCAGGTTCGAATCCTGCCTCGGGCATGAATGTGTGTGATGTCCTTAGGTTATTTAGGTTTAATTAGTTCTAAGTTCTAGGCGACTGATGACCTCAGAAGTTAAGTCGCATAGTGCTCAGAGCCATTTGAACCAACCCTGCTTCAACGAAAAGAGTAAGCGAAATTTTACGTGCCCTTGCGACAGAGCGGTCCAACGTTAGTTTAGTGCGATATTCGTTTTTTCGATATTTATGAACAGAGACAGTAAAACATGAAGAATAAACGGCACTCTAGCAGCGGTCCGTGCACAGCTTCCACGTCTCGTGTGAGGTCCTGCCACGCATTGTCTGCTACCGGCGTGCATCAGCGCTACTCTTTCGTTTTGGAGTACGGGTTATTCTTCGTGTGTTACTGTCCCTGTTCACGCATATCGGCAAACCGAATATCGTACTAGAATAATTTGGGACAATTGTTAAATGACGACCACCACATTTAAGAGAAGTGGAACATCTTCGTTGAACTGCGGCGCATTCTACCAAGTACGCCGAGCAACGCTCGGACTTTATCAAACGCAGTCGGACTTTCCTTTCGATCTACCACCTGGCAAACGTGGCACTGAGTGTGTCACGTACTTGCACTGAAACGTGTGCTGGTATTCTTTGTAGTTGGACCCACATCTGAGGCGAAACAGTACTGCCTTTCACTGAACTTACAGGGCGATTGCATTTACACTCCTCGTTCTTCCTGACATTACAGATCTCAGGATTACTTACAAGACCTAAAGTTCTTATTACTAAATTTTTGTATTTCGATTCCTCTATCAGCTTCTTCAATTTGTGGCCAATCGAATAGCCCTATATATGTGTGTGTATCAGTGGTCGCGCCCGCTTAAGGCTCGCTGTTCGTAGATCTCTCGTGGTAACGAGTCGCAGGCCGCCCAACATTATTGGGTGTTTCACGAAATTACGTTCACAGGCCGTGCTTGATACAGACGCAGCAATGGACTTCTACGATTATACCACCAGGAAACGAGACAGAACTTTGCAGTCGGGTACGGGGCATACAAATTACATACAGTCCGCAATCATGAGATTGGTGGAGGAGCCCGGGTCGGTTTTGCCGCCGGCAACTGACCTTACTCGCCGATAATAAACCTACGATATCAATGATACAGTACAGGTGCAGATTTTTGCTGTATCAAATATTAGAGGAGCCTCAACGTGAAGAGGGCGGCAGCCGCTAAACGTTGAACGCTGGCACTCTCGCAGTGTAGAACTCCATCAGAACACCGCATTAGCTAACTCTGTAGAGTAAGCTTCACTTGACGAGATATCTAGCGAGCTGCATTGTCTGCCACGAAACCAATCACGGGAGGTTCCGACAGGGCCCGCACGAGATTAATCTGTCTCCGCCGTCTCTGCAGCGCCGTGGGAACGAGGGAAAAAACCGCCGCTCGCTCGCTCTTCATCTGCTCCCTTCGGCTCGCTAAGTGACATTCTTGGTAATAATTAGTGACCCAGCAAAATTTAAGACCCACGAGCAGCTTCTTGCAACAGCACAGTCACTTGCCAAGGTATACTGCAAAACGCTTGCACTTGGTCCACGCAGAAATGTTTTCGCATGCCATAATACGCGAAGACTGCGCTACTTATAAAACAAACATCTTATTTTACACAATGTTTTCCTTTTAAACATTTTAATATTTTGCCTATTTCCTTTACAGTAACAGTCTGTCAGAACGGGGACGTCGAACAAATACAAAGTTATGGGTTTTGGAGGGTGGGGGTGGGCCAACAATCTAGAAGGCGCCCAATATTTGACGTGAAGTCCAGAGCCATGGGGCGCCATTTACGCATTTTAGTCACCAACGTATCTCTCCCGTAGACTCCATGATGATGAAATTGTAGACAACGGCTCGCACGAAGTAACATAAGCGGACATTCATCTGTGAGTGCAACGGGAAAAATATCTTAAAATATGGTCCAATAAAAAATACCACGGGGAAAAATATCGTAATATGTGGTACAATAAAAAATACGCTATGTTACGGTCTTTGCGCTTATCTCAGGAACGGAGAAGTTATATAAATATTTACATTTTCTGTTCGTTACACACAAAGATCTGTGTTGATCATCGGATTCGACTCCAACAACTTCTAGCTAAGCATTTTATCTCGGAATTTGGTGGTCTACTGGAATAATAAGAATGGGGTGAGAGTACAAGTGTGATTTGGAAAAGGAGTATTAGACAGTTTGGCAGCAATTTACCTCACAGGTGAGTCGAGCTTAATCCTGTTTTCTGATGGCGTGAAGTGGAGCAACAGTTAAGGTACTGGATTCGTATTCGAGAGGGGTGGAGTTCGAAACCCTCTACGGGCATCCGAAATTATTTTTCTCGTAATTTCCCTAAACTGCTTAAGTCGAACGTCTGAATGGTTTCCTTGAAAAAGACACGACGGATTCCCTTTTTCATACTTGTCGAAAGAGACCAGATGTCCTTCCCCCAAGACTTCAATGTACACCACATGTTAAATCATAGTCTTTCTTTCGAAGGTTTTCAACGGCAACTTTTGACAATGTGCGTAATTTAGCTGAAAGATACAATGACAGCAGTTTACGACATCCACTTTTAGCTGGAATATAAAAGAGTTTTTTAATTATTCGTCGATGGAGAATTAAATTGGGATGAGAACGGAAGGTTGCATGTAACTAAAATTATTTGGTTCCCATTACTGCAGCCAGCAAGATGTAAGGAAATATCGTTCTTGTGGCACACATCTGTATCTTTCTTCACACGAAGCAACGAGTGCTATACACAGTGGTTCTCAAACTGATTCCGTATTTCTAGATTTCCAAAACCTTTTGATACCGTTCCTCACAAGCAGCTTCTAATCAAACTGTGTATCTACGGAGTATCGTCCAAGTTGTGAGACTAGATTCGCGATTTCCTGCCAGGAAGGTCACAGATCGTAGTAAAAATGAAGAGAAGTCTGGTGATCCCCAAAAAAGTGTTTTTGCCCTCTGATGGTTATAATCTTTGTAAATGATTCACAGTTCATAGTAAAAATGAAGTGATGTCTGGTGTTCCCCAAAGAAGTGTTTTTGCCCTCTGCGAGTTATAATCTATGTAAATGATTTACGAGACAATCTGAGCAGCCATGTCAGATTTTTTGCAGATGATGCTCTATTTTACCGGCAACTAAAGTCATCAAAAGATCAAAACCAACTGCAAATGATTTAGACAAGACATCTGTATGATGCAAAAAGTGGCAACTGACCCTAAAGGATGAAAATCGTGAGGTCATCCACATGAGTACTGAAAGGACCCCGTTAAATTTCGGTTACACGGTTAATAACAGAACCTGAAGGCTGTCAGTTCGACTAAATACCTAGGTATAACAATTACGAACTCTTTAGCCGCGCGGAGTGGCCGCGCGGTTTGAGGCGCCACGTCACGGATTGCGCGGCCACTCTCGCCGGAGGTGCGAGTCCTCCCTCGGGCATGGGTGTGTGTGTTGTTCTTAGCATAAGTTAGTTTCAGTAGTGTGTAAGTCTAGGGACCGATGACCTCAGCAGTTTGGTCCCTTAGGAATTCACACACACAACACAACAACAACACAACACAACAGTTAAAATTGGAACGATCACATTGGTAATGTGGTGGGGAAGACGAACAAAAGACTGCCGCCTACACTACGCTTGTCCGTCCTCTTTTGGCGTACTGCTGTGCGTTTTCGGATTCTTACCACACAGGATTGCCAGAGAAGATCATAAAAATTGAAAGAAGGGCAGTTCGTTTTATACCATAGCGAAATAAGAGAGATAGCGCCACGCATATGATAAGAGAGCAGGGGTGCCAGTCATTACAACGAAGGCATATTTCGTTTGCGGCGACGTTTTTTACTGAAATTTCAATCTCCAACTTTGTGTTCCGAATGAGAAAATATTTTGTTGACACCCGCCTACATACGGAGAGAAGATCGTTGTAATAAAATAAGAAAAATTTGAGTTCTCACGGAAAGATTTAAGTCTTCTTTTTTCCCGCACGTTGCTCGAGAGTTGAACCGAGCGAGGTACGCATTGGTTAGCACAGTGGACTCGCATTCGGGAGGGCGACGTTCAAACCCGCGTCCGGCCATCTTGATTTAGGTTATCCGCGCTTTCCCTAGATCAAATGAGGCCAATGGCGGGATGGTTCCCTTGAAAGGACACGGCCGATTTCCTTACCCATCCTCCCCTAATCCGAGCTTATACTTCGTCTCCAATGACTCCTTTGTCGACGGGACGCTAAACACTAATGGCAGAGAGAGATGAACCTTCTGACGGGCACTAAAGTGTGAATTGCAGAGTAGTCATGTAGCTGCAGATGTATATGAACTACATTTTCGTCGCTGTCGCAGGACGAACAGGTCCTGAGAAAATAGATAACATGGTGAAGGGAGCCGGCGGTGGGGATATTATCAAACGTTCAGGTACTATTTAAAGCCTGTGAAAAGCAGTGCCTCGTGAAAACGGTTGGCCGCACTTGGTCGAAAAAGACCGCAGTACCAAACTACATCTGATGCTACGTGCATGAATCTTGGCATACAAAGGTTTCAACAGTCTGAAATCGATTCGGAACTGCCAGACTTCGCACAGGACTTCGTACCCTGCTGGGAGGTAAGTGCCACTTTCACGAGAGGAGAGGACAAGTAAACGTAATTTTACTGCAGATCCGGTGCTTGTTCCGGCAATAACTTGTAGCCATGAAAATTGCCGGTTGTCGTATAACTGCTTCAGCGAACGCGGATTATTGCCAGGAGCGTAATTTGCCTGTCGCAGCATCGCAGCAACGTCGAAAAGCGTCCTTCGGCGAAACGTGCAGCTTACTCGGCTACGTGGCGCATAGTGAGTTATGGTCCTAACACGCTCTCTCCTTCCACGAGCGAGCATCTCGCAAGGTAATGCTAGAGACGGATGTGAATCCTTTTATCTTTCGAGACTACTAAGTGTAAATACGGTGTCACCAAATCGTTTTACTTTACTTTTAATGACAATGTATAACGCAGAGGTAGAAAACACGGAATATTTATCCGTCGCCAACTGCAATCGCAGAAAGACAAATCTGGTTTACTGAGAGGGCTGAGCAAAGCTTTGTGTGTGGTACTTCACTCACACATTTATGTGTCATACTGTTTATTAAACAGAGCAGATATTCTCCTTAGCACAAAACGAATAAACAATGGAGAACAGCAGAAGCGAGACTGACAACAGATAAGTACCAGAAGTCGGAGAGGCAAAAATTAAAGGGTGTAAGAGTTCCGGAACTTAGATCGGCCCAGACAATGAGGACGTGGAAAAAAACTAAAGGAATTTCGGACACTGCAGTTACAAACTTCTCGCGTTTGTATAGGGAAGTGAGTGCATAATATTTTGAATAGGAACCCATATGTAGGACGGCACGGCGGTTTCAGATCAGATGTTTAACTCATCCAGTTCTGCTTGAGGAATTGAATTAGGCGTCGCGTAGTACAATTATTAGATAACAGTTCGAAAGAAAACATAACGAAACATTCATTTACCACTTAAGCATATTTGTTTTGTTTCAACACTTAAAAATTACATTACATTACGTTATTTAAAAACAAAAAAGAACCCAGCAAACTGCACACACAGCACAGTGTTGTTGCATTACAACAGCGGCTCGATGTGGCGACCACCAACATTGTTTCGTTATGTTTCCTTTCGAATTGTTGCCTAATAATTGTACTGCGTCGCGCCTAATTCAAATCCTCGAGCAGAAGTTAATGAGTTAAACATGTGAACTGAAACTGTTGTAAAACGGAAACGCTACGTTTCGGGACATGCATTGCTATTCGCAATATTATGTACTCGCTCCCTTTACACGTCCTAGAAGTTTGTGCCGGCCGCGGTGGTCTCGCGGTTCTAGGCGCGCAGTCCGGAGCCGCGCGACTGCTACGGTCGCAGGTTCGAATCCTGCCTTGGGCATGGATGTGTGTGGCGTCCTTAGGATAGTTAGGTTTAAGCAGTTCTAAGTTCTAGGGGACTGATGACCACAGCTGTTAAGTCCCATAGTGCTCAGAGCCATTTGAACTAGAAGTTTGTAACGCCACTTTCCGAAAATCCTGCATAGAGTATACAGAGTAGAATACGGTAAGGTTACTCTAACGAAAATACACGAAAGTCATTCCGTACATCAGGAATGTCTACACTTTTCCAAAATAAAAAACGAAACGCACCTGGGGGTGTTCGCAAAATATTGGAACATTTTGGTCTATAATCATTATATACTTGACTGTTTTAGGAAAAGGAATTGGAACTGGCGAAGTTAATGTATTTCAAGAAAGGGGAATTTGCTAAAGTCAAAGTATTTGCGAAGAAGTGTGGAGGTAGCGTTGGCTGCAGTATGGCGCTTCATAGTATACAGAAACGACAAAAGTGGATTTCCGCAAGAACTGAAGATGGTTTGTGCAAACTGCGTTTTGTGAACTTAAAGTTGACACAATTCTATTGGCAAACTTCAGCTGCACTGAACTTCTATTTAAGTGTGATTCTCAACAAAAAACTAAAATTTGTCATATTAAAGAGTACTACCTACTTTGGCTATCGCTGTTTTTGTTTTCCAAAATCGGTTTTAGCCAATCCTAAAAAAGGACTTGCCGGTCAACTCCACCATTTCCAGCTTACTGATCGGTAATTTTAAATTAACATATTATGGAGTCATATTATTGATACAATTACTTAATGTATTTAATTAGTACTTCTTTAACGTGATGAAGGGTGTTATGGTACTTTATCAATGCTGCAGCGACCCAGTAGAGTCAGGGGTAAACAGTTGGCCAAGTGCGAGTACCACTCGCGCAAGGAGCTTTCTGCACAAACTTATGATGTAAACAGACAGTTCATTCGGGTAATCGGGAATCGCGACCATTTTGACTTTTATCGACTTTTATCAATGCTGGCAATATATCTGCCCCGGGGATTCCAAAATTTTCAAGAATGTTTTAATTTTAAGTTTGACATCGGTTAACAAATGACAATAGAAATGTTTTTTCGTGTAATATAATTCTGATTATCAAATTTCGAATTTTTTTCCTCTAGTTGTACCGTGAAACCTTGCTTCATTCCAGATTTCATGATTCTAGGCCAACGGAAAGTACCCACACTTTTCAGGAGTGAGTTCTCGAGTATCAAAATATCTGACAGACACAGCCGTATCTTGTGGTTGCAGTGACTTCGAAGCTTGCATTTATTACACCGCCAAAAACATATAGACCTTAGTATTGACATAAATTTCAACTTGTAACTTCTAACGTCTATCCGTTATCGAGAAGAAAAGGTTTTGAACTGTCAGGCAGACGGAAGGTTAATAAAGTGATTCTGTATGGTTCCTTCCTTACGGTTGAATTATGGAACCAAAAAAAAGCAGGAGAGGAAAGAACTCTAGGGAAAATCAGTACTATATGTTACCGCTTCCTCAATTAGTTATATGACAATGGAGCACACGGAAGAAGGGTAAAATTTCAAAGGATGACAAGCACAGGAATGTTCAACGCTGATCGTTGAAGAAGTTAGATGGAACATCAAATTTCGATAGCCCAGATACTATAGGTAAACGTGTCATGTCAGAGCTGAATACGGGAGGACATACCTCTACCCGGACTTGGTGTAGCACGCAAGACGGGTTCGTGTTTATCGCACGGCCGAGTGAAGGCGCGGAGCATCTGAAATAACGCCAAAGTCGCCGGATCATCTCCAGCAGACATCTGGTCGGGACTATAAAACGAAACTGCCTACAGTTGCTTTCCTTATGGCGCTCCAATTACAATTATCTGCAATATATACCGTAATCTCTCGGCCACTGGTAATTTCTCCCGGTAGCTTTCATACAGATTATCACATTACGTACGCCACATAAAGTTTATCTGCATCTGTCCGCCCCAATCTGCACAGACAATCGGCCCAAGAATGGATTATTATTGCCTTTCACCGGAGCGGTAATAACGGAACGCGTGCCGTGCCCCGGGAAATGTTACTCGCACACTCTGAATTTTCCACACTGCGTCCTACGGGCGAATGGCCGTTCCTGTGTTTCGGACCATAACGAGCGGATGACCGCATAATCTAAATTCGTGACCGTTTCGTACATCCCTGTAGCGCCAAAAGCGTAGGATTTCACTGGTACCTGTCAATGTTGGGGATCAAATGCTTTGAACAGCGAAGTAAAAGATAGACATCAGGTGCTGAATGCAACTTCACTCGCGGTCACGGCGGGTGCACGCGAAATGTCTGTCCACAGTTTCTGGAACGCTGGAAGATAGTATATAACTTGTAGCTTTATTGTCAATTGTTTTCCCGAAGAATGTCATGTTGATCATTAACCAATACCTGTCTGTTATGTGTACGGTCAATTGTATCCAGAAGTGTTATCTTGCCGTCCGATATGGCGCAGCTTGGTTTTAGAAGGGAAATGGCTCAAGTCGACCGCTGCTGTAACATATAGGTATGTCTTTTTGCAGTGCCCAAAAATCAGTTAAGAGAAATAAACAATCATTCTTGCACGAAACCACTAAAAAATTGTTAACACCTGCGTTATCCAACCCAAGCAATGCTACCCCTCTACTGATTTCAGCGCTAAAGCGAAGTAGGTCGTAACAAAAACAAACGAAATTAAACAAGAAAACACATATCGATGCCCTAATGTAAACTTGAAATGCCTTACGTTCTTGTAAAGGAGCATCAACTCTCCACACAAAACGTTAGAAGGACTATGGCTCAATGTCTCGTCGACGGCGAGGTCATTGGCGCCAGGCTCTGGTTCGTCAAGGAAGACGAAGGAAATCGAACATATCCTTTTGAAAGCAACAGTCCAATCATTTTCTTTAATCACTTTACGAAGAGCACGAAAAGCGATAAGTTGAATGACCGGACAGAGCCTTGATCCGTCGCACCCCCAGAATTTGAGAGCACAGTATTATAAAGATTTCGCCCACTTCGTCCGATACCTCTGCTTTTCGCATTGTCGTCTTGGCAAACATCCTGGTGAAAGCGCTTATACATTCCTTTCTGCCGAATCTTTTGTAGTTTGTAAGTGAACAAGTCGGATAAATATGACTAGAGGATGATTTCAAATAAACTAATTTCTCTAACATACTCGAAGCGTGAAATGACTTTGTTTTCGTGAACACGACGACTGCCAGAGATGAAATTCAAATCTGACCTATCTTTGTGGATGCGAAGTTAAAACAGTCCTACCACCTGTCGTTCTTAAGGGAGAGAAGTCTTTTGACCTAACAGTGTCTTCGGACGTACGCCTAGGGGATGATATAGAACGACTACTGTTCGCAATATACAAAGACGACCTAGTGAATAACGGCGGTGACTGTTCGTGGAAGACGCTGCTAGAGCAATATCGCGAAATGCAGGATAGGGGGGGGGGGGGGGGGGGGGTGCGTACGGAGGCAATTATGTGGAACGACCACGTCATAAGAAAGGCAGTTGCTAAACTGAGGTTCATTAGAAGAATCCTCAGGAAGTGCAGCCCACCAGCGAAGGAGCTAGCTTAGAAACCCTCGCTCGAGCGACATGTGAGCATTGTTCCTCTGGCATACTTACCGGGTAAGATTCACATAGAAAAAAAGCGAAGCCACAAATAAGAACAGCGCGGTTCGTCTGAGGTTATTTTGGTGCGCGAGAAAGTAGCTCGGAGCTACTAATTAAACTTAACTGGCCAACGCTACAAGAGGGCCTTTACTTACGTACGTTTCCGTGTCCGTGCAAGAAAATATGAAGTCTCCTCATGCAACTCTGCGTCTCACGTAGGCCTCCTAGCGGTAATGTCCGTTGGAGAAAGCTCTTCTTTGACTTAAGACGAGTTGGAACTGTCTGGTGGCTATACATTACGTGCCGTGGGTTGGTTTGCTGTTTTCTCCTCTGTGCTTCACCTGCTGCTTTGCGTCTGATATCTGGTGGTGCCATGGCGGCAAGTGGGTTAATTTTGTATACAGCTGAAGGCCTGATACTCTCATTTAACGCAATATCTACTCGCTTGGAGTGGCAAGACGTCTCCCATACTACTGCCGCATATTCTCCAGCTGCGAAACATAGTCCCGTTGTTGATGATCGAAGCATTTCAGAATGCGCTACCCGTGTTGATTCAGTCCGTTTACGCGCAATACAGGACCATGCATATATCGTTCTCTGAGCTCAGTGCAGTGCTTTTACGTGACAGTGTACGGTCTAGGCTGATTCCCTAGTACTTTGGGTTTTGTACAGAGGTCTAGTCTAACCCCTTTCCATTCCATTTCCAACTGTCTTGTGGCTTCTCTATTACTCAGGTGGAATGGACACCCCGTACTTTTCTTTTTCCTGGCGTTATGAATCTCGTGGTGGTTAAGTTAAGAATCAGAGAACGAACGTTCGTAAAAGAGTCAAGCAACATATTGGCCTCCTCCTACATAAATCTCGCATAAATGCCATGAAACTAAAGTTAGAGATTCGAGCTCACAAGGAGGCTCGCCAATAGTCACTCTTCCCGTGGATCATTCGCGACCACAACAGGAAAAGGTGGTGGTGGCAGGGAGTGACAGTTCTACAAGATACGTTCTCCGCCACTCCCCGCGAGGTGGTAGGCGGAGTGTAGGTGTAGATATAGGTATGAACAAAAGTTCAAAAAATGGCTCTGAGCACTATGGGACTTAACATCTGTGGTCATCAGTCCCCTAGAACTTAGAACTACTTAAACCTAACTATCCCAAGGACATCACACACATCTATGCCCGAGGCAGGATTCGAACCTGCGACCGTAGCAGTCGCGCGGTTCCGGACTGAGCGCCTAGGACCGCTAGACCACCGCGGCCGGCTGAACAAAAGTGATCGGGCTTGATACAATTGAAACTTCTAGGCTAATGTATTGAAACTTCCGGGCTTCCGTGTTACTGCGACATGGAAGCACACAAGTCAGTGAAAAAGGCGCTTAGTTACTAGCAGAGTGCGCGCCTCGTCAGGCTGGGCAACAGGTACACAGCCGATGGCGGGGGCGGCGCGGCTTTCCCGCGGCCTTAGTCAGCGCGGCGGGTGGTTCCAGCTTTCCAGCTCCAGGTCCAGCGCACTGGGCCAGCGGGAACCGGTCGCGCCTCGCCTCCTCCAGCCGGGTCACGGCCATTGCCAAAAAGCCGGCAGCCTTCCGCAAGGACGCGCCACGCCGCCACTGCAGACGGTCACGCCTGTGCCAGCGTGGGCGTCGAGCGCGGAGCAGCTTCACCAGTTTCCTAAGCGGACAGTCTGGCTCGCCCGCGGAGAAAAAGGAGACCCCCTCACGACTGAGTATCTTGGTGTCTGCTCCCCATACGAGTGCCGGAAAGAAGACTCTTCAATGGCTATCACCCGTTCAGTTTCCTAGTCGGATGAATAAAACTTCATCGGAGAAGAAAACAAATACGGTCCCTCCGCGAGACTCCTTAATATCCCCGTTCAGTTTCCTAGTCGGATGAATAAAACTTCATCGGAGAAGCAAACAAATACGGTCCCTCCGCGAGGCTCCTTGATATCCGACCTTTTGTTGGCAATGAGACTGCCGGTAGGGACACTTCCGACACAAAAAGCCTGTCCACGTATCCCGCCTTAGCTCGTGAGTCACGATAAAAGTGTAGTTAGCGCTCAGGATCAACGACCGCTGCTTTTAACTATCAGCCAGCCTGGTTGTAGCGAACTTAGAACTGCTTAAACCTATCTAAACTAAGGACATTACACATATCCACGCCCGAGGCAGCATTCGAACCTGCGACCGTAGCGGTCGCGCGGTTCCAGACTGAAGTGCCTAGAACCGCTCGGCCACACCGGTCGGCCTTTTTCCAGTCCAGAATCTGGCTTCAGACATGTGAATACAAAAAATGAAGTGAACGAGGAGTAGGAAACTCACGTATAATAATGGTATTAGTGATAACGGTGTTGGTAAAAAAAAGGTAAATGTTTGCAGCGAGAGGGCAGGTTAGAGAGGTGATAATTACGTTTGGAGAATTATTTGACTTATAACTGGGCAGTTGTTCCGCGCTTCCTGCTAAACTCGTACGAAAGCACGATTGCTTCGCGTGAATAACAAATTGACTGTATATTGTGCCGACATTTACTGCAACGTAGGTTCCTGAGGATAGTAACATGCTGTCGAAACGCATGGCGTCGATAGAGCTCGATGATAAGAACCACTGATGCTGGAAATGCTGATTTAGCGAGGCAAATTTGAAAGAAATCGAGAAGCTACCCTGGCATTAACACTTTCTAGGTAACAAAAGATATTTCTGCCGCATGACAGAGCAGAGGGTGGGCGTTTCTTCAGAAACTTTCGGTGCGGTTGTTTTCTCGGCATGTAACTGCTGTTAGTAAATTGTCTCCAGGGAATCGCCCCAACTTGGGAGCTGAGAACAAAGTTAGCGCGGCCGCATCTCCCCTAAAATAACTCGAACGCGCCTAACTGCCCGGTGACAATCGAGCACGCAGATAAAAGCGCTTCCGTAATTCACTTCTCGGGCAGAATTTCTCCCTCCCTCCCGCCTCGCATAAAACGTGGCACTGCCCACCTCCCTTCCCCCCTAGCCCGGCGCTCTCTCTTTGCGTAGCGTATTTCTCATCGCGCGCGTTTTATTGAATCTCGTCTCTGGAGCGCCGCTCCTGATGGTACAATTTAATATTATATGTCAATCTCCTCACTGTTAGCGGGCCCTCCGTCCCTCTTTTTTCCAGCGCCGGCGGCACCTCGGGCTGCCCCAGGCCGTCCGCCGGCCGCTCGTCGCTGTTAAAATTCCATTCCGTGTCCGGGGACACGCCCACTCCGCCTTGCTGCAGCCGTCCCAATATGTAGTTTTCCCTTCCTTGGCGCCCGTTCTGGAGGGGCAGAACGGCCCGTCGCTAATATGGGAGGCGGCATTCCATCTGGCCGGACACACGACTGCACCCTCTCCCCCCCCCCCCCACCATCTTTCCCCTCCTCCTAAAACCTCACCCCACTCTTTTCCAACCCTTCTCACCCCACCCCTCCGCGAGTCTTCCTTGGCACACACAGCCAGCCACCAGATGTATGCGCGGTGCGTGCGTGTTCGCAGCCTGACCCCCCTCCCCTCCCCCCTCCCACGTACCGCGAGTCTTTCAGACAGAAGAGTACGCACGCAATGTGCCGTGTTAGTCCCCCCCAACTCGGCTTTCACAATTGTGGATGCGTGGTCAGCCATTTGCAACTGTGGTAGCCGCCCTGCGTTTTGTCTACTGTCCTTAAAGCGCGCGTCCGAGTGACGAGTTGTGGATGGGTCGGTTTGGAATGAGCCAATTCTAGAAAAGGGGAAGGGGGGGGGGAGGTGAGAAAGGGAAGGGACGAGCACGGTGTCATCGGAGGGGAAGGGCTGGCACGACGAGTTCTAAAGAGGCCGCCCGGGTACTTCAAGCGTACTGCGAGGGCTGCTGCCCCAGTAGTAGGGGTGGCTAAAGAGATTCTTTTCTTTCGTTTTGTCATTGTACGTGAAGAGAGGACAGTAGCTAACGCAGTAGCGCACAAAACCCGAGGCCCTCCACAGGCGGGAACGGATGGGAGGCAATCAAGGGAAGTGAACCGTGCAGAGACTGGGCGTGAACCGGGCGAGACTGTTAATTCTGGTTAACCACAGCTACCTACCTAGGCTTCGACGTGATCTAACGACAACTTGTACACTTTAAGGAGTGAAAAAAGCGTACATGTACATACTTTTGTGCCACTTTGCGACATAATTGGCAATATGTATATATTTATACAAGCGATGCCTTCATATGCTAACTCTCTTCTTTTTCTACTACCGAACCTCTGATAGTATTCACTCTGCGTGAAGTAAAACTACATCGTCCGCAAGCCTACCCTGTTAACTTCATTACATTTTCTGGTCTCCTGCCACAACTCCAGTGAAATTGCGTGGTCATTCCATTCTGCTCTGGTCCATGTGGTTCTTCACACGGGGGAGTGCTATACACTTCTTTTCGTTGTGGGGTCCATTTCGTTCCTATTCCAGGGCTTAGCGAATTAAATGTTTGTGACAACAGTGAATTAGGTTGTTTTTAAGGTCTAGACTCTTTTTGCACTTCTTTGTCTGTTTAGTTTTTGTATCCACCGCCCCTCGCAAGACAGTGCTCAATATTCTTAAGATGACTTTTCAGTAATGTGTCCGAACAAAGTGAGCATGGTACATTAATATTGATCCTGCGATATAGTATCGTTTAAATAATTATTTCTTCTTATTTTATCTTTCTTTAATGTTTCGATCATTTCATTCCTGGCAGTATTATACCCTACCGTTTTACTTTTGGGAATTATCTTCGTTCTGATGAGAGTTTACTTTGTACTGAAAATTTCCAGTAATCGTATTTTGATATATTTAGAAGTGCTAACTGCTATAACATAAAATTCCCCTTTTTATAGACTACCGTATTTTGCAGAATACTTCTCACCGTTTGAGATTATTTGTGCATTCGCAACAAGTACTTGATTTGTTTACGAGTATATCTTTCCGTGTGAAGCGATTCACGATTGTCAATGATTACGTTATGACAGTTTTAAAACAGAAAATGATTTCTGTTGCACTTAACATGCTTCTGATTTCTGTTGCACTTAACATGCTTCTTCAGTTACACGGCGAAGATTTCGTAGGATACAGAAGGCCTGATTAAAGTCTAAAATTAGTTAGTATTTTATTTCATTTGTTTGTTTTACCATTTAAACTTTTCCACTGACGCAGCTGTTCGAAAGTTCCTCAAAAATTAGCTGTAGTGGAAGCGTTGCATAGCCAGTTACTGGCTGTATGAACTACACATCTATTTCTAAGTGTTGAAACATAATTCTTTCGTAAGAGTACCAACTGATGTATCTGCCGTCGGGTCGGGTGTTATACGAACCCGGTGTTTCCTTGACAAGATAAACATTTGTTTAAATGATAAAAAAGCGAATGCGGACAAAATAAGTGTTTTGCTATGTCTGAAACAACGGAAAAGAATATGACACCGTAAAAAAGCCACGAGAACCTGTAGAAAGTATAATACATGCAAAACATAACTGTATTTTGCGTAAGACGGAAATTCACTGCTTTACGTTTTCTTTGGAACAATAAAAGTAAGAACGGCAACTATCTCCAAACGGTGATAACACAGACTCTTCGTGCATCTTCGCTGGCGGTATTGACTTACTGAAACACACTGTAACATACTTCATTTTAGCAGAGAAATTAAAACAGTTATCAGTGTCGGCCACTTACGTTTTTTTTCCACGACGCGTTTCGAGGGCATAGGCCCTTCAGGTGGATCAGTGGAATGCATTCCCGTTTGCGTGATATTCGATATTGTAAATTATTTATAACGACAATCAGCGTTGGTTTTTGTGGAACGTCTTCAAAACAAAAGTTAAAATGGGCAACTAGCTACATCCAAAAAAATAAATCAAATTTAATACACCGATTCGTTTGGTGATGAGTAGGGTGACCCAATGCAGACGTATTAAAGAGGAAAAACAGCTTCAAAAAGGAGGACAAATGTTAGAAAAATGTGGACACATGGAAAGAAACGTTCAAATTTAAAAAAACAAATTAATTAGACATAACACTCATTATGTAATTTTTATTGGTACATCTCTAAAGATCAAAGTTTCTAGATGTGTAGAATTGCTTAGCAGATAGTTATGAAAAGGTAGAGAGGAAAATTCTTTTAAATAATACTGCACCTACGAACGTACCTTTAACACATCCAAGGTTCAGCCCATTCCTTTCGTCAATACACCGTGGTGTACCGAACAAAAACACTCTTTAGGTATTTGCATTGTGCCCTGATATACTGAAAAAGTATTCGACAAGTTTTAACAAATCTGAAAGGCAATCGACAGCCTACCTTTCTCAAAAATGCTTGGCCCATTTTTTACTACAAGATGATACACTAAATTCAGTATCATTGCTATACTGTTTCAGAAATTTCCTAAAATTACGGTACTGGTCAAAACATTTTACTATTTCAGTATGAAAAGCTTTACATTTATCTCGCAAACACAAAAGGCTTTTTTCAACGTCTCTGTAGTTAACATCTTTTTTAAGAGGTATCCATTCGAAACAGGAAAAGTCGTCAAACATACAGAACCCTGTTTAAAATATTCGTGGTACGATTGACACAGCAGCATAGCTTCCTCCATAAAAAGTTTAACTTCTTTCTCAAACGCACGTTCCAAATCAACAGAAAAACTAACAATAGCCAGTACTGAGTACATGACGTGAAACCTACAATGCAAGCCAAGACAATGTGGATCCGGAATGGAAATTTTAAATGATCGATAATTGTATTCGCTTATGGATCGATCTATGATTAGTAGTGACAAATCGATAAAATCAACGATCCTGTTGCAATCGGTAGATAAGGTATTTATGGGAAGAGTAACAAAACTGGAATTATTGCAAATACAATTTTATTACTGTCAACTTTGCGAAAAAGGAAGACAACGTAAAAGTCGGACCGGACTCCGGACAAACAGATAAAAAGGAAGACTTGTCCGGAGCCGGCCGAAGTGGCCGTGCGGTTAAAGGCGCTGCAGTCTGGAACCGCAAGACCGCTACGGTCGCAGGTTCGAATCCTGCCTCGGGCATGGATGTTTGTGATGTCCTTAGGTTAGTTAGGTTTAACTAGTTCTAAGTTCTAAGGGACTAATGACCTCAGCAGTTGAGTCCCATAGTGCTCCGAGCCATTTGAACTTGTCCGGATTTATCCGGACGCCTGATCACCCTAGATATGAGGCTGCAACGCTCTAAACGTAATTGCCTTTTACTTGAGAAACATTCGTCATCATAGTCCAACAAGCATGACAGAAGGTTATAACTGATTTTGTATCGCTGAGCCTTCGGGGACTGTAGGTGATATGGAATGCGAAGAGAGTCTTCCTGACCACTGTAGCACTCTACGGCTGTAAACCTTCGGGGGGATAAGGGGTCCTCGAAACTGAGCAAACTTTCCCAGCGCGGGCTGGGTTGTCATTATTCTTTTTTTTCCTTCTCTCTTTCTTCGGTGGCCTATTGTGCGGGACGCGTGCCTCTCCCTGGTGGTTGCGGGGATGAGTCCACTTTGCTGTTGCAAAAAATGGCAAAGGGACGCGCAGCCAGGCAGCAGCCCGCCCTCTTTGGAACAGTTTGGCGTAACGGGACGCGACACCCGCTGCGCCTGGGACAGGACGCACCTCAAGGCACCCCGTAGGGCAGCGCCCAACACCCACGTAACACAGCCGTCGACAACGCCGAACACTGTGCTACCCTATTTCCGTCTCCGGACGCTCTCGCACCACGATTATATGCGACGATACAAAAGACGAAGACTGGCGAAGTCGACTTTCACTGATGTGTTCAGATGACAGTCCTGAATCGATTTTGCTAGCCTTCCGAGTTGTTGTATACGAATATTTCGCTAAACCAGATACTCTGATTGCGTCAACACAGTGAAGTAGAATTAATAGTATCATCGCAATCGATATACGCGGTGTTTCTGTAAAAAGTCACGTATTCCCACAGAACGTAGAATCAGTCAAAACTAGTAGAAAAGCTCCTACAATGATACGTCCGGAAACCAATACCTGCTGAAATAGACACCATCGGCAGTGCTACGGCTCCATTCGAACTACCATACATGCATTGGTCACACGCTCCTGTAAGTCTACACATTGTTGACGGAGTATGCAACAACACCTTCTCCATAGCCAGAAATCAAACGGATTCAGATCCAGTGAATGGTGAGGCCATCCTCTGCGCCTCCTCAACGAATATATCGCCCATTAAATGTTGAGCTGAAGTACAGAAGCACGATCGGTAGAAAATAAGGATGGTGTCCCGTAGTGCATAAACCAAAGTTGCTGTCTTTCTGCAAGGGCTGTGTTCTGGAACAGCTCTGGTAATTCATCGCGCAGAAACCGGTGATACACTGCACCTGTTAATTCGTTTGATAAAATGTGCGGCGCTATCGGTCTGCCTACACATTGATACTGAAGCGATTCTGATGCTTCATCTCCAAGACTATTCAGGATTTGCATCTGCGTATTGTAGTACCTTTCTAAGCCATCTCTTGTGAATTCTGATTCATCTGTAAGTAAAATGCAGGCTGTTGATCTTCAACGGCCCATATCTCAACAGGTATTGGTGTCCAGACTTATCATTATAGGAACTTTTCTTCTTCTGGCTTTGACCTATCATATTCCTACCTGCTGTAGGAATATGCGACACCATTTTTTTGTACATCCTGTTTAAATTAGTGATTGTTGGTGAAGGTGACGCTATATATAGGGTGACCAGACGTCCGTATAAATCCGGACGTGTCCCCTTTTTTATCTGCTTGCTGGAATCTGTGCGGATTTTTACACTGTCCTCCTTTTTCACAAAGTTAACAGTAATAAAATTAGATTTGCTATTATTCCCATTCTGCTGCTCTTTTCTTAAGTATGTTATCTACAGATGGCTGCAGGATCGTCAGTGTTATCGACTTTTCATTAATGATCATAAATCGATCCATAAGCGAGTGCAAACATCGATTATTTAAAATTTCAGTTCCATATTCTCAGTTCCGGATTCACATTGTTTTGGCTTGGCATTTTAGGTTTCATGTCATGTACTCAGTACTGTTTCCTGATAGTCTTTCTGTTTATTTTGAGTGTGGCTTTGAGAAAGAAGTTAAACTTTCTATGGAGGAAGCTATGTTGCAGAATCAATCGTGGCATGAATATTCAAAAGATGGTTGTGTGTGTTTGACGACTTTTTCTGTTTCAAATGGATGTCTCTCGAAAAAAGATATTATCTACAGTGATGTTGAAAAAAGCCTTTTGTGTTTACAAAATAAATGTAACCAATTCTGTAATTTTAGGCAATTTCTGAAACAGAATAGTAATGATCCTGAATTTAGTGGGTTATCTTGTAGTAAAAAATGGGTCAAATATTTTTGTGAAAGTAGTTCTGCCGAATGTTATTCAGAAGTGTTAAAATTTGTCGAATACTTTTCAGTATATCAGGGCACAATGCAAATGCAGAAAGAGTATTTTCGGTCACTGCAACACTGCTGACAGGAATTTGCTAAACCTTGAATCTGTTAAAGGAACGTACATGCTCCACTATAATTTAAAAGAATTTCCCTATCTATCTTTTTTCAACTATCTGCTATACTTCTACTGAAAATTTGGTCTTCAGAAAAGTACAAATAAAAGTTAATAAATTTATGTATGTCTTTTAATTAATTAATTAATTAAATTTGGACGTTTCTTTCCATGTGTCCTCTTTTATCTAACATTTGTCCTCTTTTTTGAAGCTGTTTGTCCTCTTTTTTTGTACGCCTACTTCTGGTCACCCTAGATATACATTAAGGCCCCCCCCCCCCCGCCCCCCACACACACACACACCGCCAGTCACTGTTTCTTAACTCTGGTGTTGCCATCAGTTAATGAGGTTGTTGCGGAGATGCGAGTGTTTGACCTTGTTGCCATCACATCGTGGTCGTCACCGGCACATCTCCAGTCTCTTTCACATCAATGTATTTTTCCAGCGTAAAGCCTCAAGATGTGCTGCAAAGTTCTCAGCCTTGCACGAATATTTCCAAATGTTAACGAATGTTTTCAAATATTCTCGATTGGTGTGGAATACAACTCGGAAATGGTAAATGTCGCATTGATCTAAATTCTTGCTAACTCACGGGGTGTGCGATGTAGTAAAGGCAGAGAAACATCTCACCAAAAAACTTGTAATTAGATACTACTTAGAACGGTTATGTGATCGAATAGTTTTATCGACAAAAAGTGATGTACCTCAACAAACAAGTCAATGAATACAGAATATGATTCCAGGGGAAGAAAAAAATTTAAATTCATTGATACAATGATGAACCAAGAGGAAAGCGTAAACTTCCCAAAGAATTCCTAAATTTGCTCAGTTTTCTTGGTATGTGGATAGCTTCTAAACAGCGTCATAGATGCGGAAATATTAACCGACAAAGAAAATTAGAAATCAGGATTGTACCATAAATTCCACTCATTTCAAATATCAACCGGGAAAGAAAATCACAAATCGGAATTCACACCATAAGCTCCACTCATTTCAACTAACACGCCATTTCGCTTCAAAACGCTCCGTTTTACGACACGATTAGTGTGCAATATGGCTATCAATAAAGCACAAAGGCAAACGTTCCAGTATTTCGGACTGAATGAAAAAAAAACTGTGTTTTTCTCACGGACATCCATACCTAGCATGTTCTCGTGGTGCTTAATCACAAAATCCATTCGCCTTTGCACCCGAAAGTAAAACACCAAATGTAACTTGCAGGAATACACTTTGAATGAGTTAGACGCTGTACAAATCAGGTGATTAATTTCAAACTTTTTCAGTCCAGAAAACATATGAAAGAAGGCCATACAAAGCGCGTCCTTTTTACCTAGGATTTTTTTAAATAAAGGGAGAGTCTACTTCGTTTCAGAAGTCCGTAAACACGTAAGAAGGAGGAACATATCTTAAAAATCTTATCCAGGGCAACCGACGTGTGTGAAACTGTTTTAAGATACCCAACGCACTGTGGAAATACATTGCGAAGAGATCACTGCCGGATGTATAACATTTTGAAGATCTGGAATGGCTAAAAAAAACTTCCAAATGAATAAATACAGTTTCCTATTGCAGTGAATACTATTTGCGAATCGTTTCTCATGGTCATTGATTGTGTACGAAAGCGTTTGCCACTAAAATCGAGAGTGGTTACAGCAATTTACAAATTAACCATCTACGGAAGATGTGGGATTGTTACCAAGCAGTTCAGTTTTGGTGATTCGGCAAATATGTCTGCATTCATATAGCTTTTCTATCTAAATAATCTAAAATATTCTTCAGTTACATGAAAGAAATCAATAGTTTCCTGATCAATTCAGTACGTGTTCTTTCTCTTCACTACACACAAAATAATTTCGTCCACATTAACCAGCAAATTACAAAGCAAGTAGCAACCTCACAACTCAGTCACGATGCAAATGCGGTAGCGCTTTCGTAAGCAATGAATATCGATAGTGATAGCTGACATCTGTCAGCTGAACCCCCGTTTCCAGAAACAATAGTCGCGTTTTTACATGACCACCCAAAGACGTTAAGGAAAAACTGAATTACCAGTATGTCCGTCTGAAGAACAATCTACTTTGGACATTTCTGGTACACTTAAATCACAGAACCGAATATAGTACATTTAGGTGATGGGAGAGGTGTGTATTTCCTCATATTCTCCTTTCCCTCGCTCTCATAACCCGCATTTTGTCACGCTTTGACTGTACACAAAGTTCACGCCTTATTTTTCGTTTCCGTCTTAGTCACCGAGAACTGATCTCGAGATCCAAGAGTCTGCAGCCAGTGACCCTAACGACTAGACCCGAAAGCAGAACAGACTTCGACATGGAATTTTGTCATATGATGACATGATAGAGACCGTGGCTGTTGTTTGAAGACAAATATTGGTGTTAGGACAGTAACCAGCCACAAATTTACTTTCAGTTCCTTTATTCAAAGGCAACCGTTACCGGTTTCGAATCGTTGTGATTCATCCTCAGACGGTTTAAACGCTTTCTTTATGACATTTGGCGGCTTTTTACAGATAAATTGTCGTGAAACGTCGGTTTCGAGTGTTTGTTTTCATGACATTCGTCCAACAGATGTAAATGCATTCCCACTGCATCCTCGTTGTACACACGCAAATAGTTCTCACTGTACACTTTAGATTTGTCGCTCAGATCATTTCAACCACGCACCACATGTTTTGATGCATGTGGTGCGTGGTTGAAACGATCTCAGCGACAAATCTAAAGTGTACAGTGAGAACTATTTACGTGTGCACAACGAGGATGCAGTGGGAATGTATTTACATCTGTTGGACGAATGTTATGAAAACAAACACTCGAAACCGACGTTTCACAATTAATCTGTAAAAACACACCAAATGTCATAAAGAAAGCGTGTAAACCGTCTGAGGATGAATCACAACGATTCGAAACCGGTAACGGTTTCCTTTGAATAAAGGATGGTTCAAATGGTTCTGAGCACTATGGGACTCAACATCTGAGGTCATCGGTCCCCTAGACTTAGAACTACGTAAACCTAACTAACCTAAGGACATCACACACATCCATGCCCGAGGCAGGATTCGAACCTGCGACCGTAGGAGCAGCGCGGTTCCGGACTGAAGTGCCTAGAACCGCTCGGTCACAGCGGCCGGCTTGAATAAAGGAACTGAAAGTAAATTTGTGGCTGGTTGCTGCCCTAACACCATCAACATTAGACTTCGACATACTCCTGGAACAGCCGAACTAGAGGACCACTCTGGGCCTATCATCAGCTTTTACGTTGTTAGTGTGGAACACTCTGCCCCCCCTCCCCCCCTCCACGCTCCCCCCACCTTTTTTTTATTGTAGTAAGCGGTTGATGCTTAACGACGGGGCGGAGGTCGGGCAGTTAGCACATTCCTGCGACCAGCAGTGATACCCGTTTCGGCGAGCGCTCCTCCCTTCCCTTACCTCCCGGCTGTTCTCCTATAAAATTGAGGCGCCCGACTGTTTCGCCCCAAAGCGCGGGACTCGGCGGCGCCTGCGCCGTGTAATTTCCAGGCTCCGAAATCGGTCCGCCAGAGGCCCAGTGCGCATAATTCACGCATTAGTAATTCTACCCCGGGCTGGGCCGGCCCCGCACCACACGTGTTACTGTTCCGTGTCCGTGGAGTCTGCCCCGGGACGAAACGCATTCCTCAGCAGACCTCCGAGTCACTCGTCTTCCGACATCCAACCAGCTAACGACAGCTGTCCATCTCGGCCAGTAGACATGATATGCGGCATTTGAACACGAGTTTCCCTTTTTCTGTTTTCTTCAGAGTAAAGACGCCAGGCACCAGTGTTTAACAAGGGTAGTAGGAGTAATCCATCGAACAACACACCTATATCATTGACGTCGGTTTGCGGTAGGGTTTTGGAGCATATACTCTATTCAAACATTATGAATCACCTCGAAGGGAACGATCTATTGATACGTAATCAGCACGGTTTCAGAAAACAACGTTCTTGTGCAACGCAGCTAGCTCTTTATTCGCACGAAGTAATGGCCGCTATCGACAGGGGATCTCAAGTTGATTCCGTATTTCTAGATAAACTTTTGACATCGTTCCTCACAAGCGACTTCTAATCAAGCTGCGGGCCTATGGGGTATCGTCTCAGTTGTGCGACTGGATTCGTGATTTCCTGTCAGGAAGGTCGCAGTTCGTAGTAATAGACAGCAAATCATCGAGTAAAATTGAAGTGATATCAGGTGTTCCCCAGGGAAGCGTCCTGGGACCTCTGCTCTTCCTGATCTATATAAATGACCTGGGTGATAATCTGAGCAGTTCTCTTAGGATGTTCGCACATGATGCTGTAATTTACCGTCTAGTAACGTCATCCGAAGACCAGTATCAGTTGCAAAGCGATTTAGAAAAAATTGCTGTATGGTGTGGCAGGTGGCAGTTGACGCTAAATAACGAAAAGTGTGAGGTGATCCATATGAGATCCAAAAGAAATCCGTTGGAATTCGATTACTCGATAAATAGTACAATTCTCAAGGCTGTCAGTTTAACTAAGTACCTGGGTGTTAAAATTACGAACAACTCCAGTTGGGAAGACCACATAGATAATATTGTGGGGAAGGCGAGCCAAAGGTTGCGTTTCATTGGCAGGAAACTTAGAAGATGCAACAAGTCCACTAAAGAGACAGCTTACACTACACTCGTTCGTCCTCTGTTAGAATATTGCTGCGCGCTGTGGGATCCTTACCAGGTGGGATTGACGGAGGACATCGAAAGGGTGCAAAAAAGGGCAGTTCGTTTTGTATTATCACGTAATAGGGGAGAGAGTGTGGCAGATATTATACGCGAGTTGGGATGGAAGTCATTAAAGCAAAGACGTTTTTCGTCGCGGCGAGATCTATTTACGAAATTTCAGTCACCAACTTTCTCTTCCGAGTGCGAAAATATTTTGTTGAGCCCAACCTACATAGGTAGGAATGATCATCAAAATAAAAGAAGAGAAATCAGAGCTCGAACAGAATGGTTTAGGTGTTCGTTTTTCCCGCGCTCTTCGGGAGTGGAATGGTAGAGAGATAGTATGATTGTGGTTCGATAAACCCTCTGCCAAGCACTTAAGTGTGAATTGCAGAGTAATCATGTAGATGAAGATGTAAAATACTGCCATCTTGCTGTACACTGTAAGCTGCATGTAGAATTATTTAACTGCCAGACCGGTGTTCGGGCATACGGCCCATCATCAGTGGCACACATTGAGGTACATAAGTCATGGGATATCTCCTTTTGCCGGCGCAGTACAGCAACTCGACTTGGAACTGACTCAACAAGTCGTTGGAAGTCCTCTGCAGAAGTATTGACCCATTCTACTCTATAACCATCCATAATTGTGAAAGTGTTACCGGTGCAGGATTTTGTGCACGATCTGACCTCTCGATTACGGGCGATCTAGGTGGTCCAAATATTCGGTCGAATTGTCCAGAATGTTCTGCAAACCAACAGCGAACATTTGTGGCCCGGTGACATGGCGCATTTTCATCCACAAAAATTCCATGTAGGATCTAATTTCAGACTATATAGAACTTATATATACACAGAAAAAGGCAGAACAAACAAGTACAACAAATTTTCTGACGTAACTTGTTGTTGTCTTCATTTCAAAGGCTAGTTTAATGCAGCTCTCCATGCTAGTCGATCCTGGGACAGTCTCTTCATCCCTGCATAAGTGCTGCAACCTGTATCCATTTGAACTTGTTTACTGTGTTTATAAATTGGTCTTATTCTATAATATTTACCCCTCACCCCTCCTTCCGCTATCAGACTGATGTGTTCAATCAACCGATCCCTCAATCCAGTCAAATTGTGCTATGAATTTCTGTTTTCCTCAGTTTGATTTAGGACTTCCTCATTTGTTATTCGATCTAGCCTTCACCATTCATTCATAGCACCACATTTCATTTTGATAATTGTTTGCTATGTAGTTGCTAATAATAGTAGTAGAATAAAGCAGGCAGATGGATAAACATATTACAGCAGTGCATATCTAACTCCGAAACGTTACTAAAATAATAAAAAAACTAGTTATTCTCTTGCCCTAAGAGTATTGCAAAGTGAAAGTACTTTAAAACTGAAGTATTCCACATTAAAACAAAATGCAATAGATCGTAATGGCTTCTCTTGGAACTAGACTTTTGGTACAGTGTTTTTGTTCCCATTTCTATGTAGCGCCATAGATAACGCACAACAATTGTACACAGAAAATAACATTTACAATATACTAACACTAATTCATTCCATCTGATCTAGAGGTATAAAGTAACGAAACGCTTCAAGAGAATTACAATGTGGCTGGTTAGTTACATGCATTTGCTGTTCCAGTTTATTTTCTCTGCAGTCGCGGTTAGGCCTAAAATGTTTGCGTACCGTGTTAATGGTAACATATGTTAGAAAATCATTGACTACCTGTTTAGCGTTAAGCAACTATGAAGATACCACGGCTAAATCGTAAGGTGTGTGGTTTTAAACCGCAGTTTCATATGCAAAAAAGGTAACACACACAAATAACCGGCAACATGTAAGAAGGAAAGAGATGCTACTGGCTTTGGTGATACTTGCATCGTCGCTCAAAACAGGTCACTATCCTAAGAATATACGACTAGGTGGAGATTCTCTTCCATGACATTCTGCTCTCTTTTATACCATTTTCTTCGAGTTGCCCTCATTTTCACTTCGTAATAAGGTGCGCCACAAATACTGAACATCATGTAAATGTTAGAAACAAACTTCCGTGCGAGTTTCATTATTCCTCGACCGTCATAGTCTAGACACACAAAATAAAATGAGTAAATAATAAACCATTTGGTAGTCAGAGTACTTCAACTGAAATTCTTTGCAGATGTATTTTGCTGTTCATGTTTCTACTCACTTGCATTACTCATTAAATAATTCCTATGGCAATGAAAATTGTTCTAATTCACAAAAGAAGTCATGATTGGAAACCGATAGTGGATAACGCACAGAATGCTAAAAATTGAATTGAAAGAAAAAATGAAGGCGGAACAATGTGTCGAAGTAATAAGACCAAGATCAGTGTTTCGGATACTGGTCACATCTTTAGGTTTCGTTTGATGCTTTGTGTAAGCCAAAAATGTAGAAATTTTGAAACGAAGTGTTTCTACTTAGAGTCCCTTCCCATGCCCACCCCTCATCCACTTCTCTGTCGGCAGGCAGGCGAGGATACCATCTGTAATTAGAATACTCGTTGTATAACTATGTCTGAACGCCTCACCCATTGATTAGTTTTATTTACTTTTTGTACGAATGGCCGGCCTGAGTGGCCGTGTGGTTCTAGGCGCTACAGTCTGGAGCCGAGCGACCGCTACGGTCGCAGGTTCGAATCCTGCCTCGGGCATGGATGTGTGTGATGTCCTTAGGTTAGTTAGGCTTAATTAGTTCTAAGTTCTAGGCGACTCGCATAGTGCTCAGAGCCATTTGAACCATTTTGTACGAATGGAGGCGAAAATTTATGAGAAACACTACCTGCTACATTTCGGAGTTCATCCAAAAGTTACGAATTTTCAGTGCTATATCGAACCTACTGCAGAAGGCTGGATTCTCGCGTTCCAAGAACTGCTACTGTTTAGTCAGAGCGAAGTGGTTTGTCTCCAGTTTAAAATTCACACTGGTGCCATAGCGGTATGCAAGACTTCTAGAGGAAGACACAGAACCGTATAGTAACGCAAAGGAGAACAAAACAAGAGTCTGCAAATTCTCACGGGACGCTCCCTACCTACCGCGGGTGTCCGCGATCTCGGAACGGGGCGTAGGAGGTCGCGCTTTCTTTTTTAGGGCCCTTTCTGTGTGAGCAGCCCAGAAAGCTCGCGAATGCAGCCGGCCTGCGCGCTGTTTTTTTTCCCCGGCCGGTGTAACGGTTCCTGTTGTAGCCTTGACCGGCAGGTGGTCGCCAGCGGACAAGGGGCAGTTTCGCTGTCAGCCGCTGCCTTCTGACGTCTGTATCACCGTGCAGACGGCGACCAGACATACCTTGTCACCCATATAACTGTCATAGCTGCGGCGCAGCTGATACACTAAAGCACCAAAGAAACTGGTATAGGCACGCGTATTCAAACACGAGGGCCGGCCGGTGTGGCCGAGCGGTTCTAGGCGCTGCCTCGGGCATGGATGTGTGTGATATCCTTAGGTTAGTTAAGTTAAGTAGTTCTAAGTTCTAGGGGACTGATGACCTCAGATGTTAAGTCCCCTAGTGCTCAGAGCCATTTTTTCAAACACATATACAGGGTGTTACAAAAAGGTACTGCCAAACTTTCAGGAAACATTCCTCACACACAAATAAGGAAAAGATGTTATGTGGACATGCGTCCGGAAATGCTTAATTTCCATGTTAGAGCTCATTTTAGTTTCGTCAGTATGTACTGTACCTACTCCATTCACCTCCATGATTTCATACGGGATACTCTACCTGTGCTGCTAGAACATGTGCCTTTACAAGTACGACACAACATGTGGTTCATGCACGATGGAGCTCCTGCACATTTCAGTCGAAGTGTTGGTACGCTTCTCAACAAAAGATTCGGTGACCGATGGATTGGTAGAGGCGGACCAATTCCGTGGCCTCCACGCTCTCCTGACCTCAACCCTCTTGACTTTCTTTTATGGGGCCATTTGAAAGCTCTTGTCTACGCAACCCCGGTACCAAATGTAGAGACTCTTCGTGCTCGTATTGTGGACGGCTGTGATACAATACGCCATTCTCCAGGGCTGCATCAGCGCGTCAGGGATTCCACGCGACGGAGGGTGGATGCATGTATCCTCGCTAACGGAGGACATTTTGAACATTTCCTGTAACAAAGTGTTTGAAGTCACGCTGGTACGTTCTGTTGCTGTGTGTTTCCATTCTATGATTAATGTGATTTGAAGAGAAGTAATAAAATGAGCTCTAACATGGAAAGTAAGCGTTTCCGGACACATGTCCACATAACATATTTTCTTTCTTTGTGTGTGAGGAATGTTTCCTGAAAGTTTGGCCGTACCTTTTTGTAACACCCTGTATGTAAACAGGCACAATACGGCACTGCGGTCGGCAACGCCTATATACGACAAGTGTCTGACGCAGTTGTTAGGTCGGTTACTGCTGCTACAATGGCAGGTTACCAAGATTAAGTGGGTTTGAACGTGGTGTTCTAATCGGCGCACGAGCGATGGGACTCAGCATATCCGAGGTAGCGGTGAAGTGGGGATTTTCCCGTACGACCATTTCACGAGTGTACCGTGAATAAAGCATCAAATTTTCGACATGGTTGCGGCCGTAAAAAGATCCTGCAAGACCGGGACCAACGACGACTGAAGAGAATCGTTCAGCGTGACAGAAGTGCAACCCTTCCGTAAATTGCTGCAGATTTCTATGCTGGTCCAACTAGTATCATCGTGCGAACCATTGAACGAAACATCATCGATATGGGCTTTCGGAGTCGAAGGCCCACTCGTGTACCCTTAATGGCTGGCTGCACGACACAAAGCTTTACGCCTCGCCTGGGCCGGTCAACATCGACAATGGACTGTTGATGACTGGAAACATCTTGCCTGTCGGACGAGAGGCGTTTCAAATTGTATCGAGCGGATGGACGTGTACGGTTATGGAGACAACCTCATGAATCCAAGGACCCTGTTTCTCAGCAGGGGACTGTTCAAGTTGATAGAAGCTCTGTAATTTTGTGGGGCGTGCGCAGTTGGAGTGATATGGAACCCTTGATACATCTAGACACGACTCCCGACAGGTAACACGTACCTGCATCCATTCATGTCCGTTGTGCATTCCGACAGACTTGGGCAATTCCAGCAGGACAATGCGACACCACACACGTCCAGTGTTGCCACAGAGTGGCTCCAGGAGCACTCTTCTGAGTTTAAATACTTCCGCTGGCCACCAAACTCCCCAGACATGAATGTTATTGAGTACATCTGGGATGCGTTGCAACCTGCTGTTCAGAAGAGATCTCCACCCCCTCGTACTCTTACGGATTTTTGGACAACGCTGCAGGATTCATGGTTTCAATTCCCTCCAGCACTACTTCAGACATTAGTCGAGTCCACGCCACGTCGTGTTGCGGCACTTATGCGTGCTTGCGGTGGCCCTACACGACATTAGGCAGGTGTACCACTTTCTTTGGCTCTTCAATGTATGTGGATTGTAGAAGTAGGCCAATGGTCCGCTTGATCTAGTTGGAAAACGAGCCAATTCTGAAGCATCACTGAATTTGGCTTACATTATCCCCCTCCCTATCCAAAAAATTCTTTTCAACTCGGGAGGAGCTGTATAATCTATATATAACTAATTCGGAGAATCACTTTAGAGACGAGAAGACCTGTCACCGACGTGATTACATACTGAAAAGAGATTGAAACAGACGGAAATTTTAGCATTCAGAAGGCAGAATTAACAATGGTATGTTTGGAATAGAATGACCCATCCAGCAAAGAATATCAATATTCATGCATATACAAAAACGTAGAATTTTGCGTATTTTAATTTGAACTGATGTTATTCACTAAATTATGCGAGTCCTATTCCGCAGATCTCTATAAGATAGTTCTTGACAATGTAAAACAAAGAATCGTATTCCTTAGATCTCTGTACGACAGTTCTTGAGAATTTAAAAGAAATCGTTATGGTCGATAATAACTCATTTAGACTGGACACTTGTTTAATTCGTAGCTTCTCATAACAAACCATGGTTATTAGAGCTTAGCTTTTCACCCCAGTTACGTTTTATTTTTCACACAATAACACACATTTCCCAGAAAAAGGCACAAATTCCAAAGAAAAGATTTTGCTTATTGGTTACATTAATATTTTCGTTCGAACCCTATGAACACTTTAGACGAAAACAAAATATCAGAGGGGACGCCTAATTACCTTTAAAATATTTCCTCGAAGTGCAGAAGATACGTTTTCTTAGAACTACTGCTAAAATAGTGTAAATTATTTTTGTTACACGTTTAAAACAAAGGAGAAACTAATTTGACACCACAAAAACCACGCTGAAGAAAGTGATAATGGAAAGCGAATGAATCACTTTCAGAAGGAGAATGCATTTAATAGGCCTATTTTTTTAGGGAAAATAAGTAAAACAAAATACAAACACTAGCACGAACCGACGGAAGTGAATACGCAATCACTGCCAATAGCTTTTTATGTGTCTTCCACCTCTGATAAACCTATGAATAGGTTGTAAATGACAAATGACACGCTGGTTCTGATCCCAGGTCGAATTACATGTTTTAAAGTACCTCATTGCTTTGGTAAGATAGAAATACCAGCTTCAATACCAAGATGCCTTTTAAAGCATTGTAGTCTCAAACTCATCTTCTAGTCTATTAGTGTTGTAATTTTCAGTTTGTTAATAGAGTAATTATACGTTTTAAAGTACAGGATAGAATTCAGTAAAACACTGTAATATTTAGGACGTGTTATCTGTGATGGTTTAAATTTTTCTTGTAATTGTTAGATTCAAGACCGATTGGTCTCAAATTACACAACAATTTCCGTTCACTGCAATGAACACAGTTAATTAAAGATCACTGATACTACCATGCATATGTAGTAGTTGCTTTCAGACGTAGTGTGATGAGCTCAGCGATACGGTATGTTAGGTATGACGAGTTATGGAAGAGTACAGAGTTCTAGCAATAGGGGTTAAGTAATGAATATTAGTGGTAGTGATAGATTCATCATCGAGAACATAAATTCTTTCGCTCGAAGTTTTAGGCTTATCTTCAAAGTAAGCATGTCTGCTCCATTTCTGAATTACCACGTCTTTCGCAACCGTACGCAAATTGACAATAAAATAAACAGACTTAAGAATAGCAGACATGCTGCACGTATCTCTTCGTTTTCTAAATGCGGCTCTCGTCTGAAGCCTGCCTTTCGTTATTCTCGTCGGTTTGTGCTAGTGGTGAAAGCGAATATATGTTGGTGAGCAAAGGAAAACGGGGAAGAAATAAAGAAATGAAGAGAGCCGGTGAAATGGGGAGAAAATTACTACTACAGTCAACATGCACTGCTACAGCTAACAAGCGAGCTATTTCTCATAAATAATTGCGCGCATTACGCCTTAATTTGACCATCAGTATAACGACTCAGGCTAATAAATTTTGTCCAAAATGATTGTGACTTTCTTTTCAGTTCAGCTGAGCTCTTATAACGGACAGAGAGGGGACATATAAACAAGCCTGGCAAATGAATATTCAACGGCTTTCACCCATTATCGATGAATTGCCTCCGATTTCGAATGCCAGTTGGATCTGCATTGGACAGCCAGCGCTACACGTTTATTTTTAATGTGCTGACTTACATGCGTCCAACAGAAGAAAATATTTTTAATTGTAGTTATTTACCATGTTTATGAACGGTATGCCAATACGCACATTAACTGATCAAAAGTCCTATTTAAGAATTTCCGAACCGGACTGGGGTATTTGTCTCGGAATAGCGTCCTTAATAGAATCCATTTTTTAAACTAGTTGTACTAGCACTGTTACACTGGGTCTGCAGTGTGGAAATCGTTTGTTTCCGAACCCGTGAATGGAAAGGAAACAATCCGCTCGATCTGCAATGACCAAGAAATGCAAAGTTGTTTCATAAAAGCAGTATCTAACAGTTGGTGAAGGTTTATTACATTCATGTACGGTCTCAGATTACAGAACGACTTCCGTCCGTTATAATGAACACAACTGCGCATTTTCGCTTGGCGTTTGTGTGCAGAAACAAGTAAAAACAACTTTAGGCAAGAAAATTTAGAAAAGTCAACGTACGCGAGCTGGTGGTGGAACGGGTTGCCCGCTTCGTCTAAGTCGTTCTGTTGGTTCGTATCCCGACGAGGGCAAAGTTGCTGATTGAAGTAGGGCATGAGCGCGTTTCTTCGACAGCGAAAGGACAACGAGCTGCGAAAAATCAACGAACCAGAGATGTAGTATTTGCAGTATCCTCCCCAAAAAGCAACACTAATATATATACACATAAGTAACAAATGCAACATGTTTACTATTTTTTAATAAAATGCACGCTCCCAAAAGTAAATTTAAATCACTAGACAAGTGAAATTTTTTTCAAAATGGCTGAGAACCCAAAACCAAAATTATGGTAATTTTTCTTTTCTGTTCAGTTCTCCCGCATACTGTCACTGAATAATCGTTTTAACTTCAGTTGAATTGAGTATTAAATGCAAAATCGTTCATTTTACTTATGTAAAGATGGTAAAGTATTCACTGTGTGTAATTGTTACAATGGCTACGATTACAGTCACATTAGCTGAGTTTTCCGGAAAGCAATAATACTCACACCAAAACGGCGAGAATGTTGGCCATGCTCAACTTAAGGTACATTTTATTGCACTGAGTACATATTTATTTGGAACGGACAAATAACTGGTAAAATTACTTTTTTTCGTGGGCAATGATAACAAAAAATAACCTCCACTACGTTAATCAAAGTGAGCTGCCAGAGATTAAATGTAGCCGTAGATACAGTTGTCTGTTACACGTATCGCAACCTTGCTTCTACCAACCCCCCCCTGTCTATAGAGGTTCTCTATATTGTTCCAGGTCGGGCAACGTAATGCAAACAAGTGTTAGTTTCGAGAAGAGGTACATGGCCAGACCCTGCTCTAAACAGGCACACGTACTAACGATCAGTGGTTTGGCCCGTTGATAAGGTTGGAAATAAATCTTCGGCCGTTTTGCACACCTCTTTACCCGACGAATGCCGGGACGGTTCCTCATTTCTGCCTCAGAGATGCAGTACACAAACGGTAAAAACCAATGACACATAGAACACACATCACTTGATACGCGAGCGAATAGAAACATAACATGAAACGTTTTTGTACGGCTTTCCATGATACTGCATCTCTTAAAAGAAGCGTGATAAAGATTATCAAGAGGTAAAATTTCATAAACGTAATTTCTCGTATTTGAAAAAGAGAGAAAGCAAAAAAAAAAAAGAAATCTGCGCGATGGTGCTGAATAGAGAGATCTCTGTTTCGAGGAAATTTTTCTTTTAGTAAGATACATTTTTTAGTAAAAAACAGCGTTTCAGTATTATTAGTTGTTATTGTATGCAATAAATCATGAATACTAACAAAACCGCATTTCACTGAAAGCATTTATTTAATTTTATCATTGTATATTGTTGTTGTTGTTGTTGTTGTTGTGGTCTTCAGTCCTGAGACTGGCCTGATGCAGTTCTCCACGCTACTCTATCCTGTGCAAGCTTTTTCATCTCCCAGTACCTACTGCAACCTACATCCTTCTGAATCTGAATAAACATTATTCTTATTTTGCCCATCTTGTCCGTCGTCTTGGAAATAGGGCACCCGCAAACGTTGTTATTATTTAAACAGCAAGTCATGCCACATATAAACGTATATACTGTCACGAGCGGAGGGTTGGTGTAGAAGCCGACATAAGCGTTTCTTTTTTTCTTCGAAGACGAACAAATGAGTAAAATTCCATCCAGTTTCTTGACACACAGTTGCCAGTTCGTAATATACGCTACCCCTTTATTACTGTAAGGTTGTTTCAGACATTTTCGTATTTACGGCTTGAATTGCACGTGAAAACTTGAGTCTACGGCATTCTGATTTTCTCTGTACAATCGCCGCACCACCGTGACGTTGTAAATGGCGAAATTCGAGACGCACGATTTGTAGAAGGAAAGTTATTTAGGTGGCAAGAAGTCACTGCCGGTCCTAATTCTTCTTCTTCAGCAACAGCAAGAAAGATAAACGTTTATACAGTGAGGTTCCTGTTTCAACTACTGCTTCTTATAAGCAAGTTTTCCTTAATTCACCAGCACCGTTTGTCATCGACCACCCTCGACAATGGCAACTTTGGTTGACAATTTATCTGCATGGTAGGAAAGTTGCGTATCGTTTCCACGAAATAAGCTTTAACGCTCCTTGCGAATTGCGGATACGCTGAAGAAACTGAAACAGAAGTGGTACGATTTGTGTTAGAGATCTGTCACTTTCTGGTATTGACCTGGCTCTCTCTCTCTCTCTCTTGCGGCTGATTCACAAAATGATGCATTGTTCTATCGCCGTGTAAACTGTCAGTTCAGGCCGCCTCCAGTACTGACTTGTCTTGTTACCGAAGCTCACTCTCAAAAAGATCAGGCATTTCGTGTCTCTGCATAGCCCTGTAAATAAAGTTATCTCTGTTGTCATAAAATTCTCTTCACATTGCACTGTACACCGTAAACATTTTGGCGGTGCCTGACAGAATGTGACATAATTTAAGAGACAAGAAACTATTATTAATATTCTGACTCATATTTTATTAAGTCATGTAGCTGCCTTCGGTTTCTTAGGCCGACACAGATGACATGTTGTATAATTCCAGAGAAATGTCTGAATCTGGCCAATTTTAGCTATGCACTATGTGATATGATAAAAACTTAAAATTACCACAAAGATACTTAAACTCTCGCTTCTGTTCGGTTATTTGCCCATCTATAATAAATTTGGCTCTTAGGGGTTTCAGTCCTTGAAATTGCCAACACTTTTGTTTTATCAGTCGAAATTTTCACTTCGTATTTAAGACCGATTTAAGTCATGTAATGCAATTTGAAACTGTGATTCATGCGTTCCTATTATAAGTTGATTATCAGGAAGTAGCAGCGTCATGGAATTGAAATTATCAGTAATTGACGTGACCTTTAATATAAAAAACCATTTATGAATGATATTGTCAATATAAACACTGGAAAAGGATAGGGGACGTACTTGACTAAATCGTTGCACAGTGAAAGCTCACATCGTGGAAGTGTTTCTATACTAATAAAAAAAAAAAAGCGTTTCATTCACTAGCCAAAGGTAGAGCAGACCGAGTTATGACGTATAAGCTGCCGAGTCCCAATTGAGACTGAGTGAGAGAGGATGTCCTGTTCTGGAACTTTGATTAGAAAAATGGAAAAGCTCTATAAAATCTTGGTCAGAACTGGGAGTGGGCGTTATTTTTAATTTAATCCAGAAGCATCAACAGATGAAATCATGGAAGCCTAGTGTATGTGTAAGTACATTTGTTTATGTGGATACAGAATGAAATCTCACGTCTTGGCTATGATCTTTTTCAATTTTTTAAAAATAGTGTTCATTTTATACCTTTAAAAATAAAGGGGACTGTTCGAGTTCTGACACACTGTAAAGTCGAGATCTTTTCAACAAAATACCAGGCGAGTTGGGGCGTAGAGGGCACATAGAAAGCGAGTGAGTGAGTGAGTGAGAGAGAGAGGGAGAGAGAGAGGGGGGGGGATGAGGGAGGGAGGCAGAGAGTCCCATGGAATATTTGAGAGGTAAAATTCTCTTTGAAATTCTGAAGTTAGCAGGGATAAAATACAGGGAGCAAAAGGCTGTTTACAACGTGTACTGAAACCAGACGGCAGTTACAAGAGCCGAGGGGCATGAAAAGGAAGCAAGGGTTGAGAAGGGTGTGAGACAGGATTGCAGCCTATTCCCGATCTAACTCAATCTATACACTGAGCAAGCAGTAAAGGAAACAAAAGAAAGATCTGGAAACTAAATTATAAATTAGGGAAAAGAAATAAAAACTTTGAGGTTTGGCAATGACGTTGTAATTGCACCAGAGACATCAGAGGAATTAGATCAGTTGAATGGACAGCGTCTCGAAAAACATACAAGGTGAACACCATAAAAGCAAATCTAGGATAATGCAATGTATTCGAATTAAATCAGGAGAGCCGGTGAATTAGATTGGGAAACGAGACGCTTGAAATAGGAAATGGTTTGATGCTTGGGTAACAAAATAACTGGTGATGGCCGAAGTAGGGAGGTCACAAGATTTGGACTGCAATGGCAAGAAAAGCGTTCCTGATGAAGAGAAATTTATTAACGCTGAATATAAATTTCAGTGTTAGGAAATCTTTTCTGAAGGTATTTGTCTGGTGTCCAGCCACCTATGGAAGTGAAACGTGGACAATAAACAGTTTAGACAAGAACAAAACAAAAGCTTTTAAAATGTGATGCTACAGAAGAATGCTGACGATTAGATGGATAGGTCACGTAACTAATGAACAGACTTGCAGAGAAAAGAAATTTGCGGCACAACTTGACTAAACAAGGAGATCGGTTGATAGGCGACTTTTTGAGGCATCGTTGGAGGGAAGTGTGAGGGGTAAAAGTTGTAAAAGAAGACCGAGAGGTTAACACAGTAACCAGATTCAGAAGGATGTAAGTTGCAGTACTTATTCGGAGATTCAGAGGTTTGCACGGGATCGAGTAGCATGAAGAGCTGCATCAGACCAGTTTTCGGACTGAAGGCGACAACAAAAATATCCAGTTTCGGAGTTTGCCTTGCAACAGAGGGAAAGCTCTAGAAAATCTTGGTCAGAACCGGTGGATAAGTACAACTTTTAATTTGAAGCTGACACAATATGTCCGAGACAAAAATTTGAAAGATGTATGTGTGGGTGTATTTGTTTACATGAATACAGAATGAAGTCGACGACTTAGGTCGCTGCGGATCGCAGGCAATGCGCCAGCGGCTCTAGTACCATGAGGGTAGTTGTACGAGTCTACTAGCCGCACATCGCAGGCAAAAGCAGCCACAGTGGCGATGCCCCGTACAGCGACTAACGGAGCGCTAATAAAGACGCCTTGTGGAGACGGCGCCGCAGCCGGGCATTACGACGTCTGCGGTGAGCCGGCAGCGCAGTGGGCAGTAAACGCGAGGTAAACAAGGCGGCAGGGCGCATGCGCGGGGCGCCGCGACGCTATTTATAGGCGGCGACGCTCTTTGAGGTTCGGCTGCCGGTTTTATTGAAAGGGACCGCAAAAGGACGCTTGCGTCCACCTGTCCCGCCGGGCTCCCCGTCTGCCCTGTCCCCAGCGTCAGGCTAGCTTCCTCTCCCCCCGTGACTCATACCACACAGGATTCCTCATATCTTGCAACTGTTCTACAGACTTTGTGTAAATCAACCCTTAGAAATAACTCGTAAGCATTACCGTTCTGGACGCAGAAGGGCCGATCGGGCCCGACAGGCTACCATGTCATCCATCATCCAATGGCGTCATGTATATGCGGAGGTGTGGGGATCAGTGCATCGCAATCCCGGCCTTCGTCGTGTTAGCAGACCTGGGGCCGCTACTAGTCGGTCTAGCAGCTCCTCAATTGGCGTCACGACATTAAGTGTACCCCGTTCTAATCCTCCCACCGAGGATAAATCCCTGGCAATACAGGGAATCGAACCCGGGACTCCCCACGGCAGTCAGCCACACTGACCTCTCAGGTACGGAGGCGGAATGAAGTACCTCATACATTCTCCAAATGTTGCACTGTCTTCTGTAAGGCAAAAGCGTGAAACAACTCCGTTTGCTTCGTAGTCTTCCTACTTACGTCACATATGAATCGATCTATACTGAAAGGGCCTGTTCAGCTAAGTGACTTTCGATAAAAATAGAAAAAGCGCAGTTCTTTCATTATGTCTTTTAAGTTTTAAAAGACCCTATTGTGTATTATAGCGACGAGTATACTTAGTATTATTTCGTAACATCAGATGGTATTCAAATGTCAGCCTAGTGAGGGTAAGAAATAAAGAAAAACTTTCGTTCAGTACTACACCCACACACTATATGTGTGTGTGTGTGTGTGTGTGTGTGTGTGTGTGTGTGTGTGTGTGTAAGCGGCAGGTAAGCAAGAACGAGACACACGGAAAAAAGTAAGCAAACTGTTTATTATTTCAAAAGTAATCTTAATCTGTTAATACGTTTATATCACTGTGAGACAAGACGGTCAGTGTCTTCATGGTAAAATGTTTTCTGTTGCCTACGGAACCCCTATTCTATCCAAGTGTGCATCACTTGGTCCGAAGCAAATCGTGAGAAACGAACGTCTTTCTTCAGGACTCCAAAATATGGAAATCGTATGGACAGAGAACGTAAATGTATGGAGGATGTGTAACGGCTTCTCAGCGAAACTACTGCAGCATACTCGAAACAACCTTGGCAAAATTTGGACCCGCTTATCACTTCGTTGACCTGTGGATCTGACTTGTGCATGTGATAAATGCCAAGCTGCCCTGGAACTATTAGGTTAAGTCAGATCAAATGCGTCCTGAAGACGGGATATATCACCTCCTACAGGCCCATGCCTAGTAAGGTATTGGGATGTTGTTTTATATAACATAAGGGTTGAGGACTAATTTACATATCCTTTCCAAACAGATCTAATGCTACATCTCTAATGAGCTCAGCATCGACAGGGCATTCAACTCTTTACTTCGTTCTACGTTTCAAGTAGGCTACTAGGCAAGCGAACCGTCCTAGTTTAGTAGGCCCGTGTACGGTGCAAAAGTGATCACAATTTTTTTCCATATATTGGCAAGGTTAGGATGTTTTGAATTCCGACGGAAACAGTTGCCCCTGAAATGCTCTGCAGTAGAAAGCTACGGCCATCTCACATCTGCAGAACTCAAACTCGAGAGATGTGAGCCGCCCGGACTCGATACCTGGAACAACTTCAAACTACTACAAATAAGCGGTGTTATTACTCACCATTTGGCCGCTCCGTGACAATATCGCGCCTAAAGCTTTCCCAATATCTGATCCGCCGGCCGGCGCTCTTGCGCCACATCGAGATAGCGGCTTCTGTCCTCTCCGCGGCGGTTCGTGCTTATTACAATCCATCTTCCTCGCACGGGCGGCTGCCTGCTTAAAATTCAGCTCGTACTATAAATCTGACTCCAATCATTTAATCTCGAACAGTAGCCGCCTTTTTCCGAGTCGGCTCGTTCGTAACATTCCTCCCGGAGCGGCGATAAAAATCTACGCCCGCGCGCGAAACAAAAGACTTGTGTTTGTGTGTGTGTGGGGGGGGGGGGGGACGGAGTAGAATTTTTGGGGGCGAGCGCGCGCGATAGTCGTTTAATGAATACTGCCGCTTGTGTTGCCCCATCGACAAATGCTCTGGACACACACAAACAGAGCCTCGAGAAGTGAAAAAAAGAAAGAACTCCTGACTGGACCGCGCCCGTGCCTTGGCATTACGACACGAGCTCGCCGCAGTTAAAATCGTACAAACATACCCCGCGGCAGCTGACATAAAGCTCACCTTTCCGCCGTAAAATTTTATTGACTTGTGGAGTTGTAGAGCGGCGCAGGCGGCGAGATATTGTCCGTATAATTGGCGAGACTGTCGGACGAAAAAATAGAGAGAAGGAAACAGAGAAAAAGGAAAGAAAATATAACACTCCCCGTCTCGTTGTTGTATCGTGATCGATTGCTCGGAAATGGAGGCAAAAATATTCGAATGCCGGCCGGCGCGTAACAGAATTTCCGAATACGGAGAAGGCCGATAGAGATCTCTGCCCGGCCGGGCCGCACGCAGTTGTGGCCGGCTGGCTGTGTACTCGTGGGATCTGTTCGAGAGCCCGGCAGTCGGGCGGAGTGGAGACTGCCGCCACGGGCGAACACTGACGGCTCCCGCATAATGACACTGGCGGCTAATGCAACTGCAAATTAAAGGGAATAACATAAAATATATTGGTATTTTTATGGCGCCGCTCGGGAAAGCGGGTCGCCCCGCTATACGGGCGGAAACCTGTATGTCGTTACACATTCGTATGCGAGCGCTTGCGAAACCCGTACGCGACCGCCGCTGCTGCCGCAGCGCCGACTGCGCGGGGCTATAAATTGAGTCGGCATCCTCGCGTCTGAGCGCTCCGTCTGCAGTTTCTTTCGTCAGTTCGTCAAAGAAGCTAACTGTTGGTAACTACAGAGAACTTGGTCCCCGATAAAAAAAAAAAAGTAAGGAAAATGGAGCACGGAGTTGCGTACGGCTGCCACCTCCACACACAAGTAACTTTACTGGCAGTTATGCACGACAATGTTTCGTACATTGCGATATCATCTTCAGCTAGAATTAACTAGTAGACATTTGTCTCATAAAGTGAGCACGAAAAAATATGCAAGGAACGCAAGAGTACATCAATGAATAACTGCGTCCTTCTCTAACCGTCATTTCCTTCTTTTTCCAAGAAGTAAGTAATTTCTCGAGGTCCGTTCACAGACGGAATTACCATACTTCTCTCGTCTTCCAATGTCTCTTCTACCGTCTGGTCTACAGTATCACGGACCTTGGACGCCCAGGATCAGGACCTGAACGCTATTACTTCTAACGCTTATCTGTTGGCTACAACCGAGCGACCTATTAGGAATGTTTACACCTGTACGGAACTTCGGAGCACCTGGAGTTGCACGGGTATGTAATTATTCCAGTATTCTGTTATTCCATCTCCTTCTTTCCCCTTCCTCTGTTTATCTCTTCCTTCCCCCTTTCTCGTCCATCTCCTCCTATCTCAGCCCTCTGTCCTCCTCTTCCATCTTTTCTCTGTTCATCTCCTCTTCCCTTTCTCTGTCCATTTCCTTCTTCCCGCTCCGCCTGTCCATTCTTCCTCTTCCCTCTCTCTGTTCATCTCCTCCTCTTTCCTTTCTCTGTTCACCTCCTCCTCCCCCTCTCTCTGTTCATCTCCTCCTCTTCCCCTTCCCTTTCTCTCCCCCTCTACTCCTTCCCATCTACTCTGTCCATCTCTCTCCTCCTCCCCCTACTCTCTCCATCACTAACTTATCATCCCCATCCCAATAGCAAACTGGTGGTTCTCACACCAACATTAAGTCTTTCCAGATACCCGTGCACCAGTTTTGTTGGAAATCGATCCAGGAGTTTAGAAGGACCCTTCTGGGTTCTAACATGTCACGTATATTTCACCTATACTTAATAATTTTTACACTTATTTGTCTTCCTGTGTTAGTCTCGCATTTTAAACAAACTGTGACGAATTCGGATCTCATTTTTTAAATTACTAGAATTCATTCGTAAAACCGTCCGACTTAGTACCAGTACTGAGCTATCAGCTCGCCTAGTATTTGGCAGAAAAGACCCTGACTGTTACAGTATCCAGCCAGATATAGGCCGACCTACATTTTAACGTGGATTCCGAAACACGGTGGAGTTTAGAATTTTTCACGTCAACAAACAGTGCCAGACGCGAAATAAGCGGAAATGGTCGGACAAAAATACGACGATTGTTCGGAAAGTAAGGAACGATCGGTCGCGAAATGGAAACCACAGTGAACATCCGATGACGTATTGCACAGGTGTGTTGGGCAGTGGCTCTAGTATGCCCGTCGACCACGTTACGTCGTTCTTTTTAGTTCTGAGCACACAGGGAGCACATAAAGATACCTAGAACAACAGTGTCTCCCGCCAAGTACGAGGGCCTGGTGAGAAATTTCGCCTGAAGCTATGCAGCCAACATCACATAACTGTCGTGCGTTTTCGTGTTCAAGACAACTCTCAGCCGCATTCTGCAGGGGCAACGAAGAAGCTCCTGCATTGGAAATGTTTGATTACCCACAATACAGCCCGTAATTGTCACCCTCTGAGTTTCATCTCTGCTCACATGAACCGCTGGCTATGAAGACAACATTTAGGCACAGACAACGAGCTGTAGGCCAGCGTAGAGAATTGGCGGAAAGCACTGGCGGCTGCCTTCTATAACGAGGGCATTGGAAAGTTGGTACAACGCTACGACAAACGTCTAAGTCGGATCGGTGACTGTGGAGATAATTAGCTGGAAGTTGTATTTAACTGTTGCAAATAAAACAGTTTTGATTTTCACTGTGGTTTCCATTTCGCGACCTATGGTTCCTTACTTTCCGAATAGCCTTCGTAATAGGAATTTTCAAGCACTGAATCCGAGATCATTTGGATTCATACTCCTGCTATCTAGTGCAGAGTCATAATACCAGATACTTGACGATTACGTCTAATTACAGGGACTGAATACCGATCATGTACTCAAGTCGTATCGGGTCTTCTTGTTTATTTACACGCATCGGATTACATTATTTATGTTAAATGTCACTTGTCAATCTTGGTCTCGAACTCTGTTCTGCACTCCGTGATAATATTATAGCGCTGTCAACCATCAGTGGATCGCTGCATCGTCGACAAACAGCCTCGGAGAATTACAAATTTTGTCACGTTATTAATGTATATCGTGCGAACACTACAGCTTCTATGACAAATCTTCGACAAACGCCGGTAGCTATTTACGCTTCAGCGTGTCTCATCATTAGAAACTACAGTAGGTCCGTTTCCTAGGCACTATATCTTGGTGGTGGCGCTGGTCCAGCCAGAGGCGGATGTCCTCCACGTGACGTCAGCTGGCACTGCGTCGCAGCAGTGCGGGTTCGTTAACCCGGTTCTGGCGGCTGCGGCTGCGGGGCGTGGGCAATGCAGCGAATCCGGCTGTGCGCTGCGCGGAGGCGAGAGAATCGATTGTTTCGACAAGTGTCTGCGGCGCCAAAGGAGCCGCCAGCCGCGGCCGGTGACACGCGATGACGTCACCGCCGTTGCGCGGCACTTTCCGATACCCGGCGTGGGAGAGATAATGTCTTCGCCGTGCGCCGCATAATCGCAACGAGCGATTCCAAGCGTCAAACTGTTTCCGTCGACGCCCTCTACTTTTTAAGGCCTATCAATGTGTTCGGCAAACGCTCTACATGCAAATAAATGGAGAATAAGTGAACACTAATCGAAGCGAGTGCATTCCAGTGCCAGCGCGTTCTTTATCGCTAGCTCTCACTAAGCGGAATAGATCAAGGAAACTATAAAAACAGTACATTCACACCTACATCAGTATTCCGCTAGTCACCGAACGTTAAGTATCAGGGATCAGTACTTTCCTATCCTATTTATCTAAGAACGGAGAACGTACACTTCCGAAGCAGTAATATGGAAGTAATACGTTTCCTTGACTCCTGGGCGAAGGGTGGCTCTAAAAATTTAGCGCAATCGTTTTTGAAAGTCAGACGTTAATCCATCTTGGTAATGGTCCAAGACAGCTCAACAATACTCATGTCTTGATCGGAACTGATTTATCTAAGAGTCTTCATTCGTGGATGAATTACGCTTCGTCAGCATTCCATACCAACACCTGTCCACATCACAAATAAATTGAAGCCTTCATTCTTCTAAAACCTGTTCGTTAACAGAATGGTAGGAAAAAGTATTTACTTGTTCGGTAACGAGGTGCGTAAAGTGTTGTCAGGGTAACCCTGATCAAATTATCGTATACGAATCCCTTGCAGATACAACGGAGCACCTTCTTCTTAAGCAGACTCCGTAGACCCGACACCTGTAAGTATCTAACTCTGTCCATAACTTCAAACAATGGCAATTTTGCTGTGAAAACCTTGGGTGGTTATCGAAGTCGTCGAACTCATTTTAAATCTTTCAGTGTCAACAGACGGAGAGCTAACACTGCAGAGAAATAAAACGACAGAAACGGGAGAAGTAATTATAAAATTATCAAAAGACCGAACAAGTACTGAAATTCGTGAGATTTAAGTTAAAGGGCAGGTAAAGTTTAATGGCCCATCGACGTCAAGATAATCAGAGATGGAACACTTTCTCCTGGAATTCGTCTGAAATAATTTACGCAAAAGCGAAGTAGGGATGGTCCGAGAGGTTTTGAAGGCTGGATAGCAGTCCAATACACGTATTAACCCTGGTCCCACGTTGCTCAGCTGTGAAATTTCGTGACGGGCACGTAGAATCAACTGGTGCAAGTAATGAATGAATTCAAGTGATAAGCCACTTCGCTTCCCAATGTATGCACCTATCAAAAACTTTTTTAAAGTGCCAAGTTCCTTTGTCTGTTTTTCACATGCTAACAGGAAACATTTAGAACATTCAGCACAACGCACTGTAAAATGTTTATAGGCCTTCGTGATCCAATTTGATTAACGTTTTAAACAGATCGAAATAAAGCTGATGTCCCTTTACCTGCAAGTGCCCTTCTAGAATAACTTACTCCTTCTCGACGTCAGTTGCAAAACTTTCGTCCGTGACTTTTCATCCAGTATTCTTACCACATCAGTTCTGTAATTTCCCATCTATTGTTTCGCTTACCACCCTGCTGTGAGTCTAGCGAAACAATCTAGTAAATGTTAGTGTTAATTGCTGTGTTCAGCCTCTCTTTTCTACAGTGTGATTACAATTTCTTTATTGTTACTGCGTGCCTGTCGACGGCCATTAAGCGGGAAATTACAGCATTAATAGCCCCGTCCACGCGCATTGCTGTGTTTGTACCATGGCACAACTTCTCTGGCCGATACAAACAATACCTCTGTAATAGTAATCACTTAGTCGTGGTTCGTGTCCGCTGAGTATGAGTGCGGCCCCAGTTCGTAGACTTGTCGTTTTGCCCAGTGTACGGGATTTCCGCAGGGTTTTGCCACTAGTTACGATTCCAGTCATCCCTGTTGTTTGACATTTGATTATTCGATCTGGCATCATAAACTCGTTGTCACTCTCACCGTATTTGCGACATACAGCCAGAGACTTGAGAAACCATGGGGAACAACGCTCGTGCCGAGTGGGAGACCGATGTCTTAATATCAAAGTGACGACCCTTTTTGGGAAGTTTTTCAAAAGACAGGTCCACATCGTGTTAACAGGAAAAGAATCGGGGTGGTGGGGGAGGGGGTGGGGGTGGGGACGACAACGACGATGCAGTATTGCATGAAACTACCACAGAATAAACTAAATTATTTATTACCACCTGAGAGAAGCTCAGAGGTAAACTATTAGCAGATTTTGGCAAATCTGAAACGCATTTATCATTGTACGCAACGGAGTATCTAATAGTAGGCTAAATGGTTAGGGTCTGGTCTCTCTCAGAGTGGATCTTCCAAAGCGTACAGAAGTTTTCGCATATAGGTTTAATTCTACCCATGCTAAACTGTAGTCCCACTGGAAGACGTCACTTCGGTCTTGTATCTCGTGGTACCAGGTTGTGTGTGTGTGTGTGTGTGCGTGGTGCGTTCCTCTGGATGGGAGAGAGTTGTTGTGGCGCGTGGTGGTGGTCAGGGCGCTGGTGGCTGGAGCGATGCCCTCGGTCTGAGGCAGCTGACGCCTCGAGCCTCAGGGCAGGTGCGCGCCTGGGCGGACAGCTGGGAGCTGGGGCTCACCGTGATCAGACGGCCGAGCGCGTCTGTTAGAAACCTGGCGCGCTTCTCCAGAAGCGGAAGATCAACTACTTGCTGCCTTACACTGCACAAACCAAACGAAGGAATATCTGTGTTTAACGTCACGTCAACACTTGTGTCAACACAGAGCGAGCACGAGCTCGGGATCGTGGCGCACTGGTAAAACGCTGGGCGGTTCAAATCCACGTCCGGCTATCCAGACTTAGGTTTTCTGTGATTTCCCAAAATCGCTTAAGGTTCATGCCGGGATGGTTTCTTTCAAAAGGGTACTGCCGAATTCCTGCCATAGTTTCCCGGTGCTTCGACCCTAATGACCTCGCCCTCAGCGGAAACCCAAGCACTTATTCTTCTTGTAACTCTTCAGGCTTTCCCGGCGAGATATTGACATGTGGAATGATCGGGTCTACTGCCAGATGTTTGTGTCGCTCTGGCACAATATTTCGGCCACGTAACTCGTTGCCTTCTTCGGGTGCTACCTGAGACTGCCGTATCGGAGGATGTTGTCCAGTATTTATGCCCAGAGGGTGCTGGGCGCTCTCTTTGCCGTCCGCGCCCGCCTGGCGCTGCTTGTAAGGTGTTTCACGTGGCCGAAATATTGTGCCAGAGCGACACAAACATCCGGCAGTAAACCCGATTATTCTACATGTCACTTATTCTTCTTTTTCTTGTCACAAACTCGAACTGGGTATGTTTGGTGCAAGAAATCTTCCGCGACATGTCCACCTGACTGGTGTTCTGTTTTAATGTGTCAGAGAGTTCGCCTTGTTAAGAAGAATATTTCAATTCTTAGAGTGATTAGCAATTATTCTGACAATACAGTGAAGGTTTTCACGACCGATTTAGTTGATGGTGAATATTCCATGCTGCATGGTCGTGGTCAGTAACCACCAAGACATTCGGCAAGACAATGCGCAACAAGGAGCACCTGGAAAAATGTCCACCGCAGCTCAGGACCATTCGTCCAGAACGGAAAAAAAGTCATTGACGACAACCATACAGCTGAGAACATTCACCAGCAACTAATACTGAAAGTGTATTAGATCGAGGTATGGGGCTCGAAATCTTCATAAAAACGATTACTTTCCAGTAAAAAAAATTTTTTTTCTTCGGTTGGATATAGTCTCCTTACTGCAAAGATATACATGACATCTGTAACATATCCAAAGTGACGACATTCTTCAGTGTTTGTAGCACATTTCGGTCGAAGCACTTAAATGGAGACTCAAAAATCTAGATTTCAACACAATAACTATCCAATAAATCATATTCTGTAAGACACTTATTTATTTTATAGCGTACCTTTTTAATCGAACTAAAAGCCTACCTTCTGAAAGCTCTAAGCGACTTTAGAATATAGATCCGATGAGACTTGGACCAATGACGTTTCTCTGGAATGAAGTTACTTTTAACTTTACTCATCTTCAACAAGATTGTTAAGTTTTCGATCACATCGATTGCAACAGTTGCAAAAACTGAAATGGCAGAAAGGAGACTATTAAAGAGCCCCCTACCCCCAATGGAATCAATCAGTTTTTTGTGTTGTATTTTTTTTTGTTTTGTTTCTCTTTTACTGAGTCCGAGAAAAATGTACCAAATTAAATTTTGTAGTACCGCATTACAACTTTATGCCTTATACAGAACTGAGAAAGTCGGAATGCTTCCGGCGCTAAGGCAAATGCTAAATTGGGGATTCCGTATGATAATTTTACGAACATTACTATGGGATTTTATTGTTACAGTACTCTTACACGCCCTAACGAAATGAGCTCTTAATACGAGTCTGTAGAGATCAACCATGAAGAGGAAACGTCGGTCATTGACCGGGGAAAGATATTTATTGAACTGATGTTCCGTTATGTCTTCTTACAAAGGACACAGAACTGCATTACGACGCGTAGTTTAGGGAACGCATCTGTCGACATTCTCCCAGTGCGGCTACGAAGCGAATACAAACTGTCATTGTTCCGGTCGAGTGGGCAAAACACCTTCACTCGCCTCCGGGATAAAGACAAGCACCGAACATTCCACGTACATACTCACGAGCGCCCACTCTGGATGAGTGTTCTTGGCCCTATTCACATATCGAGAGATCAGATGAAAGGCGACCGAATTCAATTCAGCGGCGCTCGTATTGCCACTTTATCTCAACTTGTTGATCGGTCCCTCCGTCGCGGGAGAGCGCTCGTAAAACACAGAACGGTGGGCTGTAGCGAGCTGTGCCTGTGTAGGGCCCCACGAGAGCTCCTGGAAGAGCCGGCGATCGGTATTGTAATGGCACGGGAGGGTTCCTCCGAGCGCGTATTGTTTATCGTAATAGAGACGCAGACACACAGGCGCGCTCTCACACGCAAAGGCACTGCCGTACCAGTCCATACGTTCAACAGTTGTCAACGGGAACTGAAGTGCAGCACGCCGTATCTCTCACGCCGCTCTGATTAAAACTTTACTCCGGCAGGGAATATTTATAGCGGCGTAATCACACGGTAGATGTGGCGCTCGGCGTCTGTCGATTGCATCTGGCTGCGGTACTGGCACAGACGGACGTCCAAATATCGGTACTCCCGTAAATCACCGGTACAGGGCTGTCTGTGCATGGCGTGGCCTGCCCTCCGTAAACGGAAATTGGCCCCCACCATTTTCATCCAGAGATAGGTATCACTCTTTTCATCCGGAGTTATGTATCACTTTGTCGCGTACTGCTTGAAGCCAGCAGAGAGTAACATTCAACAGGTAACGAAGAGCAACAATATCACACATAAATGACGATTTTGCCAATATTAAAATAATTTCGTTCTGAACATATGTTCGTGTGATTTTCCTTAATTCATATCACTGCAATAAATCCGCAAGTAATCACAAGTGAACCTACTCCAGGAAACTTTAATTTTCTACCAAATGAATGAATAAATGCGGGAATGCCGGCCGCGGTGGTCTCGCGGTTCTAGGCGCGCAGTCCGGAACCGTGCGACTGCTACGGTCGCAGGTTCGAATCCTGCCTCGGGCATGGATGTGTGTGATGTCCTTAGGTTAGTTAGGTTTAAGTACTTCTAAGTTCTAGGGGACTGATGACCACAGCTGTTAAGTCCCATAGTGCTCAGAGCCATTTTTTGAAATGCGGGAATGGACCACAGTGGTTTAGAGATAAAGTTACCCATTGTACAGAGGAAGTGTCGTATTCGACACCCTCATGTGTGTGTGTGTGTGTGTGTGTGTGTGTGTGTGTGTGTGTGTGTCCTGTTGTTGTGGTGGTCTCAAGCCTGAAGACTGGTTTGATGCAGTTCTTAAGCTATCCCGTGCAAGTTTCTTCATTTCTGAATAACTACTTCAACCTACATCCATTTGAAACTGCTTAGCCGGCCGTGGTGGCCGAGCGGTTCTAGGCGCTACAGTCTGGAACCGCGCGACCGCTACGGTCGCAGGTTCAAATCCTGCCTCGGGCATGGATGTGTTTAAGTAGTTCTAAGGTCTAGGGGACTGATGACCTCAAAAGTTAAGTCCCATAGTGCTCAGAGCCATTTGAACCATTTTTTTTGAAACTACTTACTGAATTCATGTCGCGATTTCCCCGTACAATTTTTATCCCTTCTTTTAACCAAGTTGAGCCACAGACCTTTCGTTCTCTCAGTTCGATTCAGTACCTCCTCATCAGTTATTCGATCAACCTGTCTAATCTTCAGCATTCTCATGTTGTATCACATTTCAGAAGTTGCTGTTCTCTTCTTGTCTGACTCAATAGCGTCCATATTGCACTTACGTACGAAGTGACACTCAAAATAATCGAAACACAGGAATGTGTCTTACATTTGAATCATACTACTGAGAAAGTCTAAGCAACTGCAGTAACTGAAAATGAAATGTGTCGACTGAACTAAAAAGATGCAGGATTAGTCACGTTTATGCGCTGACAGTGTAGCAGAGTCGACAAAAGATGAAGACACAGATAGATAAAAATAAACAGAATAATAAGTCAACGCAAGAAAAGTGTGAAGAGAGGGAGTTTATGATCCAATATGCCTCCGAAAAGGTGGAGAGATCCACTAAATTATTTGGTGAAGTGCTTACCTATTTGACCGGTAAGGAAATTAGCTAAAAAGACGTAGAAAATTCACATATCTGTTATCACAAAAATAATATTTGTAGGGGGACTGGGGCAAGCTGTAACTTCAAATATATTGAAGCACGGTATTATCGTGTGGCACACATCAAGGATTTTTGAATCACAAGAATAGTCAGACACGTACAAAGATTATTAAACTACTATACACCAACATTTCACTCTCCAGCATAACATAAGTCGAATGACAACAACTACAGGCGAATATCAAGGTGTTTTATATAGTTTATCGCAATAATTTGTTGCTGTCAAGCAGTCTTCGAAAGGACCCCCGTAGGTACGTGTGGGATATGTTGATACAACATGACCAACTGTCTGTCGTTCCGCCCCAGAGACACAAGATGGCGATGAGTATTTGTCCTGCTTATGGAGAGAATCTGTATATCTTCCACGGCCCATTCAGATGCGGTTCAGACTAATCCAAATTGCCCGAGGCTGGTCAAATCCAATGAGTTTCTCCTGGACGCAAGGCGTTTCAGGCGTTGTCGATGACAGGATTGTCAGCGATAGCGTTTCCATTCATCGATGGCATTGAATCCATTTTCAGTAAGACTCCTGGCTGCGATAAGTAGTGGGATGTCTTGATCTCCACAGGGAATACATCATTCAAAACAATGCCCTCTTATTCGTCAAGTCGGACCTTTATCTTTTTCTCATATTAAGTATTAATCCAGGCAGACCCACAGTACTGTGCTACTGAGTGCACCAGTCCGGGTGCTGATACTCTAAGGGTGCCTCTGACAATCCCAAGCTAGTGCCACAGAACTTATGGAGAACGTTATTTCTGCTTTAGAGCTTAGCTGACGGTCCCGTCAAGTGCTCCTCAAAAGAAAGTGAGCTGTCTAACGTGATCCCATGGCCTTTTGGATTCAAGTTATAACGAAGTTTGTCTCCCTCAAAATAGACATCAAGGGTTCAGCGTTTGAATCTGCTGGACCGATGAAAACGTGCAACTATTGTTTTATTTGAGATATGTTGTAAACTCTACTTATGGAAATACTGGCGTAAGATGCTTGGTTCAGAAGTTAGGATTTCTTCAGCTGTTTCGAAGGTTTTGTCTTGGGTCGCACAGCTATAAACTTTGTACCTGTTTTCAAAATCTGTCAAAACACTGGGTAGTATCGCAAATCAAGACTACAGGCTCAAATTCTTTGTTACTTAACTTGCGACGCAAAGTCGCGCAAGAGGTCTGATACTCTTTTATGAATACGAAGCACGTCCTTAAAACCGTTTTTTTCTTTTTTTCTTTGTTTGCCACTACTAACAACAGTCCACCTGTTGTTAAAACTTTTGTTTACTCCCGCGTTTTGGGTACAGTCCATCATCACAACATGAGAGATAATATCTATTGTTACAACAGGATGCATGCAATTTCGTTACAGATGACATAATTCCGACGCAGTCGTGGATAGAGCAGCACGAACCGTAACAAGTTAGCATACGATTTGCAGTGTCTGTGGTATTATAAATTACGACGCAATGTTCCTTCGGAAATACAAGTATGGCCGAAGGCACATTGCGTCGTAATTTAGAGTAACTCAGCCACTGCAGGCCGTATTTATCCGCCGACACTGGTTGTTGTTGGGTTGTTTGGGGGAAGAGGCCAAACAGCGAGGTAATCGGTCTCATTGGATTAGGGAAGGATGGGGAAGGAAGTCGGCCGTGCCCGTTCAAAGGAACCATCCCGGCATTTGCCTGGAGCGATTTAGGAAAATCACGGAAAACCTAAATCGGGATGGCTGGACGCGGGATTGAACCGTCGTCCTCCCGAATGCGAGTCCAGTGGCCGAAACTGGGTAAGTGATTTTCAAGTAAAATGTCTCTCCTGAACGGGAAAATACATAACGGATGTACGAGTGCAGAATGTACACACAAGTTGACGACAATTGGAAGTTTGGGTGTGGCTGTGTGTCGTGCTCGGATAGCCTAATGGTAAGGCGACCGCTTGTAATAAGCGGGAAATACGTGTTTGAGACCCGACACGGCACAAACTTTCGATGCCGTCATTCCGTTGTGCACCCAATGTTTGATCATATTCGCAACTGCAAATGCATTTCATGTACTAACAAGTTGGACGCACTATTCGTCATGAGAGATCCCTACTGTGGCCGTTGATCTCTTCGGTCTCACGGACGGAGATCCGACCTCAGAAATGACACAGATGCGCCCAGTTAGGCCGGTATTACACTATCAAATTTCTTTGTCAAAGATGTGATCAAATATTCCGTCAAATATATTTGACAAAGATCTTTGACGTAGCGCTAGAAGGGGTATTATACTGTCATCCAATTTTTCGTCAAAGTTCAAGATGTCTGACAACAACAACTTGTTATTAACCGCAGCCGTTGCATGTACCACAATTGCACTGTATTAAAAAAAAATGGCTCTGAGCACTATTGGACTTAACATCTGAGGTCATCAGTCCCTTAGACTTAGAACTACTTAAACCAAACATCACACAGGGATGAGCATACGTTTCTGTATGTGCTCAATGAAGTGTAGCCTCATATCACGAAGCACAATATTCACTTAAGAACTGCTACATCTGCAGAAGACAGGCTCACTGTAACACTATTCAGCGTGCCTCACGTTGTAAAGCGCCTCATCAGCTTCATAAATCTCTATTAATTTTGTAATTGTCGGCACACACCAATTGTATTTACCTGCAATGTTTATAAAAACACTACAGGCGACAGAATGCAGCGATGCTAGCGCTCCATGCGGTAAAATGTCACGTTGCAGTGAACAGAAGACAAGCGAATTCTTTGATTAAATCTATAGCGACGCCCTAGATTTGATCAACTATTGGACGACATTTGACAAAGTTCCCTATTACACCATCAAATATCTTTGACAAAGATATTGGACAAAGATATTTGACAAACAAATTTGATAGTGTAATACCGGCCTTACCGCCGCTGGCAGCAGTGACGCGCATGACGCATGCGCAGCAGGGCAGATGGGTGGTGGTGTATCCACGAAGTGGCGCCCGCCGCAGCTGGTCTCGACGCATCCGCCAGCCCGGCAGCTCGTGACGGCAGGTTATGATAATTGTGTGGAGGCTGTGGCGCCGCCTACTCTGTAATTACCGCGCGGCTGCCGTCCAGGGCCAACTCCTAATCTCCGCCGGCATCCTAAGTCCTCGCAGCGCGTTTTTAATTTGTGACTTTTCACTTCAAAGGCATCCCATGGCGCGCGTCGACCACTCTCCTCCTTCCATACGTTTCCTACATTGGCTTGGAAAAAGCGGCGAATTAAGTGCCACAAGTCGGATGTTTTCAGCTAGTGGATGTAGACAGATGTAGTTTCGATCTGGTGTTGCAGGCGATATTTCCCGCCATGTTTCGCCGTCCGCTGTGGCGCCTATAACCGTTCGTCATCTGTTAGAATATTGCTGCGCGGTGTGGGATCCTTACCAGGTGGGATTGACGAAGGACATTGAAAGGCTGCAAAAAAGGGCAGCTCGTTTTATATTATCACGTAATAGGGGATAGAGTTGGGGTGGAAGTCATTAAAGCAAAGACGTTTTTCGTCGCGGCGAGATCTATTTACGAAATTTCAGTCACCAACTTTCTCTTCCGAATGCAAATATATTTTGTTGAGCCCAACCGACATAGGTAGGAATGATCATCAAAATAAAATAAGAGAAGTCAGAGCTCGAACAGAACGATTTAGGTGTTCGTTTTTCCTGTGCGCTGTTCGGGAGTGGAATGGTAGAGAGATAGTATGATTGTGGTTCGATGAACCCTCTGCCAAGCACTTAAATGTGAATTACAGAGTAATCATGTAGTAGGCGCTGCAGTCTGGAAACGCGCGACTACTACTGTCGCAGGTTCGAATCCTGCCTCGGGCAAGGATGTGTGTGTTGTCCTTAGGTTAGTTAGGTTTAATTAGTTCTAAGTTCTCAGATGTTAATTTCCATAGTGCTCAGAGCCATTTGAACCACTTCGAACCGCCATGTTTCGCCTTGAATGATTCATTTCTCACTAGACCCGTAGGTCGTTCAAATGGTTAAAATGGCTCTGAGCACTATGCGACTTAACTTCTGAGGCAATCAGTCCCCTAGAACTTAGCACTACTTCAACCTAACTAACCTAAAGACGTCACACACATCCATGCCCGAGGCAGGATTCGAACCTGCGACCGTAGCGGTCGCGCGGTTCCAGACTGCAGCGCCTATAACCGCTCGGCCACCCCGGCCGGCTAGTCGGTCGTGGTTAAGCCTTTTCTGCACAATATCATTTCACCCAGGAACGCAAGTGCGTTAGTTATTGAGGAGAACTGAGGAATCGACATGAGTAAGCCAACGGAATGGTGCAGTGCTGAGACAGTGGACTCGCGGGCACATCCTGATTTAGGTTACTCGTGAGTCCCCTAAACACTTAAAGGCAAATCCTAGGATGATGGCCTTCGAAGAAAACGTGGCTGATTTTTTTTTCCCCCTTCCGTCCTCAACCCCCTCTTGTACTCCGTCTCTTATGTTCCGGTAGTCGAAGTCCTAATCTTCCTTACTCCTTTGCTCCAACATGAACGTAGAAGAAATACTTGCAGATTAAAGCTTTGAGCAACACTGTGATACGCTTCAAGGCGACTCAACTGGTAGAAAACTGGCCACGTAAGGACAATATCTGGTTCAAATCACAGTCGGAAATACGGCTTTCGTCTGAGAGGAAGCGTAATTCCTATGTATGTCTCATTGAGAAATGACAGGTTCACTCTGGTACGAGCGTCTCCCCATTTTCAGAACTATATTGGGTTGTATGCAGCCTCTCTTCACATGTTACTCATATCCAGTTATATTTCTTTTCTCCTTCTCTTTTGCTCTTTAACAGCCGGCCGCGGTGGCCGTGCGGTTCTAGGCGCTGCAGTCCAGAACCGCGGGACTGTTACGGTCGCAGGTCCGAATCCTGCCTCGGGCATGGCTGTGTGTGATGTCCTTAGGTTAGTTAGGTTTAAGTAGTTCTAAGTTCTAGGGGACTGATGACCTAAGATGTTAAGTCCCATAGTGCTCAGAGCCATTTTTTTGCTCTTTAACTATTTTGGCCACCCTGGCATTCAGTAAATGAATATTCACTCTTGGAATCTATTAAGTAGACTCATCTCACACTATATTCTGTTGCTTTGCTTATGTTTTTCAGTAGAACACATCCAGTTCCATCTAAAAAATCATTATGTTTACCTTACTGGCCGCGCGGGATTAGCCGAGCGGTCTTAGGCGCTGCAGTCATAGACTGTGCGGCTGGTCCCGGCGGAGGTTCGAGTCCTCCCTCGGGCATGGGTGCGTGTGTTTGTCCTTAGGATAATTTAGGTTAAGTAGTGTGTAAGCTTAGGGACTGATGACCTTAGCAGTTAAGTCCCATAAGATTTCACACACATTTGTTTTTTTACCTTACTGCAAACACACACACACACACACACACACACACACACACACACACACACACACACACACACACACGCACGCACAAATACATAGATACATACACAGTAATAAGAAATGTAAATTGCGCAGAATGCATGAACAGTGAGTTGAGCATGCAACCTCCTGTTTTCGGATTGACCACATTGTCCGACTCGTTTTTTGTGTTGGATGATAGGAAATAAAACTAAACTAAACTCCATCTTAGCACGCCTTGGAAGGCCCAACGGTACCGACTGACAGCCGTATCATGCTCAACCGATAGCCGTCACATTATGCGAATATGGAGGGGCACGTGGTCAGCACACAGCTCTTCCAGCTGTTGTCAGCTTTCGTGAATGGAGCTGCAATTTCTCAGTCAAATATCTCCTCAATTGGCCTCACAAGGGCTGAGTGCACTTCGCTTGCCAACAGCGTTTGGGAATCTGGAGTCCCGGGTTCGATTCCCGGCCGAGTCGGGGATTTTCTGCACTCCAGGACTGAGTGCTTGTGTTATCCTCATCATTTCATCATTCGAGAAGTGGCGAGACTGGAAGTGAAAAGATTTGGAATTTATACTGGCGCTGATAACCACGTTGTTGAGCGTCCCACAAGCAAATTCATCATCATCATCATTATCAACAGCGTTTTGCAGCCCGGACGGCCACCCATCCAAGTACTAGGCAAGTCCGACAGTGCTTGACTTCGGTGATCTAACGGGAGCCAGTGTTACCCTGCGCCAAGGTTGGCTGTATGATAGAAAATGGTCCCGAAAAAAAAAAAAAAATTTTAGGATATTTCAGTTAGTTTAATGCTTGGTAATTTACAGAAAATTTCTTGTTTCTGTGTACCTATAGTTCCGTTTAAGACTTCGATAACAGTCTTTCCGAAATGGAGCTGGCTTTTCGTTAATCTCCTATATATTTAGCGGGATACCTTGCACTACTGGGAACTACTCCCGACTACTCCCTGTTCGTACCCAAGTGGCAAAGCAAGTCTTTCACCATAAGCAGACGACACGTTGGCAATGGACAGGTAGCTACAAAGTAAGTGTTAAATCACACACCGATATGCATACGGAGAGCGTAGAACGAAACCAAGATTATAAAAACTTACATAATGTAAAACTGCTGATGAGATACTGCTCGTAGAACAAGAGGGCTGCATATTTAATTTAGACACCCACGTGAACCCTTTCGGATGGAAACATTTCCTCACACACATACGCAACTGTTATTATTCCTTCAGGTACATTATGTGAGGTACGAAAATATGGTCGTGCACTACATTCTGTGAACGTGCCAGAACAAAACACACTTCAGCTCCGTAAATAAGCTGTTGCTGCTGCAAATGAAAGTGCAATCCACTACAATTACATAATACATACTCTCTCTTTCCTGTGCCTGCGTCCCGCACTTCCGCAGGGTCGGGATAGTTATGCCGGAATTGGCAAGGTTAATTTAAAGGATGGCCGGATACCTTTCCTGTCGCCACCCCGGTGGATGAGATGATGAAGACAACACAACACGATGACGAGGACAACACAACACCCAGTCCCTGAGCGGAAAAAACCCCCGACCCAGCCGGGAATCGAACCCAGGCCCCTTGGCCCGGCATTCCGTCGCGCTGACCACAATGACATCTGTTCAAGTTCCTTTGTTGATCCTTCCACTCAGTTTTTTATTACAGAGGCCAACCGGCTCTCTGACCGAACACGCTGAGCTACCGTGCCGGCTACCACTCAGCTATCGGGGCGGACACATAAGACATACTATTAAACGGTTTTTCTGGTATCAGTGACATGTCATTAGAATCAGTCGTTTCAGAGAGACAGTTGTGCAAATCTTTATTGCCCTGAGACTGATAAGAGAAGAATCGAATTACACGTAAACGGCAGAGAAAGCAAATAATAGGACATGAAAAACAATTTCATATGTGTTTTGAAACCATTGCAAGTAACAGACATGCTTAATACTGCAAACTTCCAGTCGTAAAACTTTTAAGACTTATATTTATCATTTAAGTTATTGGCAATAAAGTAACGTTTTTGAAAGCCGGTAAGTCGTTTGGTTTTCCTCACGCCGTTGCGGCTGCCGCTGGATGGGGGAAGTGAGGATACCTCCACAGTGACGACACACAGACGCCACAGACAGAAACGAGCTGTGCTGTTTGTTTACGTTGCCAGTTTCTAAATGTTTGCGGCCAAATATTCGAGTGTACAGATACTCTGCATTAGCAGCAAAACAAATAGCCTCGAATAAACAAGTGGTAGTGATCTCTCGGCTTATTGCCCTTGTCTTGTTTATAAACAATTCGAGCCGCGGGAAATGCTATCAACTCCTATGTCATTTTTTTTATACGTGTGGTCTTTCAAGTACAACTGACAATGACAGGAGCGACTAAGTCTGATTACAAAAAGCTGCAGAACTGGTTACGTCCTGTGTTCTGGCTTCACGGTAGCAGAGCTGGTAATAGGCAGATATTTACGTGGATCCCACTGCGTGTTCGATGGGATTCTGAACACTATCGGGCGAGGTGGTACACTTTGTTAAGGCACTGAACATTCACTAGTGACGAGCAGTGTTGAAATTCCTGTCCCGCCATCCACCTCAATGGTCATGTAGAATCCCGAAGCCGGACGGTGTGGCCGAGCGGTTCTAGGCGCTTCGGTCTGGAACCGCGCGACCGCTACGGTCGCAGGTTCTAATCCTGCCTCGGGCGTGGATGTGTGTGATGTCCTTAGGTTAGTTAGGCTTAAGTAGTTCTAATTTCTAGGGGACTGATGGCCTCAGATGTTAAGTCCCATAGTGCTCAGAGCCAGTATCCCGAAATCACTACGCCTGTTATGACCATGTTAGCGAGAAACTGTACTTTAATCTTACTCCCCTTCGTTTCCATAAGGTAAGAAGATGACAGGGCAACTGGGCCTACACAACAGATACCAGTGCTGATCGAACTGGCATGTTGGCTGAGTCTCGTGACCGAAATTTCAGAGAAGCCGGTTTCAAACTCCGACGACGCATAACAAATTTTCGTATCCAGGGGTTCCACAGGTCATTTGCGGTGAATGATGAGATGTATTTTTCAACGACGACAAGGCCTGTTTTGTCTCCGTTCCCTCCCCCCTCTCTCCCCCCCCCCCCTAACCTAATGTTACCGGTTACATTCGGTGCTCGTTATATCGAGTGAAAAATTGATGGTATTGTCACCAACGGAGAAGTGAAACGAGAGTTACTGTTGCGTTGAAATTTCACGGAGCGTGATTCTTTGGTTGTGGACTCGCATTTGAAAGCCTCATACCTCATTTCCTTATTTGGCCGTCTAGGTTTAGGTTTTCTGTGCATGCCTTGCTAGGTCAGGTGAAATTTGGGTTGGTTCTTTTGATCAGATGGCGTCAATTTCCTTCTTCAATGTTGACACAACTCGACTTAGAAGAAACTTAATTTTGCACATTGCGCTTCCTTCTTCGGTTTGCTGCGTGAGAAAAGATCTGTTCTGTAATCCACTATCCGTGCACTTACTTTCTGTGCTACTGTCTGTATCTCCAGTACTTCCCTGGAAAAACTGTGAAAACAGTTGTAATCTTCTCAAGCAGGAACCTTCCACAAGAGTCTCGTATCCTGCTGTTATGCAGACACAGCACACTGCCTTCTTTGGACCCTGAGGCCAGACACTTGCCGCGTCTCGCAACAGCACACTGCCTGTTCTCGAACGCGCTCGAACAATGCAAATCACACCCCTAACAATGCCGACCGCAGTGCCACAACGGCCGTAAACGAGAGATCCTTCCACAGTGGGTCAATTTACGACTGTAACAGCCATTTCTTTGTCTCGGTTTCTGATGGAAAAGGGTACTTAAATTTAAATGTACGACTTCGCTCCCAACATTTAAAAGGCGTAATAACGGGAAGGAACCGGTCTCCTTAAACGGATGACCGTTCGAAGTTTCTGCCTTTCTGCCTCCACCCTCAGCACCTCTCCCTCCACTCCTCCTCGCCTTCAATTACACGCAATATTTTTCGGCGCTCGGAAAATTTTAATTTATCGTTGCGGCCCGCTGCCAGAAAAACGAAGACGCGAGCGGGTTGGCCCGTGATAACCGGCGGACGCGCCCGGACAGATAAACAACAAACGGCAACAAAACAGAAGTGCAATTACGGGTAGGACGCATAAATCAGAAGGCGGCCGAGTGGGCTCAGCGGGGTGCCGCGCGCCGCGCCGATCCAGAAACCAGCCGACACATGAAAACATAATCACCGCCGTCTGCCCTGCTACACCCGTGCCGGTCACCTCTGACGTACTCAGTGCGCGCGCGCGCGCGTGTGTGTGTGTGTGTGTGTGTGTGTGTGTGTGTGTGTGTGTGTGTGCGTCGTTTACTACGGCTCACGCTGTTGCTGTTTACGCAGAATTTTTGTCATCTCTGAGCTTTTCACCCCAGCATGTCCCACAGGGGTCTGTGTTAGGACTAATATTATTTGTGCTGTTTACAAAAAATGGTGATATAGAAGGAGGTTGGAAATTAAGTGGACTGATAAGATGGGAAATGACGATGTTCTCCATTGAATAGGCTGGGAAGTCACTAACTGCACGAAGCTACAGGATGATAGGACATGTGTTAAGGAACATGTTCCTAGAGTGTGCTGTAGACAACTGCAGGGAAAGACAAATACTGGAGTATATCCAACAAATATTTGACGCCGCTTGTGTGTGTGTGTGTGTGTGTGTGTGTGTGTAAGGAGTAACATAATTAATAGGGGAAAATCACGTAGGTAAAAGTATGCAATAAAACAAACTAAATGTCCCAGTACACATGGGTCCGCAAACAAGTGGGATGTGTATTTTTACGTACCACCACTGACTGCAGTGCCGGCCGCGGTGGTCTCGCGGTTAAGGCGCTCAGTCCGGAACCGCGCGACTGCTACGGTCGCAGGTTCGAATCCTGCCTCGGGCATGGATGTGTGTGATGTCCTTAGGTTAGTTAGGTTTAAGTAGTTCTAAGTTCTAGGGGACTGATGACCACAGATGTTAAGTCCCATAGTGCTCAGAGCCTTTGAACCATTTGAACTGACTGCAGTACGAAATATTGTCCTGTTTGGTACAAAAATATTTGAACTGTAAAATTTTCGATTAGGACAAGATGTAACGGCGCGCACGATACGGCGCAAGGCAGATTATTGATCGACATCGCAGATCCGTTTTATATGTGGTCCGCTAGATGCCTGCGAAGGATTCCCTTTAATCTTGTCATTTCGAAGGATCTCACGTAAATTTTCAAAATTATACGGACAGGCCAAAGATTAAAGACAGTTCATTAACGACACTGTGTAACAGTGTGTCAGAAAATAGAAGAAAAAAAAATATAGCAACTATCAGCGTAACAGCACCAGAATTTCTCTGAAGAAGAGACATTTACTGATTGAGAAACGAAAACCAATAACTGAGAAACAAAAACCGATGATTTTATAAGTGTGCGATCAGAATACATAAATTTTACATGGAACATTAAGAATGCGTTATCCACATACTAGATGGTGTCACTTCTCATAAAACCTTACAGTATGGTTTCAAGATCTCCAAAATACAAATGAGTAAATCAGTAAACGTACACTGGTACACAAAACATGAAGATGAAAGCAAATTTCGCCTGATGTGTCACTGTCAAATAAGACACCTTGATGAAATTTGAACCATACTTAGAAAGATTTGCACCATTAGAGTAAAGAAGGTAAATGAAAGAAATACATACTGAGACGAAGAGAGATGACACTTTTTTCCTAAGACAATAATTTCACTGAAGTCACGACGATTTATGATGGTCCACTGGACATTGCGAAAGGCGGGACGTGGATCTTAACAGGCTGTACGATCACCACAGACAGCACCGCATGCTCTGCAACGTGCTCCCATGCTGATCACAAGGCTGGTAAGAAATTCTTATGGCAGGGCGTTCCATCCCTACACCAGCACGGTTGATAACTGCGGGACGGTCGTTGTCGCTCGTGGATGTGTGCTGCAGTGCGTCTCGCCAACGAATCCCACACGTGCTCGATGGGATTTAAGTCGGGAGAATAGGCGGGCCATTCGTCGAACATCCTCTCTTTCCAAGCCCTCATCCATCTCCACTGTTCAATGCAGTCGCGCATTGGCATCCATAAAAACGAATTCAGGACCGAATGCATTCCTGAATGAGGTACATGGGAAAAGAATACAGTGACCTGTAACTGTACCGTGTTCAAAGATTTGCAAGTCAGTACGTCTATGCAACATTACGCCTCCCCACACCATAACGCCTGGGTCCGCAGAACGATCATGATCGACAATCTCCCTGGAGGCATTACATGTACGCTGGTGCGACCGAAATGACTTCTCAGACTGAACCTGGTCTCATTCAAGAGGAACACGCGACTTCGTTCCTCATTGGTCCAGTCCATATCCTCTTGGCACCATCGCAAACAATGCCGCCGATGAGCGGGTGTTAGCGGAACTCGACGTACCGGTCGTCGGGCAAAGAGGCCATCCGTTTGAAGCCGCCATGCCACTGTGGAGCGTGTCATTGCGTGCCTTGCAGTTGTGTTGAATGTGGTTGCAACTACACCTGCTGTTTGGCGTCTTTCTTGCCAAATGTAGCTGTTATCTGCTGCTGTAGTTGACCGTGGTTCGGAACGCTGTCCACGTACGTGAAACAATGCTGTGAGCAATACCAAACTCCTGCACCACACTCGTCTCACTTGGCGATTCTTCTAGTTTACCGATGATTCTTATGCGTATGAAGTCATTCAGACGTTTTCTACGGGCCACGCTGTAACAAAGAACACCACCTCAGTGGCGTAGCTGCCCGTTGATTGACACACACTGTCTTTCCCGATCCTTCAACTGCCTCGTGTTCCGGGTCAGCCCCATTTGGCGCCATAGTCACGTTGTCCTCTCGCTATGTGACGTCCAACTTTCTGTGCAGAACTAAGAACTGGAAATTTGTGGTTAAGTTCCTATGGGGCCAAACTGCTGAGTTCTTCGGTCCCTAGGCTTACACACTATTTAATCTAACTTACGCTCAGGACAACACAAATACTCATGCCAGAGCGAGGAGCCGTGCGAACCGTGGCAAGGCGCCTAAGACCACATAGGTACACCGCGCGTCGCAAAACAAAGAGATCTTTGGCAACATGCCCATCACTTTCATTCATTTCCACCGATTAGCTATGTTACTTTATCTACCTCGCCTTTAAGTTTTGCGGAGCAGTGCAGTTATTTGTACTACAGATTTGCACACTACAAAATGATGACTTTTGTCCCATTGTATTTGCTTTCGGGAAGACAATTTCAGCAAAAATGGCGTAATACAATCGCTACAAAAACAGAGTTATCACAAACGAAAGTAAACAAATTGCGAGAGTGTAATGATGAAACTGATGCAAGTTTCGAGACTGTTGGAGGTGTGACGTCGCTGAGACAACACTCACAAGGGGAGGCCGCCAATTGTGAAATTCAGATTCGATTCAACTGCTCATAGCCAGAGGTGTAATGTGGCAAAGCACCAAGATGCACTACTCAGCCGTTGTCGAGAAAATCGACAGTTAAAAGAAACCGTTGCGGTGAAACACTCTCTACGATTAGTAATTTTCTACAGCGTGGTGGTGCAGCGGTAAGCGCTCGGGTTCGTAATCCGAAGGTCGCCGGATCGAATCTCGCTCCATGCAACTTTTTTTTTTAGTAGTATTTGTTTTTTGTAATTCATATATATATATATGTAATTCCCGGCAATCAATTGCAACAATTATGCATATAATAAGTTGTTGAAAGTTGTTTGTCGTGGAAAAACTGGCGACTTCGAACATCATTATGTTTTCCGCAAACAAAGTTGTATTTCACAAATGTTATTAATTGTCTTCATAATGTTAACCACGTATAGTTAACGGAAGACGTATAGCGTAAGTCAAACGTTCGAATTAGAATAGAGACCCCACGAACACAAACTTGCTGTGGCAGGTATGAAATATAAACTCCGTTACTCGCTCGTTACACTTGAAGGACAGATGTTGAATGGGCCGAAACGAGCCGCCCCATAACAGCGTAGTTGCCTGCTAACTTCGAAAGAAGGTAGATGCGGTCCCTAGCGTAACTTATAACATCGTCGAAAATCAGTGCGGACGGGACAGCTTTGGTACACCCTGTTAAACAAACGGAAAAATGGAGGCGGTACAATTGGAGAGCGATCCGCCTTCACCAACATGCATAAGCAATTCATTAATATATATATATATATATATATATATATATATATATATATATATATATATATATATTTGAATTGCAAAAAACTAATAATAAAAAAATATTGCATGGAGCGAGATTCGATCCGGCGACCTTCGGATTACGAACCCCAGCGCTTACCGCTGCGCTATGACGCTGTAGAACATCATTAATCGTAGAGAGTATTTCACCGCAACGGTTTCTTTTAACTGTCGATTTTCTCGACAACGGCTGAGAAGTGCACCTTGGTGCTTTGCCACATTACACCTCTGGCCATGAGCTTTTATTATGCGCAGTATGAATCGAATCTGAATTTCACAATTGGCGGCCTCCCCTTGTCAGTGACAAAAGTCAATACTTCCACGCCGCTAATGATCACGCCAGCAAATGCTGAAACGCTATACTTGGGCCCGAGGGCTGGCGGTCGTGCAAGAACACACCAGGCGAGCCTCGCCGAGATAATGAAGGCTGCGTATAGTTTAGTAGAGAGAGTAGTTGTGCGTCTCAGGGCGTAAGATGGCTCTGCAGTCAGTGCCAGTCAGTAGGGCGCGGACCCAGCGATGGCGGCGCTCGTCCGCCGTCTTCATTATGTTGTTACCCGGAGACAATTACGCCGCACCCGAAGCCGACGTTAATTATCGTAATTTGCGCCCTTAACAACATTCGGACATTTCGTTCTAGCTGCAGCGGCGCATAATTCTTTCGGGAGGGCAGCGAGTCCTTCCCGCTGCGATCTAGAGTTCAGATTGCACTTCCCGCGCCCCTGTTACCTTCTCCTGGTAGCGTGGGGCGGATTTCGTCCGGGAAATAACAAATGCCCGCAAGCTGTGGACATTTAAATGAGCACTGCGTATTTATTATGGTTGACGGACCTCTTGCCCATCATCTTCAATGTAGTTGCTGATTGTCAATGTGAAATCACAAGTGTCTCCTATGCATTGCACAGATCGGAAGATGGTCGAATCTGGTAATCCAAAAACATATGCAGGGTGTTTCCCTGTTCATGTTACACACTTCTCGTGTTTGTAGAGGGGACTTCGTAGAACAAGGTTTATATAGGAACCCACATCCGAAAACGTCACCCAACGACGCCACAGAGTGTCAAAGTTACAGACGCCGGCGCCTGTAAATGTATGTATATACATGGTGATTGAGAGATAATGTTACAAACTTTCAAGGACGGTGGAAACGGATAATATGAGGTAAGAGTCCCTCGTTCGGAAACGAACAAGTCGAAAGTTACAAGTGAAAATCATTCTGATACTTTTGACAGTGGAATACATATACCGGTACTGTTGTTGTTGCTAAGAATGTAGGATATACAACATTCAGAGGTTGTAGTATGGACCAAGCCAAGAAAAAAATGTCCAGTAAACATGGGCTCTAAATTGCATATCAGAGGCACTTTGAACACTTGTTCATCTTCGCTAGCGTGAAACACATTTGCTCTACTAAACAATGGCTCAGAGCTTTTAAGGTATACATTTTCGAATGCATGTTTACTACACATTTTTTCTTCTTCTGGTCCTTACTATCACCTCTGAAAGTTGACTACCCTACAATCTTAGCTACCACAGTACCGGCATGGCTCTCAGAGACTGCAGAACGGTTTTCGGCTATAACTTCCGACTCGTTCGTTTCTGGTACAGGGATCCTTACCTAAACTAACAGATTTATCCTTCTCTAATATCCTTGAAAGTTTGTAATATCATCACAGAATCACCCTGTACATACATACATTTACAGGCGCCGGAGTCTATAACTTTGACGCTCTGTAGGGCCGCTGGATGACGTTTCCCGACATGGTTTCCTATTAAGACCTGATTTGCTAAGTCCCCTCTACGACCTCTAGAAGTGTGTAACATGAATTTTTATACACCCTGTGTATATAAGACTGAATCTAACCGCTAAAAATGTTGCCATTGTTTCAGGAATATCATCAGACGCAACTTTGGCGAAACACAGCAATATGAGTGTTTATTAGGTCAAGCAGTACATACTTTTTCTGATCAAAAGTATTCGAACTCCTGTCAGTGAACAATAACGTGGGGTGAGTTCATCCTTCGCCTTTATGAAAACATACTCTGCTGGGGATACTTTGATGGAGGTGTCTGAACGTCTGTGGATGATTGGCAGTCTATTGGACGCTGGGGTCTGGAACGAATGGTTCAAATGGCTCTGAGCACTATGCGACTTAACTTCTGAGGTCATCAGTCCCCTCGAACTTAGAACTACTTAAACTTAACTAACCTAAGGACATCACACACACCCATGCCCGAGGCAGGATTCGAACCTGCGACCGTAGCGGTCGCGCGGTTCCAGACTGTAGCGCCTAGAACCGCTCGGCCACCCCGACCGGCGTCTGGAACGAGCTCAGCTTTCTAACTCATTCCATCGGTGTTCCATTCTGCTGAAGTGGGGACTTTGGGCAGGCCATTTCATTTCAGGAATGCTATTTTCCAGAAGCCATAGCCTCTCAGATGTTGCGTTGTGAGAGCGGAGTATTGTCATGCTGGTAAAAACAATATGAGTCTCCGAACTGTTCCTCTGCTGTAAGCAGTACACAATGCTATAAAATCTGTTCATACCCTTCTGGATACAGCGTTCCTTTAAACGCAATAAAAGGACACCCTAACCACGTGAAAACCCGCATTATCGTATCATCACCTCCTTCGTGTTTTACAGTTAGAACGACACGTCATGGCGAACAACTTTCTCAAGGAATTCGCCAGCCCATACCCTCCCACCGGATTGCTACAGGGCATACCGTGATTGACCGCTCCAAATCACTCGTTCCTAGCCATCCACCGCCCAGGGGCATCGCTCTTTGCACCATTTCAAGAGTCCCTTAGTATCCACTACAGAAATGTGTGGCTAATGAGGAGATGCTCTACCGCTGTTCCCCATTCTTCCTAGCTTCCTACGCATAGTGACTGTCCTAAGTGGATTGCTGTCAGTACTTTAGTGCCGACGATTGATTCCTTCCGATTATTTCATACGAATTTTTGCAGCAGCCCCCCCCCCCCTCCCAACGCTCGATTCTTATTCTCCGTCAGTACATGCGACCTGACTCGTCTTGGGTTAGCTTGGTTGTTCCTTCGCTTTCCCTTTGCCAAATCACAACAGCCGACTTAGACAGCTTCAGTGCCCCTGACAGATTTGCTACTCATGTGACACCCAGTGGCTAGACCGCGTTCGAAGTCATTGAGCTCTTCTGATCGACCCATTCTGCTCCTACAGCTTCTCCACTGACAACAAAACACTCCCGACCTCCTTTTCTACGGGTGGGTTCCCGTCTCGTGACGTCTACTGTTCAGCTGTGCTTTACATAGGGGAGTCCGGTTACTTTTGATCAGGTAATGTATACCGTTTGTACAGAAGGTCAGTAGAGAGCGTGGTATGGCCTGGGTATTGGCAGATTTGATTGCGGAATAGTCTTAGTTCAAACGAACAGACTTCGCTGCACCGCTGTTTCTTTTCCTCTAAGTGCGTAGTATGCTATACTTCTGTATTTTATTCCGACTTTCAAGTGCTTCGGAAGCTACACCTTCTCGAATATCGAGTCTGCATGTGTGACGCTCTGTATTGTATGTATTTGCGTGACTTCGCATCCTTGCAATACATCATTCACAATTCACAGTAGTTGACAAAAATTATTGTTTGCTGCTCAGTAAGCACAGTTAGGAATGTTTTGCGTCTATGATATACCGTTTGATTATTTAGTACGTTGTACGTTACATCTCATTGTGGAATCTCTTATCGGTGGTTCAGTTTGAGATCGCTACTTATGGGATAATTCTGCAACTCGGACGCAGACGCTGATGCCCTCATGTGCAAAATGTAGGGCCCCGCCACGGTGGTTTGGAAAATATATCTCTCCGTCAAGACACACACACACACACACACACACACACACACACACACACACAGAGAGAGAGAGAGAGAGAGAGAGAGAGAGAGAGAGAGAGAGGGGGAGAGAGAGAGAGCAGATCAGCGCATTACAAATGATACAGAACGCTTATGATTACGAAGACGGCTCTGGTGGTCGTTGACTATGCAACGTCAGTTCAAGGGAACATCAGATTCACGGTCACGGTCACGGTGCACTCATTTTGTTTCGATGAGGTCAGAAATGTGATCTTCACTTCGCTGGAAATTAACCTATTTGAAAATTCTGCTGAAATCTACCCAGCGATCATTGATAGTTCAGCACAATTTGGAATCAAACGGTTCGATTCGAGTCCTTCACGTAAATCCACAGACAACATCGTGTAGTGTTTTATCTAAGACACAAATGTCAACATCGTGGTAATATGATTCCTAGATGTAAAGAAAATGGATAAATTCCTTAAAAATTATGCAATTAAAAAAAATCCCTGACAATGATGAACCTCTCGGTCTGGTAAAGCCGTTCGCAATGATAAAAAATTGTGTAGTCCTAATTGTTCACTCTGAATGTTACGGGAGAGAAGAGAAAAAAGGTTTGTGTGTGCGTATGTGTGTGTGTGTGTGTGTGTGTGTGTGTGTGTATGTGAGAGAGAGAGAGAGAGAGAGAGAGAGAGAGAGAGAGAGAGAGAGAGTGGCGGTAAGAGGGAGAGGGGAAGGGAGAGGGGGAGGGAGAGGGAGAGGGGGAGAGAGAGAGAGGGGGGGGGAGAGGGGGGGAGATATTGGATGGCTGTTGTTACTAGCTGTTGGCAGCACACCGATGATTGAGTAATTCGTATTGTGGGAACGAGTACGTGAAAGTTAGTCGGCTGACAAATAGAGGGAGATAAGGTAGTGGCATTTAATAACGTTTTAATTCCACGGAAGTGCGTTTAGATCGATCGCCCCCGGAAGCTTATACCAGGAAACAAGAGATGAGACGGCGGATTGCAACAGAAGACAGCGTGCCATAAAGACAGGTGGCGTGTTCGATAGCTCAACCGCGTCTAACCGAGGCGTCCAGAGCTTAATAGCGAACACTTCTCCGCATCGAGAGCGCTTGTAACTCGAGCGTGCGTTCAAAATGGAAACGCAACGAAAGGGCATTAGTTACAAATAGTAGGGCCCTGACAACTAGCTACAAATAAAGCTGTCAACTAACTACGTATAAATTAGTTTGTTCTTTGGGGCTGCTCATTGAAGGATGCCCTGCTCTCACACCATGAGAGCTAAAAAATTTCATCCCTATTAACCAACGACTTCCGAGCATACACTACGATAAATAAGTTTATGTCTGCCATGAATGCAGGATACTTGCACAGCAAAAATCGTTAAAGAAAACCAGTGCGGTGATCCTGAGAGGTTCCATGCCCTCTTTTGCATGTCTCCTCTCATTTTCGTCAATTTTATTAATGTTCTATGTCATTGCACGGTAGTAACAGACCGAATAAGGTTATTGTAAAGAGAGTATTTGTACTGAGAGCTCAAAAAATACTTTTCACTTGATTCCTATACATGTTGGGTTAGTTCCCTGTGTGGCCTATGCGAGGCAAGCATCGGAGGACGCGGCACACGGTATTTCCGGTTGGGGGCTGCACTTCCCTGAATTCTGAGAGGTTCGTACAATAGCCTTAAGCGCCTGGCGGAACGACTGACGTCGGTCGAGTTTCGCCTATTGTATGCTGGGCGAAACGACCTGCGAGACGTCTGAGTGTCGCCGCAGTTTATGTGTTTACCGTCCCGGCGCGTCCGGAACGAAGATTCCTGGCACCGACTGACTGCATTGTCCTCTTGATTCTGAGAATACTTGTGGACCGTACCCTTCTGGGTGCGACTGTCTGACGATAGCTAGGCAGGTTGTTTTTGTAGCCGGTCAAACGGCAAGTTCAGCTGCCTCAGCTGAATAGCAGTGGTATGATTGGTCAACTTAAACTGAGGCTAGTTGACATCATAAAGCCATGTTCGAAAATGGAGGGAACGGTCGCTGTTGGCGCGAATGATGTTCTGAGGCAGTGTGGGGGAATTTTGGAATCAGAACTGAATGCTGATTCGCTTTTTTCGAGGAGAGTAGGGAGTAGAGCAATGTTGACTTCGCTCTTGCGTTGCGCGGGCGGTAATTCGGAATCTGATCTTCGTCGGAGTCGGACGGTCTTGCGACTTGGTCGCTCGTTTTCGGAAGAACTTAGAATTCTCGGACAGCCTTCGAGGCCAGGGGTTGCCACAGAGTTGCTGCACAACAGAAGTCGGTGCCTACATCATCTGGACTCTGCCTACCGACGACGTGCTGCAGATTTCAGTACTGGGACAGTATTTTGCGGCTCCGGCATTGTACGACCTTATCAGTTTTATACTGAATCCCTCAGCAGCACGCGCGTTCGCTTTCCTATAAGTCCACCTTGCTCGTTTCTCCATGTGATCCCATTTGAGCTCTCACTACTAATTGCGATGCTGCTATACAGTCGGGAGATTCATATTTGATTCATTAGGACCTCCAGTCATTATCGTTGATCTATTGCATCACAGACAGTAAGAGCCCCTTGTTCTCGAACCAACTCTTATTCTCACAATATTTCAGTATACCCTATCCTTTAACCTACTGTTGGTGTCGATAATCATGTGCATTTATGTTCTGTAAATCTCATTGTAATATTTAATCCGCATATCATTTCGTAGATATATGCAGAATCCCATTTCCTGTTGTTTATTATAATAAAGTTCTCTTTTTTTCTGAGTAGATTACGATTTTTATTACATTATTGTGAGTGTGCACTCCTTATTTTACCAATCAGCAGGGGTCACCATCATTGCCTTCCGTTATCGTTGTGCGCATAATTAATTAGCTGGTAGATAAGGAGGGGGTCATGTCTCGTTCTCATGCAAAATTCCTCTGAATTAAAGAGGTAAAAACTCTTCTCCACCCCGGCACCTCGTAATCCTACAACCGCAGCCGAATTTCAGGTAGTGGAAGTACTTTTCGTCAGTCAGGTAAGAGAGGTGGTGATGTGAAGTACTTGGCCACGGGACTATGTGTCAGTGTTCAGGGTTCATTTCCAAATCGCTTTACAGAAACTCAAGGAGTTAATAATGTGGCAGTCGGTCGAGCCCATCATTGGAGGATCGTAAGACAGATCATTGGTGCTTTTGAAGAAAGTTTCATCATTAATATCTGCACATATTCTTCATCAGATGCCTGATGATTTGTGGAGGAGGACAAATCGTATATTCCTATCATACTAAAGATGCGATGAATAAGTGACTGTCGATAAGTCACTGCGTAAGCTAGACGTTATGGTTTTAATACCTCTGTCACAGCATGAGACGGTCCTGAAAGGAAGATTTATATTACTTGTTCTTTCTTATCAAGTGTACTTTTCATAAATTTGTTGGTATTCCCACGATGTTGCACCGCCGGACATCAGAACTGTATGAACATCTCATTGACGCTCTTGCGCTGATTAAGGGAGTCCGTTAGGAAAATGTTTCAGCGTCGTCAGAACCGCCAAGAAGACAAAACACTCTACATGCTCTCAACATTTACGCTTAACAATTATATTTAACTCACAAAGTTCACTCTTAGGTTAGAGAAAGTGCCAGCGTGTGCGAAGAAGAAACGTTAAATCCAGCCCCCGATACATACCGGCCAGTAATACTGTGAAACTTCCGCCGCGTAACACATATTTATGATTCTCTTAATTATTCCTCAGTTACGAATTTATAAGGTCGGAAACTTCAATTGAAGTCTTTATTATCATCGTTAAACGTCATTCTGACTGTATTCAAGGACACGTCGTGCTTGATATTCCTCGTGTAAGGTATTCCACGTCTCTGGACCCATACTACGCTTTGGAAATAACGAGAAGGCAAGTAGCAGTGAACTAAGTTGTCTAAACTGATTATTATCAGGAAATATAATCTCTTGACCAGTTTAATGGGAGGACAGCAAAAAAGTTTTTATATCAAGCCACACGACGTAATATATACCACTGTTTGTGTGTTTGTGTGTGTTCAAAATGGTTCAAATGGCTCTGAGCACTATGGGACTTAACTTCTGCAGTCACCAGTCCTCTAGAACTTAGAACTATTTAAACCTAACTAACCTAAGGACATCACACACATCCATGCCCGAAGCAGGATTCGAACCTGCGACCGTAACGGTCGCGCGGTTCCAGACTGTAGCGCCTAGAACCGCTCGGCCACCCCGGCCGGCTCTGTGTGTGTGTGTGTGTGTGTGTGTGTGTGTGTGTGTGTGTGTGTTTTGTGTAAAACCGAGCAGATACCCGCAGAGATGAAGACTCACGCCTTCAAAAATAAACTCCCCCTCCACTTTTCGGGGTCTTACAGCTCTGCGTTAACAAAACCGTGCCGTCCGCAAAGTACACCCAGACGCCACATCGGAGGTGGAAACCTATTTTCCTTTCTCCTTTTTTCTGCCGCGGAACTTCCCTCTCACTCTTCCTCTCGCCCACAGCAAACGGAGGAGCACCTCTCGCGGCAGTGGTCTGTAACAGAACAATCCCCGTTCTCCGCGCCCCAGCGGCAGTTTTCGCCACGCAATATTAGTCTTTGTGCAATGCGCGCGTCTGCTCCTTCATTTGTTTCCGCGGGGGAGAGCAGCAGGGAAAGGCGAGAGCAAAGAATACGGACACGGACCGGCCGGAGGTAATTGTAATTTAAAACTCGCAGTTTGGCCACGTGCAAATGAGAACAGATGATCACATCACAAAGGAGACCGACAGGGCAGGGCAGAGCAGAGCGTAGGCGGGGGTGTTGCAAGGGGTAAGGCCCGCCGTCAGAGAAATGGAGAAGACAGCCTCCCCCGTCACGCAGGCCGAAGGGGAAGAAACGCGCGAAGGAGGGCCACGCGTTTATAGCGGGGAGCCGGCATAACGCGGGGAAACGGACTTTTTTCTGCCTGCCCGCTCCCTAAATCAACTATTCCCTAATTAACAGGACTCTAACAAGCGCGGCAGTCGGTGCCAACACTTTCTCATATTTCTGGGACCGAGATCATCCCTTGAGGAACGCAAGCTTTTCTTTTTGCGGAAATACTGTGCGACGTTTTGGACTTGCTTTAGTGAGTTACACCTCATTAAACAAAGGGCTGTGAAGCAGACTGTAAGTCACGCGTTATCAAGACAGCGCCTGCTGAAGGCAGCAAATGTGTTTTCGAAGGAATACACGGTAAATATTTTGCAGATACTAGATGAGATTTTACTTGAAGCATATATGCATATTCCGCAAAGATACCTAATGTTTAACGATTATTAATCTTACATTATTAATTTACTATTGATGCGTTTCGACACTAGTATTTATCTTCAGGGCTCAGTACGTAAATCATTAAAATATTATTTACGCTACTGAGAATATTAACTGTATTATCGCTGGTTTGATGAGTCGTCAGTGTCTTAATTAGGTCCAAATCGTATGCTTCCTCAGACAAAAATGGAAAAAAGAAAATATGTAGCTTATATTTTGCTAAGAAGAAGTGCTGATATGCAAATTTTATCGGCCATATTACGCTGGTGACTTAACTGCATATACGTTCGCAGCAGCCAGGTTAGCAAGACTAAAGCTATCACAGATATAAGGGTCTTATACATGAAACCATTCCACTCAGTGGTTCAAATGGCTCTGAGCACTATGGGACTTAACTTCTGAGGCCATCAGTCCTAGAAATTAGAACTACTTAAATCTAACCAACCTAAGGACATCACACACATGCATGCCCGAGGCAGCATTCGAACCTGCGACCGTAGCAGTCGCGCGGTTCCAGACTGTAGCGACTAGAACCGCTCGGCCATCTCGGCCGGCATTCCACTCAGGGCTAAGGAATGCACAAAGAAAGGGGTTATTGACAATGCTTCATTTGCTGAATCCACAAATGGGTTATTTCAACAAATTTCAGCCCATTCAGGACACATATAACAACTCACGGTGGCAAGAACAGTGTCACCTTGTAGACCAACAATTTTTACACCATCTACGGAAGAGCTTGGCATCCGAACTTTGCATCACTGAACACTTGTGCTTCACCGAGTACATTTAGAGGGGATACTTCGCATTGGCAGGTGTCAATGATCTATGATAGTGCACAGCGAAACACGCCATAAGATGAAAATAAGGACTGAAATGTAGACATAACGTTGTATTAAGTTGCGTATAAGAAGCATGAGAGTTTCGTCTTTCTAAATTAACAGTCTTTGGGCACTGTTCTCAAAATGAGGATACATTTCAGTAACAGCGTGTAAAATGCTGCAGGAAGATATAGAATTTCTGAGAGGTTATTACGCTGGGAATCCAGAAACCCCCAATTTCGTGAGCTGGTAGTGTCTTTTATGTCAAAGAGTACAGCAAAAGTAGATCCATCGACCGGACACATCAGGCGAATTTGGCATTGCCTTCCATGTTCGACCTGATTAAAAATTTGAGCCACCTCGGGAAACATACAGACATTTCACCTCTGTCCATAAAGTTCATTACAGCCAAAAACTTTCATAAAACGTTTTTCCTGCGGCTTTACTGGTTTCGACTTACCAATCATTCATTTTCAATAGTCCGCGGGAAGTTTTTGGTTTAAGGACAAGTCAAAATGCAGGGAGTGGACAAAGATATAGAAAGAACAAAAACATAACAGATTACCATACCTAATATGGTGCAGAAAAACAGTCTACATTCAAAATACCTGCCAATCGTCTCGGAAAGGAAAAAATTACAGGTCCTGTATGGTTTTCATTCTTCCTGAAATATAGTGGCAAGTTCAGCTACGATGAAGGTGGCTAATGGTCACATACCCATCACTCGAAAATAGACCACAAAGGCTCTGTAATATTGAGATCCATGTGACTGTGGTGCTAGAGTAGGTGCCGCAATTCATCCTCTTGCTCACGGAACCAGACCTGGACGATGCGAGCAGCATGCACAGGAGTCCTGCCGTCTTGGAACACAGCATCACCATTGGGGTACAAATGTTGTACAATGGGATGGACCTGACCAATCAGAATGGTCAAGTAATCCTTAGCAATAATGCGACCTCGCAGGGTAACCATGGGACGCATGGACTGCCTCGACATGCTTGTCCAAATCATCACGGAACACCCTTCACGTTTCACTTTTGGCAGCAAGCACCCCTCATCGTAGGTTTGGGAACAGTGGAAACAGTGTCAAACAAGACTCATCCGACCGATTAACTTTCTTCCACTGCTCCATAGTCAAAGTTTTATTGCTTCGGCACCACGTTTTCCTGTTAAGGGTGTTTGCATCACTGATGTGTGGTTTTGAATTGCAGCTCGCCCAACAATACTTAGCTTTTAGAGCTCCTTTCGCGTTGTTTTGGTGCTGACAGGACTAGAGAGTGCGACATTCAGTATTTCAGTGACTTTTGTAGCTGTCGTTATCTTATCTTTTGTCATAATCTCTACCGTCTGTAAAGATCACTCAACACACATTTTCCTCCACATAGTGACGTAGAGGATGATGTTTTTCCGCTTTTCCTGTTACCAGTATAAATGTCCAATCGGTGCCTGTTTCAAGAGGCACCAAATGATTCGGCTACCTTGCTCACGGAACCATGCGCCATACGAGCACCAACAATTCGCCCACATTCGAAGACGCTGAGAGCTCCGAGCATTCATAAGTACAATGAACACGGATCAGACCACCACTGAACCAACGTGTTGAGGACATTTCACAAGTGCCGTTCGTGGTCAGATACAGCAGCACCACGGGCAGGTTTGGCTAGCTTCTTCAGTAATGTTCGAGCATGCATTTCGCGCGTTGTAACAATATTTTTGTTCAACCCCTGTACGTCGAAGGTTACCATGACCCTCGACATATTTTGACACACCCTTTAACCAAATTCCTGGGCTACTGAAAATTACGAAGTCAAAACCGGTATGGCCACAGAAAGAATTTTATGTCGGGTATTTGACCGTAATTAGCTTTTGTGTTAATGAAAATGTGCTAGTTGCTGTTCTTCGTCAGAAACATGACAAACACGGACAAATTTTACCTATAATCGATTTTTTTGAGGGGGATATGATTAGCCTTCTAATCGGTTTAGCAGGCTGAAGTGGCCGAGCGATTCTAGGCGCTACAGTCTGGAACCGCGCGAACGCTACGGTTGCAGGTTCGAATCCTGCCTCGGGCTTCGATGTGTGTGATGTCCTTAGGTTAGTTAGGTTTAAGTAGTTCTAAGTTCTAGGGGACTGATGAGCTCAGAAGTTAAGTCCCATAGTGCTCAGAGCCATTTGAACCATTTTTAATATGGCCCTCCGTGATTTCCAATCTCTTCATTTGAGAGAAGCACCTACACTCAGCGCCCTCAAGCTTCTGTAATTGTATTATTGATATTGGCTGACGTATTTTCCCCCCTTCCACAACTCAGACCGCGCGTAGGTTCTGGCTTTGTCTAGACCAGGGGTTTCCAACCTTTTAGCTTAACTGGGTCACACTGGAAGAAGACGAGTATTTTTGGACCGCATAATAACTTTGAAGGAGAAAAAGGAACGGACCAATGAGAGAATGGCATCGTGTAGTGGGAGTTTCAAATTGAAAATATTCAATTTATCATATCTTTACTACCCAAACGGAGCTTTATGGAATCCTTTTTTTTTTTTTTTTTTTTTTTTTTTTTTTTTTTTTTTTTTTTTTTACCGATCATGTGACAGATGTTCACTTTTCGTGCCGCTTTCATACTCTGTTTGGGACGCATGCGGACAGCGGATTGCGCACTCGTGGTCTAGATACTACGGAATGCTGTAATGAAAGAAACGGCCCCTTCCGCTTAAGCTAATCCACTTGTTACACGACAGTAGTTCCACGGCTGCCCGGTACTACACGCAGACTGCCACAGTGCGAGACCAGCCGCTGTGGCGGCCTCTTGCCGTAACAATGGGTTCCGTAGAGGATCGGCCGCGAGCAACCGCTGCCGCAACCGCCTCGCCTCTTCCTAATTGAAATGGGACCGTTTATCGGGGAGTGGCGCGCAGTGCTCGCTAACAATAGTGAATGATGAATTAATTTTAACTAGTGTTTGTTAATGTCGCTCCCTCTGATGCCTGCGTGCGTGTGTCTGTGTGTGTGTGTGTGTGTGTGTCTATTGCTCGCGGGAGCGACCGAGTGTTACGAGCAGTTCAGCTGAAGGCGTAGTCGCCCGATAGGAAGCCATTAAGAAAATTAGAGGACACTTCCTTAAAGGGCCGCGCTGCTTTCAATGCCGCTTCCAGCCACTGTCGTTATTGCGGGTACTGTCTTTTCCACCCAGTTGTCGCCAGCGGTGATGCCTGGAGAATGTGACTTGAGAGAAGCCAGCCAGCCCCGTACACGCTTGTCGGCTAAGATACCGGATTACTACCACATTGGGCAGATCGAGGCAAGGCATCAACAAAGCTTTGTCAAAAATTAGTGCATTTCATTGTGGTCCGCTAATTCTGCTAGCTGGTAAGCATCAGGATAGTTGATTTTTCTTTACGTAAGTGCATTGGTTCTTTACCACATAACATCTATTTTTTGTCCGCCACATACGATCAATGGGACATCCTGTACGCGTCTGAAAAGGAAAACCGTATTACTCTATAGGTGTGTGGACATTACTCACCTACATAGAAATACAGCAGACTATGGGGATAACAAACGAATCTGAATAGTGTGTTTTAAAAATATTTACTGTAAAAGTCTCACTCGCAAATAGTCACAAATGATATCCAGTTTTGATCACTTAATGATCATATTCACATCTGATTAATCACGAACTGTGGAAAGTTAAAAAAAAAAAACACTTCTAATAATCTGTAAAAGAAATACCAGTGAATATTGCTGCAAGTCTACTATAGTGCTATTCCTTGCGGAGTATGATGTAGGGGTAGACCACGAGGAGAAAATTCGGGAAATTAGAGCCAATACAGAGGCTTACCGACAGTAATTCTTCCCACGCACTCCTCGCGAGTGGAACAGGGTTGCCGCGCGGGATTAGCCGAGCGGTCTAGGGGGCTGCGGTCATGGACTGTGCGGCTGGTCCCGGCGCAGTTTCGAGTCCTCCCTTAGGCCTGGGTGTGTGTGTTTGTCCTTAGGATAATTCAGATTAGGTAGTGTGTAAGCTTAGGGACGGATGACCTTAGCAGTTAAGTCCGGTAAGATTTCACACACATTTGAACATTTTGATTTTTTTTTTTTTTTTGGAACAGGGTTGGAGGGATCAGATATGGGTACCTAAAGTACCCTACGCCTCACAACATTAGCTGGCTTGTGGAGTATGATGTAGATGTAATTTTACGACCTATGACAATTATTTCACAAAAAAGAGCTTTCACACCTCACAACTCGTGATTAACATGATCTGAAAATGTTCATTCAGTGATCGAAATTTGTTGAGCGTTCAGGACCACCCTACTTCACAATCGATGAAAAGGTGTCAATAGTCGTTGGACCTAGTTGGATCATTAAGAGAGGACTACATTTTTCCTCCTTGAAGCGACAACTATCTTCACAGATGACGTCAAGTTGCCGCATGGTCGAATAGGGCCTTATACTGCACACATTGCGGTTCGAACCTGCGACCGTAGCGGTCTCGCGGTTCCAGACTGAAGCGCCTAGAACCACTCAGCCAAACCGGCCGGCTGTCTGGTGGTAAAGAAGTTTACGTCTCCATCACTCCGTCTCATGCCGGTGACTTTGGTGTTTCGGACATCAACCGAAAGGTAGAGATGATGTAATTGTCGATTCCTATTTCTTGCCATTTATGCCCTTCATTTTGGCATAATTGCTACATCTCACATCAGCGACAACCTGCCTTATACACCTACATACACATACAGTATGTAGCCCTGTCCCAGAGATTCTTGCCTTTTACCAGTTCTTTTCAGTGACTCATTTTCTAACACAGGTTGGAAAAAACAAAACTGGCTGGAAAATATTTCATGCATCTTAAGACAGGCAACCGAACTTGCATCATACGCATCTGAGACAGTTGATGTAATTTTGGTTGGCTATCTCAAGGTGCTTGATATATTTTCCGCGGCACTTGTGTTTTACCCAGGTTGTATTTGAGCAATAAAATTATCTCTCTTATTTATTGTGGTCTTTATTAGGCATTTTTTCTCAATGACTCGTTCATGAAACGTCTTCATTCCATACTCTGTGGATATCTCAGACTATCTGTAGCCCATACTTCAATAGTGTAATTTCTTTCTTACCCAATTACCGGCGTCTGTTGATCCAGTGTGTACACGTTCTGCTCAGACGTTTTCCTTTTGAGTACGTGAATATTATCGCCATCACCCAGGCCACTTTCCGTTTCATTAAACTAAGCTCCAGTTCACTTTCGGTGACTTGTGCTATGCCCTCATCGAATCGTATCAACGCTGATGTTGTGCCTCCCACATCACCATACTTCTATGTTCCTCTCGTTACCTCTTCAGTATACAGTATACAGTGGAGACTAGTCCATGCTGTTTCACACAAGAGTAAAATTGCGTTCTATCGCCGTAATAGAAACCACGCTGCCTAAGAACGGAGAACAGTCCCAGGATCCCCAGGAATCGAAGTTGCTGCTTGCGGGTCGGAACACCACAACGCTAGAGCGACCTCGACCACCGATGCGGAAGAGTGCAGTTCCTAGTGTGGAATAAGATGACTCGGGATGTAGCACCCGTTAGCGAAGGAGTCTCTCAAGGTCACCGGCGGTGGGTACGGAACGACAGAAGCTAGCTGCCTGGTGGTCCGGGTCTTCCGGACCCGAGCAGGGCAAGCAGTAGCCCGCGGCGACCGGCCAGCTATGTTAAGTGCGGCCCATCACTCAGCCAGGCCACTGCCAGCTGCTACTGCTGCCTACCCGGCATCACTTCATGTTCCTCGCCACGTAAGTATCGTCTCGGGCACTACACCACCCGACATGGTGGGATGTCTCTGGGCACAGTAGAAATGGGCAAGGAGTGGTGACAAAGTTTTAACTATCGCCTCGAAATACAGTCATGGAAAAAAGCGTTCATATGCCATTGTTCATATAGAATTACTGTGTTTATCAGAATTAAAGATCACAACTAGAGATGTTGTTTGGCACACTATTAGTATGGGGTTTCCTTCCTAGCCTGTACACATAAAAATTAACTAAGTTAGTCTTGTACAAAAAGAGAGATGTTATTTAGCACACTATCAGTAGGGGATCTCCTTCCTAACCTGTACATATAAAAGGTTAACTAAGTTACTCGTGTACAAAAAGTAATTAAATATTCTGTGCCCGCTGGCGTCACACTGTGGGGGGAAAAGCATAAGAAAAGTACAATGTAAATAAATATAACTACAACGTTAGCACTTTGTAGTCATTCCACTTGTACGTATCACTTCTGTTAACATCTTTGGCATCGACTGAACCTGTTTTGGTAGTCTCTGAGGTTAATATTTTGCCATTAAATGTGCAGACATCGTTCCAGATCAGTCTTACTTCATATTTCAAGTTTTCCGACCATTCTTCACGGTTATTGCCAGAATGTTCAAGCAGATTAGGGACTGCTCTCTGTGCTAGAAAGGTGGCACTGAATGATGCAGAATTTTGGTCTGGAGACGACCAAATGCTGCGATGGATCCTACACTCATTCAGCCCACAATATAGCACAAGGGTGGAGCAATTATCGTATGGTGATATACGTCTACAGCTGTTGTGGGAAACCTCTTTTTGCTGAATGTAACATGGAAAGATGTTAGTATTTACATATCCTACTGGGAAATCTGTAAAAAAAAGGGTTGCTAGTTTGAGTTTAGGCAGAGGTTACTACTTTCAACAAGACATGGATCCCAAGCATACAGTGGAAATTGCTCGTCTGTGGTTGTTTTACCATGCTGCCCATGTTTTCACGTTTCCAGCACAGAGCGCAGACCTTAAACCACTTGAACATCTTGGCAGTAAGCTTAAAAAATGATCAGAAAACATGAAATATGAAGTAAGACTGCTCTGAAACAATGTCTGCACGTTCAGTGGCAAAACATTACCTCAGAGACTACTAAAATAGGTTCAGTCGATGCCAAAGAGGTTAGCAGAGGTGGTACATACAAGAGGAAGAACTACAAAGTACGAATTTTGTAATTATATTTATTTACATTGTAATTTAGTTTATTCTTTTATACGGAGAGATTATGAAGGCAGCCCCGTACTGTTAACATCCCTGGTTGTTATCTTTAGTTCTGATAAACACATGACTGTCACACATATGCACGTGGCACTTAAATTTAATGTATTTATGACGGAGTTTGTTTGGCTAATTATTGTGACTACCATCTTTAAATACGGCGACTCGATGTGATTAGCGTACTGTATGTACACACGTCTGGAGATGCTCATTACTGACGGAAACTAATAACCTAGCACATAAAAGAAATTTGTGATCCGTAACTGGAACAAAGAATACATAAACTCCCAGCAGTATTACCTACAGGTCTAATAGAACATTAGTCTGTCTTAACTCACGTCCAGTCCACTGTCTCCTGGGGTAAGAGAGAAATCCTGGCGTAAGTGAGAAGTGGACGTCAGAAAGAAATACCTCTAGATCAAGGGGTCCAGGGTTTGATTCCTGGCCAGGTTGGGCATTTTCTCTGCCTGGGGACTGGGCGTGTGTGTTGTCCTCATCATTTCATCATCATTCGTGAACGTGGACTGTGTAAAGATTGGAACTTTGTACGGGCGCTGATAACCGTGCAGTTGAGCGCCCCAAAACCAGACATCATCATCATCGTCAGACAGAAAAGAATTTCCTAGGGATAGTGGAAAGAATTACTAGGATGAGAAGCACGAATTATCCTTTTAAGATAATTCTGTGTATCGTCTCGATGGTCACAGCAAACATAAATTCGTTGTAAGGGTACACTTTACAGTGGCCCTAGCGACCAGTACCGCACGGTAGGCACTGACCAGGAGGATGTAGTCTGAGATATCGCGTCAGACAGTCGACGTCTCGAGACAGGCGGTCCGTGAGGGTGTGGCATCTTGCGCCGGCGGTGACGGTGACCTCTGTCCCTCTCTCTTACACACACAGAGAGGCAGAGAGGCAGAAGACTGGCAGCTGAGCTTTTAACGGCGGCCAGCCAGCCCAGCGGTAACGAGGCAGCGCCCTATACGGTCAGCCGGAGCGCTCGATTTACACGCTCGTGATGCCGCTGCTCGCGCCATGCAAATACCGGCCGCAGATTTACATCGGCCGAGCCGTGCCAGCCGATAATGAGAGCGGCGCTGCATAAAGTGGCTGTGGCTGTGGCCGCCGCGACAAAAACCTGCAGGGGAGCGCGCGGTCTGCGGCCGGGAGGCCACCCTTCCCACTGGCGACAGCGGAGTACCGTCATTTCTGCGCAGTCCACAGCGCGACGTTTGGTTTGTAATACACGTTAGCCAGTCGAAGAAAAGGGTGCTGGACACCCAGATACAGTGGTAACACATGAAACAAGTGTCAGTCGCGTGTTATACCGGTTGTTGCTGTTGTGCTCTTCTGCCCGAAGACTAGATTCATGTAGCTGTCCACACTAGCCCGACCCGTACAAGCCTCTTAATCTCGGCATAACTACAGCAACCTAAACCTATTTGAACCTTCTTACTGTATTCAACCCTTCCACTGCCCCCCCCCCCCCCCCCAAACACACACAGAGACTCCATTACCAAATTAACCATTCCTTGATACCAGAATGAGATTTTCACTCTGCAGCGGAGTGTGCGCTGATATGAAACTTCATGGCAGATTAAAACTGTGTGCCGGACCGAGACTCGAACACGGGACCTTTGGTTCGCAGGAGAGCTTCTGTAAAGTTTGGAGTCTCGGTCCGGCACACAGTTTTAATCTGCCAGGAAGTTTCATTCATTGATACTTTGGTATCAGCTCCGTCAACCTCGAAGTTAAAACGTACGCTCAACCACCTTCCACAGCGCAAAAGCACTAAAATTGAAGCATTTCGAAGGACCAAGCCTTCGCCATCAGAATTACTATACAAGTATCTCTATAATAATAATAATAATAATAATCAAGAAGACTTCCTTTTTGAAAACGCGTCATTTTAGCGCTTTCGTCTACAAAATTTAACACTGATTTTAACAGCTTTGATCTCGTGTCCATTGTGGATAAAATCAAGTTCTACCAACCTGTTCCTGGACATGCTGCCTATTGGATCCAGTCCTCCACCAGAAACGGAGGGTGAATATTTGGCAATGCCAACCACTTCGTGCTGGCCAAACGTCAAACGGTTCAAGTGGCTCTGAGCACTATGGGACTTGACTTCTGAGGTCATCAGTCCCCTAGAACCTAGAACTACTTAAACCTAACTAACCTAAGGACATCACACACATCCATGCCCGAGGCAGGATTCGAACCTGCGACCGTAGCGGTCGCGCGGTTCCGGACTGTAGCGCCTAGAACCACTCGGCCACCATGGTCGGCGCGCCAAACGTCAGTAAAAAGTTAAACAAACGACAGCCGCAGATCCCAAACAGAAGCCAACAGACTATACGTCAACAAATGGCCACAAAAGCATTTACAATTTTCAGCCCGTCCCTTCTTCTGTCAGGTAGCGCCATAAAGGCTTTCGTTCGCCGCTTCAGTTTAGCATGTCTTCATTGTTTAGCGGATCTGCTCACCTAATCTTCAGCATCCTTCTTTAGCACCACAGGCCGGCCGGAGCGGCCGAGCGGTTCTAGGCGCTAATGTCTGGAACCGCGTGACCGCTACGGTCGCAGGTTCGAATCCTGCCTCGGGCATGGATGTGTGTGATGTCCTTAGGTTAGCTAGGTTTAAGTAGTTCTAAGTTCTAGGGGACTGATGACCACAGCAGTTGAGTCCCATAGTGCTCAGCGCCATTTGAATTTGTATGCCAGCCTTGATCCCACATTAAAAAAAAATACAGGCCACATTTCCGTTGCCACAGTTAGGATTTTTTGATGCCTCAGGATGTATCCTATCAATCAATCCCTTCTTTTAGCAAGTTTATGCCGTAAATTTCTGTTTTCCCAAATACGGTTCAGCGCTTCCTCATTAGGTATTCGATCTACCCATCTTACCTTCAGGACTCTTCTGTAGCACCACATTTCAGAACGTGGACAAGATGCAATATTTGCCTAAACGTCTCTGCAATACGACGTAACAGTTGTGACCAGTATGCTGGGCAATAGCCATTCCACCTCACCCTCAGCCCCTCCCTACTACCACCAATGCTCTCTCTCTCTCTCTCTCTCTCTCTCTCTCTCTCTTTCTGTCTGTCCCTGTCTCTGGCTCGTTATCTCGCTCGTCAGCAGTCAAATACTGTACATGTTGTACTGTAACTGTTTCTTGTGGCAGTTGTCACCATACAACACTGTGGACAGATAAAGATGTGGCGTCAATTAGTTTGCGCGGTGCGGGGAGCTGTGTAGCCAAGGGCAGTCAGAACATCGCGTGCGGTCGTAACAGACAAGCGGTGCGTCATGTTACGTGTTCCCAGCTCGCCTCCGTTCTGACTGGCGGATACGCGCTACCTAAGCGCGCACGCACCTCTCCACGGCCCAATTACGAATCCCTTACCTCCAGTAAAAGCGGACAATGTCTAGGCAACAGAACAATCGTACAGCCCAAAGCACAATCCGTAAAACCGAATCATTTTCGTAACTCTGAGACGTAGAACGTTTAGTAGCTTTAGAATGCGAGTAGAATTAACTACTGCTTTGACTGATAATGAAGGCGAATCACTACTGTCCACTATTTTATAATCACTAGCAATAATGTTACTACTGGTTTTCCATCGTTGCTTATAAGTACATAACGCAACCAGTCTCACTGTTTATTAACTTTATCACATTAATGTGTTTACGATGGGTTTCACCAGCTGATGCTTGTCTTCAGGCATCAACGAATACGACTTAAATACTATTGACAATGATAGTGTGGTTAACCAGATTATTACTAGTTGGTTTTCCAGTGTCGAGGGTCTTCGTTAATCTCTCCATATATATATATATATATATATATATATATATATATATATATATATATATATATAAAGTCATTTCATTAGATTATCACTAGTTTGTCGTCCTAATATATATATACATGTGTGTGTGTGTGTGTGTGTGTGTGTCCTACGAAGGGAGGCATCCGATCTTGAACTTCTAGACGACAAACAAGTGATAATCTAATTAAATGACTTAGAAGCTTAAAGATGTTGAAGTGCTTTGTATTCCTTGATGCCTAAAGATGACCAACAGCGGCTCGAAACGCTTCAGAAATAAGTTAATATTATAAAATTAACAGTCCATAAGCAATGAACTCATTGCGGTATTGCACATAAGCTTCACTCTTAACCTTTTTCAGTGCGACATTCTATAGCCCCATGTAACGCAGAAGTATGTCTGCTTGTTTCGTCCATCGTAACTTCACTTTTACCCTATAAGCGAACGTCACTAATGTTCGTTGCTATAAATTTCTGCGGTCGCATTTGACACGATTAGATACTACTTTCAGGTATATAAACGCTCTTAATGGGACTTCACCTTGCGAATGGTTCAAATGGTTCAAATGGCTCTGAGCACTATGGGACTTAACATCTATGGTCATCAGTCCCCTAGAACTTAGAACTACTTAAACCTAACTAACCTAAGGACATCACACAACACCCAGTCATCACGAGGCAGAGAAAATTCCTGACCCCGCCGGGAATCGAACCCGGGAACCCGGGCGTGGGAAGCGAGAACGCTACCGCACGACCACGAGCTGCGGACTCACCTTACGAATCGTCACTGCCAGTGAGCAATGGGCAAGTGTTGTACTAGGCTCGTTACTGCTGCTCATTTTTCTGAGGGTCGTTCTTGTTCGCCGGCCGAAGTGACCGTGCGGTTAAAGGCGCTGCAGCCTGGAACCGCAAGACCGCTCCGGTCGCAGGTTCGAATCCTGCCTCGGGCATGGATGTTTGTGATGTCCTTAGGTTAGTTAGGTTTAACTAGTTCTAAGTTCTAGGGGACTAATGACCTCAGCAGTTGAGTCCCATAGTGCTCAGAGCCATTCGTTCTTGTTCATGATACTGCAAAATTAGCTTTAATTTATTTTTCGATTGATGTGGTTTCAGCAATGTAGCACTCAAAGTGTATATCTGTAAGCCAGTATCTTCCGAAATCACGACGATAGGCACGTTTATATTCCGTGGACCATCCGAACCAGCTGACTCTTCAGACCGAACCCGTTAACCAGTTTTCTAGCCTCCCAAAAATCTCGCTGAAATTCATCTAGTAGGACAATCTCTCAGAGACGTTACAGGTGCCGGCCGCGGTGGTCTAGTGGTTCTAGGCGCGCAGTACGGAACCGCGGGGCTGCTACGGTCGCAGGTTCGAATCCTGCCTCGGGCATGGATGTGTGTGATGTCCTTAGGTTAGTTATAGGATAGTAATTCCATAAATAAGTTTCAGATTACTTTTACGGCTACCACAGAGTTTTTTATTATTTAAATTTTTTTTTTACATCGTAAATGTTTCTTAGAACATGTGTAAGTAGGCTGTTTAGGTTTTTTTATTGGTAACGCCACCTATGTATGAAAATCACTGGCTGTGCTGTGTGCAGTCTGTGGCTAGTTTGCATTGTTGTCTGCCACTGTAGTGTTGGGCAGCGGCAGCTGGATGTGAACAGCGCGTAGCGTTGCGCAGTTGGAGGTGAGTCGCCAGCAGTGGTGGATGTGGGGAGAGAGATGGCGGAGTTTTGTAATTTGTCATGAACTACTATATATATTATGACTATTAAGGTAAATACATTGTTTGTTCTCTATTAATATCTTTCATTTGCTAACTATCCCTATCAGTAGTTAGTGCCGTCCGTAGTTTGAATCTTTTATTTAGCTGGCAGTAGTGGCGCTTGCTGTATTGCAGTAGTTCGAGTAATGAAGATTTTTGTGAGGTAAGTGATTTGTGAAAGGTATAGTTTAATGTTAGTCAGGGCCCATTCTTCTGTAGGGATTATTGAAAGTCAGATTGCGTTGCGCTAACAAAATATTGTGTGTCAGTTTAAGCACAGTCTTGTAATTCTTCAAAAAGGGGACGTTTCATACATGTTTCGGAAATCGCTGATGATGTGATGTTGTCATCTGCAGGAATGCACCTTAAGCAAAATCGAGTAACAAAATGATTTGTGATCTCCACGAAATTCAGTGCGAAGGTGCTTTGACGAGATGCTTCGTAACTTAAAACAAATCTATTGAGGCCACACTTGCCCGAAATCGTTCGCTGTAATGAAAGTTATTGTGATCGTTTGAGATCAAACAAGTTTTCAAACAAAGCGCTCTCGACCGCTAATTCTCACAGGGTTGCTTTTGCCCTATACTGTTCCAAGTTGTTTCACGTCTCCTGTGGCTCTCAGTAATTCCTCTAGTCCTCTTTGCCGTACGATATACCACGTAATGGGTGCCTTGCGTTCGTGAAACACGATACCGAAAATAGGCTCACATAAACCGTTACTGCAGGCAATCGTGAATTCGACTAAAATGATTCAAAATAAGGTAATAATGATTTAATGCAATATTCATCACACTCAGAATACCGTTATACGATTGGCTGCTATTTCCAGTGACGGTGCACGAAGGAAAATGTATCTACCGCTCAAGAGTAACGTTACGGCTTTGCTGCCGAAAGTTCTGCGATTATACTGCGCGTTTACCATTCGACGAAAATTTATGGGTTATTTGACTATCATCATAGCTGTTTTTAACTTCATCATACAGCTGGACTGCGACTTTAATGGGTATTGTACAGGGCTACAGGTGTATCGATGTATTTACAACGGGAGCTATAAAGTGGACCAGCACAATGCAATTTCTATCGCGTCCCTCGATATGGACCGACAGAATTCTCAGCTAACTGATACAGTTGTCAATCATTTAACAAACACTGCGTTTCAACACATCTTCTACACACGAAATGTTAAAATAAGAGTCTCTCCGCACTGCGTCAGACATTTATAGCCAAATCGATTCATCAAAGGCAACAGGCGTATTACAACAGACGACGAATCTGGAGTTTACAATTAGTGTGCATTAGCAGTGAGACATGGACTTTTAATGTGAAAATCGTCAAAAAACGGAAGGCTACTCATCGAGCACTAGGTATACATGTACTGGGAACTGCTTGGAGAGATCCGTAAACAAATACATAGTGAAACACACAATTATGCTGTACTGAAAATGAATTGGAGATGGGGAAGACACACGGTCAGGGGACTGGATGGTCTGTCGACGAAGGAGAAAAGAAAATAAGTGCTGTAAGGAGATGGACGATATCAGACGACGGGCAGGAGTAAAACAGATGCGTATATTTCAAGAAGTGCCGGTCGCGGTGGTCTAGCGGTTCTAGGCGCTCAGTCCGGAACCGCGCGACTGCTGTGGTCGCAGGTTCGAATCCTGCCTCGGGCATGGATGGGTGTGATGTCCTTAGGTTGGTTAGGTTTAAGTAGTTCTAAGTTCTAGGGGACTGATGACCACAGATGTTAAGTCCCATAGTGCTCAGAGCCATTACCAAGAAGTACTACGAGAAGCCTGGAAATGCCTTTTTTGAGAAGTAGATATCAAAAAACCGTTTAGAGAGAGAAAGGGATGGAGAGGAAAAACAGATTTCAGATGTGACGAATATATTCAACACCACACAGTAGCTTAGCGAAAAGAAAATGCTAAAAAAAGTAATTTGATATGAAAATTAACCTTAAATTTAACCATGTTGTATGGAAGTTGTTTAGGTCGGCAACTATGTTATAAATTTATGAAATAATTTTTACTGCTTCAGTCATTTTTTACTATTATTTATTGATAGAGGCGTTTCGGCAGCGTGCAGCTATCATCAGGTATATTGAAGTTACATTGGACAAGAAGAGAGTAGAAGCTTTCGAAATGTGGTGCTACAGAAGAATGCTGAAGATTAGATGGGCAGATCACATAACGTATGAGGAAGTACTGAATAGGATTGGAGAGAAGAGGAGTTTGTGGCACAACTTGACTAGAAGAAGGGATCGGTTGGTAGGACATGTTCTGAGGCATCAAGGGATCACAAAATTTAGTATTGGAGGGCAGCTTGGAGGGTAAAAATCGTAGAGGGAGACCAAGAGATGAAAACACTAAGCAGATTCAGAGGGATGTAGGCTGCAGTACGTACTGGGAGATGAAGAAGCTTGCAGAGGATAGAGTAGCACTGTACAGAAAGTATACGCTGAAATTAATGAATCCTTCTGTACCGAGTTACATTTCGGTACATGCTAACGCCTCGTGCTAACACATATTAGTAAAAGTGGCTGAAGCAGTAAAAATTGTTCTATTTCCTGAAATACAACAGTTAATAATGTGATAAGTAGATAATATTCATTCTACGGGAAGGACGATTAGATACTTTCAATGGGTGGGAGGATATGCGGGACGAATAGCTCATTTTTACCTCCCGTGTGCGCGCACACAACTCTGTCGAACTCCGGCTCTATTTATTCCGCCTCGTGCATTACGCAGTACAGAGACAGGTAACAGTGCAACGGAAGAAATGTGGGGTAGCGGTAGAAGTAAATTACCGACAGCAGCGGTGGCCCAACCATCGGGCCTCATCAGGTTTTAATTCGAGTTTAAACGGCAGCGGGGCCTGCCAGTTCAGTTCCGTCCGTACAAGCGTACCGCTCTCCTTGGCCGCGGGCGCGATAATGTAGAGTTATGGCCGGCATTAAAAGCGTTTAGGCCCGAGCTGCCGCGCGCCAGCTGTCGCGACCGATGCGCAGTGCGCGTGCGCACATCCGCCACCGGCCACCCATCCGTCTCCGTGTCTCTCCGTGCCGCGGCTACCGTGTCTGCGGGCTGTAGTCGTGGTCACGTCTTCCTGCTTTCTGCCGGCACCCCGTGGCGGAAACAAAAGCCTGGGAAACAAGTCAAACTGCTAGTAGTGTCATGTGCCTTCCCCTAAGGGAGGCACTGTACGTACGAGGCTGCTGTTCCGGACACGGCGGCTGGCTATACTACGATTCCGGTAACATGTACTGGATACTCCACGGAAAATCCCCTCCCCCCCCCCCCCCTCACCAATTCCAAATACATCCAAGTACAAACCGACTGAGTCAGTGAGTATTCATTTTGTACTTCACCACGTGAATATGTACGAAAAGATCGCGTAAGGATTGAAGTATATGGAGGATTCTTATCAGACGAAGCTCTCTGTCCAAGGCTGACGATTTCTCTGTGACGACTGGACCGATAATGTTCATTAGATTGCTAACCTTCGTTGCTATCTTGGTATTTTTTCCATTTTCTTCGATATAATTCGTTGCGTTTGGTCTGGGCGGACGTCACAAGACATCCGTTCAAGTTGATCGTTGATGCCTTGACTCAGTTTTTTTTATTTTTATTACAGAGAGCACGCAGCCCTCTGGCCGAACACGCTGAGCTACCGTGCTGGCTGTATTAAACAACAGCCGGCCGGTGTGGCCGTGCGGTTAAAGGCGCTTCAGTCTAGAACCGCGTGACCGCTACGGTCGCAGGTTCGATTCCTGCCTCGGGCATGGATGTGTGTGATGTCCTTAGGTTAGTTAGGTTTAAGTAGTTCTAAGTTCTAGGGGACTGTTGACCACAGAAGTTAAGTCCCATAGTGCTCAGAGCCATTTGAACCATATTAAACAACATCACTAACTGCAACGAAAAGTGCGTCGTTTTCAATAAAAATACGTTCTCTCCGTGTGTCTCATAAACACTTGTATCATCAGTTTAGCGCACTGTACTATAAACAGGCATGTTGTTGTTGCCGTCATCAGTCCAGAGACTGGTCTGATGCAGCTCTCCATGCTACTCTATCGTGTGCAAGCTTCTTCATTTCCGAGGAACTACTGCAACCTACATCCTTCTGAATCTGCTTAGTGTATTCATCTCTTGCTCTCCTTCTACGATTTGTACCCTCCACGCTCCCCTCCAAATGGTTCAAATGGCTCTGAGCACTATGGGACTGAACTGCTGAGGTCATCAGTCCTCTAGAATTTAGAACTACATGAACCTAACGAACCTAAGGACATCACACACAACCATGCCCGAGGCAGGATTCGAACCTGCAACCGTAGCGATCGCGCGGTTCCAGACTGTAGCGCCTAGAGCCGCTCTGCCACACCGCCCGGAACGCTGCCCTCCAATACTGAATTGGTGAGCCCTTGATGCCTCAGAACGTGTCCTAGCAACCGATCCCTTCTTTTAGTCAGCTTGCGCCATCGATTCCTCTTCTCCCCAATTCTATTCAGTACTTCCTCATTAGTTACGTGATCTACCCATCTAGTCTTCAGGAGTCTTCTGTAGCACCACATTTCAAAAGCTTCTATTCTCTTCTTGTCTACACTATTTATCGTCCATGTTTCGCTTCCATATATGGGTACACTCCATACAAAAACTTTCAGAAAAGACTTCCTGACAAATCTATCATTGATGTTAACAAATGCCTCCTCTTCAGAAACGCTTTCCTTGCCAGAGACAGTCTACATTTTATATCCTGTCTACTTCGACCATCATCAGTTATTTCCCTCCCCAGATAGCAAAACTCATCTACTACTTAAAGTGTCTCATTTCCTAATTTAATTCCCTCAGCATCACCTGATTTAATTCGACTACATTCCATTATCCCAGTTTTGCTATCGTTGATGTTCATCTTATATCCTCCTTTCAAGACACTATCCATTCCGTTCAGCTGCTCCTCCAGGTCCTTTGCTGTCTCTGATAGAATTAGATGTCATCATCAAATATCAAAGTTTTTAGTTCTGCCCCATGAATTTTAATTCCTACTGCAAATAAATAGGCACGATAACCGTATGTTCTTACACTGGTAATGAAGTTTTATGCAAGTTTATTTAGCAACCTAATGTCCACATCAACTAAAAATGCACTGAAAATTTGAGCAACGTAAGAAAACACAACGAAATGTAATTGCCTGTCTCAGGCTGGAGACGATCGATCAGCAAAGTTTCAGCACTGTCCATACTGACGAAATTTAATAGCTCATGAAAAGATACTGATTCTGATTACTCGTCATCGAGTTCAGATCCCTCCCCTCCCCTTTCCTCTTCCCTTTCATCCTCTACTCCGAGAAAGAGAGTGGGCTATTTGAGATCCTGCCCATTACAGAGACGCTGTTCTTTTCAAACAGGGGCAGGGTGAATCTTAATAAGAAATACAATGTCTGATCAAAAGTATCCAGACATCCCTATATAGGGCTGAATTGTCCACTGGACGTCACAGTAGAGTAGGCTGGTCAATGACAACTCGATGACTTCGAGTATGGACTAGTAACAAATCCGTCAAGAACATTTCGATCGCTCTAAAGCTCTTTCCAACATCGGAAATGATTGAGACGGTGTGATGTTCGAATTGAAGTCCGATTATAAGCAGTAAGGCAGCAGAGGGTAATCAGTCACACTGAATTAAGAATTGGGTCTTGTGAAGCACGTAGCTTTGTTTACCTCGGGCGACATAACACACTGCTGGCACGTTACCCTCAGAGGCGTCTGCAGGACGTCTGCTTCTGTAGGTTTTCGGTGGCTGCATTGGCGACCCTCCTCGGACCCTGCGTGACTCGACCGCAGCCACGCAACTGCGTGCTTTATGACGTAATACTCCGCAACAGTCGTATTTGTGTAATTGGATGCTTTACATCAGAATGCTGAGCGGGGCCGCAAGCAAATTGTGGCGCCCCTAAGTGGGCCAGATAAAAATGAATTGCAGCCAATCTCGTTTTCCTCTTCCTCCTCCTGCTTCGGCGACCCCTTACTGTAAAGCCAACCTCTCCCTCCCCACCTGCCACTGCGGTTACGTCTGGAAAATTGGAGCTGGCCAGCAACCAGTGAATGGAGACCTGGAGGTTCTCGTGCAGTTCGATACACGTACGCGGCGTGCGTAAGTAATTGGCCCCCACCGCCCTCGCCTTATCTTACGTAAGGCGCCGTGATGCAATGCCGCGATGCTGTTTGAAGAGCGAATATTCCGGCTTTAAGGCTGGGCACATTTAGTAAACAGGTGCCACTGCGTGTTTACCGGAAGATAACTCCTGATATATAGCGGGCGACTGTGAAACTGACGGCGTTGTCCTCTGTCATTTTTGTTAAGACATGACTTCCAGCAAGTAGAAACAGCAGAGAATTATCTCTACCAGAAATATTACATGTACATTCAACCTTGGTGCCAGTAACCGTGTGCTGCATTCCTGTTCAGGCTTCTGCAGAGACCATTTTTCCCATTTCATCACTACTGTTTCTGCATCGTAAAGTGTGTCTTAACTTCTACCCTCAAATATATTTTGCTCTCTGTTAGGTCTCTATGGTTTGTGAACAAACTCAGTAGTATCCTGTTACAATAGGAAAACACAACTCACGATATCTTGTCATGCGTTATGGGCGTCTTTCGGAAGATGGACTGGACTTTCTTTGATGCATTATTTTTCACCTCTCTCTATTCACGCTGTTTACCCCTCTTGAACAGCTGCGTTTGGGATATTAGATTAAAATTAGAGCGATTTCGGAGTCGCTAAATTCCGTCATCGGACCCCGTAGCAAGTAGCACGAAGTCATTACTGTTGCAATTACTTCCTCAGGTGTATGATAGTATATACCAAGCAGTATATTGGATATCCTGATAGTACGATGACATCTAGTACGGAACAGTGCATAACAAGTTGATCGCTCAAGTAGCAGGTAAGAACAGAGCAGACAGAGTACCCACCAGAGGTTTTCAACATGGGATTTTCCACATATACAATCCAATGACAGAGAACAAAGAAGTGATATCTGACAGAAAAAGTTCGTACAATTCATTTTTAGATTTCTTGTATGACACATATTTAACTGCCGAACCACGTTATGGACATACTGTGCTACAGTTCTACCAACGTCACATAATATCTCTACTGAGCGAAGACGCTCAGTGAGCTGTCTTTCAAACGCTTCTCATAGATCTAGATTGGATGTCAAACGGATATCACTACATCTGTTGTGCTGCGAAACAAATATTCAACAGAATCTTTCCGGATATGTGACCATGTCGTTGTTTTCCTGTATAGATCAACGTTTCATCCACTGTTGGTTTCTTCAGGTTAGTGTGAAAAGCAAGAAATACACCATCCTGATGGAGCCCACTTAAACAGTGGTCAAAATATAGGTCTAATAAAAGCGTTGAAAGTTTCTTGTCATATATATCGATCTTCAGCTTTTACTATTTTCAGTGTTTGCTAATTCTCGGGCACCTTTTACGATGCAGACAGCTTTTGCTCCATTGGGATGGGTAGTTTGAGCGACGTTCTTTGGCGACCAATGAATCGGGCAGTAATAGCTCAGCATTGCCTGGATTGGAGCCGGGTGGTCAGTGTTCAAATGAGAACAAAGAACCGCTTCTTGTTCTTAGTCTGTGTCTTGCCAGGTCGTATGTAGACGGAGAGGTTGGCTGCCGATTGCTGTTGGGGTTTGTATGTGCAAATTTTCAGTGAGACATGCTTGCTGCATTCTCTGGTTACGAGTTACGAGATGGCGTAAAACACAGCATAACGCAGCTTAGCGTATTATTTCGGCACAAAGAATTCACTTCTGTACTGAGACATTACGAGTGATAGGATTCAATATTCTCTGCGCTGTGTGGTATACAGTGTCGATTTACGTGGGTCAACATTCGGTCTGTTTACACCTCCATTCCAAATCAGAATGGTTGAAATGGGTCGCTGATTTCCGTATGCAGTGATGGCACCCGATAACGACCCTGAGGGCTTCAATAGGTTTTACACCAGGAGAAATGGTTCAAATGGCTCTGAGCACTATGGGACTTAACATCTGAGGTCATCAGTCCCGTAGAACGTAGAACTACTTAAACCTAACTAACCTAAGGACATCACACACATCTATGCCCGAGGCAGGATTCGAACCTGCGATCGTAGCAGTCGCGCGGTTCCGGACTGAAACGCCTAGAACCGCTCTGCCACCGCGGCCGGCCACCCAAATCATTGGCGAACTATATGAATCTCTTCCTCATTCATTTAACGAGTCTTGATACACTGGAAGTCTTTTGAATATTTTGTGGGTAAATTCTTTGTTGCGCAGTGGTACAGAATGCCACGAGGTTCAGGCAGAAAAAAAACTGTGTTCTTCCACGTACCATATTAGCTCTGTTTTTGAGCTAAAATACTTTGTAGCTCGAAAACGATCTCTCTGAATTTATTTTCGTATCTTTGTCACTATGAAACTGATAGCTGAAACTTCGTGATTGTATTTATTATGTTTTGTGCTCAAGGACTTTACAAACCGAATTATACTACAGAGTCTACCATAATTATTTCCCTTCAGCAAAAGTGTTTACTCTTTGAGAGTTGCTTGCATTATCGGAAGTCTTCTATTCAGCAACTTTATTAGTAGCGCGTTCGAATCAACATTTCTGGTTTATGAACGTAAGTCTGCATCGAGATCTTCGTGGCACCTAACGATGTCTCACGATCCGTGCAGTGTTTATTCTATTATTCAGTTTTTCAATCTTTGTATGGCAAAGTATTTAGGTCATATATGTCAGTCATCTATGCTCACTGCACATGCTTCATATGCAAAATGGGGCATTTAATCATTTCGTAAGTCAAGTGATGAACTTGTTACTAGCAAACTGGATCGTTTAGGAATATTTAAGCTTTACGTTCTTAGATTAAGTGTCGCGGAAAGTAGTGATGTCTGTGTTAAATTATAGCTGGTCGAGGTGGCCGAGCGTTTCTGGGTGCGACAGTCTGGAACCGCGCGACCGCTACGGTCGCAGGTTCGAATCCTGACTCGGGCATGGATGTGTGTGATGTCCTTAGGTCAGTTAGGTTTAAGTAGTTCTAGGGGACTGACGACCTCAGAAGTTAAGTCCCATAGTGCTCAGAGCCATTTGCCCCATTTTTGTGTCAAATTATTCTTAAAATAAAATAAGACAGCGTTAAATAAAAGCATTCATGGGTTACTATTTACGCATTACGAGAGGCTATTTTAATCATGGGCATTTTGTGTAGACATTCTTACTTGTACGGTACTCAGAATTTCAAGAACACGGAGGTAACGTGACGACTCGTTCACATAGCCAGAAAAGCGGAAGCTCGCGTATTGCCACGGCAAGTGCCAAATTGTAAGGTATCCGTGACAAGCACTGTAGCTGTCCGGCTGTTGTTGCTATCACGGCAGTGTAACAGCAGCTAATAATAGCCCCGGCGGGATATCCGAGCAGTGCGCCGCTCGCGAGGCTGACCCCTGCAACAGAACGCAGCGACGGATGAGCTATGTGCGGCCGGGTCGCCGTTTAATTTCTACAGTCGTGCCCCGGCTGCAGCGGCAGCCAGTGTTCTCCGTTAATGAAGGCGTCCAGGACCTCCCAGAGCACGTGCAGGCGGCAGAGTTATGCGCCACGCTCCGCACCGCCGAACAATACAATTAGGAAATATTGAATCGTCCGAGAATCTTACGGCGCGCCGTGGCCGCGATAGACATCTGGGCCCATTACTCGCGGCCGGAACCGCAGGAAATACGCCAGGCTCGCGGCCCAATCGACGCCACCATCTCCCGGATTCCGCCATAAACAGTCGCCGCGATCCGAATTAAGCCCCGGTCTGCGGCGCGACTCTCCTGCGCTTCCTCATCCTGTCCTCCTACTCCTCTACCACCTCCCCCGCCCTTACTCCCCCGCTTACCACCGCCCACCGACTCCTCCTCCTTCTTCTTCCTCCAAGTCTCGCAAATGAAGAGCGCAGCGCCTTTCCCCGGCTGTTGACGATATTTACAGCAGTAATACACCCCCTCCGCCGCGCCTCCCGGCATACATCATACGGGTTTATACAAGCGTCGTGTATATACAGTGGTGAGGAACATAAGTCTTGTGTTAACAAGAGTATAACTCTCGGCGTGGATCTGTTGTTTAATTACTGTACAGCTCCCACACCGTATCTCTCCCTCTCTGCCCCTCTCTTTCCCTTCCGGTAGTACGAAGTCGGCTTCTTCGCATCGCGTGCCTCCTCCTTGAGAAATACCTCGTCGTTGTTTGCCACCGCTTCCCGTACGTTTCTCATATTCCCTCACCCTGAATCTTACATCGATTTTTGTCAACAAGACACCTTCTTGAAATACGAGGCGTTGGGTAATTACTGTGTTTACTAACTGCTTTTGTACATTGTTTGCCGGCCGGAGTGGCCGTGCGGTTCTAGGCGCTACAGTCTGGAGCCGAGCGACCGTACAGTCGCAGGTTCGAATCCTGCCTCGGGCGTGGATGTGTGTGATGTCGTTAGGTTAGTTAGGTTTAATTAGTTCTAAGTTCTAGGCGACTCATGACCTCAGAAGTTAAGTCGAATAGTGCTCAGAGCCATTTGAACCATTTTGTACATTGTTTGAAGGCGACTGCCAATGTATTTTATAAAATGTATGGCTCGCAGCGGTCTACAGGGTGACAATTACTGAACTACGTGAAAGAAACGTAAGTTAGTTACAGAATACGGCGTGCACACGCTTTATTAAACATGTAAACTTTATTCAACATGTAATTATTTGCCAGCCGATGTGACCGTGCGGTTCTAGGCGCTTCAGTCCGGAACCGCGCTGCTCCTACGGTCGCAGGGTCGAATCGTGCCTCGGGCAAGGATGTGTGTGATGTCCTTAGGCTAGTTAGGTTTAAGTAGTTTCTAAGTCTAGGGGACTGATGACCTCGCATGTTAAGTCCCATAGTGCTTAGAGCCAAGCCATTTTTGTAATTATTTATGAAGTTTCTGTTGATATCACCTGTTAAAGCATTTTGTAATCTCCTGTCGTAAAGTAATGAAGGGAAGTATTCAAGAAAAAATGGTTCAATTGGCTCTGAGCACTATGGGACTTAACATCTGTGGTCATCAGTCCCCTAGAACTTAGAACTAGTTAAACCTAACTAACCTAAGGACATCACACACATCCATGCCCGAGGCAGAATTCGAACCTGCGACCGCAGCGGTCACGCGGTTCCAGTCTGAAGCGCCTAGAGCCGCTCGGCCACACCGTCCGGCAGTATTCAAGAAGAAGACTGAATCAGTCTTCTGATAAGTGCAATCAAAATAAAAAAAAAGGAATACTACACAAGTGGTGACCATGACATACAATGTCTGCATCAAACCAGTGAGACTGGTTAGAAAAGAAAGGAACAACTCGTCGCAGCACTTACTACGCATGTCTCAAAGTAGGACAGCCAAAACAGCTTCACAATACAAACCGGCCAGTCGTCGAATACAGCACCTTCCCTGGAAAAAGATGCCAGTAGAGGAACAGGCGTAAGAGCCTAAAATGCTGATGCTAGTGGCGACACAGCCTTTAATTCCTCCTTTTTCCAAGGATCGCCCTCATTCGTAGCAATATTCGTTTCGAGTCCTGTATGATTACCTATTTCAAACGTCGGGTAAACAAGTCAGAAAGCCACGGCGAAACACCGTCTCCACGACCTCGTTGTGTGAGTGCCATCGTGTGTCGCAGTTTTTGGTCGCCAAGAGTAAGCGCTTACTTCCAGGCTCATTCGCGATCTCGGGCCGGCCGCGGTGGCCGAGCGGTTCTAGGCGCTTCAGTCTGAAACCGCGCGACCGCTACGGTCGCAGGTTCGAATCCTACCTCGGGCATGGATGTGTGTGATGTTGTGATGTCCTTAGGTTAGTTAGGTTTAAGTAGTTCTAAGTTCTAGGGGACTGATGACCTCAGAAGTTGAGTCCCATAGTGCTCAGAGCCATTTGAATCATCTGAACCATCTCGGTACTGGGCTCCACGACACACTGTCGATGCCTCAACTCGAAAACTCCTACAGAGTCCGCATCGATCTTGCATGTCGCGGGCGACGGCTGTCTAGGTGAATGTTCTCGAATCTGAGTCGAGGCAGCTCTGTACGAGCGAGAGGACCTCGGCCTGCCGGATTTGGAATCCATTCCGCAGTGGTAGAATAACAAGTGCTTTCTCGCCGCGGCGTACTGCGCCGTTTGGGAAATCCGCGTGCCGGGCAGCTGTTGCGCCGCGGGAACACAGAAGTCGGAGCAGTTTGCGTTTCCGGCCGTTTCTCGCAGTCGCTTGTAATCTCGCGCACGCGCCACATCGATTGCGGGACGGCGAGCATTTTAATGCGTCCACAGTCGGCCGGCGCGCACGCCACGGCACTGTAGGCGCCGGCCAATCAAGCGGCACGCAGCGAATTCGCAAACAGCCCGCCATGACTTATGCAGCCTGTATGACGCAGCTCCGCTCCTCGAGCCCCCTGCCCGTCACTCCCTGCCACACCACCCCCTCTTGTACAAACCCGCAGACACGATCTCGCTAAAGGCATCACGCAATGGGTTCTAGAGCTTGTAAAGTCTTCTGACAGATCGGCAACCCTACAGCTTTACGAGTCGTAACAGGCTTTCCACGAGGCGTGCATGCCAAGCCGAAATAGAAGCAACACTTTGAACTTTCTCTAACTCCATGTCTTACGCAGAATGGCAACTGATCGCAGTTTCATTTGGTTTCATGCAAAAACTTGGACAGGCTCCATTTCATGTCTTAAATCATGATTTCAAGGCCGTTACGTTTTTTCGCTGAGTGTGATGGTAATGCTCTATGACCTCAAATGGGCATTCCATGAGGGAAAAGGACACTTTTTTCGTCAAACGTTAGTGAGGAGAATTAGAGAACCGGCATTTGCGTCAGACGGCAGAATGATCCTGCAGCCACCAACATACATCTCGAGTAAGGGTCGCGAATATAGAACGGAATATAGTACGGAAGCATACACACAATAGTTTTTGGTTTGCTCCATTTCCAAGCAGAACAGGACTTGCAACGACTGACAGAGGTACAAGGTACCTTTTGCAATTCCTTGTAATGACTTCCGGAGTCTATTTGTACGAGTATTTAGTTGCAGAAGTGTACAGAACGCTCGATTGGAAATTTGGTGACACTAGTGTACAGATGCTTCTACACATCCATCCTTTTTATTATTTTTTAGATGCGTCGTGAGAATGGTGCTGTTTGGTTTGAGCCGACCGGTGTGGCCGTGCGGTTCTAGGCGCTTCAGTCTGGAACCGCGTGACCGCTACGGTCGCAGGTTCGAATCCTGCCTCGGGCATGGATGTGTGTGATGTCCTTAGGTTAGTTCGGTTTAAGTAGTTCTAACTTCTAGGGGACTGATGACCTCAGTAGTTAAGTCCCATAGTGCTCAAAGCCATTTGAACCATTTTTTTGTTTGGTTTGAGGACACGGGTGCTCGTTTTAAATGTGCCATTACTTTGAGTCTGATGGGTGGGCTTAGGAGTGACTAAATACTAAGGCGGACTTGATAGTAATTGAATTTGCAGAGCCAGAAGCCACTACATTAACAAAAGAAGTTAAACCGTGTTTCGTACAACTACAGTCATCGTCAAGCATTACGAATCGTTATATCTTTTAACCTCTAATAATGTCGCATTTTACTCAGATCTGGATCTCGAACAGACTGTAGAGGAAGTAATTATAATAAAATGAAATTGTGGGGGACACATGTAGTTACGCGAATGGATAGTATATGGAAGGAAACTTAATTGCTGGATTCTAATAGCAAACAACAGAGACGATGATCTAATAGAAGGTGGTTGGAGGATGTTAGAAAACTTGAATGGCCTGTTTATGTACAAGATTGATAGTTCCTTATTTAAAATTTCTGTCACAGTTGCATTTATTTCATTCCGGTGACCAGTTTCGAACTTAGAGGTTCATTGTAAAACCAGACCTCCACCGAACTGCTTATCGAAGCAAAACCTCACCGAAATACTCAGGTAACATAACACAGTCTTACAGCAGATATGGTGTTAATCATATTGCAGTGTGATATCACATTGTACTAAAATTACCACTAGATCTGTTATAAGACTGTGTTGTGTTACCCGAGTACGTAGGTGAGGTTTTGGTTCGATAAGAAATTCTGTGTATGACTGATGGATGGCGAGTATGCATTCTTGTGGAGCATTCAGGAACTTTCGGGATTAGAGCGAATAACAATAACAGATAGATTCGCGCAATGGATGGACATTGGTATTTGGACTTAACAAGAAAGTGGAGACGAAAATCGTTAAGGCGAAAGATCTCGTTGTTGCAGCAGGAAATGAAAATCTACTGGTCTGAGATGTCTCTTACTAGCACTAAGAAACAGCAATAACAGGGGAAAATTTTTTCGCTTAGCGATACATCAAAGTTTAGAGATGACACGAAAACTTTGTTTGGCATTGGAGGAGATGTTTCGTTCAAAAAAATTCGAATTTTGCTGACCAAAGAGACAACAGAAAGTCTAAACAATGAGTAGATAATGCTGTTCCCCACTTAGGGCTGTCAAATATATTTTATTTATTGCGACAGGAATTTCGAGTGTTACTCATCTTCAGTCATTAATCTGAAACACAAATATACACACAGCTTTAAATACAGCCGCTGTTCAAAAGTGCAAGCGAATACGAGCAGTGTCTACATCGTACAATTACACAAACACACAAAAAAAGACGTTTCATATCTAATTGTTAAACAGGACGATACGAACGTGAGGGAATGTGTTACTGTCGTGGTATTTATTTGAGCTACGTCCAAGTGTGTATTGTATAAAGTGTAACGTCCCCTTAGAAAAATTAATGAATTACTGTGCTGATAAACATCTTATGTTATTTGATTTTCAAACAGCTGAGCAAAACTGAACGCACTCAGACATTCACTAAAGTGACACACAATATTTTTGGCTCAACGCAATCTGACTTTCAGTAATCCCTACAAAAGAATGTCCCTGAAGACAATAACCTATACCTTTCATGAATTCTTACCTCACAAAAATCTTCGTTACTCGAACTACTGCAATACAGCGAGCGCCAATGCTGCCAGCTAAATAAAAGATTTTAACTACTGAAGGCACTAACTACTGATAGGCATAGTTAACAAATGAAAGATTTTGATAGAGAACAAACAATGTATTTACCTTAATAGTGTTCAAAAGTCAGTTCATGACATCCAGTCTTACAAATTTACTGTCTCTGTCCAGATCATCCGCTCTCAAAACTCCGCCATCTCACTCCCCACATCCAACACTGCTGGCGGGTCACCTCCAACTGCGCAACGCTACGCGCTGTCAACAGCCAACTGCCCGACACTACAATAGCAAATTCCAGCAAAGCCACCCAGCCACAGACTGCACACAGCACAGCCAGTGATTTTCATACAGAGCGCTACGTGGCGTTACCAATAAAAAAACCGAAACAGCCTACATACAGAAGTCTATACCATTGGTGCTCTCTTGGAATTATGCCTGAGTGCACATTTAGGCCCACGTTATAGATTTCTGTTTCAAGATGAGTGACACCCAAAACTGCAATCGCATTAAACAAAAAATGAAATTATTTTAGCAGAAACGACCATATCTGATAGTAACAAGAAGGCTGTCGACCTATCCTACATCCAACTTCCTGATTCGTAAAATAATATCACACGAAGGATTTCCACAAGCATTTCATGCGAGACCTTGATTATTTTCAAGTATCATGCACCACATCAGCCTTCATATTTCTTCCCAGGTAGTATGGTATTTTCTTGCTTATTTATGGATATTTTCAAGAGTTTCACTGCCCACGTGTTGGCTCTTGTGACGCGCAGTGCACAGGCGTACATGGTTGATGGGTCGTGGGAACCGACAAAACCCGTGACCGCGGGAAACACTGCTAAGTCTCCGCGCAGAGGCTACTAATGCGGCTTTATTAAACGTCTACAAGATAAACACCCCCCGTGAAGGGTTGAACTGCGGGAGTGAGGGGCGGAACGCAGAGGCGGCAGGCCCGGGAAAGAAATGACGTAAAATCCGCGGAATTAAAAACAAAGGGCGGAATCCGCGCTAAAAAGGGGGGTCGGCCGGAGATGCATGTCTTTTTAATTAATTAACTTCCATCCCTCGGAAATAAATGAGTATTTCATATCTTAGACATTCTCCGCGTACAAGTATACAGATCCCCACTGTTCATTCTCGTCTCATAATTAATAACATTTTTGCCGTCTTGCCTGGTCTTAAAAGAGCGTTTTCTTTTCTGCCAGTCCATATAGTTCCCCCCCCCCCCCCCCCCCCTTCTCGCGCTTCCATCTCCCCGACCCCAAAGAAATTTGTAATCTTCCGTGATTAAATCGTATTACAAGTAAAAACATTAATAACTTCGGAAAATTAATTCTCAGATGTTCCCTTTTCCTTGGCATTTCCGGAGTTCGTTTAATGAGCGGAAATTGCGAATTTCTTATTTCTTCAGAGAGGAGCACTCTTTTGCTAAGGAACACACCCATCGGACTGCTCGCAGCGATATTTTGGGATGTTTGCATACATGTTTGTTGCTGAGAAAGTAAATATTTATTCTTCGGCTATCGAATATATACATCACCGTCAGCACACCCCTTTATAATCATAATGAATCAACAGGAACCATACTAAATGATCCTTTTTTATGTGACATTGTCGTGGACTTACGTAGTGAGATTTTGCATCAGGATCGAAATTATCAGTTAGCGAATGCCAGTCTCATGCAATGGTAACTCTAGATTTGTATATTATCTCTTTCTACACGCCAGTCTAGGCGATTGTCAGATATGTGAGCTTCGGAGAAACATCTCACTTCACCCACAGAAACGGAAAAAATTACGAAACCCAGGATGGCCGAGTGCTCACAATGCGCATATTTTGACAGTGTTAATAATACCATAAAAGATAGAGGTCCACTTGTGATCTTTCACTTCTTCAGCTAGTTTTTCTAAACTACTGTTGCTAGTAAGACATGTTTGTGTGGTTTTAGTTCGATGTCGAATGGAAATTTTTTTTTCGTGTTCTGTGGCATCATGCGACCCACAGCTATTGGTTATTCAACAAGTCACAACACAATCCCCAGAATTCGGTTAAAAAGTTAAAATAAACAACTACTGCGTACAGTTCCTACATATAACACAAAGAATCAGACACAAGAAAGTATTTCTACATATATTTGAAACGCGAAGTGGTTTATCACGCACATTTTTCACTCCTGCTGCAAACCTGTCGAAAATGAAACATGCAGAAATGAATTACATTATATTATACGTTTCTCAGTCGGCACTAGGGTGATCTGCAGGAGCATTATGTAGGATCAGTGTTTTGAAAGTGAAAACAAGTTCACTTGATCAACTTACTTCCACAACACTTGAAGTAAATCTAATATTTTTTTCGTGCTGGTGGCATTGCGATCAGCAGTTACTATTCTTTGTACACGAGAGAAAGCAAATTGAAACATCAGTTTCCCATTCTATGGCAACTATTTTTATGTTAGAAAATGGTATAATTCACAGGATTGTCATCATCTTTTTCAAAAATTTATGGTCTACATACCCAATCATCTATTTATTGGGGGAGATGGTGTACGAAATCACTGTGTCTCTTTCAGGCGATAATGTCATATCTACATACAGATTAATCTTTAGCTTTTGGAAGTCGACTCATAATCAGAAGATATATCAGAATTTCACTTCACAACAAATACTCAATAATAATTATCAATGTACTTATTTAAATGAATTTTATCCATAATGAATGCTATTGAGTGCGTGGCGTGCCTTTAAAGGGTACAGATGAAGTAATTCCGCTAACAGTCACTTTTTAAGTGTGTTATTTAGAACATAGCTGGTTATTTAAAAAGTAGCTAGTCTCTGGCTTATACCAATCTCCAGATGATTAAATTCAGTTTTGCCCTTACCAAATTCACTGCTGTAGTTTAATATGGATCGATTTTCCAAATGGTAATTCCGTATTAGACTGCAGAGGAGCACCACATTTCTATATTACCATATAATTCCACTTAATATATATACTCGCCAAAACTGTTGCGTGTTGCTACGATGTGCCTTATCACCTACACGGTACTGTTTAGCCGGCCGGAGTGACCGAGCGGTTCTAGGCGCTACAGTCTGGAACCGCGCGACCGCTACGGTCGCCGGTTCGAATCCTGCCTCGGGCATGGGTGTGTGTGAAGTCCTTAGGTCAGTTAGGTTTAAGTAGTTCTAAGTTCTAGGGGACTGATGACCACAGCAGTTAAGTCCCATAGTGCTCAGAGCCATTTGAACCATTCGGTACTGTTTATTTACTTATACACATTCGTTTTAATCAGTAGATGTACCACTTATGTAAAGTACTGGCTGTATGACATGTGGACTAGACACTAACGTATGGATTAAAACAAAACCATGTGATATACTTAGTACATTGTAGTAATGTGTTTATTGTTCGGGTACAGCTTCGTCTACGTCTACGTATGAAGCACCTCATCAGATATAATAATACACGATAAGAGCCTATACATAATGTCACGTTCAGGGTTTCCGTTCGCCGTTGTATAGAATCTGACGATGTTAATCGATTTTAGTCATTGGCTGTTAGTTATATCATAGGGTAAGAGCACATAAACAGTTTGACAATGCCGGTAATAGCCGAACCGCACAGCTTCCCTGTAATCGAAAATCTAGCCCGGCCACTTGCGCAGGTACGCATTTAACCCTGAGGGGAGATCGCAGAAGAAAAAGCCAACGGAGGAGAAATTAATCGAATTATGCCCCGCGCACAGCGCACCGGATACGTGCAGGTACGGCGGAGCGAGGGGGAGTATAATTCGCCAAAACACAGCCGGGCCTAACTGCGAGTAATGGCACGAGACGTACTGCCTTCCAGTGGGAGGATCGCAGAAGACACACACCGCGCCCAGAACGCGCCGCTCCGGGCGGAACCCATCGCCCTCCCTCGCCGAAGAATGTCTTTATAACAGCCATCATTAGCCGCTAAATCATTAGGAAAAGGCTAAACGTACAAATGGCCGGGCAATTGGACTGGAAAGCTACGTCCCTAACTAATAGCGCTCCTATAAAAGCCGGCGCATTCCGGTCGGCCATCGGACGGGGCGGAGGGACAACCCCCATAATGATACGGATCGCTCGCGCGCGCAGTGCGCTCCCACGGCGTGTAGCCGCGCTGGCGTGGTCACGTCCCGCCGCTATGCCCCCTCTCTACCCGCCCGCCGAGCTGGACGGGAATCTCGTGGCCCGAGTGAGTGTCCAGTCACTTTCCGGCGTCTGTTTCGCAGATGTCGTGCCGAGAAAATCGCAGTTTGGTTTTTCCTACGTTTTTATACGTTCGTTTTCCAGACATTACATGCTGCATGTGTCAAACGGACGTCCAGCCGGAGTGGCCGAGGGGTTCTAGGCGCTACAGTCTGGAACCGCGCGACCACTACGGTCGCAGGTTCGAATCCTGCCTCGGGCATGGATGTGTGTGATGTCCTTCGGTTAGTTAGGTTTAAGTAGTTCTAAATCTAGGGGACAAATGACCTCGTCTGGTAAGACCCATAGTGCTTAGAGCCATTACTTTCCGGACAACTCTCTTACATACTAACATCGGCACATTCATTCGATTTGTGGAGTTTGACGTATAACAAGGTCGAAGATACTCGAAATTCTGATAAAATCAGGAATATGCAAGACAGATAATATACAATATTTTTTAGGAATCAAGAGGGAGCAAAAAGAATGGATGACGAAGTACGAAGGGCTCGGATTGAGAAGGGTGCAAGACGGGGGTGCACTCTATCGTCACTGCTATTAAATATGCACGTCGAAAAAGAGATGATGGAAATAAAAGTATGGTTCTAGAGCGGGATTAAAATTCGGTGTGAAAGGAGATCATTCAGAAGATTTGCTGATGATACTGCTATCCTTAGTAAAAGTAAGAATTGCAGGACCTGTTAAAAGTGATTAGTATTTATTGTCCGCCTTGAATGCTATAAGTTTTCTACAATGACTGGTTCCGTTCAACACGAACTATCCTCGGACCTGTAGTTCAAAGCACATTAAGTAATCACCAAATACTACGAAATACAACGTTGTTATTATACCATACCGCCAAACATCGAATGTACCAGAATGTAACTGCCGCGCGGGATTAGCCGAGCGGTCTGAGGCGCTTCAGTCATGCACTGTGCGGCTGGTCCTGGCGGAGGTTCGAGTCCTCCCTGGGGCATGGGTGTGTGTATTTATCCTTAGGGTAATTTAGGTCAAGTAGTGTGTAAGCTTAGAGACTGATGACCTTAGCAGTTAAGTCCCATACGATTTCACACACATTTCAACATTTTTGAACAGAATGTACCTGACGCTATCGGTTACAACAGTAACCCGTCCGACTTACCAGCAAAATTTATATACGACGTCATAGGATGAAATAGTGATTTGATAGCATCCACGTTGTTCATACAGTCTTCAAGGCAACAGCTAACACGTGGCGTCTGATACACTTGTTACATATGAATGAAAAATATATGACTACACTGAACTAATAATCATTTTTGTTTGTTTGTTGAGAATACTTTTATTGGAAACTCTTCATTAAAACTTGTGGTTTGGCAGGGGTAAGTCAGTGTTGGAAGCTACCTTGCGGCGTCTACGAACAACGTAAATTCTACCAAACCACTATTTTATCCTGTGACGTAGCATGTAAATTTTGCTAATAAACTGGACAGGCTACTTTTGCAATCGATACATTCTGGTATATTTGATGTTCGATTGTGAGGTACAGTGAAAGCTTCGTATTTCGTAGAGTATTTGTTAATTAGTTATTTTACTTTTATCTGCAGCTCTGAGGATGGTTCATGTTGAACCGAAAGGGGACATTTTAAAAAATTAAAACATTCAATGTGGGAAATAAAAAAATCTGTTTTATAACCAGCAATTTTCAAGGCTTCGACTTCGAAAATGATTTCGACGTAGAAAAAACGACGATGCATTCGGTCCTGTAATCGGCTAGAAAGTCGGCAGCCGTAGTGAGGGGTTCGGGTTAGATTTGTGGTGTGCTGAACGTGTTTAGTATATTGGCCACTTACGGGAAGAGCGGCGGGTATACGAGACGCACAGTAGCACACGAGGTAAACACGACGGGAGCAGCTTAGGCGGGTAATCGGAGCGGCTAGCGGCGAACATTCTTTATGGCCCGGGCTACATACAGCCGCCGGCTTAGCGCCTAACTGGCCAGTTAAGATTAGTCTGCAGCCCGGCACATAAAGAGCGCTGCCGCAGTCGCCCGTGCTCCACATCTTTTACTCTGGCCAGCCGCTGAGGGTGGCAGCAAGTGTCGAAAAACTGGCTGTAATAGTGGTGCTGTACCTGCCACTGTAGATCGCGCTTGATGTCGCAGTGGGCGAAAGGTATTTCGAATTCACACCAAGCTATCTATATTTAATGAGCTGAATAAACGAGGTTTAGATAAGAATAGGCGGACTTGTTTGGAAGGATTTTATTCCGTTACCCAGTCAGCATCGCAATTTTATTGCTGAAGCATCTTCAAATTACTAATAGCGCCCAGTATGCATAATTAGATAACGGTGTGTACAAAAACATGGAAACACCAGAAACAAAGCTCTTCACCAAGTCTAATGCGTTCTAGGTAACCTATCGGCATGCAGAACAGCTTCCAGCAATCTCAGAATGGATAAACACAGGTGGTGTATGGTTTTCCGGAGAATCTTAACCCATTCTTCCTGCAAAATAGTAGCAAGTTCAGGTATAGTTGATGGAGGTGGATAACGATCCAAAAAAGACCGCAAAGGCGCAATAATATCGAGATCTGGTGACTGTGGTGTCCAGGGGAGATGTGAGAATTGATCCTTGTGCTCACAAAACCACTGCCGGGCGATGGGAGCTGTAGTCTTGGGACACAGCATCACCGGTAGGAACGACCATAGTACCATAGGATGAACTTGGTCAGCCAATATGATCACATATTCCGCGGCAGTAATGCAATCTTGCAGTGTAACCATGGTGCCATACCACGATGTGGGTGCTCAAATCATCGAAGAACCACCGACATGTTTCACTCCTGCGACGTAAACTCGGCCAAAAGTTGGAAACAGTGTGAAACAAGACTCATCCGACCGAACGCCTTTTCTCCGTTGCTCCAAAGTCCAGCGTTTACTGCTCCGGCACGACGTTTTCAAGTTACGATTATCTGCATCATTGCTGACTGGTTTTGGAATTCCAGCCTGCTCTGCAGTTCCCTGCTTATGGACTTCCTTTCGTCTTGTTTTGGTGCTGACAGAGTTCGCGAGCGCGACATTCTGTTCTGCAGAGACTTGCAGCTGTTGTCCTCTTTATTTTTCATCACAGTCCTCTTAAATGACTGTCTTTCACGATCACTCAACACACACTTTCGTCCGCGTTGTGTCTTAGCGGATAATGTTTTTGTGCTTTCTCCTTATGTGATATAAATCTCCTATATAGTGCCTCTTGAAACACCTTGGTTACGAAAGCACCCACCATACGACAACAGACAATAGCCACTTTCGAATTCACTTAGCTCCGACATAATCATTCACAACTATACAAAACACCAGAGCATCGTGCAGGCTTGACTAACATGTGCATTATGTTCAAGCTGTGTTTCCATAATTTCCTCCAACTCCTGTACATCTCGGATTCTGTTCAATGTAGCCTTGCGTACACTAATTGTACCATATTCAAGTATACGTTCAGTTTTCTTAATTTTTTCCTTCGTGGCCATAATATAAAGTACGTAAATTGGTAGAAGTAGTATATTTCTTCGATTGCTACGTGATGAACGATGCTTTTCTCTTAGCGTCTGCTATTCCGGTGTTTTAAGGATTTCTGAACGCATTCACCTTCTCTAAACACGACGAAGTTATCATTTCGTCTTCAGATCTTCTGAATTTCTTCCGTTAATCCAACACGATAAAAGTCTCAGATTGGCGAATATTACTTAAAAACTGGTCAAACGAGGAATATTTAAGCGATCTGCTTGGTCGGTGAATTACCGTCACCAAGTATTCTTCCGAAAAATTTCAGTCTGGTACATGCGTTCCTAAAACGATATTTATGTATGTGGCCATTACAACTTAACTAGTTCCTACTAATGTTCCTCGATACCTGGCATTTGTGAGTGAGTGTGCTGACTGATCTGTGATACTGTAGCCAAATGATATCGTATCTTTTCGTCCATTTACATGCATTTACGTCACACTCATCTACGCGAATGATTCATTTGTTGTTCTTGAAGTTTTCCTGGCATACTGAGAATCCGATGGGATACCGGGGTGGGAGCGAGATGACGCCGACTTTCCACCACGATATTTCAGTTGACAACCAGCTTCAGTTGATTTTCACACTGGAAATGAAGTTCCACGCATCTTGACAGAGCATAGGGGAACGAAACGGGAGACCTGCACCGCCGTACTTGGCGAGGTCCAAATGCCGTTGCCTTCCTCCGACCGTAATGAGGGTGAATGATGATGATGAAGACGACACAACAATACCCAGTCATCTCGGGGCAGGTGAAAATACCTGACCTCGCCGGGAATCGAACCCGGGATCCCGTGTTCGGGAAGCGAGAACGCTACCGCGAGACCACGAGCTGCGGACAATTTCACAATAGAAGAATGTAATGCGTAAAATTCACCTGTTTGTCAGCTGAAATATTGTGGCGAGATGTCTACGTCATCCGGCTGCTGTTCCGCATTCTCATCGAATGCTTCATTTATATTAAAAAATGCTATAGCGCGAATATCTAATACATTATGAGGTACTATGACTTTACAGACTTGAGCGTATCAGGTTTTTCCCCCCTTACAGCACAGACATGATTCAGTGTTGCTGAGCTATCGCTACGTGGATATGTCTGTAGCTAGTTCCAAGATAATTCGTGCTATCTGATGACAGCCTATAGCGACAAGACAGACGTTCTTGTGATTATGTTGCTATGCACGTACTAGACAATCTGAACAAATCTGAGGAAAGCAAACGGCGAATAAAAATAGCGTTTTGCGCTCCCGTCGTGCAGTTTCGCTCCTACTATCACATTCCATTCTCTATACAGCGCCGCCTGACGCCTCACTTAATCAAAGCCCGCGGGTTTTCGGTCGCACCGTTGAGTCCTGGCGCTTTCATAATCCTCAACACGCGGCCATTACCACGTTGCTGTGCCCCATTGGCGCTTCGTACACGGGCACTCCGACTGCGTAGAGGGGGGCAGATGCTGCGCTCTCCTCCCCTGTGAACTAGCGCCCAACAAAGAGTGCAGTAATATATGGCGCTCCTCCAAAACAGACAGTGGCCAACCGAACAGCAAACCGCGCACACAGACCAGGCGGCCTCTTTTTGTCATCCGGAGAGGCAGGGCAACGAAAAAAAAAGAGACTAGGACAAAGCAAATACATCTTCGGTAGCGCGTTGGAGGGCTTGTGCGGAAATACGCTGTAAACAGTAACCACAAGGGAAGGCGAGCAATACACTCCCTTTCCCCCTCCACTTAACCTGCACTTCATATCCGAATACCCCACCACCAGAGGATAGCCCCTCCCTTTGTTCGGACAGTGACGCGCCCTTCGGTGGCAAAAAAGAGTGTGCCAAAACTGATCTGTGGCATAGTCTGCAGAGATTTTTTGTGCAGTATACACTTTTTGTCTCTTTTTAGGACTTTGAGTGAGTCACGATGAAGGCAATAAAGCCACTTGCGACCAGCTGCAACAGTGACTCTGGAGGGGATACCTGCGCTTCGTACGATACAGGTAATTACGGACAGACCCTTTCAGGCTTTAAGCTGATTTGGTTACGGCGTTAAAGTATCCACACCTCATATCATGCAAACATAGGATATACATCCCCAATTTGAATGGCAAGGAAAAAATCCTAGACGTATTACGAGTAGTATTTAGCGAAACCTATGTTGGAACACTTGTAGGGTCTTCAAAATATCAGAAAAGTTCGTTTGAACACCCCAGATTTTTTACTATGCATGGTCCAACTCGATGTATACAACCACTAATTTAGGGATGAGCATTGACAGTAAATTGAAGAGAGGAAAAAGAGTGCCTGTTATCGACATGCTACACGATAAGAGTGTTGTCATTAGCTATGAAATCGCTTTATCGTGCAAAATGGACGAAACACAAGAAACACAAGAATAGTAAACAAATTGTAACCTAGCCCGTGGTATCTATTTGAAGAGTAGAAGAGACAAGGCGCACGGGACGAGTACATTAATGAACATGAAAGAAAAAATTACTAATTACCATTAAACAAAACAGCTCTATTCATGATCGGGCAAACGGGAGCCAGACTTTAAATTTACCAAATAAAACTCAGAACATTTTCCACTAGGGGAGAAAATTTTACTATACGATCCTCTTAGATTTCAAAAAGAATATCTAAACAAAATATTAAAAAAAGGCAATGAGCATAAAATGACTGAATAATGCTTTATCTACAGTCAAGTATCCTTTAGAAATTCAAAGTAATGTCGAAAACAATGTACCATAAATTAACAATAAAACACCACTGTCATTGCAACAATAGGCGTCTACTGTAAAGTGTTTCTTATGGGAAAATTGCACTCGCAACATCTTTGATGGATTATACTAATACTTTTCAATCCTACTAAGCTCAACATCACATTTATTAAGGGTTAGCGTTGATTCAGTTTTTCAAGCATTCAGATGGGAAAAATGATGGTCAAAATGTAAATGTAGTTGTATCGTTATGGTATTGATGTCAATTGATGGTCTGTGTGTGTGTAACCACTGCGTAGCGTATGTGCAATGTATTCAGTGACCTGGATGAAGTATGAAAGAATGGTGTTAACATCAGTTTTGGCACTCAAAGCTAATATGTTTGCAAGTATGCATCTGGAAAAAGAGCATGATACAAAATAGGCCTAGTCCTCAAACCAGACCTGTACATAATTATATGTCTAAATGAATGATTTACTTAACTCGTAATTATGATTCTCTTTGTATTCAACTCGGATTTCTTATATATAAAATTGGTCTGTGGACGAACAAACCACTGTTACTACTGCTCCTACGTCTACTACAGCTAGTAACAGAAGTTCTGATTTTTAATATTGTGCACCAGAAATAATAAAACTGAAAAGTTCATAAATTTCTAAAATTCGTGTCATCGTTTGTTGCAGACTTTCAGATGTGTGTCTGGAACATCAGAATCAAGGCTAACTCATCGAGAACTGGAAATTAGTCTTGAAGTATCGATAGTATAAAAAGAAGAAATGTACTACCATTTTTTCTAAGGTTAAAGTTGATTTTGCTAACACACAGTAAACTAGACAGACAGTTAACTAGGTACACGAAGGAACACCTGAAACTAGTCGACAAAAGCACAACAAAATATAAAAAGGATAAAACTTCGTATCTAAAAAGTGACCGAACTTCTTACTCAATAAGAGGGGTTCTGTTCACGTAAGTGTGTTTCATTTTTTTCGTATATTTAATTTACCGTAGCTCCTCAGAGGGCAAAACGAATGGCAGTTCTCTTATTTCTAAAAATCTACATATAATGTCACTTGCTGGTAACTAAATTTCTTTTGCAACGTGTGACAGTACCAACATTACTGTTGCTGCATTTATATTATAGTGGTACTTAGATACATTCTCCTTGTATTGAAATATGCACAGGATATTCGTTTGCTTGATGCAAACGTAAACTATCGAAGTCTCTTGTGCTGTAGTAGTATGTGCCAGGTACAACTAGCGATGGGTGTTTATTAGAAACTAATGCGAGTTTTGAAAATTACCAAGTGCATCTACACCGCACTCAAAGTTTAAACACATTTAATTACTTTTTTTTGTAGATACATTAAAAATTATAAGCCACTGAGACATACAGGAGTCTGGAGAAAATGGAAATATTTTTGAGAGGAGTCAGCGGCAAGTGGATTCGCTAGGCTAGGTGATTCTTGAGTTCCGGGAAAAAGTTATTCATTAAGTATTTTTGGTGACTATACTTCTAAATTTGTAAATGCATATTAAAGAATATACAGAACATAATCGAGAGTTCAAAAATTCACGTGCTAAACAATTTATGCCACTGGTTGGAAAAGATTTTTGTTTGAAGAGCCTAAAGTTATACATTTAGTCCATATTCGGAGGAACACTTGTCCTATCCCTCGACAGGGCAGTTTTAACTTGACGCTACTTCCTGTCTTCTTCCTCCTGTACGTTACACAGGGGCCCCCACCGCCTTGTGTATAATAACATTTTAAAATAGACGACTGCCTCTCCAGCACTCGAACAAAAAGCAGACGAAACATTTTTGTACTCAATAAATATTTTATCCGAGACAATTTACAGGGCCGTAAAGAATACAAATATGAAGCTGGATCTAAACCTGGCACCCCATCGGACACAACAGAGCGCTCTCGTTGTGTGTGTAATAAATTTGCACTGGGAAAGAATAGGGCGGCGGACAGTGGAGTAGCGTACCGCGCTCAGTGTTTAAACGAGACCGCGAGGATGTTGACGCAGCGCCGCCGTGTTGTAACAACAGGCGCGTCTTCTGGTTCCTGTCACACCGCCCGTATTAATGTTCAGCCAGTCAAAATACTCGCCCCCGTCGCCTTGTCTGGCTCACGGCTCCCAGACAAGGCGGATTTCCGTAGTCTCTCCGGTCACGAGAAATGAAAGTAGCAAGAGGCCCCCCTATGTCCTTCGGGTTACAGGATGGAAAGCGAAATCGTAACTATTGTAGGTAGGCTGTGTAGGTTTTTATGTTGGTAACGCCACGTAGTGCTCTGTATGAAAATCACTGACTGCGCTGCGTGCAGTCTGTGGCTGGTTTGCATTGTTGGAATATTCGCTATTGTAGTTTTGAACAGTTGGATGTGAACAGCGCTTAGCGTTGCACAGTTGGAGGTGAGCCGCCAGCAGTGGTGGGTGTGGGGAGAGAGATGGCAGAATTTTGAGAGCCGACGATCTGGACGTGTGTCCATCAGAAAGAGTAAATTTGTAACACTGGATATCACGAACTATATATGATGACTTTTGAATATTATTAAGGTAAATGCATTGTTTGTTCTCTATCAAAATCTTTCATTTGCTAACTATGCCTATGAGTAGTTAGTGCCTTCAGTAGTTAGAACCGAGCGAGGTGGCGCAGTGGTTAGACACTGGACTCGCATTCGGGAGGACGACGGTTCAATCCCGCGTCCGGCCATCCTGAATTAGGTTTTGCGTGATTTCCCTAAATCGCTCCAGGCAAATAACGGGATGGTTCCTCTGAAAGGGCACGGCCGACTTCCTTCCCCATCCTTCTCTAATCCGATGAGACATGACCTCGCTGTCTGGTCTCCTTCCCCAAACAACCCAACCCCCCCTCCCCAGTAGTTAGAATCTTTTATTTAGCCTGCAGTATTGGCGCTCGCTGTATTGCAGTAGTTCGAATAACGAAGATTTTTGTGAGGTAAATGATTCATGAAAGGTATAGGTTATTGTTAGTCAGGGCCAGGGACTACTGAAAGTCAGATTACGTTGCGCTAAGAATATTTTGTGTCAGTTTAGTGTTGATCAGAATAAGTAAAGAGAGAAATGTCTGATCACGTTCAGTTCTGCTCAGCTGTTTGAAAATCAAATAACGTAAGACGTTTATCAGCACAATTATTCATAATTTTTTCTAATGGGAGGTTTCACTATGTCGTAGGCATTAATCATATCGCTATGATAAAAAGTGTAGAGCCAAGAGAACATGTTACCGATGAGAAAGCTGTAATGCAAGGCTGCAGATAGCCCCGACCGTTGTTCAATTTGCGCGTCGAAGAAAGTATGATGGAAGTGAGAGAAAATTATGGAAGAGGAATAAAAGGAAGGAAGCTTAGGATTTAATTTACTGTCGACGACGGAATCATTAAATGGAGAACTAGCGCGCGGACTGCGAAAAGAAATCGGCCGTGCCCTTTCCATAGCAACCATTTCGACATTTACCTGAAGTTTTTCCTGATTGACACTCTCTCTCTCTCTCTCTCTCTCTCTCTCTCTCACACACACACACACACACACACACACAGCAAACTTCCTTGAAATTTGAAATTTTAGGTTGAAAATATCGTAGTGAGATAAATGTAAACCGAGTTTTAACTTGGAGAGGTCAAGTAACGTAGGGAGTCTGTGAGAAACTTAAATATGAGTAACTGACTCGTGACCGAGCGGTTCTAGGCGCTTCAGTCTGGAACCACGCGACCGCTACGGTCACAGGTTCGAATCCTGCCTCGGGCATGGATGTGTGTGATGTCCTAAGGTTAGTTAGGTTTACGTAGTTCTATGTTGTAGGGGACTGACGACCTCAGATGTTAAGTCCCATACTGCTGAGAGCCATTTGAACCATTTTCTTAACTGACTCGCGGTTTGAAAAACGACGCTCTCCTGAATGCGTATGAACTAATGTCAAAGCCAAACAAATAGCAAAGCCATGGTTTACAGAGGACATGGCTCTTCTGGCCGGATTTGAGACTAGATTTTTTATATTGTTGATATAAGGTCCTCGAGGCAACCGCTGGGAAGTGGGGCTATATGTACGGTTTCTGGACCTCACCACATCTGAGCAGCTTAGACGGTACTGCGTGTCCCCAGTTCAGGAAATTTGCTTCAGATATCGTTGATCCTGTTCACGGTCTGTTAAGGGATTTCCACAACCCTCAGTTTTCGTGATGCCAGAGGCTAATTCTTATTATGATATCATCCAGTGATGGTTGTCTGAAGCTGGCCGCACCTACATTCTAGGTTGATTTGATGCTCCTCGGTTAGATTGAGAAGCTGTTCCTTCCTTTCAACCCATGGGTCGAATGCAGTACAGTGGGTGTTGTTTGCACTGTCTCGTTGAAAGCAGTAGCCTCCCATCGAAATGTCGGTCGAGAGATTAAAAGGAACGGACAGCATTATACGGTATAAGGTTATACGACGCAGTTGGTGAAGAGAAGTAGAAAGGAGAATGACGAATTGGTTAACATCAAAATTGCTAACGGCACAATAGGAAGCCACATTAGGCAAGGTGGCCGAAGCATTGAAGTTATTAAAAATAAATTAGCACATGCGAAAATACTTTCCTCAGTGGAGGAGGAAGGCGAGGAGGAGGAAGAGGAGGATGAGATTAGTGTTTAATATCCCTTCGACAACGAGCTGTTTAGAGACGGAGCACATGCTTGAATTAGGTAAGGATTAAGGATGGGGAAGAAAATCAGCCGTGCCTTTTCAAAAGAACCATCCCGGCATTTGCCTGAAGCGGTTTAGGGAAATCACGAAAAACTTATATCACGATGGCCGGACGCAAATTTTAGCCTTCGTTCGCCCGAATGTGAGTTCATTCTGCTAACCCCTGCGCCACCTCGCTCGGTTTTTCCTCAGTAGAACAGTTCTCTAATGGTATCAGATATTGATACGAAAATGAGGACGGAGTTCTTGAAACTGAACGCCTCGATGATCACATTGTGTGGAAATGGAAGGTGGAGAGAAAGAAACTAGAAACGTCTGAGATGTGGTGCTATCGGAGAATTTAAAAAATTAAATGGATAGATAAAGTACTGAAAGAAGAAGCACTAGAAAGGATAGGTGAGGACTGAAGTCTGAAAACACCTACCAGAGGGAAGGATAGGTTAATGGGACATCTGCTAAGGATCTGCTAAGGTAGTTATGGGTAGCTAAGTTGGAGCTGGTACAAGTGTGGGACGGGGGGGGGGGGGCGAGAGGGGAAGGAGGGGAGAGAAGGGTCAGGAGGGGGTGAAGGGGGTTGTTGTTGTTGTTGTAGTCTTCAGTCCAGAGACTTTTTTGATACAGCACTCCATGCTACTCTATCCTGTGCAAGCTTCTTCATCTCCCAGTACCTACTGCAGCCTACATCCTTCTGAATCTGTTTAGTGTATTCATCTCTTGGTCTCCCTCTACGATTTTTACCCTCCGTGTTGCCCTCCAATACCAAATTGTTGATCCCTTGATGCCTTAGAATATGTCCTACCAACCGATCCCTTCTTCTAGTCAAGTTGGTGCCACAAATTTCTCTTCACTCCAATTGTATTCAGAACCTCCTCATTAGTTATGTGATCTACCAATCTAATCTTAAGCATTCTTCTGTGGCACCACATTTCAAAAGCTTCTGTTCTCTTCTTGTCTAAACTATTTATCGTTGACGTTTCACTTCCATCCAGGGCTGCACTTGGTACAAATACTTTCAGAAGCGACTTCCTGACACTTAAATCTATACTCGATGTTAACAAATTTCTCTTCTTCAGAAACGCTTTCCTTGCCATTGTCACTCTACATTTTATATCCTCTCTACTTCGACCATCATCAGTGTTTTTGCTCCGCAAATAGCAAAACTCCTTCACTACTTTAAGTGTCTCATTTCCTAATCTAATTCCCGCAGCATCGCCCGATTTAATATGACTACATTGCATTATCTTCGTTTTGCTTTTGTTGATGTTCATCTTATATCCTCCTTTCAAGACACTGTCCATTCCGTTCAGCTGCTCTTCCAGGTCCTTTGCTGTCTCTGACAGAACTACAATGTCATGGGCGAACCTCAAAGTTTTTATTTCTTCTCCATGGATTTAAATTCCTGCTCCAAATTTTTCTTTTGTTTCCTTTACTCCTTGCTCAATATACAGATTGGAAGGCATCGGGATAGGCTACAACCCTGTCTCACTCCCTTCCCAACCACTGCTTCCTTTTCATGTCCCTCGACTCTTATAATTACCATCTGGTTTCTGTACAAATTGTAAATAGCTTTTTGCTCTCTGTATTTTACCCCTGACATCTTCAGGATTTGAAAGAGTCAACATTGTCGAAAGCTTTCTCTAAGGAGGTAGCAAAACAAAATTGGCCTGGACAATGTTTCATGCACCATAACACAGGCAACACAACTTACGTCATGCACAACAGGAGTTGGGTTATTACGTGAAGGCGCATGAACTATTTTTTTGGGCCAGTGCTACTTTGCCCATCCAGAAGTAGCAGCAGACCATCATATCAGAAGTGACGCTGGCAGGTAGCGGCAGCGAGATGCGCTCCCGGATGCGAGCGCAGTGCTGCAGCCACTGTGTGGTCCCGCCTGCCGCAGCGACAGCCACTGCCCTGGCCACAGTCGTGCTGCGCGCCGGCCGCTGATTGCAGTCGCATCGCAGGCGCTTTCCATACTCGTGATCGCCGGGACAAAGGCTCCGTATGTCGCCGCGAACAATGCGGCCGCGGTTGCGGCGGGAGGAGGCCGGTGCGAAAGGTCGCCAGTTCGAAGCCCCCGGCGCGCTTTAATGACGTCGCGAGCGTTCGCACCCGCCGCTCGGCTCGCGCCGCCGTTAAATTTTATGGGGCGACGCAAGCCGACCGGAGGGACGGCGCGAGGCAAGAAAAGCAGGCCAGCGCTTCCCACAAGAAACAGACAGATGTGGCCAGCGAAGGGCCGAGCGAATCGGAACGGTGCCTGCTGCAATCGGCGTGGGCGGTCCAGCAACAGGGGTCGCCATTAAAGAAGTTCTCTTTGTGAGGCATTAAACGTTATGTTAGAGGGTGTGAAGTGGGCGGCCCGGCGTACTGCAGTGTGTCAACATGGCATTGACTCAATCTGTCGGAAGTCCCCTGCAGAAATATTAAGCCGTACTGTCTCTGTAGCCGTCCATAACAGCGAAAGTTTTGCCATTCAGGAGTTTGTGTACGGACTAACCTCTCGATTATGTCGCATAAATGTTTGGTGGGATTCTTGTCGGGCAATCATGCCGACCAAATCCTTCGCTCGAACTGTCCAGAATGTTCTAACATGGCACATTGTCATCCATACAAATTCCATCGTTGTTTGAGTACATGAAGTCCATGAACGGTTCAGTTGGATCAGAGGACCCATCAGTTCCATGTAAACAGCCCATACCATTATGGAACCACCACCAGCTTGAACAGTGCCTTGTTGACAACCTGGGTTCATGGCATCGGAGGTCTGGGTCAAACTCGAAGTCTACCATCAATTCTTACCAAATGAAATTGGGACTCATCCGACCAGGCCACGGTTTTCCAGTCGTCGAGGCTCCAACCGATTTGGTCATGAGCCCAGGAGAGGCGCTGCAGGCAGTGTCGTTCAAAATGATTCAAATGGCTCTGAGCACTATGGGACTTAACTTCTGAGGTCATCAGTCCCCTAGAACTTAGAACTACTTAAACGTAACTAACCGAAGGACATCACACACATCTATGCCCGAGGCAGGATTCGAACTTGCGACCGTAGCGGTCGCGCGGTTCCAGACTGTAGCGCCTAGAACCACTCGGCCACTCCGGCCGGCGGCGGTGTCGTGCTGTTTGCAAAGGCACTAGCGTCGGTCGTCTGTTGCCATTAGTCCATTAACGCAAAATTTCGCCGCACTGTCCAAACGGATACGGTCCTCATCGTCCCGCATTGAATACATGCCGTAACTTTACGCATTGTTGCTTTTCTGTTAGCGCCGACAACTCTACGCAAGCGCCGCTGCTCTCGGTCGTCAAGTGAAAGCCGCCTGCTACTGCGTTGTCCGTGGTGAGAAGTAATGCCAGAAATTTGGTATTCTCGGTACTGTGGATCTCGGAATATTGATTTCCGCAACTATTTCCGGAATGGGTTGTCCCATGCGTCTAGTTCCAACTACCAATCATTGTTCAGTCTGTTAATTTCCGTCGTGCGCGCCATAATCATGTCGCAAACCTTGAATCACCTGAGGACAGATGACTGCTCCGTCAATGCACTGCACTTTTATACTTTGTGTACGCAATACTACTGTCATATGTATATGTGCATACCGCTACCCAATGACTTTTGCAACATCAGTGTTCAGCATATTCCGAAGTCAACGCACAGTGCATACGAACCCCACAGAATGCGTACGCCCTGCCGCCACTCAGGGGCACAATAATATAAGTAAAGACCTAGCGTCACGAATAAGTGTCAGCGAACATTTTGTCTCTGAGAAAAGTTGTTCTCCAATATGTGACCTGTCAACTCTAGACGTTTGACGCAAAGACTCTGAAACACCTTGCGTAGCTTAAATGAGGCCCTGTCATAAAAAACTCAACTGAATTATTAAATAATTTGGTAATACTTCAGCCTTGTTCAAAAAATAAGCCAAATAAAACAGTAAACTGGGAAGCTAGATTTGGTTCTGGTATTATTTTCAATAAGTGAAGAGAAAAATTTTAGTTATATGTATTTGAAGTCTATTTGCTTCAAGTAACAGCATGAAATTTGGGAAGAGGGAGGAGCCCCATATATTGATAAATATTGTTTTAAATAAACGATTTTGCATCAAAATAAGGGTGCCTCACTCAGCACGTGGAGGGGTAGAGACACCAACATCAAACTTCCACTGGTGGAAGGTTAATCTAGTGCAAGGTGTAATAGTGTGACAAAAATGTTAATAAAACAACTTTCCTCATGAAAGTCTTAAACAACAACATACAAAAATCTAAACCACACATGAACGAAATACACGATAACGAACACAAAGCTTCGTGACAATGGTGTGTTACTTACCAAAACCAGTGCTGACTATTTAACCTAGTCTGGCATCTCAAAGGCAATAATTTTGTCTGCAAAATTTACTATGAATCGAAAAGAAACGCTGAATACAGTACAAAAGTATGTTCACCAGCTAGCAGAATTTAAAAAAAAAAAAAAAAAAAAAAAGTAATGATTTACTGAACAATACTTCTTGCGGTCCAACCTCATTTCCAGGTGGCGTGTTACGTTCCAGTAAGGCTTCCGCACTCAGCACATGGAGAGGGAGAAACACCGACATCACACTTTCACTTTTGGGACGTAAATAATTGGAAAGGTGTGACGGAAGTAAGAGCTGAGGCTCAGCATACTGGCATGCTCCAGCAGACGAACAAAACGGTGATACGCACAGAAAGTTTGTTTGAGATGTGACGAGTGCGCATTTAGAAACTGGTAGATGGTAGCTAACACGGAGGAGTACCTCTCTGACATCTCACAAGGACAAGTAGGAAATATATAAAATTGTAGAGAGAGGTTAAGGCTAATGTAAACGGATGCAAGTTGATGTAGGTTACAGTACAGTGGTACGAAGCTTGTGCATGTTAGACTAGCTTATTTGTTTTGCAACAAATGGACAGTATGCCGTCATCTGACGGATTATGCAGGTTTGTGGTGGTCTTACATTTACAGTGTCATTCAAACGCCATGTCCCACAGGACAAATAGGACGAACCAGAACTCCATCGACAGACTTTCAGAGGTGGTATTGTGGGCTAAAACAAGGAAAAAAAATCTGGTGATCACAGGCTCTAAAATGCATACCTTAGGGGCTGCGTGCACTTGTACATCTTCGCTACTGTGAAACACATCTCATCTACTGAACAAGTTCACACCCTTAAGTTATGCCCCTTGGAGCCATTGTTTATTCGATGTATTTCTTTTTGTTTTGGTCCGTATGGAAAGTAAAGAGGTTGCAGTAGAAGAAATGTAACGGCAGTAACACAATGGGTCTTGTTGCGCCTGAATAATGGTGCTGTGCGCTTACTGCTGTTACTTGTTTTCATGTTTTCAGTGTTGTTTTCTACTCGTTAAGCCTGTATTTTGGAGTTAAATACAATTTTTTTACGTTTTCAAATAACCAATGGCGCATACTTCTCTGGTTGAACAGCATGTATGACATGTGGCGTTGTTACAATAGATATTTCTCCGCTGTGAAGGCCGGCCGGTGTGGCCGAGCGGTTCTAGACACTTCAGTCCGGAACCGCGCGACCGCTATGGTCGCAGGTTCGAATCCTGCCTCGGGCATGGATGTGTGTGATGTCCTTAGGTTAGTTAGGTTTAAGTAGTTCTAAGTTGTAGGGGACTGATGACCTCACCTCAGATGTTACGTCCCATAGCACTCAGAGCCATTTCTCCGCTGTAAAGATGATCCATGATCGAAACCGTAGTGAATAAATGTACTGTACGACAGTACAGTGTGCATAATGCATTTCTCCAAGTATATCGACGCTGTTGACAGTTGTTTGAAAATTTTTTAAAAACTATTAATTTTTCTCCATGGGAAAGAAAGATTCTTCTTTCTTTCTATATAGTATTTCTCATTCTCTACTCTTAAAGGTAGCGCCGGCTTTCAGCTAAATACCGAGCGTGCTCATATTGGATAAAAAGGTAGTCCCACTTAAGAATATGTGTGGGTGGATTTCCAGCTCTAGAATTAGCTTTATAACAAAGAGAAAGCTCCCGAAAATTCTGTTTAGAACCAGTGGATGGGAACTATTTTTAATTTAATTCTGGGACGGTGTGCACCAGAAAAACATTTCAAAGCCTACTGAATGTGAAATTGTATTTAATTATTGCATGTATATGCAGAGTGAAGCCGATGACTTGCTCGAGACGTGCAATGTACCTATGTGACTAGCGACAGCATCGGCAGCGACTGTTTTCCGATTTTTCCTTCTTGTAAAGTTCGCAGGTGCTCGAACCGAGCAACATCGCCCTACAGAGAAATGGTGAGCGAATACTTTGCAAGCAGCGGTCATTCAGATGTTCAGCGAGTCATTCTTCTGTTTTCTCTACTGTACAGGCTGTCTTTCTCTCGACGCTTCTGTTCTCATCTTCACCCCCCTCCCCTCCCCTCCCCTACCCCCACCCTCCCACTACAAAATTTCAGCAGCGCTGCTTGAGCAGAAAGGGGCCATCTGTCGGTGTATGGCTTCGGACCGTATCGATTTCGGGCTCGATTCGGCCACCTCGACCGTAGAGAATTATTGATTTCCTGCGAGTAATTAGAGTGATTAATACGACCCCGGAGAGTGTACGTCTGCTGGGAAGGTTTCTGTTCTCCCTCACCTCCATCGTATTCCTTTCGTAGGCCAGATGTACGCCGGAGATAAAATTGCATATTACGGCCGCATAGGAGCGCTGGAGCGGAACTTACATTCTTTTTTCCCCCCCTCCCAAGGGGTGGGATAGGACGCTGGTTCGTCGAGGGCGATCAGCAATAAAAAGAGATACGGTAAAGCTGTTGATTTGTGCAGGGCTTTCCTCTCGTCGATGTTACTTCTTCATTTAGCAGGTTTCCATCAGATGTGTGGATGTCTGATACTCTGGAACGCTTCCAGCACATTACATATGTAATTACGTTTCCCAGTGGAAAGAGGAAAATATTTCCTACATTGCGATCCTATCAATTCCGTACTGTATAAGGCATAATTATCTCCTCCTTGAAAACATCCCCTTAGATGAAGGTACAGAGAAATATTGGAAAGTGTAATGAGACGTGTGGATCCGCAACAAGATGAGATATTTTTAATTAAGCATTCCGTATGTCGAACCACTTGTTTGAGACGTCTCTGTGCACTGTAGCACTATGTAAAAGAGATTGTCTTCACTGCCCAGCAGCCGTAACGCACCTGCTCTGCATTTCGGGAGGTTCAACAGCGAAAATGCGACGATGAAGAAGTGAAACACCAATGTTAATGACAAACGCAAATCGATGGACTTCGTCCCTTTGTCTCAAGAAACTGAAACCATTATAAAAGAACTCCAAATGAGAAAACGAAGGTAGCACTAAGTCCAACCTTTTGGAAATTTGATGTACAAAGTAACTGAACACATTACTGCACTTGACTCCTCTTATTAAATTGATTGCAACGTTAGTTTCAAAAGCATATTTGCTTGTCATATGTTCTCATATTTGTATTATTTGTCCCGTATCGTCACCAATAAAGTCTCATATTTCAGCTTCGATGTTTGTATCACAATGCGCGTGCAGTAGATTCTGCTAAGTCCAGCATGTATCATTACTTTCCCCTCCGTTCTATTTAGTTTAGTGACTTACTAATTCGACGAAACAAGATTCCCAGGCATACATTTCATATTATCATTTCCTTATTGCCCTATTTTTTACTCTCATACTTGATTATGTACTGGTGTGTAATAAGAAATGGATGTGTCGTTTGTAAAAGACATGTTTGTGGTAAACACATTTGCTAAATATTCGCGGATTACATTTAACGTAGCAAAACTTCCAGTAGTTGTAAAAGTGGTAAATACAAAGCCACTGAGAGTAAATGAAGGAGCACTGCTCTTTTATCTTCTTTCTGTGTTATCGCTTTTTGTTAATTAGAAGCTCAAGTTGAGCAGATGTAAGTTTGTTAGTCGTAAATATAGTTGATCGATGAACGTTATTTAAATCTATCTGTTGTGTTGGCTCCGTCATTGATTGAAGCCACTACCTTGTCCCTCTACCAGTTACGATGAGATTTGCAATGTTCCAGGAAAACGTAGGCGGTGTTGGCGGCGGACTATTGGGACGCGAACGACTGGACATAATTGATATTCCTTAGTTAATTACTTTTCAATTAAGAGACCGAACCCCCCGCGAGATACTTATTCCGATCATTTCTCGGCTGTATGCAGTATTTTGCAATTAAAACCGCACCGGTCTGATCGGCTTCCGTGTCCGAACAATGACGTCTGCCAGCCTGCAAATCAACTACACGAGGGTGGATTTATACAAAATAATTTGTTGCATAAAAGAAGGGAACATTACTGTGACGCATCACATTGTACGTATCTTAGTAAAACTATCAATCCTCAAAGTTAGTAGCCCCATGTCGCGGCTGTTGTATTATACTACTTTGCACCATTTTTGAATCATTAAAGCCGCAACTTTAAGAAACATTTAACAATTTTTTAACTGTCATTGCGAAATAGGGGCGCAAGGCCTCATCTGACGATTTGCGGTTTTGAAGCTGGCGATGGGAGTAAACGAAACATATTACCTACACCTACATCTACATTTATACTCCGCAAGCCACCCAACGGTGTGTGGTGGATGGCACTTTACGTGCCACTGTCATTACCTCCCTTTCCTGTTCCAGTCGCGTATGGTTCGCGGGAAGACCGACTGCCGGAAAGCCTCCGTGCGCGCTCGAATCTCTCTAATTTTACATTGGTGACCTCCTCGGGAGGTATAAGTAGGGGGAAGCAATATATTCGATACCTCATCCAGAAACGCATCCTCTCGAAACCTGGACAGCAAGCTACACCGCGATGCAAAGCGCCTCTCTTGCAGAGTCTGCCACTTGAGTTTGCTAAACATCTCCGTAACGCTATCACGCTTAACAAACAACCCTGTGACGAAACGCGCCGCTCTTCTTTGGATCTTCTCTATCTCCTCTGCCAACCCAACCTGGTACGGATCCCACACTGATGAGCAATACTAAGTATAGGTCGAACGAGTGTTTTGTAAGCCGCCTCCTCTGTTGGTGGACTGTATTTTCTAAGGACTCTCACAATGAATCTCAACCTGGCACCCGCCGTACCAACAATTAATTTTATATGATCATTCCACTTAAAACCGTGTTGTAATAAATGAAAAAGCAACATTACATTAAACGATCTAGACAGTATCACCCGTAAAAATTAACTATGTTCGAAGAATCATTTAAGGAATTTATTTTCATTACAAATTTATTAATAAAAATGCCATATAACCTTTTTATAACAATGAAATAACATTTGTGAAAATCAAGACACCGACAATCCGTATGTGATCTGCGAGTAGAATAAGAAGGGGTGGGTGGCGGATGGAGAGAGAGAGTTAGAGAGAGAGAGAGAATGGCAATTGGATCTCAATGTAGACAAGTGTAAAGTGCTGCGAATACATAGAAAGAAAGATCCTTCATCATTTAGCTACAATATAGCAGGTCAGCAACTGGAAACAGTTAAGTCCATAAATTATCTGGGAGTAGGCATTAGAAGTGATTTAAAGTGGATTTATCATATAAAGATGATCGTCGGTAAAGCAGATGCCAGACTGAGATTCATTGGAAGAATCCTAAGGAAATGCAATCCTAAAACAAAGGAAGTAGGTTACAGTACACTTGTTCGCCCACTGCTTGAGTATTGCACAACGGAGAGCAGCGCGCTTCGTTACAGGACCATTTAGTAATCGCGAAAGTGTTACGGAGATGACAAACTCCAGTGCAGGAGAGACGCTCAGTAGCTCGGTACGGGCTTTTGTCGAAGTTTCGAGAACATAGCTTCACATGGGAGTCAAGCAGTATATTGCTCCCTCCTACGTACATCTCGCGAAGAGACCATGAGGATAAAATCAGAGAGATTAGAGCCCACACAGAGGCATACCGACAATATTTCTTTCCACGAACAATACGGGACTGGAATACATGGGAGAACCGATAGAGGTACTCAAAGTACCCTCCGCCACACACCGTCAGGTGGCTTGCGGAGTATGGATGTAGAGAGAGAGAGAGAGAGAGAGAGAGAGTTGATTCTCGTACTTATATAGTACATCTTTGTTGATATACGCTGTGTCAATGTCGCCAGCTGTCTATTCAGTGGCGGAAACAGCTTTCGCGCGGCTGTAGGGCCACTGCCGGCGCCCGTGCCTCGAACCCCGGGCCCCCGGGCGCCCCGCCCCGTCGCGCGCAGCACAGCCTGCGGCCGCCCCTGTCAGCGCGGGCCGCCGCGCGGTGTTAAACAGCTCTTGTTGCGGTCGCGGGTTCGAACCCATAACGGGGCGAAGACCGGGCGCGCGCCCGTATCGGCGCGGCGGCGCTGCTCGCCAAACGCAATAACGCGGGATTTATTCGGCAGCAGCGGCGGCCCCAAACCGATGATCCGGGCCAGCCGGCGCCCGCCTGCTCTGTGGGCCCTCCGGCGCTCTCTCTCCGGACGATGTCTGCGGCGCCAATATACTGCAGCGTGCCCGCCGATAACTCTGACGAACGGCTAGCGAGCCACCCAGCGCAAACATCACTCCCACAGTACGCCGCGTGTAGGCCCAACACACACCCATACGCACACGCACACAAACAGGCTATTGCTTCCCTTCGACATACTGAAATGAAACGCTCGTACCGAGGATTAGAGAACCATCAAGTATACACAAAAAATCTACGGTCATTCTTTATAGTCCACTACCACTATGCCATCACCAACGGGAGATATTTCTTTGTTTTTATGTCGTGGGAAGCATTTGGGACATGTATGAAGTCTCATTAGGAAAGTACTAGCCATGAGAACGAAATCTTTCGCAACGGAACTGTTGTACAAAAGTTTCTCAGACTTCTTGCCGCGTTTATTCAGGCCAAAACCTCGATCTTTCGACTATTACCTTCATTGTCTTCGTCAGGAGCAACTGACTGTCAAAACTGCTGCTGTGGTTGGCTTATATAGCCCACAGACGGCTTCTGATGGGTCGATCATCTGAAGTACGTGTTCCGAAAGAACGGCTATGGATCACGTTTTCCAAGAAAAAGAAACTGCTGAACATTCACGTGGTGAGCCACCGATTGCATTCCTTCCTTTCTGTGCCGTTACATCTATCGTAGTAGGTACGGTCATAGGATGACGATGTATATACGATCTATTTTCCGATTTCCTAACATGATAAAGGAGATGCTATGCCCTGTTAAGAGCAGTACCGGTTTCAGGATCGCTGCGATTTACAACAAACATTGTGAGTGCGGAAGCAATTACATAGGCCAGTCCATCCGAGCGTTTCCGACCGCTGTGCGGAACATCAACGACGTATTAAAAATCGAGAACTGGAGAAATCTGAGAACACAAAATATTGTTTGACGAAACAGAAGTTTTGTTCCAGGCTCCTGCGTGCTCGGATTCTGTAATTAAAGAGCCTGTAGAAAAAGAAGAATGTGTGAGAAGCATGTAAACTGTGACAGCGGATATAATGTTAGCGGCGCACGGAAGCGAGTTCTCGATGCAGAGAAGAGCCAGAGATATTCGTCTCAATGTTAAAGACGTGACGGGAGCTATGACGCCACCAGCGCTGACGCTGACACCAACTACGACAGCACGTCATAATTAACGACCAATCAGAAGCCGTCTATAAGCTATATAAGGCCACCACAACAGCAGTTTCGACAGTCAGTTGCTAGTGAAATGCGATGGAGATAATCGTCGAAAGCTCGACGCGGAAGTCAGAGAATGTTTTATACAAGTATTATTTAATTCCCTGTACCGTGGGAAGCGGAGTGGCCGCCACACTGACGATCCCAGAAAACGACTGTGCGGTGGTAGTAAGTTCCTACGGGACCAAACTGCTTCGGTCATCGGTCCCTAGGCTTACCTACTACTTTAACTTCAACTACCCCGCGTAGCAAGGAGTGTGCTTAGAGATATTATAGCTAGCACACCCCATTGTTTCTCATTCGGCCACAGTATACCTTCAGCACCAACATCGGAGCTACAAATCTCGCCAAATGTGAGGTTCGTTCAGTAACACAATGTCATCAGAGAATGTGGCGGACTTTTCCTAATGCCTAGCCAGCGCGTAGTTCCGTATTTGCCAACACGAAGCAGAACGTCCCCGATGCTACTGCTTATTCCGACATTCGTGACCAGCTACATGAACCCACCACAGTATCTTTTTTCAAGCTTTCACGTTCATTACTGACTTAACCGTTGGCCAACAGAATAAAATGAATTTTCGTCTCCAAATTATCTGTTACATACATTTTCCAGGCGACGATGCCATACGCGTTAGACGTGTGTACTGTAATGACATGTGAGACTGATATTTTACACTACTAGAGTTCGAAAGATCGATTCTGCGTCAAAGTGCAACTTTTGTTTTTAAATTTTCTAATTTTACACTGTGTGATATGGTATCTTCATTCTTAGTTGTTAATAGCGACCTGCCCCAGCTCCGCACAGGAGCGCTAATTATCTATGGCCGAACGACTTATTTACAGTATGTAGTGAAGAGCGAGATAGCGTATAACGCCCTGGATCAGTGTTACGTCGTACTTCGCTGTCGGAAAGAGCAGGTTAAAGGCTGGTGTTCTTGAGCCACAGCGAGTCTTGTCTCACAATCTTCACTGAATTCTTGAGGCCACATAGTCCTCAATCTTTTAGCCGTTCTAGTGTATTCAGAAAGCCGCGACTGTTTTCTAGGCATCTTTATTCGTAAAACAAAGAAACAAAAATTAATAAGTAGGCACACAAATCACAAAACAGACTAAAAAAATTCGTTTTCCTGCCAAGAACTCAAATATAAATCACTTATCCAATCTTCGAATCTATGATAAAAACAGTAATCAGAATTCGAAGTTTTTGCCATGTTCATACAGAAAAATTAGTCTTATTATTAGTGTGCAAAACAATTTTCAAAACTGTAACCTAAAGACTGTACTCCAAATAATTAACTTTAATAGCATGAGAGGAGCCTCAGTTTGCTTTGGGAGATATAGTTTAACCCCCTAAATCATCTGCAATCAATTTTTGGCAAAAATTTTATACGTACGAACACAACAGCTTCACTTTCTTATTATTAGTATACAAGATATAGCAACTGCAACAGGTATTATGCGAAACATGTGCAATTAGTTACTACTAACATAGTAATTTGAGTACAATGAAAGAACTCCTGTCGCTGACGGTATATTTAAAATATTACAACTGGTCGCTCTCAATGTGACACATACGTTTAATGTCCCCATACTGATAAATTTTGTAGTTAATTATTTATTTCCGTCCTATGATAGGTATTTTATTTTTAACTGACTATTAATTACGCCTCATAATTATTTCTGGCATCTCTGACCGATAATTGTTACTTTCGATGTTATAATAATTGTTGTTGAAGCATATGTATTCTATCGAAGTAGCGGTTAGATCAAAACTAGAAAGTAAAAGATATTGCACCTAGAAATGGTTCAAATGGCTCTGAGCACTATGGGACTTAAGATCTATGGTCATCAGTCCCCTAGAACTTAGAACTACTTAAACCTAACTAACCTAAGGACATCACACAACACCCAGTTATCACGAGGCAGAGAAAATCCCTGACCCCGTATTGCACCTAGACCCAGACTTGAACTCACAAAATTGAGTACATACAATCAGGTGACAAAAAAAGTCATGGGACAGCGTATGCATATATACAGATGGTGCCAGTATCGCCTGCACAACATGTGAAAGGGCAGAGCATTGGTTAAGCTGTCATTTATACTGACGTGATTGCATATATACAGATGATGCCAGTATCGCAACGCACAAAACGGCAGTGCATTGGCTGTCATTTGTACATACGTCATTCATGTGAAAATCTGTCCGATATGATATGGCCGCACAGACTTTGAACGCGGAATGGTACGAGAAGCTAGACGCTTGGGACATTTCATTTCGAAAATCGTTTGGTTATTCAATATTCCAAGTGTCAAGAGTGTGCTGAAAATTCCAAATTTAAGGCGTTACCTCCCACCAGGGACAACTCAGTGCCCGATGGCTTTCACTTAACGACCGAGAACAGCGCGTTCGCGTAGAGCTGTCAGTGCTAACACACAAACAATACTTGACAGCAGGAACCATGTGGGACGTACGACGAACGTATCCGTTAGGACAGTGCGGCGAAATTTGGTATAAATGGACTACGGCAGCAGACGACCGATGCGAGTATCTTTGCTAACAGCACGACATCGCCTGCAGCGCCTCTCTTAGGCTCGTGACCATATCGGTTGGGGACTAGACGACTGCCGGCCGAAGTGGCCGTGCGGTTAAAGTCGCTGCAGTCTGAAACCGCAAGACCGCTACGGTCGCAGGTTCGAATCCTGCCTCGGGCATGGATGTGTGTGATGTCCTTGGGTTAGTTAGGTTTAACTAGTTCTAAGTTCTAGGGGACTAATGACCTTAGCAGTTGTGTCCCATAGTGCTCAGAGCCATTTGAACCATTTGAACTAGACGACTGAAACACCGTGGCCTGGTCGGATGAGCCCGATTTTAGTTGGTAAGAACTGATGGTAAGGTTCGAGTGTGGCACAGACACCACCGAAAAATGGATCCAAGCTGTAACAAGGCACTGTGCAAGGGGATACTGGCTATGTTGACATAGAATGAACTGGGCCCTCTGGTGCAACTGAACCGATGATTGACTGGAAATGGTTACGTTCGGCTACTTGGAGACCATTTGCAGCCATTCATGGACTTCGTGTTCCCACACATCAATGGAATTGTTATGGATGCGAATGCGACATGCCACCGAGTCACAGTTGTCGGCTATTCGTTTGAAGAACATTCTGGACAGTTCGGGCAAATGAGTTGGCCACCTAGTCTCCCGACATGAATCCCATCGCCAGCTGGAGTGGCCGAGCGGTTCTAGGCGCTACAGTGTGGAACCGCGCGACCGCTACGGTCGCAGGTTCGAATCCTGCCTTGGGCATGGATGTGTGTGACGTCCTTAGGTTAGTTAGGTTTAAGTAGTTCTAAGTTCTAGGGGACTGATGACCTCAGAAGTTAAGTCCCATAGTGCTCAGAGCCATTTGGACCATTTTTTGGACCATGAATCCCATCGAAAATTTGTTGGACATAGTCCAAAGGTGCACAAAATTCTGCACCGGCAACACTTTCGCAATTATTGACGTCTGTAGGGGCAGCATGGCTGAATATTTCTGCAGAGGATTTCTAAAGACCTGTTGGGTCTATACCGCGTCGAGTTGCTGCACCACGATGAGCAAAAGAATGTCCGATACATTAGGAGGAATTCCATGACTTTTGTTACCTCAGTGCATAATAGTTTAGATGCAGCTTATCATCAGAATGGAACAGTGTACCAACGCTTCTTTTTGCCAATGAACGAAACAAACTTCTGTCGATCTTTCTAGACTCGCGGTGAGACAGATCTGCCACTGTCGCCGTAAATCTGGGCGACTTCTGGCTGAAAACTGGGGCAGGCGAGAGGAGACGAACAGGCAGCGCGCTGCAAAGTTTAACTGAGAGCCTGAGGAACTCCTCGAGAGGGATGGGACCCGAAATCAATAGCCATCCCAGGACTGAGCTCGTCTACCTTCCTTCCGCACTGGCGGCTCAAGGGGCACGTTTCTCAAAAACTGCTCTTCTAGCAGCAGACACCACTTGCGGCTCACATCGCCAAGTAGCCTACAAGGGAGAAGGCTGTTACGTTTAAATAGATTCGGAGAAACATTTCAAGCCTGCAGCATCCTAGCTGACGTTTTGTTCGTAACAGTACATTCGGGAATGTGGTAAAAGAGACATCAGTTCTTCATAGGATTCGTCCTTTGGACTCGCCCGTTTTTCTCTCTTTAGACACTTAACTGTGTACGAATGTAACGCAAATTAATGGTACATTACCACCGATAAAAGTAACTTGCAGGTAATATATGCCAGCGAATATTTGCGACACAAATCGGTTATGCTCCTGTAACTGTTTCTGTCATTTTGCTCAGTCCAGCGGCATAATACAAGCAAGCAAATCAATCGCTCAACAAGTTACTGTTGCCAGTCACTATTTACTGATTTCCGCGACGCGTTTTGGAGGTTTAAACCTCCATGATCAGGTGGATTTACGTGTTTTAATATGTCATTTATCAGAAGTATTAGGACGTCTGGGTAACCTCTGGCACTGCATCCAGTAATTACAGCTTCTTTTTCTGTTGTGTTATATCACACAAACCATCATTTTTAGTAGTGGTATTAAATAAATAGTGGCTGATAAGAATAAATTTGTAGTTTCATTCAATATCCATAACAGTCATGGTAAAGCCTAATCAAAATGTCCCCGTTTAAAATAAGCAAATTGTAAGAAATGAAACCTTCCAGTCAAGGCACTGCATACAGTGGTGAAATATAGATCACGGAAATAGTTTTTGCAAACTCACTGAACATATTATCAGACAGAGCCGGAGTATACACGGTTATCTGGTCATTGCAAATTTAATTCCAAGCAGTGTAGTACCCAGGGCATATAAGAAGCACTCACAATATGTGGAGAGGAATGTTACAAACTGATGTAATATACAAAGAGAATTCTTCGAATACTGGGAACAAAATAATGCTCAGTTAAATATTCTGAAATGGCAGAGAAGCAGGTTTGTCTTTGTACCTGAAGTAAGAGAACAAAATTTTTCCGCTTCGTAGGACATGTAAAGATGTTTGTTACAGTTTCGTTAGCCACCACCTATTGGACTGGATGGCGAAAACCGCCTCCTGTATTTGATTTGAATGAGCTCGAGTGATGATATCTTCACCGCTAAATAGTAATAATGAATAAATTTCATTCTAAATGTACTTATGCCTCATAAACATAGACATCCGGAAGTTTTTCTCTATGTATTTGTGGTTCAGGAAATAATAAGTAAGGGCCACCTTGAACAGAATGAGCCTGATTTCAGAAGAAAGTGGTACCACATTGTTGAAAACATTATTCTTGGATTAATGGGAAACTTGAGGAGGAGCCTGATATACACTTGAGAAAGTAAAATCATGTAACAGATTGTGTGTGGTAGGCCTACGCGATCGTAGCCAGTTAACGCAAAAGTTTGCCGCCTGTAAAATCGTGTCGTGTTTAAATATACTGTCACGCTTCCTCTGGGGTATGTAATGGAGAACCTTCAATGTTAAAAGTAATAGATCTAATCTGCTCAATGCAACAGGAGTTATTAACGAAGAACTGCCGTGAGATTAGTTAAGTGGCAATGAGACACGCACATTCTACTGAAAGCGGCTAATTGTAAATTTCTTTAAGAAATTAAGGGTTATTAAATTTCTTGCAACACCGGCAATCATTCTTGGAGTACACCAACATTCAAATAAGATAACTACAAACATCAATACAGACTGCAGAAAACTAGTTGAGGGGCTGTCTTGTAACATACGTTCCAAACATTGCAGTGAACGAATATTTATTGAGTAACACAATCCTTGCGCTTCCACATATTGCTACCAAGCCAGAAAAAGCATGCTTATTGAAAATACAGCTACAGGTTGAAGAAGAAATTATGTCCATTAGACGGCGTCTTAATGTAAATGTGGTTACGGAGTACGCTGCGGTTAATTTTAAGACGACAACTTAAGTGGTCAGTACGGTCAAACACAACGGATCTATGAAATAAAAATTGAAAGAAAAGTGTAGTAGAGGCTAAAGGATAGTGTTATTCAATAGGTACTCGACTACTGTGCTGCCGTGTTTACAAAAATTGCCAAAACGTAAAGACATGCGGTTCTCAAAATATTACCATAAAGATCCAAGTGGTCATGCTTTGCTTGTGAGTATTAGTATGTTGTCTGTATTGAATCTATCTCCGGAGAAAGTCAGTGTATGTAAACTGAAGCAACAGAAAGAATCCAAGAGATTATCCTGAAGTTTAAGCCGATGCGGTACGCCGCCTACCTGGGTGCGACCGCGCGGGCTTTCGGTTGCCGGGCGCTGCGGCCACGGCTGCCGGCATCTCGCCGTGCCGACCGCCGCACCTGCGCTGCCTACCCGACCGTACACTACGCGCGCCTTTCTCCCGCTTAACGTACAGCGTCCTCTCATTACCCATTTTTCAGCTGTTCTGTAAGTTTGTTCTGTAAACTGTACAAACCCCTGGGTGGTGCTGCAACGTTTCTTCATCCATGCATTTATTTGTAGTTGCTAGATACCAGTAAACATCGATTATTTCCTGTGGCAGTGGCAAATGTAATTAAATGACGAATACATCAACTTCTGTTCGTAAATATGTAGATAAGGACAGAACAGAGGACGCGTTTTAGGTGTGAAACTGGATAATTGTGTGATGAGGAGGTAATTGCAAAAAAAGCGAGAGATTTTAAGCTGATTTGGTTTACAGAAACGAGAAATAAATCATGCAGCGGACAGTAAGCTAAAGCAGGTAGAATACTCGCTGCGTTCTTATTTCAATTGCACCCTCCGTGTGGTTGTATTTCCGTATATGACGCAAGGTCATTATTCATAGTAACTCTTCGTTTATGATTTGGAACTGTTCAAACAGATGTGCCCGTATTGTAATTCCACCAAACAGCTACACAAGTGAACAATTAGAATTGTTTCATGGTATGTTCGTTTTCACTTACCATTGTCGGGGGACTGAAACTGCTGTAATAGAAGCACACAGAGAGTAATACAAGTAGACGTCCACGTGGCCACACTTCCTTTTTGGACAGATCTGATAGTCCATACGCACTGCTTGGAAATTCGACAGAGCTGGTAATTACAACTGTTCCCCGATTTATTGAATAATCGACGATAACTGACAACTGCTAACAAAAAATAGCTTTGTCTACACTAAACCTCACTCTCGCCTCCGTACAGTTACACGTACGATACGGCACGTTCATCGAGAAGACAGACGATAAAAATAGGATAAGAACAGTGGGACAAGTCAGCACCAAACCAAGCCAGTTAGTTTTCTGAACATGGAAACATGAGCGGAGTGAACACCAAGATCAACCAATATGAAACAGTCCACTAAATTGCTGCTGGTAAACCTTTCGGGTCATATGGTCGCGGTCCACAAACTCTTCTGTTCCTAACGTCTCGTCCAGAACTACATTCCACATCTTCGGAGGCATTGCTCCTCCGTTATGTGTAGCGTAATTCTGGTCGAAAAGTTTGGAACAGAGGAGTTTGTGGACCACGACCTTATACCACCAGAGGTTTATTAGCAGGAACGTCATCCAGTCGTGACAGCCTTCAGTCCACTAAATTACTTTCTCTTTCTCGGTTTGGCTAGACTACACTGTCAGGTTTCCCAAATATTCGCAGCCTAGCAGTGATACGAAGGGCGATCGTGATAAGAATTTAGCACTATCTTCTGTCTATATTAGTCAGATTTCTGAACGGATAAAATTCGTCCTGTAACATTCGGGAAATGTATGGAGAAAAAAATGCTTTCTCATCCGTAGCAGGCGTATGCTCACTTGTATTCGTCTCGAAAACCGGCAGCCAACTAGGAAAAAAGGGCTTATACCTTTACATGACGAAGGGAACACAGAAGTAAAGAACAAAACCTCGCGTGGTCGCGGGTATCAACTGCCGAACGAGGCGATGTAGAAGTTAACGAACCGTTGAGAAAGCAACACTAAAGTGGTGTCGAAACCAAAGGAAGTCTTGGAGGGCGTTACTTGAGATCTCTTCAAAGGAAAAATCCCCACAGACAGTCAGGTGTATTAATGATAACGATGAGTGGTGACATTACTTTCAGAGAGGAAAATAATTTAAGAGGGAAGAGAAGCCAGTGAGAGAAGTACGTCTGCTTGCGAGTAATAAGATAACTCTCACCCGGCCGTCTTATTGCGGACTGTTTAAATAACTGAACGGTTAGTATGTTGGAAAAAAAGGTTTCTGTATGAACAAAAATAGCGAAAGTCCTTTCAGTAAGGTGGCAATTGACTCGTGTTAAAAAAAATGCTTTTGATAAACAGGCTGCCAAACAAGTTGTGTTTACGATCCAAGTCCGCACGCCAGGTAATTCTCCTGCAACCGCTGTAACTACTCGACAGCGTCCCAAACATTCTGCGGTTCAAACAGGCTGCTCCGAAAACGATCTAAATCATATCCTTATTTTGTACGCCCCCCCCCCTCCCCCCCCCCCATCCTCCGCTCACTTTCGGCCCCTTTAAAAGTAGAGCTCAGATGGCGGTTGTTAGCCTGTAATGAAGACGACACCGCTGCGCGATCGTTCTCGTCATTCATTAGAAAAACTAGACCGCAGAAAGGCCTCGCGAAGGGCACTTTTCGCTTTTCTTGCCATCCTTTATTTGCAGACGTACGCCGCAAAGCGCAAGCGAATAGTGCTGGACTGGCATTCGGTGTTTCGCCTCGCTAACTTACCACAGGTACGATGCGCCTTAATGTATGCTACCTCGCACACTGCATCGCATATACAAGGCGGCTCCGTCGAGCATCATGGCTATTTTTCCAGTTTCTCCATTTGCAGTCTCTTTTATCTTCTGTGAATAGTTTACTACACAAGACGACCCTTTACAGTGGAAACTTACTTCAAAGCACATGTCAACGCACTATTAATTCCCAGCTTTTCTTGGGCTTCTTTAACACCTAACTGGTTTGAAATATTCATCCATAATTGGAAATCGTGAGTTTCAGTCTATCTGGAGAAATGTATGATTTCGGTATAGGACACTGTACAATGAAGACAGATGACAAACTGTTAGGTTAGCTACCGAAACAATTATTTCACATTACAAGCTCATCTACATATTCGGCCGTGCTGAGTCAGAATCTAAAAGACGCTAAAACATCGTGACTGCTATTCTGAAAATAAATTTTAACAGTTTTTTCGAAGATTCAGTTTGTACATTAGAGCTCTCGTATCTTCCTTCGTCAGTAACACTCCGAATAGCAAGGCCTCATCGACTCTGTCAAAGGGAGGGCGTGAGAAGCCAGATTTGTGTAGGCGGGAGCGGACTAACGTGTAAAAACTGTTTTGTTTATTTGTTCATTTCTCGAGAGCGGAGGTAATGGAAAGAAACTAATTTATTCGAATGCTCATTGTACAAATAGTTCCTTGCATTGCGGATGCTCGTAAAATCCCTAAAAACAGGTTGTAGTACCGTAGATAGGATTTTGGCAAATAGAGCACCTAGAGGAAAGTATTTTCCTATGTACCTCATCCTGCTAATTCTGATTTGCCTACATGTTGAAGCATATACGCAGGTTTTTTAACGAACGATTTACTTTTACAGGGGATGGAAAAAATATGAAGCGCGGCAAGAATTGCATGCTCTAACATGAATGCAGGTGCTAGGCACGTCTGCAGATTGCACTATTGTATTTTACCATGAACGGCACCTATGCAATGCAATGGATTGCAAGTGTCAATCGCGGTCGGAACAGTGATCTATTTACTGGTGGTTGCATTATGTCGAAGCTAAGACAATTAGAACGTGGCCAAATTGTTGGTAGTCTATAGTGGCGCTTTTGTATCCAGGGGACCCAAAGTGCTTGGTGTTCGAGAAGCACAGTATCTAAGATTTATGCCGCATACCAGGGAAAGCAGAAAAAAAAACATCCCGTTAGACACAACGCGGACGAAAGTGTCTGTTGAGTAATCATGACAGACATCAATGAAGAGGATGACAGCTGCAAAAGTTACTACAGAAGTGATTGTCGCACTCGCGGTCGCTGTCAGGACCCAAGCACCACGAAGGAGCTCCATAAACAAGGAATTACAGGACGATCTGGAACTCGAAAACCACTCATCGGTGATGCAAATGCCGGTAGCAGAAAAACATGGTGTCGAAGCCGTAAAACCTGGACTATGGAGCAATGGAAGAATGTCATTTAGTCGGTTTGACTTGTGTACTGTTTCCAACTTTTGGCCGAGTACACGTCCCAAGAATGACATAGTGAGCGGGGAGTCGTTGATGATTTGGGCAGCCATAACATGGTATTCCATAGGTCCCATTGGTACTCTGCAAGGTCGCATTCCTTTCAAGTAGTTTGTGACCGTTTTGGCTGACCACGTTCAACCCATGGTTCAGTGTTTTTTCCCAGTGGGGATGCTGTTTTCCCAGAAGACAGGGCCCTTGTTCTTCACACAGCTCGCACAGTCCTGGACTGGTTACGTGAGTGCGAGGATGAATTGTCGCACGTCGCCTGGCTACCACAGTCAGCATATCTCAGTGTTATTGAGCCTTTGTGGTCTACTTTGGAAAGAAGGGAGCGTGATCGGTATCCAAGCCACCATCATTACCTCAACTTGCCACTATTTTACAGGAAGAATAGTGTAAGATTGCCTTGGAAACCATGCAGGACCTATATTTGTCTATTTCGAGACGACTGGAAGCTGTTTTGAGAGCCAACGGGTTTTCTAAACCGCATTAGGCGTGGCAATGTTTTGTGCTTCTTGTGACTGAATATTTTTGTCCATTCCCTGTATATGGCACTCGACTGCTCTGAAACCAGTTAATAATTTGCAGCCTACCTTTGCACAAAAGTATGCTAGATAATTTACTTCGACTTAAAACCATGTATAGCAGGAATGCGTATTTTCAGTTCCACTCCACGTCACTTCAGTGAGCTTCATGTGTATGTGTGTGTGAATTCCTAAGGGAACACACTTCTGAGGTCATCGGTCCCTAGACTTACACACTACTTAATCTAACTTATGGTAAGAACAATACACACACCCATGCCCGAGGGCGGACTCGAACCTCTGGCGGGAGAGGCCGCGCAATCCGTGAAATGGTGCCTCTAACCGCGCGGCTACTCCGCGCGACTTGAGTGAGGTTAAACTATAATAAGCTCACAGATATCTGTCTAGAATTTAACATGTTTCTCGACACCTTTCTGCAAATCTTCCACTATACTTCCCTTTTCGTACAATATCGAATACAGTTGTTCCGTCGACCGGGGTGGCCGAGCGGTTCTAGGCGCTACAGTCTGGAACCGCGCGACCGCTACGGTCGCAGGTTCGAATGCTGCCTTGAGCATGGGTGTGTGTGATGTCCTTAGGTTGGTTAGGTTTAAGTAGTTCTAAGTCCTAGGGGACTGATGACCTCAGAAGTTAAGTCCCATAGTGCTCAGAGTCATTTGAACCATTTGAACAGTTGTTCCATTCGAAGAAAGGAAACAATACACAGGTAATTCAGCAACTGAGTACATCGAAAACTTATGAATATCAGCACCAGTAAAAGATTGGATCCTTTTCGTATAATCACTTGTCCTAGAAATAATTACAGATATCTCCTAATGTTGGAGATATATATAAGAAGTGTAATTAACACAGTCTTTAGTGAAATAATTAGTATTTTTACGTATTACGCAAAACATTTAGGTACCAGTGGCTCCATTCTCTCACATAGTTCACTTTGTACATTAATTCGCTTCCTTTTGAGATACGTGGATTCTTGAGATGGTGCATTCGTGGTAAGAACAGGCTACGCGTCGTATTTGCAAAGAAATTTAGGTCTGAAAATTTATCCTGGAGATCCTAAACGCACTGCTTACGCCTCTTCGTCTCCACAAAAATAAAGAGGTAGTTCTGGAGTAGAAGATGGAAGTAATAATGTGAGTATGAATCTAGAGAAAAAGTCGTTATTCGAAAGTGCAGTGTTACGAGGTTTCAAGAATTAACACCCGAAGACAGTAAGGACAGCCCTATCACTCTGATACTCTGCTGGCGAATATTCTTGTCCTGTGTGATACAAATCTCAAGTAAAAGTAGTTCGATGTTGCCCTGAATAAAAGCTGCAGGCTAATCACAGGCTATTTGAAATCAACTCCTACACAGAAGTTGGACTTACTTGCAGGCTTAGCCCAGCCCTATATCAGACGTGAAATGGCTCCTTATATGTAGATGCAAAAGGTTTGGAACACCTCAGCCCAGCCCCTTCATGAACATTTGATACCATTAGCTCGTCTGAAGTTCAGGAAGCGTTTCTCACTGCCTTCTCCTCCACTTTCATGACACCCAAAAAAAATCCACAGTTGGCTTAGGGACAAAGAGGTATCCTGATCCTCAGAAACGTATCGAAATTGATGAAAAGTTGCCATCTGGTCCTGAATGTTTATGTTCAAAATGGTTCAAATGGCTCTGAGCACTATGGGACTCAACTGCTGTGGTCGTAAGTCCCCTAGAACTTAGAACTACTTAAACCTAACTAACCTAAGGACATCACACACATCCATGCCCGAGGCAGGATTCGAACCTGCGACCGTAACGGTCGTGCGGTTCCAGACTGTAGCGCCTTTAACCGCTCGGCCACTGCGGCCGGCGAATGTTTATGTGTATGTCCTTAAACGCACTGCGCAGAGGTTTGCATAATCCAATGACAGCCTCAGGAAATGGGGCAGCGAGCAAATGGAGACTCAATGTGCGAATGTAGGGAGGGAGAAACTTCAAGAAATCGCGTGAAGGCCGCATTTGTCAGGATTCATGCACCTGATTGGAACGGGAACCGGCTAAAAGTGATGCCATCAATGTCACCAAATACTGGCAACAAGTTGAATGAACATTGCAGATAGTGGAAATAATCGAGTATGTCCATTTGTGCTCTGCGTAATACATCTATTTTAATTTCTTTTTTATAAATTGTCGATTGTCTAATTTGTCCATTTATATTTCGAATTCTTTATACATAATATTTGTTTTGTTTAGTACTTTTGACAATAATGAAGAAAGGAGACTACACCACTGTTGGAGAAGTGGAGAGGTGTATTTGGAGCAGGAGTTAGAATTGAGTGTGTGGCCACGGGTGAATCGATAAAAAAGCATTCTCAGCAAACGAACAGTTGCGACTGTTGGGGTGCTTTCGGTTAATCGGCAGCTCCGAGCAGGCGCCTGCGCTGAAAGGCGCGTCTGGCTTGTCACAGCTAGTTAGCACCTCCAGTCCAAACAGCGCCACTCGAAACGGAACGAGCAGTGGCGGTCCGCCTCCCCCTCTCGGCGTCCTGTTTACAAAACCGTCCTTGTTGTTTCTCTGCTCGGTGGTCTTCCCCCCCTCCCACTCTTCTCCGTCCCACAAACAAGCGCCTCTCGCCCGGAGGAAATGTGCCGCCAACACCAGCGACATTTCATTGGGCAAAGTGGCTGCAGTCGGGACGCAGACAGACTGTCTGTTTGCCGTCTCTCGCCAGCAGCTGGGCTGGAATCGGCCGCGCCGGGAATCCGAGGGAGGCAATAAAACGGCAGAGGGAGCAAAGGCGGAAAAAAGAGAGAGAGAGAGAAAGTCCCTCAACAGTTCGATAAAAGCGAGACAGACGGCCGCCGCGCCGGGTGGATAAGCAAGCAAAACGTCGCTCCTTCGCCTCCGTCTCGTTCTCCCAAAAGTCCAATTTATTTCGGCTCCGGCGCGCTGGGGTAGGGTTTGCGCCGGTGTCTGTCTGTCTGTGTGTGTTTGTGTACGTGTACGTGTGTGTGTGTGTGTGTCTCTTGTGTGCCCGGCGCTGCGGCTGAAGCAGCGGGGGAGGCAAACGGCCCGGCCCGCTGGGGAGCGCCGGCACCTGTTGAGAATAGGAATCACAGTCAGATAAATTCCGCCCGCCGGAGAGCGCGGGGGAGGCGGTGGCGGCGGCCAGACAGACGGAGAGAGAGAGAGAGAGAGAGAGAGACAGACGGCGCGCGCCGAGGGGGAAGGCACAGGGCCTGGTGAATGGTCGTGGCGGGAACAGAGTTTCGCTGAATGAAATGAGCCTCAATGGGGGAAAGGGCGCCACGACGGATGCTGCGCCCCGACCTGGCCCAATGTCGCCGCCAGAGTGTCCCGCGACGCTCCCTGTGGCCCACAAACAGAGCCCGGGCCGCTCGAGCCACCTGTCCCTGACTGCTCAACTTGCGTCTCTCTCACTGTGACAGCGCTAACCACCTCGCGGGTGACTCGGAAATATGATCATTAATCGTTCTTCCCCTTTACCTATCTCACTTTTTTTTCCATACAGACTCAAGGAACACTTTCGCAGACCATGAACGACATCGCTACAATAAATCAACAACATTATTTTCCGTTTACTTACGCCCGCAGACCAGTAACATTTTAAAAATGACAACAGTTTCCAACTGCACTATTATTAAAGTTCAGGACGAATTTTCCCACTGCGGCGTAATGTGCGCTAATTTCAAACTTCCTGGCAGATTAACCCTGGAACACTAAAAGAGAGAAAATGTCACGTTGGTACTACACCATCGTAAAGTTCACTACTCCACATTTTATTCAAGGGAAGTCATATTTGTAGCTTATGCATTAGTTGGTTATTGGACCTTCATTGGTGTCTTACATACCAAATTAAGTGTAAAAGGTCTTGTCTTATACCCAATTTAAATTTTACGAGTGTTTAGTAGTCTAGGGTTAACACTGTGTGCCGAACTAGGACTTGAATCTGAGCACTTTTGCAGACATATGAGCTATCGAAGCATGATTCATGACTCGCCCTCACAGCTTTTCTCTGCAAGCTCCTCATCTCCCACTCTGCAAACTTCACAGAAATTATCCTGCATACAAAATTGTTAAGGCTTTCGTGGCCACTTGTTGACAAACTGCCTATTGGCTTCTGTCTCGGGTTCTTCGGCCGACGTTCATCTGATGTTACACTGACGTTTCACCAGCACGAGTGGTTGGCATTGTCAAAGTTTCACCCTCCACTGCTGGTGATTCAGCACCAGTAATGGAGGAGGAAGCTTTGACAATGCCAACCATTCGTGCTGGCAAAGCGTCAGTAAAATTATCAGACGAACGTCGGCCGAAGAACCCGAGACAGAAGCCAATAGGCAGTTTATCCTGCACACTTTACGAGACTGGCACTCCGGGAAGAAAGGCTGGTACTAAATTATTCACATATGCGATTTCCGCTACTGTACAGTTTATAACTTCGCTTCTGTTACAATCTCGCTGCTTGCCGTATCGTAGATCTCTTCTTTCTCTCTCTTGTTCGAAAGCGGAAGGCGGTACGAATCGGAAAAGTGGTATGTCTTATGCGACGTTTCTGAGTGCTGATAACAATTTATTGTTAATGTTAAACTTCCCCACTGTAACGAAAATTCACAAAATACTGCATGCCAATGCTTTTTACTGATCTATCTGACAATCAGTGTAGTTGAACCCTGAACCATTTCGCAGGTCTAGCTTTCTTGTCTTCCGCAGATGAATCATCTCAAAGCCAAATTCCTGCAGTAACCTTTCGCATTATATAGTGACAACTCACAATAGACATCGCCAGTGCATCGTTCCTTTTAAGAGGACACATTCCTCGTGCCAATGAAGCTTACATATTTCATATGCATAATAACACACCATTTTTATCATCTGTATAAAACAACATAGCACTTAATGTAACAATTCCTGTCGAATCAATGTTACACTCGACTCACAGACACCTTAACATAAAAACTGGGGAGACTAAACAGACTTAGTTAAGAAGTTCTGCTACTTCGGAAGCACAATAATCCTTTACGGACAAAGAAAGGAGGTCACATAGAGCGGACTACCACAGGTAAAGAGGGCGGTGTGGAAAGAGGACCTCACTGTATTCCTTTAATGCGTTGATATTCACGAACAGTACCAGCTCTATTGCTGTTCATTTGGTAAAACACCTGCTCACCTTGCCCATACCTATGTTGTCTGTCTGCGACTGCGGTGCACACTGATGCTTGTGTTTGTAGCCCTACGAGGCCGTACAAGCACCGGTCCGTAACGGCAAGTCATGACACTAACACTACAACAACGCAAATCCTGCAGCGCTCATCCTGAACGTCATTCCTATAAAATTGGGTACCCATACGGTAAATAGTTTTCCGTCTGCGCTGGTTCAAATAGCGAAAGTTTAATTATAACTACCCTGTACATCTGGAGCACAGCGTTGTGTGCAAGTGAATCACGGACTGTGAGTAAGCCCCAACAGAAGAGAAACGAAGTGTCTGAGACGTGATGCTATTGAAAGATGTTGAAAATTCGGTGGATTGATAAGGAATGGGGAGGTTCTTTGCAGGGTCGGCCATGAGAGGAGGATATAGAAAGTATCGACAAGCATAGGATGAAGTGATATCGGGAAGTAACTTACTTGATCCTACAGAGAGCTATAGAGGGTGCATATTGTAAGGGAAGACAGGGATCGGAATACATTTAACTGAGGACGTAGACTGTAAGAGCTTCTCCGATACGAGGAAGTTCGGGAAAGGAATTCGTGGCGGGCCGCATCAAACCCGTAATTCCGGGAAACACCTGCAACCCATTCTCCTGTTTAAAATAATTTGGGAACGCCATTCAGCAATTACAACGAATTCGGTATTCACGATATGCTATGCTTACTACACCGTACACGTATCTTTCTTAGAAATGATGTAACTGTCCTGACAGCTACAAGATTAAAACGTGTCCTGGAAGTCTTGGAGAACCTGTGTCTTATCGTGAAGTAAGGCCGTCCAGCCACAAGTTACTCCTATGCCTACATAATTCGTCTGTGTTTATACAGGCCTGCACTCAAATACTGTCCCCGTGTTTTCAGATCATAATTCCACCGCGAGCTTAAGTTACGCTCCTCGTTGGCGGTATAAGCTAACCACAACATTGGCCTTGTAAGTCGGCATTCAGTTTATTATTACAGAGGGTTCACACAGCGGCGCTCAATTCTCCGCGTCCGACTCCGACGATGAGGGCGCATACCGAAATGCAGCGGCAAAATAGCGAACGCGCGGATTTTAAATAAGCCGTAATCACAACGCCACAATTGCCGACGACATACGCTCGGAGCGCGGAACAACGGCATAATGCGTAAATTGCTACCACATAATCAGATAAAAAACAAAGTAATGTAGTTCGCTGTTTGAACGTCCGGAATTAATTTACACAGGAAATTAAAAAGTGTACACATTTCGGCATTGCCCCCCATTTGCACTCGTACGTCAGAAACATAATGACAAACAAATACTCAATATATTAGCAGCTTTAAACAGCATTATTGTAATAAAAGCGAATAGCGGCGACAAAAACTGGGGAATTCAGTCCGGGCGGCGTAATTGCGCGCTGATAATTCGCGCGTCGATGTCGGCGCACTCATCGCTGGCAGCGTGCGCCACACTAAACCCTTCATCCGTACGAACGGTTCAGTTCTCATTCCAAGAGCTAAATTTATCCGCGTACACCTGCAAGTCGTGGGGCGCCAATTATCATAATATATTTCACCAGTTTATAGACTATGAACTTCCACATAATAATATTCCCATCATTTTACTTAGCGTCATTCTTGCTTCCTAATTTGATTTAAAAAATGGTTCTAATGGCTTTGAGCACTATGGGACTTAACAGCTGAGGTCATCAGTCCCCTAGAACTTAGAACTACCTAAACCTAACTAACCTCAGGACACCACACACATCCGAGGCAGGATTCGAACATGCGACCGTAGCGGTCGCGCGGTTCCAGACTGAAGCGCCTAGAACCGCTCGGCCACTCCGGCCGGCAATTTGATTTCACATTTCGAAGTGCAGCGTCATGTTACGCAAACAATGCATTAGACAAGTAACACCAATTTAATTTCTCGTCTTGCTCCTTCATCTTAGATTAATACGCAAATAGTTTATTACTTGTACAGCGATGCGCAGCTAATTTAATCCAACATTCCTGGCCCTTTGTAAAACTTCAAACAGCCTTATATCGAATGATCCGGCCAAATGTGTTGTGCTTTCGAAAATTTTCGTTGTATTCTAGAGTGTTTGAAATTCCATCATACTAACAAATATTGATACAGTTTTGCTGTAGATACACGACTGCTAATTTGATTCATGATTTATACGTGTGGTGATGGCCGAAGGAGAGAGGATATAAAATTTAGAGTAGCAACGGCAAGAAAAACGTTTCTGAAGAAGAGAAATTTGTTGACATCGAATATAGATTTAAATGTTAGGAAGTCTTTTCTGAAAGTATTTGTATGGAGTGTAGCCATGTATAGAAGTGATGCTACAGAGAAATGTTGAAGATTAGATGGGTAGACCACGTAACTGATGAGGAATGAATAGAACTGGAGAGGAAATAAATTTGTGGCGCAACCTGACTAGAAGAAGCGATCTGTTGGTAGGACATGTTCTGAGACACAAAGGGCTCACCAATTTAGCGCTTGAGGGAAGTGGAAGGGTGGGTGGAGGTTAATATCTTAGAAACAATGAAATGAATACAGCAAGGATATTCAGAAGGATTTAGGTTGAATTAGTTATTTGGAGATGAAGAGGACCTACATGTGTTACATTCGTGATAAACTCAAGACGCACAAAAAACACACCAAAGATAAGTCATCTGCACCCGCTAGACGCCAAATCCCAATAATAAGCACGAAAATGAATAAATAAATAATTTTCCCGGAATCAAATTATGATCCCTCATATTCTGCTTCCATTGCTCTGTCTGTGGTTTGTCATCTCTGATAATTACACGCTGAAGATATCTGATTTACTGGCTCAGGTCGTTCAAAATAATATGGTCTCAATTTTATGTAGACTGCAAATTGATATGTAGTTTTATTGAAAGTTAGTCCCTGTGGTAAGCAAATAACTTTCCACTGTGGGTGTGTGTTGCAAAAGACGTAAAAGAGAACCGAAGTGTTTGAGATACGGTGTTATGGAACAATGATGCAAACTGAGTGGCCTAATTCGATATCAAATTAGAAGGCTCTACTCAGACTCGACAAGTAAAAGCAAGTAAAAGCGAGTACAAAGTGGAAGACACTTACTGCAAGAAGTAACTAGTTCCTGTGTTAAGATGGACTTCCATGGTGCTAGAGGGCAAAACTGTAGGAAAATATAGTGATTAGAATACATGTCCTTTTTTGGTTGTAGAAAAACATCGACTTTATTGCGCAAAAGCTGCTTCGGCTGCACATAATTGTAGTTACTAAAATAGTTGTAGAAGGAAAGCATGCGATGTCTTTTCTTCTTCGATGCTACAATACAGAACAGTGACGCCGTACCGGAGATTAAGAAAGGACCAGCCTGTTTAAAGCTGAACAGATGAGAGTCACTTCTAGTGACAGGTGTAACAGACGCGTCACAGTTCGTAATGAAAAACTGAAAGGACAGTTTGGTAATGGACACATGCACGTCTTTTATTTGAAACTCTTTTCATCTCTAGGGACGCGGACACCGTCATTTAAGATGAACTAGCGTCTTGAGGTACCTGCAGCCTTAAAATATCTGCGAGCCCGAGGCGGTCGAGCATCAGCTGATGGGGGCGGGTCAGGGGCGGGGTAGGAGAGAAGGAGGGGGTGAGACCAACTCCCGCTGAATTTTTAAATCGATTACGCGCCGCCCTGTGCGTTACACCTCGACCAGGGAGAAGAGCCACCGCAATATTCTCAGGCTTCTCCGTCAAGCCTAATGCGCGTAGCTTGGTGGACTGAGGTACAGTCTCGCAGTGATTGGACATAGAAAAATTTTCATGACCTATAAATACGAATTGCGTCCGTCTATTCGTAAATTAATTTTTTTCAAATTTCGTATAATCTGCATCTACGTTCTTACTGAGCAAGCCACCGCACAGTGCCTGGCGCAGGGTACTTCTCACCAATGTTTACGATTTTCTGGCCTAATATTCCATTCGATTACTATGACTATATCAATTTGCAATAGCCCTGTTCTCTCTTATGTCATTCTCATCATCCCTACACGAGATATTCGATGGTGGGAGCAGAACTGTAGCTCGGTCTTCCTCATATACCTGTCTTCTAAATTTACTCTGCTGAGATGCACGAAAACAGCGTCTTTCTTCCAAGGATTCCCTTACAGTTATCCATGGCATCTCCTCACTTCCTTTTCCTTCTCCTGCGCAAGATTAATGAGCAGTGAAAGAAAAGATAAGTCACCTCAAACGCTGCACTGTCATCATATGCTGCCGAAGCTGCCGAGTGGTTGAGCGGTTCCAGGCGCTCCAGTCTGGAACTGCGCGACCGCTACGATCGCAGGTTCGAATCCTGCCTCGGGCATGGATGTGTGTGATGTCCTCAGGTTAGTTAGGTTTAAGTAGTTCTAAGTTCTAGGGGACTAATGACCTCAGATGTAAAGTCCCATTGTGCTCAGAGCCATTTGAACCATATGAAGCTGCCGACATCTAAATCAAAAGTTGGCATATATGCACCTTGAGAGTACTCGATGACTAACTCATGTATTGAATTGAAATACTTTTGAATCCCGGAACGAATATGTGAGTCTGCAGTGGACTGTGCATTCCGAAACTTCCCTAAAGAGCTGTGTCGTAGACTGTGATTAGAAAATGGATGATATAGAAAACTGTAATATTATTAATAGAACAGTACCTCCTCTAACGTCGGGAAAATTAAACGAAGGAAAACGTCGAAGCAAATTAGTAACGTTTAGGAAATGTATACGTTGAGAAAGGCACGTTCGTTAGCAAATTATTCGATTTTGCGTTAACACTACTTTTACCGCTTGTAACGAAACATAGATCCAGCGTAGTACTGATACCCGGACTGTGATCACAGTTGACTCCCTGCGTTCTACGGTGTGTACCTTCTGTTTGCAGCAGTTCACAAGGCAGATCCTACGGGCACTGCGATTTTGCAACGATGAGGTGTAAGACGTCAAACAGACGTTAAAATATTTGCATTTTGTTCCTTACGCAGCTGGAGAAGCAGATTACAGTAAGTAATTATGGTACCAGGCTTAATATGGCCAATAATAAAATAATACTGAAATTTAGAATTAAAATTGTAGTGTGAAATTTAGCCTTCTACCCATACAAAATGATAAAATTTGGAATCCAATGGGATACAGCACTTGGGCTCATACATTTGCTCTGTTTATGACGGTTACAGTGACGATGATTTCTGCCTGTGCTTTGTGTGCCGCTCAGTTTAATGAATGTCGAATAGCACTGCCGATTTCGACGAAATACATTTTGAAGTGAAATAATATAAAATACTGCTCTTTAGTTTAAAGTTCAAACCAACACGATAACAGTGCAGAAAAACTCACTTATGAAACGGGCCTCGAATAATTTAAGTCATATCATCAACGTGGGAAACGGTAAATTTCCATTTCCTTAGGCCGTCATACAAAGTTGAGGAGGTCGAATTCTTGCGACTTACAGCTACGTCTTTCGCTGCTATTTTATACGCCTCTTTGAAATATCTGATCTGTTTATTAGCTGCGTGGAAGATTAGTGTTATGGGTTGAGGTTGTCCCCTGTAAACTAGACTTACAGCACGCTTTCTCTCTCAACGGTTTAGTGATGTACCATCGATACTGAAGTCAACAGATACGAGCTGTTTTATCAGGCAGACTGTATTGTGTTGCTTTACGTTAATACAGCTGACGGAAAAGACCCAGCGTGTGGCTACCGACGAATGCGATACGAGCATATTTGTCGGCTAAAAAATATCTGAGGTTGATATGCGATAGATCTAGATGGAGAATGACACTGCACCTGTCGAAAGGATACAGTAATGAAAAGAAGATTCGTGCATATATTGTATGTATAACCACCTTGAAGAGGATCTCACAATGTACTCTTGACATGGGGAAGACGAATACTGTGTAGTCCAGAACAATTTCTGAGCACCTCTCTTTCGCCTTTCACCGAAATTGTAAATTACCTATACAACGACTTATTGGTTAAGAGTTTCCTGAGCGCGAACAGAGGTAAAAAGAGCAACAGATAAACGAGTGAAAATAATTCAGTCATCCGGTACAGTCACTCCTGTTTTTGAGCGAAATTAATTTCCTTATAAATAACGTGAATGTGCTGCATAATTATATTGTTTTTAAAACCATCAGTCCCTGTGGTCTCCAGCTTAATAGAAATGTCATTAGTTCCAGAAGGATGAGTGAGGGTAGGGAGACAGAATGAAACTAGAAGTGTCTAAAGTATCGTCCTGAAATTACCGCAGACAGACCTGAGGTTCTAAATCCCAGAGCCTAGCACATGTATTGCAGTTAGAGCCTGTTCCTTTCTGAATACGTGGCCCAGTGTCTCTCGTCTCTGACGCCCGTTTGGATGGTGTCCTCGCATACAGAAGCGAACTGCGGCGGCGGGTAAAGACGCAACGGTAGCATGCCTAACAAGCGTGGGGTGGGCCGAGGACAACCGCATAAACACACAATGTGCGCTTCCCACGGCCGGCGCCCCATTGCCATATCGGCCATTGGTCCGGCGGTTTCCCAACCCCGAGAAAAACCCCCCCTTCCCGTCTCCACCCCCTCGCGTCACAAAAACAACGCGCCCGGGCGAGACGCTGCAAAATGATATTCCTTAATGAAGCCCGTGCCTAAAGGGCATTAGCAGTTGCTCTCCTGTTCCTCTTACTCCGCCGTGTTTCACACTAGATTGCTCCCATTGTCGGCAGCGACGCGGGCAGACGAAATTAAAATCTCCTCTTTCGTTAGCACCTACTAATGGCGAGTAATTACGGACGAGTAATCGCCTATAAAGGATTGCCCCCAAAGATTTATTTATACGAGCAGCAATGGCGATCGCCCTCTCCCTCTCTCTCTTTCTCTCTGTTTGTTTCTGCCCTATTCTCTTCTCTTCTCCTCCCACTCCTCACCCTCTCCCTCCTCAGTCACCCCTTCCACGTTCATTCTCTGTCCCTGTTGTAATCACGGCGCGGTCCGATTTTCACCAAAAATCCCGCCCAGTTGCGCCGCAAAAATGGAGCCATCAGAGCAGAATATTACTTCCGGCGACTAGTTATTCGATCAGTTCCCTTCTAAAAAGCGAGTTAGTTGTGGCTGGTAGCACTCTTCCTCACTCGCCTGCCCGTCAGTCTCAATCGGAACTCCGCAATAACGAAGTTGCAGTTGGGTAATACGGTGGAATTAGCGAAATTAGGCCATCCTCACGGTAGCGCAACGATGAATGAATATGTAGGACTTCCCGAGTCCTGTCAAAGTGGTAAGCTGTCATTAACCCAGAGTTACTGAGTTCGCGAATAGACTATCCTCGTATTTTATCTGATACTATCCAACTGGAATAAGTATTAAAATAACTTAGTAGGAATATAAAGTTGCCTGAATACCAAAATGTTCTCTCAGCGAAACAATAATATAATATTTAATGTAAAGAACATTTGGGCCGTCCCTTTTTGATTTTGCTGCGATACTTGTTTATTTATTTTTTGTCAGTCTTATTCGAATTGCGTCGGCACCTCTTACGTGTTTCCACCTCCACTGTTTTCACCACTACATCTCGTTATTATTTTGTTTCATTTCTGTTCCACAGCAATTTACTGTTCTTTTTTGAAGTTGATTTCGTTTTCACGCAGAAACTGAAAAGCTATAACTTTACAAAACCTTAGTTTCGTCCCTTGATGGATTTTGTTCTTCCATTTTTGATTTGTAGTTCAAATCCGTCCAGCTTTGTAGTTAGATCTTTATTACTAGTCAGAACCAACTTGACGACACAGGTAGTTTATTAATGACACTTGCTCTAATACCAAAAAAATCAAGCAAGTTTAAAAAGACATTAGATGAAATTTGCATCGTTAAACTACCCTCGTGAGAGCACATTAATTTTTTATATATTTTTTATTTTTATATACAAAGGTTGTTTGAGTGGAACGATACGGAACGGCTATGTCGCGCAGGCTATTTAGTAGCAATACTTGTTAATGTTCAGAGAATTCCACGGATATCTAAAGCGATTCAAGAAAACCCGACGGAGAGGGGATTCAAGACGTTGCTCTTACCCTCTAGCGAAAAAAAAAATTGCTCAGAAAGGATACTTATACTGGAGGAACATTGGTGCCGTAAACCTAATTCCAAGTATCTCTTAAAGACTTTTTAGCGAGAGTTCTAGGTATTTTACGTTGTTGGCAAACGAACGTAGATGCCGTCATAGGTATTATGACATAAGACATGTTGGACACATGCCTGTGTGGTATCAGTATTCGAACTTCAGTAAACCATTAAAAAAAGTTCACAGAGAGGTAGTACCAAATCCTAGAAAGTGGACTCCTGGGTAGAGAATCTCCCTATCAGAGCAGGAAACACAGGCTTTCTTTTGCCACAACGAAAAAGGAAAAGAAAGAAACCGACATATAGGACCACTATTTGAATCCTGCCGGATGAGAGTGCAGTAACAAATAAATTGAGTGTGCTTGGAGAGAGAGAGAGAGAGAGAGAGAGAGAGAGAGAGAGAGAGAGAGAGAGAGAGCATTTGTGTCTAGGGGCTGGGGATGAGAAAGGGAGGGAGAAAATATGCGTTCGGCAGCTTATCGCGTCTGAGTCTTGCGGGCAATGGGTGCCATCGAAGAACCTCTCATAGTCTGCACTTTTTTTAAAGCGCCGTCCATCCGTCGAGACAGTTCGGGCAGTGCGCTGCCCCAACCCTCCCCCCCCCCCCCCCCCCCCCCCCTCGCTTCTCTGACCATACGAATACTGACTCACACACACACACACACACACACACACACACACAAACTAGGAGAGCGTATACTCCCACGCGCGGGCGTATGCGCGCGCTCCTTAAAACTCATCAACATGTCGGCACCGTGAAATAGGACTCCCGCCGTCTTAAATCAACGCCGAAATAAATAAGGGCCGCGGACATTTATACATAGACTGTTTACAACCCGTTAAAATCCACTATGTATTTATACTGCGGCGGCGAGCTGTTGGTTTTGTACTTTTCTATTAAGCACCTCGCGTCAAACGGGCGCACGCCAGCGATCGAGCGAGCGCGCCTGTGGTCGACCCGGTACGAAGCGGGACGTGGAGTTGGAGGAGGCGAAGAAAGAGTAGAGGAAAGACGGCGAGAATGGAAAGGCAAAAGCGTGGCAGCGTTGCTGGCACACAAACGCTCGTTATTATTATTATTATTTGCTTCGCTGCGACGGACGGCGGGTATATAGAATTACCAGATGCACTCCGGCAGATAAGTTTGCCAAGCTCGGGCGCCGTGATCTGGCGTAATATCTGTCGCTCTGCTCACCGACGAGAAGAGATCAGTACACCGTCCGCCGACATTCCTATGAATATTTCCCGATGAGGCAAACTGTGGTCCCAGCTAGAGTGGCAGCACCGTGGTGTGTGTGTCTAGAAACAGAGAGAGAGAGAGAGAGAGAGAGAGAGAGAGAGAGAGTACGTGCGAAGTGCTAAGCTTCTGGCGATTCCTAAATATTGAACGGCAGTTTTATTTGGCAACACATTTCGCAGACTGTTACTTTACTGTCTCGTGTTCGCGGTGTGAATGAACAAAATATCTGTGTAAAATATTCTCAGGTTGAGTAAATTGAAATAAAAATCTCGAGCTTTCATCGACACCACCCACAGGAGTAAAACTTCTGACTGTCGGGATAGGCAATGTGCACGCCTTACATAAGCGAAGCAGCAGCGACCGGAATGTTCCAGACGAGGGTAGAATTAGCGCATGCGCAGAGGGTCTTAACTTATGAGGACGAGAGGCGAGTTTCTTAAAGCTCGACAATCTCACCTCAAATGACATGGCTCACAAACTGGGAATATTTTAGCCAGTTATCCCAACTCGAAAGGCTCAGAGGGTAATGAAATATACAGGGTGAACTAGAACTCCCCTGAAAAAATTTTTTGAGGCTGTTCAGGAACATTTTGGAAGACTTCTCGTGTTTCGTTGCAGAGTAATTGTATTTCGATTGATTTCTTGCTCTCATTTATCTTTGTACCGGTATTGCACTGAACGTATCTGCATTAACACTGCAAATTTCTACGGTATACACTGATTGTCTTGTCTGGAAACATTTGTTTCATTCACTCATGCCACTTGTGGTTATCTCAAACCGACAGTAACCCAATTACACTACTGTTGCATCTGTTTGACATTCAATGCAGTACTCTGTGTCTTGTCTTGTTGTACTACAGACTTTTTCACTGCCGTGAAGATATATTTCCACAAATAAAGGTAAATGAGGTGATAGATCGTAATTACATCATTTTTCTGTAACGAGCTACCGGAATCCACCCATCTAATATACCAAAATGCTCAGAAAATATTCCTGTAGAGCCTCCGAAATTTTGCTGGTGGTGTTCTGGGACACCCTTTATGTCGAGAAAGAAAAGTATCTGAGCAAGAACCATTTACAACGTCAATACTTCTAAGTTAATAGTACTGTAGGTTGATGATACTATGTGTGTATCAAGTCGTTGAAGATGTTTTTGGAAAAAGGCTGTTGTAAAACATAAATTTCATTTAATCAGTTACACACAGATACGAAAACAGCATAGTATTACTAGCAACTAACTGGAGACACTTCACTTTGTGAAGATTGTTTTGGAGATTCTGCTTTGACCAAAAACAAAATTTCTTGGCTTTCTTCACACATACATGTCGCGGTGATTTGCACCATCAGTGAGTGTTGCGTACACAGTCCACAAAACTCGGTAACATGAATGTTACAGTCACCAACAAGTGAACTGCACTTGACAGACCGTAATGAAATGCCAGCTGTACCGCGCAGGAAGTTGCGTTTTGCTCAAAGCCGGATCTTCTAAACATATCTACTGCTAAAGCAAACGTATACACGAACAGTGTGTTTCCATAAAGAAAAAGCGCCTCAGCACGAATGTAAGTTTGTGAATACACATCTCGTATAAATAGACAACTGGTATTTTGAATCCTGTATTTCAATTCGTAGAACGCATATCAAGTTTTCTAGAAGATGGTGTTTTGTTCACTAATGATTACACTTTACCCTGGCAGCTTTTAAAACTGAATCTCCAAGATAAGGCTGTTTCTTCTGAGAGTTTCTTTGCTGAGTTTGAGGTTTAGTTCCGTACGACAAACGACTTAAAATTTTCCGTATATTCTTATTGGTATCGCTGAAACTTTTATTCAGGTCTTCAATTGAACACATCGTGAGCGCGTTGCTCCTCTGGAATAGATACTTGAATGCCATTCTCCTAGGCGTCACATTTCTTCTCACATAATTTGCACACCATATAAACAATTCAGCCTTAAGCGTTTTGCAAGCTTCCCTGCCACTCCCTTCTTCTTCGCAAAATCAGTAAATTTAATGATTTTTACAGCAAGCCGTCGCAACTGTCCGTGAAGACATTTTCCACGACAGTTTGCCCGTTCGCGCAATGACGCAAGAACACGCTGCATTTTCATGTGAAACGTGTCTGTGAACAGAGTCTGCAGTTTGCTTTTTCGAATAATAGACTGCTGCCAAATGCTTCGCGACCAGATGATGGCTCAAATTTGTTGCATGAATAGAAATGTTTTTCTCCTCTGCTGCTTGTGACGTGGCGCTGAAGGTACTTGGTGAAATCAAGATCTTCGACCCTTCATCTTTCGCTTCAGCAGAGACAAAGCTTTTAAACAGAGTACATGCCATCCGGAATTTAAATTTCTCTTTCTGTCAAACCAAATAGACCCTTGCCTAATAAAATACTGTTATGTTCAAAACAATATTCAGATTGATTACAGCTTTATATGTTTTTTTTAGATGTTTATCTCCATCTATAAATGAAATGAGTAACCCACCATACGGTTTATAGCGGAGTGTACGTAGCAGATCAGAACAGCAGAAGCATCTCTGCCTCCTCCTGACACTTTCTATACATTTCGCAAAACGTACATCAGTGCTTGTAGAGTCCAGACTCGTTCTAATTTTACCTGTCGGGTGACGCTGCGCGATTCGTGAGGTGTGGTTAGTATTTACATTTCTTGACTCAAGCGTATGTCTCTCCGTGGTGAGTAGGGCCTGTCCTGTGACGTCTTTCTAGGAGTCATGAAACGTAGCATCAACCCTTCAGTGTCCAAAGCCCTCCTGGACATCATGAACAAACGGAACTAGCCGAATTTCAGACGGTCAGTACCAGCGGAATCAATCTTTTCCCCAGAGAGTAGTTTCTCTATCTCCAAACAAAGAAAATATGTTACATAATTCTACAGCAAAACTGAGGTTAGTGAGATGGTAGTGGAAAATATCTCACGCACCTTAAGATAGGCAACCCATTTCATTTTATACGCACCCGGAGCAGATGATGTAAGTCGGGTTGCCTGCCTCAATTCCGGGGCAGTTATATTTTGCCCACCGTGAAATAGTTGCGCTCATCTGTCCTGCGACCCTTACCAGGAAGCTGGGTGACCTGCACTTTTCTTCGCTACAATGACCTACGGTATGCTGTTTCTAGGAGAGGCACCGGTTATCCGGCATTTCTCCGGATGCGCTGCGAAGCAGTTATGTCGCCACTTTGCACGTGGCGTTCTCGGAGGGGTGACGGGAACGCTGGGCCGAGCAGACTTTTGGAATGCGACTGACCCGCGCCTAGGCAGCTGTCTTTCATTTACCGGCGCCTCCATTAGCACCGAACCACGCAGCGTCGGTACCCCGTGTAACCGGAGAACCGCCGTCCGCGTACTGCAGCCGTAATTTGGCCGCTGCAGTAATTGCCACATTTATACCAATCACGACGCGGGACGTTTCTGAGTTGTTACGCGAGCGCGCCTACTGCCTGTGCGTCTTTTTCTGAGTTCAGTTTCTTCTTCTTTTTTCTTTTTTTACTCTCTCTACGTGCTGTTTGTATGTGTGTGTGTGTGAGTGTGTGTGTTTGTGTGCGCACGGAGGAGTGATGCAACGCTTGCCCTGTTAAGTCCCTGAATAATGGGCAAGCACACTCTTACGCTCTTTGGGCAGACGTTTTCGCACGGCGTGACGGGGAGACATGCTGGAGGCATCTAGCTCCACGTCACCAAAAAGAATTAGCAGCAGCAGGGGACTTCACAGAACGCTCATGTGTTTTGAGGTTCTTTTAATAATTAGAAGATTCACGAGACAGAGCTTATTACCTGGGGAAATAAAATGAATCCCCAAAGAAACGTCTGGATTCTCCTCAGTAGTTCATGACATTAGAGAGGCAGTGATGTTTGGTTGAACCGCTTCACCTGCGAAGCTTCAAATCATATCAGATAACAGTGGTAGATTTATACTCCAATCTAACCAGTCATGCAATATGAGCAGACTTTTCAAAAACGTATAAGAAAACTATGCATGTGACCAATAGCGAGTAAGAGCTCACAAAGGAATAATATTCAATGAACATGTGGACAGACCAAAAAAGATGCAATTAACATATCACAAACATAGAATTCTGAACTATCACGAACTGAAAATAACAATATTGTTAAAAGAAACGAGCCTGTCAGTAATGGGAAAGTTGAAGGAATCAATGTAACATTGTAAGAGGCAAGAGTCACGCTAAAGTACTGGCAAGTATTTCCGGCAAACCGTGGTTCATCTCATTTAAAGGGAACAGAAGACAAATAAAATCGCTAATAATGATGACATTCAACCCATATTTATTTCCCAATCATTTGCATTGAATCGTGATTGTGTCCCATGTTGTGAGTGTGAGGGTACATTAATTGGGCATTTGAACCACTCTTTTTATTTCAACAAGAGGTACGACAGTTAACAATAAGATCTGCGGAAGGCTTTAGTAAAGCCTAGCTTTAACCTACCAACTACTTTCGTCTGTTAGAATTCACAAACGATACGAGACCGTATAAAATATTATCCTATTTCTTGAGAGAACATATTTTTAAAAACGAAACTATAGTGTAAACAAGAAAAGCAGATGGTCCACTACGTTGATGTTAATAAATCTATATCAGAGAACCATGTTGACAGAGATTTTCTTGACTTTTGGTAGAGCTTCACACCTCCACCACCTAGAGGTTGGAACCTCCACCTGCTAAAGAAAGTAAGTATTCACGGAGGAATATTTGAACATTTATAGGAATGGAGTGAAGATTTTCTTGCAAACGAAACTAAGTACGAGGAGGAGGGGAGCTGGGGTAACATTATCAGAAGAGGATGTAGGTGACTTTAATCTTTGCAGAGGACTATCTAGAGAAAAATACATCCTTTAACAGCTAAGTTTTTTATTGTGGGACTTGTTGCATATGTTTTAGATAAAACTGTTGCGGACTACGAGGATTACAAGGTAACACTAGAACCCTACAACACCCGATGTTAAGATACTGTTCATTAAGAACAGAGCGTGCACCGCGATATCACCTGCAATGCTGGAAGCAGCTGTAAAGAACTCCGAAGAAAGGACTGAGCTTTGTCGCCAGCAAGCGAAAGGAAATTCTGAACTCACCTGAAATACTGAGGACCATATTTACAGTATAATGTTAGTTTTACTAATCATTTTTACGACGTACAATTAAGTTTTGAGGTAGATCATTTTACACATTTAACATAGCGTGTTTAACTGCATGAAAAGATTCTGTTCATTTACACATCAGTATGAAGAATAGTGAAGTGTTTCTGTCATATTTTAAGACAAAATGTGTTGTGGACAAGAGCCATGGAGTTATTTCTTCGTCGGAGAGTGAAAACATCAGTACGATTGTAGAGAATATGGCCGAACGGAGTTGCTGGAAAGAGATGAATAAGAGGCTCGACAATATAGGCAAGACAGTTGCTTCATGAAGTTGATAATATCGAAATCCATATTCCATTCGAAAAAGCCAGACAACAAACGTCTCGAAAGGAGACACCTTACAGCAATAACGTTTCAAAAGTACTACCAGAAACTTGATAGGAAATGCGTAAAGCTGGTCTTGAACTATTTAATGGATATCTTTGGATTCTGTAACGACTAGAAATTCTTGATGAAATAAAAGAAATTAGAGACATGAAGACGTGCCAGTTAAATAGATTACACTTTCCTCCTCATGAATGTAAAACAGCATGATGTAGCAAAAATGTATTAGGTTACATTATTAAGAGCGCAAATGTGAAAGTAAATGACAGGTAATGCAACATTCAATAACGAATGAAGAAATGAACAACAGAAAAAGAAGAATGAACGATACCTTTCAAATACCGAAGACCGATGTCTGACTGTACGGTGAAAATTCTATGTAAAGTTGTTGCGCGTGACTCTGAGATAAACTGAAGAGAAATATTTGCTTCGAAAATTGAATAAACGGCAAAAATGTTGGATTTATTACACAAAAAAAAATCGAAGAACATCATATACATGGAGAAAGCAGTAAAACTGTTTCGCGAGAAGGAGGAGAAACAGTAATAACAGTGTGGTGCACGTAACTCTTAAACTAAAATTCTGAGCTAACTCATTTGTGGCAAGTATGTTTTTCAGATACAGATCGCCTCAGTATAATCTGTTTAATAGGCTCAACCTCACGAAGAAGAGATAATGAAAAACTATGCAATCATCAAAATTCAAATAAATTCCTGACAAATAGTGTTCAGAAACTAAAGGCCTAGTGTCAAAGTATGTTTAGAAGAGTGAAGGAAGCGAAATTTCGAAAAAAATATGTTCTAGGACTGGTAACAAACAAAGACAATTAAAAGGAAATTTCAGTACATTACTGCAGTGCTTATCGAACACAGACCCAAGCAATTTTGAAATATGCGTGGAACAATAGAAATCAAAACTTCAGAACTTATTTCGGTGTCAACGAATTTATATGTAAATAATCCGACAAGGAAGTTCCATGGCCGCCATAGCTAAGTTGACACGCTAAAGTATTTGCGTCGAAGAGCAATTTGTCTCAGTATTAAATTATATTCATTTGCTGTTACAAACATTAAGAAAACACCTCACAGATTTCTCGTCAGTACCCGGGAACCCTTTTACCTACACGAAACAGATAATGGGATCACAACTTTATGTTTTCCCCGAGCCATGCAGCCAGGTGCGGAAAAACTGTGTAAGTGTCTATGCGCAAAACATTTGCGCAGAATTAACTATCATTGGTGAAAAACAATTGCATGAGTACATGGATGAAGAGGCATTGGCTAAATAGGTTGTATAGTATACAAATTAACTAAAACATTCGTTGAATTTAATACCAATTGAAAATATTTTGCAAGAAGTGAGAAACGGTGGGTTTGTGAAATGCTGGTTTCACTCTTTGAGCCTATAATCTAACTACCCAAATGTAACGTAGATTCTGTCAATCCACTGAGAATTTCTGCTTACCGCGTTCTTTCACAAAGCCTTTTATTACAGATATTCGGATTTCCTGACCTTGCTTAACGGTATTTACATTCTGCTCTTAGGAAAGATGTTTCCTGTTATGTGCTGTGACATATCGTTAACTTTGCTTGGAATAATTTCTGGGACAAATTCACAATTTACGGATTATTTGCGGGAAACTTAAATTTCAAGTCCCTAATAGGAGTTACCTCTCTCCACACAACAACAACAAAATATCAAACAGTATTAAAGGTAAAAAATAACGAATAAAACTTCACAAAAGCATTCTTTTTGCAATTTAAAAGAACCCTGGCAATATAATACCCCGTTCTGCTCCGTATTAATATGCTTCTTTCCGTTTCGTCTAATCCTTGTTCCCAACACTTTAGGTTGCATGAATCTAGACATATTGTATTGATTGATGGTGGCTGTTTAGTAACAAGTTGGTACAAGTTAAGACTGGCATATGAAATTACTTTTGCAAGTGAGTCACTCGAAATATACCGAAATAAAAGCAGCTTTCCTTCACATAGTCACCGCAATAAAAGCGAAAAAGTATGAGACATTCAAACTAGTGTGTAAGTTATGAAATGTTAAAGTGTACAATACCGCCACTGTGAATGGTTAGTCGGTTCGTTGTATCTGAGCGGATGCATTGGAACTGTACCAGCAGTGAATAGAGGCCGGTGTGTTGCACCCCGCATGAAGCTTCAAGTTGCACTCTTCGTATCAAGTTGCATGCCACACTGTTTCCCAGGGAGACGCCGGTGCTGTTCGCAACAAGTGAGGCGAAACGCGTTGTGGTGCCGGAAATTTTACCTACCACCAAAAGCGTCTTGCGCTCCTCTTAACAAAGAATAGTAGCAGGTAAGGCAACTGTTAAGTGCAGAACTGTTCAGTGCATCTCCATGAATTTCTGTATGTGCCACAAAATTAAAGAAAATCGTACAAATAACGAATAATAACTTTCCTGGCTACTGCGAATTATAATGAAGGTGACAAGTATAAAATTTACTTTTCTCTCTTTCGACAGAAAGCTAACGTTAATTTTAACAAGACAGGTGGTGACTTTCTTAAACAAAGCTTTACTGCACTTCATTTCATTTATTTACGCGAACTATGGAAAAAAACTACGGCTTTACGAAACTTGACGTTTCAAAATTCAAAAGCTCAGCAAGTTTTGAGACTAGGTATATAACCGATGACTTTTCCCACATTTTTTGTGTGCACTTTCGGAAAGTTTTGTTATGTCACTGGCGAAACACAGAGAATAATTCTTGATAAAAAAATATTTTCACTCGAACTGGAAGCAACATATTAATGTTTACAAATAAAGGTAATTATTATTTCATTAACTCCTACAGAGAATATAGGTGTTACAAAAACTAACTGGATTGCGTATCATACGGAAATTGACTGGAACGCGTACCAACGAAAATTAACAGGAATGTGTACCAAACTACTGTTTCGTTAAGACTATGAACTTCCTTATACGATGAAGCGAGCATATGGAATGGTTAGCGCACTGCTCACTGCTTATTGGCGTGAAGTCACAAAATGTTAACACTCAAATTACCTGAAGGTAAATTAAAAACCTAAGTATCATTGGCATCGGGGTAGTTAAATAGATTCTCAACGTTTAAAAGTAATTTTTCCCCCAATTATTTCTTCACGTTCGGTTCGCTCTAAGACTAATTATTGTCACAGATAAGGGAATTAATCCGTTGAATACATTAGATGCAAAATGCTTTTAAGTTATTAACTTGTGACTTCCGTTTACTTTTTATGACAACTATTGGCATTTTTCATTGCATTTTCGATTCTCCGTAGTTGTTTGTACAGTAGAGCAAAAGTACAAGTGGCTACTGGCAACTTCGTAAAATAGGAACTTACCTTAAGTGAAACAGACCAGGTATTAATTCCTTACTAAATTGATGTTCTAAAATGAAATTAAAGTTTTTAAAATAAAACACAGTTTTAGACTCACCACTGAAGTACGTAACGCGCATTGAACTATCTCCGTCGCTACAGGCAAATAAAAATTTGGACAGTTTTACGGCTTACAAATAAAAAAAATTCTTTACTGGCTAATTTACTTGGGCGGAAGGTGATTAATTGAGGCCATAACAAAATACTGCGATATAGGTGTCTCGTTAAAAGTAATGTCAATTCTGAAAATTTCAGGTGTAACCTCTTGCTTTTGTGTTTCTAAATCTGCTTCTCTGAAATATTTCTATGCACTACCCTATGCGTCCATGGTTAAATGTTATTGTCGATGACTCGAGAATGCAGATTTGTCCAATAAGAATCAATACGGAATTTCCATCAATCAGCTCGGCTTGTATTTTAAATCAAGATGTGAAATTATTCTACGAGAAGAATACCCAAAAGCAAAATATTTCCGTCCGTCTCTTAAATCTTTTCCACATGATGGGTTCCTGCGAAACACAAAGATGACACGAAGCAATGAAAATTTCTCTTATATTGCTACTTGTAGCCTCCATTTGTTTCCGAAGTACATGTTTGCAAACCATTTGGCTGTAAATTCTTGAGGTACTCGTAAAGCCGAGCTCGAACAAGACCGACGAGGCGGAGTTAGCTAGCCAGCCCCGGAATGGGAACTTTATAGCGTATAAAACGAATTTGCTCTCGTCAATTCATTAAGCGGGTCGCTAGTGCTATAAAACAAGCAATAAACGAAACGGCCTCCTTACAATTAACAAATACTGGTGCAATTAGATGCGGGGATCGACACCACCGTGTCGTTAAACTGGTTACTTAATTAGGCAAAAACCGTGTGGTGATAATGTGGTGTAAAGAGCTCCCAGTGAATGATGACTGCTACATCGGAACTCCAGAGAAGCAAAGATGTTGCGTTCAAGTGCGTCTTCGGAAGCATGCCGTCTTCTCACCGTTCCCAACCTAGGTGATCGCACTAATATCAGGTTGCCTAAGCCGAGAATAACGATTGAGTTTGGTAGGAGAGACGTAAACTGTATCCTCGGGATCTTTCGGTATTTCTGCACCAAATACAGGGAAACAAAATGTCATAGCTGTTTAATTTAACAGTCGGATAAATGACATCAAATATGTTTCTGTTCTGTGATTTGTTACAAAGCTTAGTACTCAGTTCGGATACTCTCAATCGGATACCAGCCAAATCCTGTAGAAATTACAGATTACGCACAGTTCAAACAGAGCACATCCCTTAGTTTTGTCTGTGTAACCCAATGACGCAGGAGAAATATAGTATTCTCAGAGTATACGTCAGAAATCAAAACATTGTATTGTATCAGAAAACTAATTCTGCTCATTTTAACTTTTATTTACTAAAGTGGAAAAATATTTATATACGAATAGTTCAACACTCGGGGAGAGGAAACAATGCATTGTATTTTAGATGCTACAGAACTTTGAAACATGGTTCCCGCGCGGTTGATTTGCTGATTCCGCTGGCTGAATTTTAGTTTCACAGCAAATTTTCCTATACATGGCTAGAATGACAGCTTTTCGTTGCAAACATAAAATAAGAATTTAATAACTGAAGAGGTACATCAGGCCCACGTAGGAAACGTTTCTGTAAAGATTTCTTTTGGGAGAACACTTTAGAAAAATAACTATTGAATTGCCATTGTAAAGTATATTCTATCACTGTCAACGAATGTTATCTGTATCAGTTAAAACATTGTGGCAACAATATCAACACTAAGCATTTCAACAGTGCGAGAGAGAACTTTTTTTCCTGTCAATGCGTATGCAGAAAAGAGTCATGCAGATTTAATTAGTAAACTACTGTGAGTGTAACAGCAATGTTTCGTTCGGTTCTCCACAGCTACCAGATTGGTCACGCATCTTACACACGTTTCATTTACAAGCTGGAGAAAATGAAATTGCGTAGAAGTTTGTTAAGCCCACTCTGGTTTCCGGAATTGACTTCAAGACAAACTGTAAATTTTTGCTGCTGTCACTATACACAGCTGTTGAGTTTACATTTATCATAAGATAATTTGTATGAGAAGAATATTATTTTACTCTTGGTTCACAAACAAAGGATATTGGAGACGTTTGACAAGTATAAAAATTATCGGCGCAGAACTTTCTTCACTTACTGACGCCTTCTACGATGCAGTTCAACCCATCTACAATCCAGAAACTGATGCTTATCATCACTTTAAATATTCAGCAACAGATCGTAGAAATACTTTTGAAAGGTGACCATATGCCTCTTCCGAAAGAAATGATAGAATGCAAATAAATGATCTACGACTGCTATTTTTAATACCATGCACCAGTTCGGCCTACAGGCGTTAGCTCTGTAGTCGAAACCGCCTGATAGCTCTCGAAAAGTTTATCTCTCACCTTTTTCAACTTCTGCAGCTGATGTAGGCCCTTCTGCGAGGGGGATGTTTAAGAGAGTCGACGAGCAGTAGGAATGTCGAATCTGACTCAGAGTCGTAAACACGTTTCCTGTTCCGGGAAATTCGGCGAGAGTGGCCTTAACGGCGACTCGCCTGTGGGCGTACAAACGTCGAGAATGCCCGCGCGGTCGCCGTGGGGGACACACGACGTTTTAAGCGTCCCCTCTGCCTGCAGATCTGCGCCACTTACGGGGCGTAAATCACCGCTCACGCGACACGGGACATAGACTTATCAGGCACGACAACCGCCGCGACACACGGCTGCCGCCGGCAATAACAATAATAAAACAAAAGAACACAGTAAATTTGTTTCCTCAGACAGTGTACCCACCGACGTAAAAGAATATTCCTTTGGATTTACGTCACTCATTACCATACGAAACGCTTTAGTAAACGCGCCTGTTGTCTAGGACACACGATAGCAGTCAGCAAGGAAAAAACAGTAATACGCGATGTTTCAGGACAGAATAGGTTTGAACGCCCAGTTTAAGTTAAATACTCCATCTACGTCAACATCATGAGGGACAAGGAAATAATTCAGCTGAATAGGTCACGGAAGTAATATCGGCGCTCTGCTTGTCAGTCATTTTGGGGAATTCCCGGAAACTCTGAACAACAGATACTGCGAGCAAAAGCGCGTAAATATTTCGTAAACAAACGCCTTGAAATTTTTGTCTCGCTGCGAGCTGCAACTGCTGCAATGTGCAATGGTGGACTGCTGAGACAGTTGTCGCCTTTAAAACTTTAGTAGGTATCTGAGCGCATCCAGATGTCATACAGACCAACATCTCGCCCACTGTTACAAAGTGGTCTTCTTCAGGGCATTGTATTTTAGTAGTGGACCAGTGGCACATGCAGGTCTTACACAGAGTAATTGCCTGTGTCTGATTGTCAGTAGCGACTCTGAACTCGATTTTTGATTTGATGGCACGAGAGGGAAGATACAAAAGGTCTGAATGTGGCACCGGTGCAGTAGTAAACGTGCCACCCTGACGGTAGCCACATGGAAACTTTAGCCGATACGTTGGGCTATGCTACAACATACTCGGAAATGTTTTGGCTGTCTATGGGAACAGCAAGCCTTATAGGATGACTTACTAATACATTAACTAATTTGAAGCACTGCAGTAATTTTTTACAGTTTTGACCATACAATGGCGACTTAACTATCCTTTCGGAATATTATCTGTAATTCATTCATTTACAATAATAGAGTTGTGGTTTACAAGTTAGTCTAGTATTGTTTCTCATTCTACATGTTTTGATTTTTATCCATCGTCACAGATTTAAATTTAATGGAAAAATCGAAGAACTTTGTCAACCAAGAAACTTGAACTCAGCGCACGATTTGTCATTCGCTGCAAATTTTGTTCGTTTGACTCTTCACCTCATCAACAGAATGTGTAGAAATTCCTGATGAAACAATGTTCCCCATCTTGTAGCGAATGGATTAACATATGGCAATATCAGTAGCCCGTTTTGTGGTAAATGTACGTAGGCAAAACTTGTCAAACAGCTCGTTGGACACTAATCCTGTTAAGCTCTACAGGGAGGTGATCCGTAAAATTTACATCGTCTGTGGAAAGTGATCTAATGTCGGTAGACTAACGACTGAAATTAGACTCCAAAACGAAAAACATTATCGAAATTTAACGGCTTGTAGTCACTGAAAAGATTTCCAATTGTCCTAACCTCCAACATGTAGTAACGAATAAGAGAGGAATGAGATGGAGACAGATATAGGGTCAATTATTACTAATAATGGTGAACGTATGAGATGTTTTGGGAGGTATGCATGTAGATAATAACGTTATGGAGTAGACGAAAGATAACTATAGTATTTGAATTCAAAGCATTACATTATCAAATCAGAGGTAATCAATAAAAGAGTGAATATCGCTGTGTTATACATGCACCCGTATCTCAAGACCTGTATACTATTGACGAAAAATCTCTGACAAGAAATATTTTTTAATATTTATTACTGTTGAATTTATGTTTATATTTATTTTGTCAGTCATTGTAGCTGAGATCCAGAATGAAGCTCCATAAGTGTCCCCTTTGGTACTAAAAATTTTCCTTCTGTGTCATTCAACGCTTTTCTTCAAAAAGTCGTAAAACTGTATGACTTTGCTTTTCGAAGATAACAATACTTTCCGTACTTTTTTCCTTGTTGAGCTACATTCCCTAAAACTACTGAATTACAAGGTCTGTGATAATTGTGGGAGCTTCAAACATCTACATCCGAAAAATTAATGCGTAATTTTGTATAACATTTTAACTACACATTTATGTTGTTGTATTGCGCAAAAGCGTGACAAAAAATATTTAGTGAAGAATTTTAGGTATACGAACAGAATTATTGTCTTGTTCTGGTAAGACAAAGCCAAATTGGCCACAATCAGATAATCCGTTTTAGACGATTGATTGCGACGAATTAGTATTTCTCAAATAGCTTATTTGTTTTCTTTTTTTCACAATAAATGTCATTCTCATATCTGTAGTAAGGCTACGGAAAACATGCCGAATCAGACAACATACATCTTCGTCAACTTCCAAAAGGAGAAAAGACGAATATAATCCAGGAGAAAATGAACTGTTGGTCAAGTTTCGGAGGTTCAGTTTGAAGGAATGCGATGTGAACAATTTTTGAATCGTGAAGCAAATGGAGCGAATTACCTGTTATGAGTGAGAAAACGGTTGGTTTTTAAAGCCTATTATTTTAAAATCAGTAAATAATTTACGAGATGATAAATTAACACAAGGATGGGAACTAAACGAAACTGTAATATTTTGACAATACTATTTCGAAGTAACTTCCAAACTGTAAAGTGGCAAGTGAATGATTTTACTGATAAACATGTGTATGAGTTTCATATTGTTGAAATCTACACCACGGAAACATTCTTTATGTTAGATGTTTGTGTGAAGGAAATTGGAACGGAATTTGTTATGTTTCAGTTGTTCGTGTATTTAAAACAATTACAGAATTTTCTTGAACTTGTGAGCTTTTTACTTGAAAATAATCTTCTTTCCTGTATCTGAATTATTTCTTTGAGATTTCTGCGTACTAACAAAACTCCCGAGTGTAGTCATGTTTAACGCTACTTTCAGCCGAAAGGAATCAAAGGTACGACAACAGAAAAACAAATTGGTTATAATTACTGGGACGGCCACCTCGAGTAACGTAATTTTATTCCCAGTTTCTCCGTATTTGCTAACAGCAGTATTTTGCAAAAGGGAGATGCAACATAGGAAATAGTACTTATGTCTGAAGGTGGGTTCCTTGAAGAGACAAGTACACCTTCATTAAATTTCAGGAGATTTAGTGAAAATGAGCAGATTCTTTGAATAATGTTCCAGTAAGCCACTTAAGCGAAGTTATTAAAAATAGAACCGCGATGAACGATGACTGCACGGTGATGTGAAGAAAAGCTTTTCTAGATACACAAAAGAACTCAATGTGAAAAAGGATGCTGAAGCAAAAGAACATTGAAAAGCACCAATACAGAGAACGAATATATCGTTAAAGGGAATCCTAACAGACCGAGACTTTTTATCTCATGCGCCCTGACTCATCTTCGAGCCAATTCCTTTGCGTTATCAGGAAACAGCGGAAGCATTTCGGTAAAAGTTGGCATTGGAACTGTCCTCGGGAAGCCATACCGAGTCTCATATCAGAATTATTGTAAACCACATATTTTGACTTGAGGTCAATGAGATCAAGGAAACGCAGAAGAAAATAAGTTTAGTGCTCAATAATTGGTGGAACCGAAGTTGTCTATTCTGTCGATTGTTGTCAACTATCAAGACTCCAACTACAAGTATCTAGTGATGTTTATTTATAGGGTATGTCGAATCACAATCGCGTTCGGGGCTCGAAATGTAAATTTAAGTTCGTAAAATTTATTCAGTATCTACTCTTCCGCGAATTAACTGTTCCGACGCTAAATCCACTCTTCTCAGCTAAAAACGTCGCGCAAAGACAACAGGTTGTCCATAAATTATATGCTTTTATGTTGTGGTCTTACATCAAGGATATGGACAGCATTCGGTATGATGGCACTACCTAATAAAGTAGTTCCGATTCCTACATCGACAGTCTGTAGTTACGCATCACAGTTTCACTGTTCCTAAAGCTGAATTTCGCCAAAAGATACATCCCTTACGAGTGTTTGCGTGGATGTTTCCCGACGGTATCGGACGTGCACTGGAAGCATGGCAGACGCTACCTCTTCGACCACTACGAGCTTGCAGGGTATGTTTTCCGATTTTCTGCTTCTATAAAGGATGACTTCATCACGCCTGTAGGTTCCTTTCTACACTGTGTGGATGATTGATGGGACAGTTTGGGAACTGTACGCAATAAGAAATAGTTTTTGAGCGTTTGACTGATTTTTATATTGAGGAAAAAACTTTAACGCTTCGTTTGGAACAGTGATTAAGGAACCTACAAAGCTATGAAACCGGCCTGCTAACAAATTCCACAAAATTTGTAACTGCTTGGTGGATTTACTTCCTGTAGAAAATAGTTTATTTATAATGATTTATTTTGTGATGCTGAGAATGGGGAATCTTAAAACTACAATGGATACCTCCAGAGCATATTCTACTAGGGAGACTACAGCGATGGTGTTTAGGATCGATTCTGTTACCTGCAAAATATTGTTTGAACTTAAACAAACTGAAAAGTTAATCTATTCTGTGTCCTGGGATACACATTACCGTTCCCAAAAGGGCTCGCACTGGAAACGAAATACGAATATTCAATTGTATTTTAGGGCAATTTATGTAAATGATTAATGGAGAGAGAATTTGTCAGAGTTTTAAAATACCGTGTATAGTTATACTTTGGCTGAAGTGAGTGAGGTGCGGGTTCTTGACAGAAAATAGAAATAAGGTTTTTGTGAAGTACCGTAGCGTACACAAGAATAGACAGGAAAAGAAACATGAGGTATTGACATATCTACGAAAGCAGAGTAAAAGAGACTGTACACAGGAGTATAGCAGAAATTGGTTACTCAGTTGTTAGACAGGTGCACACTTATGTTCATGAAAAGATACGTATATGTCAGCCACAGGGATCAACATTGGAACCGTCACAGAAAGGATGAGAAACCCAACATTGTATGAAGGCTTTCACGACCGGATGACATATCTTCTGGTAAACCTTGCGGGATGTAAGGTCGTGGTCCATGAAACTCTTCAGCTCCTAACGTTTCGTCCAGTGCTTCGCTGGACATCTTCAGAGGGGTGTTTCTCCTCTCGGCAAGACTCACCGGAGGAGAAACACCCCTCTGAAGATGTCCAGCGAAGCACTGGACGAAACGTTAGGAGCTGAAGAGTTTCATGGACCACGACCTTACATCCCGCAAGGTTTACCAGAAGATAAACCCAACATTGTCAGTAAGAAACAGAGATAGTAACATGGTATGCAGTATAATACGAAAAGAAAGAAAATCAAGGAGATGAAATCTGTAGTGACAACCGAAAATTTGTTGCAAGTGCAAGAGTGGAATCCGTATTTCTAGCTCATCCCAAGCAGTCGGCTTAACCATTACGCTGTCCGAACCCATCTCCAGAACTGCTTTAGTGCCATTGCTGTTTCCACCTACGATTTCACAGTGTAGATTCAGGGCAGTTGAAAGGTTTGAACTGGTATCATCCGATGTCGCAGTGTTTTGATTGATTTCATCCTCAGCGATCCATTCGTTTCAAGAGGAGGGGTAGCGTATGAGGCATCCAGCATCGACTGGTTGGCGGTTCGCCGACGGAGGAACGTATAGTTAAGACTGCCGCGGGCCGCCCTGGAGAATTTCTCTGTGGGGAAAGCGCCCGCGGCTGGGATTATGACGTGCTAACGGCCAGCGAACGGCTGCAATTGAATCGTCGTGGTCTCGGGTTGCACAAGGCGCGCAGATCTCGCCGATAGCGGCCGCTGCGTGCCGCCTGCCCTTTGGCGAACAATAAAACGGCGCAGCAGGAATGTCGCGTCTCGCGATAAGGCAAAAGGACACACGAGCCCGGGCCAGCCGCCATTGTCTCCAAATGTCAGCTCGCGCCGCGAGGTGCAGCGCTGTTTCTATTTACACTTCCACTCGGCTGGCCGCCGCCACCGTCCAAGCATTTCGGGGGCACCGCGGGAGGCGGCGTGCGAGTTTCCCGTCTGGGAACTGAGTCCAGTTAATCAGACGCACATCGTCAGCTATACGGAAGCACGCATGAAGCACGAGAACCAGGAGGGACCAATACGAATGGAAGACCAACAACGGATTAGAACATGTGTGAGACAGGGATGTAGTCTTTCGCCTCTACTTGTAAGTTGGCTGTTTAGGTTTTTATGTTGGTAACGCCACGTAGCGCTCTATATGAAAATCACTGACTGTACTGTGTGCGGTCTGTGGCTGGTTGGCATTGTTGGAATAGTCGCTATTGTAGTGTTGGGCAGTTGGATGTTTACAGCGCGTAGCGTTGCGCAGTTGGAGATGAGTCGCCAGCAGTGGTGGATGTGGGGAGAGAAATGGCAGAATTTTGAAAGCGGACGATCTGGACATGTGTCCATCAGAGAGAGTAAATTTGTAATATCGGATATCATGGACTGATATATATATATCATGACTTTGGAACATTATTAAGGTAAATACATTGTTTGTTCTCTATCAAAAATCTTTCATTTGCTGACTATGCCTATCAGTAGTTAGTGCCTTCAGTAGTTAGAGTCTTTTGTTTAGCTGCCAGTATTGGCGCTCGCTGTATTGCAGTAGTTTGAGTAACGAAGATTTTTGTGAGGTAAGTGATTCATGAAAGGTATAGGTTATTGTTAGTCAGGGGCATTCTTTTATAGGGATTTTTGAAAGTCAGATTGCGCTGCGCTAAAAATATTGTGTGTCATTTTAAGCACAGTCATTTATAATTTTTCTAAGGGGACGTTTCATACTGTTCAGTCTATACATCGAAAAAAGAAAGTGATTGAAATAAGACATGTTCAGGAGTGGAATTAAAATTCAGATTTAAAGGATATCAATGATAAGATTCGCTAATGACACTCGTATTCTCAAAGAAATTGATGAAAAGCTGCAGGACCTGCTGAATACAGTGGACAGTCTGCAGAATACATACTGAAACTAAAACGAAGAAAGACGAAAATAATGAGGAGTAACAGGAATGAGTTCAGTGATAAAGTTGCCAACAAAATTGCTGCCCACGAAGTAGATGAAGTGAAGGAGTTCTACTAAACTGGAAGTAAAAGAACACATGACCGATGAAGCACAGAGGATATAGAAGGGAAGCTAGCAAACGCAAGACGGATGTTCCTGGCTACAAAAAAAGAGTCACTAATATCAAACGCAAGCCTTAATTTGAGGGAGTAATTTTTGTGATATCCGTTTGGGGCACAGCATTGTATCGTTGGATGTGGGGAAACCAGAAGAGAAGAGAATCGAAGAGTTTGAGATATGGTGCTACAGACAAACGTCGAAAATTCGGTGGACTGATAAGGTATGACGAGGTTCTGCGTAGAATGGGTAAAGGAAGGGGCACATGGATAACTTTGACAAGAAAGACGGGACAGGATGGATATGTGTTAAGACAGGAGGGAATTACTTCCATGATACTGTAGGTATAAACTGCAGGGGAAGACACAGATTGCAATACAACCAAAAAATTATTGTCAACGTAGGATCCAACTGCTACTCTGAGATGATGAGGTTCGCAGAAGACAGGAATTCGTGTCGGGCCGCATCAAACCAACTAAAAAAAGAAGTTGTCAGCTGAGATTAGTGACTTTTGTATATAGCTGAAGAACAATTACTTCCTTAGAGCAACAAAGCGGTTTTTGGCTACGAACACCGCACCGTGTTCCAGCTGCACTGCCGAAGGAAGGCAATGGAGGTATTTCGTGTACTCACGGCTAATTTAAAATGAAGCTTCAGGTACATTCGAGATTATTATTTTCATGAAACAACAAAACACCACAATAGAGAAAGCCGACATAATGGGAAGCGCAGGCTTTATTAGGAATACAGCATCTTAAGTAGTTACAAAGAGCATCACCTCTCTTTCAGATGTATAATTTTCTTGGTCTGTCTGTAGCGTTAGATCATTACGTATCTGATAGTGGGCAGATACACTATTTGTTTTCACGCATCCGGCAGTGTAGTCGATTTCTGCGCAGTATTACAAGCAGTGACGACAGACTTCTGTACCGGGTACTGCCATTGCACCTAATAAAAAGTATCTAATTTCAGTGCAGTAATTGACGAAGGTAACTTGTTCTCTAAAATAAGTAATGTAATCTTCGCTCAATGAATTTAAATACACCGACTCGAAAAATGCACTTCACATACATAGTGTTACTGAAAGTGAACGAATTAATAACTTACTGTTTTTGTTGTTGCTCTTGAAAAAATGTTTTGAGCTTTTAAGTCATTAATTCAATTGTGAAACAATTTATCTCCGGTAATAATTTGTCGAAATCTGTTAAAAATGCAAAACGCAATGTACAGTTGTCCAGAGTCCACTGTCATATTATATTGTACTGTTTTACAAATTTAACACAAATTAGTATGTTCTATTTCTTTACTATTGATTTTAACTTCTTTGTATTTTGCGCTCTTGAAGATTTGGAGGTGCTTTTGGAGCAATGAACGCACAGCATAAGTTACAAGCAATGAAAATTAAAATTAAATTACTAAAATTCCAAATAAGAATTCTGCCTGAAGGAACGTATTCTCATGCTACCGTTCAGAGCGTGAGTAATGGTTTATTTATTACATTTTCGGGGAGACTTGCAGAGTGTACGTAACATCGCTGAATTTAATCCTCCATAAAGGACAACAATGACAGACAGGAAAGTGTTTTTGTAAAACACGTGTCTAAAAGAGACCTTTACATGTCAACTCCAAAATTTTATTGATATGGTGTATGTCATCACACCAAGCTACAACAACACATGAAACGTCCGATGAAGGAACAGTTCTGCATACTACAATGATGTAATTTCAATATTGTACTGCAATATGTAGCAAGTACGATATAATTAAAAATAAATACATTATACAGACATCGATGACACTTCTTGTGAGGCTATATTAACGAAAAAAAGAAAAAAAAAACTTAATCCGTCGAAATATTACGGAATTAAATCGAGCTCAGAATTATTAATGATCACGTTTGGGAATTTTCTCGATAGAAATGCTGGGTCCTAATCCGAAACATGATCCAAGCATGGCATACAAAGCCGAGAGCATTACGTTCGAAGGGCTGCTAAATTTTGAAACAAAGCAACTACATTGACAACAAGGTGGTGTTACGAATGTCGAGACTGTTCCTTCAATAAGTCCAACACCTGTCTTTCCATAATTTGTCTCCACTGTTGCTGACGATCAACGGGCTTCGAAGAAAAAAAAGTAGCAGTAATGAAATTTTAGAAAACATAATAGTTGGTCAATAACAAGAAGGGAGGGAGGTTCTGCGCGCAGCGTTCACATTGCACATTAGAAACGGGCGCAGGAAACTTGAGCTACAGATTATTATAGTGAGGTTTGCAATCTGGCGTGCAGCACCATTAGAAACCGTGAAATACTGGAATCTTAACAGAACTCGCAGAGGCTAATGGACTTACGTGTGGCGCAGACATTTACGCTTCATATCCTGCAATAATATTTGACGTCAAACAGAGCAGTCTTTGTTTCAAAAAGATAAGAGAAAGACAACAAAACTGAAGAAACGTAGATAGTACTTAAAAACCAAGTCACACTTGTAGTATAGTGTTAAAAGTATGTATTAGATACGGACCCTCTTGATGTTTCATTAGTGTAGGAACACATACACAGTACCATATGCAAGTTTAGGTGGGTACTTACAAAATATTTACAGACCATAAACTAACACTGAACAAGTGAAACAAAATTATTTATAAATTTAATCAACATACATCAATGAGAAAATGATCAAAGTAATATAGAGGGCTGAAAACCTAGAGCACAACGTAGTTTTTGACATGAAGTGAACCGAAAAAATAAATAATTTAGAATCACTTCTGCAAGAGAGCAGACAAGAAAAATTGAGAGAAGATGCAGACGACGTACATTAATATGCGCGGTGAAAGATATCAAAATTAAGCGCTCAGATTTCATTCTTCAGGAACAAGACTGTGTAGTGAAGTACATATGACAAGACTCGTTCCTTTATAAACAAACAGAAATGCTACATATCGAAATATAGGGAAGAACTTGGCGCTCGACTTTGCGAAATCTGCGAGGCTTTTAACGACAATCTGATTCAACTCCTTGAGCAATTTTGTCATCTTCTAGAAGACACTCCATTTCCCAAAGTGGTGCAACAACCATTCTGTGGATAGAGTAAGAATTTTAGGTTTCCTTAGCAGTTTTAAATGTTGGAGAAAAAATTGAATCGAATTTTTTCGCTGTACTGAACTTGTCTCTCTCCCAGATAAGTGCATTGAACTTTACAAACAGAATATAAGTAATACTGTAAAAGCACGCCTCTTTTTGTTCCACGAAAAGTAGAATACTAGACGCTATAATGTGTAGTTGATTACTTTCAGTTTGTCAAGATTGAACAAACAAAGGTAAATAAGACACTGTTGTCAGATTATTTTTGGCACTCAGGTGTTTACAACTGCAATAACATTCCTGTAACAATAAGGAAAGAGGCAAATTAACCATCGGGCACGAAGATTCACGACTGCCATGTATTTAATTCAAATAACATCTTTTTAATTAACAATGATCCGACGAACTCGATGCAAGAAACTGTCAACTGCCTGATCAAATCAAACTGACAGTGTGTGGAAAACGTTCTACTAAACGGATATGATTTTTCTGCCAACCATATTCTGTTTTCCTTCCACTCTAAGGTTCCACAGTTTGAAATATACGGTATTTTGACACAGACACCAATATTTTCAAATTTTCTCCATGAACTTGGACACAATCGTTGGGAAATGAATTCAGTGGGAACGACAAAATAAATAAATAAATAAATAAAAAGGTTGCGGGGAGCGCGTAAGGTACCTCCGCTGACAGGCTTACCTAACATCTTGCTCACAAACAGAACAAATGGTTTTATTTCTATTAGCAGCTTTTACAGTTGCACTCTGCACAGACTATTGCGTAACCTTTCATCATAAACTAAACGATGATTCGATATGAGAATCTCAGAAAAATTCTTTTGAACCCTATTTTTCTCATGAAATTGTAGAGTAGTTCTTGTCATTCAATTGTTTTCTTTCATTCGACACGTATCATAGGCTATATATCTACCAAGCAGATTTAAACGATATTCACTTTGTAATCAACAGAATTTTGCACTTGAAAACATTAGAAAACTGACAATAAACCTACAGAATTCTAGATTTTCCAAATAATTAATGGAAACAACGCTTTTACTTGCTTGCTGCTTACTGTTCGTTCTTTCCTATTGATGGAATTTACGACGCATCGCTAAAAGCCTAAGTACATAGTCAAAAGTCGTCACACGTAACATCTATTTGCATCCTTGCTAAACGGATCAATGTAAACGGACGAAATGCAGAAACGTTTAAGACTGTTTCAATACACAATTTAGGAACTCACACTGGATTAAAGGAGTACACTTATTTACAGATTACTTGAGTTTCTCATAGAACAGCTATCACAACCAAGTTACGACGAAGTACATAACGAATGAGTTAGCCATCATAGTCAGGTCACGATGAAGTACACAGCAAATGAACGCACTCGAGAAAAATCCTGAAGGACTATCAAAGCAGGTTGCTGACATTCACTGAATAACTTTCGTGATGTGCACTACGGCTAAGTGGACTCTATAAAAATCCAATACACACTGTTTGTCCAGCGGGTGGGAAAACAGAAATGTACGGAGGTACAGCAATATTTAACGGAATTCAAATTCGGAAGCAAAAACTTAAATTTCAGATCAAATAAACACAATTATTGCTTAGTGTATACTTCACATATTGCCACAGCGTCGGTACCTCTACGGAAGTAGGCGGAACACCGAATATTTTGAAACTCGGATGAGGTGTTCATGTAATGTGTGCGGGAGGCTTAGCACCTGTTGTGACTCCGTCTGTAGAAAGATGAGCAAGCACGTATAATATCAGCAAAAACTACAAAAAAGGCTGAGAGACTGTATCAACGAACAATTTAAGAAAGCGCTTTGTAGCTAAACGTATTGTTGGGGGCTCATTCAGAAACAAGAGCGACATGTGGAGGTTTTCCTGTGATTATGGTATTTAATAAACGCCACAAGTGGTTGGTAAAGTAAAAAGACTTGTCAAAGAAATTGAAATAGTAAAATTCATGTAAGCCAAGCAAATTAAATAAACAAAACACGGAACTCGCACTCTCCTTTTTAATCTTATTTACTTTCACCATTTATTTAGAAACCTTTGTTCCAAAATTTGCACACTATTTTAGCAGCTTCGCCTCACGGCATAGCATCCTGACGAACGCGGAACTAGAATTGCACATTTTGGTGGGGATGGTGGAGAATGATTCTGGTAAGAAAACTCCAGTTGTATGTAATCAACTAATTTGATCGGAAATATCTGTCGTTTCTTTGATTCTGTGAAGCACAAAAATTCGAAGTGATTAGGTGTCAAATAGGAAGCAGACAGAAAAACGTGTGCGTGTATCATCAGACGCTTTGGTCCAGGTTCGGAAACCATATGTGTGTAGGAAACACTGTTTGCTGGGTGTGAGTGGGTTACTAATAAATGCAAAAAAAATTATTAACACTCGAAGGAACCTTTCATTCACAATTTACTCAATACGACGCGTTTCTAGGTAATATCAATTCAAGAATTACTTCTCTATAAAGCTGAGAAAATATATATTTTTCGCAGGGTGTGGAGCTGAATAAACTGAAGAAAAATCGCGACTGCAGGAATATGCCAAGTGTTAATAACTTTATATTATTAGTAAAGCCACACATTCTCTAAATACGGTGAGAGCTTGAAAGACAATATGTTGACTGTGAAGGCGGAATATTCGTAATTATTAAAAACAAAAGTAATATTATCAACAATACATGTACTCTCCCGATTACGTGTGTTTCAGAATATCAGTATTTACGACGCGTTGTACGAACCACTTTCAGTTCAATAGGTGATATACGTGCAAGAATTACATGTAACTTACATAGCAAGAAGTACATGTGATTCATAAGTTTAAATCACCTAATGAAGGCATTGCGATTACTGGAATGTGTCGTAACTACTAATGTAATAAAGAAATAGTTACTGAGTGGCTATGCTACGTGTTGGCAAGACTGTCATAGTGCAGTTATGGACCTATTGTCTGTTAATTCGTAATAGGCCTATACATGTAAGATGGACCGCACCTGGCAAGAGGTAGAGACTGATGTTTCGTCACGAATTCCTTTACTACCATTGCGACAACGTCAAACGTGGTGTTGTGTTTCACGAATTTGCTTATTGTTGAACATACGGGAAAGCATGTTTTCAGAAGATATAAGGAATACGCAATGTCCTTCTGTATACATGACACAAAAAACGCATAACATTCACAATTTTTATCATCTGTGAATCGTTGACAAAATTGTAGTGAAAATAAAGGACTGATAATCTAAGACCTGATGTGAATTTTGACAGGAAATGAAACAATATATACATTTCCAATTAGTTCTCGAACAGCGTAGAATTCAAAAACTGAGAGAAGATGCAGGGGACATAATGTTGTAACGATGGTGGAAAAACATCGCGTTAAGCGCTCAAACGTCGTCCTCGAAAAAGAAGATTGTAGAGAAGTACAAATCACGTGTTTCGGTTCTTTATAAACACATGAGAGTGTGGAGGAGATGGTAATGGTGCACGATGTAACGTACGCAACACTCCCCACCCCCAACCTCCGGCAGAGTGCAAAACTAGATGAAGAAAATTGAGAAAGTGACTGGGAGGGTCTATATACTGAACAGGTGGTTTCGTCGGTTTAGAGTGATCACAGGCAACACGACGAGCACGTGGTTAGCAGGAAGGTCGCCGACGCCGTGGCAACAGTGAGGCGAGGTGGGCGTCGAGGGGGCGGCGGCACGTACCTGGCGGTGGTGCAGTCGCGGTACAGCACGTCGAAGTCCTTGCAGGAGAGCAGCTTGCAGCGGTTGACGCCCGGCTGGATGGCGCCGAGGCCTCGCAGGATGCGCACCTGCTCCACGTTGCAGACGAGCGGCACGATGTCGAGGCGCTTCAGCTTGGTGTAGACGGTGTGCAGGCCGCCCACCAGGTGCTTGAGGAACAGCTCGAACGCCTGCGGCAGGCACAGCATGGTGTCGCCCGCGATGATGAAGGCGGCCACCTTCTGGCCGCGGTAGTCCACCAGCTTGCACTCGTTGGCCGTCGGGTCCGACGTCGAGATGGGCGGCGGCGAGTTGTAGGACCGTGGAGGGCCACCGGCGCCGTGGTGGGCGGCGGCCATCAGGTCCAGCGGCGAGTGGTGCATCAGCCCGGCGCCGCCCAGGCTGTTGAGCAGCCCTAGGCTGGGCGGCGGCAGCGGCGGCATGCGGGACAACGGGCCTCCGCCGCCCATCGCGCTCGGCGTCGACACGGGCGGCGGGCTCAGCTGCTGGCCCGGTGTGGGCGGCGCCGCTCCCGGAGGGCTTCCGGGGTGCCGCACCATGCTCAGCGGGCTGTGCTGCTGCGGTGGCGGCGGGGGCGGCGGCTGCTGTTGCTGCTGCTGCTGCTGAGGCGGCGGCGGTCTGTCGCCGGTCGGGGGCGGCGGAGGCGGCACCGGGCCCGGCGACTGCTGCGGCGGCACCTGCGGCATGCCCGGCGGCGGCTGCGGTGGCAGAGGCGTGCCCGCCCCCGCGCCGCCGCCGCCGCCACCGCCCGGCACCGGGGGCGGCGTCAGCGGCGGCTTGATCACCACCGGCGGCGACGCCGAGGACGCGTTGCTGCTGTGCTCGCTGTTCGTCGACGACGAGTCCATCACCGAATCCATGCTCATGTTACAGGCCAGAGTCTGACTCATCCAAGAGGCGCCGTAGCTGTCCACTGTCCGCTCTCACATACACACGCGCGCCAGACACCTAAGCACCGAACATATCACTCGCGTCCTGCGCCGGCTGGTAGGGCCATGCCGCTGCTGTCAGTCACACAACACACACAGTCGCACAGCCGCGGGCACCGAGTCGCTGCTCGCAGTCGTAGGGGCAAAAGCCACGCGGTCGCTGCTGGCGCAGTGAGTGTGGCGCGTGTGTGTCTGCCGGCCGCGGGTCGGCCCGGCCGCCGGGTGGGGGCAGCCTACACACGATTGGAGGGGAGCTGCGGCCCGCGTCGCGACCACTGTGCTTCTTCCCGGCTATTGTGCACGACTTCTGCTCCGACTCGTCGGCGAAATCACAGACAAAAACGACGCACCTCGCGCCTTCTTTTCGTCCAGACTGAACACCGGCCGTCGCGCGGACGACGGACGGAAAATAACAAAAAAAAGAAGAACGCGAGGAGAGCGCGCGGGCGAAAGCGCAACGCCTTCCCAGTCCTCCTCCTCGTCTCTGCCTCCTTCCCTCACTTCTTCTCCTCTCCTCTCCTCTCCTTCCCTCACTCTCTTTCTCACACGGCAAGTCTCTCTCGCACAGCACAACGACACTCGTTCCTCTCTCTCCTCTCTCCCGCAGCTTCGGACGCCGCGGACGTCAATACCCCTGCGGCAACTGGCTCGCCTTCCTACAAAGAAGTACTATATTACGGCAGTCACAAAAGTAATAAATAAAAACGGCAGCAGCGCCGCTCGCGCGGCCCGCGGACCCGGTGGGGAAGGCGGCCGCAGTGGAGGGGGGATCCGTACTTTTCAGCCCAGGAAAGCGCAGCTGGCGTCGGAGTCGCCCCCCACCACACGCTCCCTCGCGGCCCCTCCCTTCACACTCAGCTGTCACTGGGAACCACCCGCCGGCGGCGCGCGGCCCAATGGCGTCCGCCCTACAGCCGCGCGGCGCCCGCTATTGGCCGACCTGCGCGGGCGCACCGCGAGCACATTGGCCCGCGACCGGGTTCCGCCCGACTTGGTTTTCAAGTTTTAACGGCGCCGGTGAACGCCCCCTTGGCGCAGTTTCCTTTTTCTTCTCCCCGTCTTCTCGTCCGGTGCCTGTTGGGCTGTATACCTTCGTCGTTTCCCCCTAGCGGCGGCGCTGTGAGGAATTCGCCGCGCGACGCCCACCTGATAGCGGAATATGTCACAGTGCGGGAATAACTTTCGATTACAGAAGCAGGCGCACAACAAACACGAGCACCTCTTTATTTCTATTCCCACCTTTTATTGCTTTCTCCTTGTCCTTTTCGCTCACCCTGAGGACAGTGTCTTAGTCCAATGCTTAATATACTCAAACTAAACAGACAATCCGATCCGCAACACCGCTCTCCGATTTCCGACGTCATAGTGCGTTATAATTGAATCTTTCCATTGTATGTATTGTCTCACTAACCACCATATGCAATCCAAATATCGTCAGAGTCAGTACCACTATGCAACTAATACGTCACTCACTGTCATTAGAACGCTATCGGATTTCTGTTACAAATATATCACAATTTTTATTAATAGTTTGTGAATGTGAAAGAAATTACACCCATCGTTGTCGTAGCCTACCGAACGTCCTCTCTGAGAGCTACCGACTGGAGTACAGGTGGCAGCTCCGCCGAAAGCAGTAGACGCTCACGCGCGCCCTTCGTGCCCAGTCTCTACACCACGTGGGCGTCAGCTGTTCGGCAGAGATCCGGCCGCCACGGAGGCAGGGCGAGTAGTGGCGAGGGATCGGCCCACGCGACTCTTTCCCCCGCCAGCAGGGGTGAGCGCGCAGCGGGGGCGCCGTCCCTGACATCTGGCGGAGCGAGCGACAACTAACTGCTGCTGGTGATCTTCGTTGCCGCTGTCGTCATTACAACTTTTTATTCGCACTTGTGTTTCTTCTTCTTATATCAAACTGACATTTTTACGACTGAATTGGACACGTACAAGTGAGCGTAAAAAGCCATTCTTCAGTTGTAAACTAAATTTTCGTCCCTATTTTACTCAGTGAAATCTTGATTTACGGATTTAAGGAACTACATACATACGTGAAATCGGACATTTCACAACTTTTTCTCTGTTGGATATTTTTCTAGATGTAAGTGGGGAAACCGTCATCGTCTAATCACACACTAAGCTTCCTTTTCTTTTCTTTTAGGGAAACTTGTTAATTTACGGAACTAAGAAACTTCATGCATGAACTCAGAAACTCGAACTAGATTTATTACATTGAGCAGTATCCCTCTGACGTTATTTAATTAAATTGTATGGATTTACTAATCGGGCGGAGCAACCTTTGTTCAATTCTCCATTTACGCTACTATTAGGTGGGGACTTCAGTCATTTTCAGTAAGAAAGAAACGTATTGTGAGTTAGCAATATATTCTTGTTATAGACTGTGTTCAAACGTTTTACTCTTGAGCTAGAATAATATGCAAAATAGGCGAGTGATGAAAAGTCTATCGTCTCATATTTCGTCTTTGAAACATTCTCGGAAACAGAGCTGTAATTTTAAATGCTTAACTACTTACTGAACTTTTTAACTGATTTTATTTGGTTCACTAATAACGCAATATTTCTTCTCGGTGTAGATCAGAATCACAATAACTCATCAGCCCTTTTGCATTCAATTCAGTATTTATTCATGCTTACTCGGTGTAGTTCTTCGCGTTTTTCTCGCCAAAATGCCACGTTTTGTTATTTTTATTTTTTGTCCTGTCGGTGTTCTCGTACTAGACGCTTTACTTATTTATCCCACTCGCTCTTTTATTTTCTACAGGTGTTTAGTTTAATTTGTACATGTTTGTGTCTCAGACGTATTTCATAAAAGTTATTTGTGGTGTCGCTACCTTGATGTATCCTTAGAATCACAATATTCTACAGATAACTATCTGATCGCAATTTAACTGTCCATCGTATACGATCTTCTAAACTTTGTCCTCTTGTTTCTATGTTTTTCTATATGCATTTTAGTTTAAAAGAATGATTTGGCTCTTCTGCGTTTATCGGATAATGTGATGTCGAATTTTATGCATCGATTTCATGCTGTAGAACATTTCAACATAGTTAGACACCTAGTTTCATCATTCTTGATATTCCCTCTTACTGTTACTCCCGGTAGGAATGTTACTTATTATTTTTAAGCTATTTTGCAGGTTCCTTCAAGCCACCTCAACCAAAGCTACTTGGTTGTGGGACGAATCAATACTTGCATAATAATGAACTCTAACTAAAAACTCGAAGATACCAATGAGTTTCTGTAACAGGCACACACGAGTACTATATATAAATGACATAAAATTATTACACGAACCCTCCATCATTGTCTGTAGTCAGTATAACTGTCCGTCTTGATCGCGATCTTGACAAACAATTATATTCACATATGAGTAGCACATTAGAACGAACACCTCTAAATTACTGCGATGAACTCACGTACGCAATGGGAAGAGTGTGATGCAAAGACTCCTTTCAACATATGTCTGGAATTTTGGATTTTACCGCCGACGTATTCCTTTCCTATAAGTTCGTATTGGGTACAACGCTTACAGGATAGTACTCACGTTTTTATGCAACTGCTAATGTATTAAGCAAGGGACAACTGACAATCTGCTTTGTGTTCATGGAGTGAATATTACCGTTAACTTCAGGGAATAAACATTACTGACGACGAATCCGGTGAGACAGAATCCGTTTTGGTATGCCGGTGTTAGAATTCCTTCTCATTTCAGTAGCAGTCTACAAGACACTTGCGAACGGACAAATTCGTCAGTTAAATAAATTTTATGGTTGATGGCACATTTTAATACGATACCTAAGAGTACTTTTTGTTACAAACACAACAATTATCCTATGTCATGCACTAGGAAAGTAGATTCCAAGTTGGAGAGCATTAAGTTTCTCGCTCTTAACTGAAATTAATAATTTTCAAACTAAAATATGCGCTTTAAGAGAACAAGAGACGCGACCGCTGTCAGTTGCGCGCTAAATCTTCGTCTCGCATTCCCTCTTTGAAATATATTTATTCTAGAAAGTAAGAAACTATTTGAAATCATAACAACTTCAATCGTATTTTCTCAGTTTCGTATTTAGAAGGTTTAGGTGAATCACTGGCTGTGCAATAAAACTTTTCTGAAACTAATGGCACCGTCTGAGAGACAGCTTCTAGACCACGAAGCGAGTTACTGCGTGTAAAGTAGGGTACACAGAAAACTTGTAAAAATCCACGATAACGGTACAGCGAAAGTCTCTACACTGGAGCGCCATCGTTCGTCTCTTCTGTTGTAGTACTACTAATAATAAGAATTCAAGAATATATCCATCAAAAGATTATTAAGTATTATCCATGGGTAAATGGAGTTAAATGTCAAGTTTAAACCAAGTTAATAGTACAGTTCCTTTTCATCGAGTCTTTGTTACAAACTACAAATCTCATATCCAATCACATTTACTGCTATGCCAAAGGACTGATTTACAGTGGCTTACCCGGAGTTCACGAAGTGAAACACTATTCGGCTAAAGAAACTTTTCAGTACTTCTTCGACATGATCTAATCACGGCTTTAGAGACTAAGAAACTATAAACTTATACCATGTACTTAATGAGAGTAATATATTGTTATTTATATTTCTCGCTCTTGACATAATTAATTGTAATACAGACAGTAATTAACGGAGAAAAGAAGTCACGTTCAGTCACAATGTAATATTTCGTTTCTGAAACACATTCACCTTACGTATCTACATCTACATCTGCATCTACATGATTACTCTACAATTCACAATTAAATGCCTAGCAGAGGGTTCAAGGAATCACCTTCAAGCTATGTGTCTGCCGTTCCACTCTCAAACGGAGGGCGGGAGAAACGGTCACTTAAATATTTCAGTGCGGGATCTGATTTCTCTTATTTTATCATAATGAGTGTTTCTCCCTATGTACGTGGGCGCCAATAGAATATTTTTCAACCGCAGGAGAAATCTGCTGATTGAAGTTTCACGAGGAGATACTGGCGTAACGAAAAACGCCTTTTTTAAAAAAATGATTGCCATCCCAGTTCCGGTGTCATATCTGTGGCCCTCTCTCCCCTTTTTCTGAGAAAATGCAAAACGAGCTGCCCTTCTTTGAACATTTTCGTTATCCTCCGTCAGTCCCATCTGATGCGCATCCCACACCGCACTGTAATAATCCTGAAGAGGGCGGACAAGCGTGGTATAAGCAGTCTCTAGTAGACCTATGGCACTTCTATGTGTTGTACCAATGAATCATAGCCTTTGGTTTGCTCTACCTACAACGTTATCTGTGTGACCTTTCCAATTTAAGTTATTTGTAACTGTAATCCCTAAGCACTTAGTTGAATTTACAGGCCTTAGATTTATGTGATTTATCAAAAATGGTTCAAATGGCTCTGAGCACTATGGGACTTAACTGCTGTGGTCATCACTCCCCTAGAACTTAAAACTACTTAAACCTAACTAACCTAAGGACATCACACACATCCACGCCCGAAGCAGGATTCGAACCTGTGACCGCAGCGGTCGCGCTGTTGTGATTTATCGTTGTACCGAAATTTTGCGGATTTCTTTTAGTACTCATGTAGATAACTTCACACTTTTCGTTATTTAGAGTAAATTGCTGTAGCTTCAAATATGTTGTTGGTAGACTTTTTTCGTGTCGGGGTTTATTTTTTAGGTACATTCATTGACGTTAATTATTACATGTTACACGATTTATTTACAGCACATAGACCTACTCAGTACTTTTTCTGTTGTTGTGTAATATTGATTTCAGACTGCATAAATTTAAAAGAAAGGTAAATACTATCTGTATTTTAAAAAGCTAGGTAGATTTTGCAAGTTGCAGAGTGATAAGATAGTAGATACACTCGTTTAAACATCGAGATAGATTTCCTCGTTTAAACATCGAGACGAGAAAAGCATTAGATCGACGGCTGTGTATACAATTTATACGGCGTAAACCATTCGAACGCAAAGCTAGGTCGTTCTTCTTTGCGTCTGAGAAATGTCTTGTCGGACATCGAAACTAAGGATTTTACTTACTGACCGAATGCTCCACTTTAGAGTCTAATCAGTCACGAAATTTTGCTGCAGAGTTCGAGTATTTATTTTAATCATTCTTTCGTTTGATTTTGATGTCTATTTTTAGCGAAGTCTGTCCAGCAGTTGTTATAGATCACCAGCAAAACTATTTGTCGGACATTATATATTAATCTTCGTTCCATTCCCGAGCCCCGTGACTTCTGACAAACACTTGATCGAATTTGTTGCTTTCGTCTTCCAGTATTTTTAATTTTCTATTTCACTTTTTCAATTTCTATAATAAGGATCATTTCACAGTTAATTATTGTGTAACTCCACAAAATTTATACGAACCATCAAAGATATGCTGAAAAATTACGCCGAAACTTTGGCGTATAACTTCAGTGCAAGATGCAATGTTAACCAGACGCTTTAATGATGTTTCAAAATATGTGACATCGACATTGTTTCATACTTTGTGTTTTTTAGAAGCCACTGATTCAAGGTTTCGTCAACACACAGTGCATCAGCTGTTTCGAAACTCTACCTCCTCTTCTATTTCATTATTTAGTTCTATTTCCGTTCTGGAGCACACATTACTCGTTTTTGTGCTTGTATATGGATACTTGTCAAAGAAATATCATTTATCTGCAGCGGAAAATGGAAACGTATCTTGCTAGTGGCATTATTCTTCACATAATAGTGTCCTGCAGTACGCTCTACTGGTTTACATACATTGGTTTTATAACTTTGCACCCAAAGTCACAATTTAAACGTCCTAACCAAGACATTATACTAATTTGTGACTGGTATTTCGGAGATTTTCGCATCCAGCTAAAGAATGTGGTTCCAGAGTCACGTATGTCCACAGGAAACCATCGACCAATGGTGTAAAATTTATGTGGACTCAATTTTGAAACTCATCACATCGCATCCGTAACTGATTTTTGGTATTGCTCACAAGTGTCACTAGAAGCGAATGTGTTGGCTCCTACTTCTAGTGCCTGTCCGTTTCAGTTGTTGGTGAGCATCACAATTATATTACTTTTGCTTATTCGAAAAAGTTGCTCGCCCTTTTGTGAAACCCACGTCTTTGAGGTTCCGAGCAAAGATATTATTCTTCTTTCTCGTCCTCTTTTACCAGGTATCTGTCCTTGAAGAGTGTTCTGCAGCAGTTTATAACTGTTTCCATTCCTTATAACATGGCTGAGATATCGTAGTTTTCTGAACATTACTGTGTTTTAGACTTTTGTTTTTTCTTGTTTTTGTGGAGAATGTCGTTGTTAGTAATTCCCCTGCACAGCCACATCTCAAATACCTCGAGTCGTTTGCCCGCCGCCTCCGTCCACACCCATGTCTCAGCTCCACAGAAAAGGACGGGTAAATATGTAGCAATGTAGAAGTCTTAATTTTGTTTCGATTGATAGGGTATGGTTCTTGAATACAATAATCATTTTACAAAATGCGGCTTTGGATTTCACAATACGGATTTTAGTTTAATTTTGTTACTGTATAGTTTCCAGGCAAGTGAATTTGTTTATTTGTTCAATAAGTTTACCATTAATGTTTTAGGGGACAATTTGGTATGTCTTGTTGCTGCTGAACATTAATTTTGTTTTACTTATGTTGATTTCTAGGCCATAATGCTCATTACTTTCTTTGGTTCGTGATACATGCTGATAAATACTACTTAAACTGTCAGCAAATATTACAGTATCATGAGCGTAGCTGTTATTGTTCAGCTTCTCTGTATTCAAGATGATTCCTTCTTCGACACTTTCAAGGGATTCTTTGAAGGTATATTCCGAATAAAGATTAAATATCAGTGGCGACAAGATGTAACCCTGCCTCATTCCATATATTTGAAGTGTCAGCTTTTTCATTTTCAACTCTCACAGCAGGATACTGAGACCAGTTAGATTAATTATGTTTTCGCAGGTAGTTGATTCCTCTATTATTTAACAGCTCGCCCACCCCGTAGCCTTGTACTCCGTCGAAAGCCATTTGATAATAAACAGGCCTAGACATCACAGTAAGTATTTGTACACTTCTCCAATAAGATCTGAATGCAGAGCAGACCCTCTGGAGTACCGACAGTGTTTCTGAGCCAAACTTTGTAGGTGCAATTTATTCTATACATAATTTGTAGATTCAAGTATGAATATTATTTTCAAATACTTTCGAGGGACGGCTCACCAGATTTATTGTTCTGAAATCACTAACCTTTGCAGCCTCTCGTGTTTTGGGAAAGTTTACAATCTATAACTGAAGCCGTTTCTGAAGATTGATACCCGAATTATAAATAATATTGAATGGTATTGTGAACCATTCTGTTTGTTCTTCATCAAACAACTTAAGGAGCTCAGAATGGATCCTACCTGGCCCTGCTGTTTTCCCATCTTTCTTTGCGCTTACTGGTACATAAGTGTAAAAAAATCTGTTCGTGATGTTACACATACGTACTGCTCACAATTTTATATAAATGGTTTATGATCTGAACAGGAATAAGAGAAAATTTGCACAATGCAACATTTTTTCTTCGACAAGACAACATAATGTATATTACTTTTAACTACAAAGATATTTGAAATGAAGATTTAATCTTGTTGTACATTCCGAGGACAAGGTAGCTAACATAGATAACAATACATGTGCGATCATCAGTCTCCTTTCCTGGTTCGCATGAATCAACATTATCTTTTTTGAAACTACAACATATTAAATTCTGAAGTGGGATATATACGTTTATCATGAATCAATAATAAAACAGCTGAGTTGTTATTTTTGCTATTTCACGTTGTTGATCACGGTATGCTTGCATCTTCACCAAACAAAAATCAGGTCCGTAAAATCTTTTATACTTGCTTCATCTATGGACAGAGGGAGAAACGAAAGCGACATTTGATGAATGGAACTATAATTCTGTAATATGGATAACAATAAAAAACGCTCAACACTCAATAATCATTCAAATTGTCATAAAAATTATAACAATAAAAAAGTAAAGGGTAATGAGGTGGTTCCAAAAGTCGCATAGCTGTAGGAAGGTGCTTTATTCGCAACTATCGTTTTCATGTCAGTATAGACGCTTCGTCAGGTTTATGAAGGTTACATTTTAATAACATAGATGGACAATTACGGAGTCCCATCGTGCGGGAAGCTATCTACATTAAGAATCAAACTACGCTGGTAGGTTGTCATAATAAAATCCAGCTCACCCGAAGGGTAACATTCCGTAGGATTCGATAGTCATCACTTGTATAAAACCTTCTGTAATTCTGTAACACTAACGCGCTACAGTATTTTCAGCATCTTCACTTTACCTTGTGACGGCACAGCAATAATACTTTGAAACAAGAAGGGAGAATGAATTAGATAACCAGTCTTGGTGGTACAGTATATAACATGTAACCAATCGATTGTTTGCATATAACCTGCACACAGTACCAATTTAAATCACAGTCGCAGTTCATCAGTCATGATGGGTACAATGGACGTAACTTGCTGTATACTGTTGTTCTTTTTTTCTTTTTTTTTTCAGTTTTCTTTAAGACAGATACTACTAATACTATTTCGTACCGGTCGAAGAGATTAGGATTTTCTGCGGTATCCCTAATTCCATTCAAGCGAATGCCGGGATGGTTCTTTTCAAAAGGACCAGGTCGATTACCTTTCCTACTGTGTCAAATCCAAGTTTGTGCTTGCTTCGTCTCTCATAAGCTCTTCGTTGAAGGAGAGTTAAAACTCCATATTCCTTCTTTCAGTTCATTTCCTAGTTAATGAAACCTGAGTAGGAAGTACATCACACACGTTTAGGCCACGTAACAATTCACAATAGTTTACGAGCACTTAGCATTTTTTTCGGTTCATTATTGAGTTTTCTCTTATTAAATTGCCTCGTTGAATATATGTTTGTGACCTGGTTAGACAAATGTGTCATTTTCATTTGTACTTGATAAAAACTATTACCGCGAAGTCGCTTTGCTCTGGTTTACTTCTCATCGGCCCTCTTCGCTTGACAATCCAATTTCAGTTTTCCGAAACAGAAATATCCGGGAAGTGTTAGGACCGTAAGAGTTACCTTTATCCATTACTGCCCTTTCCACACAGCGACAGAGGTATTTTCACAGGAACTGGGTACGTTCACTTTCCACTACATTTACGTCTTCGTCTACACGCTTACTGGGGAAACTGCTCCAGGGTAGAAGAATGTACTGCTTTTGCGCCGTATGTAAACGTATCCCCTCACCTTCGGACGCTTGAGGATGATGATTTACATTTTTCATGTAGGACCTGTTAATCGATTCTCGTATTCATGCTATGCGAGATGCAAGATATTCCCATAAAACCGGTTCTATAAATTTTCTATATTGCCTTCCCACTAGATCGCAGGGGTCATACAATTATCACTTGTTCACTGTTTTACTGTAGAAAATTGAACGACAAAAGAAGTGGAGGTATGTATAAGGTAGGCTTTACGAAATTCCTTCCGTGCATGCCCAACAAAAAAAAAAAAAAAAAAATGAAAGTAACGACATTCTGTCGAAGGAGATCAGTGATTGAAGTATCGTCAAACCAAACAGCGCCTGTTATGAACGTTTTGTTCACCGCATTCCATCCATGACCAATGGCATTTGAAGATGGCCAATGTAGACCAATTAATCGGTGCTGATTCTGTCATAGAATGTGGCTGTGTATGAAATAATGGAAAGTTCGCAGTAAACAGTATTTCAGTGTGCAAAGCGATTCGAACAAAACAGCCTGATAAGTTTATACTCAAGTAGGTTCCATTTCACTCTCTCTTTCATTTCTCTCTTTTATTTTTTCATCATGGCATCCAAGAGTAGGCCTTACTTCCAATATAGTGTCATTATCTTATGTTCATCTTCAACCTAACAATATCTTTCGTAGATGAACTGCAGAGCTGAGAGCCTGCCATTCGTTTCACCTGAGAGGGAACCTATACGATCGTCATTTTTCAGTTCCCTACATGCTAATACTCTCCTGTATTTGTACGATTATTTATTATTTTAACCAGACTTTACCACTATTTTCCGTTTTCAAAAACGAACGATTTTACATTTTTGATAACCATTGCGGTGCTGGTGTTGGGATGAGACCTTATTAAGATCTATCTCGTTTCGTAATCGTTTCTTATATCTTGATTAAAGTTCAAAAAGTTTGCGAACATATGGTCTTCAAGAGGCCACATGCTCCATAACTTAGCAGCTCAGTTTTGGCACCACTGTCTCAAAAAGAAACGTTTTTAGTACTTGATTTCACCGGTAAAAAGTGAACGTTTATATCTATTTCCATGAAAACGTAATGAAATGTGAAACTTTAAAAAATAAAAAGCAAAATATAATCTTAATTTACAAGCTGCAATGCACAACATTTATACACACAGAGATCCAGAGGATACAGCAATTTATTTCTTAATTTCCAATCTGTGAGGAGAAATACTATCAGCGTAAAGTAGATATCAGTCAATAATGCACATCCTCATACTTGAATAAAGACGGGCAGAATAACTTACACATAAAATCCGGAATTGAGCCTTACATATTCTTTGTGTCGATACCACTTTGCCGCAATTCTAGACTTTATTTAATATTTACTTCGTGTATTTGTACACACATCCGAAGCTGGCAATTACCAACAGAAATCTATAGATTATGTACTATTTTTATTGATTATAGACTGAAAATAAAGAAATAACTGCACATCTGAATATCGCTAGATGGTTTCACAAGCAGCGAGCGTCTGAGACTGATATACTGAACGCATGTAACACACCGCGGAGACCAAAACTGAGAATTGTAGTGACTACGTCTTCCACGAATGACAAATGGCTATGACGTTTTGTATCAGTTACGGTCCTTTGCTTTTTATTCTCTTTTTTTAAAAAGCCTTAAGACGTTCACCATCATCTCGTCAGGCATCCTGTGATACACTCTTACGTTGTAGCGTGAAATTTATTTTTTACATTTCTTACGAGATATTTAAAAAAAATGGCTCTGAGCACTATGGGACTCAACATCTTAGGTCATAAGTCCCCTAGAACTTAGAACTACTTAAACCTAACTAACCTAAGGACATCACACACACCCATGCCCAAGGCAGGATTCGAACCTGCGACCTTAGCAGTCAAGCGGTTCCGGAGATATTTTAAACTCTGAGCCACAATTGCGCAGAAACTGTTCGGATTAAGAGTGAATACTACAGCATGACTTCGCTGCAAGTTATTATGGGATTGCTTCTCACGCAGCGGAAATCAGCTGTCTGAGTCTCTTTACTACTGTTGGCCAGCCGACGCTCTTCGAATGAAGCTTTTCTCCGGAATAATTTGTTAGCTTGTGAAATTTACTATGATAATGTAACATTGACTGAATATTTGGCCTAATATAAGAATAAAAGAAATTTTATTACTTTCGGTTCCTTATAGAACCGGTGTGCTCAGCGACTGTTGTTATTTAGAATTGAGAAATGTACAGCAATCAGTTGCTAATAACCCGTTCATTGCAGATCTAGACTTCAAACACCGTGTGCAGTGCTAAAAACTTATAAATTTTATAAGTACGGTAAATTTCTCTTACATATTTTTAGCACGGACGATATCCACACTGTAGTTGACACGTGGATCCGCAATAAACTTATCATTAGCGGCTGATGGCCGTGCATTTCTCAACTTTTATAAAAGAGATTAACTGAGTCAAAGAAACATGTAGTGCATTTCGAAGCCTGATTCAGAGTACAAATATGAATAAAAACAACATGAGAACATACAACTACAATAAAATGATTAGTACATGTCCAGAAACACATCCATCCGACTTGGTTTGTCAATAAAGTTTTTTTGGCTCGAAGCCAGTGAGAGAAAAACACGTGAAGATTTCACGTAAGGATTAGTAACTAAAAGTGAAAATGCTAGCGACAGAAACAGCAGCAAGTAACTAGTGGAAACTGACAAACCTTCAGTTCACACAGACAAAAAACGGGGTAAAGTCTCGTCGCTGTCCTGAGGTAATTATGTAAAAGAGCGCTGCAACCGGTTCCTGTCACAATATTTTCATACAATTTACGTACTGAAATGTACAAGACATCCATCCACTTTTTTTCTGTCAACCACCGTGGTTCGAACATCTGTAACATCATTGACCTGATGTAAATTCAAGGAAATTAAAATGTCAGGGACGTGTAATCCTTCTCTTAAGAAGAACTTGTATACAATGAACTGAAGAAAAGTGAAGCGGTACATGTATAAAAATGTCGCACCCACTTGTGGTGTGTATACCATACATGTTGCGCCCTTACGATTCGAGCTTTTTTCTATCGCTAGCGCAAGTGGAACGCAATAAACACTGCTTATGTTTGCAAAAACTACCTCGTAACATACGCTTCAAGCAGTCCCGGAAAAAAAGTGTTCGGAAACTGTAAGAGAAAGATTTTCGCGCCCTCGGTTCAAAGAAAATGAGAGGAAACAGGGAGTAAATAGTTAACAGCAGCACGTGGATATAAAAGACATATGAGTGAAACCTACGTGAATCTCAAATACAGACGTTAGAAAAAGAGTTTTGCAAAAATCTTACAATATTCTGAGCCCATAAAAAATTTCCCAGAGACTCTAAATCCGCCATCCAGCTGGTGGTTTATAATTGTGGTTCTGAAACAGAAGGCGGGAAAAAGGTAAATGAAGCCGAAATCTACAGTTTCGTTTTCTCCCAGATGATGCATTTTATGCCACCAACATTTGATCACCGAGGCCTCTACATTTTTATGTGGGATATATTGTCCCAGAAAGTAACAATACTTCCAATTTTTCGGCTTCGACAAAGCGTATATTTGTACGCAAACTGCTGGCAGTAATAATCGCATCATTATATGTTTCTAGGTCCCCAATTGCGATCTCCTTTGACCCATTCCATATCGCTGGGGATGAGAAGAGATTTTACAACAGCCGCCCAACTCCTTTGGGTAAGATTTTTCTTTTTTCGAAAACAGAAAAGAATTGATATTGCGAGAAGCGCATCTAGTGTTCAGAAGGTGTGATACGATTTTATTACGGTGTAGTCATATAAAGAATGTTAGTGTCAGCAATGATATTTTTGTACTTCAGGAGACTAGTTGTGTTGATGTTAGTGAAGGCAGCTCCAACCGAAACCATTGGCAGCTGTACTGTCCTTTCTGAAAATTATGTACTTCCCACTAGCAGTCATGTTGCAAGCTGGACAGCAAAACAGGGTTCAAATTTATCCAAGCAACAACGGTCAGAATTTACGTGTTATATTATTGAAATAGAGCAGAAATTACAGGCTAACTGAAAAGAACAGAAGGCTAATTTCAAACAACAGTTTAAGGTTAATACAAAAGAATGAAAAGGACAAAAGACGACGATCACTGAAGAATTAGAACTATTAGGCCTAGTAATTGTAGAAAATAAGTGTAGTAAAGCACGAGAGGAGTACGGGACTATGCCCTTAGAATACTATCATCAGTGTGTAACATGCAGTGTCCTTTAGTTACACTTTATTCATATGTTCACTCAATTCTTAGCTATGGAATGCGTTTTTGGGGAGCAAACGGACAAAACACTAACACAATTTTCAAACTCCAGAAAAGAGCCATAAGAATAATAACCAAAAATGCTTGTCTAGCTCATTGTAAAGATCTGTTCAAAACACTGGGGATTTTAACTGCTCCATGTGAGTACATTTACCAGTCAGTTATACACATCAATAATAACATTGGTAATTACTGCACAAATAGCTCTGTCCATGACCATGCAACAAGAGATAGACTCAACTTATATTTACCAAGAAAAAATAAACATAAAACTCAAACAGCATTTTCTACCAAGGAATAAAACTGTACAATAAATTACCAAGAGAGATTAAAGAAATTGCAAAAATACACTTATTTAAAAAGGCAGCTAAAAAGTACCTGTTATTCAATACATTTTATACATTGAACGGTTACTTAGATAAAACAGAGAAGGGGTTTGATAGAAAAATGTTGTACAAATAAAATAATAATAATAATTATTATAAAACATCCAACATTCCACAAAACACCTTCGCTTTATGTTTTTTTCCTTCTTTTTTTCTTCTAGAAATACTTACCCCATGCTATGCATAGCACAATACTTACACCTCTTCCACTTTCTGAGCTCAACATCTCAGTGATTATGGAGGGATGCTGACTCAGTTTTTCAGGATAGCAAATGAGAAGTTGCGGTACAAAAAATGGCCCAGAGATCACCAGTGTGTGTACGTGTGTGTGTGTGTGTGGTGAGTGAAGTGTTATGAACCAATGTGTGTGTAGTGTGTGCAGTGACTGATAATGAGATATGAGTGAACTGTGTGGCATTGTAAAAAAAGTACTGTATACCAGGAGTAAATCTAATGATTACATCTAACTAGAAGTCTGTAAATATATATGTATACGAATTAGCTTACTTTAAATTGATTTAAACTTGTAAATACTTTGAACTGTCCTTTATCCTTGTAAAAAGAGATCTACGGATGAATAAAGCTACTACTACTACTACAACGGTACTGAAGGAACGAACACAACATTTCTAAAGCAAGTTTGCTTCTATTGGGGACGACAGCTTAAGTAGTTTCAGCCACTCACTAATCAGATGACAGGAGAGATATGATCAGGATATGGTGGAAGAATTACTACGGTTGAAAATGAGATGAGTACAATTTATGGAAGTACGTTTGAATTAAAGGACTCTGTAGAAAAACATCGTTGCAGGATAATTTAAATACGTTGCGAGAGGAACAAGTTAAAGGCAAGGTAGAGTTTTCGGATATGAACAGTACTGTCCGGACTGAGGAAATCGTGTATCAGATTAAGTCACAAATCATGCTCTGTTTTGTGGAATTTTGGCCAAAAGATGGAATCACTAAAATTCAGTGCAGAAAAAGAAATACGGTATTGAAGCACAAGCAGTGTAATATCGTATTTATCCGCCGACACTTTTTTTTTTTCCACTTGCCGCCCTGATTTTACGACCCACCACCTAAGTGCTTAAGGTGGGTCTATTTTGACCACTTGGCCGCTACGACCGGTGTGCGGACACTGATGTAGTTGATGAAACTCACACCAGTTCCCGCATCCGGTCGCACCGTTGCCCGTGTCCCGCCACGTGGAGGCGGGTCTGTGCTTTTTTTTTTTTTTTTTTTTCTTTACTTTGACAGCTTTCCCAAAACCGATTTAACAAAATTTTTACAAAAATTAATTTTGAATTGGAAGAAGGAAATACAAGGAATAGTTTAGTCTGAATAGGAGAAAAGACGATAGGAAAGGAAGAGATGATAGTCCCACCACCGTAGGGGACTGAGGATGAGCGCCTTGGGATTTATCTTCAAGCCTCTGATCCTCAGTCCCCTAACCTTAGCCTAGGAAGTTCTATTCTATTCTATTTATGGCGTTTGATATCTCTATTTATGTTCTATCTGGATACTTGTATACAGGTTTAGAGTGCCGTGGTAGCTGATGGCAATTGCGACGGTGCGCCGACACTGTTTATGTCTAATTTTATACATTAATCTATTGTCAGTTTTAGGTCTACTTATGTAAGTCTATTGCATGTCAGTTGTTTTATATTGAGACTTAGTTTAGTTCTTCCACACTATGGTGTCTGTCTGGGTGCTGCATATAGGTTTATTGTCTGTGTGGTCTTCTGTTCCTGTACTCTTTGTGGCATTCGTCAGAAATTTTGTCTGTTAGTGCGTTCAGTATGTCCCAAAGTTCAGGTGTTCTGATCGCATCGTATATGTGTTCCTCTGTCTGTAGGTGTTGTATCCCAGGTGTGTTCCTGTGCTGTCTGTATTTCCCGCAGAATAGGATTGTGTGTTCGGGGGTTCCCATACCTCCATATGTACACGTTGATGTGTCTCTAAGACTCACGCGATTTAAGTGCGTGGGATAAGGTCCGTGGCCAGTCAAGAAATCCACCATGCCGCGGCTAGGATCGGCATGTTTCATTCTTAATCTTTCCGTTATGTTCGGAAAAAAAAATGTATAGACTCTCCGTCCCTTATCACTTGTGCCCCATTCCTGTTGCCATGTGTCGATTTTCCATTTTTTGAGGTCCCGCTTATTGTTCAGCGGGGAACCAGTCAATATGTTGACCTGGTCTAGTCTACCCATCTTTAACCAGTACAGAGCGGCCCGATATTTGATTGTGATATCTATCGGGAAGATTCCTAGCACGACACACAGTGCTTCGACTGATGTAGTGCCGAAGGCTCCCGATAGTCGCAGAAGGACGCTTCTCTGCCCTCGCCTAACCGCTGTTCTGTATGTGGCGAGGTTGAGTCTGTGCGCCCATGTACTGGCCGCAAAGCTTAGCACTGATTCGAAGAGTGCGCAGTGGTAAGTTCGTGTGACTGACAGAGGAAGTCTGTATTGTCCTGAATTAATCCTTGCCAGTTTATGTAGTAATTTTTCTGCCTTGTTTGTTGTTATTCTGATATGTTCATGGAAGTTCAGCTTCTCATCTATGTATACGCCCAAGTAGCGGGTTACCGTCATTCTCTTTATGTTGTTGTTCTGTATTTTAATAGATGGATTGCGTCTGAGTTGCCCTTTGAGCAGTGTGTATGTTGTTTTGTTGCCCGCTATCTTGAGCTTGTTTGTGTTGCACCATTGTGTTATTGTTTGCAGTGTGCCACTTGCCTTCTCCTCTAGCTGGGCTCTTGTATTTGCTGAGATAACCACCAATAGGTCATCTGCATAGGCGACAGCACCGTCTGTCCTCATATCCTCCTCCAGCAGTTGCAGGAGAGGTTCAAAAATTTTGTCCCAGAAGATGGGTCCACAGATCGATCCCTGCGGACATCCCTTGGTAATTTTCCTTATTACCTTCCGGTTGCCCACGCGCCATTCCACTATTCTGTCTCTGCAGTAGTCTAAAAGACTGTTGTATAGGGCTGCGGGTACTTCCATCTGGCGTAACCTCAGAAACAGTGCTGGCCACCACAGGTTGTCAAATGCTCCTGCGATGTCTATCATGATTGCCAAAGAGTATGTTTTATCTCTGTTTTGTGTAATTTCTAAAGCTCTGTTTATTGCATCATCGATGCTTTTCCCTTTCCTAAATCCAAACTGGTGAGGATTCATTCCAAGTAGGATTCTGTGAGCCTGCAAGCGGTCACACAGTAGCCTCTCTTGGATTTTTGCCATGGTGTTTATGAGGCATATTGGTTTGTAGAATTTCGGATCTGATTGGTCTCTGTCTGATGATTTTCGTATGATGACTGCATTTGAGGTTTTCCAGACTGTCGGTACACGGCCTAGCCTTAAGGCGTCGTTTAGTAGTTCTGTTAAGTATGGGGTGATCTGTGGTGCTAGCCTCTTAAGCACTTCTGCATGGATCCTGTCGGGTCCAGGTGCTTTTTTATTCTTTAGCTCTCTTATCGCTACCGCAACTTCCTCGTGCGCAAAGGGACAGGTGACGGCGTCGGTGTTATACTGTTCATGTAGTTCTTGTCTGAGTGTGATCTGTTCCTGTGTGTCTGAGTCTGTGGCATCTTCCGGGAGGAGTTTGTTCAGCAGATATTGTGCTGTGTTTCTCCATCCCACTGTCATTGTGCCGTCATCCTGCCGTAGCGTGCTTAATGCCAATGGGGTCTTTATTTTTTCTGTCAGGATCTTGTATTGTTCCCCCCAGATATTCTGTTGTGTGTGTGTGGTCAAGTAGCTCTCCCAATGTTGTTTCCTGGTCTGAAATAATGTCTTTTTGAAGAGTTCTTTGGCTTCCCTATATGCAGCTAGTCTTAGTAGTTTGTCTCTTTGTATCCATGTGCTCTGGTATAGTTTACGTTTCCTTGCTATGTCACGTTTGAGTCTGGTTAATTCGTCTGAGCATGGTGTTTCCCGTTGTTTGCTGTGTGTGCGCTTAGGTATTGCTGTTTCTTGTGATTTTTGGATGATTTGTGTCAGTTTGTGCGCTCTGTAGTCCACGATTCCCTGTATGTTGTATATATTTTCGTTTTCAACAATTTGTTGTAGTCTGTCCCAGTTTGCTCTTTTGAAGTTGAAGTGTGTTGTGTTGTGTGTGGTGCGGTTATTGTTTGTTGTGAGTCTTATTTCGATTATGTTGTGATCACTTGTGGTCAGAGAGTCGTGTATGGTCCACCTTTGCAGTCGAGGTAATGTTCTGTCATTCACCAGAGTAATATCAATTTTACTGGCAGAACCGTCTGCACCTCTGTATGTAGGTGTAGGTCCGTCTTCGTTTATAATGTGTAGTTGCGTCTCCTGTACGACGTCATTGACTTTCCGTCCTCTGTCGTCCTTTCTGTCCGAGTGCCATAGTGTGGATCTGGCGTTAATATCTACAGATATAATTAGATTCTTATTTCTAGAATACTCAGCAATGTCTTGTATAATATGTAGGTATGGCTCAACGTTGTCACTGTACTGTGCGTATAATGATGAGACCACCCACGTGTCTCGACCCTTGGTTATGTCTGCCGTGGGCAGATGGCTGTTGCATAGCTGCGTAATCTTAGTGATATTTAAAGTTTTGTTGAGGACAACTATGGCAGCCTTGTAGTTTCGTCTGTCTGAGATTGTGACAGCGTCCCAGGGTAGGTTAGTTAAGTTTCCCTGGGTTGTCACATAAGGTTCTTGCAGGCAGAGAATATCCGCCTGCAAGTCCAGAGCTACTCGCGGAAGTTCTGCACTAACGAGTGTGCTTCTATTAGCATTAAGTTGTATTATTTTCATGGGTGTTTCACATGAAGGTAGAATTTGTGTCCTGTTTGCGAGTAGTCAAAGTCAGTTCTGCCATGTGCCCTCACTTGGTCCTTGTACACTTGGTGTGGGTTATATGTTTCCCCCCTCCGACTACACGCTAGTATGACTAATTTTTCTAGCTCTGCTGGGTCTGTAGGTATGTTTGCGGTCTTTAAAGTCATTCTGTCAGATTGTTCAGTGGTCGGGGAGCATACATAGCTGCCTAGTGGGTGAAGTAGTCTGGTTAGCAGTCTTTGTGCTGTGATGAAAGTATCCTTATATTCTAGCCTACTTAGTCTTAAGTTTAGTTCTACATTGTTGTAGTCAGCATGCCATGGTGTTTGGCCGACTTTTCCCTTCTGCTCTTTTTCTACATATGGGATGATTCCGCTATATTTATCTCGAAGTGCAGATGTCACCAGTGTGGTGTCTTGTTCCGTCTTCAATGGTGGTGAGGCTGATGAGCTGCTACCAGCGGCTCTTCTTCTTTCACCTTTACTTTTTCTTATGTTTACACTACCTATTGCACTGTCGTCACCTTTCTTTTTGCTATCACTATCTGTACACTCATCGTCACTATCGTTATCACCCGTAAGTAGGTTTGTGTCAAGGACTACTACCTTTTTCTTATATGTCTCGTTGCATCCGGTCATCTGTTGTGTTTCATTATGTTGTTGAGGTGTTATGCGTTGTTGTGTATGATCTGCAGGGTTAATTATCCCTCCAGATACAAAATTCACTGGTTTTATATGTCCTATACATCTTTTTGTATTATACCTTTTTGGTGTGTTGTCGTTTATTCTTTCTTCGCTGCTAGCTTTGGCATAGTCAGGTGTTGCGTGAGATTTCTGTGTATTGTCCATTTGTTCGTTTTCCGTGTGTTTGTTTAGGTTTACAGACTTGTCTGTGTTCGTGTTTGTTTGTGTGCTATTGTTTTGTATTTGATCGGTGTTGCTGTGTGCATTGTATAGCACTTCAAATTCCAGCTCTTTCAATTCTCGCCTGCAGTGATTGCTGGTAGCTGACCCAGTATTGCATCTGTTTTTTAAGTTGTTTGGCTATGTTATAATGTATAGCTCCATTAAGTACCATGTCGTCGATGAAGTCCATGGTATTTATATAACTGTCATGTAATGCGTGCATGCCTTGAAGAGATGGGATATCGTCTGTGTGTGTGGGGTGAGTGGGAAGCAGTCCCATCTGCCTGCGCCAGCTTATAGCTCTTGGTGATTTATAGTTCGTTTTTTTGCATTCTTGATTGGGGCAGTGTTGGGCTGCTTTCATTCTCCATAATCGAAGCTCTGTAGCAGTCGATCTTGGAGGAATTTATGTGTTTGACAATCAAGACCTCTTCGTCTGGCACACAATTTGCCTCGGATTCTGCAGGGGATGTGAAACGACCCCTTTTTAACAATTATACATGACTGTGCTTAAACTGACACACAATATTTTGTTAGCGCAACGCAATCTGACTTTCAAAATTCCCTACAAAAGAATGGCCCTGACTAACATTAAACTATACCTTTCACAAATCACTTACCTCACAAAAATCTTCGCTGCTCAAGCTACTGCAATACAGCGAGCGCCACTACTGCCAGCTAAATAAAAGATTCAAACTATGGAAGGCACTAACTACTGATAGGGATAGTTAGCAAATGAAAGATATTAATAGAGAACAAACAATGTATTTACCTTGATATCATCATATATAAATATAGCAGTTCATGACAAATTTCAAAACACCGCCATCTCTCTCCCCACATCCACCACTGCTGGCGGCTCACCTCCAACTGCGCAACGCTACGCGCTGTTCACAGCCAGCTGCCTAACACTACAATGGCGAGTATTACAACAATGCAAAGCAGCCACAGACTGCACACAGCGCAGCCAGTGATTTTCATACAGAGGTGGCGTTACCAATAAAAAACCTAAACAGCCTACTTACATAGCCCCCATGCTCCCCACAAAAAAATTTTACAAATTGGCTTGGGCAGTGGCCAATACTGATTTGAAAAAGTTTTTCATAATTACAATAACAAAGACTTATTGATACAATGTTGGTCAAAAGCTCAAATTTTCTCACAGACCATAAAGATAGTCCTAATCATTCATCATAATAGTAATTACAGTTTTTTTTCACAAAGTCTCATTAGTAAAAGAAATTGCACACAGAAGTAGTGGATTTCCATGCAGTCTTGAAGAAGTAGCGTTGTCCTTCCAACGGAAAGACAGTGCTGACTCTTGACATGCTGACAGATAATGGGCCACAACAGAGCAAACCCACAGCAGAGTCATTCGACGTTTTGAAGAATATTGGTAGGTAGGTCAACACAGAGTAGACCCACTGTAGTCCTGGTAGAGAGTATGGTATTGGTGGGCCACCAGAGGTGCAGACCCACTGCAGTCCTTGTAGAAATAATGGTACTGGTGAGTCAGCAAAGGTGTAGACCCACTGTAGTCCTTGTAGAGATAATGGTATTGGTGGGTCATCAAAGATGCAGATCCACTGTAGTCCTTGTAGAGATGGCCAGCAGCCATCTGTTGTGACTGTGCGGGTGCACAATCACCATTGAAGAGTCTTGCGGATAATATAGCAAGTCCATAACCACCACTTGTGCACTCACAAAGTTTTTGGAATTGTCCTTAGAACCAGCAATGCTGTTATCCAGTCCCTTGCTGAATTATTAACACACGTGCAAACACTAACAGTCCCTACTTCTCACATATTGTCCATATACTATGACCAACAGAAATGTGTGCAGTGAAATGTAACTTACAAGTTAATAATATGATGAACTGGTGACAATTACAATTTTTATAACATAAGAATACAATTACAAAGGTACAAAATACATAATTAAAAACATAATAATACAGATAACATTTGTAGTAATAGGGGCTTTACAAAAGAATAGAAATAAACATATACATCAGTGTTACAGGAATTATGACATAAGTAAATACATAAAAGATCAGAATAACTTGCGAAACATCAACTTCACACATGAGCATTTAAACAGAATGAATAATGTCTAACATCTTTACAAAGTAAATAACATATTATTAATGCCAATTATATTTGAGGATAACAGTATTCCTCATCATAGTGAATGTAGCTTAATATTAAAAGAGGAAAAAATTCTATGAAACTACACAGAGACAGGAAGAAAACAAATACACAAGGGTACACAAACATATAGTGGGATAATACAAAAGGAAAGGACAGGGTTTGTTGTACTGCAGTATTTTGCAAACAAAACTTTCTTTACTTCTTGGAGATCTCCCTTCATTCAACATTATTCCCAAAAAGTCCTATCTATACCTGCTTTCTGTATTCTATTCATATTTTTTTTTAATATAATTATTTCTCAGTGCACAATACTCATTTTGGCCCAAGTCTGTTTCATATAACTTCGCAACGCATTCTTTACCTACTCTCCATAGTCAGTTTCTTATATAGTCTACCCCTCTTAAGCTAACTTAAATCTACTGAGCTCAGATGCTAAACTAAGGGACGAGGCAATGCAGCAGCACATAAAACAATTAATATAAACAGCAATGAAAAAAAATGGAAAATCGCAAAGCAAGCTACAGTAAATCTAAATTACCAAGCAAATCTACATTACAACTAATATGAGGCAATGCGCAGCAAACAAAAAAATAAATCTGGCTTAGCAGAGTAACACAAATTAAAGTTCAGTAGCACTATGCCTGGCAAACAGCAGCTTATATCTAAACATGACATAGCTCAAGCAAAAAAAATAGTACACTAAAGGTAACAATGCAGATAAGGGAAATGTATAATCACATCTTAATGTCTAAGTAATTAAAGTGGTGCACCACAACAACTTATAGTAAAAGAAATATTACCATGTACTTGAAAAGAATATTATGTATGCAGTTACTGTTACTAGTCCCTTCTTATTGTTCTTTCCTTTCCAAATGCACCTTTTTTGAAGAATGTGGATCACAAAATTATTATTTAATAGATCTGTTGACAGAAAGTGTTCACATTAGCAAATGCATTTAATTTTATTTTATGAAACCAATGCTGCAACACAGCTGAAAAACAGATGTCAAATGAAATAAGCAATTACGCAAACCAAAGCATAAAAACATCATTCAATAGTCATGTGGCATTTCGTAAGTCAGTAGCTCTCAACTCTCATAGAAAGACACTTGTCATAATCAGGTGTGCAGATGTACGAATATTTCCCATCAATTCATAAGCATTGCCGTAATTAGCACAAAGTACGAGTAATCATATGTTTTCAGGTAATGAGCGTGTAATATTTGCGATGCTTTCTACAAAGGAATGTCAATAGCAAGGTTAATGGAAGTAATGAGGGTGTCGCATTTGCAATATTTTCTCTAAAGGAATGTCAATGGCGAGGATAAAGGCCTGCCTTTTTTCTTTTTTTTTTTTTTTTTCTACCTGTGCTTCCGGAAAGGCACACCCTAATGGCTTGTTCTCCAGGTGTTTGACACAGCTGCGTGCCCACAACGCATTACATGCAGGTGGTCACTTAACTTTCTTACGGAAATATTTACGACACCAGTTTCTGCTACAGTGACAGTCTCATATAAAAATATTTCACAGGTCAAGAATTAGCGTTACAAATCTGTAGAAAGAAAATCCTATAAATATAAGTGTCCAAATAAAATATTCGTCAGCATTGTGATATAGTCACGCATTTACGCACATTTCATAACTCTTAAAGCACGATTCTTGGTTTCCAACATGCTTCTTATTCCTCATATACGGTAGCATCATCTTATTGATCATAAACATATCTCAACAGCATAGTACACATCGTCGTCGTAATAATAACATCATAACACCTCAGTCAAATCTCAAAAACGTCATACCTTTCTGCAATAATTTCAAACCCTAAAAAAATTCTCTGCTCATGTCAAAAGTGTCATCTGCCTCAAACGTACTTTAAAAATCATGATTCCATACCAAATACATCATTCAAAGCTCTCATAGTATCACAATGGGTCCGAAAAAATATGAACAGTTCACACAGTACAGACAAAATACAATTTCATAAGTGTGAAGTTATCCAACTGTGTAATTGCGTAAACATCTGTCACTGATGTAATAAAAAATGTTTATCTCTCAGTTAAATGATCAGATAGCTGTGTAATTCTGTGTTAGAGAAATATGGTACCGATGTGTAAAGTTGTATAAGCAAATACCATATTAGCTAGGGTTCCTTGTGGTTGCCACACATATGATACACAAAGTAGGCGTATACCCCCATGAGGATTAATGTAATTATACCCTCAGGTGTTACAGATTACAGCAATGGAATGAAATGTATCACGGAAAACTTTCTTTGTAATTCAAAAATCTTTAAAAATAAATGTTTTAAGTACAACATTAATCACTGGAATGCGTGTCCTGTAGCGCTAAATGTGCATCTTGTTGTAAGATAATCTCTGTGGAAGTGTCGTAGTTATCGTCCTCCAAAAGCTAAGTTCTGCAGAAGCCAATGTACTTACCTCATGATAAACAAAAGTGAAATACTTTGCGTATAGATATCTTAGTTATTACGCTTATTGTTGTGATGAAGAAATTACTGTGCTGTAACGTATTGTTGTGCTACGGAAAAGGCTGTCTAATTGTAGCTATACCACAAAAGTTACTATTAAAACATGTTTTACTTTCCAGAATAATACAGAAAAACTGTGCAGAAATAAAACAGAAACACTACAAAAGCAACATTGTAAATTGTATCACACATTAGTAACGTCGTGATATAATCGTGTAGCTGTCAAGTAAACTAACCACTGTGTCATCTGGTATCTCTCAGAAAGTACTTTAAATCCGTAATGTATTTTCAAGTAAACCAAAAGTTGCATTAAAATCTTATTAGCAGTACCAGTATGTGTTCTAAGTATGTAAGCCTTATAGTCGTTACATAATCGTGCAACTAACAAGCAAGAATGTACAAATGCAACACTGTGTAGTCTGTTCACTATAACAATGCATTCGTAATTTCTGTTTAAATAAGTTCTCTTGGTTCTTGACTGGATATTTAACTTCAAACATTGTTGCATGTTAACAGATTCTAAGTCTGGCAAAGCATACTAGAAATGTGAAGTGAAAAGTTTTATGGCAAAGACAAAGTTAGAAAGCAGATTATCTTTCAATAAACGGTTTTACATGTGAAATGTGGTGTAAACCTTTACTCTTCCTAGTACTCAGAATTTCAGCTTGAACGCAATTATCATGCAGTATACGTCGGTAAAGAATACTGAAATTTTTCACAAGGTTAGCGTCAATGTTATTTTTCTCTGAGCCAGCCGGCGCACGTGGGTGCCTGCGGCGCGAGTCATTGTCTGTCTCTTTGTTGGCGCGCGTTGTTATTGGGATTAGGAGACCTAACTTCTACAAATTCGCCTTGCCGAGAGGGCCCAGCTCTGTTAGAATCCCGCCAGTTCTGATGAAATTGACGTCTGTCGTTATGATTATATCGTCTGTCGTCATGTCGGTAGATTCCGTAGTTTCTTCCTTGTCGGTCACGTGGTGGAGAATTTCTCCCTGAATCGTAACTCCGCGCTGAACTGTTGCGTCTGAAATTATTCTGTCTCCCCTGGTAATAATTGTTTTGGTTCCCATATTGTCTGTTTCTCTGATTGTCTCTGTAATAGTCATTACCGCGGAGAGGTGATCTTTCCCTGTAATTATTACTACTCTGCCAACGGTTGTCATACGGGTGGTGTCTGTTTTGGTCACGATTTGTGTTGTGAGAATAGCCTTGTCGTGTCAAGTTATTACTTCTTTCAGCGCGGAATTGCGACGGATGTGACCTGTAATTGTTGTGCTCCTGTTCCCGCGTTCCCCGATTGTCAGTGTCAATTTCCAGTTCTTGTAACAGTCCCTGAAAAGCCTCAATGTCTTCTTTGCAACGTCCTGCTAAAATAATATGTCGTAAATGTTCAGGCAGTTTGATTAAGCAAATGCGGATGAGTTCTGAGGGGCTGTATGGGTTTGAAAGATACTGATTCTTATGCAACATGTCTTCAAAATATTTCATAAGACTGGAAAATTCAGATTGTTCGAAATGTTTCATCATTATGATGCTATGTTTTACTCGGTCTTGTGTGGCTTGAGACCAATATGCTGAGAGGAAGGCATGGTAAAACTCTCCTTCACTGTGGCAATCGTGAATTACCGATCGCATTCCTACAGCTGGTTCATTCTCCAAGTAGCCACACATAAATTCTAATCTGTGTTCTAACGACCAGTTGGGAGGAAAACAATGAGAGAATTGATGGAGCCATGCTTGTGGATGAATGTCGTTGCCAGAATTCTTAAATGTTTTGAATTTACGTGTAGTAATGAACAGCTTATAGTCAAAATCGTCATGTCGGCGAGTCGCATGTCGGTCATTGTTACTTCGTTTCGGCGGTTCCATCTCAAAATCCAATGCGCCTTGCCAATTTCTTTCATAATTTCCGAGGTGTCCTGTGTTATTATTTTGTGTTTGTTCCGTATTTCTATGTCCCTCTTCCCGTATTGGAGCGCGAGTGTCCTCTGAAGTACGTAATTCTTGTATTACCTGCGTCAACTGATCATGTACTTCCCGGATTTCTCTTTTGTACTGTGTATTGATTTGATTTTGATTTTGTTTGAATTTTCTTATTTGTTCATATTCTTCTGTGTCAGTGAAGGCTACGGGTCTTGTGTCATTCAGATCATCATCTACCTTTGTAGATAAGTTAGTGACCTGATCCGAAAGTTCGGCTACTTTCTCCGATAGTGTACTTATTTCCTCCATGTGTCTTTCTGAACCAATTTTCAGGGTATCTACTGTGTCCTTTAAGTTTTCCTGAGTTCTTGCAAGTTGCGTAACCGAATCGGTAGATGCAACTGAGTCAATTTTAACTTGCAAGGTCTCATGATTTTCATGAACAATAGTTTGCAGTTCTTTTATGGCTGCTTCGTGATTCTGTAATACATTTTCATGACGTGAAAAAATAGGTTGGAAATGCTCACAAATTTGTGTTTTTACGTCATTACAGACCTTTTGACATTTCGATTCGATGTTATGTAACTCAGTGGTTAAATCTTCACGTGTTTGTTCAAGTGGAGTGTCTAACGTTTTGAGATTTTGTTCCACTGTGTCTAACTTTTTGAGATTTTGTTCCACTGTGTCTAACTGTTGCTGTGTTTGTCTCTGGTGTTGTTCCATTGTGTCTAACTTTTCAAGCTTTTGTCCCATTTGTTGCATTAATTGTAATAACAATGCACTGGTGTCTGAAACATGTTCCTCAGTGCTTTTCGGCAGTGAAGTTGCACCGGCAACATTCACATTTTGACAAGCAGAAAATGTGTCTTGACTCATTTGAGAAAACGGTGAGAACCCAAAACCTGAGTCTACAGTATTTGCAAAATTGTGTCCTGTCATTCCCGATTCCTGAGGCAAGCTGTTGCCGACCGATCGATCGATAATGCGTCCCTCTTCACTAATTGTTTCACTGTCCACGCCATTGTTTGCCGCCTGCTCCATTTCCCTATGCACAGTTACCAAATCACTACTTTGAATGTCTGTTAATTCATTACTCTGCGGCACTATCACACTGCTTTCGTCTTCACTGTCATTTCTCAGTTTACTTTGGAGCCAAGTATTACGTTTTCCACACGCCATTATTGTCACAATATTTCACACGACAACACAGAAAAGCACAATTTGAAGAGCAAAAATAAGAGAACACATTAACATAGCACTGAAAATAATATCTAGTTAATTGCAAGCGCAGCTGCGAAAAACTTGCTGCAAATCTACATGCATGCCACAACTGTTTTACTGTACAACAATGAAAAACTACAACTACAAAGGAAATTCTCTCTATAATTACGCGCTAGCAATAAACAAAATCTACACTAATTACACAAACTACAAGAAAAAATCAGAAGATTCCAGTGAGGTATCCTCGGCTAAGGGTCGACATATGAAACGACCCCTTTTTAACAATTATACATGACTGTGCTTAAACTGACACACAATATTTTGTTAGCGCAACGCAATCTGACTTTCAAAATTCCCTACAAAAGAATGGCCCTGACTAACATTAAACTATACCTTTCACAAATCACTTACCTCACAAAAATCTTCGCTGCTCAAGCTACTGCAATACAGCGAGCGCCACTACTGCCAGCTAAATAAAAGATTCAAACTATGGAAGGCACTAACTACTGATAGGGATAATTAGCAAATGAAAGATATTAATAGAGAACAAACAATGTATTTACCTTGATATCATCATATATAAATATAGCAGTTCATGACAAATTTCAGAACACCGCCATCTCCCCACATCCACCACTGCTGGCGGCTCACCTCCAACTGCGCAACGCTATGCGCTGTTCACAGCCAGCTGCCTAACACTACAATGGCGAGTATTACAACAATGCAAAGCAGCCACAGACTGCACACAGCACAGCCAGTGATTTTCATACAGAGGTGGCGTTACCAATAAAAAACCTAAACAGCCTACTTACAGATGCAGATGTATTGTTCTGCTAGTTTGCACTGATTTCTTATGTGGCCCTTCCCTTTGCAATTGGAGCACGTGGTTTCGGTGTCTTTACACTGCTTTGTGGTGTGTCCAATATCACAGCACTTGTAGCAGGTGGGGACTTGGGCGAAATTTTTGACAGTTAGGGACTGGAAATCTATATAGACTCTATCCCGTTTTGTCAAAATTTTGTGCAGATTCGGCGTGACTTCAATAACTTGATGATTGTATCCCCGCCCTCTTGGTCCTGTTCGGAATTTGATTTTTGTCTCTTTCAGGAAAGCCTCTTTCTCAACTTCCTCACTAAGGTTCAGTTCATAGAGGCTTCCAAGAAAGTCTTTGTCGCTGATTGTGTCTGGCACGTGGTGTATGATCACTAGCGGTCGTCTCTTCCGTGGTGGCTCGCACTTGATTGTGTTAATGTTCTTTGCTGACTCGAGCAGTTTTTTACAGTCGTCCTGTGTTGCAGTCTCAACTATGACAGCTGTTGCTGTAGTTTTGACTGCCTTAATTTTTATCTTGTCCTCTGTGTGGCTCTAATCTCTCTTATTTTATCCTTATGGTCTCTTCGCGAGATATACGTAGGCGGGAGCAATATACTGCTTGACAAAAGCCTGTACCGAGTTACTGAGCGTCTCTCTTGCAGAGTCTTCCACTGGAGTTTATCTATTACCTCCGTAACGCTTTCGCGATTACTAAATGATCCTGTATCGAAGCGCGCTGCTCTCCGTTGGATGTTCTCTATCTCTTCTATCAACCCTATCTGGTACGGATCCCACACCCGTGAACAGTATTCAAGCAGTGGGCGAACAAGTGTACTGTAACCTACTTCCTTTGTTTTCGGATTGCATTTCCTTAGGATTCTTCCAATGAATCTCAGTCTGGCATCTGCTTTACCGACGATTAATTCTATATGGTCTTTATATTTTAAATCACTCCTAATGCCTACTCCCAGATAGTTTATGGAATTAACTGCTTCCAGTTGCTGATCTGCTATATTGTAGCTAAATGATAAAGGATCTTTCTTTCTGTGTATTCGCAGCACATTACCCTTGTCTACATTGAGATTCAATTGCCATTCCCGGCACCATGCGTCAATTCGTTGCAGATCCTCCTGTATTTCAGTACAATTTTCCATCGTTACAACCTCTCGATATACTACAGCATCATCCGCAAAAAGCCTCGGTGAACTTCCGATGTTATCCACAAGGTCATTTATATATATTGTGAATAGCAACGGTCCTACGACACTCCCCTGCGGCACATCTGAAATCATTCTTACTTCGGAAGACTTCTCTCCATTGAGAATGACATGCTGCGTTCTGTTACCTAGGAACTCTTCAATCCAATCACACAATTGGTCTGATAGTCCATATGCTCTTACTTTGTTCATTAAACGACTGTGGGGAACTGTATCAAACGCCTTGCGGAAGTCAAGAAACACGGCATCTACCTGGGAACCCGTGTCTATGGCCCTCTGAGTCTGGGCGAATAGCGCGAGCTGGGTTTCACACGATCGTCTTTTTCGAAACCCATGCTGAATCCTACGGAGTAGATTTCTAGTCTCCAGAAAAGTCATTATACTCGAACATAATACGTGTTCCAAAATTCTACAACTGATCGGCGTTAGAGACATAGGTCTATAGTTCTGCACATGTGTTCGACGTCCCTTCTTGAAAACGGGGATGACCTGTGCCCTTTTCCAGTCTTTTGGAAAGCTACGCTCTTCTAGAGCTCAAAACCTGGAGAGTGAATTCATGTCAAAAGGAGTGGGAAAACTGTAAAAAGTTCTGTAGGTACATGCATTCCTCTCCAACATAAGAGATCGGTTAGGGATGATACACGTCAATACCAGCCGGAGCAGAGTTCATTTCTTAACCGGTGACGGGCCATACCCCACGTTCTTCGCTGCCTATAAACATCGGTCAGGTAGGTTGATCGTCCCTGTGGAGAGGGAGGGACCGCAGCAGGAAGGAAAAGTAGCGCCCTCACACCATAACGCAACTCATTCACTTAGAGACCAGATTTTATGGACGGGTCTCAGTGAATATCTAGAACGCTGCACAAAGAGTACTTGTGGCGACGTGAGTAAAGGGACAACGAGCGCAGGTGACGAATGACTCTACAACAGTAGTAGTAGCGAGACAGCTGCACTGGTGAAGATGGACGTAGAGCAGGGACTAAATACAGTCATGTGCGTAGCTTGAGGACTAAATTGTCACTGCCAAGTAGCATAACTCGACGAAAGTTGGAGCCTAGATAGAAAGAACTCACAGTATAGTGTAGTATACCTTCTGTATTCATCGATATGATGGTCAACTGTGGTGCTGAAAAACAGAAGCTGCACGGGGCAACTTTTGAATCTCACTCAGTTTATAGAGGATGGCTTTCAAATGGTTCAAATGGCTCTGAGCACTATGGGACTTAACAGCTGTGGTCATCAGTCCCCTATAACTTAGAACTACTTAAACCTAACTAAACTAAGGACATCACACACACCCGTGCCCGAAGCAGGATTCGAACCTGCGACCGTAGCAGTCGCGCGGTTCCGGACTGAGCGCCCAGAACCGCAAGACCACCGCGGCCGGCGGATGGCTTTGAAACCCGTCAAGTAACGGGCGTGGTCTTGGTGGATCTCACATCATCGGTTACTCCATGCAAAATTATGCAACATGGTCAAGAACGCCCACGTCGTTGGACTACTCAGCACCCTCCTCCAAAACCGCAGGTTTTTTTGTTGAATTTCAAGGACAGCGCAGTCGCTGGAGAGCGCAGAAAAATGGTCTACCTCAGGGAAGCGTCTTGGCTCCACTTCTCTTCAACATTTATACCAACGACCAGCCATTGACCCCAGGCACAAGGAGAGTCTTATATGCAGATGACTTAGCCCTTGCTACGCAGAGCTCATGCTTTGAAAGAGTGGAAAGAAACCTGACAACAGCACTTAGAACACTGTCAAGCTACTACAATCGGAACCAACTCAGAGCAAACCCTTCGAAGACACTAAGTGTGTGCCTTTCATTTAAGGAACAGGGAAGCTAATCGTGAGCTACATATTGCATGGTCAGGCATCCAACTCCAGCATCATCACGCACCTAAATACTTTGGAGTCACTCTCGATAGAACTCTGACATTCAAAACTCACTGCAAGAGCACCAAAATGAAAATCTCCACTCGAAACAACCTAATTCGCAAACTAGCGGGGACACAGTGGGGATCACATCCATAAACTATTCGCTGTTCTGCAATGGCACTGTGCTTTTCTACTGCTGAATATGCTTTTCCAGTCTGGTACAGGTCATTTCATGCCAGACAAGTAGACATTGTTCTCAACGAAACCTGCAGGTTGATCACAGGTTGCTTAAGAGCTACCCCAACTGATAAGCTCTACTGTCTGGCTGGAATAGCGCCACTATGGGTACGCAGAACAGTGGCTGCCAACAAGGAGAGACTGAAAGTGGAACAGGACAGTGCCCATCCACTACACGGACATAATCTACCACAGCAACGGCTGAGATTGCGAAAGAGCTTCCTGAGAACATCCGAGAAGCTCACCATTTCACCAGAGAAGGCAAGGCTGGAGTTGTGGAAGAAGTCGACGCCTCACATGCAGATGCCAGAAGCTGAAGAACTACCACTTGGACACAACGAGAGCTGGCTGGTGTGGAAATGTTTAAACAGATTACGATCAGGAGCTGGACGATCCAGAGACAACCTGAAGAGATGGGGCTTCATAACAGAAGATACGTCCTGTGATCGCGGACAAGAACAAACCACAAGCCACATACTCCAGTGCCTTTTGTGCCCTCCATCCTGCACGAAGACTGATCTCCTGCAAGCCACTCCAAGCGCCTTGGAGGTTGCAAAGTACTGGGCACATGTAATATAAATACAATATGTCTATGGCTACTGTAAATTTGTATGTTTCTGACTCGAGAATAAATAAAGTGTAGTATAATATAGTACAGTATAGTCTAGTTACCTGAAAGAAAACGCGCAATAAGACGAACAGAAATGACATTTTTATTCAATGACAATAATTACACTGAAGTCATAGCGATTTTTGATGGTCTACTGGACATTAAAAAAGGCGGGACATGGTTCTTAATATGGTATGTGATCAACCACGAACGGCAGTGCATGCTCTGCAGCGGGCTCCCACACTGGCCACTAAGTTGATAAGAAGTTCTGTTGGTAGGGCGTTCCATTCCTCCACCAGAGTGGCTGACAGCTGCTGGGTAGTCGTTGGAGCATATGGACGTTCTACAATACGTCTCCCTACTGCATCCCACCGGCAGGTCAGCCCATTCGCCGAATATCCTCTCGTTCCAAGAGTTCCTCCACTTGCGCTGTTCGATGCGGTCGCGCATTGTCATCCACAAAAATGCAAGCATGACCGAATTCACCACGGAAAAGAGGAACCTTGGGAAGGAGCACATTGTCACAATAACGCTGACCGGTAATTGTACTGTGTTCAAAGATTTGGAGGTCAGTATGCCCATGCAACGCTATGCCTTCCCACACCATTACACCTGGACCACGCACACAACCACGTTCGACAGTGCTGGACTTTTCATATATGGCGGCAGGAGGGACACGTAATCCAACCACTGGTGTAAGTTTCATCGAGCTATGTTACTGGTAGTGGCACATCATGTGAAAGTTACATTACTGGCCATTAAAATTGCTACACCAAGAAGAAATGCAGATGATAAACGGGTATTCATTGGACAAATATATTATACTAGAACTGACATGTGATTACATTTTCCGCAATTTGGGTGCATACATCCTGAGAAATCAGTACCCAGAACAACCGCCTCTGGACGTAATAACGGCCTTGATACGCCTGAGCATTGAGTCAAACAGAGCCTGGATGGCGTGTACAGGTACAGCTACCCATGCAGTTCATCAAGAGTAGTGACTGGCGCATTGTGACGAGCCAGTTGCTCGGCCACCATAGACCAGACGTTTTCAGTTGGTGAGACATCTAGAGAATGTGAAACGTCCCCTTAGAGAAATTATTGAATTACTGTGCTGATAAATCTCTTACATTACTTGATTTCAAACAGCTGAGCAAAACTGAACGTACTCAGACATTTCGCTCTTTACCTGTTCTGATCAACACTAAACTGACACACAATATTTTTTAGCGCAACGCAATCTGACTTTCAATAATCCCTACAAAATAATGGCCCTGACTAACATTAACCTATACCTTTCACAAATCACTTACCTCTTAAAAATATTCGTTACTCGAATTACTGCAATACAGCGAGCGCCACTACTGCCAACTAAATAAAAGATTCAAACTACTGAAGGCACTAACTACTGATAGGCATAGTTAGCAAATGAAAGATTTTGATAGAGAACAAACAATGTATTTACCTTAATAGTGTTCAAAAGTCATAATATATATATCAGGTCATGACATCCAGTCTTACGCATTTACTGTCTCTGATGGACACACGTCCAGATCATCCGCTCTCAAAACTCCGCCATCTCACTCCCCACATCCACCACTGCTGGCGGCTCTCAAAACTCCGCCATCTCACTCCCCACATCCACCACTGCTGACGGCTCACCTCCAACTGCGCAACGCTACGCGCTGTTAACAGCCAACTGCCCAACACTACAATAGCGACTATTGCAACAATGCCGACCAGCCTCAGACTGCACACAGCACAGTCAGTGATTTTCATATAGAGCGCTACGTGGCGTTAGCAATAAAAAAACCTAAACAGCCTACTTGCATAGCCCCCATGCTCCCCACAAAAAATTTTACAAATTGTTTTGGGCAGTGGCCAATACAGATTTGAAAAATTTTTTCATAATTACAATAACAAAGAAATCAAATGCACACACTTATTGATACAATGTTGGTCAAAAGCTAAAATTTTCTCACAGTCCATAAAGACAGTCCTGATCGTTCATCACAGTAAAATAGCAGTGTTTTTCTCAACGTCTGAGCAGTAAAAAAAATGCACACGGAAGTAGTGGATTTCCATGCAGTCTTGAAGAAGTAGTGTTGTCCTTCCAACGGAAAGACAGCGCTGACTCTTGACATGCAGACAGGTAATGGGCCACAACAGAGCAAACCCACAGCAGAGTCAGTCGATGTTTTGAAGAATATTGGTAAGTAGGTCATCACAGAGTAGACCCACTGTAGTCCTGGTAGAGATTATGGTATTGGTGGGCCACCAGAAGTGCAGACCCAGTGCAGTCCTTGTAGAAATAATGGTATTGGTGAGTCATCAAACGTGTAGACCCACTGTAGTCCTTGTAGAGATGGCTAGCAACCATCCGTTGCGAATGTGCAGGTGCACAATCACCATCGAAGAGTCTTGTGGACAATATAGCAGGTCCATGAACCACCACTTGTGCACTCACAAAAAATTTTCTTGAAATGTCCTTAGAACCAGCAATGCTGTTATCCAGTACCTTGCTGAATTATTAACACACGTGCAAACACTAACAGTCCCAACTTCTCACATATTGTGCGTTACTATGACCAACAGAAACGTGTGCAATGAAATGTAACTTAATTTGAAGAACTGGTGTCTGTACAATTAAAATTTACAGCATAAGAATACAATTACAAAGGTACAAAATACATCATTAAAGAACATAATAGTACAGATAACATTTGTATTAATACAGGCCTTACAAAAGAATAGAAATAGACATATACATCAGTGTTACAGGAATTATGACATAAGTAAATATATAAAATAAAGAGAATAGTTTTCAAAACATTAATTTCACGCATGAGCATTAAAACAAAACAGAATAAATAATGTCTAAGCATCTTTACAAAGTAAATAACATATTATCAGAAAAATTCTACAACATAAATCTTATTAGCTAAACACATAAAGACAAGAAAAACACAGATTCACATATTGTAATAACACAAAAGTACAGGACAGGGTTTGTTTTCAGTGTGACATTTGGTACTTTAGTCCAACCCAAAACTTCATTCTGTAGATCTTTCCTCTTATTTCAACATTTGTTTCCAACAAAAAAAAAACCTATCCAAGCATGCTTTCTGTATTCTGTTCACATCCTCTTTCAAAAACAGTTTTTCTCCACTGTACACTACTTTTTTGGCCAAACCATTTTCTTATAGCTTCTCAATGCATTTCTTCCAATTCATCATAGTTAGTCTCTTATATAGTCTAAGATAACTTAAATCTACTGAGCTCAGATATATATACCAAGGGACGAGACAATGCAGCAGCACATAACAAATTAACACAAACAGCAATGACAAAAAAAATGGAAATTGGCAATAGAAAAATTATTGAATTACTGTGCTGATAAATCTCTTACATTACTTGATTTTCAAACAGCTGAGCAAAACTGAACGTACTCAGACATTTCGCTCTTTACCTATTCTGATCAACACTAAACAGACACACAATTTTTTTTGCGCAACGCAGTCTGACTTTCAATAATCCCTACAAAAGAATGGCCCTGACTAACATTAACCTATACCTTTCACAAATCACTTACCTCTTAAAAATCTTCGTTATTCGAACTACTGCAATACAGAGAGCGCCACTACTGCCAGCTAAATAAAAGATTCGAACTACTGAAAGCACTAACTACTGATAGGCATAGTCAGCAAATGAAAGATTTTGGTAGAGAACAAACAATGTATTTACCTTAATAGTGTTCAAAAGTCATAATATATATAGCAGTTCATGGCATTCAGTCTTACAAATGTACTGTTTCTGATGGACACACGTCCAGATCATCCGCTCTCAAAAATCCGCCATCTCATTTCCCCACATCCACCACTGCTGGCGGCTCACCTCCAACTGCGCAACGCTACGCGCTGTTAACAGCCAACTGCCCAATACTACAATAGCGACTATCGCAAAAATGCCGAGCAGCCTCAGACTGCACATAGCACAGTCAGTGATTTTCATACAGAGCGCTACGTGGCGTTACCAATAAAAAAACCTAAACAGCCTACTTGCAAATGTGCTAGCCAGGGCAGCAGTCGAACATTTTCTGTATCCAGAAAGGCCCGTACAGGATCTGCAACATGTTGTCGTGCATTATCCTGCTGAAATGTAGGGTTTCGCAGGGATCGAATGAAGGGTAGAGCCACGGGTTGTAACACATCTGAAATGTAACGTCCACTGTTCAAAGTGCATTCAATGCGAACAAGAGGTGACCGAGACGCGTAACTAATGGCACCCCATACCATCACGTCGGGTGACACGCCAGTATGACGATGACAAATACACGCTTCCAATGTGCGTTCACCGCGATGTCGCCAAACACGGATGCGACCAGCATGATGCTATAAACATAACCTGGATACATCCGAAAAAATGACGTTTTACCATTCGTGCACCCAGGTTCGTCGTTGAGTACACAGTCGCAGGCGCTCCTGTCTGTGATGCATCGTCAGGGGTAACCGCAGCCATGGTCTCCGAGCTGATAGTCCATGCTGCTGCAAACGTCGTCGAACTGTTCGTGCAGATGGTTGTTGTCTTGCAAACGTCCCCATCTGTTGACTCAGGGATCGAGACGTGGCTGCACGATCCGTTACAGCCATGCGGATAAGATGCCTGTCCTCTTGACTGCTAGTGATACGAGGTCGTTGGGATCCAGCGCGGCGTTCCGTATTAGCCTCCTGGATCTCGACCACCGTGAGCAGCAATGTCGCGATACGATAAACCGCAATCGCGATGGGCTACAATCCGACCTTTATCAAAGTCGGAAACGTAATGGTACGCATTTCTCCTCCTTACACGAGGCATCACAACAATGTTTCACCAGGCAACGCCGGTCAACTGCTGTTTGTGTATGAGAAATCAGCTGGAAACTCTCCTCATGTCAGCACGTTGTAGGTGTCACCACCGGCGCCAACCTTGTGTGAATGCTCTGAAAGGCTAATCTTTTGCATATCACAGCACCTTCTTCCTGTCGGTTAAATTTCGCGTCTGTAGCACGTCATCTTCATGGTGTAGCAATTTTAATGGCCAGTATTGTACTTTCACCCCCAAGTTTCGCACACTACCGTATATATTCATCGGGGTGTCAGGAATATCAGCTAGTGAGAGAAAGATAGAAATGGGGAGTAACCTATCTTAGATGTAAGATCATGGCATCACAGGGCGAGAGGTTCAAAGTACTGCTGAGGTCCTCTGCCTTGGATGGCGAGAAGCAGTAAATTGTGCAGTGGCCGCCCAGCGGCGAGAGGATCAATGTATTTCTGGACAGAATCGGTGGTGGCACGCTGTACCTCTAAACTCTTTCCTAGCTTCCTATTTTTTAAATTTATACCATGTTAATCTTAAACATTTCCGTTTCCTAAATATTTTCAGTTTCCCAAGCACTTACAACTGCAATTTTGTTAAAATACTAAAAAATCAATTGAACCAGTTTTCTTTTCGAACGCTTTCTTTAGGTCGATCATCGATCCTACTGGTAACAAATCTAGCAACACGCATCTGAACTGCTTCGATGTCTTCCTCCACATTCACTGTGTGAGGATCCCAGAAACTCGAGCATTACGGAAAGAATGGGTCGCACAAGCGTTTTGTATATAGTTTTCATTATAGATGTGCTACACGTTCATAGAATTCCTGCAGCTACACGAAGTCGACCATTCGCCACCCTAAAACCAAATTTATGTGCTCATTAGATTTCACTCCGCTTTTCAATGTTACCTCCAGACGTTTAATCGACATGGTATAGCTAGATTCATAGGCGTATGGCGTCGCAGAATCTACGAAATCTATGACACTAATCAATTGTATTTTAAATCTGTCGAGCTATTCGATAAACAAAGAAACATTGCAGCGAAATACTAGAAATTCTTGGTTAACTAGCATGTCTCTGTGGATTTGAGCAACAAGTCGGTCAGAAATAAAGGATTTAGTATCTACAGTATGGCAGCACTGGTGTAATAGCTCAGACAGAGGATGGGTAACATGTCAGTTTCTTGTTGATGTGCTTGAGCTAGCAAATTCTGAGGCAAGTGGAGGACTGGTCCAAAACCTTACAGGACATGGGTCATACATATTCTACATATTTGAATAACTTCGGATCCATGGTGACGACTAGCTGTGAATGTGGGAAATGGGTACATCATATCAATCCTATGAGAATATATCCTTGTTGAAGACATAGCGAGCACTGCTAGTCGCGTTCTAAGAGGCGAAAATGTTTACGATATAATTGCTACAAAAATGATTCTTACAATCTAAATCCTCAAGCAATGTTATTCCAGAAAATTCCAGGCACAGCCATAGTCAACTGATGTCACCGGAATGACGTGATTGGCCTCATGAAACTTCTTTATTTAAATGAGTGTGTCTGTACTTAAATTTCAGAATGACTGAGAAGATGAAACTTCTACGTTATTTGATTCTGAAACAGCTGAGTAAAACTGAACGTACTGAGCCTACTTTCACTTTACTTTTTCTTATCATGTCAACACTGACCCACAATACTCTAGTGCAACGCAATCTGACTGCTCAAAATATTACAACCTGACTTCAAATAATTAATTCAAAAGAATGGCCCTGACTAAAAAGAAATTTTAACAATAACCTATACATTTCATTAAGCACTTACCTCACAAAAATCTTCATTACACGAACTACTGCAATGCAGTGAACGTTTATACTGCGAGCTAAATAAAAGATTCTAACTACTAAAGCCACTAACTACTAGTAGGCATGTGGTTAGCAAAGGAAAGATATTGTTGCAAACCAAATAATGTATTTTTTTACCTTAATAATGTTACATCCAGTTCAGACACGAATATAAATCGTCATTGACAAACACGAATATAAATTGTCATTGGCGAACACGAATATAAATCGTCATTGACATGTACTACAAAGGTATATAATCATGAATAATATTCAATCTTCAAGTTGAACATGTACAGATCGTTAGCCTACGCTAACACTTCAGACCTCTACCCTCCATCAATGCTAACTTCTCACACCTAACATCCATCACTGCTGGCTGTTCACCTGCAACTGCCCAATAGTACTTCCATCACTACTGGCGACTAACTTCCAATTGCCAAACACTACTGGCGATTAACTTCCTACAATGGGTCCAACCAGCCACAGAATCTCTTACAAAGAAAGCGCAGTCAGAGATCCAACGCAAAGCGCTACACAGCGCTGCCAACACAGAAGCAGCCCACTTACACTGTCGTCGAGCCTAGAGAATGTTTAAGAAGCCCTATAGGTCCTTGCTGCAGGAATGGGACAGTAAAAGGAGTTAATAACAAGAGTATCGATTAAAGATCAGTAGCTGTCTGTGTATAGTCTATCGGTAAACTGAACAGCGGGCAGAGTTGTTAGGGGTTGGTGGGGAAAGTAGACTTACCTGGAAGTACGCCTTACTTGGCGTACAGGCATATCAAAAACCAACGTCTCATCCACCAGTTCAGTGTAGAGGGCGGTGCTTTACACAGATTTTGTGACGTGCGTTCCTTACCATATTTGTACATTCCTGCATTACTAAATGGCTCAAATGGTGCTGGGGACGTAGGCACAATTGCAAGTTGTCTATATGACGGCTCGCAGGGGCAAAAGAATTGGATGTAGTAATTTCACATTTTTATTCACCGAAAACAAAAATTTAAAATTTTGACATAATCTAGTCATTTAAGAGCTATAATCATAGGTTCAAGGTACAACACAGAAGTAAAGTACTAAAGTTAGAAATAGTATTAATATCTTGAGGTAGTGCAGCTCATGGCTCGCAAGTTACCCACACTATATTCATACAATATTTGAAAATGAGAGCACTTAGTGACGTCCAACCAAGTTTACACGTAATTTAAAACCTTTTCGTAACTTCGTCTAGCTGGCACCCCCACAAAATAATGAAACCCAAAAGTTGATCGCCTACTACATTTTCGTTACTCATGCGATAAAACCTCAACATCGGGCACATCTTTTTAATTAATTCCTTCTTTACTAACAAATATATTGGAACACATATTGAAGGCAGCATCCATATATTCCGCTGAATGCACGAGTACTTGCAAAATTATACCACTGTATAAGATACAGTTCAGGAGATATGACATTATAAACACCGGAAATGTAATGTAATTGGATAGATAAAAAATCTACTCACTAAGCGGCGGCGGGAGAGCACGCATGTAAGAGAAAGTTATACTTACGCAAGCTTTCGGAGCCAGAGGCTCCTTCTTCGGGCAGAAGGGTTGAAGAGGAAGGAAGAGGGTGAAGGCAAAGGACTGGAGAGGTTTAGGAACAGAAGAGATTTCGGAAAAGTCACACAGAACAGTCGGGGGAGACTTAGCGAACGGTATGAGAAGGAAAGACTGATTGTTGGGGACTACACAGAACGAGAATTAAAAACTTGAGAGCTTAAAGATGAAAGACAGGGTAATATGCAAGAGAGATTACTGCAAAAACGTCGTGCACGAGTTAATAGGAGTGAAAATCTAAGTGCATTGTACGTAACAGAGGTGGGAGGGGGCGGTGAAAAATGGACAAGTCGGAAAATGAAAGATGCAGAAAACTAAAACGGAGTGAAAAGAGGAATAGTTACTGTGAAGAAATGCTGTGACAGAAGAAATTAATGTAAATTACGCCCAGGTAGGTAGCGAGAACCAAGGACAAGTTGCAGTACTAGTTCCTATCTGCGGAGTTCTGAGAAACTCGTGTCTGGGGGAAGAATCCAGACGGCGCGTGTGCTGAAACAGGTACCGAGGTCACGGCTGTGATGTTGTAAAGCAAGCTCTGCAAGGTGACATTTTGTGTTGCCGGTGTACACCCTCTGCCTATGGCTATTCATCATAACTGATAGTTTGGTGGTAGTCATGCCGATGTGAAAAGCCAAAAAGTGTTTACGTAACAGCTGATGCATGTGTCGTCTCACAGGTGGCTCTTCCTTTGACAGGAATGGATACTGTCTCTTCTACAGGAAATACAGCGTCTATCGGTTTTAGTCCACTTGACTGTGAGTGGCATGTCAGTAGTAGCCTTTGTTGTCTTGTACAGGGAGACAGGAACTAGGGAGAACTCAAGATGTTGAACTCACCCCCACACCCGACAAGTCTGATGTTCTGTCTTCCACTGAAACCAAACTTGAGGCACTGAGATTCATTTCACCTTTTGCGAAACATGCTGTGCTGCGTATCAAGGAGAGACAAAGACAGAATGATGGGGGTCTATTAATTGTTAGCAGTTCACACCTATGGCAAATAATGGTACTCCTTACGGAAATAGCAGTAAGGGAGGGGGATGCACATCATGTGAACTCAGTGTGTTGGACTGTGCCCGGGCAACTCATTCAACATGATAAAGAAACTAGTCTGGCAGCCACTGAGCAACGGGGTGTAACCAGCTGAAGATGGTGACAAAGACTGGAGCAAACAGTGCCTGTCCTCTGGGAACACTAGCTTTGTGCATGGAGTTTCAGCGAAACTACGATCTGCAGCATTGTCCCCAGAACAAATACTAACCGTTTCATTCTGAGTCAAGGAAGGGTAGAACCAGCGGCTGCGAACGTTCTGAGACACGCTAGCGTGTGATTTCCTAGGCTTGTACTACAGGGGTGAGAACTACAGGGTCCCCTAAATGGGTCATGTGTGCACTAGGCATCAGAACCTGCTATTTTGGAAGCTGACTGTGTGTGGTGTGATTTTTAGGGAAAATACAGGTTGTTTATAAATGAATATCAGGTTTTTAACGCTTTATAATATTTCTTACATTAAAATAACAGTTATATGTCAAATGAAAGAGCAACTCTAACAGTTTTGTTTGGCACCAGTGGCTGTGCGAAGGGCGCAATGTTTCCGCCGCAATCCGCTAGACAGCGGTAGTAGCGAAAATGGTTCAAATGGCTCTGAGCACTATGGGACTTAACATCTGAGGTCATCAGACCCCTAGAACTTAGAACTATATAAACCTAACTAACCTAAGGACATCACACACATCCATGCCCGAGGCAGGATTCGAACCTGCGACCGTAGCGGTCGCGCGGTTCCAGACGGAAGCGCCTAGAACCGCTCGGCCACACCAGCCGGTGGTAGTATCGAAGAAAGCGATTAGTGAACAGAAAGCGTTTTGTGTTTTGCAGTTTGCAAAGACCGAATCTGTAGTTACTGAGCAACCGCGTTCCGGCTGAAGTTCGGTTGTGATCCTCCGAGTGATAACATTCGTAGATGGTATCATCAATTTGAAGATACCGGCTGCCTTTGTAAAGGGAAGAGCACAGGACGACCAAGAGTTAGTGAAGAGACTGCTGAGCGAGTGAGAGACTCGTTCACTCGTAGCCCAAAGACATCAGTCCGGAAGGCTAGTCGTGAATTAAAAGTTCCCGTGTCGACTGTTTGGAAAGTTTTAAGAAAACGCGTACAACTACGTCCTTACCGTTTACAGTTATTACAGGTTCTAAAGCCGGCAGACCATGGATTACGTGCCAACTTCAGAAACGAAATGTTGTCTCATGACGATGAATATTTTCTCGATCATGTTGTCTTCAGTGATGAATCGACCTTTCATGTTAGTGGACTTGTTAACACTTACAATGTGCGCATCTGGAGCTCAGAAAATCCTCACGAGGTGGTACAAATGCAACGAGATTCCCCTAAAGTGACTGTTTTTTGTACCATATCCCGGCGGAAAGTTTATGGGCCTTTCTTTTTTGGCACTTCTTACCTTGATACACTAGAGCAATGGCTTTTCCCTCAGTTGGAAGAAGATGAGCTAGAGAACTTCATTTCCCAGCAAGATGGTGCGCCACCTCACTGGCATAGTGAAGTACGCTATTGGTTGAACTTCACTGCACCCAGGCGCTGGATAGGCCGCAAGGGGCCCAATGACAGGACTTGCTTTGCATGACCTCCACATTCACCCGACCTAACGCCACGCGATTTTTTTTCCCTTTGGGGCTTCATCAAGGATCGTGTGTACGTGCCTCCGCTACCAGCGGACCTTCCTGAGTTAAGAAACCAGACTGAAGCAGCTGCTGCTACAATCACTGAAGGCACACTTATCAACGTTTGGGAAGACCTCGGCTGTAGAATTGATGTGTGTCCTGTGACAAATGGTGCTCACATTGAACATTTCTTGGTAAAACTGTTTAAGTTGCTCTTTCATTTGACATATCATTTATAACTGTAAGTTTAATGTAATAAATATTATAAAGCGTTAAAACCCCGACGTTCATTTATAAACACCCTGCATAAGTGTATATCGAAGGTATAGACTAATGTGAATAGTATACTTTCACACTAGCCAAAAACCTCAAATCCACAGAGACATGCGAGATTTTATGGGCAAGACACAGTGTCAGAGACGGGCATAAACTCTAACTGGATCCCTCAATTGACCACCAGACAAACCTCCTGATATAGCCGAAAACTTTACAGAAAACTCTAAGTTCACTTGCATATAAGTTCTCAATCACACCATAACACTGCAGGAGACTTTAACCATACAGTAATCAACTGAGGTGATTAAGTTTTGCTAGCGGCGGGCGTGATAACACACTGTGTGAAACATAACCAAATCTCTTCTCTAAAAATTACCTAGAAAAGATGGTTTGAAACCCCACTCATAATGGAATTATGTTAAGACTAAATTGCAACAAACTGACCTGATCTCTTTGAGGATGTTCACATTGAAAAAAGGGCTCTGAGCACTACGGGACTTTGAACTTCTTTGGTCATCAGTCCCCTAGAACTTAGAACTACTTAAATCTAACTAACCTAAGGACATCACACATATTCATGCCGGAGGCAGGATTCGAACCTGCGACAGTAGCGGTCGCGCGGTTCCAAACTGTAGCGCCTAGAACCGCTCGGCCACTCCGGCCGGCCAGTTCACATTGAAACTGGTATCAGTGACCATGAGGTAGTTGTAGCAAGAATGATTACTAACGTACTAAACTAAAAGAAGTAGGCAGATCTATATGTACAGTAAAGACTGAGTAGTGACATATCTCAATAAGGTTTCATGCTCGAGAATGTTTCATGAATTTGCACGAAAGCTGTTCACGACTTTCGGTAGACGATTCCCGTGACAATGCATTTTCGTTTTTCTTCTCGTTCTTGCAGTCCCTCATTGTTTCTGCATTACCTTTGTGGGCTTTACGTACATTAATCTGAACGAAGTGGTGTAGTGGTGTAGTGGTTAAGGTACTGCATTAACATTCGGTAGGACGGCAGATATCCTCATCCAGCGAGAGAGGCCAAGGTTTTCCGCTATTTCTCCAAATCGTGTAAGGCGAATGCATTGATCGTTCCTTTCAGACGGACACGGCCGATTTTCCTCCCTGTTCTAGTCAAGTCCGAGCTTGTGCTCTGTGCGTAAGGATTATAATCCCACTGTTGATGAGACGTTAAACTCTAACTTTTCTCGTTTCCGTCTTATGTGCAACAAACATAACTAATTATTTTTGCAGGTGACACTGAAACGGGTCTGTACTAATCCATCTCATGTTATTTCAATTATGTTTTTCTTTTTCAGTTCAAAACGCTCGCAGACGACGTTTTCTTGTCGGCTGGATGAGCAATGGCCAATCACTAGGGAAAATGATGAGTTGGAGCGGTTTTTTTTTTTTTTTTACCAATGTCAGCAACCTCTTTTCTTTCTCTCCCATCCCCTGGGCAATTTTTCAAAATGTGAATGAAAAGATGAACGATTTTGAGTGTACCGGGGGAGGTCAGAGAGAGTTATTCCACACTAAAAGCTGTGCCATACTTCCTTGGGTTTCCATCACAGATACTCAGCAGTGAAGTATGCTCTTCGTCCAGAGTATTCCAACTATTTTTATGTGTACGACTGGCTAGCTTCAGGAAATGGAAACTTCCCCTACTATTCGGACGCTGTCTCCTGCCGCCGATCTTAGGTACCACTGTTACTTGGAACATAAGCTGAGGTAACCGCGGATGTTCCTTTTGCAGCACAGTTGCTAACCTCGGTTAGGGACAAAGTTCATTCATTTCAGTTATGCTGTGGGAAACAGTTTCGCTTAAATTCCAGAATTATTTTATTAAAATTCAGGCGTGATGTGTGAACTTGTAACTGCACTTTGCCTGTCAGGATCTGACCACGTGTGTTCAATACATCCGTTACTTAGTTTTTAACCCTTTTCTGTGAGCTTGATACTTAACGTATCTGTTTACACCAAGGGTAAAACAACAGAGTTATAGATTTTGTCGTATTTTTCGGATGTCGGTGAAATTCGTGATCCACGAGTTATGGACTCACATATGATGTTTAAAGACTGTCAAGTTACTCAATATTTTGAGTATCCAGCAAACCAAACGTCCTCAGCGTTTTTCTTGAGGCGTTACCGCTTGTTTTATTCTGAATTTACCGTGGTTTCTCAGTGATTTTCTTTGCATACTGCACTTGTCCCTCTGTGTGAGCACGCCGCCAAGTGTAGCAAAACCAGTACTGTGGTTCTGGGAATAGCTGCGTTTCGCAGTGCAGATGATTTTGAATAAACGAACTTCTTTGCATGTATTTTCATGAAGCAGGATTAATTGATTCTGATGTAACAGTTTTTTTGTTGAGTTTGAATTTGACTATCCCTCTGTGACCGCCCTCCGAAGTAATAGTTGTGCTGTAGTGGTGTAATTAAATAGAGGTTCAAGCAACTTCCCTTGTGTGAATGGTTAAAGGCGTCGTGACGCAAAATTAGGACATTCTTTGAGACTCTTGAAGTATCCACTTCGGTCCTCTTGTGACGTGATCATGCTCACACTCCGATTAAGCAACTTAATTTATTTCCTCCCCCCCCCCCCGCCCCCTTCGCCCCCCCCCCCTCGCATGTATTCTAAGAGCGATCGATCTGGATTAATGTATTTGTCAAATTACTGTATATTTTTGACTTAGTCAGTCTGGGCGATCTGCAACATATGGTAACTAAAGAAAACTTTGTAAGCCAAGATAGCTGAGAAAGCATTTAATTGGATGACGGGTTTTGACAGAGCTATGCTGTCATCGTCGGATAATCTCTTGTAAAAATTCAAAAGCATAAAATCCGATGATGACAGCCTAGTTCTGTCGAAACTTAGTGATCCTGGTTTGAGAGGTTTTCTTCAGTTAATATATTTATGAAATATTTAAATGGTTTTGTGGAGTGGTCGTTAGATGACGAAAATGATAAACAGCCATTTGATCCGTATGCTGTCTCCTTTTTGCGCCTGACACCTTTGTTTATTCTATCCATTAGGTCATGTCTCAGAATGTTTAAATCTCAGAACTGTTTCTCCGACAGATGTCTAGAGTATATGTTATTAAATGTGCGCAAGTATGACTACTGCCATGTTAATTTTCACTACATGGTCGTGACAAAAATTGTGTTACCCGTTGGATAATTCACAAGAAGGTACTAATCCTAATGGCTTAGTAAGAAAAGAAAAGTTACTGAAGGTTTCACTCAGCATAACACTTGTAGTGGACGATAATAAAGAAAAAGAGACATGCAAATCCTCTCCCCTTGAAATGATAAGAGACCCTTTTAAACACTAGTACTGAAGCCAAGCGAACATACCGGATGGTTTTCATTAAGTGCAACTACTTACAGAGGTCCAGTGTGGCTGTGATACTTGGTAGATATTCTAAGGCGTTAATGCAGAATCGATTTACGCTGAAAAAAAAAATTAGTTCCAATTTTGGCCACCAGGTGCAAGACTGGCGCTGTGAATGCAAGAAAGACGTGTACAAATGTTTCCTATTGTAATGGATTAGGAACGGGACGTGAACAGAAAAGCTGAGACAAGTGAGAAAGTCATACCGCTGATTTTACGAGGGTTGGAACTTAAAATAGTGGCAACTATTTATTCACAACCGATACAAAAGAGTTACATGTTTGCACTGTCCTTCAAAGTAGTCCCCAGCGTTGTGTAGAACCCATTGCCAGGGATGTGGAAGGCGTGGTATACCGCTAGCAGAGCCTGTTCTATTGATGGTGCGAATGGAGCGGACTACTGCCTGTCGTATCTCTGGAACAGTTCTGAAGCGAATGCCACGAAGTGGTTCCTTCATCTTCGGAATCAAACCAAAGTCACAAGGACTTAATTACGGGGAGTATGGTGGATGGTACAGTGCTTCCCAGTCCCATCGACCTAACAGAGCAGCCACAGCTTGCGCTGTATGCGCCCCCGCATTGTCGTGCAAAATGATGGGTGGGTTGCGCAGAAAGTGTCGCCGCTTCTTTCGCAAAGCTGGTTGCAGGTGATGCTTCAGAAACGAACAATAATACTGTGCATTGACGATCTGTCGTGGAGGAACGTAATGCGTTAGGATAACATCATCACAGTCGTACACGAGAATCACCATAACTCTAGACCGCTCCATTCGCACCATCAACAGAACAGGCCTTCCACATCACTGGCAACGGGTTCTATACAACTATGGTGACTACTACGAAGGATAGTAACAGGTGCAAACATGTAACTCTTTTGTATCGGTTGTGAATAATTAGTTGCCACTATTTAAGTTCCAACCCTCGTATTATTAACTGCTGCTTACACGATTTGTTGAATATGAGCAGTGGAGACGTCGACGAGTTGCTCCATTCGCAAAACGACGTGATCAACAGTTGCTCATAGCAGATGTGTTGGAATCTGAGCAACGTGGTTTCTACACAGCTGCGCTCTTCCAAAGCAGGAATCACATGCTGCATAAGATCTCAATAACGTGCAGATATCACGGTACACCCTCTGGGTTTATTCTCTTCAAAGAAGAACGGACCAAGGATATAGGTGCTTATGATTACACACCACACAGTTACATGCGGCGAATGCTATGGCTCTTTGTGCGCAACACGCTGTTTAACTATACCACAGTTCGGCAGTTGTAGGTATTCACGGCCCACTGCAGCGTAACATGTGCCTCTTCACTCCCTAGAATATTTCCCAGCCACATGTCATAAACTACCATCCGTGCCAAAAGCTGAATAGAAAATTGAGAACGTTGCTGCGGACCATGGGGTTTCAGTTGCTGCACCGTCTGAATGTTGTACGGGTGCCAACGTAAAAACGAACGGCAGAAGTTTTCGAACTGTTGACCATGGGATGGACAATTATCATGCACTGTACGAGCATTGGCAGTACCCAGGGCACGTGCTGCAGGGTCAGTTACAGCAACAGCAGCCTCATCATTAATTTCCACCAGATAGGAAGCCTTCCTCTTCCAGGTGCCACAGCAAACTTATCCGTGTTTTCGAATTTCATTGCCATCTTGTTTAAACATTTAACGACTTCTCAGTCGGAGATACTCTCAGCTGTAATTGTTGCCGTTCACGTAAAACAGTTTCACGAACAGCTCACGGTTTCTCTTCTGGATAGCCGTTATTTTCACTAGCGTTATGGCTCGTCAAATGACGGCATGGATGTTATACCGTCGTATAAACAGTGTACAGCGCCGGATTTTCACCTGGTGAACAAAACTGAAATTAATTTTTTCAAGCATAAATCGGTTCCGCGTTAATGCGTTAGCGTATCTACCAATGGCATGTAATAATTACAGTCCGCACTGGATCTCCGTTGAGTGGCTGCACTTTAATTATAACCATCGTGCACGTACAGCAACAGAAGAAATGGTAAATAATGTTTTTGAAGGTATTGTCGGCGGATTTTCCGCGTGTGGTCCCTTCAGCTTCCTTGCCGGACTCGGTCATAGAGATCATTCACCAGCGATGGCCAACCAGAGTTGCTTGGTTTCACGTCCACACCGCGGGCTGCGTGGACTACGCGTCAGTTGGCAAAACCCTCTAGCTGCATCAACGAGGAGAAAAGTGAGCTCGCTTTCCTCGTCCAGTTGCGGCGATGTTTCCGAAGGTTTCGCGATCGACGACGCTATTTTCACACACGGTTACTCGCTTCTATCGGTTTTCCTCTCGGTTTGCTATTGTGACTTTGTTAGAACGATGTTGAGATTCTTGGATTTCGAGTTTTGGATTACTTTTGGTTTGTCCTTCCGGATTTGTGTAGTGTTTTCACCGTCTATCGCTCGGTCTTCATGGCTTCGCGTCGTTTCATAGAAGCCAAATGGTTCAAATGGTTCTGAGCGCTATGGGATCAGAGGTCTTCAGTCCCCTAGAAATTAGAACAACTTAAACCTAACTAACCTAAGCACAACACACACATCCGTGCCCGAGGCAGGATTCGAACCTGCGGCCGTAGCGGTCGCGCGGTTCCCGACTGAAGCGCCCAGAACTGCTCGGCCACACTGGCCGTCTCTCAGAAGCCAGCTCGGGCACACTCAGTGCTGGGTAGCGCGTTACTAAAGTAACAACGAGGCTGATTCTACTGTGCTGTAGAGCAGAGACTTAAATCTAACTAACCCCACGTTATACAGATGAACCGACTGCAGCCCTGTCCAGTTTTTCTGATAAAGAGCCCTGTCCAGTTTTTCTGATAAAGAGAGAGTGGTTACGTAAAATATAATTTCCATTTCCGAACGCAGATTCGGGTTGTCCAGAAAATTACGAATCGACTGACATGGATCACGGGTTGTGTGAATAGTATTACTAACAAGCTGAGTGGACTTAATTGTGAAATAAATGGCTCCACCAATTAGAGGCCACCGTGGGATTGCAAAATCAGAGCACTGTCGTTTCGTAGGGTTGAGTAACTTTTCGAAACCAGGATGATTCATTCCTAATGTTTCACAATAAGATGAAAATCCACAAACGATAACCAAACCGTTACCTAGAAATTCAAGCCACGGCTACTTGGACGCAGAATTTCCGCCTCTACAGTTCCGCTTAACTCTGAGCCATGACGTCTGCCTTCGTTCGTCGGAACATATCGCAACAGCTGCTCTGATTAGATTGGCGTAGAGCCCTCTTTTTGCTAGCGGTCGCTTTCTGTGGTGCGTGTCCGCGTTAGCAAAAGTGTCGATAGAGCAGCTTCCTGTCCCAGTCGGTAGCAGCTCTTGGTTGGAACCGGTCAGATAGCAATAACAATAGTACCTACACTGCCAATAGGGTCGTATCGATGGATTAAACGTTTCTGGAGCTTTGGCAGCGTCAAATAACGCTACAGTAACGAGATCAGAAACAAACGCGGCTGCGACAACGACAATAGCAGGAACAGGTGCGACTGCAACTACAGCGGGAGCAGATGCAGAAGCTGCTGCGACAAAATGTGGAACCAACCCGAAACATGAGCCTGCAGCTGGTAGAACTGGAACCTGCGGGACAACCTGCACCCTGCCCCCACCATTCTCTGTGTTTGACGGAACTGTAGAAATGTTCGAAAACTACGCTCATATACACGCTAAAAATAAAATAAAATAAAAAAATGTACGACGCACAACGAAGGAATTATCAGAATGGGACAGAGATCGGTAGATTTGACCCTTATGCAAGCAGTTATTCGGCTTGGCACTGACTGGCAAGATTCTTTGGGAGTTCTCCTGAACGATATCGTTCCAAATTCTGTCCAAAGTCCGCGTCAGAACATCAAAATCTTTAGATCGTCAAAATCCCGGGCTGATAAGGGGCCCTGACCCATAATGCTCAAAACGAGGGGCGATCCGGCCACCTTGCTGGCCGAAGTAGGCTTTGACAGGCATAGAAACTCTCACCATGTGCAGGCGGGCATTATTTTGCTGAAATGTAAGCCGAGGACGGCTTGTCGTCAAGGAAATCAAAATAGGAAGTAGAATATCGTCCAGGTACCACTGTGCTGTAAGGGTGCCGCGGATGAGCTTCAGTCCGGAACCGCGCTGCAGCTACGGTCGCGGGTTCGAATGCTTCCTCGGGCATGGATGTGTGTGATGTCCTTAGGTTAGTTAGGTTTAAGTAATTCTAAGTCTAGGGGACTGAAGAACTCAGATGTTAAGTCCAATAGTGCTTGGAGCCATTTGATGAGAACCAAAGTGGTCCTGTTATAAAATGAAATTGCATCCCAGACCATCAGTACCGGTTGTCGGGCCGTAAGGTTGGTACCCAGCTGCTCTCCGGGACGTCTTCAGACACGTCTTCGTGCGTCGTCGGGGCTCAGTTCGAAGCAGTACTCATCACTGAAGACAGTTCTACTCCGCTCAATGACATTATAGATCTAAGATTGTCTAGAGACAGCCCGGACAGCGGTGGGATATCAATCTGACAGTCGCCCGCCATACCGACTGACAACCATGAATGATGGTCTGGAGTTCCATTTCTCTTCCTAGCAGGACATCTTTGGCTGTCATCCGCGGTACCCCTACAGCGCAGCGGTTCCTCGACGATATTCTGTGCCCCGTTTTGTCGCCCTTCACGATAAGCCGTCCCGAGTTTACGTCTCAGCAAGATAATGACTGCCCGCACAAGGTGAGAGTCTACCGCTTGACTTCCTGCTTGCCAACTCCTACTTTGGCCAGCAAGGTCGCCGAATCTCTCACAGCTGAGAAAGTTTAGAGCTTTATGTTCAGGACCTGCCAAGAAGCTCGTGATTTTGACTACCTAACGCGCCAATTGGACAGAATTTAGTGAGATATTCCTCAGGAGGACACCCAGAAACTCTGTCAATTAATACCAAGGCGAATAAATGCTTGCATAAGGGCCAGAGGTGGACCATCGGCCAGGCCGCGGTGGTCGTGCGGTTCTAGGCGCTCCAGTCCGGAGCCGCGCTGCTGCTACGGTCGCAGGTTCGAATCCTGCCTCGGGTATGGATGTGTGTGATGTCCTTAGGTTAGTTAGGTTTAATTAGTTCTAAGTTCTAGAGGACTGATGACCACAGCAATTGAGTCCCATAGTGCTCAGAGCCATTTTCGACCATCGCCTTACTGACTTGTTCAATTTGTGAAGCTCTTTCTCTTGAATAAATCATCCAGTTTTTCTAATTTTTTCTGAAATTGTATTCATTTGTTTGTCTGTATATGTACATCATATCTACCAGTCTTCATCTCATCCGTGGAGCGTCGTATTTTTTTCATGTCTGATGGTTCAAATGGCTCTGAGCACTATGCGACTTAACTTCTGAGGTCATCAGTCGCCTAGAACTTAGAACTAATTAAACCTAACTAACCTAAGGACATCACAGACATCCATGCCCGAGGCAGGATTCGAACCTGCGACCGTAGCGGTCACGCGGTTCCAGACTGAAGCGCCTTTAACCGCACAGCCACACCGGCCGGCCTTTCATGTCTGAGAGTGTATTTATGTTGCATTACAGCGTAAGAAACATATCACATACCGCGTTCCAGAGCGCTTTATTACGAGGCATGTTTCTTCAGTAAGTACCGTTTTCCCACACCGCGGCCGCAGCGCTGGGTACCTACATCTGTTGTCTACTCACTGACGCAATTACAGTCTGATTCTTCCTTGTTTACGTTGTGTACTGAATGTTTAAGATGCCTCCGATAATCGTGAGTCCCGCCGACTGTGAAGTACTGGCTGTTATAAGATTTCTTAGTGCTAAAGGCCTAAAAGCGATCGATATTCATCGTGAGATCTGTGCAGTTTACGGAGAAAACATTATGAGTGATGGAATGGTAAGAAAGTGGGTGAGAGGATTAAAAGATGGCCGCACATATGTGCATGATGAACAACGGAGTGGGCGTCCTTCGGACGTTAATGAAAGTTTGCTGCAGGAAGTGGACAATAACAGACGCTTTACGATTTCCTCCTTGCGGGATGACTTTCCTAATATTTCTTGTAGTGTTTTGTATGGCATTGTGACCGAGCTCTTGAATTACCGAAAATTGTGCGCACTTTGGCTACCGAAAATGTTGACGGATGTGCACAAAACCAAACGTTTAGACAGTGCATTGAGTTTCCTTGAGCGGTACCACAACGACGGTGATGATTTCTTAAGCCAAATTGTTACGGCGATGAAACATGGGTGGCCTACATCACACCAGAATGAAAGCAGCAGTCCATGGAATGGTGGCATTCAGATTCACCCAGAAAAGTGAAGTTTAAGCAAACAATTTCTGCCCGGAAAATCATGTGCACAGGTTTTTGGGGCAGAAAAGGAGTATTGCTTGTGTAATATCTGCCTCATAATGAGACAATCAATGCAGCAGCTTACTTTAAGACATTGCACAATCTGCGCCGTTCAATTCAGTACAAAAGACGTGGCAAGTTGAGCAAGGGTATCGTTTTGCTGCAAGACAATGCCCGCCCGCATGTGGCGAATCAGACCAAAGATCTCATCACATCTTTTCGATGGGAAACTCTAGATCATCCTCCGTACAGCCTCGATCTTGCGCACAGTGACTACCATCTGTTTCTGTACTTGAAGAAACACCTGGGCGGTCAGCGTCTTCAAGACGATGACGAAGTCAAAACAGTGGTGATGCAGTGGTTAACAAATCAGGCGGCAGACTTCTGAGGAAGGTATTCAAAAAGTGGTACAACGTTATGACAAGTGCCTCAGTATTGACGGAAATTATGTAGAAAAGTAGATTAAGGTACAGGCTTTCATGCAAAAATAAAATTATTGAGATATCTTACAACGTCTTTTTTTAAATTTCAAAACGGCACTTACTTAAAAAAACACGCCTCGTACTTATCTGTAGTAGTGGTCTGTCCGAGATTGTGCAGAAGCTACATCTGCGTGCAAGGACACTGAATCATTAGAGTTTACAGAATTGTGCAGTTTACTGAGTAAGCGTTATTGCCATATAATGTACACTGTGACAGCGAGATTGAAGTTTAACGAATACGGAAAGTGAAGTGATCGATCTTATGCGTCCTAGATAGAGGACTTCCGTAGTTTTGAATGTGCTAATTGCGGTGCCTCATACGCTGATTCTTAAATCAGAGAGGCAGTTGTAAGGTTAGCAGCGGACAAGGAGGTGCAGAGTAGACCTTACCCTGAGTTGAGTACAATCACACATATGGCCGAAACGTCTGATGTATTTGCAACGGCTCAAAATGCGTTTTGCGATACTTGTCAAATAGCTAAGCTACGCGTTGACAAATTAATGCACCGGATGACAATCAGGGTGACAATTGGGGCGTGGCTCATGAGCAAATTAGCGTTTCTTGCTTCCGAAAAATTTCAGCAGGCATAGTAAATAGTCGTAGCTTAGCCAGGCGTCTACAAGTAGTTTTCCATAGATAATAGGGAAGTCCGCCCACTGTTCCGATCGTTTCTTCTGGAAAGAGACGTACACACAGACACAGCTTCCTTTCTGTATCTGCAGCAGACCGCAGAGGCCGTCCCATCTCAACTTCGGATTCATCCCCATTGATGCTTAGCTCTTGTCCAGGCTGCTGGGCGCGCCTCGAATGGACCCAGCGATCAAACTTTTTCGACACGAGCTACACGTGTCTCAAGTGAAGGCACTGGGGAGTAGCGTGGCAAGGCAGGAAAAGAGCATGGCAGTGGGATGCGCCAGTTTTCGCCAATACACTGTGGGAGGCAGAATCTGACCATGGGTCGGTGTTCGCTTTAACTCATGTGTCGGCAGAACCTAGCCAAGCACCTATCAAACTTCTGACTGAATATAAATCGCTATGTATGCGACAGCATGAGATACATAATATATTCCGAAACTCCATGCATAAAAACGGGATATTTCCGGGCTCGTACCTCTGGTTCGATTGGTGATAGAAAGGTATGGTAAAGTGCTTTGGATAACGCATGCGCTACGAACTATGTGTATACCCAACAAAAGGATCGTCTTAATGTAAATAACGTACAGTACAGGGTCGAAGATTCAATGTTACACACTTCCTCCACCTTACGGAAATGGAGCAAATCGGTTAGTTCTTGTGCATTATAAGTGGTCTATGGCGAGCCGTAAGAGAATTATGGAGGCACCATTTAATTCATGAGCTATTCCTGAGAAAACCTGTAAAGCATGATTTTTGCCCAAAACCGAGCCGCGGATTCCAAGACGATATATTCCCAATTTCCCGATCTCCAACAATCTTGAAAATTTTATTGATATCTTTATCCATTTCGGAGATACAGAGGTTTAAAGTTATGCTACTTGCACGCGTAAAATACCCACGGAATATCTGGTGTGAGGCGAAAACTTAGTATATGAAATGACGCAGCTCCGAGAAATGTGTTGTAAAGTGTCTCCGTTCTCATCAGAATGGTTCTGGGAACTGTATGTTGTAATACTGAAGCAAATGCAAAATTTTTTTGCTCATAAAATCCAGTCTGAGTTGTGAAATTAGTTTCTCGTTATTTCAATTTCACAAAAGTAAACTATCAAAACTGATCCATAAAGTTGTTTGATAAGAGTGATGCGCCCTATTATTTAAGGAGAAGAAGGGAACCAGAGGAAAAAGTTTCCTATAGGATCAGAAAAATGGCAAATATACTACTGTTTTAAAAGACTCTAATTGAAAGGTGGAGTACCAGTTGCCTCATTCTACCTTCCTCCGCGCCTTCAAAAATTTTTCCAAAAATTCGTGTTATTTTTAACATGCAACTCACATCTCACTCCCACAAGCTCCCAAACTGTAACTCGCTCACACCCATTAGTCCATCGCTGTAAGTCGCACATACCCATCTGTTCCCACTTGCCCATCGTCACTCACTAATTCAGTCCACTCACTGTCATTAGCTCTTTGTGGCTCTCTGACTGTCACTGTCTCCTGTCCTATACTCGCAGTCTTCTTCTTTCTGTCTCATTACTGCTGTCTCCCTCTTGTTCTCTTTTACTTCGATTTTATTCATTCCTTTCCACTGCTGCTGTCCCTTCTCACTATCAATGCCGCTCTCCCCCTCGTTATCATTGTCATAAACTCTGTCTCTCATTATCTCTGGCTCTTACTCACTTCCACATTTTCCTTCTCTTCTGTCACTGCAAGCTGTGTTCCACTGACACTGTGACCCCATCTTTCTCTCACGCTGCCATTGTCTCTTGCGATCTTTCTTTGCGATCTTTCTATACCACAACCACTGTCTGCTAACTTCCAGTATATATTACTTTTTCGTCTCTTTCCCACTGCCACTGTCTCCCCTATCCTTACCATAAAAGAGGGCGAAAATGATCACATGCTAAAATTTTTGGGAAAATTTTTAAAGTGCTGAGTAAGATAGAATAGGCAGTTGTGCCCCACTTTCCAGTCGGAGTCTTTTAAAACAGTAGCATATTAGCCTTTTCTGTGCTCCGATGGGATCATTTCTCCGCTGGGAGTACTACGACCCAGTTCCAGGTTGACAGGGAGCCAGTAGGTTCTTTTATTAACCAGGAAACCAACCAGTGTTTGTGCTCCCCCTGTCGGCAGCCGCCGCAGCGGCAAGTTATTTCATACAAATGGCAAAAGATTTCTTGCAGTGCGTAACTTAATGCATGGACAAAATGCAAGAACATCCAAAGGCAAATCACCTTGTTGGTGTAAACATTTTTGGTTTAGATGTGGTCTCCTATTTCGTTTTCAAATACTGGGTGAAATAAGACTGGTGCCATGCTCAGTACAATTACAGGATTTAGAATCATCAGTAGAGAAATATCAGCAGTTATTCCAATCACTGTTGGGTAGGGACAAAAAGTTCCAAGCTCATATTTCATTTAAGCAGCCCGCTGTGCCTAAATTTTGTCGTGCACAGCCAGTCTTGTTTGCAGTGTGGAGCGCAGTAAAGGCCGAATTAGGAAGGTTACAGGTAGTGGGAGTAATTGCCTCAATTAGCCAGTCAATGGGCGACACCCATGAGGTACTGAAGCAGTGATAAATTTAACACGTACGGGGGAATAATAAACTAGGATGGAAACTTCAAAATTTTTGCATGTCTGTATTGCTGAGAATTTAAACTGAAAAATGGAACATTTAAATTCCTGAAACAACTCAGCACACCCACATTTACACTTCAGATCTTCGAAAATCTCGGGAGAAACAAACTAGTAAGTTTTTGCATTTTGCAAAACTTCATTCGGTAATATATGGAAAAATGTTTTGAGGTAGCTCATCTTTAAGAAAGGAAATTTTCACTGTTCCAAAATGTTCTGTAAGAATAACATATGATGCTTACTGACGTTCATCTTGTATACATATGTTTAAAGAGTTGAGCATTCTGACTACTGCTTCACAGTGCAAGGTATCCGTGATAGAGGTATACAGAAACAGCCATGAATAGTTCAGTCCCTACTAAGCTTTATAATTGTATTCGCCCAACGTTGTGTACAGATGCTCGAACATTTTCATGCATGTCGGTGCAGTTCAATGTGGGCACCGTTTGTAGCTCGACAGATATCGAAGCGGTACTCCACTTCTCGCCACATGTTCACAAACATGACGCGTGTTAAGGCATCTGCTGCGGCGTAGATCCGTTGTCTCAGATCTACCATACCTCGAATCTTTGTTCTATACTCGATGCCCTTGATAAACTCCCATGCACTGAAATGCAGAGGAGTCAGATCCGTAGAGCAAAGGGGCCAGGCAGTGGGACCCACCCTTTCTATCTAACGCTCAGGAAACATCCTGCTGGAAAATGACGTTGGGAGGCGTCTGTGGCACAGCTTAGTTCACCAACATGTCGAGATGGGTGGGTGCTGTCCCTGCAGACTTCATAAGAAATGGACGAATCCCACTATGTTTACTTAGTTCTCAAGCACACGTTGACTTTGGGTGTGTCTCTTTCGTACTCAATCACTTCTCATCGAGTCTCAGTTTCACAATTATGTCGGTTAATTTTTTCCACAGAGTGGAAAGGGGAGGGGGGTAGATATATCACTAAACAGCACTGCAAGGAGGTAGTTGTTGTTTTCGTCTATACAGTGCAACATTTCAACAACAAAATTACATTGTCTGTGGCGATCCCCAGGCTTAATGTGATGTAATGGTGCACAGTACCGTGCACCGTCGAGCGGGGAACGACTAAGTCCCTACGAGCTTTTCTGATGGATTTATGTGGGCTTCTAGCGAATGATACGGCCGCATGTCCAACGGTGTCTTCATCCACATGCGTTTTAGGATGTTTTCCAGCATTTGAAATCAAACTTCCTGTTTCTCGAAGAGTTCTGTCCTACTGATAAACTGATTTATTTTTGGGAGGATCCACGTTCCATTCTCTTCTTGCTTACCGCTGAACACGTGTTAAAGGATTTCAACTCCGCTGCCAAAGTATGCACTGCACCTTCCGTTGTAGCGTCCACATATTGACTGTCAGGAGTACGTCTATCTGCTACACAGTAAACATATGTGCGCATGCGTCGTATGACTCATCCCTGTTTGAAATGGTGAGGATCACATCTCGGAGAGTGTCTCTACCGATTACATATTTACCCAACAACATGAAATGTCTAGTTCTTTCGTTTTAAGCTGTCTTGTGTATACCTATAGCCCGGACACGTTGTGTATGTATTCTCATTAATTTTGTTCTAAATAATTCAGTACAGTTCAAGAGGAACATTTACCTACATAACTGCATTACCAGATGAAAAAATAGTATTCAGCATTTCACATTAAGGATGTATTCAGCACATAAAGGGATGTACAATGCTGCCACCAAAATTTTTGATCACTTACCCAATAATATAAAATGTCTGACAATGAGCGAAGTTAAATTTGAAAACAAACTGAAGAAGTCCTTCCTTGACAACTCCTCCTCTTGTGTAGAAGAGGTTTTATTTATTTAATACGATAAGGCTGGTGGACAGGAACTGCCAATTCACATCTGTTATTTCTTATGAGAAAGTTTGTAAATGCCCAGCTCGTATAATAACTAGTACCACATCAATACGATTAAATGTACGAGTGCTCAATGGAACATAAAACTAACTAACTAGCTTCCACCACATTTGCAGAAGGTATTGCCCCACGGCTCGTAAATGTTTGATAAACGCCATGATTTACCGCCGAAAGCTGCTGATAGAATTCCTTTATTGAACAAACAGTTTCTGTCCACGAACTATCAACAGGTTTATAAAAGCAATTACATCGTACTGTTGTTGTGGTCTTCAGTCCTGAGACTGGTTTGATGCAGCTCTCCATGCTACTCTATCCTGTGCAAGATTCTTCATTTCCCAGTACTTACTGCAACCTACATCCTTCTGAATCTGCTTAGTGTATTCATCTCTTGGTCTCCCTCTACGATTTTTACCCTCCACGCTGCCCTCCAATGCTAAATTTGTGATCCCCTGATGCCTCAGAACAAGTTGTGCCACAAACTCCTCTTCTCCCCAATTCTATTCAATACATTCTCATTAGTTATGTAATCTACCCATCTAATCTTCAGCATTCTTCTGTAGCACCACCTTTCGAAAGCTTCTATTCTCTTCTTGTCCAAATTATTTATCGTCCATGTTTCACTTCCATACATGGCTACACTCCATAAAAATACTTTCAGAAACGACTTCCTGATACTTAAATCTATACTGGGTGTTAATAAAATTTCTCTTCTTCAGAAATGCTTTCCTTGCCATTGCCAGTCTACATTTTATATCCTCTCTACTTCGACCATCATAAGTTATTTTGCTCCCCAAATAGCAAAACTCCTTTACTACTTTAAGTGTCTCATTTCCTAAACTAATTCCCTCAGCATCACCCGACTTAATTCGACTACATTCCATTATCCTCGTTTTGCTTTTGTTGATGCTCATCTTATATCCTCCTTTCAAGACACTGTCCATTCCGTTCAACTGCTCTTCCAAGTCCTTTGCTGTCTCTGACAGAATTACAATGTCATCGGCGAACCTCAAAGTTTTTATTTCTTCACCATGCATTTTAATACCTACTCAGAATCTTTCTTTTATTTCCTTTACTGCTTGCTCAATATACAGATTGAATAACATCGGGGAGAGGCTACAACCCTGCCTCACTCCCTTCCCAACCACTGCTTCCCTTTTGTGCCTCTCGACTCTTATAACTGCTATCTGGTTTCTGTGCAAATTGTAAATAGCCTTTCGCTCCCTGTATTTTACCCCTGCCACCTTTAGAATTTGAAAGAGAGCATTCCAGTCAACATTGTCAAAAGCTTTCTCTAGGTCTACAAATGCTAGAAACATATGTTTGTCTTTCATTGATCTTTCTTCTAAGATAAGTAGTAAGGTCAGTATTGCCTCACGTGTTCCAACATTTCTACGGAATCCAAACTGATCTTCCCCGAGTTCGGCTTCTACCAGTTTTTCCGTTCGTCTGTAAAGAATTCGCGTTATTATTTTGCTGCTGTGACTTTTTAAACTGATAGTTCGGCAGTTTTCACATCTGTCAACACCTGCTTTCTTTGGGATTGGAATTATTATGTTCTTCTTGAAGTCTGAAGGAATTTCGCCTGTCTCATACATCTTGCTCACCAGATGGTAGAGTTTTGTCAGGACTGGCTCTCCGAAGGCTGTTCTAATGGAATGTTGTCTACCCCCGGGGCCTTGTTTCGACTCAGGTCTTTCAGTGCTCTGTCAAACTCTTCACACAGTGTCGTATCTCCCATTTCATTTTCATCTACATCCTCTTCCATTTCCATAATGTTGTCCTCAAGTACAACGCCCTTGTATAGACCCTCTGTAGGTGATCTAAAATCAATGGCACCAGATAACGAAATCCATGAATTCGTCACTGTTGTCACATACTAACAAAAATTAAATTGTCAGTCACAAAATGTGCCAGCTAAATGTGCGGGCATGGGTGGCACTTTTTGTGTCTGACGGTGTAGTTTATATTACTATGTGGCAACAGTGAACAATTCATGGCCGTGAACCGAAACTGGTTGTTCAATAAAGAAATTTTATCAAGAGCTCTTAACTGTAAATCATGGTATTCTTCCAACAAGCTATTGTACCATTAACAGTTTTTGTGAACTGGGATTTGAATTTACTAGGCACATGGAGGAACAGTTCTGATCCTGTGCATCTTACGGGCAGCCACCACAGCCATAATCATAAGGCTACCTCACGTTCATTGTTACTGATGTTTCATCCAGCTACTATCGCAAACCAGGTGTTCTGCCACGGTAGAGGAGGGAACAGAGTAGCATCATTAGGGGAACAGAGGCAATGAAGGACCATAGCCTACAATGCCACAGGATACACATGTCAGTTGAATTAGATTCACTGACATGAAATTCATTACGATACGGGTTTGCACTACGACCGGTTTCTGATGAAATTGAAAGTAGTTTCCCTTCGAAACATTTCAAGTCTTTTATTCGTGTAAGTGTCGATAATCAGTTGTCTGTCTCAAAGAACGTGCAATCATCTAGCTGTCTGCTGGGGCTGTATATCGCCGGGTGGAAACAGTCGGGTCTTAGCAACTCGTCTGAGCTTTGACGTAAGTCAGCCAATAGGAAGGCTTAGTGGTAGAATCAGTTCAGAAATCATGGCAAAGGATTAACTGATTAAGCTTATGCATTACGAATGTTTGAGAACTGTTCATCTATACGGCTATAAAAAGACAAGTCATTATTTCTACGTTGTTATCAGAAATCTCGAAACGTTCTTGACCGATTTACTTCACACGATGCATAAATACACTTTCAGACGAACATAGGCTATAGACTATGAAATGTGACCAAAAGGTACCAGGAATTTCTGTTTTCTTAAAGAATCTTTATTTATTCGTCAACGTCAACTTTATCCCCTTCAAACTAATCCCCCTCGGATATATTATTGTGCTAGAGCTTTTTCCAGTCTTGGAAGCACTTCTGGACCTCGCTTCTCGTAACGTTGTTCAGCTCCTTTAGCGATTCTGTTTTTATCTCATCATTGGTGGCAAAACGATGTCCTTTGATGGTTCTCTTCCGGAAATAGAAAAACTCACAGAGGGCCATTTCCAGTGAATACTGTGGCATGATTTCTTGGCAAAAAATCACAATCAAGCACTAAGGTGTGAGTGGGAGCATTATCGTGACACTATTTCCACGAGTGATTCTGCCACAACCCTAGTCATTTTCTTCAGACTGCTTCACATAAACAGAGCATAACTTAAAGGTAGTATTTGTTTTTGATCGTATGAGCGTAAGGCAAGAACTCATGATGAACTACACTACTGGCCATTAAAACTGCTACACTAAGAAGAAATGCAGATGATAAACGGGTATTTATTGGACAAATATATTATACTAGAACTAACATGTGATTACATTTTCACGCAATTTGGGTGCAAAGATCCTGAAAAATCAGTACCCAGAACAACCACCTCGGGCCGTAATAATGGCCTTGATATGCCTGGGCATTGAGTCAAACAGAGCTTGGATGGCGTGTACAGGTACAGCTGCCTATGCAGCTTCAACACGATACCACAGGTCATCAAGAGTAGCGACTGGCGTATTGTGCGACCCAGTTGCTCGGCAACCATTGACCAGACGTTTTCAATTGGTGACAGATCTGGAGAATGTGCTGCCCAGGGCAGCATTCGAACATTTCCTGTATCCAGAAAGGCTCGTACAGGACCTGCAACATACGGTCGTGCATTATCCTGCTGAAATGTAGGGTTTCTCAGGGCTCGAATGAAGGGTACAGCCAAGGGTCGTAACACATCTGAAATGTAACGTCCACGGTTCAAAGTGCCGTCAATGCGAACAAGAGGTGACCGAGACGTGTAACCAATGGCACCCCATACCATCACGCCGGGTGATACGCCAGTATAGCGATGACGAGTATGAAGAATACACGCTTCCAATGTGCGTTCACCGCGATGTCGCCAAACACGGATGCGACCATCATGATGCTATAAACAGAACCTGGATTCATCCGAAAAAATGACGTTTTGCCATTCGTGCACCCAGGTTCGTCGTTGATTACACCATCGCAGGCGCTCTTGTCTGTGATGCAGCGTCAAGGATAACCGCAGGCATGGTCTCCGAGCTGATAGTCCATGCTGTTGAAAACGTCGTCGAACTGTTCGTGCAGCTATTTGTTATCTTGCAAACGTCCCCATCTGTTGACTCAGGGACCGAGACGTGGCTGCACGATCCGTTACAGCCATGCGGATAAGATGCCTGTCATCTCGACTGCTAGTGATACGAGGCCGTTGGGATCGAGCACGGCGTCCGTATTACCCTCCTGAACCCACCGATTCCATATTTTGCTAACAGTCATTGGATCTCGACCAACGCGAGCAGCAATGTCGCGATACGATAAACCGCAATCGCGATAAGCTACAACCGACCTTTATCAAAGTCGGAAACGTGGTGATAGGCATTTCTCCTCCTTACACGAGGCATCACAACAACGTTTCATCAGGCAACGCCGGTCAACTGCTGTTTGTGTATGAGAAATCGATTGGAAACTTTCCTCATGTCAGCAGGTTGTAGGTGTCGCCACCGGCGCCAACATTGTGTGAACGCTCTGAAAAGCTAATCATTTGCATATCACAGCATCTTCTTCCTGTCGGTTAAATTTCACGTCTGTAGCACGTCATCTTCGTGGTGTAGCAATTTTAATGGCCAGTTGTGTATTCCATTCTAATCGAAGGAAACAGTGAGAAGTTTTTATTGTTCGGTGTTGGCTTTTCAGGCAGTTTCTATTGGGACGACGTCGTAATCGTATGCTCATATTTTTTTCACCTGTTGTAACATTCTTCAGAAGTTCTGCATCGTTGTCGGCTTCATTCAGCGATACCTGAGCGATGTCTATGCGACATCGTTTGTTGTCGAAATTCAACAATTTCAGTACAAATTTTGCTACTACACGCTTCATGCCCAAAACATTCGAAAAGCTGCTTGGCATGAGTCGTAGGATATGCCGATATCATTAGAAACCTCGCTGATGGTGATTCGGCAATTTTCCAGAATCATTTAGTTTCCTGAAGTAAAAATTCGCCCAACACTCGAAAACACTTATAACCTTAGCGACTATCAACAATAATACATTTGATCACACCTCTTATATTTTTTAAGACAACAGTGTAAAGGTTTTCTGTTAAAACCAACGGCAAAAAAGAAGACGCCCTTCTGTGAAAATGTGTAATTCCATTTTTTTTATCGCAATCAATTTTAACTATGATAGCGGGCCTTTGAACCATTAGACAAATTATTTCTCTCATACGTATTCTTCCTCAGATTCTGTTTCAACAGTCAACAGGAAAGTTGTTATTTTGGTTTATCGGCTTGTGATTAGAAAACTACTACGGAATGTGAATCGTTCGAAACTTCGTAATCCCACCCGTTTGAATATTAAAACTATGGGAAATTCGTTTGCCAGATGAACAGGGTAGCACCAGCACGACGTGTGCAAACCAGCAGTTTATAACGTTACATTCCATCTGATGGGGAATGTACGATGACGTACGAGAGAGGCAAAGCCACGGGCAATGGAGAGCAAGTACAAGAGAACACTACGCGTGGGAATTTTGCTCAGTCAGAGCCCTGAGGGGGATCGTTTGGCCGCACAGTTCAGCGTTGGTACACAAAATGCAGTTATGCTGGAACTTAAAGAATTCTAAATGCCTCACTAGGCACTGCTGCCTTGCCAATGTTTGCCGCTGATCTTCGCTTTCGTATAACCGTTATTACATATGGAGTCACGTATCTGTCACTACGATTGAATTAAACTTATTTGATGTTATAGGCAAATGATCTAAACAGATTCGTTTCTACCTAGAGACTTTCCAGAATCCAGGCACACCCTTTGGATGGAAATTAGAAGAATGGAAGCGCCTCCGTCTGTGCCTCAGTTGGACAAGGGAATATAGTCTCAGATATACTGTCTTTATGAAGAAGATCTTGTCTTGTGCATTGGAACTGACTTTATTACAGAAGCATTAGGTTATAAACAACAGCAAGATGAGGGTAGTTTGTTTACTGACGCCACCATAGTGATCCTGAAACTTGTGCAGCTTCACAATGGGATTAAGTTGCTACCTATGCCTGTGGCACACTCGGAGAATATGAAATAAAATTGCTATAAATGAAATACCTGCTAAACAAAACAAATACTTCCAATATAGTTGAAATATTTATGATGAGTAGTTTTTAATTTTCTTTTATCGAGTGGGCTGTTTTCTGAATCCGACATGGTTTAAGAAATATTTTTTGTTTGTAAATAACACAAAAGAATAACGGTAAAGCATTGTTTCCATAAAGAAGGCTCGAAAAGAACAGTATTAAGTCCATAGTAGGGAAACTTACTGGACACACCATTTATGAAAACAAAAGATATTTGTTTACCACCACAACATACCAAGGTCGATCTGAAAAAAAAAATTAAGGCCGTAGATAGAAAGGGACCCCGGCTAACAGACAACAACAATAAACGACAAACTGTATATGAAGTGAAAATTATATAGAAGGTGCATTTGTAGACCATCAGATAAAGAAATAATACACGACAAGAGCTTCGACACCACAGAGAAATAGTCTGACAGAGTTCTATAGAAAACCTTCAAGACAGTTTGATTTAGTTTCTTTTGTTTCCAAAATGTGGGAACTGCCAGAAACTTGAGCGTGAGCTCTTAAACCCTTATTGGTTGAAAGGCTACCACCTGCCTTATCTGCGGTGACTTCGACAATCATTACGTTCAGTAACATCTTTTTAAAATTCTGAACATCTTGTCGACTTTTAATGTAAGGTACTATGTAAGCAATATAGGAAACCAAAGAAAAATTTGGAGATGGATATAAAGGGCAGGAAGAGGAAATAAAAACTCTGAGGTTTGCCGATGACATCGTAATTCTGTCAGAGACGTCAAAGAACCTGCAAAAGCAGTTGAACGGAATGAACAACGTCTTGAAACGAGGACATAAAATTTACATCAACAGAAGCAAAACAAAAATAAGGAATGGAATGTCGTCTAATTAAATCAGGTGATGCTGAGGGAATGAGATTACGAAACGAGACGCTTCAGTAGTAGACGAGTTTTGCTATTTGGCCAGTAAAATAGCTGATGAAGACCGAAGCAGGCAGTACATAAAATGTAGACTGGCAATGGCAAGAAGGTCATTTCTGAGGAAGAGAAATTTGTTAACATGGAACATAGATTTAAGTGTTAGGAAGTCTTCTCTGAAGGTATTCGTATGGGGTGCAGTAGTGTGTGGAGGTGAAACATGGACGATAAACGGTTTAGGCAAGAAGAGAATAGAAGCTTTTGAAATGTGGAGCACTAGAAGAATGCTGAGGAGCAGACCATATAAGTAATGAGGAAATACTGAAAAGAATTTTAGAGAAAAGAATTTAGTACTGGATGGAAGTGTGGGGGAAAAATCGTAAAAGGAGTTCAAGAGATGAATACAGTAAGCAGGTTCAATTATTCGGAGATGAAGAGGCTTGCACAAGATAGAGTATCATGGAGAACTGCATCAAACTATTCTTCGGACTGAAGACCTCAACAACAACAACAACAATATATTCTTTGGCAGAAGATATAGTAGGCCTCTCACCGCGAGGTTTGAAACGTTCTTTAATTGCAGGTTCACCATGCGTGTTACGAGTATAATGGAACGGAGCAAACAAATAAGGTGATAGCTAGCTTAACGTCAGGTGCTGTGCGAACGTGGAATTCGGCATGAGGGCGGGAACCCGTAGAAAACGGCTCGCGGGGGTTGGCGAGGGTCTGCGGAGGCACAATAGCCTTTTGTAAAAAGGTGGAAGGTATGCGGCACGGAGAAATCCGCGCTCGGGACGGGGCCAGCACTTCCGTGGTGCCACGAGTCTTTGCCTCTATTAATTCCCACCCTGGTCAACCTCCAGTGGGTACATGCTAGTACACCATAAGCGTTTACATATTCGCCGAGTGCTTGCAAAGTCTGGATGTGGCGACAGCAATCGATAACTGTAGAATTAAGTGATTCTGGATTTGAAACGTGTATCGGCTTAATAGATTTCAAGTAACCCAGGTGATCTAGTGTAATTCCATTTTTATCGCCACAGTGTGCTGTGAAAGTACTCTAGCTTTCTTCATACGTATAAGGGATCATAGCAATGTCTTTGGGCTCCTATTTAAGCAACCACGCATAAAATGTGTTTATGAATTTATCGAGGGATCCTTATCAGTCGATGCTGAAACTGTTCTCAAAAACAATTCCAGATCTCAACATCTCCAGAAAACGTCTCATGTTTTATAGTAAACAGTCAACTATTGTTCCTTATATATGTAAACGATCTTCCGTCTAATACAAAACAAGCAGAATTAGTTTTTTCGCAGGTGACACAAACGTTTTAGTCACTCCAAGCATAAGTACAGAAACGGAAGAAATAGCCAACAAAACTTCTTAAAAGCATCATTGACTGGTTTTTCTGCGAATGGTCTCACTTTCAATGTTAAAAAGACACGGCATATTCAATTCTACACATCTGGGGGTACTATACCAACAATAAATGTAACACATGGTGAAGAAATAATAAATGGGGTGGAAACTTCAAAATTCTTAAGTGTCCATACTGCCGAGAATTTAAACTGGAAAAGGCACACTCTGGAAGTCCTAAAACTATTTAGTTCTGTCATATTTGCTTTTAGAATCATTGCAGACCTTGAGGAGAGACAAATCAGTAAGTTGGCATATTCTGCCCGCTTTCATTCAGTAATCTCAAATGGAATAATGTTCTGGGGTAATTCATCTTTAAGAAAGAAAGTTTTCATTGGGCAAAATCGCGCTCTAAGAATAATATGCGGGGCTCATTCACGGTCATCTTGTAGACACCTATTTAAGGAGTTGGTCGTTCTGGCTGTTACATCACAGTATATTTATTCGCTCTGAGAATGTTTCTCCTTGACGATTCCTTGTATTCCACAGAAGAATTTATATTACTGTAATGTGTGAAAGGTGGTGAGTAGGAATTACTACCTCTCATCTGTTTATCTTTTTTTCAGAATGTAACCATATGTAAAAATTAATTTACAATTAGAATGTAAATGACTCGTTCCACATCATTACGATCTTTCGTGCAAAATGATCCATGTAACATGAAACTAACTAACTAACTCTGTTGGAACAACTGAAGTGACGGTTGTGGTAGCCTGGTTATCATTCTTTGGCAGAATGCAAGGATAACCAATGTCAGTTTTCCATGCATTTGAGATACATTGCGTAATCGGCTGGCTTTAACGGGAACGGCAGAACGAGGCTTCCGGAAAACCGACATCATATCATAAAAAATGAGGTACTTTACGCAACAATGACGAATGCCTACGTTGTGGAGAAAAGTTTCATGATTTTCACCGCAATAACAGCCAGTGTTAATAATGAGGAAGAAAAAAATAAAATGGAAGAAAAGAAGAAAGTATATTTTAATTCAGCAGACGAAACTACGTGCAGAAGAAGGGTGACAAAGAGGAAAGCAGGAAATAAACACTTATTTCCTGTGCTGTCATTTGCAAAACGCCTTTCGTGGAATGACAGTATTTATGGTCTCAGAGATAATGAAATAGCTTCTTGTATCCGCAAGCATATGCTGTCATTATCTGAAGAAGTCGTTGGTATCAATAGGTTTAGTGACTCCTGCAGTTGCCAGAACAGAAATATTGATTTTTTAGTCATGCTCACGAGTAATTTCACGAGGAAAAATAGTGAAGAAGTAAGCTGGAGGTTATTGATCATCAGTTCCTTGAACATGGTCACACCGACATGGAGGACGTCGCCATTCCTACCGCTGTCGAAGAAACAAAAAAGAAATGAAAAAAATTATTCACCTGGGATTGGTTTAATATGATCAGGGTAGTTCTTAGGAAAGTACCGATAAATGTAGTCCAACTTGGTGCAGAACGATTTTCTTAATTTCAGTGAACTTCTTTGTCGATGTTATGCTAATACAAAACAAAAGATTTTGGTAGAGTCACCCCCTTAACTACAGATAAAATGGTTGCAGTACAGACGTAATTCACCTGGGAACATATACTATGAATTCTTCTTTAGTGCACAAAAGATGTTCAAGATATTAACTCAAGCAATTAAAGGCGAAAACATACGGTGAATCATGAATTGCAACCCATTCACATGACAGTTACACGATTATATACATAAAACATCAAAAACAGTCGTTAATACCCTTTATACAGCCACAGAGTAGGGTAATTTGTCAGAACCTGTTACCAAAGCGTCCAGGAGGCTATAGAACACTTCCACATGAAGGTAATGATGAATATCGTAACAGCGTGAGTTATTTCGTCTGTCTTTGGTATAGACTGAAATACAAAGAGTGACGATTCCATATGGAGTATGTCACCGAATATTATAACATACTCTTTATATCCACATATAGGAATAACATAATCCAAATACAATCAGACTCGAAGCCACCAACAATAGAGGAAATCATAGAAGAACTTAAACATAACAAACCATCAGTAGACATTATAGCTGCTGAATCGTGGAAACACTCTAGTGCCAATATTATTACAAGTCTAGCAGAAATCATTAACGAAATTTGTCGAACAAACAGCTTGCCATTAGAAAGGGCATCGCCATTAGTATATCCACTACATAAAAAAGGAAAGAAAGCTGGTCCTAACGATTATTAAGGAATCTCCCTCTCGCCAGTGACATATAAGATTTTTTTCATGGCACTTCTAAAGAGAACTGAAGGAATACTCGATCCAGAACTAGAAGAATCTCAAGCAGGATTTGGGAACGGAAGGTCTAATGCAGAGCAAATACTACATCCAAAGAACATAAAAGAAATGAAGAAAATCAGAAACTTGAAATATGTGATAACTCTTGTCGATTTTAAAGTCATGAGACTCGATATAAATGCACTAATGAACTTTATAAACGAATTAGGACTCAACAATAACAACAGAAATAATTAAAGGAAATTTAACAAACAGCACATGGAAAGCAAAATTAATGGGGGAACAGTCGAAACTTTTTAAAATAAAATCAGGAGATGGTTTATTACCTCTGCTTTTCATCTTCGCTTTGAAGAAGGTAGTGAGAAAACGGAAGAACTCCACCAATACTAACGGTATTCCGTTAGGAAGGAACTTACATAAAATCACCATAAATTGTCTTGTCTAGCTTTTGTAGATGAAATGGCACCAATTACTGACTCACTGGATAGTGCCAAAAAACAAATCACAGTACTACAGAAACAAGCACGCAAAATAGGAAGGAAAATATCATTTGAAATAAAAAAAACACTTCATAACAAATATCAATGATAACCCCCATCTCTTATACACTCCTGGAAATTGAAATAAGAACACCGTGAATTCATTGTCCCAGGAAGGGGAAACTTTATTGACACATTCCTGGGGTCAGATACATCACATGATCACACTGACAGAACCAAAGGCACATAGACACAGGCAACAGAGCATGCATAATGTCGGCACTAGTACAGTGTATATCCACCTTTCGCAGCAATGCAGGCTGCTATTCTCCCATGGAGACGATCGTAGAGGTGCTGGATGTAGTCCTGTGGAACGGCTTGCCATGCCATTTCCACCTGGCGCCTCAGTTGGACCAGCGTTCGTGCTGGACGTGCAGACCGCGTGAGACGACGCTTCATCCAGTCCCAAACATGCTCAATGGGGGACAGATCCGGAGATCTTGCTGGCCTGGGTAGTTGACTTACACCTTCTAGAGCACGTTGGGTGGCACGGGATACATGCGGACGTGCATTGTCCTGTTGGAACAGCAAGTTCCCTTGCCGGTCTAGGAATGGTAGAACGATGGGTTCGATGACGGTTTGGATGTACCGTGCACTATTCAGTGTCCCCTCGACGATCACCAGTGGTGTACGGCCAGTGTAGGAGATCGCACCCCACACCATGATGCCGGGTGCCGGCCCTGTGTGCCTCGGTCGTATGCAGTCCTGATTGTGGCGCTCACCTGCACGGCGCCAAACACGCATACGACCATCATTGGCACCAAGGCAGAAGCGACTCTCATCGCTGAAGACGACACGTCTCCATTCGTCCCTCCATTCACGCCTGTCGCGACACCACTGGAGGCGGGCTGCACGATGTTGGGGCGTGAGCGAAAGACGGCCTAACGGTGTGCGGGACCGTAGCCCAGCTTCATGGAGACGGTTGCGAATGGTCCTCGCCGATACCCCAGGAGCAACAGTGTCTCTAATTTGCTGGGAAGTGGCGGTGCGGTCCCCTACGGCACTGCGTAGGATCCTACGGTCTTGGCGTGCATCCGTGCGTCGCTGCGGTCCGGTCCCAGGTCGACGGGCACGTGCACCTTCCGCCGACCACTGGCGACAACATCGATGTACTGTGGAGACCTCACGCCCCACGTGCTGAGCAATTCGGCGGTACGTCCACCCGGCCTCCCGCATGCCCACTATACGCTCTCGCTCAAAGTCCGTCAACTGCACATACGGTTCACGTCCACGCTGTCGCGGCATGCTACCAGTGTTAAAGACTGCGATGGAGCTCCGTATGCCACGGCAAACTGGCTGACACTGACGGCGGCGGTGCACAAATGCTGCGCAGCTAGCGCCATTCGACGGCCAACGCCGCGGTTCCTGGTGTGTCCGCTGTGCCGTGCGTATGATCATTGCTTGTACAGCCCTCTCGCAGTGTCCGGAGCAAGTATGGTGGGTCTGACACACCGGTGTCAATGTGTTCTTTTTTCCATTTCCAAGAGTGTATTTCATAACAACACAATGTGGAAAACAAAGTGTTAAATACCCAGGAGAATGGGTAACAAGGAATACAAAAGAAAAGATAGCCTAACAAAATAGGATACATGAAACGGAAAAGGCGTTCCATACAACAAGAAACATATATAACAAAGACTTTGCCCTGGAAAACAAAATTAAGACACTGTCAAACTCTGATAAGTCCTGAAACACGTACTCAGCAGAAACACTTAAACTGACAAGACATGGGTATCATGAAAAACTGCTAAAATTTGAAAGAAGAATTACAAGAAAAGTACTTTGACTTAGAAATAATAGTACTTTTAATATTGAATACAAATTAATGTCGAACAGAAAGCTCTATTTGCAGATACAAAAGCTAACTGATGTAGTGAGGAAAAGAAGACTACAGTTTTATGGACACATTTTGAATAGATAACAACAGACTATCCAAGCAGGTCTTCAACTTACTAAACATCTACCAACCCAAACCCACATGATTCACAGAAATTCACAAAGATTTGGAAACACTAGAATTATATTGGTTTATAATAGATAACAGAATACATTTTAGAGAAGCAATAGAAAACGCAGGATTTCGGGAAAGAAAGAAGTCTGCAAAAGGAGTAAAGCGGACCCAGGAAGAAAAGGAACGACACTCTCGAAGGACGAGGGAATTCTGGGAGCAACGACAGTTAAACACAAACTAGCAAAACCAAAGTTGATTTATCGTACCCCCAAAACGGTTATTCGAATAAAGAAAATAATGTACGAGGATAAAAGTGGAATGTTGAACAAGCACAAATTTTAATTAAACAAGTAGATGATTTACTGCACTGCCTAAAACAGCAAAAGTAGGCGTATTTCGTAATTAATAAACGTCAGAAACCAACCAGTGCTTGGAGCTTCTGAAACTAATTCACTACAGAGACAACACATGCCAGAAAAACTGTAATTAACAAAAGTTCTAGAGAACTTCTATAAAGTACAAATAGCAGCATTTATAATCTTACACATTATGTAGTGCTAAATGTGAAACTGCAAAATAAAATATTGACAGTATTAATAGCACTGAAGCTAAGCTCTTAAATTTCAACGCTCTGTTCCCAGAAATGAGATTTTTTGACATTTGTTGTTCTGGCATTAAATACAGCATTAATGGTACCGTGCGCCATGGAGTTCATCAATTATACTTCTGTCTGCCGTAACGTGCGCAAAGCAGCGCGCTTGGCTGTGTCTGTACATTCGTCACATCTGGACGCGTCAGCAGCGCAAAGCGTCACTGAGAAGATTGTAGATTCTGTCATCAATGTTTGTTAGTGTACATAATCATTTATGTAGTCGACCTTTAGAATATTCGTGATCTTCAGTGCTGGTTGCTCCATTGAAGCTGTGTACCTCGTTTAAAGTGCTTGTGATATTTAGGCTCCGTAATTGTTTGTTTCTGCCGACATTTTCAGTACCGGACATAGAGAGGAGATTTTCCATCATCTGTGTGGGCCAAGGCAATAAACAGTTTCATAAACAACTAGCAGACGGCAGCAAGTCATAAACAAGCGATAGGCTGGTAATCCGTTAAAGCTTCAACAGAGCAGCTACAGTGACAATATAGAGCACAATAATGAATTCAACTGCTTACGCAAATGGAAACTACAAAAAACTGGCGTTAGGTTACAATTAGACTTAGCTGTCTATACATTTGGTCTTCGTCGAAATAGTCTGTTGCATGGCGTAACGAATCAATGCAGTGAGCTTACCTGGTATTGCCACGTGAAGTACATTCAAAAGTAGTGATGTCGTCTGGAAAATTGTCGGTTAGCGGCACTAATTTCTACGTTGTGATGTCAGTAGCAGGCAGTGATCCCAGTATAACACACTCTTTACAAATAGTCGTACCAAGGTTAGTCGTACAACATGTTTTACAAAGAGTTTACATATGTCAGACCAGAGACATTAGCATTACATCAGATCACATATATAAATGTCTTTGTCTATATTAGTTGGGTAGCATTCATGTCACGCTAGGTAAGGAGAACCCTACGTTATAGTGGCGTAACACTACGTCATCATGACGTAAATAAACCTAAATCGACTTCATGAGTACGTATATCGATCTTTGCCGTTGTACCACAGACGTTGCAAGATAACGTGAAAGCTAAATGTAAATACATGTATAGAAACGAAGTTACAGCAGTTGTGTGGTATGTTCATCCCAGTTGAATTACTTATTAACCTGTAATCTCAACAATTTTTGGATGTTATTATGTGTTTCTTGATGTAATGCATGTCTGAACGAAGGAACTGTAACAATAAAGAAAGTCAGAAATAGCGTCTAGTCATTCAAAAAAAAAATCCGATTAATCGTGCATAAATCATGCGGATAGAAACGTGAAATAGAGAGAAATTAAAGTGTTTTGTATTTTTATAAAAGCCAATGGATTCTGCATAGTTCTTCTGGCCAGAAACGTTAAACTGAGAAACTAATGTGATTCCAAAGATAATTCCGAATGATGCTGAATTTTAATTTTGCCTTCATGCTGTAGATCAGCTCAGAAACTTTTACTCTTCAGAAATGAATTATTGGTGATGATTATAATGTACTGACCTGTCATAACAGAAGTCATTATTTTTCTTTATACGTTGTATACTGTGAAAAACAATGACATGCAAGTCACATTTACCAGCATTTTAAGCAACTGAAAGCAGTGAGCGCTGTTGCCATTTTCAGCTACTTTTTGTATGACTCTTAGGCACTATGGGAATAGCTATAGTAATCATGCCAAACACCCGCAAAATTTATACCATGTCTATTGAGAGAATAAACAAGCACAGTATTCCACTATCGCATATGAAACATCACTTAGTGCTGCTAAAAACTGTGGGATGTTGAGGTTATTTTTTTAAGTAGCTTACTCATTGTGATAGTCAGTGTTCAACATCATTTGGCAACTACTAGAAAACTTTCATTTTTCGTAGTGGATACTGCTTAAATATTAAAATGTGAGTAACAATTATAGACGAAATATCATTGTTTTTCACAGTATACATTGTATAAAGAAAAATGACATATGTTATAAACAGGTTACATTATACATTATAATCATCAGCAATAATTTATTTCTGAAGAGCAAAATTTTCTGAGTTGATCTGCAACATGAAGGCAAAATTAAAATTCCAGCAATATTCAAAATTATCTTTGGAACCAAATTAATTTCTCGGTTTAACGTTTCTGCTCAGAAGAATTTTGTACAATCCATTGGCCTTTTAAAAATATGAAACACTTTAGTTTCTCTCTGTTTCACGTTTATATCCACATGATTTATGCACAATTAATCGGATTTTAAAAAAATGACTAGACGGTATTTTTGACTTTCGCTATTGTTATGGTTCCTTCGTTCAGATATTCGTTATGTTCATGAAACACACAATAACATCCCACATTCTTGGGATCAGAGCTTAATAATTAATTATTCACATTTCTGTCGACACAATCATGTACGATTCGTGGGATTTTTTAAAAAATGACTACAAGCTTTTTTTGACTTACGCCTTATGTACATGAAATACCCAATAAAATCCCGAATTCTTTGGATTACAGCTTAATAATTAATTATTTCACGTTTCTGTCCACATGGTATATGGATGATGTATAGGATTAAAAAAAATTACTGCAAGCGTTTCGTTTTTTAGTTTCTTTATGGTTCCTTCGTCCTGACATTCATTATGCTCAAGAAACAAACAATAACATCCAAAATTGTTCGGGTTACAGCTCAATAACTAATTCAACTGGGCTGAACATACCAAACAACTGCTGTAACTTCGTTTCTACACATATATTTACATTTAGCTTTCACGTTACCGTACAACCTCTGTGGTACAACTGCAAAGATCGATATACGTTCTCATGAAGTCGATTTAGGTTTATTACGTCACGATGACGTAGAGTTACGTCACTATGACGTAGGGTTCTCCTCACCTAGCGTGAGATGAATGCTACCCACATTAGCTGGGTAATGCTCGTTTCACAACAATTCCTACAAAAGTAACGTCACTTTGACATTACGTGCAATTTCGACGACCGCAGGTTCGGCTAACAACTTTGTGACAAGGAAGAATATGAATATTATTTCTCTTCGATTTACTTTCAGCCATTTAAGCTGTCATAGTGCAGATTATAAAACCAGTGTGTTTCATTCTTAAATTGTAAATTATGGATGATAGATAATAACTCACTCCTAAGAGCGCACTCTTATATGAAAGTCGATATTGTGTATGACGTCAAAATGATGTCAAGTTTTCGTGAATTGTTGTGAAACGAGCGTTACCCATATTAGTTAGCAACGGGTGTCACTCATTTCACAAGACTTTCTGAAAAGGTGATGCCATTTTGACGTCATGCGCAATACCGACTACCGCAGGAACTGCTATCAACTTTGTGACAAGGAAAGATATGAATGTAATTGTTCCTCGTTTCACTCACAGCAGTTTAAGTTGTGCTCTTAGGTTCCTGTTTAACCACACACTCAGAAATCGTCAAATATTTATTTCATTCTTCGTTCAAGAATCATAGAAATGTAAATACCTTCGAATATTACGCAACATACTTGTATTACATTCATAAGAAAGTTCCAGAACGTGTAAACAACGCTAATACTATAAAAAGAAGTGTTTGATTGCAGCGGGATGCGAACGTACATCTTCCTTCTCTTCTAACCACGACATTATTCATTACGCTAGCAACTCGACACGTATTAGTTTCCTGTCTTGGTTATCATAATATGTCTTGAAGGCTTATATCGCTGATGCATTATTAAGTGACATTTAATGACAGTGGTGACATGTTTCTGGTTAATTTTCAGCGGCAAACAGCTAGTTGTAAAACAAGTGCGTTTCATGCTTAATTTGCAAGTTATTGACGATAACTCACTCTTATATTAAAATATTAAAAGTCGATAAATCATCATGTTACCTTTAATTGTAACGATAATTATAATTAATTGTGCGAACAACGACGTGTTTTTATAAATCTCTGACACGTGTGCATGACGTCTTGTGAGAGGCCCTGCGGTTGTCGATATTGCGGTTGCGCATCTTCCCTGGATTCCTGAAGATCAAACTGTTAATCAGCATTACTAACTTGAGGTTCTTCTTCAGTTTCGTGAGAATACAAGAGAAGAAACGACACGAAGCGAGGAAGAACAAATTCATGGATTCAGCATCAAGTTAACGTACCGGCTCTTATCGCATTGTCTTTTACGAGGCTTCTATCGAAGTACAGCATCCCAGTGTAAGATCAGCTACCTCATTCGCCTGGCCTAGCACCATGTTACTTTTACCTATTCCACAGGGTCAAATCTGCAGTAAAAGGAACAAACCTCAGTCCGTTGAAGCAGTGAAAGAAGACGCTGCACGCGTCGTCAAGGAGTTTCCAGCACTGTTTCAAATGTTTTACAGCAGTAGTCCCGTTATTTTATTGACACACATCCTATATAGTCCAAGAATGAGGTGTATGAAAGCGATTTATGCTTGAACAGAATTGCAGACTGACTGAGTTTGTATTTTCCCACTAGTTGGCGTTACGAGTGCAGTGACGAAAAGGCACTTTGGTACGACTTGCCCACTCAAAAAAGAAGAGAAAAATAACAAACTGTACAACTAAAATGACTAATCTGGAATGTAAAACATGAACTGAAATTTGTATAGCTGCTATCTGCAAAAGCTGTAATACCAAAAGTAAAATACATTAAATAATTTCCCACAGTAGAAATAATTCCTAATTTTCTTTTTAGTACTACACAAGATTGCTGTTGTAAGGAAACAGGTAGTGGATAAAATACACCTATGTAACAAAATGACTTCTCCACAGTATAGCATTACTTGGAAAAGAGACGACTTACAGGCTCTCTGATCCTGAGGCCATTGTTTGTTAGTGGATATTGGCAGATCAGGTAATGTTTGGGTGTTATACCACTGGAAAATCTTTCCAGGGAAGTGTTTCAGTACTACAATACAATGTGTTGTTTAGCAGTGGAAGATCTACTGATTCACGTAACGTGCATTGCAAATGGGATCAAATGGTATCTTCAAACTATGATAGTCAGACAATGAAACAGTAATATGATGCAATGTCGCCATCACTGCATGACAACAAAGTAAGAAAAGTGTTGCTGTGTGTTGGAATACGCGAGATGTTTTTATATTATAACGCTACAGCTTTCATTCAGAATGAATTAAGGAAAAAAAATTGCCATGTAAACAAAGCACTGTGCGTTGTTATCGCGGTTGCCTCTGTAAACAGGAAAGTACCTGTCGACCAAGTTATGACCCTCCTACCTCTACAGCTAATTGAGCTTTTCTGTATGGCCGTGTACCTGAAGTCACTATCTGTGGGGAAAAGCATCTACTTCGAAGAATAATACGAAACCGAGAAAAGTAGATGAAATTCTAACCGAATCGCCAATGCTCAGTATTCTAGCAATGACGCTTAGGAACAAAGTTCGGTTAACTTAATATATTTTTAATTATGTAAACTAGTTTTTTTAAATTAACAGTAGTTAGTGGAAAATTTGGAAGAAAAGTTTTCAAAGTACGTCATTAACGAAATAACCGACGGTCGCCAGTTCCTCACAGGAACAAGAATAATTAAATTGAAACTGAACTTTACACTCGTAAGCAATCTTACGTAAGAATAGTGATTGGCACCATGACGTAGGAACAGTAACTAACGCACACTTTCAAGCACTTCACCAACACACATGTCACAGCAGTCAGATAATAATAAAAAAAGCAACCACATTCAACATATGATATTAATTTTCAAAGATCAATTAAACTGAGACTGTTTACTGGCTGTGGATAGACACTTTTTGTTACGTTACTCCTCACCGTAATACTGATTGTCGTAATTGTAGCAAGCAGAAATAGTGTTTGAATTTAGCAGTTGATTTGATATTTCTTTGTAAGAAAAGTTTAAATTATGCCACAAGCTGTAAATTAGAACTGTGCTTTGACAATGAAATTCAGCTTTACTACCAATGTTTTATTATGGAAGTTACTCTACTTTTAGCAAATAAATTAATACTGGCTTTTGCATCATCCTGTTTCTGGCATTACTCATACTAAAACAAAGATTTCATTACTACGTAACTGTCCAAAAGTTGGAAAAATTATGTTTCGATAATCTAATAAATTAATGTTCACTTCATTTTCAGTTCACTTTCTGATTATCTCGGTTCACTTGGATAAAGACTTAGGATAATGATTTAGGAAAATTATTAATGTGACAATAGGCACGATAACAAAGTTATTCAAGCAATAAAATTCCATCTACGCTGGTCAGTCTAGTTATAAAAAGTCTAGATTTTACTTCACTTCATCATGCCGTTGGTTTGTCGAGTGGCTTCATTTAGCGGTAAGTAGGGCACAGATTGATCTTCTTGCCTTACCATAGTCAATAACAAAGGCCAACAGTACTCTTGATGTAATGTGGATTACTTTTGTTACGTTTGTGCTTTGCCCAATACGTTACATACACATAGCTTTCCCATATTAAACATCCGCCAAAACAGTCATTTCAGTCTTTACTGCTCCGTACTTCGGAAACAGACTTTTCATCTCTGTACTTTTGTATAGCCACACACGCTCGTACGCACAACCAACGACACCAACAGTCTCCTCGTGACTCCCAACTTCTAATTTTTTGGCGCGCTCGCACGCCAAGCGATAATGTATTTACAATTTGTTACACTCTTTGACAGTATCTTTCCCTGACCAAGCCATCGTGTCGACTTATAAAATGTTAATATTCCATGCGTATTCACTTTCTTAAATAAAAAATAGTATTTGTAATTTGGCAACACATTTACAAGAATAATACCCAGCACAACTAACAAGGCAAACTTCGCAAAACACGTAAAAATGTATGATCATCCACAGAGTTGTGGTGCTACAGTGTGCCACATGCACATTTTAGCTTGGATATAAACGACACATTCTCACATGGAAATGGATGCTTCACAGTTGCCACAGTGAGAGGTGGTAGTGGAGTGTCAAGTGTACCTGGACTTGAAACTTTTAATGATAGAGATGTAATTGCCTACCGTACTTACCATATGTTTGAAATTGCTAATAAAGACTTTGGTAAATGTGCTTATGATTCTACTTCTCCACTTGCATTATATACACGCAACAAAAGAAAACTCAATCCCAATGAATCTGTATTTATTTGGATTAAAGGAAAAGGTGTATGTGAATATGTAAAATGGAGAGGGCAACTGATGCCTTCCAAAACAATAATGATCCGCGCAAGCCACGAACTTGGAATAGCGCAGTTAACTGGAAGATTTTGTGACGGTGGTTGCGTTTCAAACCGTGCCATCTGAAGCTTGTGCAACAATTAAAACCAGAAGATATTGGCCGGTGGCTTCAATTTTACACCACAATGCAGGAATAGCTTGAGGATGAACATTTCGCCTCCAAGCTGATATTCGTGGACGAAGTGACCTTCCATTCATATGAAAAGCTAACCGCTACACCTTGAGGGTCTGGAACACTGAAAATCCTCATGAAATTGTGGCGTATGAACAAGATTCGAAGGTATACGCGCCGTTTTTCTTCTGTGAGGAGAGTTTGAGGGTATCTCTTACCTTGTTTTGCTGCAGTTGTGGTTATTTCCGCAACTGACGCCTTCCAGTAATATGGGGCATCCAATCATTCAAGCTTCAATGATTGCCGCTAGTTAAACAACGAACTTTCGCATCGCTGGATTGGACGTACTATCTCTGTTCCCTTGGCTCCCAAAGCACCTGACCTAACGCCTTTTGACTTTTTCCTAGGTTAAAGATCCTGTTTACGTACCCTAACGCCAACAACTCTGAAAAAGCTCAGAGAACGCATCAGAATGCTTCTACGTAATGTATGGGACGAATTGGAATGCTGCTTTGACGTGTGACGCGTAATCAGTGGGGCAATCACAGAAAATTTGTAGAGACCTAAACGCAGTCTTGGTGAATTTACGGTTCTATTCATGCACCGGTCATATTTTTACATGGTATACTTGGAAAAATGCAGAGCTTGTATATCCATAAACAGTCATCGTGTCTCCAGAGATGACGACGTATATAAACGATAGTCCCTGAGCGTACCAGGAGTGCTAACGTCAATGTATACGTTTTGAGGTTTTCTTGCTAAATGCACAGTAAAAAACATGCGCTACAGGTGAACAGTTTGCGCGGAAGTCCATCTATCTTCCACTATTTGCGTGAAAGACGAACGAATCAAGTAGGTACAGTTCGAACGAATGTACGCTACAACTTGAAGCCCAGCAGCATGTGTGTTGGATTACAATGAGTGTATGGGTACAGTGGACAAGTACGACATGCTAATTAGTCCAATGAAATGTGTTTACAAGACACTGAATCGGAACAAAAAACTCTTTTTTCATTCCTAAGTCACGTGCATGCTAAATTACCACGTTATTTAAGAAGTTCATAAAGGAAAGAGTACTTCAGTCACCGAATTTCATCTCAGCCTCATTTGTGAGATTTTAGAGACGTACCACCAAGAAATGAAAGCATCAGGAACTCGTCGACCAGACTAGGAAAATCCATTCAAGAAAGACACTTTCCAAGCACCGCTGAATCTTCAGTAAACAGAAATGACCTTTAAGGCCGGTTTCCTGTAAATCCATTTCAAAAAGTCGATTTTTATTTTTCCTCTTAAAACGATGTTTAGAGATTTTCGAACAAAATGGTAGTTAAAAGAATTGAATTGGCCATCGGGAAGTTGTTTAAAAACCAACTGAAATAGCTCTTGCTGTGCAGCCTCATCTACGTTTCTGCTGCTCTCACAGGTCAAATGTTGTCAGTATATTCCCATTCAAGACAGATATACTATACAGCTACTTTTCGAGTTAGCAGCCCTATTGGAAAACAAGCTTTGTGATGCCCTTCGCTATTGTATCTTTGATTTTCGACGCTGATTTGTTTATAAATATTTCCGTAGTTTGAGTTTTTGGTATTTTGTCATTCTTTGAAGTTATTATGCCTTCAGAAAAGTGTTCTGGTTCTGTTGTAAAGCTCTACAGGTGCTAGAAATATATTTTGGATTCAGTACTAGTCCATTCCTGGTGGCAGTTGATTCCATGAGCGTGGCCCATTCTGTAAAGTGGGTCTTTGAAGCAACTAAGGAGCCCAGAATAACAGGAAAAAAAAGGAAAGCAAGCAGGAAGACGAGGAACATGTAAACTAATAAGACTACGCAGCGGGAATGTACAGTATTAGGAGCGGCAGCCGAGAGCCATAGATCAAATATAACTTTGAACTGATTTTCCTGAGAATTAAATTTCCTGACATGTTTATTTTATGCAGAAAAAATCTATTTGAGGCAGAGGTTTGAGATTTTTTTGGTATGTTTCAGGATACTACTTGGAGTAAAGTAGAACACAGACTCTAATGTACTATGAACAGGAAGAAGAATACATACTGATTATTTATGAAAGGGTAACTTTAATTATTAGATATAAATATTTCGTGAATAAAAACTTGTGACTAAAATGACAAGTCTGTTGTCTACTTTTTAGATAGACAAGTTGTCAATATGTACTATGTACTAAGTTTCAAGTATCTAAGTAAGATAGCCAGTACGTAGATTCCAAGTATTGACTGACAACTAGAACATGCAATTTACTAATCTTCACAAAATATTGTAATGAAGTCCATAAGAGAACTAATGTGAGAAACTGTATGTCAAAGTATTCAGCAAGAAACAATGCTATTGTTCGACAATTTTCATCCTACTAAGAGTGCACGTTTTTGTTAGAGATATATAAAATTTGTGAAAATTGTTAGTATTTTTCCACGTACTCAAAGACAGCTTACCTTCACGATATATTGCTTGACCACGAAATTATTGCACTTGGCATGACGTGGCTGTTATCAGAAACACGCGGTGACTACAGTAAGCAAGTGAAGTGGTGACTAAGGAAAATGCATCACCAGCGAATGGTACCAAGACAGTTGTGCATTTACTGTCAAGTGTAGGTGTTCTCGCGAAATATCACGATAAAAACTCGCCGTAAGGTCGACCGAAGCGCCCTCGCTCCCAAGTGCAGTAATGTTGTGGTCGACTAATGCAGCGAGAAAAAACAACGCAATAAACAATGTGATGTGAGACTGCGTGTTGTACCTTGTTTCGAAATATTTCACACAAAAAACTTCCTGAAATGTGTTTCTGTGTAATGTCTTCTAGTTTTAGGGAGTTCTGTAATAAAGAAAATTTATTTAAAGAACTTATTGATGAGAGTAAATGCAGGAAAGTCTGCCATAATAACATTGCAGCAGGCCTGCAGTGCTCAGTACCATATACAACGAGGTGAGAAAAGACGGGGATAGTGAAAAGCACTTATACAGATTACAGATGGCTAAAATATCGCGTACACAAGGTATAAAAGGGTAGTGCGTTGGTGGAGCTGTCATCTGTATTCAGGTGATTCATGTGAGTAGGATTCCATTGCGATTGTGGCAGCACGATGGACCAGACTTTGAACGCGGAATGGTAGGTGGAGCTAAACGCATAGGACATTCCATTTTAGAAATCGTTGGGAAATTCAGTATTTCGAGATACAGTGTCAAAATTGCTCCGAGAATACCAAATCGCAGGTACTACCTCCCACCACGGACAACGCGCCGCACAGAGTGGCGACGCGGTTTGAGGCGCCATGTCACGGATAGCGCGGCCCCTCTCGTCGGAGGTTCGAGTCCTCCCTCGGGAATGGGTGTGTGTGTCGTTCTTAGCATAAGTTAGTTTAAGTAATGTGTAAGTCTAGGGACCGATGACCTCAGCAATTTGGTCCCTTAGGAATTCACACACATTCGAACGTTCGAACAACGCTGTGGCCGACGGCTTTCACTTAAAGATCGAGGGCAGCGGCGGTTACGATGATTGTCAGTGCTAACAGACAAGCAACACTGCGTGAAATAACCACAGAAATCAGTGTGTGGCGTACGACGGACGAGCGTTAATGGGCTGTGGTAGCAGACGACCGACGCGAGTGCCTTTGCTAACAGCACATCACCTGTAGCGCCTCTCCTGGGCTCGTCACACTCTCGTTGGACCGTAGACGACTGGAAAAACATGGCTGGTGAGATGAGTCTCGATTTCAGTTTGTAAGAGCTGATGGTAGGGTTCGAGTGTGGTACAGACCGCACGAAGCCATGGACCTTGTAAGTAGGCTGTTTAGGTTTTTATGTTGGTAACGCCAAAGAGCGCTCTGTATGAAAACCACTGCCTGTGTTGTGTGCAGTCTGTGGCTGGTTGGACTCACTGTTGGAATATTCGCTTGTGTAGTGTTGGGCAATTGGATGTGAACAGCACGTAGCGTTGTGCAGTTGGATGTGAGCCGCAGCAGTGGTGGTTGTGGAGAGAGAGAGAGAGAGAGAGAGAGAGAGAGAGAGATGCCAGAGTTTTGAGAGGTTGCTATAATCAAAGATAGATGTCAGAATTGATAGATATATACATGATGACTTTTGAACATTGTTAAGGTACAGGGTGTTTCAAAAATGACCGGTATATTTGAAACGGCAATAAAAACTGAACGAGCAGCAATAGAAATACACCGTTTGTTGCAATATGCTTGGGACAACAGTCCATTTTCAGGCAGACAAACTTTCGAAATTACAGTAGTTACAATTTTCAACAGCAGATGGCGCTGCGGTCTGGGAAACTCTATAGTACGATATTTTCCACATATCCACCATGCGTAGCAATAATATGGCGTAGTCTCTGAATGAAATTACCCGAAACCTTTGACAACGTGTCTGGCGGAATGGCTTCACATGCAGATGAGATGTACTGCTTCAGCTGTTCAATTGTTTCTGGATTCTGGCGGTACACCTGGTCTTTCAAGTGTCCCCACAGAAAGAAGTCACAGGGGTTCATGTCTGGCGAATAGGGAGGCCAATCCACGCCGCCTCCTGTATGTTTCGGGTAGCCCAAAGCAGTCACACGATCATCGAAATATTCATTCAGGAAATTAAAGACGTCGGCCGTGCGATGTGGCCGGGCACCATCTTGCATAAACCACAAGGTGTTCGCAGTGTCGTCTAAGGCAGTTTGTACCACCACAAATTCACGAAGAATGTCCAGATAGCGTGATGCAGTAATCGTTTCGGATCTGAAAAATCGGCCAATGATTCCTTTGGAAGAAATGGCGGCCCAGACCAGTACTTTTTGAGGATGCAGGGACGATGGGACTGCAACATGGGGCTTTTCGGTTCCCCATATGCGCCAGTTCTGTTTCTTGACGAAGCCGTCCAGGTAAAAATAAGCTTCGTCGGTAAACCAAATGCTGCCCACATGCATATCGCCGTCATCAATCCTGTGCACTATATCGTTAGCGAATGTCTCTCGTGCAGCAATGGTAGCGGCGCTGGGGGGTTGCCGCATTTGAATTTTGTATGGATAGAGGTGTAAACTCTGGCGCATGAGACGATACGTGGACGTTGGCGTCATTTGGACCGCAGCTGCAACACGGCGAACGGAAACCCGAGGCCGCTGTTGGATCACCTGCTGCACTAGCTGCGCGTTGCCCTCTGTGGTTGCCGTATGCGGTCGCCCTACCTTTCCAGCACGTTCATCCGTCACGTTCCCAGTCCGTTGAAATTTTTAAACAGATCCTTTATTGTATCGCTTTTCGGTCCTTTGGTTACATTAAACCTCCGTTGAAAACTTCGTCTTGTTGCAACACCAGAAAAATCCTCTGTTCTAAGGACTAAACCATGTTGTCTACAGCACACTTGCACGTTGTGAACAGCACACGCTTACAGCAGAAAGACGACGTACAGAATGGCGCACCCACAGACTGCGTTGTCTTCTATATCTTTCACATCACTTGCAGCGCCATCTGGTTGAAAATTGTAACTACTGTAATTTCGAAAGTTTGTCTGCCTGAAAATGTACTGTTGTCCCAAGCATATTGCAACAAACGGTGTATTTCTATCGCTACTCGTTTAGTTTTTATTGCCGTTTCAAATATACCGGTCATTTTTGAAACACCCTGTAAATACATTGTTTGTTCTCTATCAAAATCTTTCATTTGCTAACTATGCCTATCAGTAGTTAGTGCCTTCAGCATTTAGACTTTTATTTAGCTACAGTATTGGCGCTCCCTGTATTGCAGTAGTTCGAGTAACGAAGATTTTTGTGAGGTAAGTGATTCATGAAAGGTATAGGTTATTGTTAGTCAGAGCCATTCTTTTGTGGGGATTATTCAAAGTCAGATTGTGTTGCGCTAAAAATATTGTGTGTCAGCTTAGTGATGATCAGAATAAGTAAAGAGAGAAATATCTGAGTACGTTCAGTTTTGCACAGCTGTTTGAAAATCAAATAACGTAAGAGGTTTTCCAGCAGTGCCATTTTAAAATTTGTCTAAGGGGACGTTTCAACCTAATCTGTCAACAAGGCACTGTGGAAGTTGGTAGTGGCTCCATAATGGTGTGGACTGTGTTTAGATGCTGAGTCCTCTGGTAGAACTGAATCTATAATTGACGGGAAATGCTTATGTTCGGCTACGTGGAGAACATTTGCAGCCATTCAGGGACTTCCCCTTCTCAAAAAACGATGGAATTTTTGTGGATGATAGTGCATGGGTGATAGTGCATCATGTCACTGGACCACAATTGTTGGCGATTGTTTTGAAGAGCCACGCGGGATTAGCCGAGCGGTCTAGGTGCTGCTATCATGGACTGTGCGGCTGGTCCCGGCGGAGGTTCGAGTCCTCCCTTGGGCATGGGTGTGTGTGTTTGCCCTTAGGACAATTTAGGTTAAGTAGTGTGTAAGCTTAGGGACTGATGAACTTCGCAGTTAAGTCCCATAAGATTTCACACACATTTTTTGTTCTGAAGAACAGTCTGGCCAGATCGAGCGGATGATGTGGCCTCCTGTATCTCCCGAAATGAGTCACATTAACATTTATGGAACGTAATCGGGATGTCAGTTCGTGCAAAAAATCCTGCAGGGGCAAAGCTTTCGCAGTTATGTACGGCTGAAGAGGCAGCCTGACTCAGTGCTTCCGCAGCGTTGAGTCCACGCCACGTAGAGTTGCTGCAGTACAACGGGAAAAAGGTGGTCCGACACAATATTAGGAGGCATCCCATGACTTTTGTCAGCACAGTGCAGTGTCCGGCACGGCGGGCACTGCCGTGTGTAGCGTGCAGACCGCACACGGATGTGCGCACTGTTAGGACGCAAGCACCAGCGAAAGGATTGACGAGTAAGGGATTGTTGCGTCATTTCTATAACGGCACAGGCACTGCAGTTGTTCTGTCTGTCCCAGCTTGCACTTCCCGTCTGGTCACACTTACCTGGACCTACTGCACGAACTCCGCGCGTCAAAGCGGACTGCTTACCCTGGAAGTCGCTCAGTGGCTCTGGACAGTACTTGCTCAGCAATTTAGAGAGGCCAGAATATACTATTAAGAAACAATACTGATTGGTTAAACAAATGCACGTTCACGCCTCCGACAGAGGCTTCCTAAAATTAACTAACACAACCGACAAGAAGTACCATACACGCAGGCCCTCTTGAAATGCCTCCCATATTGGCCGAAAGTTATGGGAATCAAAATTGATCTGCTACCTGCAAGAAAAATGTCCTAATACGCCAGTCGCAGTCTGAGAGGACTGACAAAGCCAACACTTTTTTTGTTAACTCGTCTTTCGTTTTGAAGAGCTACGAGACAAACAATCAGCACGCTAATGGTATTTGGTGTCCCATGTTGCAAGCTGAACAGAGTAAAAAGAATAATAATATTTTACTTTATATTGACGACTAAGTTTGTGTCACAGTAGTCGGCCGGTGTGGCCGAGTGGTTCTAGGCTCTAAAGTCTGGAGCCGCCCGACCGCTACGATGTCAGGTTAGAATTCTACCTCGGGCATGGATGTGTGTGATGTCCTTACGTTAGTTAAGTTTAAGTAGTTCTAAGTTCTAGGGGACTGATGACCTCAGAAGTTAAGTCTCATATTGTTCACAGCCATTTGAACCATTTTTTTATCACAGTATTTTTGCTGCTGCCGTTACCAAATGTTTTCGCTCAGCAGCATAAGGATGTTTCATATAACTGCTGCATGTTGCGCTGGGAATATGCTCATTCAAGGCGAATAACAATTAAAAAAGACCAGTTGTGTGGCTGCATTGAAGAGTTTTTAGCAAACAGAACACAGAATGATGTTATCAATGGAGAGACGTCTACAGACGTTAAAGTAACCTCTGGCGTGCCACAGGGGAGTGTTCTGGGACCATTGCTTTTCACAATATATATAAATGACCTAGTAGATAGTGTCGGAAGTTCCATGCGGCTTTTCGCGGATGATGCCGTAGTATACAGAGAAGTTGCAGCATTAGAAAATTGTAGCGAAATGCAGGAAGATCTGCAGCGGATAGGCACTTGGTGCAGGGAGTGGAAACTGACCCTTAACATAGACAAATGTAATGTATTGCGAATACATAGAAAGAAGGATCCTTTATTTTATGATTATATGATAGCGGAACAAACACTGGTAGCAGTTACTTCTGTAAAATATCTGGGAGTATGCGTACGGAACTATTTGAAGTGGAATGATCATATAAAATTAACTGTTGGTAAGGCGGGTGCCAGGTTGAGATTCATTGGGAGAGTCCTTAGAAAAAGTAGTCCATCAACAAAGGAGGAGGCTTAAAAAACACTCGTTCGACCTATACTTGAGTATTGCTCATCAGTGTGGGATCCCTACCAGATCGGGTTGATGGACGAGATAGAGAAGATCCAAAGAAGAGCGGCGCGTTTTGTCACAGGGTTATTTTGTAACCGTGATAGCGTTACGGAGATGTTTAGCAAACTCAAGTGGCAGACTCTGCAAGAGAGGCGCTCTGCATCGCGGTGTAGCTTGCTCGCCACGTTTAAAGAGGGTGCGTTTCTGGATGAGGTATCGAACATATTGCTTCCCCCTACTTATACCTCCCGAGGAGATCACCAATGTAAAATTAGAGAGATTCGAGCGCACACGGAGGCTTTCAAACAGTCGTTCTTCCCGCGAACCATACGCGACTGGAACAGAAAAGGGAGGTAATGACAGCGGCACGTAAAGTGCCCTCCGCCACACACCGTTGAGCGGCTCGCGGAGTATAAATGTAGATGTAGATGTAGATGTAGAAGGAGAGCCTACTGTTACATTCCATGCTGCTTTTGATAGGAAGGAAGGATGTCTAGTAGTGTCCACAGCTGTCCCATGCCCAGAGACACTACTTGCCACTCCCCACAGAGCCCTGAATAATACGCCTGTCCCACAGTTCCAAATATGATTCAGCACTTTGTTTAAATGATAATGACATGCAGAGTCAAATAAAGGGTTGACTGTTGTGAAGTCGTGTGACACTTCCAATGCTCCAATTGCTAGGTTCTGAGGTTATCAAAGATTTCTCAACTTGCTTACATGCTGTGGTGACAGTTTCAAGGATGTCCTTGTGTACAATTTATCTGTAACAATTTGTATTTTTCTTGTAATACCTTATTCTTATGCTTTAATGTTACAACACTTTTCACTGTTCCTATTCTGCACCTGATGATCATGTCTGACACATATTCTCTTGTATTCATTTTGTTAACAATATGTCCACGGTCATCATACATTGGTTGTTGTTGTTCTCAGGTGCCTTTAATATTTGGGTTAAACGCTTACGTCATTTCTTGCATTCATCATTACAAAGTTCATATGTTTCAATTTACTTATACCATTTACAGTCACACATCTATAACACAAATGTTTGTTTACATATATTCGTAACATTTATGTTTAGTTTTCTGTTTACACAATGATTTACAGTATGAACTTACTCAGTTGTCCACTTGGGTTTAGCATGTTCACAAGTCACATTCGACACGTGGTTCATAATCAGATATATTTACATTTATTAGTGTAGTTATTGTCTAACTAAACCAGGATTTAACATATGTACTTACTCATGATCCAGAATAATATTACTTACACGTGGCACACTTCACTTGCCACACACGTTATTGTATTTGTCACGAGTGACTGGATGTTGACAAGAGGGAATAATTGAATACTTGGACCATCACTCAGTCAGTTGACAATCTGTTTCTTTGAGTTGCAAACAGAGAGATCATATTTTCTAGAGACACAGAAATTCTTTAATATATTTTAAATTTGCTTTAAATTGCTTTGGATATTTCTACGCTGACCTCAGTAAAAGAGTTAGGGTTTTTGTGATGCTGGATATGTTCCATTTACGTTTTAATTGTTTAACTGTATGACTGAGATGCTTGCGGATATCATATGGTCACAAAAAGAAAATGTCAGCAGCATCCAGCACGTTCAAAAATGGTTCAAATGGCTCTGAGCACTATGGGGCTAAACTTCTGAGGTCATCAGTCCCCTAGAACTTCGAACTACTTAAACCTAACTAACCTAAGGAGATCACACACGTCTATGCCCAAGGCAGGATTCGAACTTACGACCGTAGCGGTCACGCGGTTCCAGACTGAAGCGCCTAGAACCGCACGGCCACACCGGCCGGCCATCCTGCACGTCCTTCAGCTCTTTATTCAGCCGTAAAGTGCATACATCTAGATCTGCTGGGCTTCCTGAGAATGTGTCCTGGGAATTGGATTATTATGTTTCATTTCTCTTATGGTTGGCAAAGTTGTCCCCTTCCTTGTTTTATGTTTTATTCAGATTAATGTATGTGCAAGTAATCATGAAATTCAAATTTTTTCTTGCCCATGCCCCATTATATAAATTTAAGTAGAACATGCCCCACGAAAAAATTTACTGTGAATGGAGGGGTTCGAAAGGCGCCAAAATTTTGGGACTCACCTTTTCTTCCACTTCATTTATTTAGTCCTTAAGAAACATATATTTAGGGTATTTTCATTTTCTTAGGAAGGCTGTGTGAGCTACGGTGCATATTGAAGGCGGTAGACAGTGGCAGTCATACTGAATTCAACGATACGTAATTGCATGAAGCAATGAGAGGTGGTGAAACTGAGCGTGTGTTTTGTCAGACTGTCACAGCTGCTACTGATCTGCTTCATTGGTGCCAATTCGGAGAACCTGGAGGGGCGCAGGAGCAGTTATATTGGTCAAGCCAGAAGAGGCTCGGCCTGCGCTTTTACGCAACGGAAGCCCGCATCTCGTGGTCGTGCGGTAGCGTTCTCGCTTCCCACGCCCGGGTTCCCGGGTTCGATTCGCGGCGGGGTCAGGGATTTTCTCTGCCTCGTGATGGCTGGGTGTTGTGTGCTGTCCTTAGGTTAGTTAGGTTTAAGTAGTTCTAAGTTCTAGGGGACTTATGACCACAGCAGTTGAGTCCCATAGTGCTCAGAGCCATTTGAACAATTTTTTTTTACGCAACGGAAGGCGAGATAGAGCACATGGTCTGACCCACGGTGGGTCCACTAGCCACAGGCAGAGGGGAGCTCATAGTGGGCTATGGCGCAATGTCCCAGGGGCCAGCTGCAGAGCTTTTTACGATTGCTTTCATCTACTCCCGATGGACCGATGCCAGGCATTTGTTCTTGGCTGAGAAGAGTATATGCCGCTAGTTCTGCAGGTGTCCTCGTGATATTTCCTGTGGACCTTCCTGTGAGGTCAATATCTTTCAGGCTTGTGAAAACATTTTGTCTCCTTGGTCGAAATGGGCCTGCAGGATTGCGACACTATGTCGCCAGGATAGCTGTTACGTTTTTCCAGATTCACATAGGCAACCAAAATTTATCATTTACTACATTTTATTTGTTCATGCAGTAAAACTGTCACACAGGGCGTGATGTTTTAGTTTATTACGGCTTTACTACTAACTCTATTCGCAACAAATTTCACAGATATTATCCATATATACACTCTGGATCTATCTACAATATTATGCCATTGTATGACACACACTTCAAGAGACATGACATCATAAGCCTTGAGCTGCGTAAAAAATAAACTGCAGGGGGAAATTCGCTATTAACACACCTGATATATGTGAACAAATGTGTTAAATATTTATGAATTATGTGTGACACGAGTATTCACGGGGAAAGCCGTGTACGAAAAACTCCTACTGAACCCCTTGATTGACTTTTCCTGAACTTGGTACACATACTCCTTGCTATCTGGAAAAAAATGCTGTGGGGGCAGTAACGAGAAACAGCCTACTCGAGAGGTGAGATAAAGTGAGAAGAAAAGGGGTGAGGAGGAGATGGAGAGACAGAGAGGTGAAAGGAAGAAATGGAAACAGATACCAGGAGCAGAGAGAGAGGGTGGAGGAAATAGACGAGAAAGGGAAGAGGAGGAGATGGACGGAGAGAGGAGGGGGGAAGTAATGGGCAGAGAAAAGGAGGAGGAGGAGATGGACAAAGAAAGGAGAGGAGACGGACAGAGAAAAGAAGGAGAAGGAGATAGGTAGAGAGAGTGAAGAGAGGAGATGGACAAAGAGAGGGGGGAGGAGGAGATGGACAGAGAGCAGAAGGGTGGGTGAGATAGACTGGGGGGCGGAGACAGACAGAGATAGAAGGAAAGAGGAAATGGACCAATAGAAGATTGTAATAATTGCATACCCAGGCAGTCTGGGGTACTCAGCTAGTGGATTGATACTACGTATTTCGTCAATGTTGTCCACACAGATTGTATGTCTAAGCTGATCAAACGCATTAGGAAGTTAATAAAATATATAGTGTTAAAAATGTATTCCATATTGTAGAAGGTGATACTGTGAACCAAGCAAGGAAAAAAGTTCCAGTCAACATGGACTCTAAAATGTTTACCTTAAGAGCTACGAGCACTTGATTATCTTAGCTACTGTGAAACAGATATCTTCAACTGCACGCTCTTTGCTGTTACAAACGAAGAAAAAGATGGTGTAAACAAATGAGGACGCATTCATCTGTTGTCACCCATGGGTACAGCACACAGCAAACATCTGTTGGTGTTGCTGCTGTAAACCGTACTCACACTTCAGGGTAAGTGCTGCACATTCATTATTTGTATTGAAGCCAGTCTGCGTTTTGATAACTTTGTGAAATGATTTTGCAGTATAATTTTATTTCTGCATTTACCAGCATAATGAAAGCCTACTGTATCATACGGAAAAATGAGTGGGTTGCTCCAATTTGCCAGACCATAACAGGAGATTATGTCTGCATTTCTCATATGAAATAATAGGTGTCCATTATGCACAAGGCAACGGAAACCACTGCGTTAGAGACACATAGTTTATATTGACAGGACATGTCGCCTGTAATCGAAGAAGTGTCATAATGATCTCTCCATTGACAAAAGATCGCGCATGTGTCATCCATTTGTATCTCCAGGAGAGGACTGTCAAAAGGTGAGGTAACCACGAGAAAAATATTGAATAACCAACGAAAGGGTAATATACTATGTGCCGGATAGTGGAATGTTAAAAATTCGAATATGGCATGGAAACTATGAAAATGGAAATACAAACCCTCAGTATAGATGTAATGAGGGTAACATCAACAGCAGCAGAAAATGATATAACGGGAGCAGGAGCCTTCATGAATAGGAAAGTAGGGCAGTGAGTGAATTTTCCCAACCAATTCAGTGATAAGATTGTTCTCATCAGAATCGATAGCAAATCAATGCGGTTGTAGGGGAAGGAGCAGAAGAAAGAGTTACAGGAGAGTATGGGTTTGGTAATAGGAAAGAGAGAGGAGAAGGGCTAATTGAGTTCTGCAGGTGTTTTCAGCTGGTAATCACGCTACACTTTTCAGAAATCGCAAACGGAGGAGGGATACTTAGAAGAGGCTTGGGCGTACGGGAAGATTCCAGCTGGATTACATCATAGCCAGGCAGAGATTACAAAATCAGATATCGGAATTAAGCGATGCCCAGGAGCAAATAAAGACTCGGACCACAATTTAATAGGCTGAAGTTTAAGAGACTCGCAACGAATAAAGAAATGTAAATGCAGAAGTACAGAGAAATGAAGAGACATACTGGAAGTTCTCTGAGGTCATAGATACTGCAATAATGAATACCAAAGTAGGTAGTTGAGTTCAAGAAGAATGGATATCTCAAGAAAAGGCAATGACAGAAGTTGTACAGGCGAAGCATAGGTACAGGGAAAGTAACAGAAGAAATACTTCAATTACTCGAATAAAGAAGATAGTATAAAAATGTTCAGGGAAACAGAACAAATGTAAGGAAAGCAAGGGATCAAGGACGAAATGGCTGCAGTATACATGTAATGAAATCAGGAAATAACTGGTCTTTGGAAAGACGGATTCAGCATATAGAAAACGAAAACAACTTCAGCTGAAATTAAAAGTAAGGGCGCCAAAAGTATGAGTTTGGTGGAACTCCACTGTGAAACGCAGAGAAGAGACCGGATAGGTAGGACTTATCTTATGACGTAATTGAAGAAGAAATGGAAGCCATACTGAAGATATAGGGGCTCCAGTTTGGAATCAGCGGATAGTAAAGTTTTGGAAAGCCGATGGAAAAGGTAACATTCCTTCACATTTCTAAACTCAATGAAGGATATGGCACGCAAGCGACTATTCAAGTTGGTGTGTACAATCTATGAGTATGAAGCTATGCCATCAGACCTTATGTATATATCATCCATACAATCACGAAGATATCAAGAGCAGTTGAGTGGGAGGACTTCTGTACAACCACCTACCGTCTTGTGCATTCCACTTACTCAAAAGATTGATATGCAGAAGAATTGAAAAGAAAATTGAGGGTCTCTTACATGACGATTAGTTCGGCTTTAGGAAAGGTAAAACACAACAAAGTCAGTTCCGAAGCGATTCATAATGCAAGCAACACTTTCGAAAAATCAAGAGATTGTCATAGGATTTTCTGACCTGGAAAAAGTGTCGAGAGTGTTAAATGGTGCAAGATGTTCGAAATCCTGAGAAACATAGGATTAAGCTATAGGAATGATGAGTAATATACAGTATGTGCAGGAGCCAAACGGGAAAAATAAGATTGGAAGACCAAGAACGAAGTCCTCGGATTTAAAAGGTGGAAGACGGGAATGATGTCTTTTCGTCCCTGCTGTTAAATCTATACATCGAAGAAGCAATGACGGAGATAAAAAAGGTTAAAGAGGGGATTAAAATTAAGTACACTAATGATAAAGTTCTCTGATGACATTGTTATTATCAATGAAAGTGCAGAAGACTTACAGGACTTGTTCAGTGGAATGACCACTCTTATGGGTATGGAATATGGATAGAGAGCAAACCGAAGAAAGACGAAATTAATGAGGAGTAGCAAAAATGAGAGTACCGATAAATTTATCATCAAAACTAGTACCAGAACCACGAAGGAGACGAAGGAATTCTACCACTTAGGAAGCAAAATAAGACGATGGACGAGGCTAGGATGACATAAAAAGGAGATTAACAAAGGAAAAGAGGGAATTCATGGCCAAGATATGCCTGTTAATATCAAACATCGGCTTTAATCTGACATAGAAATTCCTGAGAGTTTGTGTTTGGAGCAAAGCATTGTATGGTAATGAAAAATGGACTATGGGGAAACCGGAACAGTGAGAATCGAAGCGTTTGAGATGCGATGCGGAAGGAGAATTTGAAAATCAGGAGGACTGATAAAACAGGCAACGAGGAGATTCCTTGCAGAATCAGCGAAGAGAGGAACATATGAAAAACATTGACAAGAAGAAGGAACAGAATTATGGTACATTAAGTCATCAGATCACTGGGATCTGTAGAGGGTAAAAATTGCAGGGGGAGGCAGACATTGGAATACATCAAACAAATAATTGAGGGCGTACGGTGCAAGCGCTACTCTCAGGTGAAGAGGCTGGCAGAACAGAGGAATTTGTGGTGAATTACATCAAACCAGTCACAAGCACGACAAAAAATTGTGGTAAATGCAGAGATAAGACTACAATGTAAAAACTAATCACACACTTATTAAAACACAGACTGGTTCCATTAGAACTAAAGTACGTGCTGCACTAGCCAAGAACCTTGAATACGGTTAACAGTAACAACAGGGACGGATATTTATTGCGTGCTGTATTCATTGGTCATAACAGAGGAATGTTTCCTCCTCTGTTTAATGCATTCTGTAGACCAAGAGTTTGCAATACAGGAGATATGTTTCACAACAACAGTGCTACATACAAAATTTGCGTACTTTATCCCATAGAATCCGAATCTTCAATAAAAATTGAATGTTTCTATTTAAGATCTCAAAGCTCCCCTCCTCTCTATCCCAGAGGAATGGCATGTGTGTCATCGGACAGCATTTTTATAAATACTGAAAACGTATTTATTCGTTTCTTAATCTGATGCGTAGTTTTTGAGATATCGTTGTCTCAAGATAAAAAACTCAACCCGTGTAAGCTCAGCTATGATCGCTGAGTCTTATTTTGCGTTCATGCAATACATTTGCAGTTTTGAATATCTTGTACATGGTAGAGAGGAGTATGGTTATTCTAACTATTGATGTGATTATTAAAAAGGCCAGTGTGACACACGGTAAGCCGACCGCAGTGGCCGAGTGGGTCTAGGCGCTTCAGTCCGGAACCGCGAGACTGCTACGGTCGCAGGTTCGAATCCTGCCTCGGGCATGGATGTGTGTGATGTCGTTAGGTTAGTTAGGTTTAAGTAGTTATAAATTCTAGGGGACTGATGACCTCAGATGTTAAGTCCCATAGTGCTCAGAGCCATTTGAACCATTTGACACACGGTATACAATTCGGAACTAGACTACAAACACGAGATGTGTTCAAAAAATAACAGGATACTTATTTGTAAATAATTTTATTTACTTGTCTACATCTTTATACTCCTGTTCAATAGCCATTAGATATTATACCTTACGCCGACACTTTTTCCAAACGCTGAAATACCTGTGTACTTCGATCTTCCGAAAGCCTTTAGCTGTCCCAGCAGTGCGGTTTTAATCTCATCTGTGCTTGTAAAACGACGACCCTCCGTGATTTTCTTTATCTCTGGGAACAGAGAAATGTTACGTGGGGCCATGTGCAAAGGCGTGATTCTTAGTAATGGCTTCAATTTTTTTACTCTCTTCTCAATATCAGTTGATGTATTAAAAGTCATATATGTTCCTCGGTCGCCTTTCCCTCTTCGCTGACGCAAGTTGAAACCGTCTGCTGCTAGAGGGCTCCGAACTGTAACGTGTAACATGGCCGTGTGTAACGTAACTATTTCGCTTGCTGAGAAGGAGCGTTCAGTAAACAAATTTCTAACAGTCCAAAACGTGCCTACATTTGAAATCCATAGACGAATGAAAGTTGTGTACCGTGATGATTGTATCGACATCAGCAATGTGAGAAATTGGGCTGTTCGACCTCGCAATGAAGGAAACGTAACCTCAACGTGTGTGACAGAGCTCGGAGTAGACGACCGCTTACAGCAATCGACGAGACTCACTGGAACCGAGAAAATCGTCGCACCACACAGACACAGCACTCAAGTATGACATACGACGAGACCGTGTAAAGGCCATCATGGCAGAACTGCTGTATAAAAAACTGTTTGCGCGGTGGATGCTTCGAGTGCCCACTTCTGACGTGCATTTTGAGTGTGAAGGGCGTGAGTTCCTCAACAACACTGTGACAAGTGCTGAATGCTGGATTTAGCATTTTGACTCCGAAAACGAGAGAGCATCAATGGAGTTGCGCCACAGAGCTTCATCGAGTCAAAAAAGTTCAAGACCATGCCGTGAGCAAAGTCATGATTCCTGTGTTCTAGTACGTTCAAGGTAGAGTCCATTTGGAATTAATACCTAAAGGCACCGCCATAAAAACTGAAAGCACTAATTTCGTCTCCATATGGAGCACCCTTTTCTTCATCGTGACGTGCCAGACTGTGCATTTGCGAGCATTGCGGCGCCATTGGATCACTTCAAATGTTCAAATGTGTGTGAAATCTCATGGGACTTAGCTTCTAAAGTCATCAGTCCCTAAGCTTACACACTGTTGTTGTGGTCTTCAGTACTGAGACTGGTTTGATGCAGCTCTCCATGCTACTGTATCCTGTGTCAGCCTCTTCATCTCCCAGTACCTACTGCAACCTACATCCTTCTGAATCTGCTTAGTGTATTCATCTCTTGGTCTCCCTCTACGATTTTTACCCTCCACGCTGCCCTCCAATGCTAAATTTGTGATCCCTTGATGCCTCAAAACATGTCCTACCAACCGATCCCTTCTTCTAGTCAAGTTGTGCCACAAACTTCTCTTCTCCCCAATCCTATTCAATACCTCCTCATTAGTTACGTGATCTACCCACCTTATCTTCAGCATTCTTCTGTAGCACCACATTTCAAAAGCTTCTATTCTCTTCCTGTCCAAACTGGTTATCGTCCATGTTTCACTTCCATACATGGCTACACTCCATACAAATACTTTCCGAAACGACTTCCTGACACTTAAATCTATACTCGATGTTAACAAATTTCTCTTCTTCAGAAACGATTTCCTTGCCATTGCCAGTCTACATTTTATATCCTCTCGACTTCGACCATCATCAGTTATTTTACTCCCTAAATAGCAAAACTCCTTTACTACTTTAAGCTTACACACTACTTAACCTAAATTATCCTAAGGACAAACACACACACCCATGCTCGAGGGAGGACACGAACCTCCGCCGGGACCAGCCGCACAGTCTATGACTGCAGCGCCTCAGACCGCTCAGCTAATTCCGCGCGGCTTGGGTTCACTGTTATCGATCATCCTCCATACTGTCCCGACTTGGCCGCATCTAATTTGGGTCTGTTTCCCAAATTTAAAGAACACGTCAAGGACCACTTTGACAGTGACGAAGCGGTGCAGTTAGAGGTGAGGTTGCGGCTCCGTTAACAAATTCAGGCATTATACAGTGGCGGTATCATCAAACTAGTCTCTCATTGGCGGAAATGTGTTCGTCACCAGGATGAATATATTGAGAATTAATTCGTAGACATGAACAATAAAGATGTAGACTGTTAGTAAAGTTCGTTTTATTTAAAGAGCTGTAAGAGGTTTCAGTGAAAGATTCGGAGCCTTTACTTTTCAGTACACCCTCGTACATCGAACACGGATTATGGGGCATTATTACAATATTGTTTTTGGCCAAGAGTTCAGAAATAAGCGACGTAGTGTAAGCGTTGCTAATGATATTGCAGATGCTAAGAAATATTTCGCCACAATTTCGGGCTTTTTCTTTTTAAGTACTTCGCGCTCTTGGCATTGAATTTGTAAGTAACAGACCCTTCTTCCTATTTATCATTCGAGCTCGTGGCAAGAATTGAGGTGCACTATGCCGTGCACTTGACCGTAAATGGCGAGCTCTTTTCGGTCTTCACGACGCAAAATGCTTCCACTGCAACGACAGAGTTTTAGTAGCGACGTCATATCCGTAAACAGATGTTCCATCACGTGTTACGAAACCTTTCAGTAGCTCTGAATCGTTGTTGACAATCTACCGACTACTGAGGAACTTGTATTCAATGCAGCTTTTTCTTCTAAGTTCAACAATTTTGGAACAAATTTTTCTGCGCCCCATTGTACACCCTAAACATCAGAAAACAATTTCGTAGTATGAGCCAGTTGACATGCCAACATCATATGTGACCTATGATTGGGATTCGGCGATAGTCAATAATCACTTTCTCAACTTAGTCAACCATTTCGTCGGTTAATGCACTGGGACTCGACCGCGATCGTCATCTTCATCTTCACGGTCTTCTGCGAAACGCTCTTACTTCTCGCAAATCCTTTACTTATACCAGACTCACCAAAAGCAGTATTTTTAGATTTATCCAACTATTCTGCGCTTTGTTTCTTTTAGCGTTCTGATCCTCAGTCGGTAAAAATGGATCGGTTTGTTGTCCGTCCGTCTGTCTGTTTATCTGTGTGTCTGGCACAATGTTAAGAAAGATTATTCTCAGAAATGAGTAGATGTATCAAGTTATAATTTATGTCACATACTAAGGTCTACGGCACCTGTAATAGTCTGTGGGATGCTTGCCGTTGACCTAGAACTGTGAAATTTGGCAAGACGCAAAGTTTCACACTAAAAGAAAAGGAAAAATTTTAGTACTTTCAACATTGCAGCCCAGTCAGCAACCGTGATAATCTATGTATAAGAAACTATCATCCTCGACTGCGGTAATGAAACCAATCTTTAAGTAGGTTTCACCCCAAGTAATTGAGCCTTCTTGAGAAGATAAACCTGATTCTATAATATGACTACGAGGGCACTGTTTAGAAATAAAACTAACTTGTTTAGTTCTAGAAATAAATATTATAGAATCAGGTTTATCTTCTGAAGAAGGCTCAATTACTTGGGGTGAAACCTAGGTAAAGGTTACCCCAATCGAGGCTGATAGTTTCTTATACAGGGTGGTCCATTGATAGTGACCGGGCAAAATATCTCACGAAATAAGCATCAAACGAAAAAAACTACAAAGAACGAAACTCGTCTAGCTTGAAGGGGGAAACCAGATGGCGCTATGGTTGGCCTGCTAGACGGCGCTGCCATAGGTTAAACGGATATCAACTGCGTTTTTTCAAATAGGAACTCCCATTTTTTATTATATATTCATGTAGTACCCAAAGATATATGAATGTTTTAGTTGGACCACTTTTTTCGCTTTGTGATAGATGGCGCTCTAATAGTCACAAACGTATAAGTACGTGGTATCACGTAACATTCCGCCAGTGCCGACGACATTTGCCTCGTGAAACATTACCCGTGTTAAAATGGACCGTTTACCAATTGCGGAAAAGGTCGATATCATGTTGATGTACGGCTATTGTGATCAAAATGCCCAACGGGCGTGTGCTATGTATGCTGCTAGGTATCCTGGACGACATCATCCAAGTGTCCGGACCGTTCGCTGGATAGTTACGTTATTTAAGAAAACAGGAAGTGTTCAGCCACATTTGAAACGTCAACCACGACCTGCAACAAATGATGATGCCCAAGTAAGTGTTTTAGCTGCTGTCGCGGCTCAGTGGCAGACAAACTGCGCGAGAATCGGGAATATCAAAAACGTCTGTGTTGAGAATGCTACATCAACATCGACTGCACCGGTACCATATTTCTACGCACTTTGAACGTCGTCTACAGTTCTGCCACTGGGCACAAGAGAGATTACGGTACGATGACAGATTTTTTGCACGCGTTCTACTTAGCGGCGAAGCGTCATTCACCAACAGGGGTAAAGTAAACCGTCATAATATGCACTATTGGGCAACGGAAAATCCGCGATGTCTGCGACAAGTGGAACATCAGCGACCTTCGCGGGTTAGTGTATAGTGCGGCATTATGGGAGGAAGGATAATTGGCCCCCATTTTATCCATGTCAATCTAAATGGTACAATGAATGCCGATTTCCTACGTAATGTTCTACCGATGTTACTGCAAGATGTTTCAGTGCATGACAGAATGGCGATGTACTTCCAACATGATGGATGTCCGACACATAGCTCGCGTGCGGTTGAAGCGGTATTGAATAGCATATTACATGACAGGTGGGTTGGTCGTCGAAGCACCATACCATGGCCCGCACGTTCACCGGATCTGACATCCCCGGATTTCTTTCTGCGGGGAAAGTTGAAGGATATTTGCTATCGTTATCCACCGACAACGCCTGAAAACATGCATCAACGCATTGTCAATGCATGTGCGAACATTACGGACGAACTTTTCGCTGTTGAAAGGCATGTCGTTAAACGTATTGACAAATGCATTGAGATTGACGGACCTGATTTTGAACATTTATTGCATTAATGTGGTATTTATAGGTAATCAAGCTGTAACAGCATGCGTTCTCAGAAATGATAAGTTCACAAAGGTACATGTATCACATTGGAGCAACCGAAATAAAATGTTCAAACGTACCTACGTTCTGTATTTTAATTTAAAAGACCTACCTGTTACCAACTGTTCGTCTAAAATTGTGAGCCATGTGTTTGTGACTATTACAGCGCCATCTATCACAAAACGAAAAAAGTGGTCCAACTAGAACATTCATATTTCTTTACGTACTACACGAATATGTAATAAAAATGGGGGTTCCTGTTTAAAAAAAAAACGCAGTTGATATCCGTTTGACCTATGGCAGCGCCATCTAGCGGGCCAACCATAGAGCCATCTGGTTTCCCCCTTCAAGCTAGACAAGTTTCGTTCTTTGTAGTTTTTTCGTTTGACGCTTATTTCGTGAGATATTTGGCCCGGTCACGATATATGGACCACCCTGTATATTAAAGGAAAAAATCTGAAAATCGTTAATTTGTACTTATACCTCACGAAAAAACATCTTTTCCGTCATTTGTTATCCGTCTCTCTGTCTGTCCGTCTGTTACAATTAATTTTTCTCGGAAACGGGTAGACGTATCAAGTGCGCATTCATGTCACGTACTACGGTGTATAGTACTTTGACGGTGTAAGCAATTTAAGCTCCTAAGTCCATGCAGTCAAAAGTTATGGCCATTTATGTCACATATTTTGATACTCGAAACTCACCAGAAGCTATACGGTACTTGGAAGTAGCGTAGTTTTACAGTACAAAAACGAAAAGAAAAGAGAACTGTAAATTTATAACTATACCACACGAAAAAAAATCTATTTTAGCATTTGTCAATTTGTACGTCTGTTAAGAGCTCCTTCGCAGGAACTACAATAGCAAATGCGAAATTACGCAAAAAATATAAACCTAAGTTTAAGATTGAAACACTATCGAAACTCTTGGAATTACTGCGACCGATATCTTGCCAATACTAATCTCGATAACACAAAAAAAATTTTTTTTTCGAGATTCTCCATTCCCAGGATGTGTATATAGCCACATCGGTCGCATGAAACTACAGTGTAAAAACTAATCACACACTTATTAAACCACAGACTGTTTTGTGCAACCGATGTGACTATATACACATCCTGTAATAAAATAACGTACGGTTGCTGGATATCAGCCAATAAATATGTTTAAAATTTCATGGATGAACTATGTATATACATAATTAAATTCGTATGGAATTTTTTTTTTAGTCGTCAGTCTTTAGCAGTAGAACTTGTATCCCACGTCCTAAATTATTTGTTTGATGTATTGCAATTTCCATCTCCCCCTGCACTTTTCAATCTCTACAACTCCCTCTAATACCACGGAAGTTATTCCCCGATGTCTTATCAGATGTCCTATCACCCAGCCCCTTCTTGCCAGTGCTTTCCATATTTTCCTTTATTCACCGATTAGCCGAAAAACCTCTTCAGTCCTTATGTTATCAGACCACCTAATTTTCAACATCCTTCTATAATACCACGCGTCAAATGCTTCGATTTGCCTTTTTTCCGATTTTTCCACAGTCCGTGATTCAGTGCTTTGTTCCTTATATTTCTTCCTCATATTAAGGCAAATGTTTCATACTAGCAAACATCTATTGGCCAGAAATGCTGTCTTTGCCTGTGCTGGTCTGCTTTTTGTCCTTGTTTCGTCCGTCGTGTGCTAAGGCATCAAAACTCCCTAACTTCGTCTACTTCGCCGTCTCCAATTTTTATGTTAATTTTATCACTAATTTCATTTCTCCTATTTGTCATTATTTCTTTCTTTCTTCGGTTTACTATCACTCTTTAGCATGTGCATAGCCATTAAACAGATTCGACAATTATTCCCACTTTCACCGAGTATAGTAATGTCATCAGTGAATCTTAATACTGACAGCCTCTCACCCTGAATTTTTATCCCACCCTTGAATCTTTCTTTATTTTCCGTCGTTGCTTTTTGGTTGTGTAGATGGAAGAGTATTGGTGAAAGCCCTTGTCTTCCACCCTTTTTTATCTGGGAACTTCTTTCTTTCTCTTCCATTTTTGGTCGCCTGTTCTTACAGCAAAATTAATATAAATTTCCTGATCAATTTTTGAACAAAATAAATAATTGTCCATACTACTAAAACATATTTAACCGTTTTGAGGAAGTAAATAACACCAGATACTAGCAAAACATACGTAAACTCTCTGATAACTGAGCACAGGATATCCGATATGGCTAACACTGTACAGGTATTTTTCAGACACATGTACCAACACAACAACGAAAAAAATTATTTGATTACAAATGAATGTTTAACATACTACGTTTTTAAGTCAAAATTAAAAATGTAAAATAATACCTCCTAGCCCCATGCAGATTCCTATCCCCATACACATAGTGCTCAAAATTTGTCATTGAGAAGTTTTAATAGCTATGAAAATACTTGTAAGATTCAAAACGAAAAATGTGGGGCGCATGGAACAGAAAATATTATGTAGCGTAACAGTAAGGAAGGCATCAGTTATATATTGAGTACACCCGAATGTTTTCGTTTTAAATTTTCCATAGCTATAAAAAATTTACAATCACAAATTTTCAGGACTATCCGTATGGCGCTATGAACCTAAATGGGACTAGGAGAAATTGTTTTACACTTTTTAGTCCAATTTAAAAATGTGGTACCTTAAAATTTCGCTTTTAATAAATTATTATTTTCTGCTTTTCAGTTCTGTGAGAGTGAAATTATTCAATGGATTGCAGGCATTTCGATTAGGTTACAACAAAGAATGTGATAAATTTCAGGTTTGTTTCAGTCTCTCTTCACCTGACTCTAGCGATATATTGCTTCATCCTTCATATGACCCTCAATAAAATTGTGAATGTAAAAATTAGAGAATCGAGGTCACAAGGAGGCTTACTAGAAATCGGTCTTTCCAAAAGCCATTCGCAACTGGCACAGCAAAAGGGGAAAATGGCTATGGTACACAAGGTACCCTTCGTCACACACCAAGACAAGTAAGTGAGTTAATACTGTCTCTTCATCCAGTTCCGAGCTATGTTCAAAGTTTCAAATCTGTAGCTCATTAGGGAATGACAGTAGTAAACAAAGTACCCTCCGCCCCACACCAGACTTGAAAGCACGTTAACATTACATTGTCACCCAGTTTTGAAATACGTTTAAAATTTAAGTCTCTTGCTCGTTGGGAAATTAGTTTAAAAAAATAACAGGAAAATTTGTATACAGATAGGAAAGCAATAGCCTGCTTCTCTTACCGCCCGTCCCTGCTCAACTGTGCCAGTCCACTCGTGTGCTACCTGGAACACATTCTCATACTACCTGCACAACATGCTGACCCTACAGGGCAGACAAGATGTCAGGCATTGCAAACCTTTTTCACCGTCAACCCCACACCTACCAAACATACTGACAAGAAAGCGAGTTAATATACATTCTCATTCAGATCTGAGGAATGTTCAGAATTTCAAGTCTCTAGCTGATCCGGAAGTTAGTTTAAAATCAATTGGAAAATTTGTACCAAATTGACAAGAAAGCAACCTAATAATAATAAAACAGACAGGTTCAAGTAGGAGTCGCGCTCTGAGGCCTTTGTTCAAACTTAATTATGATTGTAGACAGTAATACACTACTGTCCGTTAAAATTGCTGCACCAAGAAGAAATGCAGATGATAAACGGGTATTCATTGGACAAATATAGTATACTAGAACTGACATATGATTATATTTTCACGCAATTTGGGTGAATAGATCCTGAGAAATCAGTACCTCTTGCCGTAATAACGGCCTTGATACGCCTGGGCATTGAGTCAAACAGAGCTTTGATGGCGTATACAGGTACAGCTGCCCCTGCAGCTTCAACACGATACCACAGTTCATCAAGAGTAGTGACTGGCGTATTGTGACGAACCAGTTGCATGGCCACCATTGACCAGACGTTTTCAATTGGTGAGAGATCTGGAGAATGTGCTGGCCAGGGCAGCAGTCGAACATTTTCTGTATCCAGAAAGGCCCTTACAGGACCTGCAACATGCGGCCGTGCATTATCCTGCTGAAATGTAGGGTTTCGCAGGGATCGAATGAAGGGTAGAGCCACGGGTCGTAACACATCTGAAATGTAAAGTCCACTGTTCAAAGTGCCGTCATACGAACAAAAGGTGACCGAGACGTGTAACCAATGGTACCCCATACCATCACGCCAGATGGTACGCCAGTATGGCGATGACGAATACAAGCTTCCAATGTGCGTTTACCACGATGTCACCAAACACGGATGCGACCACCATGAGACATCATTGCAACGTCTCACCAGGCAACTCCGGCCAACTACTGTTTGTGTATGAGAAATCGGTTTGAAACTTTCCTCATGTCAGCACGGTGAAGGTGTCGCCACCGGCGCCAACCTTGTGTGAATGCTCTGAAAAGCTAGGTCATTTGCATATCACAGCATCTTCTTCCTGTCGGTTAAATTTCGCGTCTGTAGCACGTCATCTTCGTGGTGTAGCAATTTTAATGGCCAGTAGTGTAGTTCTAAGTTCTAGGGGACTGATGACCTCAGATGTTAAGCGCCATAGTACTGAAACCTTCCCGTCTCCTCTATACCTCTTTTGTTATTGATAACCTTCCCTTTTACAATAACCTATGTAACCTTCCCTTAGGATTTCTATCTCTTGCTTAATAATAACAAATGAAATCTTCCCTTTTAAATTTATTCTCTTTCTCAGTCTTCGCATACAAATTTAATAGCTGCTTATTAAAAGTGATTTTCTGATTATTTCGACGAAACATAGAATGTGTCGTCGTCGTGGCCCTCAGTCGTTATCTGCAATAACCGAAAACTGTTCCTTACCTTTTTTTTACTGTTACTGGATCGCCATCTGACTGCTACATCGAACTCCGACATGAATATACTTACTCTGTTTTACTATACTCTATTAACTGCTGGTGGGCTGTCATAATAAGTGACTGTATTTATTACCAAAGCTGACGTTATTCTTTATTAGCAAAGCTGACGTTATTCTTTAATTAATTTGACTGAAGTTACGTAATTCATAGTTACACTTTTTCTTGACAACAATAAAATTTTTGCAAAGTTTTATGTTGATGGTTTTTGGGATGGATTATAATCAGTAATGCAACATTGCTGGCAAAAATTAATTATAAAACGCTTCAAATATTTACTGATGGTAATGAATGACTTTACAAACGTTTAAATGGGACTTACTTTTTACAATAATCTTACAACTAGCATTGCGCAAACATATCTTCAGTAGTCTTGAGTTTCGCAAAGAAAATAATTCAATAATATTAGTTCCTCTTATTATAATAGTTAGCTGATGTCTCCGTACATCCGTTTATAATCTCTTCTAAATCATAGCTAGTGGCTGGCAGGCACACCGCTCCTCTCAACCTCTCGCTTCAGACCTGCTACCGACTCGCTTCACTTCTCGCTTACTAATGACTTCCTACGAACGCTAAAGTGTGGTCTCTTCCGCCAACAATGCTTTCTGGTGCAGACAATCCCTGCTATCATTACAAAATGTATCAATGCGCAGTTTTTCCCACTCTTTCGTTAAAATGTAACCATACGCGGTCTCTCCCGCCCTTTTTAAAATTAGATCAATTTGCGGTCTCTCTTGTCAACAATACTTTGGTGCAGACATTCCCTGCTACCACAATTATTTCCAACATGACAAATATTAATTATTCCTACTTAATCCTATCAACAAAATATAAACGCATTTCATAAATTGCGATTTGACAATAGACAATAGAAATATACACGTCTTACATAACCCTCCACTGGGTTTCCTTAAAATTTTCCTACAAGAATATTTTCTAGTTCTGTGAGTTCTGCGTCGACTTTTGCTATACTGTCTCCAGCCTTGCGTGTAATTGTCTCTAATACATTATACTCGTGTTCCTCTGCCATGTCGTTATTATGTGTATTCGTGTATAGTGTGAGATAACAATCGTTATCTTTAGAATCTGCAATAATCTCGATCCTGTGCGTATTTTGTTCTTCTGAGGATACTGTATTTTGAAATCTCACTACCACTTCACTGTCTTCCTTCTGCAATGTTAGGTATGACGATTTGAAGTCAATCTTTGCGTCGTACTGTACTAGAAAAATCATTCCTAATATTATATCAGTTGTTAAATGTGGAACTATCCAACAACTGCTGTGGAAAGTTTGCCCTGCAAAAATAAACGTTAATTGTGTCTGTCTTTTGACTTTAATGATTTTTCATGGAAATGCTCCCTTAACTTTAGTTTTGTGTAACGGGAATACTGGGTAATCATTATCACTGTTGCATCTGTTAAATGTGTCTTCGTTAATTATGCACATTGGTGAGCCTGAATCAATTATTGCTAAAATATTTTGTGACTTTAAATTTATCTGGATTATTGGGTGGCATATAGTTTTCTGCATGATCGGTTTTTCTTGTAACAATGTGTCTCGCACGTCGTCGAATGTAATGGCATTCTCTATCGTTATCTTTTCTCTGTCCTTATCCATAGTGTCGTCATTTAGAGATTCATCACAGGCTATCTCTAGTCATAAATGTTCTGACATTTCATTTTCTGTTGGGGAGTGTTGTGTGTTTTCTATGAGCTGTACTCTTCTACCGTTTTGATTATTAGCGGTAGGTGGCGGATGAAATTTTGTGTCTGGTACATTCATACGATAACTTGGTTGTCGTGTACTGTTTGAATTTCTATGAAAATTATCATTGTAGAATGTCCCTTGCGGTCGGTGTTAGTTTTCTCTCCTTCTGCCGTCATAACTGTGGTTACACGGCAAGGCACGCGTGTTTCTCTGAAAAGGCTGTCTTTGTTCGTTTTGTGTATTTTGCGGCTGACCCATGTGATTGTTTGCACCTGTCGCCTTTTCTTGGCGATGAGTCATGTGAAAGTTCGACCGGTTCGGCATTTCCTGTCGTATATGTGTCGTGTTATTTGGATGGCTTTGTTGTTGTCTTGAATTCTATTGTACAGTGTTATTATACTGCTGTTCATTGAATTCCTGGGTGTATTCTCGATTAAAGTTTTCATTTTCGCTGCGAAAGCGTTTATTATGATTGTTATTGCCAAATCGAGTTTGCTCAAAATTATTATTGTTTGTCTGGTTTGCATTATGTCGTGAAAAGTTCTTATTAACAAACGCATAATCTGCCTGGTGTACCTCTAGTAATTGCAGGATGTCTCTAAATGCGTACAGGCTGTCCTTTTCCTGGCCTGCTAATAATGACACTTTCAGTGTTCTGGGGAGTTTTGTAATACACAGCTGTATTAATGCGGATTGACTGTATGGATCATTGAGGTATTGGTTTTGTTCAACCATATACTCGAAAAATTGTGTGATTGTTGGGAAAGTAGAATTCTCGAAATTGGGTAGACTAATTAGCAGACCACAAGCATTTCCTTTCAGTGAGAACGTTTAGAACATTTAAAAACGACAGGACGCAAATACAGCCACTGGACTGGATCCAACAATTCAATGTGGCACTCCCACCATCATGGCCAGGTCAACATAAGCTAGAATTTATTATTTGTTTTCGCGAAGGGGAACCAGCGAGAAGAATGCGACCAATTGCTCGACAGTGTTTTTCAGTAGAAGCATTCCAGGAAGCATTTCTAGCAGCATATTGGTCAGATACCACACATCTCTTGTAAATCGTAGCTTGTGGCTGGCAGGCACACCGCTACTTTCAGCCTCTCGCTTCAGACCTGCTACCGACTCGCTTCACTTCTCGCTTACTACTGACTTCCTACGAACGCTAAAGTGCGGTCTCTCCTGCCAACAATGCTTTCTGGTGCAGACAATCCCTGCTACCATTACAAAATGTATCAATGCGCGGTCTTTCCCGCTCTTTTCTTAAAATGTATCCATACGCGATCTCTCCCGCCCTTTTTAAAATTATATCAATTTGCGGTCTCTCTTGACAACAATACTTTGGTGCAGACATTCCCTGCTACCACAATTATTTCCAACATGACAAATATTAATTATCCCTACTTAATCCTATTAATAAAATATAAACATATTTCATAAATTGTGATTTGACAATAGACAATAGAAATATACACGTCTTACAGTACTAAGAGCCATCTGAACCATTTGAGCACTCCGCTGGTAACAGTACGTGGATGATGGGGAGGTTATTGATGCGGCAAGATGTTGACACCGACGTCGACCAGTGGAGTGATTCCACGTGGGCATACAGGCTTGGCTCTGAGCACTATGGTTCTCAACATCTGAGGTCATCAGTCCCCTAGAACTTAGAACTACTTAAACCCAACTAACCTAAGAACATCACGCACATCCATGCCCGAGGCAGGATTCGAACCTGCGACAGTAGCGCTCGCGCGGTTCCAGACTGAAGCGCCTAGAACCGCTCGGCCACACCGGCCGGCTCATACAGGTCGTGATGACTGGGTGTTGTGTGCTGTCCTTAGGTTAGTTAGGTTTAAGTAGTTGTAAGTTCTAGGGGACTGATGACCATAGATGTTAAGTCCCATAGTGCTCAGAGCCATTTGAACAACTTTTTGGCTCATACAGTAATGTGGTAAGAAGTAATTTGTCGTAAGATGATCAAATTGAACGGAGAGTGTGTTGAAGGATACGATTTTGTAGCCAAAAGAGTGGGCAATAATACGGTGTATTGGAATCCTGAATAAAACCAATCTGCTCTCAGAGAAAAAACGTACTGCATTACTTGTTGAACGTCCGGCGTAATTAAAATTTGATGACTGTTCCTCGTAGTAGATCGTCTGTAGCGTAACGAATGTTGGCAGCACGTTCGGTGCAAGTAAATATCAGTTACACGAAATTACAGACGAGATCTTGGTCAGTGGTTCTGTTTTGGTTCTGTTTTTAGGTCCACCATCGCACTGAACGGCGAGGAATGTCGACAAACTGCGCAACGGCTTCTCCAAATGTTTGGCGTTATTTGAGTTTCATTCAATCAGGCTGGCAAAGGCTATCCATTACCAATTCAGGAAACTTAAACTGCCCACATCATTATTCTGTTTTGGCAGCGCTACGGGCGCTTAAACAACGCCATTTTCCGCGGTAGCGACCTCGCTCTCCCCTCTTTCTCTCGTCACCACTTCCACCTTTTCTCTCCCTCTTCCCCCACAGCGTACGTCCAGTCGCTCCATCCCTTTCTCTTCCCTCCCACTCCGCTCGTCGGTGTACGTGTGTGTGTGTGTGTGTGTGTGTGTGTGTTGGTGGCGCGGGGTGTACGTGTGTGTATTCATGCGCTGTAATGCTATACACTTATAAAATAGATTGAAGATACGTATAAACAAGCAGTGTTTATTTAATAGTGGTGTGTTAATATTGTTAAAACAAATAATCCACTTGATGAACGCGAACCGGACCCGTCAATTGGCACAGCGAAACGGACAGCCGGGGGAGAGGGGGGAGGGAGAGAGGGCAGGCTAGGTGCAAACGTCGAAGGGTACGGCCGGCCGGTTATTGTGCTAATTACAAATCAGCCACGGCGAGCGGACTTTGTCAACAAATAAATATTACAGTGCGCCAAACAGCATTCGGCGCGCGGCGGCGTCTCGGGCGCGTGTCAATATTTCAGCAGCGGCGGCGGCTACAGCCCGGCCAGCGGCTAGTAGCTAGCGGTGGCGCTCGGCCAGTGGCCGGCCGCTTCCGCGCCGTGGCGGGCGAGTCACCCGCCAATCACGGGGTGCGCGGAGCGGCGCGGCGCGGACTGTGGACACGCCAGAGTAAACGCTTCCTTGCTCTTGTGCCGGCGTTTTGCTTGCGCGCTTGTCGCTGTTGACCGGGACGCGTGTGCTGTGGACCTGCGCTGATTAATGCCGCACAGCGCAGCGCTGCAGCCGGGGTCTTGAAAGGCAGCGCCGGACCGCCGCGCACTGCGCGCTGCCGCCGGCTGCAGATATTGCCAGCAGGCTCGCTTCTTGTACCGCTGTGTGGACGCCCAGTCACAGTCTAAACACAGCTCTGGTACACTATCGATAGAGGCCAGGGTGTATAACCAAACAGCTCTGTATTTAAAATAATTGTTTTTAGAACACGTGTGGATAAAAATCCTACGTCAATAACGCCAATTTTTCTTACTCATAAAGAGCCGTCTTCAGATCAGTCTAAAATGTTTTTCAGTTTCACTGCGTGACAATCATTACACATCATTGTATTTTTAGAGCTGTTGTTGTTGTTGTTCTCTTCAGGTCAGAGACTGGTTGGATGCAGCTCTCCATGCTACTCTACCCTGTGCAAGCTTCTTCATCTCCCAGTACAGCAGCTGTACCTGTACACGCCATCCAAGCTCTGTTTGACTCAATGCCCTGGCGAATCAGGGCCGTTATTACGGCCGGAGGTGGTTGTTCTGGGTACTGATTTCTCAGGAACTATCGACCCAAATTGCGTGAAAATGTAATCACATGGCCGGCCGGGGAGGCCGAGCGGTTCTAGGCGCTTCAGTCTCGAACCGCGCGACCGCTACGGTCGCTGGTTCGAATCCTGCCTTGGGCATGGGTGTGTGTGATGTCCTAGTTAGGTTTAAGTAGTTCTCAGTTCTAGGGGACTGGTGACTTCAGACGTTAAGTCCCATAGTGCTCAGAGCCATTTTTATTTTTTGTAATCACATGTCAGTTCCAGTATGATATATTTGTCCAATGAATACCCGTTTATCATCTGCATTTCTTCGTGGTGTAGCAATTTTAATGGCCAGTAGTGTAATTAAACCTAACTAACCTAAGGACATCACACACATCCACGCCCGGGGCAGGATTTGAACCTGCGACCGTAGCAGTCGTGCGGTTCCGGACTGAAGTCCCTAGAACCTCTCGGCCATTCTGCCCGGCCAGACACGCTTGCGCGACTTTGTTGCGAAGTTGACAAACATGTCGCTCAACGACTCACCGCGCTTTTGTTTACTTCAGTTGTCCGTAGACACTTCGCAAGCGCCTACGAATATTTGTGATGCTCCGGTTTTCGACTAAAAAAACTCAGTGAGTGGTCTCTGCTTAGAAAGCACCTCTGTTATAGATGCCATTTCGAAGGCTACTTGTAGCTCCGCCACCTATTAGGACTTCGTGAAACTATGGGGGCTGAAGCGGTAATATGAGACGATGTCGCATAACAAATTCCGCGTTTTTTCAACTGAAACTGTTCGAGATAAAAAATGTGTTCCATTACCTGCTGAACGCCCCTCGTATACCCTCTAAAAAATAAACATGGTACACGTCAAAATCTCTGCGCCTCGGTGCTGTAGGACGCCGCTAGATGATAAGAGAATAGAAACAGAACAAGACCAGATTTAGATATACATCTGTACTTCTCAAGCCGTCTTACGGCGTGCGGTGGGAGGGTACTTTGTGTTGCCCGTTTTCCTGTTTCAGTCATGAATGGTTCGCAGGAAGGATGACTGCTGGTAAGGCTACGCGTGAGCTTGAATTTTTCTAACTTGACATTTATAGTCTTTCCGCTAGGTATACGTAGGAGGAAGCAATGTTTTCCTTGATTCTTCCAATGACGTACACTCTCGAAACCTTAATAGCAAACTGCACCGTGATGCGGAACACCTCTCTTGCATTGTCTGCCACTGGAGTTGTCTGAGTAGCTCCGCGATGCTTTCACGCTTACTAAATGAGCCTGTAACGAAACGTGCTGCCTTCTTTGAGTTCTACCTGGTGTGGATCCCAAACTGACGAGCAATATACACGTTACAGCGATATATTCCGATAAAATTGTCTCGGGCTTCCAGCAGCGTCAAGTGGTTTAAAATCCACGAGCTTTCGGCCGAGTGCCCCTCAGGTATTGTCAAGTGGTGAAAAAATGGTTCAAATGGCTCTGAGCACTATGGGACTTAACATCTGAGGTCATCAGTCCCCGAGACTTAGAACTACTTAAACCTAACTAACCTAAGCACATCACACACATCAATGCCCGAGGCAGGATTCACACCGGCAACCATATCAGCCGTGTGGTTCCGGACTGAAGCGCCTAGAACCGCTCGGTCACAGCGGCCGGCTGTCAAGTGGTGAGTAACGCATGTTCGCTGCTGCCGTTCTTATACAGCCCCACTGCCTTCAGTGACATCACTGGTGCTCGGTCCAGCACCATATATGGTAATATTTTCGTTGCGTTTCAACCTTCCGATGGCTGTGCTAAGCAGCAGACCGCCATCTTTATTGAGGATGTTGCCAAGAAATTTATCTCGATCGCTTCTTTTGTGACGCCGTCCCAGAAACTATTAGTCCATGTCTCGGAAAATGCAGTAGTGTCTCCTAGAGCGTGTTCTGCTACCGCTGATTTCTCAAGACATCGTGGGCGAAAACATCTCTCGTGTTCCATACGTCGTTGTTCAGTAGTACGAACAGTCTGTCCGACATAAGACTGTCCACAACCACGAGGTGTTTTATGAGCTCCTGGAGTTCTGAGACCTACATCGTATTTCAAAGGCTCGAGCTATAGCCAACCAGCTTATGGATGACTTTGAGGACGTTGCCCTGGACACTGCTACTGCACAGCCTAGTTGCCCTGTATCATTACGTGAAAAGCTGGGAGAATTCTTGGACCACATCAGCAGAACCCTTTACATCAAGCTCACGATGGAGGTTTGTTGCCTTTTCTTGACGTCCTCGTCCGTCTTAAAGAAAATGAGTGTCTCAGCGGCAGAGGTTACCGGAAACTCACCCACACGGACCGCTAGCTGTATGCTACAAGCTATCATCACCTTTCTCAGAAAAGTTCTCTTTTAAGGATCTTAGTGCACCCAACGGAAGCCGTTTGAGACACTGAAAGCCTTCCGAAGGAACTGAGCCACTTACGAAAATCATTCAAAGAAAAACAATACCGCCAGATTCTGCAAGCCATCTTGCTGAAGAAACGTGAGCAGGTAGCCCCCGAGGGGATACGAAGAAGCTTGCGTTTTTACCGTTCTGTGGCTCAATAACAGGAAAGAGTAGCCGGGTCCTAAATAGGCATACAATCGACTGTGTCTTCAGTGCTCCAGCAAAAATGCGACAGCTAATGAGGTCTGTGAAAGGCGACATACTTCTCGGAACGCCAGGAGTCTACAAAATACCGTGTGAATGTGGGCGATTTTATGTTGGACAGGCTGTTCGTTCTATTGAACAGCGCCATATAGAACACGAGTGATGTTTTCGTCTACGTTATGCTGAGAAATCAGCAGTAGAGGAACGTGTTCTAGAAGATGGACACCGCATTGCATTTACGGAAACATCTGTTATTACATGGATTAATAGTTTCTGGGACAGCGTCATAAAAAAAGCGATCGAGATAAAAATTTCCGACAACACGCTCAATAAAGACGGCGGTCTGCAGTTAATACACTTGGAACCCGATCATCAGAAGGCTGAAGCGGGCGCGGCAAGCGCGCAAGGAAAATATCACCATATATACGTAGCTCTTGAGCAAGCACCACCGACGTCACTGAAAGCAGCGCGGCTATATAAGGACGCAAGCACACACACAAACGCACCGCTTGGCAATGGCAGCGGAGCACTCGGCCGAAAGCTCGTGGATTTTAAACCACTTGACGCGCCTGGAAGACCAAGAGAATTTTATCGATATTCACCCGCTTTGCAAGAGGACTACATTTCCTGAGGATTCTTCTAAGGAATCTCAGAATGGTATCTGCCTTACCTGCTATTAGTTCTGTGTGGTCGTTCCACTTGTAAATCGCTCAGTATGCTTGCTTCTTGATATCTCACGGACGTGATTGCTCCCAGTGACTGTTTTGCAATCGTGTAATGACACAATAATTCCACTTTCAATGTATACGCAGTACGTTTGTTTATGCTGAGGATCAATTGCCATTCCCCGCACCAAGTGTCGATGCTCTGCTGATCTTCCTGCATTTTCTAGTGGTGCGACTTCTCTTTATACTGCGTGTTTCCGTAAGAGCGCACAAAAATTTAACAGGACATAGGGGATGCTCCACTGAATGATTTGAGGTAGGGAACCTAGGGTCGGAGAAGCTAGCTTAAGGAGATAGTAGGACTAAAATCACATTATTGTGTACTTTTTTATTAACATTAGTTACCGTTAACTGCAGATACCATCCTTGACACAGTGAACGTATTTCTACTATATCTTACAAAATGTGCTGAAACTGATGGCCACCAATCTCAGTGCAAGGATGACATCGAGGAAGAAGATTCTGACGCACCCTGACAAATATCCCTGGTGTTTTTCGAATCATGTCACAGACAGCTACAATTCTAGCAACCAATTCCACATCCTCACTGAAAATAATCAAGGGGGTTCGGGTCAGGTGACGTCGCAGACCATGGAAAAGGACCTCCCCTTCCAACAATCCAGCGACCGGGATATACAGCATTCAGATGGTTGCGGACATCAGCACTGAAGTGAGGCTGTATCCACATCCTCTCACCGGCAGCCAATGGTACGTCCTCCAACAACTCCGGCAGAAATCTTTGCACGAAGTTCAAATAAACAAAACCTGCATCATGACTCCCTGGTTATCAGGCTCGTCCTCCTAGTTTCCTTGCGGGAAATAAAGAATGTACATGTAAATAAACTGCAAAGTACGTGTAAACTTGTACGCATGTTAGTTGTAAATAACGTTGGAAAACAGTAATGCTAGACAAAGCGGTACACAAGTTTACTTCCGTATCTTCTTAAGCTGGCTTCTCTGACCCCAGGTTCCCTGCCCCAAACTGTTCATTGGAGCATACTGTATGCTCTGTTACTTTTTTGCACGCTCTTGCGGAAACACACTGTATAACAGCATCATCGGCGAAAAGCCTCATGCAACTTCTGACGTTCAGCTAGGTCTTTTATATATATTTTGTGAAAACTAATCGTCCTACAACACTCCTTAATGTCATATGCAAAGTTACTTTTAAGTTTGGAGAGTCCTTTGAAAATGAGATGCTGCGTTTTGTTTACTAGAAACTCTTCAATTCAGTCACATAGTTCGTCTGATATTACATACGCTCGTATTTTGTTTACGAGCAGCAGTGCGGAACTGTATCTCATGCTCTCCGAAGACAAGAAACATGGTAGTAGCCTGTGCGCCTCTGTCTACTGCTTCCTGGGTCTCGCGGACGAAGATAGCGAATTGGGTTTCCGACTATCTCTGCGTTCGGAATCCAAGTTGTTTCCTACAGAACAGACTTTCCGTCTATAGCATTTCCAAAATTCTACAACAGACCGACGTCAGACTTTCAGGCAGTTCATTGATACACTGGAGTATCGCGCAGTAATTGGTTTTTGACAATAACGGGAATGCTGCAGCCATTGCACCCTAATCTAGATGAATTTCTTAGCCGGCGGAAGGAACTAACATTTCGTTCCACACATAACGTTGTTTTGAAAACGCAGTCATTTCCGGAAAACATTTTTCGAAATGAAACCAATGGATTGTAGCTGAAACTAAGTCTTTAATTGTTTATATCGTTTAAACACTAACCTACAGAATTTTCCCTGGCAAAGACATCTCAGGCTTAACCTTTTCATTTATTACCCACAATATACAAGCCCAACGCAATATGACTGCTATACAGTGACAAAATGACTTCCAATAATTAACACAAAAGAATGGCCCTGAATTGCAAGAAATCCTAACAATAATAAAAATCCAAAAATATGAAATTAAAGAAATAGGACACTACCTTCAACTCAGTTAATTGCCTAAACTCATTTCAATCACGAACCCCATTTTATTTTTACAAGTCACTTACCTCACAGAAAATCTTCATAACACGAACTACAGCAATTACAGCAAGCAGAAATGTTCAAACCAAAAGGAAGTTTCCGAAATTGATAACAAACGCCGAAACAAAGAAAAGCCTTATATTTTCTACATTCTGGATGAAGTTCAACATGATAAAAGCTGGATCTGAGATCAATAGAAGACAACACTTTTACGCCATTTATATTTTGAAGAAGTGCTTCCAACGTTTGCGCCCCGTCTGTTTCAGGAATGATTATGGTATTTATTTATCTGGAATCTAAGACAAGTCTGATCGATCCGTTTTTCTTCTCAACAACATGTAATGGATTATTATATGAGCTTACCGCTGGTTCAATAATGCCCTTGTCAATCACAGATTGTATTTCCGTTCTAACATGGTCCCTGTAATGTGCCGGAATTAGGTATGGTCTGATGCAAAACTTTGTGTGCTCACGATTACGAATGTGTACTTAAATACTTTAATTGTTCCAGTTTTAAGAGTAAAAGCTGTGGAATGCAAGTGTAAGATATCAGAAAGGTCCTGCGTATCAGTGTCATTACAATTCTCAATTGTTTGAATTTTTTCTGAATTAAAACGTTAGTATCTAATACGTCATCAATATCATCCCTGTCGGTAGTTGCAAAGTAATCATTAGTGTCAAATTCCGTCGAAAATTCCTGACAGTGATCGGACAAAATGTAAAACCGATTGATTTCCTCGTCGTGGTTAGGAAGCCAATCTTCAAATTTCAAAGCTGTTGATTTACCTTCTTTTTCTAAACTGATTTCAGCGTCGTGAAAGTTTAAAATTGTATTATAACCATTCAAAAATCTGCACCTAATATAATCTCCGTCAACAATAATGGAACAATAAGAAAATTCATAATAAATCTGTGGCTTTGACAAAAGAATTCTAAGTTAGTTTGTGGGTGTACCTCTACACTTTTTCCAAAAATTGCACCTTGTAATTTGATCTTACGTAAAGGAAGTGTGGGGCAATCGCTCGATTTGTTGCATTTACTGAAAGCTGTTTTAATAATTACCGAAATAGGGCTGCCGGTGTCAAGTACAAGTGTTTTTGAGGAATAAATTTATAGTGACCCTTATTATTAAACGCATTCTACCCATACATGAATAAATCTTTTTTTTTACTATAAAAATACAGCGACCAGCCACTTCTTTTAATGCGTTTTATTTATGCCAATATGCATTTCGGGTTTGCAGCCATCTTCAGCTGGCAAATTACATGAATCTTCAGTTTCTACAGTGGTACAATATCGACAGCAGTTTGGCTGCTGCAGCTGGCCTGTACAAAAGCAACGATTCCAATCATTTACTTCAATTTCGTGCGTTTAAAGTTACGTACTATCAGTTGTTCATTTCACTTACATTTTCCTCTCCTTGCTTTTTCATGGCTTTTCTTCTTTTTTGTAGCAGCACAAACACTTTTTGTCACGTATTTTACACAGGCGCACTGCGTTATCCGCCATGTTGTCGACTGACAGTTTTTGTTCACATACAAGCAGTTTATCTATGGACAGAGTTATATTTTACGAAAGTTTTGAGGCTCTATCTACGCTATTGTTCACTAAACATTGACTTGGGTGATATAAGTATTCTAAGTACGATGTATACAACTTTTTTTTTTGTTACTTAGGCAGTATTGAAGATAATAAACTAACATAACACATTTATACAAAGCAGTAATTCATATATTTCCAATGTAACAAAGATAGAATTAAGATTTTTATGTTGTATATTATTACATGCATTTGTTGGGTTTATATTAGATTATGTTATTTCTTGATTGTGCTTCGTAAGTGGTTTGATAAGTAGAGTGTGGAAGTATTTCAGAAATATTCGGTTTGGTAACATAGTTTGGTCGTTAAGTATGTCAGAAGGGGATGCATGTTTATGTGAATAAGTTTCGATTTCTTCTAGGAGGTTCATTCTTTTTCTTTTGTTGGCTATGTGGAGAACTTGCAGGTTATAGGATATGTCTGTTTAGTAAACAGTATCTTAGCTAGAAGCTCAAAACGTTCGTAAAATATAACTCTGTCCATAGATAAACTGCTTGTATGTGAACAAAAACTGTCAGTCGACAACATGGCGGATAACGCAGTGCGCCTGTGTAAAATACGTGACAAAAAGTGTTTGTGCTGTTTCAAAAAAGAAGAAAAGCCAAGAAAAAACAAGGAGAGGAGAATGTAAGTAAAATAAACAACTGATAGTGCGTAACTTTAAACTCGCGAAATTGAAGTAAATGATTGGAATCGTTGCTTTTGCACAGGCCAGCTGCAGCATCCAAGCTGCTGTCGAGATTGTACCACTGTAGAAACTGAAGATACATGTAGTTTGTCAGCTAAAGATGGCTGCAAACCCGAAATGCGTATTGGCATAAATAGAACGCATTAAAAGAAGTGGCTGGTCGCTGTATTTTTATAGTAAAATATCATTATCCACGGCCACGAAGCTCAACAGTCCAAATAAAATGGACAAATTGTTATTCACGAATAAATCCTCTCAAACAGAAGACGAACAGCAACTTCTGAGTTTCTACCTGTGTAAGTAGCCTGTTTGTAAGTTGGTAGCGCTATGCGTTGTGATGTGAATTACAGGATATGCAGTATTGTTCTGTTTCATGTCATGTTCCTGGAGTAAAATGTCCCTAATGTCCTCCATTTTCACATAATTCGTAGTCATGGCAGCTATGTTGTCAGTTTCATAAGAACGTTTTGTGGCGGCCTGCGGTGCGAGTCATTGCCTATTATCTCTTTGTTGTCGCGCGTCATTACTGGGATTTGGAGGTCCAATTTCTACAATTTCAACTTGTCGAGAGGGCTACGCCCTGTTTGAATCACGCCATTTCTGATGAAGTTCAGATCTGTTGTCATGACTATAACGTCTGTCGTCTTGTCGGCAATCTCTGTAATTTCTTTCTTGTTGATTAGATGGTGGAGAATTTCTTCCAGAATCGTAATTACAAAGTGGACTGTTGCGTCTGAAGTCATTTTGTCTCCCTTGATAATAATTATTCTGGTTCCCGTATTGTCTTTTTCAAATGGTTCAAATGGCTCTAAGAACTATGGGACTTAACAACTGAGGTCGTCAGTCCCATAGACTTAGATCTACTTAAACCTAACTAACGTAAGGACATAACACACATCCATGCCCGAGGCAGGATTCGAACCTGCGACCGTAGCTGCAGCGCGGTTCTGGACTGAAGCGCCTAGAACCGCTCGGCCACAGAGGCCGGCTTGTCTATTTCTACGATGTCTCTGTCATAGTCATTACCACAGAAATATGGCTTTCTCTGTAATTATTGTTATTCTGCCAATGGTTGTGATATGGGTGGCGTCTGTTTTGGTTACGATTTGCGTTATAACAGTAGACTTGTCGTGTACGGTTATTGTTTCTGTCGTCACGAAACTGTGATGGATGTGAGCTGTAACTGTTGGTGTTTTTCTGTTTTCGCGTCATGCGATTGTCCGTGTCGATTTCCAGTTCTTCCAAAAGACCCTGAAAAGCTTCGATATCATCTTTACAACGTCCAGCTTAAGTAATATGTCTGAAGTGTTCCGGCAATTTAATTAAGTTCCGAGGGCTGTGCGCGTTTGCGAGTACTGATTCTTGAGTAACCTATCATCAAAATATTTTACAGGGCTGGAAAATCCAGACTGTTCGAAATGCTTCATCATTATAATACTGTGTTTTACTCGATCTTGTATAACCTGAGACCAATACGCAGAAAGGAAGGCCTGATAAAAATCTACGTCACTGAGACAGTCGCGAATAACCGATCGCATTCTTATAGGTTGTTCTGTTTCTATATAGCCACACATAAATTCTAATCTATGCTCTAATGACCAATTAGGAGGAAAACAATGAGAAAATTGATGGAGCCAAGCTTGTGGATATATGTCATTACTAGAATGTTTTAAATTTATGCGTTGTGATGAAGAGCTTATAGTCAAAGTCATCGTATCGCCGAGTCGTAAATCGATCATTGTTGCGTCGTATCGACGGTTCCATCTCAAGGCTCGGTGCGCCCTGTCGACTCCTTTCAAGATCTCGGAAATACCATGTATTATTACTGTTCGACTTTTCCGTATTTCTAAATGCCTCTTCCCGTGTCGGAGCGCGAGTATCCTCTGAAATATGTAATTCTTGTATCACCTGTGCCAACTGATCTGGTACTTCCCGTATTTCTCTTTTGTGTTGCGTATTAATTTGTTTCTGACTGTTTAAATTTCCTAATATCCACTTACTCCTCTGTGTCAGTAAAGGCTATCGGTCTTGTATCTTTCAACTCATCATCTACCCTCACAGATAAATTTGTTAACTCATCCGAAAGTTCGACTACTTTTTCCGATAATGTGTTGACTTCCTCCTCGTGTTTTTCTGAGCCAGGTTTTAGAGTGTGCTTTTGCGTCGTAATCCTATCTACTGTGTCCTCTAAGTTTTCCTGATTTTTGACAAGATGCGCGATCGTATCGGTAGATGCAACAGAGTCAGTTTTAGTCTGCAAGGTGTCGTGATTTTCGTGTCCGCAGTTGTTTTATTGCTGCTTCCTGGTTCTGCAGTGTGTCTTCATGTCGCGAAAAAATAGTCTGAAAATGCTCACAAATTTGTGTTTTTACATCTTCAGAAATGTTTTGATATTTCGATTCGATTTTGCGTATCTCAGCGGTTAAATCTTCATGTGTTTGTTAAATTTCGTCAGTTATGTCTTAACTTTTGAGAATGTTGCTTCTCTGTTTGATCAAATTTTTCAATTAATTACAATAACAATGCATTAGTGACTGACACATGTTCCTCCATGTTTTTCGTCAGTGCGTTTGCACCGGCAGTATTCGTATTCTGAAAAGCTAAGTGTGTGTGTTGACTTAACTGAGAAAAGTGTATTGATGCAAAACCTGCATCTACGGCTGGCAAATTACGCTCGTAGTCACTGTCATTTCTCTATTTGCTTTGCAGTCTAGTGTTACGCTTTTCACACCCCGTGATTGTAACACTATGTTACACAATTACACACAAAAATATCTGGAAAGCAAAATTAACAAAAATCACTAAAATAGCACTGAATATAATATAAATTTAATTAGTTGCAAAAGCGACTGCGAGATATTTAGTGCAAATCCATATGCATGCCACAGCTACTTTGCTCATGAGAATACAGTGCAAAAATAAGAAACTACAACTGCAAAGGAAATTCCATAGATAAGTTACGCGCTAGCAGTAAACAATAACTAATTTCTAATATGCGCTAATTATACAAACTATAAGGAAATCAGAAGATTCCAGTGAAGTACCCTCGGCTAAGGGTCGACAGGTGAAACTAATGTCTTTAATTATTTTTATCATTTAAAAACCGACCTACAGAATTTTCCCTGACAAAGACAACTCAGACTTAACCTGTTCATTTATTACCCACAATATACAAGCCCAACGCAATCTGACTGCTATACAGTGACAACATGACTTCCAATAATTAACACCAAAGAATGGCCCTGAATTGCAAGAAATGCTAACAATAATAAAAATCCAAAAAATACGAAGTTAAAGAAATATGAAACTACTTCCAACGCAGTTAATTTCCTGAACTCATTTCAGTCACGAACCCCATTTTTATTTTTATAAATCACTTACCTCACAGAAAATCTTCATAACACGAGCTAGAGCAAGCAGCAACTACTGCCAGCTACAGACTCTAACTTCTAGGAGGCATAGGGTTAGCAAATGAAGAATTTTGTTGAAGAGCAAACAATGTATTTAGAAAATTTTATCTTATTCATGTGACATCCAGTTCCAAAAATTATATAGTTGTCAATAATTCCACTGCTCAAACATTACAAATCAAACATAAGTCATCATACATTCCGTTGCGTCTCATTTTACATTGCATGTCCTACCAACACAGAGTCTACACTAAGAAAAAAAACATGTCCATACACTTCTCTATCCACTCGCTAACTGCTAGTCCATCCAACCACAGAATCCCTTGCCGAGGGCTCAGGGCGCTGTCAGCGATATTAATATAGTCTATAGCACTGCCAACATACAAACAGGCTACTTACACAGTACATAGGTAGAAACTCAGAAGTTGCTATTCGTCTTCTGTTTCAGAAGATTTATTCGTATATGGATAGAATGCATTTAATAATAAGGGTCACTATAAATTTATTCCTCAAAAACACTTATAGAAATTTACGAAATATCAGTTGCACGGTGATTCGATTCTTTTCTGTTAATATCAACCTCACAGCTTCTTTCTGCGCAATCTCAATAGTAGTGTAGTCTCGAAGTACGAAGGAATGTTTGGTGTCTTGGATTGGAAAGGAAGAATTTTCTGGTGAACTATCAAAAAATGATTAAAATGGCTCTGAGCGATATGGGACTTAACATCTAACGCCATCAGTCCCCTAGAACTTAGAACTACTTGAACCTAACTAACCTAAGGACATCACACACATCCATGCCCGAGGCAGGATTCGAACCTGCGACCGCAGCAGTCACGCGGTTCCGGACTGAAGCGCCTAGAACCGCTCGGCCACAGAAGCCGGCCGGAGAACAATCACACAAAGCGAAGCAAACATTACCGTCTCAATGTTTCGGCGCTGGAGCCTTTCATTATCGGAAAGAAACAGAAGTCAGTTGCTGTACCATTAATCCGTAATTGTCCTACGCATTCGAGGTCTAAAGGAAAAAAAGAGGGAACTAAAAAAAATAAATAAAATAAAAAATAAAAAACACGCCACGAATGTCATCCGCATCGGGAAAAAAGTGTAAGATGCGTTTAATGTATAGTTTTATCGACACGACTTCAAATAAAGTAGTTATCGACAAATTTAATTCATTAAAAACAGCATCTGGCTGAAGTTTGGCTTAAACTGAATAAGAACTTATGAGAGACACCGTGACTAGTGTTGTTGAATAAGAAATACCATTGTCAGAGAATCAATAGTCAAGATTCTGAGAGCGATGCTTCAGTGGTAGAAAGTCGTTGTAGACTTGTAGGCTTACATGCCAGTAGTACAATATTAATAAGCGTTCAGAATCAGTGTGTAAAATTTGATTAACACCATAAAACATAACTGCTGTTCCCACTGTTGTGCACAACATCAAAGTTAAAAACAACAAATTTGTAACTCCAAGAATTTATGAAATCTTCTTCACTGATAGCAACGCCTTTTAAATTCGCCATACAGGCAAAAATTTTAAAACTAGATTCAGAGAGCTTAGAGAAGTAGCGAGGAAGAATGCAGAAGGCAAGCCTACATTTACTTCTCTTACTTAATTTCAGAACAACACAGTGTCACTAATGTAGCTAGTAGCCTCACCCTTATGCACATCTTTGAGAACATTGAAATCTACAGTTACGTGTACCACAACAATAGCGATATTCTTAACAAACAAAAAAGCCTATAGAGCATTGTTTTTCCAGATGCCGTTTAGAATGTGTTTCATGTATTACAATAAATTTTAACGCCGCTACGTCTCTTTACATAGCAACGAAGGTCCATTTATTGTAAACAGAAGGTGTTTGAACGCAGAGATATCCTTTTTTGCTTGATTCTTTTACTATTTTTGATTCTCAGATCGACTTTTCGTTCATCAGCCCCTCTTAGCGTCATCTGCTGTTCACTGTCGTTTCGTAAATACACTTTGCAGATAAGAGAAACGCAACGACTGATCTGTAGCTGACTGGTGTGTGGCTTGCTGAGTGGGAGTCAAGTGGGGGGGGGGGGAGGGACTATGTTTTAATACGTGTTTTTATTGTGTTCCTAATCAGTCATCTAATTACAATCTGTTTTGCATTTTATTTAACTTTCATTTAACCTTTTCATTTCCCTTCACATATTGAATTATCTGTTCAGTACATTCCCTATCTCTTCATCTTCTCCTTGCAACGACTGATGAGGACAACCCTGAGAACAGTTCTGTGATTGGGTTGTACTCTTCAGAATCAATGCTGACAACAACTGTTCGGGTATACATGCCGACGTCGCAAACGGAAATTGAAGAGAGAGAGAAATTATATAACGATATTGAACGGGTAATTCAATATGCAAAGGGAAATAAAAATTTAGTAGTCGTGGAGTATTGGAATGCGGTTGCAAGGGAAGGAGTAGAAGAAAAGGTTACGGGAGAATATAGACACGATATTATGAATGAGAGAGGAGAAGACTAATTGAGTTCTCCATAAATTTCAGCTAATAATAGCGAATACTCTGTTCAAGATTCACAAGATAAGGAGGTATACTTGGAAAAGACCGGGAGATATGGGAAGATTACAGTTAGATTACATCATTGTCATGCAGGGTTTCCGAAATCAGAAAATCGATTATAAGGAATACCGAGGAGCAGGTATATACTCAGATCACAATTTAGTAGTGATGAAGACTCGGCTGAAGTTTAAGAGACTACGCAGGAGGAATCATTATGGAAAGAAATGTGATACGGAAGTACTAAGAATGAAGGGATACGTATGAAGTTCTCTGACGTTATTGATATTACGATAATCAATATCTCAGTAGGCAGTTCAATTTAAGAGGAATGGACACCTCTAAAACGGATAATCACAGAAGCTGGAAAGAAAAAAAACATACGTACAAGGAAGGTAACTGCCAAGAAACCATGAGTAACAGAAGAAATACTGAAGCTGATCGACGAAAGAAGGAATGACATAAATAGTAAATGCAGGGAAGCTAAGAGGAAACAGATGTGTGAAAAATGTGATGAAATCAAAAAGGAAATCTGTCGGAAGGACTGGCTCAGCATACGAAAAAAAAAAAAATGGTGCGGGTATTTTCTTCAAAACAAATTTATTCTGTTACATACAGTGAAACATATACATATGGACGCAAGGCGCCCATATTTCGAGTGGGACATATTTTGCTAGATTAATAAATTAATTAAAAATAGGCCGGCCGAAGTGGTCGTGCGGTTAAAGGCGCTGCAGTCTGGAACCGCGAGACCGCTACGGTCGCAGGTTCGAATCCTGCCTCGGGCATGGATGTTTGTGATGTCCTTAGGTTAGTTAGGTTTAACTAGTTCTAAGTTCTAGGGGACTAATGACCTCAGCAGTTGAGTCCCATAGTGCTCAGAGCCATTTGCACCATTTGAACCAATTAAAAATAGCTTCAGTTTTTCCATCGAACCAAGGTTTCCTCGAGACTTCCCTTGGCTGTGATAAAAATGCAAGAACTGCTATTCCCCTCCCATATTCCGAGTTCTGAACGCCTCTGCCTCGCTCTCGGCTAGTTCGGATTTGCTTGGAAATAATGGGTTGTATCTCAGACGTCCCACTCTACCTACTCAGTCAGAAAATAAAATGTTTTAAATGAAGACTTACATCATAGTCTTTCACCATAACACTTCAGTACACACCAAGGAAGTCTTTGACTTCACTCTGTTACACACACCAAAAAATTCTTGTTCACATACTGAGCGTTCATTTGTTTCTTAAACATTTGAAAGTAACACCTATTCCCCAGTTCAGCAAGCTTTGCTGGAGGTTTCCTTGATTGTAAAGAAAATGCTGGAACTCCAAAACCCCTCTTGAATATTTGCAGTCGGGAACCACTTCTCCCAGTTCCGGCACTTTGAGGTCTGGTGAAAAGATCGAAGTTCTACATTGGGCTACGATCTCTAACAGACCACCCAATCTCAGGATAGAGAACGAAAAGTAAGTAAGGAAATCTTAAAACACCAATATGCATTGCACGATGGGATAGAGAATGAAAGATCGAAAAGTAAATGCTCGATGGAGATAGGTAGTCTTCAGTACATGTCGATCAAATAATCGACCTTCTGCTGTGATACGTACGAGGATCACTCCAAAAGAAATGCACACTATTTTTGTAAAAATACAGTTTTCATTTTGCATGTGTAAAAGTTTTACAGTGCGTAGATACATCCTTCCCGCTTGTTTTCAAACTTAGTTCAACTTGTTTCCGTGAGTGGCGCCGTCACAGCATGTCTTCAAGATGGCTGCTAAACTTGACGTTCGTCAGAAGCAACGTGCTGTCTAGAATTCCTGTGCTGTGAAAACGAGACAGTTGGAAACAACAAGAGGTTGAAAAAGGTGTATGGATATGCTGCTGTCGATCGCAGTAGAGTTACGTGATGAAAGTGGGCACGGCAATATTGAAGATTGTCCTCGCAGCGGCAGGCCTCGTACTGCACACACTCCAGACAATGTGCAGAGAGTTAACGAATTGGTGACTGCTGATAGACGCATCACAGTGAACGAATTGTCACGCTACGTTGGGACAGGGGAAGGAAGTGTTTGCAGAATACTGGAAATGTTGGGGTTAAAAAAGGTTTGTGCCAGGTGGGTTCCCAGGATGTTGACAGTGGCTCACAAAGAAACAAGAAAAACGGTATGCAGCGCACTTTTGGAACAGTACGAGAATGGTGGAGATTAATTTCTTGGAAGAATTGTGACAGGTGATGAAACATGGCTCCATCATTTTTCACCAGAGACGAAGAGGCAATCAATGGAGTGGCATCATGCAAATTCGCCCAAGAGAAAAAAATTCAAAACCACACTTCTGCTGGAAAAGTTATTGCTATGGTGTTTTTCGATTCCGAAGGACTCTTGCATGTGGACATCATGCCAAGTGGAACTACCATAAATTCTGATGCATATGTGACGACACTGAAGAAACTTCTAGCTCGACTGAGTCGTGTTCGACCACATCGGCAAAAGCAGGGTGTTTTGCTCTTTCACGACAATACACGGCCACATATCAGTCAAAAAACAATGGAAGCGATCACAAAACTCGGATGGACAACACTGAAACACCATCCTTACAGTCCTGACCTGGCTCCATGTGACTATCGTCTCTTTGGGAAACTGAAAGACTCTCTTCGTGGAACAAGGTTTGAAGATGATGACTCCCTTGTGCACGCTGCCAGACAGTGGCTCCAACAGTTTGGTCCAGAATTTTACCGTGCAGGAATACAGGCGCTGCTTGCAAGATGGCGTAAGGCAGTTGAGAGGGATGGAAATTATGTGGAGAAATGAAAATATTGTTCCTAAAGGATGTGTCTACACACTGTAAAAAAATAGTGTTCTTTTCTTTTGGAGTGACCCTCGTACAAATAGCTGCAGACACTAAATTTAAATATTTTGTAGGGGGACTATGTTATCCCACAGGAAAAGTAGCTCACCTGCCCCAGTAGGATACGTCTGAAGAGATGTGAAATCTACAAGGGGGCAGATATCTCAAATCTCAGTCTCGCCTACCTACTTCACCAAGAAATGAAAGATGTGATTTAATAGAATAAAAACCACTCCATATTGTCCTTGCTGATAATCTACTGTAAGGTACACGTCAGCCAGAATGTTATGACCACCTACCTAATAGCCGGTATGTCCACCTTTGGCACCGATAACAGCGGCGACGCGTCGTGGCATGGAAGTAATGAGGCCTTGTCAAGTCGCTGGTGGGAGCTGGCACCACATCTGCATACACAAGTCACCTAATTCACGCAAATTCCCGGAAGGGGGGCTATGAGCTTTGACGCCACGTTCAACCACATCCCAGATGTGTTCGATATAGTGAGTTGGGGGGGGGGGGGCAGCAGATCAATTGGAGATCGCCACTGTTTTCCTCGAACCACTCCGTTACACTCCTGGCCTTGTGATATGACGCATTATCTTGCTGAAAAATGCTATTACCGTCGGGAAGCACGATCGCCATGAAGGGGTGTACGTGATCTGCAGTCAGTATACGGTACTCCTTGGCCGTCATGGTGCCTTGCACGAGCTTCACTGGACCCATGGATGCCCAGGTGGTGTTCCACAGAGCATGATGGAGCCGCCGCCAGCTTGTCTCCGTTCCACAGTACAGGCGTCAAGGAGCTGTTCCATTGGAAGACGAAGGATTGGCGCCCCCCAGCGCCATGATGAAGAAGGTACCGAGATCTATTAGACCTTGTGACGTTCTGCCACTGCGCCAACCTCCAGCCGCGATGGTCATGTGCCCATTTCAGTCGTAGTCGCCAATGTCGTGGTGTTAACATTAGCACATGCACGGGCCGTCGGCAGCGGTGGCCCTTCGTTAGGAGTGTTCGGTCCATTTTGTGTTCAGACACACTGTACACCGTCCAGCATTAAAGTCTGATGTTAGTTTCGCCACAGTTCATCGCCTGTCCTGTTTTACCAGTATGTCCAGCCTATGACGTCCGACATCTGCATCGAGGGAAAGCCGCCCAGCTCCACGACGTCTGGACGTGGTTTCACCTTGGTTTCGCCACGTGTCGAAAACACCACAGCACTCCTCGAACGCCCGTCCAGTCGTGCAGTTTCCGAAATGCTCGTGTCGAACTTCCGGGCCATCACAATCGGCCCTCGATACATCGCTCGCCTTCCCCACTCTACACACGAACAGCACGTTCACGGATACTACATGAAACGCACGTGTGTCTGACTAGCAATCATTCTTCGCCAGGTGACGCAGCTATCGCCTGGAAGGGTTTATATCGATAGTAGGTCGGTGGTCATAATATTCTAGCTGCTCAATGCACTTCAACTCGCACACTAGTTGGTTGTTGGTTTCAGTCACCTCATGTACTTTTATAACTTAATAATATGTATAAAATGGGTTGTGAAATCTGGTTTCGCAGGACAGAGCGGATCAGGTTGTGGAAAGGAGCCAAGATCAGTTACTGTTAGTTACACAAGAACACACAACTTTATTCCCCGAAAACGCCGGTCGAAGTGGCCGTGCGGTTAAAGGCGCTGCAGTCTGGAACCGCAAGACCGCTACGGTCGCAGGTTCGAATCCTGCCTCGGGCATGGATGTTTGTGATGTCCTTAGGTTAGTTAGGTTTAACTAGTTCTAAGTTCTAGGGGACTAATGACCTCAGCAGTTGAGTCCCATAGTGCTCAGAGCCATTTATTCCCCGAAAACCAATGCACAGTTTTCTCTTTAAAACAACAAGGATCAATTCACAGCTGAGGGCCCAAGTAACTTCTCAATGATAAAGTTTAAATAATTCCTTTTAGAACACAAGGATTTAGAGAAAAGGCTGAAAGCCTTACTTAAGTAAAATTAAAATATCCTCTCAGCTGAAGGTCCAAATAATATTTCAGATCAGCAAAGGAAATTCTTTAAAAGGCAAATATTTACCAATTTCGGCTAAAAGCCATACTAAGGAAAATTTAAATTAATTCTTCGGCTGAAAGCACAATAATAATTCAATGTAATGACAGACAGCCTTTAAAGAGAAGCATTTACACAGTAAAACAGAAAACCATCTTAAGAAATCTTGAAATTTCTTGATGTCTGAAGGCCCAAACAATTATTCAAAATAATTAAAGAGAAATCCTAAGATAAGCATTTATACAGTACGTCTGAAGGCCATTTTAAGATTTCAAGATTATTAAAGATAAATCTTACAGACAAGAATTTACACATTATTGCTGAAAGCCACAAATTTTTAAACATACGCAGCTGAAGGCCTAAATACAGAGCAAAGAAGAATTTTAAATAAAACACGGCTGAAGGCCTAATCTTAAAATACTTCACATAAGGTTCGGCTGAAGGCTATATACTGATCATAGAACAGACAAAATTAATACACGGCTGAAGGCCTGGCACAGTTCTAGTGACAAAAGAAAATCACAATGACAAAGAACAGAACAGTGATGTTCAGAAGTGCTCCAAGGGCCTATGTCGTAATTATTGGCTTCTAAACACAGTCAAAGCACAATAACCACTCAAAGAAAAAGGGAGAACAACATCAAGCTGTCGAACTACACGCCATGCCGGACAGCATCAACACGGTGAGGAAAACACACTGTCGTAAAATTACACTAACGGCCAGGGCAGGTAACCAGAACGTTAACGGCCACAAGGCAGAAGATACCGCTGGTCACTTCACCAATAAATTATAATCATTTCAGAAGTTAAACACAATACAGGAAGACAGCTGCAAAATTTTGCGGACTCCAGCACACCAACACGTTGCTGATACCGGGAACACCCCAGGAGTCAACAACCAGCAATCAATGAAGAGATGTCACAGCAGTTGAGGTTTCATAACAGGTTCACTTATTACTCAACTCCAGTATGCAGGTTCAGTGGGTGACGAACTCTGTAGCTCTCGTAGCTAGTGCCACACAACTCTGACCATGAGTGGACGTCGCCAGCGGCCCCGGCCTGACCCCACGCCGTGAAGACTTCCTCACAACCGACTGGTCCTCCAGTACGCAGACAGCATTCATCTGCTCAGCGGAAATCACAGAAGCTAGATACAGTTCCACGTAAACACTTGCTGCAAGAACTCCGACAATCCTAAAACCAATCGCCGTGGAACAACAAGGAGAAATGACGAGTCTCACACACACACACACACACACACACACACACACACACACACACACCGAGTTTCCATAAGCGGTCGGCGACCAAATCCTCTGATGAGACGACCGACCGAACGACCAATCAAGGTCGTCCCCACTCAAGTTATGAATGTCTGCAACGGTCGGGCGAGTCTTGGTGGTCCGGAGCTCACTGCAGCTCCAACCCGACTCAACTCGATGTCCGTTCGGAACTCGGAGACACGGCGACCCGGGCACACTGGCTAGGACCCACCCATGCAGAGGTAACTCTTGCCCATCGGCGAGGCGATGACATCTCTGCACGAAGAAGGAACCGACCCACGTCCGGAAAGATGACCAACTGACGAGGCCCAGAAACGGTCAAAAGACCAAAAATACGTCGCCCAACGAGACGACCAACCGAACGACCAACCGACGGTCGTTACCGCTCCAATCTCTTTCCGTTGGACAGTTCATGTGTGTGGCCAGCGGTCGGCAAGCACTGGCTGTCCGCGCCTCACTGGCACTCCGTCCCCGACTCAACTCCCGACAGACGACGACCCGGAAAATACTAACGGAGAAAGTACGACAGTGAACTTATCGATAAGCGCTGCTGCTGCCACTCACGGGCAAGGAAACCAGCAACCTAGTGACGCCAAAAAATTGAATATGATAGAGGCGACAGAACCATAAAAACAAGATGACGAACAATAAGCGGCATGACCGCGAGCGGCGCACGGCTCAGGTTGCTTCTTTTAAAAACCCGTCCTTCTTGAATTCGAAATGCATGCAACTTTACGAAAAGTTTACCTTTTACCCCTCATACATGAGGAAGAAGGTATGATATACCACAATGGTTAGTCAATTGTATTTAAAAATCTAGTAATCAGTATAGCACTGCTGCGCAAGCCACCACCCGTCCACGAGGCATCGTGGTACCTTGAGGAAGATCAGTTTGGATTCTGGAGAAACACCTAGGAACACCTGTGGCAGACTTGATCGGACGACTCATCTTAGAAGGTAGGTTACGGAAAGGCAGACCAACGTTTATAGCATTTGCAGACTTAGAGAAAGTTTTTCTTAATGTTGGCTGGAATACTCTCTTTGTAGTTTTGAAGATAGCAGGGGTAAAATTCAGGTAGCGAAAGGGTATTTACAGCTTCTACGTAAACGAGAAGATAGTTGAGGCAGTTGAACGGAAAGCAAATCAAATACTACGATTTATTGGCAGAACACATAGAATGTGCAATAGGTCTAGAGGATCTTCCAGTGAAATTTCAGTTACCAAGTTTGTCCTCCGATTGCGAAAATATTTTGTTAGTCCCCACCTACGAATGGAGATATGATTATCATAATAAAATAAGAGAAATCAGAGATTGCATAGAAAGGTTTAATAACTCGTTTTTCCCGTTCGGAATTCGAGAGGAGAACGATAGAGAAACAGCTTGAAGGTTGGTCGCTGAATCCTCTGCCACAAACTTAGTTGTGAATTGCAGAGTAATCATGTACATGTAGTTGCGCAGTGCCACTGAACGGAATGGACAGGACAGGACAGCAGGACACAAAACGAATACTAACGAAAGAAAAAAAGGATAGTGTAATGTAATCGAATTAAATCAGAAGACGCTGAGGGAATCAAAATAGGATACGAGACTCTGTAAGTAGTAGACGAGTTCCGCTATCGGGGCAGGAAAATGACTGATGATGGCCGAAGTGGAGAGGATATAAGATGTAGACTGGCAATGGCAAGGAAGGCGTTGTGAAAAACAAAAATTTGTTAGCATCGAATATTGGTTTAAGTGTTAGCAAGTTTTTCTGAAAGTATTTGTATTGAGTCTAGCCTTACATGGAAGCGAAACATGGACGATAAATAGATCAGAAAAAAGAGAATAGAAGTTTCTGAAATGTTTTGAAATGTGGTTCTACAGGAGAATGCTGAAGATTAAAAGGGTTAGATCACGAAACTAATGAGGAGGTAGTGAATAGAACTGGGGAGAAAAGAAATTTGTGCCACAACCTGACTAGAAAAAGGGATCGGTTGATAGGACACATCCTGAGACATCAAGGGATCACCAATTTATTATTCGAGGGACGTTCGGGAGGTAAAAGTAGAAGGAGACCAAGAGACGAATACAGTAAGCAGATTCAGAAGGATGTAAGTTGCAGTAGTTATTCGGAGATGAAGAGGCTTGCAAAGGACAAAATAGCATGGAGAGCTGTGCGAAACCTTTTGTCGGGCTGAAGACCACAACAACAACGTATAGGTTTGGAGATTTCTGGTGTGTTGTGACTTAAGTTTTCGTTTTTTTTGTGCCTCGTGTATACCAAACAAATCAGAGGACATAGGGTCTCAACAATATAATACGATTTAACCAAAGTAACGTGTACTTTATTTGATGGAGTACCAGCGTCTACCGGAGTTGTGTGGCGTTATTGAAAAGGTTAACGAGGTCGCACCAGATGGAGCACTGCATAAAAACAACTGCACGATAGAAAAGGGCAGCTGCTCTTCGAGCACATAGAGCAAAAAGGTAGGTCCCTATTATCAGTCGATCAGGCTCACCTGTTATTCCTTCACTTTGATTTCCAGGCAGTTTGTCCTATCATACGTTGCAGAAGTGTTTTGTACGAGTTCCTTGCGTCTGTGTTAACCAATGCGTTAATTTTCACTGCTAAACAGTCTCCGAAGGTTCTGAGAAGAGCAGGTCTTATTCTGTGCGCTAATAACAGCAACAAGTCCATCAAGGAAAGGAAAGAATGTTACAAATTAGTGCACAGTGTCGTAGGGAAACAGTATTGAGTATTTCTGTGTAGTTAATTAGTCTAATAAATTTACAGAGAATGCTTCAAGAAGTACGTTTGGTTTGGAAAGTAATACTGGGTAGGAACAGCTGGAGGCTCGCTCGTCCTTTAATGTCAAAACGGGAGAGTTACAGTGGTCCATGCACTGTGATCTGCAGCAAGTACGATCACTTTTCGGCCGTAAACCAGTCGACAGAGAGTCCAAATTGAAATTGCTAAGGTAAATTCTAGAGTGAAAATTGAGGCTGATAAAGTAAATTCAAGAGCAAAAGACGAGGTTAAAACAGTGTATTGCTGATGTGGATAAACTTAAGAGGGAAGTTAGCAGGTCTGAAATTTTCATTCCTGATGCGTACTCTACTGAGTACAATGTGGAGACGAAACTTTTGGATACTAGGAGTGTTATTTCTGTGTCTCAAGATAAAACGGAACCACCTGTACTCCAGTTGAACTGTACAATACTCAGTGACCATGATGATACTCACCTAATGACAGAATCAGTAGAGGAAGGGGCTGTCCTGAGATGTCGAACATGATGTACAAAATGTTTTGATGTTGCCATTAATTGAGATATTAAGCAGCTTGATATCCAAATTACAAAAGGGCACTGCCAATATAAGTTCTAGTTTAAAAACGGTAGTTGCTAAGATCAATTCCAGACTAGAAATTGAGACTGATAAAGTAAACTCAAGTGTAAAAGCCGAGATTGAAAATGTGAAAACACAGGCTGATAACGGGCCAGGTCATGTGTCGACTGAAATTTCAGATCTGCAATCGCAACTAAGGGAAGATATTCAAAATTAATACGCCTAATAAAGAATGCAACTGGGTGAATATGTTAATTCAAAGTTTAGGTCCATTACTTCAGAGGTACACTCAGAACTCAGTACAGTGCACAAAAGCTGTGAAACATGTGCAAAAGAGTCAAAGCAGGTTACAGAATGGTTGGGAGCCAATTAAAATGTCTGTCGTACTTTTACGAAGCAAGTAGAGCTAAGGTAAGTAGTGCATGAGGAGACTGTGTGCAAAGAACTGACTAGTGTAAGCAATAATACCATGCACATTTAGTGTACTAATTTTAGTAACCATGTAAGGGAGATGAACAGCGTGCTAGATGCCGAGAAAAACATGCAAGTCGTCTCAAAAGGAGCAGTCTGTGTATAATCTTGTTGTGGATGAGGAACTGGCCAAAACCAAACAAGAAGTTTTAAGACTCTCTAGAACTGTAGTATAGCATTTACTCGTTATTTAAGTGGAAGCGGCTTTCATTAGAAGCAGCAAGTTTACTTATATTGATTCTTAAGATAGTGCGCTACCGTAACTGTTCATGCAGGAATCTGTGAACGTGTTGCCAATATCTTGGTTGTGGGACTTTTAAAAGGAGATACAATTCGTTGGGCGAATGACATTTTTGATGCTTGTGACAGTTTAAAAGAGTTTCATGATAAATTCTTAAAGGAGTATTGGTCTTCAGGAGTTCAGGGACAGTTAGTAGATTTCTGGAGTGGAAATGGGTACCAGCCACATCACAGGACAATAAAATGATTTTGTGCTTCGTAATGGAAGTGTATTAAGTATGCTGACACGGGAATGACTACTGAATTGTTCGCCACGAGTATTGATCAGATGTTGGCATTCTATACTTGTAGCGAGTTGATTGCAACAAATCTCGACAATTACGACAATTACTTTACATTCTTAGAAACAGTGAAACCTTACCACGTCCGTGAGGGTGGAAACAAGAATTCACGGCCATGGAAAGATGGCAGTAGGCCGGTGTTTCTTATTGCGGTCATGGCAGCAGGCAAAACTCATGCAGAGTGCCATGTAATATGAGCACTTCAACCTACGTCCTCAATTATTTGTTGGATCTATTTCAGTCTCTGTCTTCCCCCGCATTTGTCACCCTCTACAGGTCCCTCTAGGACCATGGCGTCTTATCAGATGTCCTATCATCCTGTCCCTTCTCCTTGTCAGTGTTTTCCACATATTCCTTTCCTCATCAGCTGACATAATTTTCAACATTAGTTTTACGAGGAAACAAAATGCATAATGGCAACACCGCGATTCACCTTGATGGCGTGACGCAAGCACTCCAGGAGCATCCGCTCCATCGGCTGGCAACGTAACGCAGCTGATGGAGCGTTCTAGCACCTTCGTTTGGGTGGAAACAAAGTTAATATTGCGGAGTGGGGGTGGGTGATGCGAATTGCGAAGATCTGATAGACGCCTGGCAATACCTCCATTGTAGTAGTTCGATACACTCTAGCATTTCTGACGAGCTTCGAATGAATGACACGTACAGCGTTGTAAGGCTATTTAGCGAACAAGAAAATAACGCAGCAGGAGTAGAAGGTCATAAGAAATCATTTAGTTGGCAAGTATGGTAATTGTGGGCTCCTAAGCAGAACTAGAACAGAGTAAGGTTTGCAATGTTTCCAAACAACAAGCCAGCGAATTTGAGAGAGCAGAACTATTAAAAAGCACAAGGAGCCTATCGAGGAAAGCGATGTTGTCCATTAATTCGTATTCTATGGTGATTTCGAATATTAATTGCTCTTCAGGCTGGATAATAAGGATACATTGCTTTTGGATTCACAGGCCGAGTAGTACAAAACACAGTGCATATTCGAACTGTCGCTTCATCACAGGATGCTTCAATAGTTTCACAGTTTGCCTTTAGGGAGAGTACTACCCGAAAATTCTCTGGCGAAGCCAGATTTTCACGGAAGATTTATCGTATGAAGAGTGGTAGTGGTATGTGAGTTAAGATCTGGGCCACAAAACGGTGTTCCAGTTATTGATTTTCAAAACTCCCAAAGTTCGTTCCTGGTCATTGTGGCTTGTTCGACCGCTCTGGAAGCGTCTCCGCCAGATAGACATTTTGTCATATGATGGTACATTGTTGCTGCACATTTTCAAATACTCAGCATGGATCGTTGTGTGTGTAGGCTGTTTAGGTTCTTATATTGGTAACGCCACCGCCACGTAGCGCTCTGTATGAAAGTCACTGGCTGTGCTTTGTGCAGTCTTTGGCTGGGTGGCATTGTTAGAATTTGCTATTGTAGTGTTGGGCAGTTGGCTGTTAACAACGCGTAGCGTTGCGCAGTTGGAGGTGAGCCGCCAGCAGTGATGGATGTGGGGAGAGAGATGGCGGAGTTTTTTAAGAACGGATGATCTGTACTTGTGTCCATCAGAGAGAGTAAATTGGTAATACTGGATGTCATGAACAGATATATATATATAAAAAATGACTTTTTAACACTATTCTGTGCGGCTAGTCCCGGCGGAGGTTCGAATCCTCCCTCGGGCATCGGTGTGTGTGTTTGTCCTTAGGATAATTTACGTTAAGTAGTGTGTAAGCTAAGGGACTGATAACCTTAGCAGTTAAGTCCCATAAGACTTCACACACAGTTGAACAGTTGAACACTATTAAGGTAAATACATTGTTTGTTCTGTATCAAAATCTTTCATTTGCTAACTATGTCTATCAGTAGTTAGTGCCTTCAGTAGTCTGGATCTTTTATTTAGCTGTCAGTAGTGGCGCTCGCTGTATTGCAGTAGTTTGAGTAACCAAGATTTTTGTGAGGTAAGTGATTCATGAAAGGTATAGGTTATTGTTAGTCAGGGCCATTCTTTTGTAGGGATTTTTGAAAGTCAGATTGCGTTGCGCTAAAAATATTGTGTGTCAGTTTAGTGTTGATCAGAAGAGGTAAAGAGCGAAATGTCTGAGTACGTTCAGTTCTGCTCAGGTGTTTGAAAATCAAATAATGTAAGAGGTTTATCAGCACAGTAATTCATTAATTTTTCTAAGGGGACGTTTCATAGTTGTAGCGTTTGTCCCATTCAAATACAGAAAACGGATTACCAGGTGAAACTCTACTTCATCAATTGGCCATGCCATTTTGTTTTGGCCCCTCTAACGGTGAGCTACGGCACTACGGTGCGGTGACTTCGTTGTGTAGGAGAACTGAAGTCATCTAACTGTAGACAATCAGAAAATCAACTATGTAACTTTACTTTTCGTGATGATAAAATTTTCTGACTACCCCACATAAGTGTGACCAATTGCTAAAGATGCTAGAGATTTAGGTCACTTTCTACGAAGTATTATCAAATGTTTAATTATATTTTTTCTAGAATGAGATTTTCACTCTGCAGTGGAGTGTGCGCTGATATGAAACTTCCTGGCAGATTAAAACTGTGTGCCCGACCGAGACTCGAACTCGGGACCTTAGCCTTTCGCGGGCAAGCGCTCTACCATCTGAGCTACCGAAGTTCTTGCTAGTTCTGCAAGGTTCTCAGGAGAGCTTCTGTAAAGTTTGGAAGGTAGGAGACGAGGTACTGGCAGAAGTAAAGCTGTGAATACCGGGCGTGAGTCGTGCTTCGGTAGCTCAGATGGTAGAGCACTTGCCCGCGAAAGGCAAAGGTCCCCAGTTCGAGTCTCGGTCGGGCACACAGTTTTAATCTGCCAGGAAGTTTCGTTTTATATTTTTTCTCATTCTGGCTCCGTAGCTGAATGATCAATGCAGATGATTGCCATATGGGGACCTAGGTTCGATTCTCAGTACTGCCAGCGTATTTCGAAGGTGGTAGGAGAGGAACTGGGTGCTCTCAACCTTGTGTGGCCAGTTGAAAAGCAGCTTGATCCAGTAGTAGCGGTCCCAAGGGCAACAAACCCGACAACGACAGGAAGAGCGGGGTGCTGACTACTTGCCCCTCCGTACCGCATCCAATGCCCCCTTTGGCTGAGGATGTCACGGCAGTCGGCCGGGCTGATTGGTCAGAGGGCTGAACCTTACATTTTTTTTCTCTAGACACGTATAAGCAGCGCAGTGCTTCTGTTTCTAACGGAAGGGACCAAGATGTAACTGCTCGGCGGAGAAACAAATGTTGTTCACTACGTGTGTGAGAAGCAACGGCCTGGAATTGGAAGTAACAGGCCTGTAGCGCTAACAACTGTGAACACGCGCGTGGTTAAAGTGAAGCCAACAATTACGGAAAAGGCTGCAGAGTGCACGGAGCGGAGCGGCTGGGAAGCGAACGAAGCCGGCCGGCCGTCCACGTCGACACCGATCGTAATGCGTGCCGCTCAGCGACGCGAGCGGGCGAGCCGCCACTGTGCGTGGGTCGCCTCCCTTCCGCCACAGCGCTCCCCCGTTGTGGACACAGGCGGTTGCCCCCTGCCGGGACTCGAACCCCTGCCCCCGTGCTCTGCTGCGGTCGCGCCACCGCCGCTCGGAATAACGCAACGCGGCGGGCATCGAGCAGGGGACGGCACGCCACAGCGCCCTGCTCAGACCGCTGTAACGGCCGCAGTCGCGCGGGGCTCTGTGCTCGGGCTATTATTACTCCCAATCTATATAAACGGCGCAGTTCATTTACGAACATAGATGTTTCTCTGGCAAATAACACGTCATTAATACAGGAAGCGAAACGGCCGGTGTTCGATAAGAGAGTACTCACTGCTCATAACGAAATACACTCATGCTCATAAATTAAGGGTAATTGTAGAACGTGGTGCCACACAACGTGGCAGTACACAATACTGGCGCTAATAGCATAGGCACGTAGGGAACACACACGACACAGATCTGTAGGTCCACGGTATTGGTGATAAGTTGAGAAAACTGTCCCGAAACACATGTGCTACAAAACGCCACTGTTTCCTGCGCATGTACCCCGACATTAATGTGGGATATGATCACCATGCACACGTACACAGGCCGCACAACGGGATGGCATACTCTGGATCAGGTGGTCGAGCAGCTGCTGGGGTATAGCTTTCCAATTGCTGCACCAGTGCCTGTCGGAGCTCCTGAAGTGTCGTAGGGGTTTGAAGACTCGCAGCGATACGTCGACCGAGAGCATCGCAGACGTGCTCAATGGGGTTTAGGTCTGGAGAACAGGTAGGCCACTCCATTCACCTGATATCTTCTGTTTCATGGTACTCCTCCACTATGGCAGCTCGGTGGGGCCATGCGTTATCATCCATCAGGATGAAGGTGGGATCCACTGCACCCCTGAAAATGCAAGATGACGTCCCAATACACCTGACCTGTTACAGTTCGTCTGTCAAAGACATGCAGGGGTGTACGCGGACCAATCATAATACCACCCCACACCATCAATCCATGGCCTCCATACAGGTCCCTTTCTAGGACATTAAGGGGTTGGTATCTGGTTCTTGGTTCACGCCAGATGAAAACCCGGCGAGAATCACTGTTCAGACTATGCGTGGACTCGTCTGTGAACATAACCTGGGACCACTGTTCCAGTGACCAAGTACTGTGTTCTTGACACCAGACTTTACGGCCTCTTCTGTGACCAGGAGTCAGTGGAATGCACCTTGCAGGTCTCTGGCCGAATAAACCATCTCTGTTCAGTCATCTGTAGACTTTGTGTCTGGAGACAACTGTTCCAGCGGCTGCAGTAAGGACACGAACGAGGCTATCTGCAGTACTCCGTGGCCGCCTGCGGGCACTGATGGTGAGATATCGGTCTTCTTGTGGTGTTGTACACTGTGGACGTCCCGTACTGTAGCGCCTGGACACGTTTCTTGTGTGCTGGAATCGATGATATGATCTTCAGATCACACTTTGTGGAACTCGAAGGTCCCGTGCTACGACCTGCTGTGTTTGACAGCCTCCAGTCGCCCTAGTATTCTGCCCCTCATAACATCATCAGTATGTGTTCTTCGAGCCATTTTCAACACAGTCACCATTAACACGTGTGAAAATGTCTGCACACTTAACTCGCTGCACCGTACTCTGAGATGCACCTCTGCGTACGTGGACTGCTGCCAGTGGCATCGTGCGATGACCGCAGGTCAAATGCACCGCATGGTCATACCCCGAGGTGACTTAAACCCGTAAACCGCCTACCAGACCATTGTTTAACCATTATCATTGATTTATGAGCATGAGTGTAATTGCATACACTGAAACAAACACAGACGCAGATACAACACAATACTCGAGGTTACTGCTACGCAGAGCAAAGGGCTAAAATAAAGACACCCGATTAAAGAGTTTCCTAAATGTGTCACCCAAGGAAGCATCATTACAGAGCTCATGTTCTTCCAGACGTCCTACAGAGAACACAAACTACAGCAGTACCTGCAGCACGCGACGCACACAAACAAAGGGCACCAAGGTCAGCACTGGTAAGAAGACTAAGAAAAGACACTGGTGATAGACGACAATATTACCGTAAGACAAAGACAGTCCGGAAAAGAGAAATTAGACTTCAACGTTATAGCGATGGTAACACTATAGAAAGACGAACTACATAAGGCCAGGAAAGACCACCGGGACACATATGTTAGGGCAAACATACAGAACAATATCTGGGGGGGAGCCGTTTAAACAGCAGAGTGAACGTATGAAGACCATTACAGTATTATCAACACGGAAGAAACCAGATGGTACTACCACAGCAAATTTCAAATGGCTCTGAGCACTATGGGACTTAACTTCTAAGGTCATCAGTCCCCTTGAACGTAGAACTACTTAAACCTAACTAACCTAAGGACATCCCACTCATCCATGCCCGAGGCAGGATTCGAACCTGCGACCGAAGCGGTCGTGCGGTTCCAGACTGTAGCGCCTAGAACCGCTCGGCCACCCCGGCCGGCCACTACCACAACAGGCTGGAGATTCACAGCACAGTATCTCCTCAACAAACTACTTCCTGACGATGACCACACTGAGGACTGTTGGATCCTGCCTAGTTGACAAAGATGGGGCGTCTGGGAAACCTGCTTCTCGGATCGCCAGACAACAGTTCAAGCAAATCATATTAAAGAATTTTATTACAGAAAATAAATGACAGTACTTAGCTTTCAGAAATACATAGATGTATCGCAAGCAAAGGGCGACATGCGATATTATCAATGTCCTTCAGCATAACAATTCCAATACAAATGGGCGCTACCGTCCATTGTCGTCCTGGAGAGGGGTTGGTCAGCGTGCTATTCGCTGACGTCTACTTCAGAGCCCTCTCCGCTCTATCGTAACCGACTGGCACTCCGGTGCTTGTCTCTACGCCGTAACAAGGACAACCAATTTCACACCGTCCTTCCCAGACTACTTTCTGACAAATACGAAAACGTAGGTATTATTATCCTCTTTGTTCGCGAGGAAGTTGCCGTGGCAATACACAAAATAAAGAACGAAAGGGCTACGGGCCCTGATGCCATCCACCCCGAATCAAACAAGCTGCTCTACCTATCATATCATGTCTGACAAACTTATTGAACGATGCTCTACTAGAATGACGAATACCAAATATATGGAAGACGGCAAATGCGGTTATAATTAATAAAGCAGAGGACAAAGACCCGGCTGACCCTAAAACATAAAGACCAATATGCCTCTCCATTCTGGCTACGGCACAGGAGAGACTGCTTTGCGACAGACTTCAGTCTCACCGGTAGCCCTTCGCCATTAGCCCACATCTCTTTGGTTTTTGACCGCATAAATCTATCGACGACGCAATAAACAGGTCCATAGAAATTACAAATACATAGCTGCAATACTAATTGACGTAGCTGCTGCTTTCGACAAGCTATGATGGCCGCCGCTGTTTGCAGGACTTAGAGAGATGAATATTCTGCTAGCTCTACACAACAGCTTTAGAGATTATTTTAAAATCAGGATAGTGGAATGGAAGACTGGTCGCCAAAAGGTTATAAGGAGGGTAACATGGGGTTGTCCGCAAGGATCAATATGCGGACCGATTTTCTGGAACATAGCTATAGAACAGCTACTGAATGCCCTAGGAGACAACGGCACTGAGAACGGAATAGTTGCGTACGCAGATGACCTTATGGTCATGGTATCTCCTGACTCCAGATCCCACTTAGAGAGTAAATCCACGCGGTTCCTCGCGGTCATCGGTGAATGGTACACGAACAGACTCACAACAGCAACTAGGAAAACCGTTTACCTACTTGTAAGAGGCACACCGAATAGAAATCCAATTATGAAGTTAAATAACGTATCTATAAAAAGCAAAGCTACAAGATACCTCGGCATTTATGTTGACGAACATTTACACTTTAACGAACATGCCAAACTAACAATTAACAAAGCGACGAACCTCGTGCATAAATAAACTTGTAACATTGAGCGCTATACGATACACAGCGCCTACAGACAATCAGAACATATTATGCAGCACTCTTCGAGTCAATAACTTGTTTTGCAGCTAGTGCTTGGGAACATCGATTTTGCTTCGGTACGCATAAAACCACTGTGAGGCACGGCCAGAGGAGTGTTATCAGAATCTTGGGGACTTCCGGCACGACCTCGACTGAAGCAATGTGTGTGGTACTACTCTGTAGGAGTCAGCATGGGTTTCGAAAAAGACGATCGTGTGAAACCAACTCGCGCTATTCGTCCACGAGACTCAGAGGGCCATAGATACGGGTTCCCAAGTAGATACCGTGTTTCTTGACTCCCGCAAAGGCATTCGATACAGTTCCCCACGGTCGTTTAATGAACAAAGTAAGAGCATATGGACTATCAGACCAATTGTGTGATTGGATTGAAGAGTTCCTAGGTAACAGAACGCCGCAAGTCATTCTCAATGGAGGGAAGTCTTCCGAAGTAAGAGTGATTTCAGGTGTGCCGCAGGGGAGTGTCGTAGGACAGTTGCTATTCACAATATACATAAATGACCTTGTGGATGACATCGGAAGTTCACTGAGCCTTTTTGCGGATGATGCTGTGGTATACCGAGAGGTTGTAACAATGGAAAATTGTACTGAAATGCAGGAGGATCTGCAGCAAATTGACGCATGATGCAGAGAATGGCAATTGAATCTCAATGTAGACAAGTGTAATGTGCTGCGAATACATAGAAAGAAAGATCCCTTATCATTTAGCTGCAATATAGCAGGTCAGCAACTGGAAGCAGTTAGTTCCATAAATTATCTGAGAGTACGCATTTGGAGTACTTTAAAATGGAATGATCATATAAAGTTGATCGTCGGTAAACTAGATGCCAGACTGAGATTCATTGGAAGAATCCTAAGGAAATGAAAGTCGAAAACAAAGGAAGTAGGTTACAGTACGCTTGTTCGCCCACTGCTTGAATACTGCTCAGCAGTGCGGGATCCGAACCAGATAGGGTTGATAGAAGAGATAGAGAAGATCCAACGGAGAGCAGCGCGCTTCGTTGCAGGATCATTTAGTAATCGCGAAAGCGTTACGGAGATGATAGATAAACTCCAGTGGAAGACTCTGCAAGAGAGACGCTCAGTAGCTCGGTACAGCCTATTGTTGAAGTTTCGAGAACGTACCTTCACCGAGGAGTCAAGCAGTATATTGCTCCCTCCTACGTATATCTCGCGAAGAGACCGTGAGGATAAAATCAGAGAGATTAGAGCCCACACAGAGGCATACCGACAATCTGTCTTTCCACG